>NC_090927.1:266478164-267728164 GCF_040938575.1 Ambystoma mexicanum | reverse complement strand
CGTAAAGTGGCTTCCTCTTAGGGGAAACTGGGAGGGGCAGTGCCTCTGCTAGCAGCTGAGCTTAGGGGAAGTGGATAAACCAGTTATTCCACCCTGTGATGTGGGAAGCCACACCCCTTTTTGACCAGGGCATAATTTTAAAAAGATAGATAACTCATAGTGTGGACTTGTCAGAATTATATAAGTAATATCATTATTTTTGTGATTTTTCTGTGAACATTTTGAGAGGCGTTAGGACCCCGTGGTGTATTCTGGGGGGTTGCTAGCGGAAAATAGGGTCTCACTCCAAATGTCTGCATGTTAAAAATCTGAAACTTCATCAATTAATGTCCATACTCCTTGCACACATGTGTGTAATTTTGGGTAAATGTCCGATATTGCAAAACCAGTTAAAAAGCGCAAAATGTTGTCATTTTTTAATGCAAGCCCCCAAGAAGATCAGAGGCGGACAAGCATGGACCATAAGGAATATATAATGTGCGCATGTAATTTCAACAAATTGTATATCTGGGAAAGATGTATTTGAATCAAATATAGATTTGTGGGCAAACTGACCAGGGGAGGATCCAGTGACCCATAAACAGACCTCATCATGATGACAATCCATTTCCTTCCCCCAATCATGGGAGAGGGGAGAATTGGGCAAATGACAAGTAGAGAGGGCAGGCTTAGCTAGGCCTAGGCACACACCCATTTTCAAAACACATAAAAAGAGACTGCTGGGACAGGTAGAGACATTCAATTCCATTTGCTGCGGAGCATGCTGACCGACGACTTCACATCCAGAGATCCAGACTTCAAATCCATCAATCTCCAAAGACCAGAACTTTACTTCAGAATTTAAAGCAAGGGCCTAAACCCACAAACTGAGAACTCTTCTCAGCAGGCCTCAGCATCCTTAAAATCATTTGCAAACTATTCCACAGCCGGGCGAGCTGTTTGAATTCTTTTGCCAAGAACAATTGCCAGAGACCAGACCAGCGATCCAGAGTAACCCAGACCGCTGTAGCAGAACCAGAGAGCTGACCCAGATCACTGTGAAGTGCCGAGACCAGAACCGGAGTCCAGTCCAAAACCTGACCAGATCCGTGGCGAGGCCTATTTCAAATTTATATTGTGAGTACCTAGCAGAACTGTGCAGAACCAATCTCGTAGTTAAAATAATCTAATCCAAACTATTTTAACCGAAGTAGAACTGCCTCCTAGAAATCGTGTCATCTGTCATTTTTAAAGCTGCACAACTGTCACCTGTCAATTCTGCAGCTGCAAGCTGTCACCTGTCATTTTGAGTTTTACTTTAAATCTGAAAAACTACCTTTATTTAATTGTCCGTATCTCTGGAACCGTTTGGGCTAGGAACGAGATTTCCTCTGAAAGCTTGGAATCTAAGCTTTCCAACAAGCCTAGAACCGACTTGATACTCCTTATACTTTTGCCGCAATCACGATTCACACACTCGCGAATTTACCGCAATTTGCAATTTTGGCTCAATTTCTCCACTTGTCAAAATAGCAGCTCCATTCTTTCCTTTGTTAAAATCCGTTTGCAACTTGGTAATAACTCATAGAGCATTGCTAAAGTGAGCCTGAACTAATACCAACACGCATCTCCCACTCACCCTGAATCTCTAGAGGGAATTAAAATCATTGGCACATTTTCCCATCCATTGCCATCACATTTAAAAAGCATTTTGGGCCTGTGTTTCAAACTCCTACCTGTTTCCTCTAAGCTTGCTGGGGGGGAACTGAATTTCGTATTGTATTTGATTGCATTCCTGAGAACTGTGTGCTCCTCTTTCCATCTCCTTCCATTTCTTACATTGCATAGGGGAGGGGGTGAATTGCCAGAGAAAAAGTGATTATCTTATCTTTTGCTAAAATCATATCAAGTATTCCTGCACTGCATTTTATTCCACATTGCTTTTCCCTTGAAACCATAAAAGTATTTTTGCTACTTTCTCCATCCTATACTAACTCCTCATTGATTGTAAAGAAGTGTGCTAGTGCCAGATTACCCATTGCTGATCAACATCATATGTCTAAGTGTACTGTCAGATATTAATTTATTATAAAGTGTGATATATATATATTGTTTAAATTCTCAAATAAACCTTTTAATTTGCAAAACAAACCTACTTCTTGGCTCAGTGGGGTCAGGAGGATTCTAAGAAGGGGGTGTTATACAAGGGTGGTCATCCAGAGTACTGAACTAGACATAAAAATACATTAATAAGGGTTTTCCTCAGCATCCCAGACTAGGCATTGACTTGGCTGCAGTGTTGATTGAATATCGCTTACAAAAGTGGGGGCTCGGAGCTGGGATATTCTGGGTTAGATTTACCATTTGTGCAGATTAATACAGTGTGCCAACTGAACAGATACACATATCCGGTTAGATCGCCACAAGCACCCCTCAAAGGAACGCTCTAAGGAAACGGTCTGTTTTGCAAAATTAAATACAAACCTCTGTAAGTCAGGAAGGAACTCAAATTCCAGAATGACGACCTTGGTAGATATGAAAATAGCCAGAGAGCACTTCTTTCATAAGCTATTTGTGAGAGGTGAGTGGACTCATCAGGACCAAACGGTCTGGCTGCAGGCAATCGCGCAACAGGTCACTGAAACAGGGTCACATAGATGGAGAGATCAGGGTCCATTACATGTGGCCCTGAGTGAATTATACATGGCTCCTAAAGTTAAAGATGAACACGACAAGATGGTTAGGATAGCAGCATATTTGTATCTATATATGGGAGCCATGCAGGACAAATGTGCTGAAGACCAAGATCTGGCAAGTAGGCAACAGCTGGCGTTAGAAAAGGCCCAATCTGACCTGGTCTCTTCTGAGCAGAGGCTGCAGAGGAGCCAGGGGTCAGAAAATGATAGTAGGCAGTATATCAGAAGGCTGACCAGGATACCAGATTTCTGGCCTTGCAGAAGGAGTACCAAGAAAGTTTGGACTCCCTTCTGCAGAGCCAGAAAAAGCTGGAGCAACAACTGGACTTCAACAGGGCATGCACAGAGCAGGTAGCCACCCTGCAAATTCGATTAGACAGAGAGAAAGAGGAAAGCAATAAATTGATTCTGAAAGACCTGGATACCCAGGCAGAGTTTGATCAGGACCACCAGAAAGCTGGTGCCTTCCAAAGGCAAAGGGACGACCTGGCGGCACAGATGCAGGCTCTTAGTCAGGAAAGGGATACCTTAGGCCAGGAAGTCTGCACTTAAAAAGGAAAATGGAAGAAAATCCCCTGGCCCTCCAGGGACTGGGTGACCTCCAAAAAGAACACCAGAACTTGTTAGAGCACACTAGGAGGGTGGAGGATGCTCTGGCAAGAAAGGAGCAGGCCAATAGGGACACAGCTCAGGAGGTAACCCTCCTGCAGCAGAGACTGGCCCAGTACTCCAGGACCAATCAGGAGGCACAGAGAGAAAATGAGGCTCTCTGTCAGCACAATGATAGGCTCCAGCAACAGGTAGCGATGCAGGAGAGACTGATAGGGTCTAGTAAGGCCTTAACTGAGGAACTGAAAGCGCAGGCTCTTGCAATGCAACAGGAAGCAGGGGCGGATAGAGATGAGGTTCGCTGGGAAAGAGAAACTCCTGAGCATAACCTCAGGAGCCCTAGTACCAGAGGCCTTCATCTCTCCCAGTCCCTGGACTCTGCCACCCCCATGTCCCCTCGCGCACATGAGCCCAGGGCCACGGGGATGGTAGATTACTATCCAGCTAAAAGTATGGGGCTCATAGGCCAGTACCACCCAGGAATGGAGGGGCGGGCATCCGGGTATGGGCACCCAAGCACAGTGCAATTTAGTGGGGAACCCCAGGAGAGTAGGCCCACTAAGGGCATCCTGAAAACCTCTGCCCAGTTAGGTCAGTGGGGGGGATACCCAGCAAATCCTGGTAGTAAGGAGGGATCTGAAGACTCCTCTGAGCATCACAGGACACAGGAGACCAGGTCCCCACACTCTGCCAGCCATGTCCAGGCTTGCAGAATCCGGGAAAACCTGGAAGATCAGACAGGCACCTCTGGGAGCAGCGCTTCTGAGTCGGAGGATGAATGGACCAGGGTTACCCGAACCAAAAAGGCCAATAAGGCAAAAAGGGCCTTGCTTAAGGACCCATTGAAACAAATAAAGGCAATAAGGAGTGTCATCACGCCTTATCATAAGAACGCCAAGTATTCTGTTTGGGAACACTTGGAGCTCTATGAGCAAATGATGGAGACTTTCCATTTGACGGACAGCCAAAGCTGTATTCAATATGTAAAGTGGACCTTCTCACCAGAATACTCCAGTTTCTTTGCGGGGCTGGAGGATCAAAACCATTCAAGGTGGTCCACATACAGGGCGGCCATCTTGAAACATTTTTCTGTGCACAGAAATCCTCAAGAGGCTTGCAAGGCAGCCTACAATTTGCAATGTGGGGAGGATCAGGCCCCACAAGAGTTTGTGCAATAATTAAAGAGTGCTTTTGCACAGACCACCAGAAGGGCGCGCACGGATAGCAGAGAATTTATCAATACGTTTTTCCATGCCTTACCCAAATACATAATGACCCAGCTCGTGAGAGATTTTCATGAGAAAAGATCTTTAGACTGGGTCATTGAACAGGCTACCCGGATCTCTGAGGTGCAGAAGCCCATCGAAAATAGAAATAATGCGCCAAAAAACCCCAAAACCAACAGCACCCCTGCTGCTGCCAAGGTGGCAGAGGTAAAGGTTGCCCCCGTTTTAGATTTGGAGATGGGGGGGCCTAAAAACCTGCCTGCACCAAATAATTCACAGCCCAGAAGGCCCTCGGGCCAGTCACAGACAGGGAGTCGAGAAGGTAGTCCCACAAATGGGGTCCCCCGCCCCCCTGACTATGTAAGTCCCTGCTACAAGGGAAACTGACCAATCCTGGGTTATGTGTGGACCCCTCCAGCCCAAGGGGGGTGTCCAGCCAAGCACCTAACCCAGGGAACCTCCCTCCCAACTTCCCACAGGAGGGCAGAAATTCTCCAAATCCTGGGCAGAACTTTTTCCCCAGGTTTCCAGCCCCAAAATCATCCATCCTACTTTCCCCAATTCCCTGAGCCCAGACAACCTAATCCGGGAGAGGGGAGGCCAAGGGTGGAGGGGTACCAAAATCTTCCCAACCAGGGGTACTACCAGAGAAGGGATAGCTACCCTTCCCGGGATCAGCCCAGGGGAGAAAATAGAGCCCCATATCAGCCTGAGCGGGTTTCACAACTTGAGCGCCAGGTCCAAAATATGGCACGAGATCTAGGTCACATACTGAGGGCTCAACAGAACCCTCAGATGAGCATGCCACCGCAGAATGCCCCAAACTCTGGACCTGGTGCTCCAGAACAATGACGGGGGCAGCACCCCGATAACACACCGGTTCCCAGGGAGGAGGCACAAGGGGAAGGGGGGTGTAAATCCTTGGAGGAAGCTTCCTTCCCAACTTATAAACAGCCCCTGGAAAACCAGGAACCGGAAACAAAATCTCCTACCCCTGAAAGTCTGCCACCCAAGGAGCAAGGGGGGGTAGGGGAAACAAAGGACCCAAACAGACCTACTTTGTGGAGGAGGTCCAGGTCTTCCAATTTGAGGGAGAGGGATCCTCAGAAGATCCTGGGAAAAGGATCTTCTCCTTCAGAGATGGGGGAACTCCTCCCAAGGAAAAATGGGCCCCAAGGGATGCCAATTCAGACTGGGGAGATGTGGAGACTGAGCTTCCGCCGCCCATCATCTCATCCCAAGAACCGACAATACCAAAATCCCCTGGTTCAAACCGATCCTGGTGACTGCCTCCAAAAAGGGGTGGGTGGCCCAGAACCGGAACCAGGGGAACCCACAATGGCTCTGATCTCCAGTTGCCAACTTTTTCTTTCAGATTCCCAAGGCTCTCCACAGAATTCTGCCCAAATCTCTTCGCTAGCAATGTCCAAAACCAGAAAGTTAGCCCACCAGTTGTCCAAAAATGTGCATTATCTGTGCCCCCTTGAGGAGAAGGAGGGAAGATACTATGCCCCGGTACAAGTACAGGGGCAGGGTACAATTTTGGCACTGGTGGACACTGGATCCCAAGCTACCCTTCTGTCCAAAATAAGGAAATAAATGCAGGAAAGGGGGAGAATTACCGTATTCCTCTCACCTCTCTTCCTGGACAACTGCAGAACTTTGACGGGAAGGAAATTCCTGTCGAGGGGACTGTAGATTTGGACATCAAAATTGGGCGACACAAGGTGAAACACCCGGTCATAGTAGTGACTCCAGAGGGCACCCCTTGTTTACTAGGGAATGACCTTGTGAGAAGGTTGTCACCCCTAATAGATTGCGTAAACAAGGTCCTCTGGACCCAGACTAGCCGACCAATAAAATTAAAACAGAGTGTCAACCATGTTAGTTTAAACGGCACCTGCCACATGGTTGAACAAAAATCTGACCAAGTAGAATTTCACTTCCAGAACAACCAGATTCCAGACGTGACAGTAATAGCAGTAGGACAACAGACTGGTGGTGGGGGGTCCTCTCTATTTCTGAAAATCAACCTTCCTTCCAGTTTAAGGTGGTATTCCACACTGGAAGGAAACACCCTGAAATTCTTTACTAATCCACAATCAGAAACTCCCACTCTTATAGTCCAGAAAGATGTGAAATCAGCTCAGAGCCTGGCTGATATTCAGAAAATTGGAGAGCAATTGTTCATCCCTGTTCAGTTAAATGATGGGAAGGACTCTGTTCTCGCTTGAGTGTGTGTGAACAACGGTAAGAGCTTCATCAGCAAAGCCATGTTCCGCCAACTCCCAAAAGATCCAGCCATTCCCACAGATAGACAAATGGGAAATGGACCTGGAAGCACCCAATTCCAAACATCTCCTGCCAAGCAGGTGTATGCTCAAAATCTCCATTGGCAACAAGAGCATAGTCCATAATTGTTTGGTCGTGCGAGACGTCACTGCCGCCTTTTACTGCCTTTTAGGCAGTGACATTCTCAATCGCTTTGCCATTAGTTTGGACCTAATAAACTTCAAAGCTTGGTCCCGATTAGCGGATAATCCCATGGGCTTTGATGATCCAGAGAAAGCATTTAGGTCAGCTCAGTTGCTACCTTATGCAGTTGAAATTCAGATTAAAGAGGAAGTCACCATCCCAGAAAGGACCCGACAATTCTCCCTGGGAGTGAAAGCTAAAAGAGGACAAAAATTGAAAAACCCTGATGCTTATATTCATCTAAATGCTTCTCTCCAACAGCAAGGGTTGGGGGTAAACCCAACACCATTAGTCAACATAGAACATGACACCATTCCAATAGAGGTGGATAACAGCGACTTAAATAGTATTACTCTAGCCGCAGGCACCATTATTGGAATGGCGGTTGATGACCGACATTTCTCCATTTATTTAGGAAATGAACTGTTAGGACCAATCCCCAAGGACTGTTTTGACAGTGACAGTGAGGACAATACAACACCAGACATGATTTTCACCCGGCATGGCGGGAACTTCCTGGTGTACACTTCTTGCCCTTATGGTAAGGAAGATGTGACTTGTGACTTCAGGAGGGATGAGGTGATTTTCCAGGTCCATGAGGGCTGCCTTTCACACCTGAAGCCTCCAGTCCAAATCAGCACTCTGACCAGGGACTTCTCCACCCAGCTGGAGGAGGCCGCTGAGATAGCCAAACCAGAAGTCTTTCCAGGCTTCAGGCAGATGGTGGAAGAGAGAGTCAACCTAGCTGATGCCTGTGTGACTCTGGAACAGAAGCAAAAGTTGAAACAAGTTTTCTTGGATTTCCAAGATCTCTTTGCGGTAGACTCGTATGACTGTGGTCGCACCGACATCCACACCACAAAAATTCCCACGGACCCTGGAATGACTCCAGTGTTTGTGAAGCAATATCGCTTGCCTCTCGCATCCATGGAGTCCCTTACTGAAATAATTAAGAACCTTGAGTCCCGGGGAATAATCCGTCCAGTCCACAGCACTTTCAATAATCCGGTGCTGGGAATATTGAAGCCAAACGGCCAGTGGAGACTCTGCGCCGACCTTAGGGAGCTCAACAAACGGGTCCATACTTCCCGATGGCCTCTGCCCTACATTGACCAAGGGCTTGCCCAGATCCAGGGGTCACAGGTATTCACAGCAATAGACCTGACCAATGGATACTGGACCGTGCCTGTCATTAGGGAGGACCAATACAAACTGGCTTTTACCTTTGGGGGCCAGCAGTACACATGGACCCGGACTCCCTTCGGATACCTCAACTCCGGCAATGAATTCAACATTTTCCTACATAAGGCCATGCCCGACCTGGGTGCGAGGGGTAACCTAACTTATGTAGATGATGTCCTCATCAAAAGTTCATCTGTGGAAGAACACATAGCGGAGATCCGTTATGTTCTGACGCAGTTGAGGGCCGCCGGAGCAAAACTTTCCTTTCAGAAAGCACAGTGGTGTAGAACCCGTGTTAATTTCTTGGGGCATGAGATTACTCCTCAGGGACTCTGTCCCCAGGAAAAGAAAGTGGAAGCACTTCAGAGACTGAAAGACCCCACAACTTTGCGGGAACTAAGGAGCCTCCTTGGACTGACTAATTACAGCAGAAAGTTCATTGAGGGCTACGCAGAGATCACTAGACCCCTAATTCATCTCCTGAAGGGGGGGGTCAAGTGGGAATGGGGTCCAGAACAAGCCGAGGCAGTAAGACAACTCAAAAGAAGCCTCTCACAAGCGCCCTGCCCAGCTTACCCTGTCAGAAACAAGGAGTTCTTCCTGGAGACGGGGTTCTCTAATACGTGCTTGACGGCAGTATTATACCAAAAGCATGACAAGGTCAATAAAGTAATCTCCTATGCGAGCAAAACTTTATCCTCTGTGGAGGAAAAATTCAACGATTGTGAGAAGGCACTCCTGGCAACGGTGTGGGCATTGAAGAATTACCGCCCGTTTATCCAGGGGGAACACATCATAGTGGAGACTCCACACCAGCCTCTGCAATATCTCCAAAGTGACAGAATCCGGGCCGGAAATGTGAGTAATTCCCGAATTACTTCCTGGATTCTGTCAATGCAAGGCTTTCCTGTGGAGGTCAGATATGGCCAAAATAAGAAGAGTCCCCTCGCGCACGGTTTGGCTGACTTGCATGATTGTGCCAGAGAAAACTGTCTCGAAGACGAAAGTCTAAAAATCAAGGACAACATGGAGGCATACCTTAATTCCCCACACAAAGTCTTTGAAGAAGACAAGTGTGAGGGAATGCCCACTGTCTATGTGGATGGATACTCTTACCATGTTGACAACGACGGGGAGAAAGAACTGGTGGCTGGCGTAGGGAATGCATGGGTGAAGGAGTTCCCAGAACCCTCCGCTGGATACAAAATTGGTCCCCGAAGTAGTCAGGTGGCAGAATTGATGGCTGTGCATCAGGCCATCCTCACTGCTGTCCAGCATCAACTCCACGAACTGGTCATAATCACAGATTCGAATTATGTACAGAACGGGTTCGTGGAGCACCTGGTTAACTGGAAAACCTGAGGCATGTTATGTGCTAATAACAAACCCTTGAAACATGGGAAGTTAATCCAAAACATTGATGATCTGGTCACATCGAATGGGATGACCATCTACTGGAAAAAGATCAAGGGTCATTCCAAAGTAGAGGGACCAGACAAAACTGGAAATGACTTAGCTGATCAGCTGGCCAAAACCGGGGCCATCCAAGGGGATCTAATAGAAATAGAGTTCCTGTTGGGGGAAATCCAGGTCACTGTGATCACTAGGTCCCAGACAAATGCTCACAATGATCTTTCAACTGCACAATGGAGTAAGGAGACCCCTGATGCTGATTTAATTACGGCTCAGAAGGGGGATCCAATAATTGGTAAGTTTTACCAACACATTGAGGACCCTGAGAACTTTCCCCTGACGGATACCGATTACATTGGGAAAGAGGACCTTAGAGTGTTGATGAAATGTCCAAAGATGTTCCGGATCCAAGACGGGTTGTTGGTAAGGAAATCCCAAGCTGGCCATGATCAGTGGGTGGTTCCTACCTCATTCCGAAGCCTGATGTTAAGTCACGCCCATGATGCGGCCACGCTGGTCATAGGGGGTTTCATACAACACTTGAAATCTTAAGAGAGGTTGCATACTGGCCACACATGGGGCAGGACCTCGACCAATACTTGAAGGGGTGTCTTGTGTGTGCACAATTTCAGCCATCATCCCTCACACACCGTGCGCCTCTCCAAAAGAGGGGGATGACACTGCCATGGTCAGATTTACAAATCGACTTTGTAGGCCCTGTGATTCGCTCGTCTAGAGGAAACAAGTACATGTTGACCGTTACATGCTTGTTTACCAAGTGGGTGGAATGTCTCCCAGCCCAAACTGCAAGGCAGAAACAGCAGCTGCCCTGATGATTAACCACATCTTTTCCCGTTTTGGTCTATCTCAAAGGATTGAGTCAGACAGAGGTAGCCACTTCACCAGTGAAGTAATGACAAAGATGTGGGAGATACTGGGGGTTATAAGGAAGCTACACATTGCTTACAGGCCAGCTTCTTCTGGAGCAGTGGAGAGATATAACCGAACCATTGTGAGCATCTTAAAAAAGTTTGTGGCAGATTCTGGGCCAAGTTGGGATATCCGATTACCTCTGGTCCTAATGGCCATCAGATCTACCCCTTCATCTGCAACTAAAATGTCACCATTTGAGTTGATGATGGGACGCAAGATGGTGCTTCCCCAGCATTTGCTCTACAGAACCCAACAGCAAACGTTGATAAATGCCTCCACAACTCATGAGTATGTGGAGAATTTAAGGAAACACCTTCAGCATGCTTTTGCCTATGCTCAGCGGAATCTAGAAAGATCAGCCGAGAGCATGAAGACCCACTATGATTTAAAAACTACCCGAAAGGAATATAAGGTGGGTGATCGGGTCTATCTATACAATTTCCAAAGGAACCAGGCCAAACAGCGAAAATTCTTGCCTACATGGAAGGGACCGTTTTAAATTATAGACAAGATCTCCCCTTTTGCCTATAAGATCTGCATCCCCAAAGGCAGTCTGGCGGAAGGGGAAGACAAGTGGGTACATATAAATCAGCTAAAGTGTTGCCATCCCAGGCACACTCTGCAACAACTGGAGGAATCCACTGGAATCCCAGAGGGGGCCGCTTCAGAGTAATTCAGTTCCAACCCTAAAATATTCCACATACAGCATATAAAATTCTGTGATCCTTGTATATATATATCTGTTCTTGTCTCCTAATTTAAAAAAGAAAATGTATATGTTCATATCTTCTGATTCATAAAATGTATATGTTCGCCACACCATTAATAGTGGTGAAGAAATGTCTACGAATAGGTATTGCCGCTTTGCTTTATCATCCTAGGAGAGATGAAACCATGGAGACTGACCAAGGAGGACGACCGGGGACCGGGAGCAGAGACCCGAGGTGCCCGGGGTACCGCCCAATCCTCCCATCAGGACCAGCAAGGAGAACTCATTGATCGACTGGAGGGAGGAAAAGATGCTGAACTGTGCCATCCATGGAATTGGAAGAAGAAGACGTGAACATCCCAGATCTTGCGAGTTCCATCAGCGAAAGGACCGAATGGCCATCGCAAGAGGGGGGGCTTGAGGGATGTTTTTACCCATGCATCCAAGCCCTACAATAAAACTGTGCAGTACTGGCATGGACAACATCATGATGGCCAGAACTTCCCAGAGAGTGCACAGGGAAAACATGAAGAATAGGCTGCCACCCATTTTTGCCTATGTTGTGAGCACATGAGGGGACTGCCTAACCACCAGTGGGCTACACACACAGTAGCCTGAAACCATTGGGAATGGCAATGCTGATTGCCAAAAGCAACCCAGAACTGTGGGGAATTAATTTTCTTAATCCCAAAAATCGTTGCATTACCAGTACTCACCACTATCAGAAAGCCAGCGTTTTAAAACCACCAGACTTTTGTGTAAAACTGAACAAATGAAACCAAACCAGGCCAAGGAAAGACTTGCTAAGAGGTGGAAGAATGTAAAACCATATTCTGAAATGACTTGAAGGAAGTAATTATTTAATGTATAGGTACAAATTGTCAGTTTGATTTGAATGTAGAAAACTGGGAACAAAAAGTGACATTTAGCTGAAACCTGGCTTAGTGAAACTGGATTCTGCCTGACAACTACCCCCGACAGGAGAAACCTGTTCAGCCACTCTTCCCAGGCTAGCTGCATCCTGCTGCCCCTTGCCAAAAGGAGTTGTCACCTCTCTGATTAGATTAGGGGTGGAGCACCTGGGAACTGGAAGGAACAGAACAATGCAACTCCCTTGACTCAGGCAAATGTTATATTGGGGGCGTTGTAAAGTGGCTTCCTCTTAGGGGAAACTGGGAGGGGCAGTGCCTCTGCTAGCAGCTGAGCTTGGGGGAAGTGGATAAACCAGTTATTCCACCCTGTGATGTGGGAAGCCACACCCCTTTTTGACCAGGGCATCATTTTAAAAAGATAGATAACTCATAGTGCGGACTTGTCAGAATTATATAAGTAATATCATTATTTTTGTGATTTTTCTGTGAACATTTTGAGAGGCGTTAGGACCCTGTGGTGTATTCTGGGGGGTTGCTGGAAAATAGGGTCTCACTCCAAATGTCTGCATGTTAAAAATCTGACACTTCATCAATTAATGTCCATACTCCTTGCGCACATGTGTGTAATTTTGGGTAAATATCCGATATTGCAAAACCAGTTAAAAAGCGCAAAATGTTATCATTTTTGAATGTAAGCCCCCAGGAAGATCAGAGGCGGACAAGCATGGACCATAAGGAATATATAATGTGCACATGTAATTTCAACAAATTGTATATCTGGGAAAGATGTATTTGAATCAAATATAGATTTGTGGGCAAACTGACCAGGGGAGGATCCTCTGACCCATAAACAGACCTCATCATGATGACAACCCATTTCCTTCCCCCAATCATGGGAGAGGGGAGAATTGGGCCAATGACAAGTAGAGAGGGGCAGGCTTAGCTAGGCCCAGGCACACACCCATTTTCAAAACACATAAAAAGAGACTGCTGGGACAGGTAGAGACATTCAATTCCATTTGCTGCGGAGCATGCTGACCGACGACTTCACATCCAGAGATCCAGACTTCAAATCCATCAATCTCCAAAGACCAGAACTTTACTTCAGAACTTAAAGCAAGGGCCTAAACCCACAAACTGAGAACTCTTCTCAGCAGGCCTCAGCATCCTTAAAATCATTTGCAAACTATTCCACAGCCGGGCGAGCTGTTTGAATTCTTTTGCCAAGAACAATTGCCAGAGACCAGACCAGAGATCCAGAGTGACCCAGACCGCTGTAGCAGAACCAGAGAGCTGACCCAGATCACTGTGAAGTGCCGAGACCAGAACCGGAGTCCAGTCCAAAACCTGACCAGATCCGTGGCGAGGCCTATTTCAAATTTATATTGTGAGTACCTAGCAGAACTGTGCAGAACCAATCTCGTAGTTAAAATAATCTAATCCAAACTATTTTAACCGAAGTAGAACTGCCTCCTAGAAATCGTGTCATCTGTCATTTTTAAAGCTGCACAACTGTCACCTGTCAATTCTGCAGCTGCAAGCTGTCACCTGTCATTTTGAGTTTTACTTTAAATCCGAAAAACTACCTTTATTTAATCGTCCGTATCTCTGGAACCGAGCTATGAACGAGATTTAACTTTCCTCTGAAAGCTTAGAATCTAAGCTTAACAACAAGCCTAGAACCGACTTGCTACTCCTTATACTTTTGCCGCAATCATGATTCACGCACTCGAGAATTTACCGCGATTTGCGATTTTGGCTCAATTTCTCCACTTGTCAAAATAGCAGCTCCATTCTTTCCTTTGTTAAAATCCGTTTGCAACTTGGTAATAACTCATAGAGCATTGCTAAAGTGAGCCTGAACTAATACCAACACGCATCTCCCACTCACCCTGAATCTCTAGAGGGAATTAAAATCATTGGCACATTTTCCCATCCATTGCCATCACATTTAAAAAGCATTTTGGGCCTGTGTTTCAAACTCCTTCCTGTTTCCTCTAAGCTTGCTGGGGGGGGAACTGAATTTCGTATTGTATTTGATTGCATTCCTGAGAACTGTGTGCTCCTCTTTCCATCTCCTTCCATTTCTTACATTGCATAGGGGAGGGGGGTGAATTGCCAGAAAAAAGTGATTATCTTATCTTTTGCTAAAATCATATCAAGTATTCCTGTACTGCATGTTATTCCTCATTGCTTTTCCCTTGAAACCATAACAGTATTTTTGCTACTTTATCCATCTTATACTAACTCCTCATTGATTGTAAAGAAGTGTGCTAGTGACAGATTACCCATTGTTGATCAACATCATATGTCTAAGTGTACTGTCAGATATTAATTTATTATAAAGTGTGATATATATATATTGTTTAAATTCTCAAATAAACCTTTTAATTTGCAAAACAAACCTACTTCCTGGCTCAGTGGGGTCAGGGGGATTCTAAGAGGGGGGTGTTATACAAGGGTGGTCATCCAGAGTACTGAACTAGACATAAAAATACATTAATAAGGGTTTTCCTCAGCATCCCAGACTAGGGATTGACTTGGCTGCAGTGTTGATTGAATTGGTATGATGCAGAGAGGTGCCAGAAGAGGGACCAGGCAGGCCACATCGAAAGGTAGAGAGGCAAGGCCAGCAGGACATGGCAATGAGGAGGACAGTGAATGTATCATGCTGAATCAGGGCAAGGTGGATGTAAGCAGGATGTTTTCAGGCAATCAGGTCTAGGTTAAGAATATACAGGCTTACAGAGCGATGGTGGGTACCTGCCAAAGTGTGCATGTGTTGGAACGGGGAGCCAGCCCCCTGCGCATTGGGTAGATTGGCAACATGGTTGCACTTGCACCCATGGCATGCCAGACACCGGCGTTTCCATTGCCTTGCCTACCAAGCCGCCGCAGACTCACACTCGGCCTGCTGGTCCTTCCCCGGAACACCCTCCCCATAAGTAAGTGTGGGGTGCGGCAGTGACAAAACAGCATGACAGTCTCATACTAGACTTACATTATCATTGTGTTCTCCACCTGCCTGTGAAGAGATGGAGTCAGACACCATGTTGATTGCACCAGCCTTGTATTTGATGGTGTGCTCGATTTCTGTGAGCCTTGAGGCTAAGCAGGAAGTCACCTTGGTGGCCCATCCTCTCTTAAAGAACCAAGAGTTTCTGAAAGGTTTTCACGGTGCATTCTGCCCGATAGAAACTATCAGAAATGATTGGAGGTCAAAACACTTCTCCCTCAATTGCAAAGTAGTTATTTTCCGCGTGCCAAAGAACAGGAAGCAAATGCTATGGTCATTTCCTTCCATTTTCAGGTTTGGGTGTGAACAGTGGAGGGTGAGTGTGGAGGACATGGAAGTGTCTGAGAACCGGTGCATTCGCTATGTGAGCTTGTGCATGAAGGAATGGCTCTTGTTGTTAAGGCCTGTGAGGAACCTGAAGGTATTCTCACATCTGCTCCTCAGGGATCATATGTTCAGGGGGGCAGGGAATGGCCATCACTTTTGGATCCCGACCCTGGGGGAGGACTAGTGAGAGAGGATCACCTGGGCAAAGGGACCTCGGGAATTGGATAGAGGGTAACTGAAGGCAAGACACTGCATAACCCCTTCACTAACACTGACCTACCAGACCCTCCCTCGGTCATTATGGGATATTGTCAGTCCTTTCCAGATTTTCCCTGTAATCCCACATCAAGTACTCAGACGAGAAAGAGGCAAATAAGAGTAATGCACACTTCCTATTGGAAACACCACTATAGTACTGGGATGAAGAAGAGAGAGTCGGACCACTACAGAGCTGAAGGTGAGGCATGTCCCAGTAATTGGTCTAATTGGAATCAGACAAAACAGGCAAGAGAAGCACACCTGAACAGCCTTAATTGGATACAGGTGCATAAAAGGGTGGTGTGGCAGCAGCAGAGAGGAAGAAGAGAGCAGCAAGGAAGAAGAGAGCAGCAGAGAGGAAGAGAGCAGCAGTGAATCCCAGACAGACTGTTGGGAACTGGAGGAGAGCAGAAAGCAAGAGCCTTGGAAAGTTGCAGAGCAGGGTGCTCTGCGGAAGTGCGGCAAGACAGCCGTGTCTCCAGGGCGCCAGTAAGGTCACAGGAATGAAGCCCTATGTAGTGTCAGCCCTCATCGTTTGGTTCTGCAAGTGCTTGTTCCCCTGGGTGAAGGAGCCAGCCCAGATGTGCCTGAGGGGCAGATGGCGAGACCTTCACCTCAGTTTGTGAGAAGCCATGAGAGTGAAAGAGCCTCTGCAACAAATAAAGGGACCAGTGAGTTTCTGTGTGTAAAGAAACCTGGTGCGTGAGCGAGAGGAAAAGAAGATGCATTGTGGCAGAGCAGGCGTGTCTCACCAATAAACTTGTGAGTGCTTCTGAACTGTATAAACTATCGAATGCTATGCTAATGAGGCTGTATGAAGATACTGTTTATCAGAGTGATCCTGTATAGAAGATTTGCAAGATTTTGAAAGCCTTTTGAGTAACGGAGAAAGATTGACAAGATGGCAAGAGAATATCTTGAAACAGGATATCAGAGTGGTCAGGTGCAGAGAATAAGCACCATTTAAATAGTCTCTGGATATCTGAACATAAATAAAGAGCATTCATAGCACTATGAATGAAGAGAAAGTGGTTAAAAATGGTTGGGTAAACAGCAGAAGGGGCAGTGAATGGGAGCAAAAGAGAACCTAAAGGCTGCAAACCCTGTGAAGTAAGAGAAAGACTGAATATAAAATTAATAATTGAAAGTACAAAGAATCAGGTAATGCCAAGGAAGATGCTTGGACAAGGTCTCAAGACAATACATAAGGTCAAGGGCCCCTGGCTGCTTGACTTTCAATGGGTGGACCATGTGGTCTGACAACTGAGCCCAGACCAGAGAGCCCCAACTAAGTGTATGGAAGTTGCTGAAGAAAACGTAAGAACAAGTGTTTGTTGAACTTTTGCTGCATCTCTTCTTGAAGCTTGGCGAAGGGAACCCTGAGCTCTTTCGGACCATTGGTTTTGTGAATCTGTGCTTCAAGCTTGTGGAAGGGAACCCTGAGCTCTTTTGGAATATTGTTTTGGTGGACCAGTACTTGAAGCTTGGGGAAGGGAAACCTAAGTTCCTTCTGAAATGTGTATATGGAAACCAAGTGTGCTTTGGTGGAAGATACACTCAAGTCCTGAAAGAACAGTTGAATCCTATAATTGTTGGCACTGTATCCTGAACTTGGAGAAGGGAGCTAGTGACTGTGCCAGACCTTATGTTGAACACGACTTGAGTTAGAATAACCCTACACACCATTTGTATTGGATGTGAGGGCAAGCATAGGTGTTGACAGAGACGTGCTTTTGATTTGGACTTCCAGACATAGACTTTCCTTAGTTTCTTCAGGTAGGGAAATTACCACCCTAGCTATAGGGCAAGTTAGGCATTACATCCATCCTGATAATTAATAAAAGTCATATTGTTGAATTCACATTCTGTTGTCTGTGTCATCTCCTTATACCATGCCTGTCTCACAGGCCCTCAATCTCTGCTTGGGCTTGACCATGGAGAGGACATCCCTATCAAACTTAGAATAATATTCTCACACGCCCAAGCAGGACAGTATTTCATCTTTTTTGTTGAGGTGGGGGCATCCAGGATGGCTATTACCAAGGTCTCCTTTCATTTAACCCCTCTACTTACGACTGTGTGTCCTAGATAATCTACCTGTTCCATATATTATCTAAATATTTCAGCCTTTAATGTGAGTCATTGACTCTGTAGTGCCACCATAACATACTCCAGTATTGCTGTGTGGTAATTAAAGTTCTCAGGGTATATAAAATGCTATCTAGAAAGCACTTAACAGTCTCAATGTCCTTAAAGATTTTGTCCATCACACGTTGAAAAATGTATGCCACTGAGGCTAGGCCAAATATCCTTCAGACCCATATGTACATGCCAAAGGGAATGATGAAGGTGTTTCCTACATGATTTCGTCATTTCGCCCTGTTGGTATGCACTCCTAAGGTCCAGTGTGGAAAAGATGTCAGTCTGTCCTACCTTGGGTGAAACCTCTCCTATATCTGGAAGGGAATTACAGTACAAAATAATGTTGTCATTTTAACCCCTCAAGTTTACACAAAGCCTTTTGGAATTGTCCGGCTTTGCAGCAAGTTCCACGGGGTGAGATCCATTCTGAAGATTCTCTCTCCTCTATTTTGTGACCTTTTAGCATGTCAGTCAGGGTTTCCTGTAGCCTTAGTGGAAGGCAGAGTGCTTGATGGGAGCCTGTCATGGATGGCTACAATAACAATAATAACTACCAAGAACACATTAACAGGGTAATTCATAGAATTTCGCAGAAAAGTGTCGCAAGCGGCTGGCGCAGAGTGTCCGCGTGCGATTGACTGCGCCAGGCACGTGCGATAAAACCGATTTCCGTGCACAGCGTATTCATGGATTTCATGCTCCCAAACCAGCCGTGGCGCAGAGTATCGCAGCGACCCTGCAGCAGCGCCAGTAACGCCCCCAAGAACGCCCTCGCGCAAGGAAAAGCCAGCAAAATCGCTAAATCATCGCAAAGGGCTGCGCTAACCCTGGACCAGTTTACAGGGCAGCCAAACAAGGAACGCAAAGCGGGTAACGTGCATATCAGGGGTACACGTGAAGTCATACACGCGATTAGCCAGGGTACGTGTATTACAGGGGTACGCGGGAAGTTTAACACGCGATTGGCCAGGGTACGTGTATTACAGGGGTACGCGGGAAGTTTAACACGCGATTAGCCAGGGTAAGTGTATTACAGGGGTACACGTGAAGTCATACACGCGATTAGCCAGGGTACGTGTATTACAGGGGTACGCGGGAAGTTTAACACGCGATTGGCCAGGGTACGTGTATTACAGGGGTACGCGGGAAGTTTAACACGCGATTGGCCAGGGTACGTGTATTACAGGGGTACGCGGGAAGTTTAACACGCGATTGGCCAGGGTACGTGTATTACAGGGGTACGCGTGAAGTTATACACGCGATTAGCCAGGGTACGTGTATTACAGGGGTGCGTGGGAATCATCACACGCGATTAGGCTGGGTGGGTCCTCACAGGTGTTCCCTGTACACCCTCCACGGCCCCTGCAGGCAGCCTACAAAACAGGGGACTACCCTGCACACCTGCTCATGTCCCCCTGCACCCCCACCCCCCCAGCAGTGCAGGGGCAGCCTCCACCAGGCCCCCACTCATGTCTCCCACCACCCCCACCCTCCCGCCACCAGGGGCAGCCTCCACCAGGCCCCCACCCATGTCTCCCACCACCCCCACCCCCCGCCACCAGGGGCACTCTCCACCAAGCCCCCACCCATGTCTCCCACCACCCCCACCAGTGCAGGGGCACCCTCCACCAGGCCCCCACCCATGTCTCCCAACACCCCCACCCACCAGCACTGTGGGGCACGTGGCCAGCAGGCAGTCAGGCAGCAGCAGATGGCAGGTGGGAGCGTGCTCAGGGCTCTGGGGGGCAGTAATTTCGCCTCCTGGCCAGGAGCGTGGTCTCTCGTGTGTGAACGCGTGGACAGCCTGATAGGTAGTGAAATCCCACACGTCAGCAAAGGCCCTTAGCGCGTAAACCCGTCAACAGCATATGCGCGCCTATAGTCACCTGCACGTGCAGGAAATTGTTGCGTGACACGTCCCAGTGTCAAAGCGTGTGATTGGTGAAAATGGATGTACACGTAGAAGTGACAAAGCGTGTGATTGGTGAAAATGGATCTACACGCAGAAGTGACAAAGCATGTGAATGGTGAAAATGGATCTACACGCAGAAGTGACAAAGCGTGTGATTGGTGAAAATGGATCTACACGCAGGAGTGACAAAGCGTGTGATTGGTGAACGTACACGCCGCGTAAGTGACGCTGTACGTGTGGGCCTGTATATAAGGTACATGTAGAACACCATTTCCTTGTACGTGCTTTTCGTGGAGAGCGAGTGGGTGAAATCTGTACTTCTTGTCGTTTCACACGCGATTTACTTCACGGCGTTTCCAGTTCGTATTCCCTGTTACCTCTGACAGCTTTTTCTCTTTTTTCTCTTTTACTGGTTTACCTGGGCCTGTTCCCTCAAACAGTGTCCCCTTCTACTGTTGTCCTGTCTTCTCAGACAGCGTACACATCTTCTTTTGGCGGGGGTTTAGCCAGCCAAACGCGCTCATTCTTCACGCTCTTTTACCTGGCAGACGGTGAGTCACGCACGTATCCAACTTCTGTGCTTGCCCCGTGTGTAGCCTACCCCTTCAGAGGTAATTCTAGGCTGCGTGTGACACGCATACGTTCATTCTTGTGTTACTGGGTGCCACAGCGTAGTGCAGGTTTTTCTTTCTGCACACGTGGTCTAGGAGGGGTTGCGTGCACGTCATCTCCCTTTTTTGGGCCTCCTGTGCGTTGCGTGACCCGTCATCTTTCCCCAGGGGTTACAATCAGCCGTGCTAGAGCACTAGGGTACAATTACCATCTGGTACCCAACCCCTTTGACCCCCAATTGCCCAGGACAATTGTCTACAGCCACTCCCATACGCACATTAATATCAGTGCCATGGCTGGGAGGCGAGGATTCCGTAAGGGTGGCAAAGGTGGAAGAGCCACAAGTGGTGGCCGTGGTGGATCCGGTAGGGGACGTGGTCGTAACTTGCAGGGTGAGCCTGTCCCCCCATGTGTGGAGGACCAGTCAAGGGCACCCATCATCCCCCCCCCCCTCCCGTTGAGGCTGAAGTGGCTGACACCATCCATGCTCAGCCCTTGTTGGACCAGCCCATTGTGGCACCAGACCTGGCTGACTCCATGGCTGACTTCCAGGTCAGCAGGGCTACGACACGTGCGCTGGTGCACGTTGATGCCATCATGCCACGTGGATCTGGGGCAGCAAGGTCATCTGCTGCACCAAGGAGGCAGGGCGGAGTGGCTGCAGGGGCAGCTGCGGCTCCATCCACCCCAGCCCTCACACACCCAGCCAGGACAGTGTCGGTCCTAGTCCATGCTGCTGACATTCCCCCTGACACCATCACACTAGAGCCAATGCCTGCACCAACTCCCATGCTGAGTGTGCAATCCCACACTCCTGATACAGAGTCCACCAGGGCTCCTGCCCCTAGTGTCCAGAGCGGCGCAGGACACTCAGGATCACCACCACCTTCCAAGCGGAAGAGGAAGAGTGCTCGTCCGGCACAGGCTGATGCCCCAGACACGGCTACACAGTCCGGCCCGTCCAGGAAGCCCAGCTTCACGGATGACGAACTGAATGCACTTGTCGAGTATGTGTCCGGACATGACAACGAGATGGTCATTGTTGCAGGATCCAAGACCACACCTGCACAACGCCAGGCACACTGGCAGACCGTTGCGGACATCGTAAGTGCCCTTGGAATCGTGAGGCGCACAGCCAATGATTGCTATAAGCGCTGGAATGACCTAAAGCGCAGGGCAAAGAGTAAGCTGGCCTCAAGTCATGCCGCAACTCTAGTGACTGGAGGTGGGTCTCCAGTAGTAGACATGGAACTCACTCCACATGAGTCAGTCGCTGGGACCTACGTCACGGAGGAACAGATCCAAGGCGTGGGAGATCTGGCTGATTACGAGGCATTGTCCGGTGAGTGCACATGCATGTGTGTGTCATACATGTGCATGGTGTGTGTGTGAGGGCTTCTGTTTGGGTGCCAGGTGAGAGTGTGTGCGCCTCAGTCGTATGGGTCAGCCATGTGCTTCATGCAATACTTCCTGCGCAGCTGCATTTGGCCATAGCAGTATCCCTTCTGCCAACAGTAGACATCTAGCACAACTGCACGCCAGTTGCCCTTGAAGTGTCACCTTGACACAACAGATTTGCTTATTTTTCACTGTTCATTCAGTCAGTTTGTTTGCATTCCACCACTTTCACTAGGCATGTCGCTGTCCACTAGTCACATGTCTGACATGGGTATGGTAAAGGGGAGTGACTTTGTTACCTGGATATCATTTGTACACACATGTCCCTGTGCAATTTGACCATTACAGACTGGCAGCTCCAGGTGAAAAATCTGACCTGTTAGAATCAGAAAAGCTATTACATGCGGGAACTGGACTGAATGAATAGGTGCTGCCCTCCTCTCCATCTTCACTCAATAGCAATGGTACATGCCATCTGTGTGATGGCATGTGTGTTTCACCTGCCAATCACAGGCCAATGTGTGATGCCACTGCCAGGCAGCATGCAGAAAATTTGTTCATCTTCCATCTTGGTGTCATCAGTGTGTGCCGTTTGCCTGCACTTCATACGCAGTGAGGGTGCATGCATGGGAGGGTTTTAGTCATGTGGGACATGTCAATCAAGTACTGGTTCTCTTGCTTCTCAGCCCTCAATGTGTGCCATGGTGCTAATGCCTGTTTCCATTACTTTGTTTTCATGTCTTTGCAGGGGAAGACGCACCTGATACTGCTGGGGTTGTGGAGATGGTGCAGACCCAGGAGGTGTCCCAGGGCCGACCAACCACCAGTGAGGGACGTGGTGTGGTGGTGGGGGAGAACCCACAAGTGCTGCAGGTCGTGCTCTCAAGGGGTGTCTCTGGCTGCACCTCCCCCGAGCTGTACTCAGGTGTTGATTCGGATGAGACCTACGTGCCGTCGCTGGTGAGTGTTCCAGGGAGGGATTCTGTTCTGTCTCACCCACCTGCACCAGGGTCAGTACCCTCCATGGGGATGTCAGTGTTGGCAGCTACGCCTTCGGTGGTTACGGATGCAGGGTCACACTCCGCGACATCTGATCCTGTTCCTGGGCCAGCAGATCAGAGGGGGAATGCAGTCCTGCAGCCTCAGGCAGTGCCGGCACAGCAAGGCGCAGTTCGCCTTGCCCCAGACAGGTGTGGTGCCCGCCGACGTGGTGGCCGTACGCCACCTGGCAATACCGCATGGGAGCAATCCATTTACGGTATGGCTACCCAACAGGCTGCATCATCCGAGATGATGGCTCAGGCCATGGATAGGGTGGCCACTTCCATTGTCCCCCCAGAAAGGCTGATGGAGCGACTAGAGCAGGCAACTGACTCCATCTGCCAGTCACACAGGGAGGACATGTTGGGGTCCAACAGGGACAGGCGGGCGGCACTGGCGACTCTGCAGGAGGCCATCTCCATTGAGTCCCAGGGCCACAGGGAAGCCCTGAGGCAGGAGCTCCTACACCTCAGGACGACTCTTGTTGAGCTTGAGGCTTCAACACACCAAAGGACAGAACAGCAGCTGGAGCGTCTCACCCGTACGCTCTCAGCTGAGATGCAGGCAACGAGGGCGGAGGTCCGGGCATCCCGTGAGTTGTTGCATGGGGACCTCCGCACACTCATCCTCCAGAACCAGACCTACCACACCCGCATGCTTGCAGCCATGGAGGAGCAGACTAGGGCCTTGCGTGGGCTGCCTCCCATAGTGCAACCACCTCCGGATGCAGCTGCACAGGGTGATAATAGCGACAGCAGTGACACTCCCACAATAGGGTAGCCGTGTGGGCCATGAGCCCATGGAGGTGTTTTATTTTCCCAGGATCCACGCAGGTGGGTTCTGGTGTGCATCCTGTCCTCGGACCTCCTGGGTGGCCTCCCCAACCCCCCCGGGCCCATCAATGGCCATTTTTGATTGTTTCTTATTTTTATTTTTATTTTGATTTCTTTTATTCCCAATTTTTTTGGGAGGATCTGTTGGCTCCGATCTGTTGGCTCCGATCTGTTGGCTCCGATCTGTTGGCTCCGATCTGTTGGCTCCGATCTGTTGGCTCTGATCTGTTGGCTCCGATCTGTTGGCTCCGATCTGTTGGCTCCGATCTGTTGGCTCCGATCTGATGGCTTCCGTGGTTCCTGTGGGCATACGCTGCATTGTGGCTGGGCACATGCAGGCTTGTAATGTATTTGGTTCAGATGCTTGGGTTTGAGTCACACACACCCCTCCTGCTTCCCGTTTCCATGGGCTTGCAAAGGGTGTGCCCAAGTGACAGTGAATTACACAGTGACGTTGGACTCCCATGAGCTGTGTGGCCAGTCTGTAGTCAATACTGTGTATACATTCATAGTGCATATTGCTGTTGTGTTGTACACTGCATGTTGCATTGATGTGTAACTCTTCTTCTGTGTCTACCTCCCAATTTGCAGGTCCCTTCCTCAAGTCCACACAAGGACCTCTAGTCTGGCGATGGGGACCATGTTGGCAGCAGTGCACCTACAACTCTACATGGCGCCAACACTGCACAGTTGGTAGTGGTGGGAGTGCAGGCATTTCCAGGTGGTGAGACTACTAATATGTAACATTTTTGATGTCATGTTAATGGTACTACGTGCTCAAGTATGTTGTTGGTCCGGCATTGCTGTGAGCATTTCAGGTGTTGCAGGTTTCTAATAGTGCCACTGTACATAGTGAGAGTGATGTCATGTTGTGGGGATTACTTTGTTTACCTGCAATTAGCATGACATGGCACGGTGTGTCGTGTGGCAGTGCTGGGGTTGGGTTGGCTGACATGGCACTGTCCTCTTGTTGCATTTTGCAAGTGGGTATTCATTTTAGCTGCTTCAATGTGTAACTTCACAAAACTGCATTGGTGGTGTCTGTGTGGGTAGGGATGCACACATTGTGACACTTCCAGGTGAACAATCTCAGGCTGACATGGAATTCCCGGTTCATTCTCCACACATTCAGGATCAGTGTCAGGTTGAGTCATCATTGATTGTCAGATGGAATGTGCCAGGGCAGTGTGCACTCCACAGGGGTGTGATTTCTATGTGAAGTAATTAGCCACTAGCTGTGTACGGGCTGCCTCCCCCCGTGCCCTTTCCCCTCCCATGCGCAGCGGCTGTGCATGTGGTTGGGGATGTGGGGCCACCACCATGTCCACGGCCAGGCCCCGGCGTGTTGCAACGTTGTGCAGGACACATGCTGCCACTATGATCCTGCACACTACTGGGGGAGCGTATAACAGCTGCCCGCCAGAACGGTCAAGGGAGCGAAAGCGTGACTTCAGCACTCCGAATGTGCGCTCCACTATGCCCCTGGTTGTAATGTGGGCTGTGTTAAATCTTACCTGGGGTGGCGTGGTGGGGTTCCGAATTGGCGTCATCATGTGGGGGCTGAGAGGGTAGGCACTGTCCCCTGTGGAGGTGGGGATTGGTATCATTGGTGAGGTTGTGACCTTGCTCAGTATCCAACATGCATGCATGTGCAGTGGCATACATACTCACCAAGCAGCCATGTATCGCCATGCCGCCCAGCTTCTAGGTCCCGGCTTAGGGTGGACATTCGGTAAATGAAGCTGTCGTGGGTGGAGCCGGGATAGTTGGCATATACTGAGGTGATGATTCCCTTGGCATTACATGCTACCTGCACGTTGATGGAATGCCAGTGCTTGCGGTTCCTATAGATGTGCTCAGATGCCCTGGGGGGACGTAGAGCCACATGGGTGCAGTCGATGGCACCTAGCACTTTGGGGAATCGTGCCACTGCGTAAAAATCCAGGGCGGCAGCATGCCTTTCTGCAGGTGTTCTGGGCAGGTATATGTGCCTGCGGACTGATGGGCGTGCAGTCATGATGTTCAAGACCTGGTGTAGGCAGCGTGACTGGGTGGCCTGTGACACCCCACCCACTATGGCACTTGTCCGCTGAAATGATCCAGTGGCTAAGAAGTGCAGTACATTGAGGACCTTCTCCAGGGGGCTGAGTGCTTGGGAGCACAGGGTGGGTGATGTGAGGTCATCCTCCCACTCACTCACCAGGTCCAGTATGATGTGTGGTGGAAACCTGTACCTCCCATACACCTGGTCATCAGGCATCCCGAAAATGCTGGTTCTGGGTGTGAATATTCGGGCCCTGACTATCCTCCTCCTCCTCCTTTGGTAGCCCACTGCCACTGCTGCTAGGAACGGTATGTTCATCCTGGCGTCTGAGCTTGTTATTGTTAAAGTCCGCAATTTATGCTTAGCGCGTGTTCTAGGCGAGCGTGTGACCCGCGCAGCCCTGGAATCCTGTTGCCAGTCCAATAGCGTGTGGAAATTCACACGCACCACGGGATACAGCGTGTGACCCGCGCACCCCTGGAAACCAGTTCCCAGTCCAATAGCGTGTGGAAATTCACACGCACCACGGGATACAGCGTGTGACCCGCGCACCCCTGGAAACCAGTTCCCAGTCCAATAGCGTGTGGAAATTCACACGCACCACGGGATACAGCGTGTGACCCGCGCACCCCTGGAAACCAGTTCCCAGTCCAATAGCGTGTGGAAATTCACACGCACCACGGGATACAGCGTGTGACCCGCGCACCCCTGGAAACCAGTTCCCAGTCCAATAGCGTGTGGAAATTCACACGCACCACGGGATACAGCGTGTGACCCGCGCACCCCTGGAAACCAGTTCCCAGTCCAATAGCGTGTGGAAATTCACACGCACCACGGGATACAGCGTGTGACCCGCGCACCCCTGGAAACCAGTTCCCAGTCCAATAGCGTGTGGAAATTCACACGCACCACGGGATACAGCGTGTGACCCGCGCACCCCTGGAATCCAGTTCCCAGTCCAATAGCGTGCGGAAATTCACACGCACCACGTGATACAGGTTCGCTGACGTACTTGCGTGTGTAAGTGGCCGCGCACCCATTAAATACACGTACATAGGCCAATCGCGTGTACGCGCACTTTTGTCCAATTACACGCGATGACACTCTGACGTGCAGTATCTCCACGTGTGCCCCGTCATCACGTGCTGAGTGGGGAACACCCGTGCGGGTCACGTCACAGACGCGCTTACGCGCTGAGGGACTCTGGTCCAATAGAATCGCGTATGCGTGCTGACGCGCTTACGCGCTAAGGGCCTTTCCTCGGATTTCACGCTGACGTGCAGGATTTTCACGTGCCAAATCACTCCGTATCAAGCTGGCCACGCGAAAACACACGGAAGCCCACGCTCCTGCCCAGAAGGCCGAGTTACTGCCCCCCAGTGCCCCGAGCAGCCTCCCACGTGCCATCTGCTGCTGCCTGCCTGCCTGCCTGCCTGCTGCCACCATGCCCTGCCATTTGGTGCCTGCACATCAGCCATCTGCAGGGGTCCAGTTGCTGTGTCCACCCCTGCTGGAACAGAAGACTCCCGACTGGTATTACATCGCTCCACAGCCCAGCCCCAGGACCCAGTTGCCCACCCACACCTGCCTCTGGGGTTGCCATGTCGGGCACTTCAACATCTGGCACCAGTGGCAACCCCAGGCCAGAGGGGCAGAGGGGCACCAGCTTCACTGTCACCGAAGTTGGTGTCCTGGTGGAGCATGTCCTGGGGCAGTATGATGCCCTCTTTGGATCGTCCCGCGCCAGCAAGGAAGGACGGCAGAGGATCTGGGCCGACTGTGTGGTTGCCATCAACGCGGAGGGGGTGGCAACCCGCGACGTCCTGAAGATCAAGAAGCGCTGGGAGGACTTGAGGTCCAGGACCCTTGTGAAGGCCCGGCGCCTCGTGGAGGGGGGCCGGGGCCGCATGAGTTCCATCCAGATGAGGGTCCTGGAACGCGTACGCCCAGCGCTCCACGCCCAGATCCTTGAGAGGGAGGCCCGTCTGGAGTTGAGCGGTAAGTGTCCATGCATTACTGTGTGAGACAGGGCATGTTGCGGTGTGCTGGTTCTATGATACTTGTCTGTATGTGTGCCATAGGCCATGTATGCATGTATGTGTGCAGGGACATCATGGTAATGCATGTGCGACCAGTGATGTGTGATGCACATGGTTGTTGCATGTGTTGAAATGCCGCATGGGGAGCCCTATTCAGATTTTGAACATGAGAGCATGCCAGTCTCTGTACGTGGACATGGGTGGGGGTGAGGGATGGGTGCTGATGCCAGGTACATATATGGTAGCCATGTCTGTGTGCCTGACCTGCGTGTCTGTGACTTGTGCATGCCATGGATGCATGACACATGTGTGTGACAATGCAGAGATTCAGTAAAGCAGCCAAATTACCCTTGTAACCGCTGTGTTTGGTGTGTTTGGGGCCAGATGGATGTGACTGAGGTGAAGTGTGTGCATGTGATGGGCATGAGGCATGATGCATGTGAGTTACATATCATTGAATGTTTCAAGAGTCCATTGGACATGCATGGAAATGTCCATGGCATGCACCATGCCTGTTACTGTGTGTGTTTTGCCTGGACTGACCCATGTGTTGTGGAGGGACATGATGGAAGTGTACTTTGACAGTGGTGCTCATCTGCTATTGCTTCCTGTCTAGGGGACCATTGTACAGTGCCCTGATGCTTGTGTTCTTTGTCTCCCTCTACGCAGCGGCTAGTGAAGAAGAGGGCGGAGACGGCGCTGTGGAGCAAGGCGGCGGGGATGCCCCCACGGCTGCAGCGGAAGGGGTGGGTGAGCCCCCACAGGGGCCTGCTACGGTGGGAGACGGTGAGGAGCCATCCAGGTTGGTGGTTTGCACAGAGGAGGAGGAGGCCGCCACTGGGGCACACATGGGGCCTGGTGGGGGCATCCCTGCTGGTGCAAGTGGTGCAGTCCAGGGCCAGGGGCAGGAGGCAGCACAGGTCACCGTGGAGGGGCCTGTGCATGTCGCTGTCCCTGACCCTGTGAGTGCACCACCATGCACCAGCAGGGATGCCCCGTCCCAGGCCCGTCCGCAGGTAGAGGGGATGTCCATGTCACCTGACTCCCCTCCACCTGCGGACGTGGGAACCCCTGGCCGTGCGGAGAAGGTCCTGATTGGGGTCGCGATGCGCACGGCTGTGATTCGTGATGCCGTGCGTGCTTCACGGGAGGAGCACGCACGTCATCACGAAGTGCACCGTGCCGACGTGGCCCAATTGGGATCGGCCATGTTCGGGGGTTTCCTGCATGTGTTGGCCAATGTGGCGGCCCTCTCCTCCTCTGTGCAGGCTATCCACCAGTCGTTCTCCTTGCCGTCTTCCAGCCCAGATGCCACCAGGGCCCCCTGTGGACCTGCCCCGACCAATGCAGCCAGCTCGGTGGGGATCCCATCCCTGCCACAGTCGGGAGTCAGAGATCCAGCAGGGGTGGACACCAGAGCAACTGGACCCCAGCAGATGGAGGATGTGACGGCATCATCGGGCAGGGCACGTGCACGACGGCGTCGGTGGTTTCCATCAGCCTGGATGCCGTCGTGCTGGCACAGGCAGTTGCGTCGGAGGCAGCAGCAGGCTCAACGTGGGAGGCATCATGGCTCGGGGCCATCAACATCGGGGGTGCAGGCATCGGCCGGAGGGCAGGAGAACCCTGGAATGGGAGTGGCTTCCGTGTGGGAGAGGTTGTGCCAGCGGATAGGTGCAGAGCGGCAGCGGGCAGAGGAGGAACGGCTCACGATGGTCAGGACGGAGGACTCCATGCGGAGGGCGCTGAGGCGGGCTGAGTGCCTCGAGGGTCTTCGCAGGGAGTTAGAGCTGGTCACTGCGTTATCCCTGCGGGACCTCGGGGCCAGGGAACATGCCCGCCTCCAAGCCATTGACCAGGAGTTCGATGATGCCCTGGCCCATGACAACAACCAGTGAGCCGTCCGAATAGCCCGCTGCCTTTGTATATAGTTGTATAGTTAGGGTTAGGTTTCCTTTGTTTTTTTGAATTTTTTTTGGTTGCGATTGGACAATGCACCACTTTTTTGTATATAGTTCACTTTTTAGTTAGTAGTCAGTTAGGTGTAATTTGGTAGGGCTCATGGACCCAGGATGATCTTCTTAATTTCCTTATTTTAATAATTCAGAATTTTTTCTTGGACATTCTTCTTGTTTAGTTTGATTTGCTTTGTGTTTTTTCTTGTTTGCTGTTCAATACATAATATTTTTTTATTCTTCAATGTGTCGTATCATCTCATTGCTTTCAGGCATGTCATGTTGGGTGTTTTGTCATTCACTTGCAGCCATTGTGTGTGACAGACATGTGTTAAATTGCATTATTTACATTGGGGGTGTAACATGTAATTGCCTTTGATATGTGGGTGGGTGTGATAGTTGGTTGGGCCTTTTGGCAGGGCAGGATGGGCATTACGGACATGATTGGGGAATGTTGGGACCCAGGTGCAGGGGGGCATGGATTGGACATGGGTGGGGGCCTGCTGGCAGGTGCCCCACAGTGCTGGGGGGTGGGGGTGGTGGGTGACATGAGTGGGGGCCTGGTGGAGGGTGCCCCTGGTGGCTGGGGTGTGGGGGGGGGTGGGAGACATGAGTTGGACATGGGTGGGGGCCTGCTGGCAGGTGCCCCACAGTGCTGGGGGGTGGGGGTGGTGGGTGACATGAGTGGGGGACTGGTGGAGGGTGCCCCTGGTGGCTGGGGTGTGGGGGGGGTGGGGGACATGAGTTGGACATGGGTGGGGGCCTGCTGGCAGGTGCCCCACAGTGCTGGGGGGTGGGGGTGGTGGGTGACATGAGTGGGGGCCTGGTGGAGGGTGCCCCTGGTGGCTGGGGTGTGGGGGGGTGGGGGACATGAGTTGGACATGGGTGGGGGCCTGCTGGCAGGTGCCCCACAGTGCTGGGGGGTGGGGGTGGTGGGAGACATGAGTTGGACATGGGTGGGGGCCTGCTGGCAGGTGCCCCACAGTGCTGGGGTGTGGGGGGGGGTGGGAGACATGAGTTGGACATGGGTGGGGGCCTGCTGGCAGGTGCCCCACAGTGCTGGGGTGTGGGGGGGGTGGGGGACATGAGTTGGACATGGGTGGGGGCCTGCTGGCAGGTGCCCCACAGTGCTGGGGGGTGGGGGACACGAGTTGGACATGGGTGGGGGCCTGCTGGCAGGTGCCCCACAGTGCTGGGGGGGTGGGGGTGGTGGGTGACATGAGTGGGGGCCTGGTGGAGGGTGCCCCTGGTGGCTGGGGTGTGGGGGGGGTGGGAGACATGAGTTGGACATGGGTGGGGGCCTGCTGGCAGGTGCCCCACAGTGCTGGGGGGTGGGGGTGGTGGGTGACATGAGTGGGGGCCTGGTGGAGGGTGCCCCTGGTGGCTGGGGTGTGGGGGGGGGTGGGGGACATGAGTTGGACATGGGTGGGGGCCTGCTGGCAGGTGCCCCACAGTGCTGGGGGGTGGGGGTGGTGGGAGACATGAGTTGGACATGGGTGGGGGCCTGCTGGCAGGTGCCCCACAGTGCTGGGGTGTGGGGGGGGGGTGGGGGACATGAGTTGGACATGGGTGGGGGCCTGCTGGCAGGTGCCCCACAGTGCTGGGGGGTGGGGGACATGAGTTGGACATGGGTGGGGGCCTGCTGGCAGGTGCCCCACAGTGCTGGGTGTGGGGGGGGGTGGGAGACATGAGTTGGACATGGGTGGGGGCCTGGTGGAGGGTGACCCTGCACTGCTGGGGGGTGGGGTGGTGGGTGACATGAGTGGGGGCCTGGTGGAGGGTGCCCCTGGTGGCTGGGGTGTGGGGGTGGTGGGAGGCATGAGTTGGACATGGGTGGGGGCCTGCTGGCAGGTGCCCCACAGTGCTGGGGGGTGGGGGTGGTGGGAGACATGAGTTGGACATGGGTGGGGGCCTGCTGGCAGGTGCCCCACAGTGCTGGGGTGTGGGGGTGGTGGGAGACATGAGTTGGACATGGGTGGGGGCCTGCTGGCAGGTGCCCCACAGTGCTGGGGGGTGGGGGTGGTGGGAGACATGAGTTGGACATGGGTGGGGGCCTGCTGGCAGGTGCCCCACAGTGCTGGGGTGTGGGGGGGGTGGGAGACATGAGTTGGACATGGGTGGGGGCCTGCTGGCAGGTGCCCCACAGTGCTGGGGGTGCAAGGGGACATGAGTTGGTGTTCATTAGTTCAAGGAGACATGTGCCTTTGCTGGGGGGCATGCCCATGGTGGGTGGGCTGCCTGCGGGACATGACCAGGGATGCAGGGTAGTCCCCTGTGGTGTGGGCTGCCTGCAGGGGCCGTGGAGGGTGTACAGGGTACACCTGGGAGGACCCACACTGTGAAATCACATGTGGAACTTCCCGCGCACCCCTGAAATACACGCGCCCAGGCTGTTCGCGTGTGGAACTTCCCGCGCACCCCTGAAATACAGGGGCCCAGGCTGTTCGCGTGTGGAACTTCCCCCGCACCCCTGAAATACACGCGCCCAGGCTATTCGCGTGTGGAACTTCCCGCGCACCCCTGCAATACACGCGCCCAGGCTGTTCGCGTGTGGAACTTCCCGCGCACCCCTGAAATACACGCGCCCAGGCTGTTCGCGTGTGGAACTTCCCCCGCACCCCTGAAATACACGCGCCCAGGCTATTCGCGTGTGGAACTTCCCGCGCACCCCTGCAATACACGCGCCCAGGCTGTTCGCGTGTGGAACTTCCCGCGCACCCCTGCAATACACGCGCCCAGGCTGTTCACGTGTGGAACTTCCCGCGCACCCCTGAAATACACGCGCCCAGGATTTTCGCGTGTGGAACTTCCCCCGCACCCCTGAAATACACGCGCCCAGGCTATTCGCGTGTGGAACTTCCCGCGCACCCCTGAAATACACGCGCCCAGGCTGTTCGCGTGTGGAACTTCCCCCGCACCCCTGAAATACACGCGCCCAGGCTGTTCGCGTGTGGAAATTCCCGCGCACCCCTGAAATACACGCGCCCAGGCTATTCGCGTGTGGAACTTCCCGCGCACCCCTGCAATACACGCGCCCAGGCTGTTCGCGTGTGGAACTTCCCCCGCACCCCTGAAATACACGCGCCCAGGCTGTTCGCGTGTGGAAATTCCCTCGCACCCCTGAAATACACGCGCCCAGTCTGTTCGCGTGTGGAACTTCCCGCGCACCCCTGAAATACACGCGCCCAGGCTATTCGCGTGTGGAACTTCCCGCGCACCCCTGGAATACACGCGCCCAGCCTATTCGCGTGTGGAACTTCCCGCGCACCCCAGAAATACACGTAGCCCGCTCCCCCAGACCCGATCGCGTGTGAAACTTCACGCGAACCCCTGTGATGCACGTACCCTGCTGAAATCGCGTGTTAGACTTCCCGCGCACCCCGGTATACACGCACACGTATTTTTTGTCAGCGGGTGTCCGTGTTTGTGGGTACCCCTTTGCACGTCTTTGTTCCTGGAGGGCCACAGTATGGGACATTCATCATGGCAGTATATAGGTGCGATTAGTTGGCGCACCTTTTGGCGCACATTTCTTACAGCCGCAGAGACGCTACCGCCTGCTTTCTTGTGGCGGTCGTGTTTGTGCCTGTGCGCTGGTTTGAGCGTGCGCTTTTTTCCCCTATTCTATTCCATGAATACGTGTTGTAGGCGAGCGTGTGGGCGTTCCGCGCACTTGTGCCCTGTACTTCCCCCGTGACGCCCACGTTTTGGCAAGTTGTTCCCCATTCCGAGTGTTACGCCCGTGTTCCGCCTACTTTTGTTGCGTGCGCCGCGCTATGTGCGATTTTCGCTGTGGCCTGTGCGATTTTCGCAGTGACCTGGCGCACGCTGTTAGATGGCCTGTGCGCTAACGTGCGCCGCGCACTTTTTATCGCACATCCGCTGGTTTTCTCGCGCACGGCCTTCCATGAATCGACGTGCGCTGCTTTTCGTGCGATTTTCGCACGTTCACTGCGATTTTCGCTATTCCACTGCGATTCGCACGTTTTTGCCCACTTGCGCCGCGCTAATTATTCCATGAATCGGCCTCTAAGTGTTTTTATCAATTTTCTTGAAATGGGCTCTTAAGATCATCCCTCTCTCTCTTATCAAGAACAACCAAGACCCTCCTTACACCAGGTGTCCCTACTCTCCAGGTAAGAATGTTCTGATTATTTACCCCTACCTCTAATATTTCACTAACACCCTCACTCACCCAGCTTACCCACACACTTATAATACAGTACCACTTCCTTGCATAAACTAATACCTTACCTTTTCTTAAATTCACCTCTACACTAATGTACACCATCCTTCCTCCTTCTGTTCTTCCACCCCACCCTACTCTGACCTGACCCAAACAACACACACCTTCCTGTTTACAGTACCCAGCTTTATCCCCCCCTACCCATCCTCCATTGGTCTTCTCCAACTAGTTCCTAAGGCCAATCTCATCCTGTCTTTACCACCTAGGAGGTGTTACAGGCATCAGAATACATAAAAAGGGGAGTGAAGACCTGCCCCTTTTGCCTCACAGCTCCACCACACCAGGTCAATGTTAGCCCTTGTTTTATAATGTTCGTGTTCATGTCAGGGGACCACACAGCAGCTAAATCATTGGTAAGATTTTAATGTTTCTTGTGTCCATGCCCAGGACTCGCTCTGCAGTTGCTCCGTCCCTGCATGTTTAGGTGTTGGGTGGTGGCATGAAGTGCTCATTCTTGCGACGTATGGTTGCCTTCACTCTGCATAACTGTTTTGTCTTTCAGTGGTATGACTGGAGATGTACTAGGCCTGGGGTTAGATTTCAAAGAAGCCTCCTAAACAGTGGTCTGCAAGCAATCACAAATAGGTCCAAAGGACAGCAAGCGATTCTATTCTCCTTCATGTTGTTGTCAATTCTTCTTTCTATCATATTCTTCCAGTCAGTCTGCCAATGCGTCCATCCCAGTCACTGAGTGTGAGAGTAGGTCCTCTTCACTGTCTGGTTTTGGACCAACATACCTTAGAAACCACCACTTTTAGAGGTGTTATGATTGGTTAGGATATGTGATTGGACAGTGTTCCAAAAGTGGCATCACGCTAAACCACCCCCTTTGTACTCATTGGGCATATTAATAAAGAGGGCAGTCTAATGGGAGTGTAGAGAGGCAGATGTACATGTAATTTATAGATCCAGCCCCCTCACCTCCATCACATTGGAAGAACAGCAAGATGACACTGTGCATGACACCCATACAACCATATCGAATGTACCCTCAAACTGGTAGAAGGAAGTGTGCAGGCACCAATAAACATAGAAGAGCTATAAGCGAAGTCTGCCAAGTGTAAGGTGACGTCACGAAGAGAAGACACCAGGGCACATTGAAATGATATACAAATAAAGAGGAAGCTCAAGTGACAAAGTGAACATGTATGCGAATACAAAGAAATCATATACAATGAGAAGATGAGCGAAAAGAGATAAAGTAGATGTATACATGCACAAACACAAGGTATATAAGACATATAGAAGCTTGCTTAAATGAAGAATAGAACTCGGTAAAGCAGCCATGATGAGAAAATGGACATCGGCTTCATATAATTGTAAGCGGAAGCCTGAAGGAGAAAATCCAAGGCTGTAGAGCTCAAAGGCACTGGAATACAAATTTGTGCAAGAACAAAGAATATTTGTTTGGCTCAGGATCAAGGCTCCCACAGCAAGAGGAACCTGCAAGGCTTGAACAGAGTCAAAGAGGATAAGCCATGTACACAGGACCTATTTCTCTAACATTAAGCAAAGGGGTGAACATTTATAAGTGCCAAATATTGTACAATTAAAGACATGAAAAACACATGCAAGATGGAGCAACCAAGTCTCCAGAGGCCAAGGAGAGTAATGGCACTAAATATAATTGAATCAAATAGTACTGAATAGAGGGCCAGTATGGACAAAATCATGGGTCCTCACACGTGGTGCAAAAACAGGAAACAAGGCCTATTCATAAGCTCCAGATGAAGATAGCAATGTATCATCACTCCCTTTAACGTTCTGAGGAAGAGAACATTCAGCAAGGTCAAGTACAAAGAAGAAGCATTGGCTTAGGGCCTAACTCATGTATATGGTAGGCTAATTGTCCAAGTGGGCAGTTGTTTGTTGTTGTTCCTCCACCTGGGTTTTATTTTGCTCATTGCTGCTAACAAGCCGAATGTCCAAGGTTGGAAGCGAGTGCCAACCAATCATGGGGGCCTATGTAATGGTGGACTATACATTGTTTCAGAAGCCAATCCGCTGCTGTTATTCTGCTATTATCTGTATTATACATAGTTAGGGGTGGTTCAAGGCATGATTACTTGATATGGGGCAGCCAATGATGTTACTAACACCTAAATGAACTATAGGTATATATGTTCCCTTAACCAATCCCTCCACCCAAAATGTTTTTACTGTTTTCCATGTAGGATGGCATCATGGCTGACATAGATTGAGTTCTAAAGCCTTTTGTGTAATTGAAATGTGTTGAAAGTGTGTGAGCTTCAATTTGTTTTGCTAGCCAGGTTTCCCTACTTTATTGAGCTGTTAATAAAGTAGTATTTTGCCATATTCTTTGAGTCTGTCCAGTTATTTGGGCCTGAGATCAGTTATTGTGGTAATCCCATTTGGCACTTGGAAGGCTCCAGGTGCTACTGCACAGGAGTAACTTCTAAATCCAGTTCCCCTCACATTTGATGTGATGTCATCTTGGTGATTTCTATATTAAACAATTGTGATTTCCTAAAACAGTATGTTCCTCACATGTGATTAAATTACTGATTAGTTTACCAGATTGCACTCACTCATGTGAGTCAATAGATGTAAATCTCATCTCAACACAGCATACAATGAGCATGTGACAGATTTTTGCTTTTCATTCCCTGAGATACTCATATAAATGTTCTATTGCCATCTCAAAATACCAGCCTAGCCAGCACGGATGCTAGGATATATGAACCACTGACAGGCATGTTTTTTGTGAAAAGATATCTACATTTGTATAATTTGCATAATTATACAAATAGCAACAAAATATAGTTTTACATTCAGTTGATAGAGTTTGTCATTCTGAACAAATTAAAAAAAGTAAGTTTAAATGACATTTCTTTCAAAATATATTTAAGAAAATATGATCTTGTGAAAAGTGCTACAAATCTACCTTTGGCCTCGCCCCGTGTGGGCGACCATGTGTCAATCTCAGACAAATCTCCTACGGGTCTGTGAAACACTATGCCACCCCCTCTGCTCTTGTATCTCAGGGCCTTTGTGCAGTGTGTTACTCCTAGATTACTCCTATGGACACACTAACATAAGAAACAAAGAAAACACATGAATTGATTCAGCAATAAAAACACTTTTATTCATACATTGCAATGCATGATGCAAACACTACTATAATGGAAATCTCAAATTTGCACCTTTTATGCTTTTGGAGCAAATCTACCAGCATTGCAATTACTATAAGCCTTACAGGCTTCTAATGCAAGCAATCTAATAGCTACTTCATTCCACACAATTCCTCTCCATTCCACACCATACTTCACACTCTCTCTCTAAGACAAACCCTGTCTGATTATCACATCTATCATGTCAGCCAAAGCTCTGTGTGACAGCCTGTTCTAATTCCCCATGCACATGTCTTATTCAGCAATACTCTCCTTTTTCTCTCTGTGTTGCTCTGTCTCTCCTCTCCTGCTAACTCTGCAACCAGTTAGTCAGCCAGTCAGGGCCAGGCCTCTCTCTGCCAGATCCCTGCCAGGTCGATCTCATCAGCTCGGCTCAGAATGCTCAGGCTCAGAATGCTTCCCCAATGCTCCCTCGATCTCAGAGTCATCCAAATGTCTCTCGATGTCTCAATCTCTGAGAGAGCGGCTCCATCCAAAACTCCATCTCCAACAACTAGAAACTCCCAAAGCCTCACCTCTAATTATACTGTTCAATGACGTACACATATACATGGTTACACTCATTCTCTCTAAGCTAAAATGCCTCTCTTTATATCTGTCAGCATATCTAAATGTGAGCAGTGCCTAAATGTCTTTGATGCATGTCTTGTTCTTTTCAATCACTGTGTGTTCTTGTCATCGTGACATTTTCTACATATCTATGCCATATCTATGCCATGGCCTTCTGTCTGCGGTCCATTTTACCATCTCCACATATTTCTCCATTCACTCGCGCTCTCCTTCTGCATGTCTCTGGAAACCAAAGCTCTTCTCCCCATGGCGCTGCCTACCCCCACCTTCTCTCTGCCTGCGAAGCACAACCCAGGCTGATAAGGGTGCAATGCCTTCTCCACTCAGACAAAGGTCGGGTTTATCTGTCTGCCAAGCAAACTGTTTACGCATACTTGTACACTGTAATTCATAACAACTTCGCACTAGGCGGCGCTTCTGTGTGTCTCATTGGAATGGCTTCATGCTTTCTCTATTATCGAATGTAGTGCCTACTCTCTCAAACCAAGCGCTATCTATAATGCAAACCTCATGCATATTCTAAGTGCACACTCAATGCGTGTCTCTCTACATGCATACATAATACATAACAACATATTTCTACATGTGTCCACAAATATAAGATGTGTTTCTAAATGGCACTTCAAATATAACAGGCCTCAATCTATAACAAGCATACAAAGTGGCAGAATAATGTTGATAGTCTAATGTTACTACTTCATGTCACTACTAATCAGTACTAATCATAATGTATGATGGATAACTAAACAGGATGCAATGATGGATAACTAATCCCTAAATGGGTAATGATTCTCTAACAATGGGCAATGATTCCATAATAATGAGTAATGATTCTTTAATGATAACAAACCAGGCTTCTCCATTCTATCAGGTTTCACAATCTCATATGTAAAATTCAAAGATGCCTTTTGTTCCCTTATTTTCCAAAATGCTTAGTGGCATCCCCTTTCCTCACCTGGCAGCGAACATATGGTATCAGTTCCTTTGAGACTTCAGAGCTGGTCATTTATGCCCGAGAGAGGCATTGTCATCATGGCACCACTGTCAGAAGGCTCTTTGATATTAGGCTGCTTAGGGCCCTTTGTTAACACAGTACCCTGCCCCATGAATGATTCCTCCATTTGGAGACACAGATGTCATATTCCAGGTTTCCATGAGTGAATGGCATCCTGCTTTAAAGATCTAGTTGATGAGCTCTTCTGATAAGTTGAGGAAAGACCCCAGAAGGCAGAGTTTTCAGAATAGATCCGTATTTTTGCAGCATTTTTGGTAGGGCCAATAACACATGGGGTTTGAGTAGCATTTGTTTTCCTCTAAAGGCCTGGCCCACAGCAATCATGTGGTCCTTTGATGATCCAGGCAGTGTCATAATGTTGATAGTCCAGCTTCAAAGTGTGAGTTTACACTTTTCTCATGGGACAGCCATCCACCAGCCATATTGCTGTTGTTGGAGAAATTGACACTTTTTATCCCATGTTGTTGTTTGTTCACAAATGTAGCATTTAATCTCATTTTTGTTTTCCACCTTTCCACACAGTATAGGGACAACATCAGGACATGTTTTGCAAGCAGGCTGGTGTCAAAGTGTGTATGTATGTTTTTATTTTGTCTTGCTGATTCTCAATTCTGTAAAGAGGAAAACAGACATAATGCAGGCCCCAATTCAATGTTTTACTTTTCTATAACATGCTGTGGGTTTTCATCCCAGATTTGAATATTCTCCCTTTAAGAAAGGTTACCTTCATTTAACTGGAAGGACTTATTTTCTTGGCATTGTCATTTATTGTGAGCAAATACAATCTTGGTGTAGATGGGTAGTTGGTATCACAACATATCCTTGCAAATATTTCCCTCAAATGCTGTGCTCAGGATGCAGTTCATATATTTATTTTTCAGTGTGAAGTTATCATTTATAGCCTTTCCTTATGTATGGATTTCCCTGCAGAGTCTGTTTGTAATAAAAACAGAAAATAATGTGAACATAAATGTCAATATGCACTGCAAAAACAGTGGGGAGAAACAAAAAGCTATGAATCATAAAAAAGTAACAATTAATGCGAAGTGCAACAGAAATGGCAGCTATAATCACCAGCATCCCAGCTGCAATCATCATGCACAGCAATTATATCTCTAATCGGGGTCACTGGGTAGCCTGAGAATCAAAGGATTGTATTAACAAGTGAGTCTTCAGTCTTTTCCTGAACAATTGTCCATTGATATCACAGCGATGGAGAGGTTGTTCCAAAGGGTTAACGCAGCAGAGTTAAGTAGACTGCCTCGAAATATCTTTTGTTTTACGCTGGCAGTGGTGGAAGGGAAGGAGCCAGCTGACCATGGGGCTCGGGTAGGGCAGTATTTAAAGAACTTCTGTATGATATATACTGGGTCAGCATTCCAATAGGTTTGATGAATCATGCACAAACATTTAAAAATGATGCAAATACCCGCGGGTGCCAATTCAGAGATTCAAAGGCAGGTCTGATATGGTATCTAGGTTTCATGTCACCTTATACTTAATTACATGCAGTTGGTGGGCATGGCCTTCAAGGAGACCACAGATGATGCCCATGACTTAAGTGGGAGATGCATCCATTGAGGCCATCCAGGTGGACAGCAGGGGAGGAGGTATGGGGGAGACCAGATAAATGACCTCTCTTTTTCATGTGCTGAAACATTAGCAATTATTTATCATTTATCATTGCTTTTTTTCAATCGTTTTTGGTGAGCACTGTGTGTTAATGTGGTGGGTTTGTCTAGTGTTTTTGTGTCCTGCATCCAGAAGGTGCAGTCCATGGGGTGTAGTCCTTTGTTTGTGGCTGGCCTTTTCCCAGTCCCGCCCTCCCCTCTTGCAATTGGTTGGAAAAGTCAGGTGTGTTTGTTCCTTGGCTCCCGCAGCCATTTTCCACTTGCTTTGTGGACTGCAATGTGGACGGATATGGTAGGGAAACGACTTTGGAAGCAGCTTTAGGGGCTAGTTAATGCTGAGTGAGTAGTTGCACAATGACTGTAATGCGTTTTTGGCCTGCTTTATGTACTCTATTGGAGTGGTGGGAATGTTTTTTCAATCGTTTTCGGTGAGCACTGTGTGCTAATGTGTTGGGTTTGTCTAGTGTTTTTGTAGTTTATGACCTTGTTTTTCTGTGCTGGCCTGCATCCAGAGGGTGCAGTCCGTGTGGTGTAGTCCTTTGTTTGTGTCTGGCCTTTTGCCAGTGTTTGGCAGAATTATATGCAGTACCCTTTGGGTACACCACACACAATTAGGATTACAAGTGACAGTACAAATTCACCTTTGGAACAAGCCTGTACTACACAGTAAAGTGGTAGCGATGGCTGAGCAGCCAGACTTATCTCAAGAGTAAAATGAGCAGTATCAATAGTTACACAAAGGACAACAATTACTATGATTCAAACAAACACTGACTCAAGGATTCTGAGTAAAATAATATACATTTATTTACACATCAGTTAATAAACATTGCACTATTACCAAGCAGTTCAAAAATAACATTTCTAATACACTACACTGCACCCAATAGATTCTGGACAAGTTAGGCTCAAAATGAAGTGTGAGCAAAATGGCACTCCAGCCATTTAAAAGGAAGGGAGAGACAATGTTAGACAGAATTTGAGCAGCACCAACAAGTAAGTAAGCAGGGCAATCTAGAAAAAGGAACTACAGTGAGGAAATCAAATCAAAGGGGCCCGGTCCAAAGTCAATGGACCAAAGTCTTTGCAGAGGATCACACAGTTCAGGGTAGTTTGCGGTTAAGTCTTTGCCAAGCGTTCAGAACGAAGTTGGTCAGACGAAAAGTTACTTTAAAGAATAGAGAAGGACAAGCCCTCGGATTGGCGAAAGATTTCACACACTTTCACCACGGCTGGACAAAACGAACAACCGGGTTAGCACAGTACCTTTAGAGGAGAAGAATGTGGTAGTTGAGGCAGACGTTCCTGGCAGGTCCTACAGGCTCACGGTTCCTGAAGCGACTGTCGGACTGACAAGGAGGAGAAAGACTGGAGGGTCCTGCACTGCCCAGGGAAGAAACCAGCAGCAGAGCAAAGCGACAAATAAAAGGTGCGCTCCTTAGAAGGGAGAAGGAATGCCTGGCGAGCAGTTTGGCGAACTGGTTGTTCCCACGAGCTCAAGGGGAGAAGATTCCTTGCAGATCTTCCCGGTCGTTGAAGTTTGAAGATTCGGACTCGCAGCAGGGCTTCACCGGGAGGTTCAGTCGTGGTAGAGGTCCTCTTCTGTCAGCTTCTCGTCGGCTCTCTCGATCCAGTGGCGACTCTGCCTTTCCAGCCCCAGAGACCTGCTTTTTATGGAGTTTTCCCCCATTCACACAGCCCGGCTGTCAATCACACAGCAGAGTGGCTGTCCCACCGGGACGGTCACCACAGCCAATCATATCAGAGTGCGAAATGGGTCTGCAAGGAGACCCTGTGCAGGGAGTCCTAAACCCCTCCCTCACATCCTGTCCCCCCCAGACATACAGACGCCTAAGGAGGGCTTCTGTGCAGACGCCCACCCAAGGTAGGCGAAGAAAGGAACCAAACCTGGTTTGGCGCACAGAGTAAAACACGAGAAAGACTTTTACAAAAAGAAATGGCGAATAAACCCAGCCGGAACCATATAAAAACGTATATGGTCCAGCGGGTTTAAGTTCGAGGCTACCAAGATAGCCTAAAACAATACCAGGGCTGTGTAAGATAACCGCGGTAGGAAAAATAGTGTAGTTACCACTGCCACCAGCCAAGTCTTAATGAAAAGGGAACAAAACAATGTTCCAAGAGAAATGGGCAAAAAGGGATACGTATTAACCCTTTTCAGAACTCTATGTAAGATAGTTTGTACTTGGTCTGTCAGTTTTAAAAGAGACTAATAAAGTCAATGTCAACTTTGCATGCTCTGGAAGATAGTAGTCAGTCCCAGAAAATGGAGTCAGTGTTGGGAAGTCTAAAAGACAACCCTGTGTCACTGCACTGAAGGTGCTGTGTAACACACAGTAAAAAGATGATGCCTATGGAGTAGGTGAGGCTCAGTCTATGAACACAACAAAATGTTAAACACACACAGCAAAACACATGTAAGAGTGGGTAAAAAGGCTCACCCTCTTACCAGGTGAAAAAATGTATCCCAAAAATCCAGCAAAGCTGCTGAGGGACTCAATAGGTAAGGGAAATTAGCCATTTTGGAGAATTCTCCCTAAGACCCAGTTCCACCCTCACCCTCCCGTCTCCCAATTCACCCACCTCCCCTGATTGGTATGTCCACCTGGTCATAACTGACCTTCCCAGGGCAACACTCTGCCTCTGCAGCCAATGTGGCTAAGAGCCCCAAGGCAAAGGGTGGCTCCCACAGAGGCGGCTCCAGATTGTGTCTGCAGATGTCAGCAGGGAAAGTTAGTGCCCAGCTGTGAACCAGCAGCAACTCCCAAAGTAAGTGTGGCATGGGTGGGGAGTAGAGCAATCACTCTACTCCAGAAAGCCCTGCCACTCTACATTACCTTACATCATAACATAGAAGATAAAGTTGTGCACATTAGCCTGTGTCTCATCTACATAGAATTGTGGTTGTTAGCAAGTATCACACCTAGATAGAACTGTGGAGGTTTGCCTACACTGCATCCAGATAGGATTGTGAATGTTAAATAAATGCCACACTTGTATAGAATTGCGAACTTTTGCAATTGCCTTACTTAGATAGAATTGTGAATGTTAACTAAATGCCACACTTGGATAGAATTGTGAATGTTGGCAAATACCACACTTGGATAGAGTTGTGAATGTTAGCAATTGCCTCACTTAGATAGAATTGCGAATGTGAATTAAATACCACACTTGGATAGAATTGTGAATGTTGGCAAATACCACACTTGGATAGAGTTGTGAACGTTAGCAATTGCCTCACTTAGCTAGAATTGTGAATGTTAAGTAAATGTCAAACTTGGATAGAATTGGGAATGTTGGCAAATACCACACTTGGATAGAGTTGTGAACGTTAGAAATTGCTTCACTTAGATAGAATATTGAATGTTAAGTAAATGCCACACTTGGATAGAATTGTGAATGTTAGAAACTGCCTCACTTAGATAGAATTATGAATCTTAAGTAAATGTCACACTTGGATAGAATTCTGAATGTTGGTAAGCGCCACACTTATATGGAACTGTGAACAATGGCAATGCCGCACTTAGATGGAATTGTGAATGTTATCAATTGCCTCACTTAGATAGAATTGTGAATGTTAAGTAAATGCCACACTTGGAAAGAATTGTGAACGTTAGCAATTGCCTCACTTAGATAGAATTATGAATGTTAAGTAAATGTCACACTTGGATAGAATTGTGAATGTTGGCAAATACCACACTTGGATAGAGTTGTGAACGTTAATAATTGCCTCACTTAGATAGAATTGTGAATGTTAAGTAAAAGCCACACTTGGATAGAATTGTGAACGTTAACAATTGCCTCACTCAGATAGAATTATGAATCTTAAGAAATGCCACACTTGGATAGAATTCTGAATGTTGGTAAGCGCCACACTTAGATGGAACTGTGAACAATGGCAATGCCGCACTTAGATGGAATTTTGAATGTTATCAATTGCCTTACTCAGATAGAATTATGAATCTTAAGTAAATGCCACACTTGGATAGAATTCTGAATGTTGGTAAGCGCCACACTTGTATAGAGTTTTGAACGTTAGCAATTGCCTCAATTAGATAGAATTATGAATCTTAAGTAAATGCCACACTTGGATAGAATTGTGAATGTTGGCAAATACCACAATTGTATTGAGTTGTGAACGTTAGCAATTGCCTTACTTAGATAGAATGGTGAATGTTAAGTAAATGCCACACTTGGATAGAATTGTGAATGTTGGCAAATACCACTCTTGGATAGAGTTGTGAACATTAGCAATTGCCTCACTTAGATAGAATTATGAATCTTAAGTAAATGCCACACTTGGATAGAATTCTGAATGTTGGTAAGCACCACACTTAGATGGAAATTGTGAATGTTAAGTAGATGTCACGCTTGGATAGAATTGTGCATGTTAAGCAAATACCACGCTTGGATGGAATTGTGAACGTTGGCAGTGCCTAACTAAGATAGAATTGTGAATGTTAAGTAAATGCCACACTTGGATACAGTGGAGTAACTTTGCTGAAAATGTTGGGGGGGGCATGACATCTGAAGAAAAGGTGCCCCAGCCAAATGAATGGGGACAAAATGGTGTGCCATAAAAGTTGGGGGGGGCAAACACCCCCGTCCCTCCCTAAAATTACGCCCATGCTTGGATAGAATTCTGAATGTTGGCAAATACCCGGATAGAGTTGTGAACGTTAGCAATTGTCTCACTTAGATAGAATTGTGAATGTTAAGTAAATGCCACACTTAGATAAAATTGTGAATGTTGGCAAATACCAGACTTGGATAGAGTTGTGAACATTAGCAATTGCCTCACTTAGATAGAATTATGAATCTTAAGTAAATGCCACACTTGGATAGAATTCTGAATGTTGGCAGTGCCTCACTTAGATAGAATTGTGAATGTTAAGTCAATGCCACACTAGGATAGAATTGTGAACGTTAGCAATTGCCTCACTTAGATGGAATCATGAATCTTAAGTGAATGCCACACTTGGATGGAACTGTGAATGCTAAGTAAATGCCACACTTAGATGGAATTGTGAATTTTGGAAAATACCAAGGTTTGATAGAGTTGTGAACGTTAGCCATTGCCTCACTTAGATAGAATTGTGAATGTTAAGTAAATGCCACACTTGGATAGAATTGAGAACGTTAGCAATTGCCTCACTTAGATAGAATTATGAATCTTAAGTAAATGCCACACTTGGATAGAATTCTGAATGTTGGCAGTGCCTCACTTAGATAGAATTGTGAATGTTAAGTAAATGCAACACTATGATAGAATTGTGAACGTTAGCAATTGCCTCACTTAGGTGGAATCATGAATCTTAAGTAAGGGTCGCACTTGGATAGAATTGGGAATTTTAGGAAGCACCACACTTAGATAGAAATGTGAACCCTAGCAAATGCCACACTCAGATGGAACTGTGGAAACTAGCCTGCGTCGCATCTAGCCAGGATTTTGAATGTTGGCAGATCCCACACTTGGATAGAGTTGTGGGTGTTGGTAGGTTCTGCACTTGGATAGAATTGTGAATGTTAAGCAAATATGGACTCTCAAATCTAGGCACAGCCTCCCCTTTTGTAAGGTGAAACTTAATGTAATGGGATACCTGGGCCTCTCTCCCACTCTGCAGGACTCTCGAATCTAGGTGTGACCTCCGTCTCTGGCTGGTATATGCTGAGACCCACCTATTGTGGAACCTAGACCTTTCTCCCACTGCATAAGACTCTCATATCTAGGTATAGCCTCCATGTTTAACTGCTATATGGTGAAACGTAGTATATTGTGAAACATAGGCCTCTTCATGGCTTTGCAGGACGCTCGAGTCTAGGTATGGACTACATCTTTGTCTATTGTATGGTGAAACGTGGTGTATTGTGGGACTTGGGCCTCTCGCCCACTGCACATAATTCTCAAAGTCTGTGATAGTACTGTGAATTTACTAGTCTTCGTGACAGACAGAAAATTACTAGAAATTATTAGCAACTATTAGCATTGCACTGAACCAAACCTAAATAGGGCCCACTGTGATAGTACTTTGAATCTACTAGTCTGCATCGCCTGCCTTCTCCTAGAACCGATCTTAATACGATTGACTCAAACCTAGAGGGTGCATGCTATCATACTGTGATTTATTTACACGCTTAGGAATTGTTCTTGCAGTATTGATTCACATCTAGTAAGCTATTTTATCTCACATCTTGAAAGTACCCCCTCTGATAGCACAATGGGCCTCATTACGAGGTTGGAAGTAAGGGGTTAATGGTGCCGGTAAAGGTGCCGGTGCCGTTAACCCCTTACCTCCGCATTACGAGGTCCTTTAGCGGGTCCCGCTAAGGGTGGCTGGTTTTACCAGGCGCCCTTAGCGGGAGCCGCCAAAGGACCAGCATGCTAATAATGGGCCTGTTAGTAATGGGCCCGTTATTAGCATGCTCCCCATTCACATTGAGCCCTATGGGGGCTCCCTGAATGGGGAAATACCGGGTCCTCCAAGGTTAGAATGGCCCGGTGATTGCCCATTCAGGGAACCCGGACCCGGTATGTGGCAAGGGGGTAGCCATGGTGCTAAAAGCACCATGGCTACCTCCAACCTTGTAATGAGGCCCAATGACTCAGGTGCATGCGCCGCACAATTAGAATTGCTTTCACCTGCTCGACTCACAACTAGAAAATTCTGCCTGAGATAGTTCTGTAAGTTACTTACCTATGTTTTAGATCATAACTCAACCCACATTTTCACCTTCCACATCACTGCGCTTACTCTCTTCTCTACACCATCACACAATTAGAGTGCAGCTATAACCCTCTATCAATTTCGGCCTACCTGCTCACATACGAACATTAACAAATAAACACCTCATCATTCTATAAAACGCAGCTATACCCCATGACAAACCGGCCTAGCTACACACATAAGCGTCCTACAGGCCCAACACAGCCAGAACCCAGTCCTGGTGCCCACCCGCCAGACTGCACACATTCAACTGCCATCAATACCAGCACACATAAATGCTAGGAAGCAGCTACCTTCAGGCAATTACATCAGCTGCACACATAACTGGTGCACCCAAGCACACTACAACACCTTATTCTCTCAGCTGACCTTGACTACGGTCCCAGAGGGCCTAATTTACTTACCTATGTTTTAGATCATAACTCAACCCAAACTCTCACCTCCCGTATCACTACGCTTACTCTCTTCTCTACATCACTCAATTGGAGTGCAGCTATACCCCTCGATCAATTTCGGCTTAGATGCTCACATACAAACAATAACACACAAACACCTAATCAAATCTAATAAAATGCAGCTATACCCCATGACAAACCGGCCTAGCTACACAGATAAGCGTCCTACAGGCCCAATGCAACCAGAACCCAGTCTTGGTGTCCACCCGCCAGACTTCACACATTCAACTGATATCAATGCCACCACACCTAATGCTAGGATGCATTTACCATCAGGTAATTACATCAGCTGCACACATAACTATGCTCACAAGCACCCTGCAACACCTTATTCTCTCAACTGGCCTGGACTACGGTCCCCAAGGGCGTTCAACCTACCAGCGCTTTGAGGTAATACCATTGATATATAGAGCGCTATATAAATACCAAATAACATAACAAATAACAACATCCAGTCACTGATGTGTAGCAGCGAACAAAAAATAGCCAGCGGGTCTGAAGTGGTGCTACCTAGTTTGAAAGAAATCTCACGGCCTCATTATGAGTTTGGAGGTAGCCATGGCGCTAGTAGCGCCATGGCTGCCTCCAAAATCGTGTCCGGGTCCGTGGTCTGTGAATGGGGAATTACCGGGTCATTCCGACCGGTAATCCCTCATGCACAGAACCATTCCCCATTCCCATTTGAGCCCACCGTAGGGCTCAATGGGAATGGGGATGGAGCTAATAACGGGCCCGTTAATAACAGGCCCGTTATTAGCTCCGGGTCCCGCTAGGGGACCTCGTAATCAGGCATCCCATTATGAACAGTGCTGGTCCCGTACCGGCGCCGTTCATTACGGGACCGCCAGCGTCGTAATGTGGCCCTCAGTGTCAACAGCATCTGTTTGAAAGGCAACAGAGAAGGGGACAATGAGGTTGACAAGGGATTTGAGGTAAATATCAAATAGGCAAGGCAAGAGAATAGACAAGGACAACAGCAAGGGTGCACACCCTCGAAAGGTACTGCCAGTGTGACTGAAAATGGAACTCCAGTGTGCAAGGTTGGAGGGTGATGAGCAGCTCAGTGCCTAATTTTCAGCTGAGCATGGTTGGCAGCTGAGACCCATCCAGGAAGGTTCATACCTTCACGACTATGACAGACAAGATCCTGTCGTGCCAGCAACGGTGCCTGCGTGCCCATCAGACGTATTACAGATGGCGATGGGTGAGGCTTCACTGTGGCAGTTGCCCACTGCTTTTGACTTAACTGATGCTAGCAACTTAGGCCCACAGTGGATCCGATGGGCCAAGGACGTTAAGGTATATATTGGCATCATGGGTGCCATGGATCATGAGAGGAACAAGAACATGCTAACCCTGGCGGTAGTGGCGTCTGTTCGTGACATCTTATATGAGCTGGTAGACGAGGAGAAGCCACATTTGGAGAGATACAAGAAGCACCAGCAACATATTTTGCCCCACATACCGATGTGGACTATGAGAGGCACATATTCCACAACACTATGCAGGAGGGAGGTGAAACACTTGGCGATTTTGTAATGCGCCTCCGCATTCGTATAAAACACTGTGCATTCCATCGCTACTGAGACCGGAAATCCATGCAGAAGTTAGTACCGGCATCTCAAGATAGCAGAAAAGTCACCAACAAGACATGCTTCTGGTGTGTATACGAAATTGCCCTATTACCGACTCCAATTGTTTTATTTCTCAGTCAAGACGATTTGAGGAACGTCTCTTCCTTAAGGGGAAGGCCATCTCTTCTTTTCTCCCATCTCTCAATGGGCCACATCCAAACAATATCTAGACATTTCTGTATGTGCACATTAAAGAGCAGATGATATCCCACTGCCCTGGCACAAAATGCACTTTAACCCATTCAGGGTTCGAAAACGTTTAGAGGTTTACTATAGTCTTGGTGGGACTGGTAAAATAGGCAGTGTTTGCCAAATAATGCATGTTTTTCCTCCGGCCACATTACAGGGTCACAAGTAAATACCTTCGGAATACATGGTTGGGTTTTGCAAATCTTCAAATTCTTGCCTGCACCCAAAAAGTGAAGGCAATATTGGAATATGTCCCCAAGAAGTATTTCAAAGTTTTTTTTCTGGAGATAAGAGAACTGCACACGCTACTCTTGATTACAGGACAAACAACTGTTGTCACAGTGATATTGGAAGGAGATAAAGGACAATTGCTGATTCCCAACCTCTCAGCAGCATTCCCATGTAGTGCCTACAGGAAACAGCATTGAGCCGTATGTACATTAGAACATTGACAGTAGTGATGCAAACCACTAATGCACATTTGCAGAGTTGGTTTGATTCGAGATGCAGAGAGCATATTAGATATGGGCGCTTGAGGCGCATGCTGGAAAGTAGAGTCACTATGTTAGCCGGTAAGGACAATGTATATCTGCTGATCTGGGCATCCTTCAGTGAATGTGTGATACCCAATCTGGAGGAAGATGAAAATGGGTTTGGTATTGCACCCCACTCTCTGACCACCCCAGCCCTATACAACCATATCTACGTTTTAAGTCTTCGTCCTGTCAAATCATATATGTGCATATACGCGTGTGTGTAGTCGCGCGCATGTGTGCACGTGCATCTTGTGTTGGATATCCGCTTGATCCTTGATTGGATGTCTTGTCTGGCAGTGCTGATGGTTTGGGGGCAGGAGGGCCCCTCTCCCATATCGGAGACTTAGAGTTGTATTTCGTTAACACACCTGTTGTGAACGGGAGGGTCCATTGTATTCTTGATCTGTTTCTGATATGTTTTGAAGTATCCACCGCCCTGCTATGATTTACTCCTTGATGTCCGTTCTAGGCAGCTTGCTTTTATTGATTCCAAAAATATTAACAAATCTTGCGTGCGCCCTTCGAGGTCTGAAGTTGGATGCCATTATGCAATGCTTTGAAGGTCATTGGAGCCCCCTTGCCAACATGCCCTTGTCAGTTTGGGCACCTTTCAATTGAAGTATTTCATCATTTACCTCTTTACTATGTAGCCACCTCTTGATGCAGAGGACTCGTGTATGTATTATGCTGGGTAGAGAAACACATCGCATGAGCAGTTAAGCCAGCACACATTTGGCTCCTTGGAAATGCAATGTTTCTGCCATGAAATCACGATCAGTGCATTGTGTTCGCTCACGCGTCCCAGATCTGTGCTAACAAAACCACCCTCTCGTTACTTTTTAGTATGAATGCAGATGGCCCCTACCTATGTGTCTATGCTTTAGATGTATCAGTTGCCACAAAGCCATTGGCTTCGAAGGTCCCTTAGTGCACCGAGAGGGACAGTCTGTAAGCCCCCAGTGGGCGTTAAAAGATGCTCAAGGCAGAGTAAGACCTGTACGCCTGTCCTGTTTACACTGCAGGGAATTTTGCATGTTTTTGGAGATGGGTGCATGGAACGCTGAACGGAAGTACTGTTTCCCTTTTCTTTCCCCGCCACCTCTAAAAACATCTTGGTTTTACACCAGTTTAGCATCTTGATGCGGGTGTAAAATCAATGGATTCAGAGTGTGTCCGCCTGCTTTTTACATTTACTGAAAGGTGGTGGATTCCATTGCAAATGGTGTCCGCCAGAACCACACATACATGTCAGGAAGCAATTACACTATTTCCACTACGAATTGTGAAAATGAGTTAAAGCAATTCATCCGGTTTTGACTCCTTTTTGCACTTGGTGCAAATGACAAAAGTTGCATGAAATGGAGCCTTTTGCACGTAAGTGAAAATGTAGTGCAATTTACTATTTTCAGTCTCCCAATGCCTTCATTTGTTGCATTCCAGTATACATTTTTGCTTTGCTTTCCACTGGTCCGCTGTTTTTGCTAACCTGGGTGGTTTGGCAGTTGGTCTGTCTTGGTATAATTATAAGGCACTCTCAATTCTAGGACACAGAGTTCTCTGATGCCGTTCTTTTCTCATGCAACATTTTGAAGGAGGGCGCAGCCTCCGCCACCTAGAATTAACAGCCAAGAACAGAATGTTACAAACACCTGCCGCGCCCCCGGAGGCGCGCAAACTCTGCCAGTGCTCACTGTGACTGCGAGCATTGTATGCTTGTAGTGCAACAAAATCAACTGGCCAATAGGTTTCGATAAATCCCAACCACAACGTCCTATCGCCTCATGCGGCCCAAGCGGTCGTATCCCCTGGTTGTGCATGTGTTGTATCCACTTGCCTTGCATATCTTCTGTACTAAGTGGCTGTGTATCCATTTGAATTGTCATAAAGCAATCTAAAGCGGCAATGGAGCAGAATGTTTGGTGTGGTTGATAGAAAATTAAATAAATCTATGGAAAAAAATACAATTATTTCCAAAAGGTGTGCATGAAACACTCAGCCCTAAAGAGCTAAAAAAAAGAATCACCAACATGTGCTGGAAAAAACACCTACCATCTTGCCCCCTCGGACTGTCCAGGGTGATTCCTGGAATCATGGCGGTCAAATTCCATGATCCTTTGTGCATTGTTCCCCCAGACTTTTCCAAAATGGATGCTTCTACCACCAAATATAAATGAATGGAATTTTAGTTGGGTTGTGTCCTTGAAGTGATATTGAAATCAGGGAAGTATGTCTATCCGCTCATCGGTGCAACACCAAAACCAAACTGTCCAGGTCGCCTCTTGATTCAGAAATCGGAAAAAGTATGTTGAAGGCACGAGGAACACCGGATTCCCGGCCACTACGCGCACAGGCTGCCCGGACAGGTCACACACTAGCTAGTCTGTAGGGTTGCTATACTCAATTACAATTGAACGGCCGAGACCCAAAGAGAGAGCAGAAAAACCTACGTGATTGATTACTTTCTTGGTGATGCTCCCTTTACAGCTTGATCATGATAGGGTTGTATGTAGACCCAAAAGTAACTGAGAACATTAAGAAACTATTGCTAATATGTTTTCTTTGAACAAAAGCATGGAGGAGACCTGTTCACTAGGTAGTGGCCGAAAGGAGCTTAAAGCCGCTGAAGTAGCTCTCTCATGAAACAGCTGCAACGGCATTGGCACCTCCATCTGCTGTTTAGCTCAAATCGCAGCTGAAGAGCAATAAGCTAGAGCATTATACAGCTTTAAAATCTTCCGTTTCATAAGGTGACCTATTTCTGGGAATTGTGTCCCCCAGATAGTCTGTGGTTTGACTGGGACTTTGGAGGAAGAGGGACCTTAACAGGGCCAGTGACAACCAGTGAGTGACTTTTAACTACCTCTGTCTGCTTAAAGGCTGAATACATAGGTATTCTGAAATAAGGAAACACATGACTATGTGGAGCAGGAGTAGGCACAGTTTGAATAAGCTGTCGTGACAATGAACTCGAGAACTTTCTTGTCTTTGCTGGGTAAACGCACATGAGTGTCAAGATAGCTCATGGACTCAAATGCAACACCCCAAACATAGCTAAATCATTTTGAAAAGAGATTTCCCAGAACAGTATTCACAACACGCCGGCAATAATAGTTATGAGTAATATAGAGAGGATTTGCTTTGTATCCCTCATACAAATCAAATAGTCTCTACCATCAACTCTTAAAAAGCAAGCAGGGCAGCTGCCCCTTTGTAGAAGCCGATAGTATTCTATTTATTGAAAGCTATGGATGTATATGAACCACGGACATGTAAAACCCACAGCCATAGTACTGAGATGACTTGGTCGCCAAAGCCTTGTTTTAGGAAGTATATGATTGGTTGTCACAAAGATAAACCAAAGCAATAAGGTCATATGACCTCGCAAACATGACCCTAGCTACTGTCTAGGGTGTAGGCACACCCAACAGTTTACTCTCTGTCACTACTGAAGACATGTTATACTGTCTGAGGAACTAGAAGAAGCATTCAGAATCAGGGTATGCCAGGAAGTTCATTGTTAAATGTAATCAACAACATTTGTCATACTGGCTCTTCTCTATAAAGCTTATTATTGTGTAAAAGGCTAAAAAGAATAGGATTTCTGTGTTCAGAACCACATTTTTGGAACGTTAGTACTATGCCAGTTGTCTTGGTAATTTCTGCACAGCTGTATAGAAATCCATCCTGTCTCTACCTTTGCTGCCATAGTTTACTTAATGGGTGACTTGGTGATGGATTTCGGCTTCTACAATTTGGTGCCATTACACCTCAGATTTGTCACGCCCAGGGGAGACAGTATCAAGAGTTGTGGACTGCTTCCAATTGAACCCTGGTGCACACACTAAGGATATGTAAGAGGCCTAATTGAAACATCAACAAGGGGTTTCGAAAGAGGGCTGCTTGTGAAGGTTGGTGTTTCTTCTTGGGCTGCATGAAAACATGCATTAGTCAATAAATTGGAAAGCATGAGTAGCCTTAGAAGGAGTCAAATAAATTGGAGGGAATAATATTAAGGGTGGAAAATGGGGATCACATTAGAGGGGAGATTAAAAACAATGCAGAAAATAAAAGTAATTGGGATAATAGGTAGGTAGTAAAACGGAAAGACGGGAGCTGGGACCGCCGTCAAACGTAAGAAACATGCAGAGGACAGGAGCCTTTAGATAAAACAGAATTCTGATTTATCTTGATTCTGCTCTGTATATGACAGAATGGAAGAAAATGTTGCGTTAGATAATATCTAGGTAAAATATTTTATGGGAAATATAGGGAAGAACCAGACGAAGCAGGGCAGCACCCCAGATAGGGATAAGGCTGCATGTTTTATGTACTTCCATTGTTGACCTGAAACCTGTGGATTTTCAGAAAAACTGAGTGCCTTGAGCAAAGATGACAGACAATGGGCCTCATTACGAGGTAGGTGGTAAGGGATTAAGGGCACCGGTAAAGACACCGGTGCCGGTAATCCCTTACCACCCTATTCCAAGGTCCCTTAGCGGGTCCCTTCCTTAACGCCTGGTTTTACCAGGCATTATGGAAGGGACCCGTTAAGGGACTTCAGAGCTAATAACGGTACTGCAAATTGCGGTATCGTTATTAGCTCCATCCCCATTGAGCCTTATGGGGTCTCGAATGGGAATGGGGAATGGTTCCCGGAATGAGGACTTACCGGGTCCTCCAAGGTTGGAATGACCCGGTAAGTCCCTATTTCAGGAACCCGGACCCGGAATGCGGTAAGGGGGTAGCCATGGTGCTAACAGAACCATGGCTACATCCTACCTCGTAACGAAGCCCAATGACAACTTCTTGTAGAATTGACCTTTTCATTTATGATGTCATTTAGAGAACAGGGGGTAGGAAAATAAAACCAGAAGAATGGGAGGTTAGCTCTAAATTAGTTTACAAAAAGGAATTAGGGAATCAACAATTAGCAGCATGGAAGACAACACTGACAACTTAAGATGTAAGTTAGACAGACTGCAGGAACAAAAAGGTGAAGGTAGGGGAGAGAAGTCTAATTTGCCAACCCCAAATAGTCCAATAACGTCATAACACCCACAATTGGTGGATATGGATGAAAAGGGGGAGGAAGATAAGGAAGACGAAGAAGAAAAGGAAGACATAATTGAGATGATAGATGCTGCCATCACATGGCTGGATGCCATGCACCCAAGAGTCTGCCGACTGGCTGCAGGTACTGCAATAGTATGTGTACAGAAGTGGACAGGGCCTCTGGCAGCTGCATCATTGGAGTGGTCTGAGATTCTTGGGTGTATGAGAGTCTGCCCACTGGGTGCAAACATTGTAATAGTATGTGTGTACAAGAGTACAGAGCCTCGAGTGCCTGGCTTATGTGTGTGAGTTGTGGCCACTGGCCAGACATTTGGGTGCATGGCTGTATTATGTTGTGATGGTTGTGGCCTGCTCCTATGCTCTTGGGTGCATTAGAGTCTGGCTATTGGGTGCAAGCACTCTAATAGTATGTGTACAGAAGTGGACAGTGCTTCGGGTGTCTGGATTATGTGTGTGGGTTCTGGTCACTGGCCAGATTGTTGGGTGCATGGCTGTATTATGCTGCAGTGGTTGTGGCCTGCCCCTACACTCTTGGGTGCATGGCCGGAGTATGCCCACTGGTTGCAAGTACTGCAATAGTATGTGTACAGAAGTGGACGGGGCATTTGGTGCCTGTCCTATGTGTGTGGGTTGTGGACAGTGTCCAGATTCTTGGGTATATGGCTGTATTATGCTGTGATGGTTGCCGCCTGTTACTAGGCTTTTGTGTGCATGAGTGTCTGGCCGATAGTTGCAAGAACTGTATTAGCGGGTGTACAGAAGTGGACAGGGGCTCTGGCAACTGGCTTATGTGTGTGGGTTCTGGCCACTGACCAGATTATTGGGTGCATGGCTGTATTATGCTGCAGTGGTTGTGAACAGCCACTAGTCTCTTGCACCCGACATTCTGTCCACTGGTTGTAAGTACTACAATAGTATGTGTATAGAAGTGGACAGAGCCTCTTGGGCGAGCACCTCATCTGGTGACTGCAGGCAGGCTTCATTACGGTAGGGGAGTGGAATGTAGATGATATGAGGATGTTTGAATAGGCTGTATTATGGTGTGGTGGTTGTGGCAATCCCCTAGAGTCTTGCGTGCATAAGCGAAGGCTGCCCACTGGTTGCAAGTACTGTAATAGTATGTGTACAGAAGTGGACAGGGTCACAGGTGGCTGTGTGTGTGGGTTGTGGGCGCTGGCTACAATGTTAGGTGCATGCCTGTATTGTGCTGTCATGGTTATGGGCTGCTCCTAGACTTTTGGGTTTATGAAAGTCTACCTACTGGTTGGAAGAAGAGTAGTAGTATGTCTACAGAAGTGCACAGGCCCTCGGGTGCCTGGATTATGTGTGTGGGTTGTGGCCACTGGCCAGATTCTTGGGTGCATGGATGTATAATGCTGTGGTGGTTGTGGCCAGGCCTTAGAGTATTGGGCGCATGGCCAGAGGCCGTAGGCCATGCGCCCAGTACTCTAGGGGCTGGCCACAACCACCACAGCATTATACACCCATGCACCCAAGAATGTGCACACTGGCATAAGCATTGCACAAACATGTGTATAGAAATGCAATTTGCCAAATACGAAGAAGCATGATACTAATAAGCGAATACTCACTGTACATATCATTGAGGCACTGTACATATTTTTGGAACATAGCGACAGAATACCATTGAAGTGGAAATGGCCCATTTGAATAGTGTGCACTGTGGGCACACAATTTCTTTGTTGGATGTGGAAATGCAGGTGAAATCTTTGTATCATTGTCTGTGATTTAAAAAAAAAATAACATGTTAGGGAAGGTACTTCATAATGTTGTATTGTACACAGATTCAGACATTCATGTACTTTGTGGACCCTCATAATTAGTACATTACAAGTACTATGCTTCAAGCAAGTGTACTGCGCAATGTGCTCAGTTCCTGTGTTTGGTTACATAATCATTGGGTCTGTGGGAAAAGAAATCCATGCAGGATAAAAAAAAAACCTACTACAATTATTTGATGTTATGTGGTACACTATGTTTCATTGAAGCAGTACGTATAGGAATGTTTACTGTGCACATCTATGTGGTCTTGCTGTTATAAGCACTGTTGCAGTAGGAGGAATTGAAATGGTGTATGTCTTTTGCTTTTTGGAAGTGGTGGTGGTATGGTTGCAGTTAGATACCAGTTGACGTATTCTAACTGTTTATCTGTGTCTTCTTTTTAAGAGTATCCATTTATGTAGTTTTATTGCTGTTAGTGTTTTCTAAGTACTGTTTTACTGACAACTAATATTGCAGTATTGTGGGGGAAGTTCGATACCTGTTGGTGTATTCTAACTGTTGCTAGTTTTCCAGTTCTCACCGGTATGTTTTGTAGCACCTCGATTGTTGAAGGTGGATTTCAGCACTTTGACCGATGGAAGTAACATTGTAGTGCTGTGGGTGTACTGAGATACCAGTTGGCATATTTTGGCTGGTGATACTTAATAACTCTTGAAGGGCTTCATCAGAAGAACTTTCATTGTTGCTGTTGGATTTTACATTGTGCAATAATGGGAAGTAATATTGCAGTATTATGGTTGCAGTTAGATACCAGTTGGCATATTCTGTTTACAGTTTAACAGTTTTGCAGGGTATGTTTGCAAGCACCTTTATTTCTGTTGGTGGATTTCCGTTTTCCACTATTGCCAAGTGCCATTCTAGTATTATGGGTGCAGTTAGATGTCATGGTATTCATTGCAGTGCTATGGGCACAGTTAGAGAGCCATTGGCTTATTCTAACAGTTGGTCGTTTTACAGGTAATTCAAGACAGTTTGTCACCCTCATACTCAGTACTGTTCTTTTTAAGTGCCATGGGTGAAACAATGTTAGTGTGTGTTTTCCACAGTATTTGTTTCTGTGCCTATAATCATTGGGTCATTGGGGAAAAGACTGTATAGCAGTGCAACTGATGTACTCAAGGGCCAGTTAGTGCATGATAAGTTGTTACAGTTTCACATGGCAGAAGGTTATTTTTCGTTTACAGTTACATACCTGTTGGTGGCTATTGGGAGTAGGCTATGCTAATTTTGTAGGTCAGTGAGTATGTTTTTGTTTCAGGAATATTAAGTTGGCCTTTGCAAGATTTGCTGGTAATCTCTGCTTCAGAGTAATGGAAGTATCATTGCATTCAAACCACCCAGATTTCTTTTTAATGTATGCAGTATAGTGAACTGCACTGGTTGTGGCACCTGTGTGGTAGATTATGCCTACTGTTGTGAAGGTTTTCTTGCCAAGCGATACTTGCCCGTGTGGGAAGCTAGTAAGCTTGCAGTTGTTTTTGGTACCATCTGCATTGTATCATAAAAGCATTACTATTATGTATTGTCTATGTGAGTTTTTGTGTAAGGTGGAATACTTGTCTGAATTGCAAGTAGTACATAATATGCCATGATTTGCATTTTGCACCAGCTGCTGAAATGCAATGGATTCACAGTTAGATATAGATACATACACAAAGCGCTCATTAGGGACTTTCTCCTGCGCCACATGGATTCAGAGAGTGCATGTGTGTTTCCACATGTATGAAACCTGGAAGATTTCATTTATAGGTTGTTTTTGCTTTCCAGCACTTGTAGTAAGTAAATAAGACATTCTTGTGGATCTTCTTGTGTGTGTTTGGTGAATTTCACCATTCCCGCACAGTAGTCCAATTCCTGCCTTATTCCTGAGACACTGTGAGTGGTGTCAGGATTATTTGTGGCATTTCTATGAAGGAGGTGCATTTGTAAACACAACTGGTCTGCGCCGTTCAATCAAATGTTTTCAACAATTGGTGGCAATTGGAATAGAACATTGATTGCTACATTTGCATAGCAATTTACACCAGTTGTGTTGGAAAATTCGAATGGACCACAAAGTTCTGTGTCTGAGTTATTTGTTGGAACTCCACTTGCTTTTTCTGAAGACATACTTCCCTTTGTTTGTGCAGTTGGATGTGCATTTGCTTTTTCACTACATGCTTCTGTGGTTGTGCTAATTGATTTAGTAGCAGCTGCTTTTAATTTCTTTGGTGGTACTGTTGGGAGATCTCTTATAAGTTGTGTTTGCATGACTTTTCGTTCACCAAATTTTCCTTTTTGAGGAACAGGGTACATATTGAGATGGGATTTGCAGAGTGCACGTAGTCTATTGTACTCTACGATGCAAGGAATGTCAGCCTTGACTTTGTTTGAATCAAAATTAACTACAAATAGTCCTTCAACTGTGCATAGCCGTAAAAGTGCTACGTAACTCATGCCTTCTTTAAAGACTGTGTTGCCAATGTCAATCAATGCTTGATCTAGGGTTAGACCTTGTGATTTATGAATAGTGACTGCATATACAAGAGACAGGGCAAACTGTTCTCTGAGTACATACATGTCTTTGAAAAGAAGGAATCGGGCTGTGGCGCGTCCTATCCTTTTAACTTCTGAAAGTTTTCAAAGTGGATGTTGACAACCTGACTGTTGTTCTCACGTGCATATGTCTGGAAGCCAACAACGATACCAAGTGCTCCATTAACTAAACCTACAGTGTAAACACAATGTTAACATTTTCTCCAAACCAGCTGTGTTGGAGATAGAGTTTTCTAAGCTATTTAGTCATGCTGTGGCTTGTTGACACATAGGCAGTGCCATACCGTGCACTTCCACTTTGTCTGTGGAGCCAATTTGCACTATTGGTTGCATTTCTTTTTCCAACATTGTTTCATTGAATTGTGCACATCTTGGTAGGGCCAGCATTAAGGACATACATTTTACATTTCTGTGTGCTAATTGTTCCATGACATCAGTAGCAGATAATGTGTTAGGGCCGTATAGCAAATGGATGAGTCTGATATTTAAGATACACTGTGCTTCCTTAGAAAGCATACCAATCCAAATGCTTTAAAAATATGTTAGTAAAGGTGAGGTCTGCAGACTGATGCATGTTTGGAGTTAGTTCTCTGTATTGGAAATGTTGCCATTTCCTATGCTGCCAACTGTGTTACGGCACAGCTTGTGTCCTAAGGTTTTAAAAATAGGTTCACCTTTCACTGGTGTTAATTGACGATCTCCGAAAACAATAATGTGTTTTCCTCCAAAGAGTTCTTTGTAATTCATTTTAAGGACCTCTTCCAATCTGAGGTGAATCAAAGCCAACATTAGGTTGGAGACCATGCTCACCTTATCTATTAGGAGCATTTTCATTTGTTTCAGAATTCTGCGTAGTTCCATAGCAGCTTTTGCTGAAAGTTTATAGTACTCTAATTTATTTTGGTGTTCTACTTGAAGGAGTAGCAATCGGTGCAAAGTAACACCACCTATGTTGTAGGCAGCTAAACCTGTGGGGGCAGTTACAACAGCTGAAAGCTTGTTGCTTGTCAATTTTCGAGGAACTTGCTGATGATTTTTATCAAGAATGTTTTCCCTGAACCAGCTTCACCACTTACATACAGGAGTACAGGTTTATAGCTTTGATGGGTACAAGTTTTAGTTTCATGCTGCACACCATGTTCTATTTCTTTAGTTACTTCCAGAAAAATGCTAGACTGTTCATCATTCAGTTGTGATTTCGGTAGAAAAAAGTTTTTGTCAGATTCCTAATACTGATACATGTTGTTTTCTACTTCAGTCATGGCTAATTCTGCTTCATTTAGTATGAGTGGCTCTCCAAGTGGTTCTGGGATTCCTGTAAGAGAAGGTTGACTGCTCTCTGGAGTGTCTACATTTAGTTGTGCTATAAGTTGTTCCTCTTGTTGGCTTTCATTGTCCAATACGTTTTTGTACTGTTTGAAATGTATATCTGTTATAGTGCTTTCACTTGCATTGAAAGAATCTTCATAGGAGGCACAGGTGTCCAATAATTGGTCTTCTTTTCTGCATTGTTTAAAAAGTTGGAGTAGGGACATATAGTAAAGTTCTCTATGTTGAGGAGTTTTAAATGATAGCTTCATATGATTAATCAGGCTGGGTTTTGTAAGTTTAACCAGGCTGCCTTCACAACTTTTGACTATATATTTACCTTTTTTGTCATCTGGTTTAATATTATTTTTGTATGAGAAATGTTGAGCTATGAGTTATAGACACATGGTTTCCAAAGCAGTACTTCTGTTTGGGTAGTATGTGTCCAATACATTGTTTTTCAAAATATCCTGGTACGATTGAGAACTCTTTTTTCTGGATGCAGCAGGACCAAGGCTTAGCCAGATTATGTTTTCAGATTTCCCATATAAGGCTGTGCCGGTTAAATGGTCTGCGGCTTCATAGCCACCACATTCTCTATGGGAGAGCATTTTTATGCCAAAGCTGTATGATTTGTGTGACAGTGTTTTGTCAGATGATATGTCATCCCAGAGGTCTTTCAGCTCTGTTTTCTCAGCTTTGGTTAAGTAGGCAGTGACATATTGTGCAACTGCAGTGGAATTGTCTGCAATGTACTGCACAAGGGCAATGATTGCATTATAATAAATGATGTACTTTTATGCTTCGCTTCTTTTAATGTAGTGTCACGAACCCGGCAAGCCAGGGGCTCAGACTGGTAATGTTGGTAGTATTTGGGTTAAGAGGTTAGCTGCCTGGCGTAGGCAGTAGACACAAGTTGCTGCCAGTGCCTAGATTGCAAAATGCCCATTCCAAAATGACCCTTGGGTTGGGCCCATTCAGTAATATCCAACATGGCTAGAGGGCCATGATATAAGCTTAAATGGTACTCTAGTGGTGCTGGGTGGGCCCAGGGCTATATAAACCCCGCCCTCGGCCACACCCAGCGCTTAGCGTTTTCTCCGGCTGCCAGCGTGACGCTTGCCAGCCAAGGATCTGCTCATCCTGCATCGTGAGACCAGTTCTGCACGCCGTGATCTTCACGACGGGATGAAGACATCTCCTGCTCTGCTCTTGACGACGGATCCAGTCATCAGAGTCCCGGAACGTCGGGAGCGAAGATCCAGTCCGGCTGCCTGTCTGGGGACATGCGGAACTCGCGGGTCTCCTCCGCTTCCCGATCAGCATCACCACAGTTCTTCCAGCGCATTCGCGTCCAGCATTCCTTCGCTCCTGCTACAAAGGAAAGAACAAAGGCAAGTTACAACATCAGCACCCGCCCATCATCTTAGTGTTACTTACCGGGGAAGTATCCCTCAGCAGCGGTCCCCATGGCACTCACACGCGGCTCCATTCCCCGTCATAATATTTCTTGAACCTGGGAAGAAACAGAAGGAGAAAGGGAAAGACTGCCAATTTGCAGGCACACGGACCCCCAATCAAACCCTCGAGGGGAGATGTCTGCAGCACCCTGTAAAGACTATTCCAAGACGGATTGGCATGCCCCAGCAGGCCTGGGCATCCACCAGCACAGTGAAGGAACTGGGCCAAAACCGTCGCTATTTCAGTGAGGTAACTGAAACATACTTACCATCATAAACCCAGTGAAGGAACTGGGTAGAAGCAACTATACAGAGACTAGGAGTGACTTTTGGCCATACTCACCTTGGAGGTGCATCACAGGAGCGTCCAGGACTCCAATATCCGGGCCACTCCTGCCTCCCTGACCACTGGGTGAATTAACCTGCAGTGGTCAGTGCGGAGGGAGTGTCTTGGACAGCATCCGGAGATATACACAGACCGGACCAGAGCCCGCCGACAGACCGGACCAGGCACTCCTGCAGGGCCCCAGAGGTAAGCGTTACAGAATGCTAAGGCCACGTTACTGCTTTGCCCCAGTGTCATAGCACCTGAAGTCGACCATCTAGCCCTCCTATTGGGCGAGTTACGAGCTGAGGTGCATGCAGCACGCTCAGAAACCAGTGCAGTACAGAAGGAATTGATAGTGAACCGGGAGAGAACCGAGGAACTAGCAAGGTGCCTCACCAGCACTCAAGCTGGGCAAACTCCATTACTCGGTGCTACAGATGGGGCAGCAGCACCACCACAGATACAAGTAATCACTCCTGTCACCGTTCCCCTCGCCCCGCCTGAACGATTCATGAGGGATCCTCAGATGTATGGGGTGTTTATGACCAAGAGTCGGCTTAACTTTTTATGCCGACTGGGGTCGTTCCCAACAGACCAAACCAAAGTAGCCTTCATCCTGTCCTACCTAGGGGGGCATGCTGTTAGCTGGTCAGTCCCGTTGGTCAATCGGGACCACTCTGTGTTACATAACTTTGTCCAGTTCCAGCAAGAAATGGATAAGCTCTTTTCCCGTTGTACCCGAGGACAGGCTTTGGATGCAGAACTACTAGCCCTTCGACAAGGTTCTCAGGACCTGCTTGCATGTATTACAACATTTAATCGATTGGTGGTGGAAACTAACTGGCCGGAGGAGAAAAGAACTACCCTGTTCTATCGGGGATTACGGAGTGAGCTAAAAGACGTCCTTGCTCAAGTTGTGAACCCACCCGATCATTGTACAGACTACATAGACTTGGTAGTCCAGCTTAACCACCGTCTGCAAGAAGAAAGTCTGACCGGACCCGTTTTGAAAATTGACCTTCGTATGTTCGCCCCAAGGAAACACCACGAACCACCAAAAATGCATCTGAACCAATGCAACTGGGAAACATACGAGGTCCGTTAACCAAGGAGGAGAGAGAAAGACGCAGGAAACAACAATTATGTTTGTTCTGCGGGAAGCCGGGGCATTTCTTAAAAGACTGCCCAAATAAAATACCTCGGAAGCCTTTGGGGGTCCTAGAAACCATGAGTGAGCCACAAGAACTGCCGGAAAACTACACGGCTCAACAAGAGTAGAGACCGGCTTGTCGGGACAGGGAGATACGTCAGCGGTCTTGCATCTTACAATGCCAGTTATCCTACTAAGCCCCGAACAACCACAACGGATGCATGCCCTGGAAGCATACATCGACTGTGGAGCGGTAGGTAATTACATGGACATCGCAATGGCCCAATGGATAGGTGTGCCCACCCAGACAAGGGAAAGGATCGATATCATATTGTCCGTGGATGGTACTCAGTTGACTTCTGGGCCTGTGACCCAATGTAATGGAACTGTTGTGTTGCTATGCCATGACGGTCACCAGGAGTGAATAGTCTTTGATCTTATTAACGCTCCTCAGTTCCAACTTATCCTGGGTATGCCCTGGTTGGTACGCCATAATCCCGTCATAGATTGGCGTGCTCACACGGTGAAGTTTCCTGCAGAATGTACTCAGACCTGTTATCCAGCCTCAGTAGGATGCCAAGAGAAACCTGGATCAGCAATACAGATGTTAGGAACTGTTCTTGGGATCATGGAACAGTTGCCTCCGGAGTATAGCGATTTTCAGGACGTCTTTCGCAAAGAACAGGCCAATGTTCTACCACCTCACAGGCCCTATGATTGCCAAATCGATCTGATCCAAGGAGCACAATTACCATGTAGCCGAATCTACGCTCTTACGGAGAAAGAAAACCAACACTTACACGAATACTTAGACCAATATCTGGCTAATGGGTTTATCCGGCCCTCCAAATCTCCAGTCTCCTCTGCTCTCTTCTTCGTCCCCAAGAAGGAGGGGGACCTCAGGACATGCATAGACTATAGAGCACTTAACAAACTCACAGTAAAAAACCAATACCCTCTGCCCCTGATTCCCGTACTCCTGGACCAAGTAAAAGGGGCAAACATCTTTACAAAATTGGACCACAGAGGGGCCTATCATCTGGTTCACGTGAAGGCCGGGGACGAGTGGAAGATGGCCTTCCGCACCAAATTTGGTTTATTTGAATACACTGTCATGCCCTTTGGACTATGCAATGCAGCAGCCGCATTTCAATATTTTATGACAGATGTGTTGAGAGAACTGCTGGACGTCTGTGCAATGGTTTATATTGACGATATCTTGATCTACCCGGAAAACATTCAGGAACATGTGCACCATGTGAGAGCAGTTCTAGCAAAGTTGCGTCACCATCATTTATTTGCAAAACTTGAGAAATGTGCTTTTCATGTAACTACGGTGGAGTTCCTCGGATACATACTCAGTCCACAAGGCATCCAGATGGAGAGACGCAAGGTAGACGCAATACTACAATGGCCATCACCCTCTTCGGTCAAAACTGTTCAGAGTTTCCTAGGCTTCGCAAATTTCTATAGGAGGTTCATTGCTGACTTTTCAGAGGTGCTCCATCCAATAACATTGTTACTTCGAAAAAATCGTGTGTTTCAGTGGACCGCCCAAGCCGAGAGGGCTTTCCAACAACTGAAGCTACGGTTTACTACCGCACCAATACTCATGCACCCCAACCCAGACCTCCCATTTCTAGTGGAAACAGACACTTCTAACATTGCTATGGGAGCAGTCTTGTCCCAACGAGACCCTGACACCAACCAGCTGCTACCAGTAGCCTTTTGGTCTAGGAAATTCAACCCAGCAGAACAGAATTACGCAGTGACCGATAAAGAACTTCTTGCCATAAAGGCAGCTTTCAAGGAATGGCGACACTACCTCTTAGGAGCACGACATCCAGTCACAGTTCTAACCGACCATCGTAATTTGCAATTCCTACAAACAGCTAGAGCACAAACTCCGCGAAATCTTCGTTGGGCTCGGTTTTTCTCAGAGTACGATTTCACAGTTACTTACCGCCCCGGGGTAAAGAATGGAAAGGCGGACGCACTGTCGCGAATCGGTTGTAATACCAAAAAAGAAGATGCATATGCATCTCCTCCGTCATTACCCATCATACCCGGAGAAAAGTTAATCGGGATAACAAGTAATCACCAAACTACATTGGAGAACCTCCACAAAGAAATCACTGAAGTCATGACCCCATCGCAAGTGCAGACGTCGGCTTCACAAGGACCACAACGTTCTGTTCTCAACAATCTACCATATTACCAAAAACGCCTTTACCTACCACATCAGGAAATGCGAGAGCTGGTCATGAGCACTTACCACGACACTCTTACAGCAGGTCATCCTGGTATTGCAAAAACTATAGCAAAAATTCAACAACATTTCTGGTGGCCCACTTGGCGGAAAGACATTGTACAACACGTGAAGTCTTGTGACATCTGTGCTAGGAACAAGGCATCAAGAACCAAACCACAAGGAATACTTCGTCCTCTGTCAATTCCACCGGCGCCATGGCACACCATTTCCTTGCACTTCATTACGGACCTACCGTCCTGTGGAGGCTACAATACTATACTGGTAGTGGTGGACCTCCTTACCAAGATGGCACACTTCATCGCCTTGAAAGGCATACCTAATGCAGGAACACTAGCTCAAATCTTCTTGAATAACATTGTCCGGCTACACGGTTTTCCTTCAGCAGTAGTGTCAGACTGAGGAAGCCAGTTTGTATCTAAATTCTGGAGGGCTTGCTGTGTCAAAGCTCCGATCGAGATCCGTCTGTCCACTAGCCACCATCCCGAGACGGATGGACAGATGGAGAGAACAAATCAATCACTCAAGCAATATCTCTGGTACATGCTCGCCCAAACAGACCAAAATTGGAAGGAACTGCTATGGGCGGCTGAGTATGCGTACAATAACACTGTTCACAGCTCCACCAAAGTTTCACCTTTTTTCTTTTTGTATGGACAGGACCCGCGAATTTCAACCTTAGATCCTCCGACACCTTTGGATATGCCAGCAGTGCACACCTTGCACACCAAGATTAAAGAAACCCTAAAAAAGGCCACGCAGGCCCTCTGAGAAACCAAGACCAACCAAAAGCACTTCGCAGACAGGAAAAGGATTCCCGAGCCTCAGTACCTGAAAGGGGATAAAGTATGGTTGTCAACAAGATATATCCAGTTGAAAGGACCCAGAAAGTTCCATCCAAAATACATTGGCCCATACCCGATAAAGAATGTCATTAATCCTGTGGCCATGGAACTAGAATTGCCACCGGTACTTCATATACATCCTGTATTCCACGACTCCCTGTTAAAAGCTGTACACCCCGGTACTCGAGATACCCTGAGACGACCTCCACCTATAGTCACACAGGGAGAAGCTGAGTATGAAGTCAAGAGTATTCTGGATTCCAAAATCGTCTGAAAGAAACTCTATTACTTGGTGGACTGGAGGGTTACAGAGTTCTAGATTGGACCTGGGAACCAGTGGAGCACATGCATGCACCTCGCCTGGTGGCCCGATACCATCGAGAACTCCCTGAACGCCCAGGCCCGGGAATAGCTCTCCTTGGGGGGCTTTTAGAGGGGAGTGCTGTCATGATCCCCGGCAAGCCAGGGGCTCAGACTGGTAATATTGGTAGTATTTGGGTTTTGAGGTTAGCGGCCTAGCATAGGCAAAAGTTGCTGCCAGTGCCTAGATTGCAAAATACCCCATCCAAAATGGCCCCTGGGTTGGGCCCATTCAGTAATATCCAACATGGCCCCCAGAGGGCCATGATATAAGCTTCCATGGTAGTCTAGTGGTGCTGGGTTGGCCCAGGGCTATATAAACCCCACCCTGGCCCACACCCAGTGCTTAGCGTTTTCTCTGGCTGCCAGCGTGACGCTTGCCAGCTGAGGATCTGTTCATCCTGCATTGTGAGTCCAGTTCTGCACGCCGTGATCTTCACGAAGTGATCAAGACATCTCCTGCTCTGCTCTTCATGACGGATCCAGTTATCAGAGTCCCGGAATGTCGGGAGCGAAGATCCAGTCCAGCTGCCTGTCTGGGGACACGCGGAACTCGCGGGTCTCCTCCACTTCCCGATCAGCATCGCCACAGTTCTTCCGGCGCGTTCGCGTCCAGCATTCCTTCGCTCCTGCTACAAAGGAAAGAACAAAGGCAAATTACAACATCAGCACCCGCCAATCATCTTAGTGTTACTTACCGGGGAAGTATCCCTCAGCAGCGGTCCCCGTGGCACTCACACGCGGCTGCATTCCCCGTCATAACATTTCTGAACCTGGGAAGAAACAGAAGGAGAAAGGGAAAAGACTGCCAATTTGCAGGCACACGTACCCCCAATCAAACCCTCAAGGGGAGGTGTCTGTAGCACCCTGTAAAGACTATTCCAAGACGGATTGGCGTGCCGCAGCAGGCCTGGGCACCCACCAGCACAGTGAAGGAACTGGGCCAAAACCGTCGCTATTTCAGTGAAGTAACTGAAACATACTTACTTATGCAATTGTATTCGATCTCCACTCTTGTTTCTCCACTCTTTTTGACTGCTTACTCTCTGTTCTCTCCTCCTTTCCCTTCTCCCTTTTCCTATCACCTCCCCTTATTTTCTTCCATGCACTTACTATAGCAGGATTGTCCCTGAACCTAATATGATAGCAACCTCCTCTGTTTCCTCCACCCTCCCATTACTGTTTTTTTCCCCCCCACCACCCCTCCAGCACTATCTGAAATGTCGTCAGGCCTAGTATGATAGTCGCTTGTTTTGTTCCTCCCCTCCCTTTCTGCACCCCTCTCCCTCACCTTTTGTTTTTCTCCGGCTCTACCAGAAATGTTGTCAGGCCTAGTACGGTAGTCGCCTGTCTATTTCCATTTCCTTCCCACTCTCCCCCTCCCTTCCTTATCTATGTCTTAGCTCTTGCACTATCTCAAATGTCGTCAGGCCGAGTACGATAGTTAATTTCATATCCTTACTGTTCATGGCCTGTAAGAATGTGGTTGTATTTTCCCTTGTTCCCTCCCTTGCCTTGAAGCGCTTTGAAACACTTTGTGTATAGGCGCTATATAAATAAATGATCATATCATACCATATCATCATAAACCCAGTGAAAGAACTGGGTATAAGCACCTATACAGAGACTAAGAGTGACTTTTGGCCATACTCACCTTGGAGGTGCATCACAGGAGCGTCCAGGACTCCATTATCCGGGCCACTCCTGCCTCCCTGACCACTGGGTGAATTAACCTGCAGTGGGTAGTGCGTAGGGAGTGTCTTGGACAGCATCCGGAGATATACACAGACCGGACCAGAGCCCGCCGACAGACCGGGCCAAGCATTCCTGCAGGGCCCCAGAGGTAAGCGTTACATGTAGTATGCGTTCTTAGACAATTTGCCTTTCAAACTGTGTCTAACAGAAGACATGAAGCTGTTTATGTAACGCTCACCTGATTCTCGCAGAGGCGCCGGTCTTGACTGGGCGACTACCGTATCTTCAAAGGTGATGTGTAGCACCCGGTTGGCTCTTTGGGCTGGACCTCTGTGCACTGTATGCCTGACGTGTAGAGTAAGATGTCTGCAGATAGAAAATATGGGGTTAATGAACTGGGGTTATTGGGGTGTCCCTATCTCTTTCCTCTTCTCCTCTCCTGTAGACCCCCAAAGGTTAACGCTCTCACCTTAGGTAAGTGAATGCCGAGCTCTCCATCTGCCTCGGGGCAGGGTGCTGTAACCAGTTTCTTCACTGGATAGGTAGCGCAGGCCTCTTGACTTCAGAGGACTGCTGTCCGTCGTTTACTGCACGAACGGTAAGTTTCGAGTCATTCAAATGTCTTTAAAGTCTTTAGTAATGATGTCTCTTGTTTTGCAGGGTTCCGGCGATGGCGGATGGCGGGCTGAAGTGAGTTGAAGATGGAGCCCATGTGATGAATAGAAGCGCCTGGAAGCACGTAAGTAAGCGCTTGTTGCCTGCTTCACTATGCGCTCTAACTGTCTTTTTATTTTGCAGGTACGAGTTCGGAGCGGCTGCAGGGTGCCGGAATACCCACTGGATTAGATGTGGAAAGGAGTAATGGCACGTGAGTATTAAAGTTCCCCAATGTCTTTAAACGCACCTTGTTTTGTCTTTCAGATGCGGGATGCAGCGCCGAAGGCCTCCGGAGCGTGCGAAGAGTTGGTAAACTTTTGTCTTTCAGATGCCGGAATGCAGTGTGAAGACCTCCGGAGCGCACGAAGAGTAGGTAAGCCTTTGCCTTTCAGATGCCGGAATGCTAACCTGTTCTTTCTTGTCTTTATAGGTGTTGCTGAAGACTGGATTCAGGATGGTAAGCCTTTGCCTTTCAGATGCCGGAATGCTAACCTGTTCTTTCTTGTCTTTATAGGTGTTGCTGAAGACTGGATTCAGGATGGTAAGCCTTTTTCCTTAGGCCCAGGACCGGATGCAGAAGACACGATGAGCGTTCTGCTGCAGAGGTTGCAGAATAACGCAAAGCAAGATTCATCCACCGGGTGTGGTTTAAATAGCCTCCTGTAGTGCTTAGAAGTCTCCTTCCACAGCCACGCCTAAGTAAGAAAAGAGTTCCTGGTAAGAAAAGAGTTCCTGCCTTCCAGAAGAGTTCCAGTGTTCTGAATCTAGGGAGTGGCTCCAGCCCCACCCAACAGGAAAAGTAGTTCCAAACAGAAGAGGATCAGAGGCTCAACTGGCAGGCAAGTAAGCAGCATGGTCTGCTGAAGGTAAGTCCACCCAAGCATTATGAGCCCGGCGCTTCCAGCGCTGGGACTGGGCATATTTATGAGCCTGGTGCCACTGACGCCAGGACTGGGTCCAAAAGGTCCCAATTGGGACTGGTTGGCACTTGGAACCTGGGTTATGGATCTGCTTCCAAGGGAGTTGGGAAAACCCTGACCTTTTGGAAGCAGAGATCATGACAGTACCCCCCCTCAAGGCCCCTCCCAAACCGGGCTTCTCCGGGGGTTTTGGCTTGTCAGGAAATGTTCGGTGAAATCTTTTGATTAGGTGAGGAGCGTGGACATATTCAGCAGGTTCCCAGGATCTCTCTTGGGGGCCGTAGCCTTTCCAGTCAATTAGGTAGAATAGTTTAGATTTGGAGATCTTGGAGTCCAGAATGCTTTTGACTTCAAACTCGAGTTCTCCATCCACTAGGATAGGTTTTGGAGATTTGGTTAGTCGGGTTTGAGGTTGCACGGGTTTTAATAGAGAGACGTGGAAGACCGGATGTATCTTCATGTGCGGGGGCAAGTCCAACTTGACCGCTACTGGGTTTACTATGGTAGTGATGGAATAGGGACCAAGGTATCTTGGGTTGAATGTGCGTGGCCCTTTTAGAGATAGATATTTGGTGGATAACCAGACTTGATCCCCTACTTGATAGTGAGGGGCTTCCTTCCGATGTTGATCTGCTCCTTTCTTGTATTGTTCTTTAGCCCTTTGAAGGTGAGAAACAGCTTCCTTAAAGGCTTGGGTGATTGTAGAATGCAGGTAGTCTACTGCTGGTGTTTCAAGATCTTGGAGGGGATCCAACTCCGAGGTTCGAGGGTGACTGCCGTACAAAAGAAAAAACGGGGTTTTCCCAGTTCCCGAATGGACAGAGTTATTGTAGGCATACTCGGCTATCCAAAGGATATCTTTCCAAGTTTTTTCAGTTTGTTGCAGCATGCAGCGTAAATACTGTTCCAGAGTTTGATTGGTCCTCTCGGTTTGTCCGTCGGTCTGAGGGTGGTGACTGGTCGATAGTCTCACATCAATTTGAGCCGACCGACAGCAACTTTGCCAAAAATGAGAAATAAATTGACTACCTCGATCCGAAATTAGAACCGAAGGAAAACCGTGCAGTCGGACGATGTTTTCGAGAAATTCTCGGGCCAGAGTTGCTGCTGTTGGCAAGCCTTTGAGCGGAATGAAATGCGCCATCTTGGAGAATAAGTCCACGATTACTAGAATCGTATTGTATCCGGAGCATGGAGGTAGATCGGTGATGAAGTCCATAGAAAGCGTATGCCAAGGGCGAGGTGGGATGTCAATAGGGCGTAAGAGGCCTGCTGGTCTTTCCTTTTGACTCTTGTTTTGGGCGCATACTCCACAGGACATTATAAAGTCTCTGATATCTTTTTTCCACGACGGCCACCAGAAGTAGCGCTTGATCTTTTCTGAGGTCTTGGCTATACCGGGATGACCTTCCATTAAAGAGTCGTGATAACAAGAGATTACTTTTTTCTGTAAATCTGTGCTGGGTAGGTATAATCGTTCTTGGAAATACAATAAGTTGTCCTTTACTGCAAAGTCCTTTCCCTGCAGATGCCAATTCTGTATGTCTGCTGGAGTTACAAGCTGCCTGGCTTTATCCTTAACTTCCTCTATGGATTCTGTGGCGATTACACCCAGAATTCTTTGTTCGGGAATGATTGGTACAGGTTTAGGGTTGACCAAGTGTTCTTCCACTCCCATCCGAGAAAGGGCATCGGCTTTACCGTTCTTTGTACCAGGTCGATAGGCAATTATGAAGTCAAACTCGGCAAAGAATAATGCCCAACGGAGTTGTCTAGAGGATTGGGCTTTTGCGGTCTTCAAATATTGCAGGTTTCGGTGATCCGTAATCACAGTAACGGTGTGTCGGGCCCCCAGCAGATAATGCCGCCAAGCCTTAAAGGCAGACTTGATAGCCAGAAGTTCCTTGTCAGTAATCGTGTAATTGATTTCAGGAGGCGAGAATTTGCGGGACCAAAATGCCACGGGATGCAACTGATTGGTTACCGGGTCCTTTTGTGATAGAACTGCCCCCATGGCAAGGCTTGAAGCATCAGTTTCCACGATGTAGGGGAGTTCGGGGCGAGGGTGTTTTAAGATTGGTGCAGAGATAAATTTAGTCTTCAAATCCTGGAAAGCTTGTTCCGCCTCGGTAGACCATTCAAAACGTTTGTTTTTCTTTAACAAGGCAGTGATGGGCTGGACTATTCGAGAGAATTCAGGGATAAACCTGCGGTAAAAGTTAGCGAAGCCTAACATGCTTTGCACACCTTTTACGGAGGATGGTGATGGCCATTTGAGAACTGCATCGACCTTCTTTGAATCCATACGCACTCCGCCAGGTGATAATATGAATCCCAAGAATTCAACTTCAGTCACGTTGAAAACACATTTTTCCAACTTAGCGAAAAGTTTGTGTTGACGCAATCTTTCGAGGACCATTTTCACGTGTTTCCGATGTTCAGATTCCGATGAAGAATAAACGAGGATGTCGTCAATGTAAACAACAACACATACATCTATGAGCTCTCTGAGGACATCGTTCATAAAATATTGAAAGGCGGCCGGGGCATTGCAAAGTCCGAAGGGCATGACCTGATATTCAAATAGCCCATACTTGGTGCGGAAGGCCGTCTTCCATTCATCGCCCTCTTTTACTCGTACCAAGTGGTAAGCTCCTCTAAGATCCAGCTTTGTATATATGCATGCTTTTCTGACTTGGTCCAGGAGTTCAGGGATCAAAGGTAACGGATATCTATTCTTAACGGTGATCTGGTTCAGGGAGCGATAATCGATACAAGTTCTAAGGTCTCCTTCCTTTTTTGGAACGAAGAACAAAGCTGAAGAAGCAGGGGACTTGGAAGGACGAATAAACCCATTTGCCAGGTATTGTTCCAGGTATTGTCGAAGGTGAAGGTTCTCAGGCTCGGTGAGGGCATAAATTCTACTACAAGGAGGAGTAGATCCAGGTATCAGGTCTATCTGGCAGTCATAAGACCTATGAGGAGGTAGAGAGTTAGCCTGATCCTTCCGGAAAACATCTTGGTATTCTAGGTATTCGGGAGGTAACTAGGGAGTCTCTGAAGAAATTGCGGCCAGTGCAACACCAGGTGGAGGGTGACAAGTAGAGACACATTCTGGAAACTGGACCGTTCTTGCTCGCCAATCGATCAGAGGATTGTGTTTCTCTAACCAAGGTATTCCTAGAATAATCTGAAACTGAGGGGCCTTGATCACATCGAACACGATCTTCTCATGGTGTCCATTTTGACTTACTAGCGTCACCTCTTGAGTGGTATGCGTTACTGGCCCGGAGGCTATCTCCGTACCATCCACCGTAGTAATGACATCCTTTACAGCCTTGGGACAAAGAGTTAGATTCATCCTCAAAACCATTTCATGATCCACATAATTGCCGATGGCACCGCTGTCGACGTAAGCTTCAATTGCATGTAATCGATCCGGATTATCAGGGCTAATGAGGACCATAGGTATCACGAAATGCGAGGTCACGGAACTGGTTTTCACGCTCGGCAAGAGGACCTCTATTCTTGTCAGGCGAGGTCGTTTCCCTGCTCAGAGTTTGTAACTTTGGTAACTGCAGCTCCTACTGCCTTCTTGGCAGGTTTCACCGGACAGTCTCGAAGAAATTGCCCTGAGTTTCCGCAATATAGGCATAATTGCAACTGTTTCCTCCTTTCCCGCTCCCTTTGTGTTAGAGGACCTTTCAGACCCCCTATTTGCATGGGTTCCCCGGAGTCTACTCCTTTGGAAGGAGTTGGCGGTTTGGAAAATACTCGAGCATCAAACTTGGAACGATCGGCCTTCCTGTTCTGCAGCCTGTGATCTATTTGAACGACCAAGTCTATATAATCCGAATAGTCTTGTGGGGGATTCACTACTTGGGCTAAAACGTCTTTGAGCTCTCCACGTAGACCTCTATAAAACAGCGTAATCCTTTTGTCCTCAGGCCATTGAGTTTCCACTATTAGTCTATTGAAAGATGCAATATAAGCCAAAAGGTCTTGATTACCCTGTCGCAACGAAAGAAGCTCATTGTCCAAGGCCTGCCCCTGTGAATGTCTTGCGAACAGTTTTTCCATACTAAGCTGAAAGGCTTGAAAATCATGGAGAACCGGATCATCTTGATTAACTAGAGGGATCGACCAGTCTGCCGCATTGCCACTAAGGTACGAAAGTACAAAAGCTACTTTTGCTTGATCAGTTGGAAAGGCTGCTGGCCGGCATAAGAAGTGCAACCGGCACTGATTGATAAATACTGCAAACCTCTTTGGGTCACCAGAAAATCGTTCGGGCGGAGCCAGAGGTACATTCCCAGGTAGGTTGATCTGCACTGGATTCATAGAGGATGTTGAAGGAAGATTTGCCCCTGATGCGGGTAACGGGGTCTGTCCGGCTTGTGACTGTAGCACTTGGCTAGCAAGATTGTCTGTTCTCTCCTTGGAAATAATTAGTTCCCTTCTTAGAGCATTCGTTTCCTGACGAGCTGCATGCACTTCTGCCCTTAGTTCCCCAAGTAACAGGGCTAGGGGGTCAGTATCCGAGGTTTCCATAGCGCCTGGGCGAGAGTTTTGAGGTAGGCTTTGCGTTCTGTAACGCTCACCTGATTCTCGCAGAGGCGCCGGTCTTGACTGGGCGACTACCGTATCTTCAAAGGTGATGTGTAGCACCCGGTTGGCTCTTTGGGCTGGACCTCTGTGCACTGTATGCCTGACGTGTAGATTAAGATGTCTGCAGATAGAAAATATGGGGTTAATGAACTGGGGTTATTGGGGTGTCCCTATCTCTTTCCTCTTCTCCTCTCCTGTAGACCCCCAAAGGTTAACGCTCTCACCTTAGGTAAGTGAATGCCGAGCTCTCCATCTGCCTCGGGGCAGGGTGCTGTAACCAGTTTCTTCACTGGATAGGTAGCGCAGGCCTCTTGACTTCAGAGGACTGCTGTCCGTCGTTTACTGCACGAACGGTAAGTTTCGAGTCATTCAAATGTCTTTAAAGTCTTTAGTAATGATGTCTCTTGTTTTGCAGGGTTCCGGCGATGGCGGATGGCGGGCTGAAGTGAGTTGAAGATGGAGCCCATGTGATGAATAGAAGCGCCTGGAAGCACGTAAGTAAGCGCTTGTTGCCTGCTTCACTATGCGCTCTAACTGTCTTTTTATTTTGCAGGTACGAGTTCGGAGCGGCTGCAGGGTGCCGGAATACCCACTGGATTAGATGTGGAAAGGAGTAATGGCACGTGAGTATTAAAGTTCCCCAATGTCTTTAAACGCACCTTGTTTTGTCTTTCAGATGCAGGATGCAGCGCCGAAGGCCTCCGGAGCGTGCGAAGAGTTGGTAAACTTTTGTCTTTCAGATGCCGGAATGCAGTGTGAAGACCTCCGGAGCGCACGAAGAGTAGGTAAGCCTTTGCCTTTCAGATGCCGGAATGCTAACCTGTTCTTTCTTGTCTTTATAGGTGTTGCTGAAGACTGGATTCAGGATGGTAAGCCTTTGCCTTTCAGATGCCGGAATGCTAACCTGTTCTTTCTTGTCTTTATAGGTGTTGCTGAAGACTGGATTCAGGATGGTAAGCCTTTTTCCTTAGGCCCAGGACCGGATGCAGAAGACACGATGAGCGTTCTGCTGCAGAGGTTGCAGAATAACGCAAAGCAAGATTCATCCACCGGGTGTGGTTTAAATAGCCTCCTGTAGTGCTTAGAAGTCTCCTTCCACAGCCACGCCTAAGTAAGAAAAGAGTTCCTGGTAAGAAAAGAGTTCCTGCCTTCCAGAAGAGTTCCAGTGTTCTGAATCTAGGGAGTGGCTCCAGCCCCACCCAACAGGAAAAGTAGTTCCAAACAGAAGAGGATCAGAGGCTCAACTGGCAGGCAAGTAAGCAGCATGGTCTGCTGAAGGTAAGTCCACCCAAGCATTATGAGCCCGGCACTTCCAGCGCTGGGACTGGGCATATTTATGAGCCTGGTGCCACTGGCGCCAGGACTGGGTCCAAAAGGTCCCAATTGGGACTGGTTGGCACTTGGAACCTGGGTTATGGATCTGCTTCCAAGGGAGTTGGGAAAACCCTGACCTTTTGGAAGCAGAGATCATGACAGTTTACTTGTCCTTTTGCTGAAACTGGTCTAGGGAAACCAAAGCTGCATTTGGTGTAGTATTTGCCTTTGTTTTTATACCTGCAGCAATAATACTTGCCACATTTATGTCTTTGAAACCGCAAAATGTGTGCATGTAGTTCACTATGTGCACTTTCTGATGGGATTTTGCAAGTGACATATTTGTGAATGAACTGCAAAACAGTGGCATCACTGTCCTGACCAAATTAAGGAGCATATTCTATCCACAAATGCATGTGGATATGTGGTACTCCTCTGGATTGATATTCTTTTCTCCAAAAGAAGTGTTGCACTTCTCTGAGGGGAGGAATTGTTTTATTACAGATGAAGTGCAGCATGGCAATAAAGCAGTGATGGAAGTACCTTGACACATTTGCAGGGTCAAGAGAGCAGAGTTCTCCTGGTGTTTTCATGTCTATCCCTGCTTTGTTTTCCTTTGCTATGTGTAGGAAGTCGTGCAGGTCTTCCCATGCATACTCTGCACAACTTAAAGTGTCAAACCATGTGGGTGGACCAAGGTTGCGTTGCAAACACTGTACATTTGCGTGACGTCAGAACCAGTATTTTTTCGTACCATGCAAGTTTGCCAAGAGATTTGTGATACTTGACGGCAAAACTTCATCTTTGTCTTGCACCTTTTGAAGTAGCTGCGTAGCAGGCATGTTTAAAAAATTAGAACCTGTTTCCAATGTGTATGCAACTCCATAACATAGAGTTGCTAGTTCACTTTCAAACAGGACGTGCAATATGTATTCAACGTTTTGTCTGAATCTGGGGTCCTCAGAACACATTCGTAAAGAGCAGTATTCTGATGCTGTTATTTGTGCACATCTTTCATAATACCTTCCACCTTTTTCAGTAGGAAAGAGTAGAGGAAAGGTGCGTGCTTCTACGCTTTTTTCCATATGCTGATTGGAGATCCTTTGGCTGCGCATTTGATATGTTTCTAGTGCATCTCTTTGGAGTGCAGTGGGTCAATTGTATACTGTTCTAAATTATTGGATGCTGTACTAGGATCTACAAGTTCAAATTGGCCAGTTGACGAGGAATCCTGAATTGTTTCTGTGGTTTTTTCAGGTTTTCGTCAATGTTTATTTCTTTGTAGTATTCATTGTTCTCTTTAAGATATTGTAGGGCTTCTCTAACTAAATCTATTAGTTGCTGCCAAATTATTTTGTCTTTTTTAAGTACACCATTCACCAGGAGATTGATCTATTGGCCGTTGCATTCCCAGAGTATCTACATTTTCTTCACGATCTAATCGCAAATAAACTACTTTGCCACAAATGTCTTTCAGTAATTCAGAAGGAGGCAACTTGGCTGTTTTCGGTTAAAGGCATATTATCGCTTGAAATGGGTGTACTGTTTGGATTACAATGCTCTCATACAAATTAAGCTGTTGGAGTGGTTTTGGAAGTGGGAATATTTTCAAGTTATTAGTGATAGCCCGCAAAGGCTTTTGATTATTATCAAGCTTTGCAGTACATTATGTGCAAAGTATTGAGGGGTTAGTAATTTGTTTTCGGCAATAAAGTAGAGAGCTAATTGGAACCATTGGGATTACTCATTGTCTTCTATTTTGTATGCTATAACTACAGTTTTGGTGCTCTTTGTATAAAAGGTTTTGCGACAACACAGACAAACTTGGTTTGGTACTTCAGCAGATGTGCTTTTAAACTTTGCTATTTCTTTTTTCTACGTGTGAAATAGAAGGTTAGCATCTGCAAGGTTGTCGCTACTCTGTTTTAAAGTTACTGGATTTTCTAAGTGCTGTTCACTTCCAAAATATTTGCTTTGGATGTGGTCTGTTTCTTCCAGTAGTTCTTTGGCTGTGCCATGTAGGAGAATGTGATTTAAATGCTCCAGTGCTAAAGCAGGACTTTTTGTATAGTACCGTACCTGAACACGATTTTGTATAGTAGAATGGTGTGTTGCTAACATTTTGATCTGGTGGAAGGTGCTTCTGCAATCAGGCCCGGAAATGCAGGCGAATGAATGTCCTCGCAGTCCTCTGTATTTGCGCACTGGACAGCAGTCAAGGGTTTGTAATATGTTCATTCTTAATTTGTCTTTGGCTTTCACATACTGATTGAGGAATTGCCATAAATATTGGAAGGATTGTTTTCTTACGTTTCACATTGAGGTGCACGGCCATTTGTAGACGGGACGGATTGCTTCGGTGCAAAGGAGTTGATTGTAAGTTTGTTGGGGATATTCTTTCAATCAGCGTTTCTTCTGCCATAATGGTGCTGTCTACCTTTTCATACCCTCAGCCACTGCTATGTATGGCAATTGGGTTCGTTTGCTCTTGTTTGTATGCATCTTCACTGAAATATGGCCCTGTGCTGGTGGTGTGAATCCACTCACCTGCACAGGAGTTTGCAAAGGTATCTATGTTGATATTGCATAAGTTGCGAAGTACTTTTTGTAGTTTAGTAATTCATTTTGTTAGTGGTTTCATTCTCTTTGAAATTAATATGAACAATTTCCTTTTGAGAACTTCCAGGATCAGTTTTCTGCTGTAAGTTTTAAGAGTTGAGCGTGATTTCTCCCCTGTCTTTATAAGGTTCTGAAGGACTCGATGGTGGAAAATGTTTTGTAAAATTAATTTTTGGGAATGCTTACCTATGGCTACATTAACATTGGTAGATGCAGTGTTAGCACTACTGGTAGTTGCATTCTTCTTAATACATTTCTTTTTAGTTTTACATTTTGAAGAGGGATCTCACTTTTTTTCCAGCTACCTGGTTCAGTTTTGCTCAGTGACTTTATTAGCTGTTTTGTTGGAACTTTATGTACAAACTCTGCTAGAGGCAGACGGCTATTTTGCATGCTTTGAGTTTTATCTGCTCTATGTCTGCGTTGTTTTCTAGAGAGTTGCTTTTTGGTAGGCATTCTCTTGTGTTTGTTGAAGAATAAAGGAAAGTGTGGGTTTGGAGGTTTTGCAATGTATTTGTGTGCACTGTGCATGAGTGTCTGAATATGATGGTAGGCATACATATAGATGTGTGTGATTGTGGAAAGGGCTGTTACTTTTGGTTGTGAAGGCTGTACTGGTATGTGTGTGTGTGTTGCTGTGTGAAAGGTTTGCTTCAGTGTTTATGACAGTGTACTCTGCCTTAAAAAGTAAGAACATTACAATTTCACAAAACTAGTGGGTGTTACCATACTGGTGTTCAGAGGACAATACAAAGAGTGGACCTGCTAAGGTGCATTTTGTCCTATGCTAATGGAAGTAATGGAGAATGGTATACTAGAGAAAAAGAAAAAAGCATAGAAAACAATGTATTTCTCAAATGCTTTTCTCTAGCATACAATAACAACCATAATCAATGGACCTTCATAACGATCCATAGTCTCTGCAGTGCCCTTTCCAAACCAGGCATCATTGAAACACCCGGATACCACATGCACACCATCGCACAAGACAGCCCTTCTACCCTTTTCACTTTTATGTTTGCAACCCTCTCATCGCCTGCTTTCGAACAGTCACAGATCCATCCACCAATAACTTCCAAAAACTCTACATCTAACCCTACGAATATATTGAACTTCCACATACAAACTGTCACTTGAGAATGTTCTACACATATTTTCCATCTGCATTTTCTTTACTTATAGAAACACATTCTACACAGTACTGCTATAAATGTGTATTAATGAAAGGGGGAGTAGGGATGAGCAAGTACTCATGGAATGCCAGGAAGTAAGAGCCAATGGGGCCAATGTGGTAGGCCATTCCCTAAGTGCTTGGCCAGAAGAGTCCCAAGGTTGGGGTGCACAGCCTCCAGACAGTTCACCTGCAAGGGCAGTGCTGAAGGAGTGGCTGAAGGTGGGACAGTACTGGTCTCAACTAGGTATAGTGCCTTGAACCTATAAAGTTAATGACTCACCAGGCCACCAGTGTTAGTGGCAGTGGGATAAATTAGCAGAGAAACGAGAAAACGAAAGACAAAGACAGAAGTAGAGTTTTGAAAAGTTTCCGGAACTTAAGAAAGTCCAGCTCAAAGGCTAAAACGGGCAGTAACAGTGTTCCAGAGAAAGGCACCAGCTAAACAGAGAGATCTACCTCCCCTCTCTGTCTGGCGAAGCGTTTCACAAACAGACAATTGGACTTAAACAAGCAGAAGGCTCTAGCAGTAGAGTATTTAGGGACAGAAAGTTGGAAATCCCATTGTCCCAGACCCCAGAAAGCCTTGTGGATGATGCAGAAGGTCTTCAATTTTATCGTTACAGTCACCAGAAGCAAGTTTAAAAATTGAAGGGCTGCCAAGATACGATCCCTAGCCTTCAGGCCAAGAATAACTCTTGTAGCCATATTCTAGATTAGGGTCCATACAGAAGAAAGGGGGAGGTTGACAATGAGGCTGCTACAGAAGTGCAGGCTACAGGCTCTCGAAACATTCACGTAATGCATCACGTACTCATGTAAGGGATTGTAAAGAAATGTAGAATTCCTGCAAGGAGGTGAAGCTCAAAATGTACCTTCTTCAAAAGTTTCAACATGTGAGGAGCCAAGAAAAGAGAACAGTTAAGGATAAGCCCAACATTTTGGGCCTCACAGAATGGTGAGGATGTAGAGCCCAAGGACAGTGGCCAGAAAGTAGGAAGAAAACAGGGCACAAGTGTCCCAATAACATAAATCTCTGTCTTACTGGCATTCACACAGAGATCGTTAGCCGCACACCATGCCTGGACGGAGATTGAACATCAGGGATCAGAGAGGCACATACGAAAGTAGTTGGAAAGTTTCAAGCAAAGTTGTGCATCATCACCATACAACTGCACATTCGGAGAGAAGTAGCAGATAAATTGAGCCAGAGGGAGACATACATATTAAAGACCCACACCGATAGGATAGAATCCTGGGAGACACAGCAGGTAGAAAGTGAGGTGGTGTGCAACAAACGGCCCAGTTGGAGCTGGAAAGGGCAGTTAGTCAGGAAAGAGCTCAGCCAGTCCAGTGGCCGGTCTGTGATCCCAAAAATATCATGGAGGCGTTAAATAAAGATAGAATGGTTCACTGTGTCAAACGCTGAGGCCCCCTCCTGACCTCTCCCTTACTCTAATAGACTCTCATGATTTCCTTCCTTCTGTAGATATCACTGTATATTACCTTTCTTCTTGTGAAAATTGACTACATTGCCATCCTATTTAGCTATGTCTGCCATCCATGCTATGCTATGCACTATAACCTGCATGTTCTGTATCTCAGTATGTAACATGTAATATGTAATAATGTAAATTCCGTGTGCCTCATTATGTAACCTTGCAAGCCTAAAGTATCCTTTGTCCCTGCGCCCTGATACCTCAGGGTCTGGCACGTGCTTCAAATAAAGAAACAAACAAACAAACAGATCAATAAGCACTATCCTCAATTGTACTACAATGAAAAATACCATAAACACTTCAATTACATAACTACACCATATTAAAAATATGGTATACTTCCTTTATACCATCTATGATAACTATACACATATTACTATAGTGCATGTGGCCAGAGGTCAGATTCTTGGGGGCATGTCCTACATCCATGTACCCTAGATCTGGCCACAACCACCACAATACAATTAAACCATATAACAAGTATGTGTAATACACCTTCGAAAAACAAAACTCACCCATACCCTCCCACCCGCCTCTACTCCCAAAAACGTCCACAGATACAAACATTCACAGCACCATGCCATCGCCTACACAGCTTTTTTCACCTATAAAAAGAGCTCTATATCAACTCTGTGTCACTCCCCGCTCTTTTCAGGCCCTCTTTCATTCACAAAATAATCACAAATATATTTTCAGACTTGTTTTCCTCATGCCCTAATAAGTAAATCAAAATAGGCATTTGTCCTTGTCGAGAGCCAAGCCCACTGTCCATGCACTAAAGTTATATCACTATTTTTTATTCTTACGTTAAGTCACTTTGGAAAAATAAAAGACAAATATGCAAAAGCATGCTTTCAGGTTCTTGCTGATAGTCCTCACGAAACTCCACTCCAACATTTCAAACTGTAGCCGCAAGCCGAATATTCCATCCCATTCAAACCTAGGGCTTTGTCCATGCCACATGCCCCAGTAAGCACATCAGAGTATACATTTGTCTTTGCTAAGGCCCAGGCCCAAGGCCCAGGCACCAGAGTTATATCACCATTTTCTGTACTTACATTTTAACACTTTAGAGAAACTAAAAACAAGGATAGATTTGCAAAACCATGCTTTGAGGTCCTTGCTGATGCTCCTCTTAAATGTTTGCTGCAATCGTATCCAGCAGTGTGAGCTGTATCCACAAGCAGAATTTTTGTTCACATTGCAACCTATCCCAATTTCCAAAAACTTTAACACATAGCCGGACCACGGTGCCCAAAAGTATCCAGATTTTACAGCTCATTGCCTTTGGCCATAACTCAGACAATCTGGCCACTGCCCATGTCCACAGGCTGTACCTCAGTCACCAAAGGCATCTCTTTTTTTTACCTACATTAAGTAACATTTAAAAGAATAAAACACAAAAACATTTGCAAAAACATGATTTCAGGTCCTTGGCAATACTCCTTGCATGAGTTTGCTACAAATCCGTCTGTTTTATTTTTTCAAAAGTGTCAAAATGTACATAGATAACATAGTCATATAAGTTAACCTCCACTTAACAAAATCCATTTAGACTTTCCACAAACATTCAAGGTTGGATCTATAATGTTTCTGAAAACTTTTGTGCAGATTTGTCAAATGGCAACAAAGTTACGAGCCATCTAAAAATGTTCAAACACCCACTCTAAATTTTGGCCCCTCTTGACAAAATTCCACCAAACAACAAGAGGCTTTGGGATAAGGCCATGTGACCATTTCTAACATGAACCACAACGTGAGCCAAGGAAATAAAAAATTGCTCTGCAATAATGTGAAACAAGAATTGCCTGACAAAGTCTTTGCAATGGAGATTGAATGTGTGGCAGAATGATAAGGGCTTGAGCTGACTAATTTGTGGCAGTACGTCCATGCTAGTGTGTGACTTATTTTTATGAATGAATTGCTAAATAAATGTTTTTTTGCACATGAGACTGAATGCTAGGTTATTTTGAGTTTTGGGGTTTGGTAGTGCTGAAGACTTGGAACCTTGTAGCCAAGACTTGTTTGCTGGAACTTTCAAGAGCATGTTTTGGACAGCTTATCACTTCGGCCCACCTGGATGAATGCTCCCAAAACTTTGCAAAATAAAAGTATCTGGCCCCCGTCAGATTGATTCTGCCAAGTTTGGTGAGGAACTCGTGCGGGGGGGCAGAATTTGTGATTTTTCCCATAGATGTAATGAAAAAAGATGTTTCCTCGTGTCTACAGCCCAAACTGATGGATGGATTTTCACCAAATTTGTGCCAGTAGCGGCGGCTTGGACCCAAAAACGTGCTTTTGTACATTTTGTGTAAATCCATTCAGTATATTTTTTTAAAACTGCCAAAAAGTAGGTACAAATAAATTAGTGAGATTGGGTTTCAGTCAACGGACTCACTTCCCTGTTCGGCAGTGGACGAGCCTGTGATTGGTCCAGAGGGTGGAGTGATGTCAGAGGACATCAGACCCGCCCGCTGGTTGGATGATGAAAAACGCGAGGTGCGTCATATTTTTGGAAACACCAGCCATGTTGGATTCACGGACAGCGCCCGTTGTCTGCGAACATCGTGGTAAAAACCTATTAAAAAACTCAACATTGCACTTGTCAAACTAATGAAACAATCTCTGAGGAGATGAGGGGTGATGAGGATGGGATGGGATATAGCCATAAAAAGCCAAAAAATGGGCTGTTCCACAGCCTAGGTCTGTGGTACAGAAAATTCCACCAGCTACCTTGCCAGCTATAAAAGAGGCTCTTGATCCATATCTTTCGAAGACAACAGTCCTCTGTATATACTTCAACACACCACTCTGCAAGGGCGAGCAATTTCAATGTGCTTTTGAAACTGTAATCAAAGAGCATGAAAAGCACTGCCCCTACCTTAGATGTATCACACGTGCAACATCTTCCCCTGTCCACCTGCCCCTCCATATTACTGCTTGGTGCCTATTCCCTCATTTCCTGCCCCATCTTGCATTGTGATTTTTCATGGAAGAAAAAAAACAAACAAAAAAAAACATTCAGGTAGGAACCACCTCTCATAGTTAAAACATAAAACTAAACAAGTAATCTTATAGAATTCATCTACTTTGCATGTTCAATAAAGTATATAAACTCAATAAGATTCTATCGGCCGAACTACACAGAGCTGCGCAGCAATGATTACATTTGCACGCCCCTAACGCTAATATCACTATACGCTCAAAATTAGCTCCACCTGTTTCAATGACGTTAGTGGGCAGCATAGCCAAACGTACATGGTCATCCCCAACATCATTAAGTTATATTATGCAGAAGAAGGAAATTAAACACAAACATCCATAACAAACACAAAACCTTGGTCTTTTTTTACAGAAATGATAGACACATTTTATTTTGAAGAAACCAGCAGTAGATGGGACCGCAAAAAATACTTTTCATTTTGACACAACGATGAAAACATTAAGCACTTAAGACAAAGTTGGTTAACTTTTTTTTCGAACCCAGTTCCTAGTTACTGGATGTTGCAGCGTTTACATTTTCACTGAAACTAACAACTGTAATCTTCAACTGCCAAATCCAATCATCCATTTATCAGTGCAAGTCTTTGCATTCTCCACCAAAAATTATTTTCTATAAGCGACTAATAATCTATGCACATGCAGCTCCATTACGCAGGACAAATTACTGCTTTCAAATGGAAATAAATGCAATACTTTCACATCAGCACTTTTCTAGAACCTATATACGACCATGTTGCTTCTTGTTACTGCAACTGCAAAAGGACAAATTGTTGTCTGGCGATCATCCCACACAATATTTTTTACACATCCGTTGTTGATAATTATTGTCTAAACACTGTTGAAAAAACCATATTGTGTAGATTTGTCAAATAGTGCCACATTTCTAAGCCTTTACAATATTTTGGGACCCCCCCTCTAATTTTTCCCCCTCATAACAGAATCCCACCAAACTTTGTAAACTCATTCGGAATCAAGTCAGAAATATACATGCACATTTTCATGCAGTTCTATTAAGTGGCGCCAAAGTTATAAGCCATTCAAGAACTGCATTTCATCAACCCTGTAATGCTGAGGTGCCCGCAAACTTTTCAGGACTGTTCGTGAACATCTGAACTGTTTGCGGACTTTCGCGGCGAAAAACACCTGTTTTTTTCTTCTTGCAGCCATATACCATCCCATCCTCATCACCCTTCACCTCCCCAGAGATTATTTGATGAGTTTGACAAGTGCAATGTTGTGTTTTTTAATATGTCCGCGAATCCAAGATGGTGGGTGTTTCAAAAAATCTGACGCACTTCACTCTCTTCACCATCCAATCAGCGAACACGTTGCATGTCCGCGGACATGACGCAGGCCGATTAGCCAATCAGGACACTGTCTGCGGAGTGAACAGGGAAGTGTGTCCACGAAGCGGACATAGATATCACACATTTTCTGTGAACTAGTTTTGGAATTTTTTTTTAAAAACTACTGGACAGATTGTCACCAAATTTACAAAAGCACCCTTTCGGGACCAAGCCGCTGCTCCTGCCGCAAATTTGGTGAAAATCCGTCCAGCAGTTTGGGCTGTAGGCGTGTCAAAGTTTTTTCCCCATTCAGTCTATGGGAAAAAAATTTATTTTGGGTCCCCCCTATAACTTTGCCCCCGCTGGACTAAACCTGACCAAACTTTGCAAAACAAATAAGAGTGGGCCATATACTTTTGAAAAGTTTGGTGAGGTTTGGTCCAGGGGGGCAAAGTTATAAGGGGGGTCCCAAAATGTCTTTTTTCTTTTTTCTGCGGACAGGACACTGATTGGCTAATTGGCATGCGCCATGTCGTGTTCACTGATTGGCTGGGAGGAAGTGTGAGATGCGTTGTACTGTTTTGATGTGCCCGCCATCTTGGATCCATGGACATCCGCGGACAGCGCAGTGACGAAACGGGGGAATAATACAACTTTGGGGAGTGTGTTAATGTGTAAGAGTGCTTGGGGAGGGTGGGGGAGTAAGAGATGGGTCAACTGCTATATTTGTTTAGGTGGCAGGTGCCCTGATGTGTTGGTCATGGTCGTGGTCACTGCAGCTGTCCATGGACATTAAAAATGCAGAAGCCCATATAGCACAGTTAAAAGGTTTGATTCTATGAGTGTGTTATGCTGCGGTGGTTGTGGCCAGGGCCTAGAGTCTTGGGTGCATGGCTGAAGGCTGTAGGCCGTAGGGCCTGCACCCATGACTCTAGGCCCTGGCCACAACCACCGCAGCATAGCACACCCATAGAATCAAACATCCACGAAATATCCACAAATCTACAGTTTGTGTACTGTTTGATTTGTATAGTTTGTACGTGAAGTTTTGGCTACGTCATGTAATTAAGATTGTACAGTTTGGTAACAAGCACTGCAGTATAACATATCCATGGAAGTAAACATTTTGGATTGTGGTGTATGGTTAGATGTTTGCTTCAATGGTTGTGTTATGGAGCAGTATTTGTGAGTTGAATTATAATATACTTACTGTTTGATTTTTTGTGATTGGATATATTTTTTACATGACTTGGGTAACTGGAGCAGATATTCTTTTTCAATTTCTGTGATAAAAGAAAAGATCATGTTAGTGTAGGTAGTTTATAAACAGTTATTGCATTCAATAATAGACATTTCTGCATTATTTCGACCCTCATATTTAGTAGTTTACAAACCAGTGTACTGTGTAATTTGTTCAGTTTCTGTGTTTGTTTCTTAAATCATTGGGTCTGAGGGAAAAAAATCCATGTTGGATTAAAAAAAAACTTTTTTTGTTATGGTACAATAAATTTCTTTCTTTGTTTTCAGTGTTTATTATTTTTTTCTGGCTAATGTTCTATCTGTTGGCTTGTTGCAGATTTTTGGGGAAGTTAGACTGTTGGCGTATTCTAACTGTTTATTTCTTCTTATATTTTAGTGGTATTGATTTATCTGTTTGGTTGTTGCACAATCTTGGGGCCGTTAGATATCTGTTGACGTATTCTAACTAGTTATAATTTTTTATTTATATTTTCAAGTTACTCATCTATTTGTTGGGTTGTTGCAGATTTTTGGGGCAGTTAGATACCTGTTTGCGTATTCTAACTGTTTATTTCTCCTTATATTTTAGTGGTATTGATTTATCGGTTTGGTTGTTTCAAAATCTTGGGGCAGTTAGATACCTGTTGGCGTATTCTAACTGTTTATTTCTTCTTATAATTTAGGGGTATTGATTTATCTGTTTGGTTGTTGCAGAATCTTGGGGCAGTTAGATACCTGTTGGCATATTCTAACTGTTTATAGTTTTCTAATTAAAGTTTCATTGATGTTTATGCACAGATTAGTTATTAATTTTGGTTTTAAGAATATTAAATAAGAGTTTATAAGATTTGCTGGTAATCTACTTTAGAGTAATGATACTATCATTACATTCGAACTATCCACAATTCTTTTTTATATATGCAGTGTAGTAACCTTCATTGGTTGTGGCTCCTATGTGGTAGATTATACCTATTGTTGTGAAGGTTTTCTTACCAAGTGATACTTGACCATGTGTGAATCCAGTCAGCTTGCAGTTGTTTTTGGTACTATCTGCATTGTAATGTAAAAGCATTAGTATTACATATTTACTATGTGTTTGTATTTGTAAGGTGGAGCGAATATCTGAATTGCAGGTAGTACATAATCTGCCATAGTTTTCATTGTGTACAAGTTGCTGAAATGGAATAGATTCACAGTTATGTATGGATACATACACGAAGCGTTCTTTAGGGATTTGTTCCTGTGCCAGATGGTTGCAGAGAGTGCATGTATGTTTCCAAATGTATGAAATCTCAACAATTTCATTTATAGGTATGTTTTTGTTTTCCAGTACTTTTAGTAAGTACATTAGAAATTCTTGTGGATCTTCTTGTGAGTTTATAGTGAATTTCACCATTCCAGCACAGTAGTCCAATTCTTGTCTTATTCCATGAACACTGTATGTGTTTCCAGGATTGTTTCTTGCATTTCCATGAAGGACTAACATTTCCAAACACAATTGGTCTGCATTGTGTAAGTAAATGTTGTCAACAATTGGTGGCAATTGGAATAGAATATTTATTGCTACATTCACGTAGCAATTTACACCAGTTATATTTGAAAATTTGAATGGACCAGATAATTTTGTGTCCAAGTCATTTCTTCAGAGTGTGTGTTGCTTGTTTGAAGAAGTACCTGAGTTACTTTGTGTAGTAGATTCTTCTTTGGTTGCAGTAATTGATGCAGTATTAGCTCCTTTTACTCTCTTTGGAGGATTTGTAGTGAGATCCTGTTGCATTTCTGTTTGAAGTAGTTTTCTTTTACAACGTTTTGCTTTTTGTGGAACAGGATAGGTTTTTAGATGGGGGTGTACAGTGAACATAGTCTATTGTATTCTAAAATGCAAGGAATAGCAGTGTTTATTTTACTTGCATCAAAGTTGTTTAGAAATAGACTGTCAAGTGTACGTAAGTGTGACAGTGTTACGTAGCTCATACCTTCTTTAAAGACTATGTTCCCAATATCTATCAATGCTTTATCTAGGGTAAGACCTTGTGATTTGTGAATGCGTATGCTAGAGTTAGAGAGAATTGCTCTCTGCGTACATACATGTCTTTGAAAAGAAGGAATCAAGCTGTTGAGCGTCCTATCCTTTTTACTTCTGATAGTTTGTCAACGAGAATATTGACAAACTGAATGTTGTTGTCACGTGGGTATGTTTGAAAGCCAACAACTGTACCAAGTGCTACATTAACTAGTCCTTGCTCCACGTCAAGGTTACATTTAAGCATTACTCTACAGTTTAAAGATAATTTTAAAAATTTCTCCAAACCAGCTGTGTTGGGGATAGAGTTTTCTAAGGAATTGAGTCTTGTTGTGGCTTGTTGACACATGGGTAGTGTCATACCATGTACGTCCAGTTTGTCTGTGGAGAAAATTTCGATTATTGGTTGCATTTCTTTTTTCAACATTGTTTCATTGAATTTTGAACAGCTTGCAAGAGTTGGCATCAAGGGCATACAATTGACATTTTTGTGTGCTAATTTTTCCATGACATCAGTAGCACATGAGTTATGGCCATACAGTGCATGGATGTGCCAGGTTTTTAATATTGATTGTGCTTCTTGATATAGTACACCAACTCTAATACTTTTTAAAATATTGGCGTATGTGAGGTCTGCAGACTGGCGCTTTTTTTCTGTTAATTCTCTATATTGGAAATGTTGCCAAAGGTTGACATTTCCTATGCTGCCAACAGTTGTATGGCAGAGTTTGTGTCCTAAGGTTTTAAAAATAGGTTCACCTTTCACTGGTGTCAATTGAAGAAGATCTCCGAAAACAGTAATGTGTTTTCCTCCAAAGAGCTCTTTGTAGTTTGTTTTGAGTACTTCTTGTAATCTGAGGTGAATCAAAGCCAACATTAGGTTGGAGACCATGCTCACTTCATCTATTAGTAGCATTTTCATTTGTTTTATCACTCTTCATTGTTCCATTGCAGCTTCTGTAGACAGTTTGTAATATTCTAATTTGTTTTGGTGTTCTACTGGAAGGAGTAGTAATTGGTGTTAAGTGACACTGCCTATGTTGTAGGCAGCTAAACCTGTGGGGGCAGTTACAACAGCTGACAGTTTGTTGTTTGTCAATTGTTGAAGGAACTTGCTAATGATTTTGATTAAGAATGTTTTGTCTGAACCAGCTTGACAACTGACGTATAGTAGTATAGGTTTGTAATTGTGGCACGTACATTCTTTATTTTTATGTTGTACACCATGTGCAATTTCTTTTGTTACTTCTTGAAAAATGCTCTGCTGCTCATTGTTCAGTTGTTCAGTTTTGATTGCAGTACAGTTAAGTCTTCTGTATCTTCTTCATAGTGACAGATGGTGTTTTCTACTTCTGTCATAGCTAATTCTGCCTCATTTGCTATTAGTGGTTGTCCTAGTGGTTCTTGGCTTCCTGTTATAGAAGGTTGACTACTGACAGGAGTGTCCTTATCTAGTTGGGCCTGGAGTTCTTCTTCGTGTTGCTGTTCATTGTGCAACATTGTTTTGTACTGTGTAAAGTTTACATCGGTTATTGTGCTTTCATTTGATTTGAAATCGTCTTCATAAGAGTCATAGATATCTAGTAACTCTTCTTCTTTTCTTAATGGTTTAAAAAGTTGTAGCAGGGACATGTAATATAGTTCTTTATGTTGAGGAGTTTTTAATGACAATTTGATTTGATTAATTAAGCTTCGTTTGGTAAGTTTCACTAAGCTGCCTTCACAATTTGTCACTCTGTATCTACCTTTGTTTTCATCTGGTTTTATATTATTTTTGTATGTGAAGTTTTGGGCTGTGTGGTATAGACACATGGTTTCCAAAGTGGTACTCCTGTTTGGGTAGGATGTGTCCAGTAAATTGTTTTTCAAAATGTCTTGGCTTTTGGGATCATTTTTGGCTATTGTCGTTGTATGATTTGAGAACTCTTTTTCTAGATTTAGCAGGACCAAGACTTAGCCATACTATATTTTCAGATTTTCCATATAAAGCAGTACCGGTTAAACGGTATGCAGCTTCACAGGAGCCACATTCTCTATGAGAGAGCATTTTTATGCCTACACTGTACAATGTCTGAGACAGTGTTTTGTCTGATGATAGGTCATCCCAGAGGTCTTGAAGCTCTGTTTTTTCTGCTTTGGTTAAGGAGGCTGTAACATATTGTGCAACTGCAGTGGAAATGTCTGCAATGTACTGCACATCTATGTTTGCATTCCATAAGAGGGCAATGATTGCATTGTAATCATTGATATATTTTGCTTCTTCTGTTCGTTTTTATGTAATATGTGTTCTTAGGAGATTTACCTTCAACACAAAATGTCTAACTGAAGACATGAAGTTGTTCACTTGACCTGTTGCTGAAACTGGTCTAGGGAAACCAAAGTGGCATTTGGTGTAGTATTTCCCTTTGTTTTTGTATTTGCGACGACAATATTTCCCACATTTGTGTTTTTGAAATTGTAAAATGTGTGCATGAAGATCACTATTTCTTGCTTCTGAAGGAATTTCACAAGTGACATATTTTTCGATAAACTGGTAAAAAGTGGCATCACTGTCTTGACCAAATTTAGGAGCATCTTTAATCCATAAAAGCATGTGGATATGTGGTGCTCCTCTCGCTTGGTATTCTTTTCTCCAAAAGAAGTGTTGCACTTCTCTGAGGGGAGGAACAGTTTTATTACAAATAAACTGTAGCATAGCAATAAAGTGATGATGGAAATATCTTGAAACATTAACAGGATCTAGAGAGCAAAGTTCTCCAGGTATTTGTATATCTATGTTTGTTTTGTTTTTGTTTGATATGGTTAGGAAATCATGTAAATCTTCCCATGCATATTCTGCACAACTAAATGTAACAAACCAAGTGGGTGGGCGGGGGTTTCATATCATACAACGTACATCTCCGTGACGTCGGAACCAGTACTCTTTAGTACCACACTGTTTGCTAACAGATTTGTAATGCTTGATTGTAAAACCTCATCTTTTTCTTGCACTTTTTGTAGTAATTGCGTAGCTGACATATTTTGAAAATGAGTACTTGATTTCAATGTGTGTGCAACTCCGTAGCATAGAGTTGCTAGTTCACTTTCAAAGAGTAGCTGGAATATGTATTCCACATTTTGTCTAAATCTGGGATCTTCAGAATACATTCATAATGAGCGGTATTCTGATGCTGTTATCTGAGTGGGTCTATCATTGTACCATCCTCCTTTCCCAGTAGGAAAGAGTAGAGGAAAAGCATGTGCTTCTATACATTTTTCCCATATGCTGATTGGTGATCCTTTGGTTTGTTGAATTTGGTATGTCTCTAGTGCATCATCTATGGTGTCTTTAGAGTGTAATGGATGAATTGTATAATGGTCTAAAATATTGGATACTGTAGCAGGATCTAGAAGTTCAAACTGGCCAGTTTCTGGTGACTCTTGAATTATTTTAGTGGTTTCCCTCAGGTTTTCTTCAATATTAATTTCTTTGTAATATTCATTATTGTCTTTTAGATATTGCAAGGCTTGTCTAACCTTATGTAAGTCTACAAGTTGTTGCCAAATTGTTTTTCTTTTGTAGGTACACCATTTACTAAGACAATTAACCCTTTAAGTGCCATGGGTATTTCTCCCCAGTGCCAGAGCCTTTTTTGGTGATTTTGGTATGTGGCCATTCAATGGCTTGTAACTTTTTTGTTACATGAGATATCTCGGCCAAATTTGGCTCCTTTTCTTCCCACATGTAGGCGGTCGTAACGCCACCCAGGAATCCCAGGTTGCTGTAGGGGGGTGAGAGAAAATAAGGAAAATGTGCGAAAATTTTGGGTTTTTTCAAAAAATGCCAATAAAATGATGCACAAAGAAGCCAGTGGTTTTTTCCTTGTAAGAGCTAGGAACAAATGGTTTGCTGTGCTGAGTTCCCCAATGTGTTGGCTTTCAGGAACAGGTTGAGTGGAAATGGAAAAAAATTATTTTGATGGGGATATCAACCGTTTTGTGAGAGGTAGGCGATTTTTGCCATTTTTGCCAATTGGACATGCATGGACGGAATGGAAGAAAAGGGCAGGAAAGCCAAATTGGAGGACAGAAAGGCATATATTTCTGAAAAGTAGACAAAATTCCAAGTTTAGGAAGGGGTGATTTGTATAGGTCAGGCAACAACTAGGTAGGGGAAACTGCCATCGAATGGGGGAAAAGCGGGAAAATGACTGAAAAAAAAGGTATGTGTTGGACATGGTTGGCTTGGTACGGCAATGGCTTCTATGAATTTTGAGAAAAGCAATGCTCCGCTACATTCCCCCGACTCTTGCAGTTAGGAGAGCATACCATTTTTGTAGTGTTTGTACAAAACAAGCAATACCACAAGCCAAACACTGAGCCATGGTACACAGGAGTTTTACGCTCACGGTCTGACCAGACGCACTTAGCATGTGTAAATTGGGAAAACCAATGTGGTGAGGAACGGCAGCCATACATTTTTTGAAAGAGCACAGGGAGACCTTTTCAAGGGTAGGTGACTTGTGCAGGTTACAAAAGTGTATGGTGGCTAAAGCAGCGACTAAATGTAGGTCACATTTGGGAAAAGAAAGGGTTGTGAGACAAAGGGCTCCAGCAAATGGGTCAAAACGTTATGAAAACCACACAAACACAACACATGGCCTACCGTCCCGCGTTCCCACAGGTGTCCCGATGAAAACGGTACCTCACATGTGTGGGTGCACCTACCTGGCCGCCAAGGGGAAAGCCCAAAACATAAGTAACCCCAAGTCTGTTTTCACACCGGAAATGTCACACTCTCCCATCATACAGATATGGGCCTCGGGTGTCCAAGCCACCGAGGAAAACAGGGAACCCCATGCATTTCCGAAAAGAGGACACCCGTGGGAATCCGCAGAGGTATGATATGCCCAAATTGCCCCAGAATTTATTACCCAGACACCCCTGCAAAGTCGGAAATGTGGGGAAAAAAACGCTTTTTCCGTACATTTCGCTCGACGCACCCATCGAAACACGCCCCCAACAACACATGGCCTACCGTCCCGCGTTGCCACAGGTGTCCCGATGAAAACGGTACCTCACATGTGTGGGTGCACCTACCTGGCCGCCAAGGGGAAAGCCTAAAACACAAGTAACCCCAAGTCTGTTTTCACACCGGAAATGTCACACTCTCACATCATACAGATATGGGCCTCGGGTGTCCAAGCCACCAAGGAAAACAGGGAACCCCATGCATTTCCGGAAAGAGGACACCCGTGGGAATCCGCAGAGGTATGATATGCCCAAATCGCCCCAGAATTTATTACCCAGACACCCCCGCAAAGTCCGAAATGTGGGAAAAAATACGCATTTTCCTCACATTTCGCTCGACTCACCCATCGAAACACGCCCCCAACAACACATGGCCTACCGTCCCGCGTTCCCACAGGTGTCCCGATGAAAACGGTACCTCACATGTGTGGGTGCACCTACCTGGCCGCCAAGGGGAAAGCCTAAAACACAAGTAACCCCAAGTCTGTTTTCAGAGGGAAAACTCAGACATTCTGCCGACCGGCACAAGGTACAGATATGGGCCTCGGGTGTCCAAGCCACCGAGGAAAACAGGGAACCCCATGCATTTCCGAAAAGAGGACACCCGTGGGAATCCGCAGAGGTATGATATGCCCAAATTGCCCCAGAATTTATTACCCAGACACCCCTGCAAAGTCCGAAATGTGGGGAAAAAAACGCTTTTTCCGCACATTTCGCTCGACGCACCCATCGAAACACGCCCCCCACAACACATGGCCTACCGTCACGCGTTCCCACAGGTGTCCCGATGAAAACGGTACCTCACATGTGTGGGTGCACCTACCTGGCCGCCAAGGGGAAAGCCTAAAACACAAGTAACCCCAAGTCTGTTTTCACACCGGAAATGTCACACTCTCACATCATACAGATATGGGCCTCGGGTGTCCAAGCCACCAAGGAAAACAGGGAACCCCATGCATTTCCGGAAAGAGGACACCCGTGGGAATCCGCAGAGGTATGATATGCCCAAATCGCCCCAGAATTTATTACCCAGACACCCCCGCAAAGTCCGAAATGTGGGAAAAAATACGCATTTTCCTCACATTTCGCTCGACTCACCCATCGAAACACGCCCCCAACAACACATGGCCTACCGTCCCGCGTTCCCACAGGTGTCCCGATGAAAACGGTACCTCACATGTGTGGGTGCACCTACCTGGCCGCCAAGGGGAAAGCCTAAAACACAAGTAACCCCAAGTCTGTTTTCAGAGGGAAAACTCAGACATTCTGCCGACCGGCACAAGGTACAGATATGGGCCTCGGGTGTCCAAGCCACCGAGGAAAACAGGGAACCCCATGCATTTCCGAAAAGAGGACACCCGTGGGAATCCGCAGAGGTATGATATGCCCAAATTGCCCCAGAATTTATTACCCAGACACCCCTGCAAAGTCCGAAATGTGGGGAAAAAAAACGCTTTTTCCGCACAATTCGCTCGACGCACCCATCGAAACACGCCCCCCACAACACATGGCCTACCGTCACGCGTTCCCACAGGTGTCCCGATGAAAACGGTACCTCACATGTGTGGGTGCACCTACCTGGCCGCCAAGGGGAAAGCCTAAAACACAAGTAACCCCAAGTCTGTTTTCACACCGGAAATGTCACACTCTCACATCATACAGATATGGGCCTCGGGTGTCCAAGCCACCAAGGAAAACAGGGAACCCCATGCATTTCCGGAAAGAGGACACCCGTGGGAATCCGCAGAGGTATGATATGCCCAAATCGCCCCAGAATTTATTACCCAGACACCCCCGCAAAGTCCGAAATGTGGGAAAAAATACGCATTTTCCTCACATTTCGCTCGACTCACCCATCGAAACACGCCCCCAACAACACATGGCCTACCGTCCCGCGTTCCCACAGGTGTCCCGATGAAAACGGTACCTCACATGTGTGGGTGCACCTACCTGGCCGCCAAGGGGAAAGCCTAAAACACAAGTAACCCCAAGTCTGTTTTCAGAGGGAAAACTCAGACATTCTGCCGACCGGCACAAGGTACAGATATGGGCCTCGGGTGTCCAAGCCACCGAGGAAAACAGGGAACCCCATGCATTTCCGAAAAGAGGACACCCGTGGGAATCCGCAGAGGTATGATATGCCCAAATTGCCCCAGAATTTATTACCCAGACACCCCTGCAAAGTCCGAAATGTGGGGAAAAAAACGCTTTTTCCGCACATTTCGCTCGACGCACCCATCGAAACACGCCCCCCACAACACATGGCCTACCGTCACGCGTTCCCACAGGTGTCCCGATGAAAACGGTACCTCACATGTGTGGGTGCACCTACCTGGCCGCCAAGGGGAAAGCCTAAAACACAAGTAACCCCAAGTCTGTTTTCACACCGGAAATGTCACACTCTCACATCATACAGATATGGGCCTCGGGTGTCCAAGCCACCAAGGAAAACAGGGAACCCCATGCATTTCCGGAAAGAGGACACCCGTGGGAATCCGCAGAGGTATGATATGCCCAAATCGCCCCAGAATTTATTACCCAGACACCCCCGCAAAGTCCGAAATGTGGGAAAAAATACGCTTTTTCCTCACATTTCGCTCGACTCACCCATCGAAACACGCCCCCAACAACACATGGCCTACCGTCCCGCGTTCCCACAGGTGTCCCGATGAAAACGGTACCTCACATGTGTGGGTGCACCTACCTGGCCGCCAAGGGGAAAGCCTAAAACACAAGTAACCCCAAGTCTGTTTTCAGAGGGAAAACTCAGACATTCTGCCGACCGGCACAAGGTACAGATATGGGCCTCGGGTGTCCAAGCCACCGAGGAAAACAGGGAACCCCATGCATTTCCGAAAAGAGGACACCCGTGGGAATCCGCAGAGGTATGATATGCCCAAATTGCCCCAGAATTTATTACCCAGACACCCCTGCAAAGTCCGAAATGTGGGGAAAAAAACGCTTTTTCCGCACATTTCGCTCGACGCACCCATCGAAACACGCCCCCAACAACACATGGCCTACCGTCACGCGTTCCCACAGGTGTCCCGATGAAAACGGTACCTCACATGTGTGGGTGCACCTACCTGGCCGCCAAGGGGAAAGCCTAAAACACAAGTAATCCCAAGTCTGTTTTCACACCGGAAATGTCACACTCTCACATCATACAGATATGGGCCTCGGGTGTCCAAGCCACCAAGGAAAACAGGGAACCCCATGCATTTCCGGAAAGAGGACACCCGTGGGAATCCGCAGAGGTATGATATGCCCAAATCGCCCCAGAATTTATTACCCAGACACCCCCGCAAAGTCCGAAATGTGGGAAAAAATACGCATTTTCCTCACATTTCGCTCGACTCACCCATCGAAACACGCCTCCAACAACACATGGCCTACCGTCCCGCGTTCCCACAGGTGTCCCGATGAAAACGGTACCTCACATGTCTGGGTGCACCTACCTGGCCGCCAAGGGGAAAGCCTAAAACACAAGTAACCCCAAGTCTGTTTTCAGAGGGAAAACTCAGACATTCTGCCGACCGGCACAATGTACAGATATGGGCCTCGGGTGTCCAAGCCACCGAGGAAAACAGGGAACCCCATGCATTTCCGAAAAGAGGACACCCGTGGGAATCCGCAGAGGTATGATATGCCCAAATTGCCCCAGAATTTATTACCCAGACACCCCTGCAAAGTCCGAAATGTGGGGAAAAAAACGCTTTTTCCGCACATTTCGCTCGACGCACCCATCGAAACATGCCCCCAACAACACATGGCCTACCGTCACGCGTTCCCACAGGTGTCCCGATGAAAACGGTACCTCACATGTGTGGGTGCACCTACCTGGCCGCCAAGGGGAAAGCCTAAAACACAAGTAACCCCAAGTCTGTTTTCACACCGGAAATGTCACACTCTCACATCATACAGATATGGGCCTCGGGTGTCCAAGCCACCAAGGAAAACAGGGAACCCCATGCATTTCCGGAAAGAGGACACCCGTGGGAATCCGCAGAGGTATGATATGCCCAAATCGCCCCAGAATTTATTACCCAGACACCCCCGCAAAGTCCGAAATGTGGGAAAAAATACGCATTTTCCTCACATTTCGCTCGACTCACCCATCGAAACACGCCCCCCACAACACATGGCCTACCGTCCCGCGTTCCCACAGGTGTCCCGATGAAAACGGTACCTCACATGTGTGGGTGCACCTACCTGGCCGCCAAGGGGAAAGCCTAAAACACAAGTAACCCCAAGTCTGTTTTCAGAGGGAAAACTCAGACATTCTGCCGACCGGCACAATGTACAGATATGGGCCTCGGGTGTCCAAGCCACCGAGGAAAACAGGGAAACCCATGCATTTCCGAAAAGAGGACACCCGTGGGAATCCGCAGAGGTATGATATGCCCAAATCGCCCCAGAATTTATTACCCAGACACCCCCGCAAAGTCCGAAATGTGGGAAAAAATACGCATTTTCCTCACATTTCGCTCGACTCACCCATCGAAACACGCCCCCAACAACACATGGCCTACCGTCCCGCGTTCCCACAGGTGTCCCGATGAAAACGGTACCTCACATGTGTGGGTGCACCTACCTGGCCGCCAAGGGGAAAGCCTAAAACACAAGTAACCCCAAGTCTGTTTTCAGAGGGAAAACTCAGACATTCTGCCGACCGGCACAATGTACAGATATGGGCCTCGGGTGTCCAAGCCACCGAGGAAAACAGGGAACCCCATGCATTTCCGAAAAGAGGACACCCGTGGGAATCCGCAGAGGTATGATATGCCCAAATTGCCCCAGAATTTATTACCCAGACACCCCTGCAAAGTCTGAAATGTGGGGAAAAAAAACGCTTTTTCCGCACATTTCGCTCGACGCACCCATCGAAACACGCCCCCAACAACACATGGCCTACCGTCACGCGTTCCCACAGGTGTCCCGATGAAAACGGTACCTCACATGTGTGGGTGCACCTACCTGGCCGCCAAGGGGAAAGCCTAAAACACAAGTAACCCCAAGTCTGTTTTCACACCGGAAATGTCACACTCTCACATCATACAGATATGGGCCTCGGGTGTCCAAGCCACCAAGGAAAACAGGGAACCCCATGCATTTCCGGAAAGAGGACACCCGTGGGAATCCGCAGAGGTATAATATGCCCAAATCGCCCCAGAATTTATTACCCAGACACCCCCGCAAAGTCCGAAATGTGGGAAAAAATACGCATTTTCCTCACATTTCGCTCGACTCACCCATCGAAACGCGCCCCCCACAACACATGGCCTACCGTCCCGCGTTCCCACAGGTGTCCCGATGAAAACGGTACCTCACATGTGTGGGTGCACCTACCTGGCCGCCAAGGGGAAAGCCTAAAACACAAGTAACCCCAAGTCTGTTGTCCATTCTGCCGACCGGCGTAACTTACAGATATGGGCCTCGGGTGTCCAAGCCACCGAGGAAAACAGGGAACCCCATGCATTTCCGGAAAGAGGACACCCGTGGGAATCCGCAGAGGTATAATATGCCCAAATCGCCCCAGAATTTATTACCCAGACACCCCCGCAAAGTCCGAAATGTGGGAAAAAATACGCATTTTCCTCACATTTCGCTCGACTCACCCATCAAAACACGCCCCCAACAACACATGGCCTACCGTCCCGCGTTCCCACAGGTGTCCCGATGAAAACGGTACCTCACATGTGTGGGTGCACCTACCTGGCCGCCAAGGGGAAAGCCTAAAACACAAGTAACCCCAAGTCTGTTTTCAGAGGGAAAACTCAGACATTCTGCCGACCGGCGCAACTTACAGATATGGGCCTCGGGTGTCCAAGCCACCGAGGAAAACAGGGAACCCCATGCATTTTCGAAAAGAGGACACCCGTGGGAATCCGCAGAGGTGTGATTTGCGCCCATCGCCCCAGATTTTTTTACCCAGACAGCCCTGCAAAGTCGGAAATGTGGGGAAAAAAACGCTTTTTCCGCACATTTCGCTCGCCGCACCCATCGAAACGCGCCCCCCACAACACATGGCCTACCGTCCCGCGTTCCCACAGGTGTCCCGATGAAAACGGTACCTCACATGTGTGGGTGCACCTACCTGGCCGCCAAGGGGAAAGCCTAAAACACAAGTAACCCCAAGTCTGTTGTCAGAGGGAAATCTCCGACATTCTGCCGACCGGCGCAACTTACAGATATGGGCCTCGGGTGTCCAAGCCACCGAGGAAAACAGGGAACCCCATGCATTTTCGAAAAGAGGACACCCGTGGGAATCCGCAGAGGTGTGATTTGCGCCCATCGCCCCAGATTTTTTTACCCAGACAGCCCTGCAAAGTCGGAAATGTGGGGAAAAAAACGCTTTTCCCGCACATTTCGCTCGCCGCACCCATCGAAACACGCCCCCCACAACACATGGCCTACCGTCCCGCGTTCCCACAGGTGTCCCGATGAAAACGGTACCTCACATGTGTGGGTGCACCTACCTGGCCGCCAAGGGGAAAGCCTAAAACACAAGTAACCCCAAGTCTGTTGTCCATTCTGCCGACCGGCGCAACTTACAGATATGGGCCTCGGGTGTCCAAGCCACCGAGGAAAACAGGGAACCCCATGCATTTTCGAAAAGAGGACACCCGTGGGAATCCGCAGAGGTGTGATTTGCGCCCATCGCCCCAGATTTTTTTACCCAGACAGCCCTGCAAAGTCGGAAATGTGGGGGAAAAAACGCTTTTTCCGCACATTTCGCTCGCCGCACCCATCGAAACGCGCCCCCCACAACACATGGCCTACCGTCCCGCGTTCCCACAGGTGTCCCGATGAAAACGGTACCTCACATGTGTGGGTGCACCTACCTGGCCGCCAAGGGGAAAGCCTAAAACACAAGTAACCCCAAGTCTGTTGTCAGAGGGAAATCTCCGACATTCTGCCGACCGGCGCAACTTACAGATATGGGCCTCGGGTGTCCAAGCCACCGAGGAAAACAGGGAACCCCATGCATTTTCGAAAAGAGGACACCCGTGGGAATCCGCAGAGGTGTGATTTGCGCCCATCGCCCCAGATTTTATTACCCAGACAGCCCTGCAAAGTCGGAAATGTGGGGAAAAAAACGCTTTTCCCGCACATTTCGCTCGCCGCACCCATCGAAACACGCCCCCCACAACACATGGCCTACCGTCCCGCGTTCCCACAGGTGTCCCGATGAAAACGGTACCTCACATGTGTGGGTGCACCTACCTGGCCGCCAAGGGGAAAGCCTAAAACACAAGTAACCCCAAGTCTGTTGTCCATTCTGCCGACCGGCGTAACTTACAGATATGGGCCTCGGGTGTCCAAGCCACCGAGGAAAACAGGGAACCCCATGCATTTTCGAAAAGAGGACACCCGTGGGAATCCGCAGAGGTGTGATTTGCGCCCATCGCCCCAGATTTTTTTACCCAGACAGCCCTGCAAAGTCGGAAATGTGGGGGAAAAAACGCTTTTTCCGCACATTTCGCTCGCCGCACCCATCGAAACGCGCCCCCCACAACACATGGCCTACCGTCCCGCGTTCCCACAGGTGTCCCGATGAAAACGGTACCTCACATGTGTGGGTGCACCTACCTGGCCGCCAAGGGGAAAGCCTAAAACACAAGTAACCCCAAGTCTGTTGTCAGAGGGAAATCTCCGACATTCTGCCGACCGGCGCAACTTACAGATATGGGCCTCGGGTGTCCAAGCCACCGAGGAAAACAGGGAACCCCATGCATTTTTGAAAAGAGGACACCCGTGGGAATCCGCAGAGGTGTGATTTGCGCCCATCGCCCCAGATTTTTTTACCCAGACAGCCCTGCAAAGTCGGAAATGTGGGGAAAAAAACGCTTTTTCCGCACATTTCGCTCGCCGCACCCATCGAAACACGCCCCCCACAACACATGGCCTACCGTCCCGCGTTCCCACAGGTGTCCCGATGAAAACGGTACCTCACATGTGTGGGTGCACCTACCTGGCCGCCAAGGGGAAAGCCTAAAACACAAGTAACCCCAAGTCTGTTGTCAGAGGGAAATCTCAGACATTCTGCCGACCGGCGCAACTTACAGATATGGGCCTCGGGTGTCCAAGCCACCGAGGAAAACAGGGAACCCCATGCATTTTCGAAAAGAGGACACCCGTGGGAATCCGCAGAGGTGTGATTTGCGCCCATCGCCCCAGATTTTTTTACCCAGACAGCCCTGCAAAGTCGGAAATGTGGGGAAAAAAACGCTTTTTCCGCACATTTCACTCGCCGCACCCATCGAAACACGCCCCCCACAACACATGGCCTACCGTCCCGCGTTCCCACAGGTGTCCCGATGAAAACGGTACCTCACATGTGTGGGTGCACCTACCTGGCCGCCAAGGGGAAAGCCTAAAACACAAGTAACCCCAAGTCTGTTGTCCATTCTGCCGACCGGCGCAACTTACAGATATGGGCCTCGGGTGTCCAAGCCACCGAGGAAAACAGGGAACCCCATGCATTTTCGAAAAGAGGACACCCGTGGGAATCCGCAGAGGTGTGATTTGCGCCCATCGCCCCAGATTTTTTTACCCAGACAGCCCTGCAAAGTCGGAAATGTGGGGAAAAAAACGCTTTTTCCGCACATTTCGCTCGCCGCACCCATCGAAACGCGCCCCCCACAACACATGGCCTACCGTCCCGCGTTCCCACAGGTGTCCCGATGAAAACGGTACCTCACATGTGTGGGTGCACCTACCTGGCCGCCAAGGGGAAAGCCTAAAACACAAGTAACCCCAAGTCTGTTGTCAGAGGGAAAACTCCGACATTCTGCCGACCGGCGCAACTTACAGATATGGGCCTCGGGTGTCCAAGCCACCGAGGAAAACAGGGAACCCCATGCATTTTCGAAAAGAGGACACCCGTGGGAATCCGCAGAGGTGTGATTTGCGCCCATCGCCCCAGATTTTTTTACCCAGACAGCCCTGCAAAGTCGGAAATGTGGGGAAAAAAATGCTTTTTCCGCACATTTCGCTCGCCGCACCCATCGAAACGCGCCCCCCACATCACATGGCCTACCGTCCCGCGTTCCCACAGGTGTCCCGATGAAAACGGTACCTCACATGTGTGGGTGCACCTACCTGGCCGCCAAGGGGAAAGCCTAAAACACAAGTAACCCCAAGTCTGTTGTCAGAGGGAAATCTCCGACATTCTGCCGACCGGCGCAACTTACAGATATGGGCCTCGGGTGTCCAAGCCACCGAGGAAAACAGGGAACCCCATGCATTTTCGAAAAGAGGACACCCGTGGGAATCCGCAGGTGTGATTTGCGCCCATCGCCCCAGATTTTTTTACCCAGACAGCCCTGCAAAGTCGGAAATGTGGGGAAAAAAACGCTTTTTCCGCACATTTCGCTCGCCGCACCCATCGAAACACGCCCCCCACAACACATGGCCTACCGTCCCGCGTTCCCACAGGTGTCCCGATGAAAACGGTACCTCACATGTGTGGGTGCACCTACCTGGCCGCCAAGGGGAAAGCCTAAAACACAAGTAACCCCAAGTCTGTTGTCCATTCTGCCGACCGGCGCAACTTACAGATATGGGCCTCGGGTGTCCAAGCCACCGAGGAAAACAGGGAACCCCATGCATTTTCGAAAAGAGGACACCCGTGGGAATCCGCAGAGGTGTGATTTGCGCCCATCGCCCCAGATTTTTTTACCCAGACAGCCCTGCAAAGTCGGAAATGTGGGGAAAAAAACGCTTTTTCCGCACATTTCGCTCGCCGCACCCATCGAAACGCGCCCCCCACAACACATGGCCTACCGTCCCGCGTTCCCACAGGTGTCCCGATGAAAACGGTACCTCACATGTGTGGGTGCACCTACCTGGCCGCCAAGGGGAAAGCCTAAAACACAAGTAACCCCAAGTCTGTTGTCAGAGGGAAATCTCCGACATTCTGCCGACCGGCGCAACTTACAGATATGGGCCTCGGGTGTCCAAGCCACCGAGGAAAACAGGGAACCCCATGCATTTTTGAAAAGAGGACACCCGTGGGAATCCGCAGAGGTGTGATTTGCGCCCATCGCCCCAGATTTTTTTACCCAGACAGCCCTGCAAAGTCGGAAATGTGGGGAAAAAAACGCTTTTTCCGCACATTTCGCTCGCCGCACCCATCGAAACACGCCCCCCACAACACATGGCCTACCGTCCCGCGTTCCCACAGGTGTCCCGATGAAAACGGTACCTCACATGTGTGGGTGCACCTACCTGGCCGCCAAGGGGAAAGCCTAAAACACAAGTAACCCCAAGTCTGTTGTCCATTCTGCCGACCGGCGCAACTTACAGATATGGGCCTCGGGTGTCCAAGCCACCGAGGAAAACAGGGAACCCCATGCATTTTCGAAAAGAGGACACCCGTGGGAATCCGCAGAGGTGTGATTTGCGCCCATCGCCCCAGATTTTTTTACCCAGACAGCCCTGCAAAGTCGGAAATGTGGGGAAAAAAACGCTTTTTCCGCACATTTCGCTCGCCGCACCCATCGAAACACGCCCCCCACAACACATGGCCTACCGTCCCGCGTTCCCACAGGTGTCCCGATGAAAACGGTACCTCACATGTGTGGGTGCACCTACCTGGCCGCCAAGGGGAAAGCCTAAAACACAAGTAACCCCAAGTCTGTTGTCAGAGGGAAATCTCCGACATTCTGCCGACCGGCGCAACTTACAGATATGGGCCTCGGGTGTCCAAGCCACCGAGGAAAACAGGGAACCCCATGCATTTTCGAAAAGAGGACACCCGTGGGAATCCGCAGAGGTGTGATTTGCGCCCATCGCCCCAGATTTTTTTACCCAGACAGCCCTGCAAAGTCGGAAATGTGGGGAAAAAAACGCTTTTTCCGCACATTTCGCTCGCCGCACCCATCGAAACGCGCCCCCCACAACACATGGCCTACCGTCCCGCGTTCCCACAGGTGTCCCGATGAAAACGGTACCTCACATGTGTGGGTGCACCTACCTGGCCGCCAAGGGGAAAGCCTAAAACACAAGTAACCCCAAGTCTGTTGTCCATTCTGCCGACCGGCGCAACTTACAGATATGGGCCTCGGGTGTCCAAGCCACCGAGGAAAACAGGGAACCCCATGCATTTTCGAAAAGAGGACACCCGTGGGAATCCGCAGAGGTGTGATTTGCGCCCATCGCCCCAGATTTTTTTACCCAGACAGCCCTGCAAAGTCGGAAATGTGGGGAAAAAAACGCTTTTTCCGCACATTTCGCTCGCCGCACCCATCGAAACACGCCCCCCACAACACATGGCCTACCGTCCCGCGTTCCCACAGGTGTCCCGATGAAAACGGTACCTCACATGTGTGGGTGCACCTACCTGGCCGCCAAGGGGAAAGCCTAAAACACAAGTAACCCCAAGTCTGTTGTCAGAGGGAAATCTCCGACATTCTGCCGACCGGCGCAACTTACAGATATGGGCCTCGGGTGTCCAAGCCACCGAGGAAAACAGGGAACCCCATGCATTTTCGAAAAGAGGACACCCGTGGGAATCCGCAGAGGTGTGATTTGCGCCCATCGCCCCAGAATTTCTTACCCAGACAGCCCTGCAAAGTCGGAAATGTGGGGAAAAAAACGCTTTTTCCGCACATTTCGCTCGCCGCACCCATCGAAACACGCCCCCCACAACACATGGCCTACCGTCCCGCGTTCCCACAGGTGTCCCGATGAAAACGGTACCTCACATGTGTGGGTGCACCTACCTGGCCGCCAAGGGGAAAGCCTAAAACACAAGTAACCCCAAGTCTGTTGTCCATTCTGCCGACCGGCGCAACTTACAGATATGGGCCTCGGGTGTCCAAGCCACCGAGGAAAACAGGGAACCCCATGCATTTTCGAAAAGAGGACACCCGTGGGAATCCGCAGAGGTGTGATTTGCGCCCATCGCCCCAGATTTTTTTACCCAGACAGCCCTGCAAAGTCGGAAATGTGGGGAAAAAAACGCTTTTTCCGCACATTTCGCTCGCCGCACCCATCGAAACGCGCCCCCCACAACACATGGCCTACCGTCCCGTGTTCCCACAGGTGTCCCGATGAAAACGGTACCTCACATGTGTGGGTGCACCTACCTGGCCGCCAAGGGGAAAGCCTAAAACACAAGTAACCCCAAGTCTGTTGTCAGAGGGAACTCTCCGACATTCTGCCGACCGGCGCAACTTACAGATATGGGCCTCGGGTGTCCAAGCCACCGAGGAAAACAGGGAACCCCATGCATTTTCGAAAAGAGGACACCCGTGGGAATCCGCAGAGGTGTGATTTGCGCCCATCGCCCCAGATTTTTTTACCCAGACAGCCCTGCAAAGTCGGAAATGTGGGGAAAAAAACGCTTTTTCCGCACATTTCGCTCGCCGCACCCATCGAAACACGCCCCCCACAACACATGGCCTACCGTCCCGCGTTCCCACAGGTGTCCCGATGAAAACGGTACCTCACATGTGTGGGTGCACCTACCTGGCCGCCAAGGGGAAAGCCTAAAACACAAGTAACCCCAAGTCTGTTGTCAGAGGGAAATCTCCGACATTCTGCCGACCGGCGCAACTTACAGATATGGGCCTCGGGTGTCCAAGCCACCGAGGAAAACAGGGAACCCCATGCATTTTCGAAAAGAGGACACCCGTGGGAATCCGCAGAGGTGTGATTTGCGCCCATCGCCCCAGATTTTTTTACCCAGACAGCCCTGCAAAGTCGGAAATGTGGGGAAAAAAACGCTTTTTCCGCACATTTCGCTCGCCGCACCCATCGAAACACGCCCCCCACAACACATGGCCTACCGTCCCGCGTTCCCACAGGTGTCCCGATGAAAACGGTACCTCACATGTGTGGGTGCACCTACCTGGCCGCCAAGGGGAAAGCCTAAAACACAAGTAACCCCAAGTCTGTTGTCCATTCTGCCGACCGGCGCAACTTACAGATATGGGCCTCGGGTGTCCAAGCCACCGAGGAAAACAGGGAACCCCATGCATTTTCGAAAAGAGGACACCCGTGGGAATCCGCAGAGGTGTGATTTGCGCCCATCGCCCCAGATTTTTTTACCCAGACAGCCCTGCAAAGTCGGAAATGTGGGGAAAAAACGCTTTTTCCGCACATTTCGCTCGCCGCACCCATCGAAACGCGCCCCCCACAACACATGGCCTACCGTCCCGCGTTCCCACAGGTGTCCCGATGAAAACGGTACCTCACATGTGTGGGTGCACCTACCTGGCCGCCAAGGGGAAAGCCTAAAACACAAGTAACCCCAAGTCTGTTGTCAGAGGGAAATCTCCGACATTCTGCCGACCGGCGCAACTTACAGATATGGGCCTCGGGTGTCCAAGCCACCGAGGAAAACAGGGAACCCCATGCATTTTCGAAAAGAGGACACCCGTGGGAATCCGCAGAGGTGTGATTTGCGCCCATCGCCCCAGATTTTTTTACCCAGACAGCCCTGCAAAGTCGGAAATGTGGGGAAAAAAACGCTTTTTCCGCACATTTCGCTCGCCGCACCCATCGAAACACGCCCCCCACAACACATGGCCTACCGTCCCGCGTTCCCACAGGTGTCCCGATGAAAACGGTACCTCACATGTGTGGGTGCACCTACCTGGCCGCCAAGGGGAAAGCCTAAAACACAAGTAACCCCAAGTCTGTTGTCCATTCTGCCGACCGGCGCAACTTACAGATATGGGCCTCGGGTGTCCAAGCCACCGAGGAAAACAGGGAACCCCATGCATTTTCGAAAAGAGGACACCCGTGGGAATCCGCAGAGGTGTGATTTGCGCCCATCGCCCCAGATTTTTTTACCTAGACAGCCCTGCAAAGTCGGAAATGTGGGGAAAAAAACGCTTTTTCCGCACATTTCGCTCGCCGCACCCATCGAAACGCGCCCCCCACAACACATGGCCTACCGTCCCGCGTTCCCACAGGTGTCCCGATGAAAACGGTACCTCACATGTGTGGGTGCACCTACCTGGCCGCCAAGGGGAAAGCCTAAAACACAAGTAACCCCAAGTCTGTTGTCAGAGGGAAATCTCCGACATTCTGCCGACCGGCGCAACTTACAGATATGGGCCTCGGGTGTCCAAGCCACCGAGGAAAACAGGGAACCCCATGCATTTTCGAAAAGAGGACACCCGTGGGAATCCGCAGAGGTGTGATTTGCGCCCATCGCCCCAGATTATTTTACCCAGACAGCCCTGCAAAGTCGGAAATGTGGGGAAAAAAACGCTTTTTCCGCACATTTCGCTCGCCGCACCCATCGAAACACGCCCCCCACAACACATGGCCTACCGTCCCGCGTTCCCACAGGTGTCCCGATGAAAACGGTACCTCACATGTGTGGGTGCACCTACCTGGCCGCCAAGGGGAAAGCCTAAAACACAAGTAACCCCAAGTCTGTTGTCAGAGGGAAATCTCAGACATTCTGCCGACCGGCGCAACTTACAGATATGGGCCTCGGGTGTCCAAGCCAGCGAGGAAAACAGGGAACCCCATGCATTTTCGAAAAGAGGACACCCGTGGGAATCCGCAGAGGTGTGATTTGCGCCCATCGCCCCAGATTTTTTTACCCAGACAGCCCTGCAAAGTCGGAAATGTGGGGAAAAAAACGCTTTTTCCGCACATTTCGCTCGCCGCACCCATCGAAACGCGCCCCCCACAACACATGGCCTACCGTCCCGCGTTCCCACAGGTGTCCCGATGAAAATGGTACCTCACATGTGTGGGTGCACCTACCTGGCCGCCAAGGGGAAAGCCTAAAACACAAGTAACCCCAAGTCTGTTGTCAGAGGGAAATCTCAGACATTCTGCCGACCGGCGCAACTTACAGATATGGGCCTCGGGTGTCCAAGCCACCGAGGAAAACAGGGAACCCCATGCATTTTCGAAAAGAGGACACCCGTGGGAATCCGCAGAGGTGTGATTTGCGCCCATCGCCCCAGATTTTTTTACCCAGACAGCCCTGCAAAGTCGGAAATGTGGGGAAAAAAACGCTTTTCCCGCACATTTCGCTCGCCGCACCCATCGAAACACGCCCCCCACAACACATGGCCTACCGTCCCGCGTTCCCACAGGTGTCCCGATGAAAACGGTACCTCACATGTGTGGGTGCACCTAACTGGCCGCCAAGGGGAAAGCCTAAAACACAAGTAACCCCAAGTCTGTTGTCCATTCTGCCGACCGGCGCAACTTACAGATATGGGCCTCGGGTGTCCAAGCCACCGAGGAAAACAGGGAACCCCATGCATTTTCGAAAAGAGGACACCCGTGGGAATCCGCAGAGGTGTGATTTGCGCCCATCGCCCCAGATTTTTTTACCCAGACAGCCCTGCAAAGTCGGAAATGTGGGGAAAAAAACGCTTTTTCCGCACATTTCGCTCGCCGCACCCATCGAAACACGCCCCCCACAACACATGGCCTACCGTCCCGCGTTCCCACAGGTGTCCCGATGAAAACGGTACCTCACATGTGTGGGTGCACCTACCTGGCCGCCAAGGGGAAAGCCTAAAACACAAGTAACCCCAAGTCTGTTGTCAGAGGGAAATCTCCGACATTCTGCCGACCGGCGCAACTTACAGATATGGGCCTCGGGTGTCCAAGCCACCGAGGAAAACAGGGAACCCCATGCATTTTCGAAAAGAGGACCCCCGTGGGAATCCGCAGAGGTGTGATTTGCACCCATCGCCCCAGATTTTTTTACCCAGACAGCCCTGCAAAGTCGGAAATGTGGGGAAAATAACGCTTTTTCCGCACATTTCGCTCGCCGCACCCATCGAAACACGCCCCCCACAACACATGGCCTACCGTCCCGCGTTCCCACAGGTGTCCCGATGAAAACGGTACCTCACATGTGTGGGTGCACCTACCTGGCCGCCAAGGGGAAAGCCTAAAACACAAGTAACCCCAAGTCTGTTGTCCATTCTGCCGACCGGCGCAACTTACAGATATGGGCCTCGGGTGTCCAAGCCACCGAGGAAAACAGGGAACCCCATGCATTTTCGAAAAGAGGACACCCGTGGGAATCCGCAGAGGTGTGATTTGCGCCCATCGCCCCAGATTTTTTTACCCAGACAGCCCTGCAAAGTCGGAAATGTGGGGAAAAAAACGCTTTTTCCGCACATTTCGCTCGCCGCACCCATCGAAACGCGCCCCCCACAACACATGGCCTACCGTCCCGCGTTCCCACAGGTGTCCCGATGAAAACGGTACCTCACATGTGTGGGTGCACCTACCTGGCCGCCAAGGGGAAAGCCTAAAACACAAGTAACCCCAAGTCTGTTGTCAGAGGGAAATCTCCGACATTCTGCCGACCGGCGCAACTTACAGATATGGGCCTCGGGTGTCCAAGCCACCGAGGAAAACAGGGAACCCCATGCATTTTCGAAAAGAGGACACCCGTGGGAATCCGCAGAGGTGTGATTTGCGCCCATCGCCCCAGATTTTTTTACCCAGACAGCCCTGCAAAGTCGGAAATGTGGGGAAAAAAACGCTTTTTCCGCACATTTCGCTCGCCGCACCCATCGAAACACGCCCCCCACAACACATGGCCTACCGTCCCGAGTTCCCACAGGTGTCCCGATGAAAACGGTACCTCACATGTGTGGGTGCACCTACCTGGCCGCCAAGGGGAAAGCCTAAAACACAAGTAACCCCAAGTCTGTTGTCCATTCTGCCGACCGGCGCAACTTACAGATATGGGCCTCGGGTGTCCAAGCCACCGAGGAAAACAGGGAACCCCATGCATTTTCGAAAAGAGGACACCCGTGGGAATCCGCAGAGGTGTGATTTGCGCCCATCGCCCCAGATTTTTTTACCCAGACAGCCCTGCAAAGTCGGAAATGTGGGGAAAAAAAAAATTTTTCCGCACATTTCGCTCGCCGCACCCATCGAAACGCGCCCCCCACAACACATGGCCTACCGTCCCGCGTTCCCACAGGTGTCCCGATGAAAACGGTACCTCACATGTGTGGGTGCACCTACCTGGCCGCCAAGGGGAAAGCCTAAAACACAAGTAACCCCAAGTCTGTTGTCAGAGGGAAATCTCCGACATTCTGCCGACCGGCGCAACTTACAGATATGGGCCTCGGGTGTCCAAGCCACCGAGGAAAACAGGGAACCCCATGCATTTTTGAAAAGAGGACACCCGTGGGAATCCGCAGAGGTGTGATTTGCGCCCATCGCCCCAGATTTTTTTACCCAGACAGCCCTGCAAAGTCGGAAATGTGGGGAAAAAAACGCTTTTTCCGCACATTTCGCTCGCCGCACCCATCGAAACACGCCCCCCACAACACATGGCCTACCGTCCCGCGTTCCCACAGGTGTCCCGATGAAAACGGTACCTCATATGTGTGGGTGCACCTACCTGGCCGCCAAGGGGAAAGCCTAAAACACAAGTAACCCCAAGTCTGTTGTCAGAGGGAAATCTCAGACATTCTGCCGACCGGCGCAACTTACAGATATGGGCCTCGGGTGTCCAAGCCAGCGAGGAAAACAGGGAACCCCATGCATTTTCGAAAAGAGGACACCCGTGGGAATCCGCAGAGGTGTGATTTGCGCCCATCGCCCCAGATTTGTTTACCCAGACAGCCCTGCAAAGTCGGAAATGTGGGGAAAAAACCGCTTTTTCCGCACATTTCGCTCGCCGCACCCATCGAAACACGCCCCCCACAACACATGGCCTACCGTCCCGCGTTCCCACAGGTGTCCCGATGAAAACGGTACCTCACATGTGTGGGTGCACCTACCTGGCCGCCAAGGGGAAAGCCTAAAACACAAGTAACCCCAAGTCTGTTGTCAGAAGGAAATCTCCGACATTCTGCCGACCGGCGCAACTTACAGATATGGGCCTCGGGTGTCCAAGCCACCGAGGAAAACAGGGAACCCCATGCATTTTCGAAAAGAGGACACCCGTGGGAATCCGCAGAGGTGTGATTTGCGCCCATCGCCCCAGATTTTTTTACCCAGACAGCCCTGCAAAGTCGGAAATGTGGGGAAAAAAACGCTTTTTCCGCACATTTCGCTCGCCGCACCCATCGAAACACGCCCCCCACAACACATGGCCTACCGTCCCGCGTTCCCACAGGTGTCCCGATGAAAACGGTACCTCACATGTGTGGGTGCACCTACCTGGCCGCCAAGGGGAAAGCCTAAAACACAAGTAACCCCAAGTCTGTTGTCCATTCTGCCGACCGGCGCAACTTACAGATATGGGCCTCGGGTGTCCAAGCCACCGAGGAAAACAGGGAACCCCATGCATTTTCGAAAAGAGGACACCCGTGGGAATCCGCAGAGGTGTGATTTGCGCCCATCGCCCCAGATTTTTTTACCCAGACAGCCCTGCAAAGTCGGAAATGTGGGGAAAAAAACGCTTTTTCCGCACATTTCGCTCGCCGCACCCATCTAAACGCGCCCCCCACAACACATGGCCTACCGTCCCGCGTTCCCACAGGTGTCCCGATGAAAACGGTACCTCACATGTGTGGGTGCACCTACCTGGCCGCCAAGGGGAAAGCCTAAAACACAAGTAACCCCAAGTCTGTTGTCAGAGGGAAATCTCCGACATTCTGCCGACCGGCGCAACTTACAGATATGGGCCTCGGGTGTCCAAGCCACCGAGGAAAACAGGGAACCCCATGCATTTTCGAAAAGAGGACACCCGTGGGAATCCGCAGAGGTGTGATTTGCGCCCATCGCCCCAGATTTTTTTACCCAGACAGCCCTGCAAAGTCGGAAATGTGGGGGAAAAAACGCTTTTTCCGCACATTTCACTCGCCGCACCCATCGAAACACGCCCCCCACAACACATGGCCTACCGTCCCGCGTTCCCACAGGTGTCCCGATGAAAACGGTACCTCACATGTGTGGGTGCACCTACCTGGCCGCCAAGGGGAAAGCCTAAAACACAAGTAACCCCAAGTCTGTTGTCCATTCTGCCGACCGGCGCAACTTACAGATATGGGCCTCGGGTGTCCAAGCCACCGAGGAAAACAGGGAACCCCATGCATTTTCGAAAAGAGGACACCCGTGGGAATCCGCAGAGGTGTGATTTGCGCCCATCGCCCCAGATTTTTTTACCCAGACAGCCCTGCAAAGTCGGAAATGTGGGGAAAAAGACGCTTTTTCCGCACATTTCGCTCGCCGCACCCATCGAAACACGCCCCCCACAACACATGGCCTACCGTCCCGCGTTCCCACAGGTGTCCCGATGAAAACGGTACCTCACATGTGTGGGTGCACCTACCTGGCCGCCAAGGGGAAAGCCTAAAACACAAGTAACCCCAAGTCTGTTGTCAGAGGGAAATCTCCGACATTCTGCCGACCGGCGCAACTTACAGATATGGGCCTCGGGTGTCCAAGCCAGCGAGGAAAACAGGGAACCCCATGCATTTTCGAAAAGAGGACACCCGTGGGAATCCGCAGAGGTGTGATTTGCGCCCATCGCCCCAGATTTTTTTACCCAGACAGCCCTGCAAAGTCGGAAATGTGGGGAAAAAAACGCTTTTTCCGCACATTTCGCTCGCCGCACCCATCGAAACACGCCCCCCACAACACATGGCCTACCGTCCCGCGTTCCCACAGGTGTCGCGATGAAAACGGTACCTCACATGTGTGGGTGCACCTACCTGGCCGCCAAGGGGAAAGCCTAAAACACAAGTAACCCCAAGTCTGTTGTCCATTCTGCCGACCGGCGCAACTTACAGATATGGGCCTCGGGTGTCCAAGCCACCGAGGGAAACAGGGAACCCCATGCATTTTCGAAAAGAGGACACCCGTGGGAATCCGCAGAGGTGTGATTTGCGCCCATCGCCCCAGATTTTTTTACCCAGACAGCCCTGCAAAGTCGGAAATGTGGGGGAAAAAACGCTTTTCCCGCACATTTCGCTCGCCGCACCCATCGAAACGCGCCCCCCACAACACATGGCCTACCGTCCCGCGTTCCCACAGGTGTCCCGATGAAAACGGTACCTCACATGTGTGGGTGCACCTACCTGGCCGCCAAGGGGAAAGCCTAAAACACAAGTAACCCCAAGTCTGTTGTCAGAGGGAAATCTCCGACATTCTGCCGACCGGCGCAACTTACAGATATGGGCCTCGGGTGTCCAAGCCACCGAGGAAAACAGGGAACCCCATGCATTTTCGAAAAGAGGACACCCGTGGGAATCCGCAGAGGTGTGATTTGCGCCCATCGCCCCAGATTTTTTTACCCAGACAGCCCTGCAAAGTCGGAAATGTGGGGGAAAAAACGCTTTTTCCGCACATTTCACTCGCCGCACCCATCGAAACACGCCCCCCACAACACATGGCCTACCGTCCCGCGTTCCCACAGGTGTCCCGATGAAAACGGTACCTCACATGTGTGGGTGCACCTACCTGGCCGCCAAGGGGAAAGCCTAAAACACAAGTAACCCCAAGTCTGTTGTCAGAGGGAAATCTCCGACATTCTGCCGACCGGCGCAACTTACAGATATGGGCCTCGGGTGTCCAAGCCACCGAGGAAAACAGGGAACCCCATGCATTTTCGAAAAGAGGACACCCGTGGGAATCCGCAGAGGTGTGATTTGCGCCCATCGCCCCAGATTTTTTTACCCAGACAGCCCTGCAAAGTCGGAAATGTGGGGAAAAAAACGCTTTTTCCGCACATTTCGCTCGCCGCACCCATCGAAACACGCCCCCCACAACACATGGCCTACCGTCCCGCGTTCCCACAGGTGTCCCGATGAAAACGGTACCTCACATGTGTGGGTGCACCTACCTGGCCGCCAAGGGGAAAGCCTAAAACACAAGTAACCCCAAGTCTGTTGTCCATTCTGCCGACCGGCGCAACTTACAGATATGGGCCTCGGGTGTCCAAGCCACCGAGGAAAACAGGGAACCCCATGCATTTTCGAAAAGAGGACACCCGTGGGAATCCGCAGAGGTGTGATTTGCGCCCATCGCCCCAGATTTTTTTACCCAGACAGCCCTGCAAAGTCGGAAATGTGGGGAAAAAAACGCTTTTTCCACACATTTCGCTCGCCGCACCCATCGAAACGCGCCCCCCACAACACATGGCCTACCGTCCCGCGTTCCCACAGGTGTCCCGATGAAAACGGTACCTCACATGTGTGGGTGCACCTACCTGGCCGCCAAGGGGAAAGCCTAAAACACAAGTAACCCCAAGTCTGTTGTCAGAGGGAAATCTCCGACATTCTGCCGACCGGCGCAACTTACAGATATGGGCCTCGGGTGTCCAAGCCACCGAGGGAAACAGGGAACCCCATGCATTTTCGAAAAGAGGACACCCGTGGGAATCCGCAGAGGTGTGATTTGCGCCCATCGCCCCAGATTTTTTTACCCAGACAGCCCTGCAAAGTCGGAAATGTGGGGGAAAAAACGCTTTTCCCGCACATTTCGCTCGCCGCACCCATCGAAACGCGCCCCCCACAACACATGGCCTACCGTCCCGCGTTCCCACAGGTGTCCCGATGAAAACGGTACCTCACATGTGTGGGTGCACCTACCTGGCCGCCAAGGGGAAAGCCTAAAACACAAGTAACCCCAAGTCTGTTGTCAGAGGGAAATCTCCGACATTCTGCCGACCGGCGCAACTTACAGATATGGGCCTCGGGTGTCCAAGCCACCGAGGAAAACAGGGAACCCCATGCATTTTCGAAAAGAGGACACCCGTGGGAATCCGCAGAGGTGTGATTTGCGCCCATCGCCCCAGATTTTTTTACCCAGACAGCCCTGCAAAGTCGGAAATGTGGGGGAAAAAACGCTTTTTCCGCACATTTCACTCGCCGCACCCATCGAAACACGCCCCCCACAACACATGGCCTACCGTCCCGCGTTCCCACAGGTGTACCGATGAAAACGGTACCTCACATGTGTGGGTGCACCTACCTGGCCGCCAAGGGGAAAGCCTAAAACACAAGTAACCCCAAGTCTGTTGTCCATTCTGCCGACCGGCGCAACTTACAGATATGGGCCTCGGGTGTCCAAGCCACCGAGGAAAACAGGGAACCCCATGCATTTTCGAAAAGAGGACACCCGTGGGAATCCGCAGAGGTGTGATTTGCGCCCATCGCCCCAGATTTTTTTACCCAGACAGCCCTGCAAAGTCGGAAATGTGGGGAAAAAAACGCTTTTTCCGCACATTTCGCTCGCCGCACCCATCGAAACACGCCCCCCACAACACATGGCCTACTGTCCCGCGTTCCCACAGGTGTCCCGATGAAAACGGTACCTCACATGTGTGGGTGCACCTACCTGGCCGCCAAGGGGAAAGCCTAAAACACAAGTAACCCCAAGTCTGTTGTCAGAGGGAAATCTCCGACATTTTGCCGACCGGCGCAACTTACAGATATGGGCCTCGGGTGTCCAAGCCAGCGAGGAAAACAGGGAACCCCATGCATTTTCGAAAAGAGGACACCCGTGGGAATCCGCAGAGGTGTGATTTGCGCCCATCGCCCCAGATTTTTTTACCCAGACAGCCCTGCAAAGTCGGAAATGTGGGGAAAAAACCGCTTTTTCCGCACATTTCGCTCGCCGCACCCATCGAAACACGCCCCCCACAACACATGGCCTACCGTCCCGCGTTCCCACAGGTGTCCCGATGAAAACGGTACCTCACATGTGTGGGTGCACCTACCTGGCCGCCAAGGGGAAAGCCTAAAACACAAGTAACCCCAAGTCTGTTGTCAGAAGGAAATCTCCGACATTCTGCCGACCGGCGCAACTTACAGATATGGGCCTCGGGTGTCCAAGCCACCGAGGAAAACAGGGAACCCCATGCATTTTCGAAAAGAGGACACCCGTGGGAATCCGCAGAGGTGTGATTTGCGCCCATCGCCCCAGATTTTTTTACCCAGACAGCCCTGCAAAGTCGGAAATGTGGGGAAAAAAACGCTTTTTCCGCACATTTCGCTCGCCGCACCCATCGAAACACGCCCCCCACAACACATGGCCTACCGTCCCGCGTTCCCACAGGTGTCGCGATGAAAACGGTACCTCACATGTGTGGGTGCACCTACCTGGCCGCCAAGGGGAAAGCCTAAAACACAAGTAACCCCAAGTCTGTTGTCCATTCTGCCGACCGGCGCAACTTACAGATATGGGCCTCGGGTGTCCAAGCCACCGAGGAAAACAGGGAACCCCATGCATTTTCGAAAAGAGGACACCCGTGGGAATCCGCAGAGGTGTGATTTGCGCCCATCGCCCCAGATTTTTTTACCCAGACAGCCCTGCAAAGTCGGAAATGTGGGGAAAAAAACGCTTTTTCCGCACATTTTGCTCGCCGCACCCATCGAAACGCGCCCCCCACAACACATGGCCTACCGTCCCGCGTTCCCACAGGTGTCCCGATGAAAACGGTACCTCACATGTGTGGGTGCACCTACCTGGCCGCCAAGGGGAAAGCCTAAAACACAAATAACCCCAAGTCTGTTGTCAGAGGGAAATCTCCGACATTCTGCCGACCGGCGCAACTTACAGATATGGGCCTCGGGTGTCCAAGCCAGCGAGGAAAACAGGGAACCCCATGCATTTTCGAAAAGAGGACATCCGTGGGAATCCGCAGAGGTGTGATTTGCGCCCATCGCCCCAGATTTTTTTACCCAGACAGCCCTGCAAAGTCGGAAATGTGGGGAAAAAAACGCTTTTTCCGCACATTTCGCTCGCCGCACCCATCGAAACACGCCCCCCACAACACATGGCCTACCGTCCCGCGTTCCCACAGGTGTCGCGATGAAAACGGTACCTCACATGTGTGGGTGCACCTACCTGGCCGCCAAGGGGAAAGCCTAAAACACAAGTAACCCCAAGTCTGTTGTCCATTCTGCCGACCGGCGCAACTTACAGATATGGGCCTCGGGTGTCCAAGCCACTGAGGAAAACAGGGAACCCCATGCATTTTCGAAAAGAGGACACCCGTGGGAATCCGCAGAGGTGTGATTTGCGCCCATCGCCCCAGATTTTTTTACCCAGACAGCCCTGCAAAGTCGGAAATGTGGGGGAAAAAACGCTTTTTCCGCACATTTCGCTCGCCGCACCCATCCAAACGCGCCCCCCACAACACATGGCCTACCGTCCCGCGTTCCCACAGGTGTCCCGATGAAAACGGTACCCCACATGTGTGGGTGCACCTACCTGGCCGCCAAGGGGAAAGCCTAAAACACAAGTAACCCCAAGTCTGTTGTCAGAGGGAAATCTCCGACATTCTGCCGACCGGCGCAACTTACAGATATGGGCCTCGGGTGTCCAAGCCACCGAGGAAAACAGGGAACCCCATGCATTTTCGAAAAGAGGACACCCGTGGGAATCTGCAGAGGTGTGATTTGCGCCCATCGCCCCAGATTTTTTTACCCAGACAGCCCTGCAAAGTCGGAAATGTGGGGGAAAAAACGCTTTTTCCGCACATTTCACTCGCCGCACCCATCGAAACACGCCCCCCACAACACATGGCCTACCGTCCCGCGTTCCCACAGGTGTCCCGATGAAAACGGTACCTCACATGTGTGGGTGCACCTACCTGGCCGCCAAGGGGAAAGCCTAAAACACAAGTAACCCCAAGTCTGTTGTCCATTCTGCCGACCGGCGCAACTTACAGATATGGGCCTCGGGTGTCCAAGCCACCGAGGAAAACAGTGAACCCCATGCATTTTCGAAAAGAGGACACCCGTGGGAATCCGCAGAGGTGTGATTTGCGCCCATCGCCCCAGATTTTTTTACCCAGACAGCCCTGCAAATTCGGAAATGTGGGGAAAAAAACGCTTTTTCCGCACATTTCGCTCGCCGCACCCATCGAAACGCGCCCCCCACAACACATGGCCTACCGTCCCGCGTTCCCACAGGTGTCCCGATGAAAACGGTACCTCACATGTGTGGGTGCACCTACCTGGCCGCCAAGGGGAAAGCCTAAAACACAAGTAACCCCAAGTCTGTTGTCAGAGGGAAATCTCCGACATTCTGCCGACCGGCGCAACTTACAGATATGGGCCTCGGGTGTCCAAGCCACCGAGGGAAACAGGGAACCCCATGCATTTTCGAAAAGAGGACACCCGTGGGAATCCGCAGAGGTGTGATTTGCGCCCATCGCCCCAGATTTTTTTACCCAGACAGCCCTGCAAAGTCGGAAATGTGGGGGAAAAAACGCTTTTCCCGCACATTTCGCTCGCCGCACCCATCGAAACGCGCCCCCCACAACACATGGCCTACCGTCCCGCGTTCCCACAGGTGTCCCGATGAAAACGGTACCTCACATGTGTGGGTGCACCTACCTGGCCGCCAAGGGGAAAGCCTAAAACACAAGTAACCCCAAGTCTGTTGTCAGAGGGAAATCTCCGACATTCTGCCGACCGGCGCAACTTACAGATATGGGCCTCGGGTGTCCAAGCCACCGAGGAAAACAGGGAACCCCATGCATTTTCGAAAAGAGGACACCCGTGGGAATCCGCAGAGGTGTGATTTGCGCCCATCGCCCCAGATTTTTTTACCCAGACAGCCCTGCAAAGTCGGAAATGTGGGGGAAAAAACGCTTTTTCCGCACATTTCACTCGCCGCACCCATCGAAACACGCCCCCCACAACACATGGCCTACCGTCCCGCGTTCCCACAGGTGTACCGATGAAAACGGTACCTCACATGTGTGGGTGCACCTACCTGGCCGCCAAGGGGAAAGCCTAAAACACAAGTAACCCCAAGTCTGTTGTCCATTCTGCCGACCGGCGCAACTTACAGATATGGGCCTCGGGTGTCCAAGCCACCGAGGAAAACAGGGAACCCCATGCATTTTCGAAAAGAGGACACCCGTGGGAATCCGCAGAGGTGTGATTTGCGCCCATCGCCCCAGATTTTTTTACCCAGACAGCCCTGCAAAGTCGGAAATGTGGGGAAAAAAACGCTTTTTCCGCACATTTCGCTCGCCGCACCCATCGAAACACGCCCCCCACAACACATGGCCTACTGTCCCGCGTTCCCACAGGTGTCCCGATGAAAACGGTACCTCACATGTGTGGGTGCACCTACCTGGCCGCCAAGGGGAAAGCCTAAAACACAAGTAACCCCAAGTCTGTTGTCAGAGGGAAATCTCCGACATTTTGCCGACCGGCGCAACTTACAGATATGGGCCTCGGGTGTCCAAGCCAGCGAGGAAAACAGGGAACCCCATGCATTTTCGAAAAGAGGACACCCGTGGGAATCCGCAGAGGTGTGATTTGCGCCCATCGCCCCAGATTTTTTTACCCAGACAGCCCTGCAAAGTCGGAAATGTGGGGAAAAAACCGCTTTTTCCGCACATTTCGCTCGCCGCACCCATCGAAACACGCCCCCCACAACACATGGCCTACCGTCCCGCGTTCCCACAGGTGTCCCGATGAAAACGGTACCTCACATGTGTGGGTGCACCTACCTGGCCGCCAAGGGGAAAGCCTAAAACACAAGTAACCCCAAGTCTGTTGTCAGAAGGAAATCTCCGACATTCTGCCGACCGGCGCAACTTACAGATATGGGCCTCGGGTGTCCAAGCCACCGAGGAAAACAGGGAACCCCATGCATTTTCGAAAAGAGGACACCCGTGGGAATCCGTAGAGGTGTGATTTGCGCCCATCGCCCCAGATTTTTTTACCCAGACAGCCCTGCAAAGTCGGAAATGTGGGGAAAAAAACGCTTTTTCCGCACATTTCGCTCGCCGCACCCATCGAAACACGCCCCCCACAACACATGGCCTACCGTCCCGCGTTCCCACAGGTGTCCCGATGAAAACGGTACCTCACATGTGTGGGTGCACCTACCTGGCCGCCAAGGGGAAAGCCTAAAACACAAGTAACCCCAAGTCTGTTGTCCATTCTGCCGACCGGCGCAACTTACAGATATGGGCCTCGGGTGTCCAAGCCACCGAGGAAAACAGGGAACCCCATGCATTTTCGAAAAGAGGACACCCGTGGGAATCCGCAGAGGTGTGATTTGCGCCCATCGCCCCAGATTTTTTTACCCAGACAGCCCTGCAAAGTCGGAAATGTGGGGAAAAAAACGCTTTTTCCGCACATTTCGCTCGCCGCACCCATCTAAACGCGCCCCCCACAACACATGGCCTACCGTCCCGCGTTCCCACAGGTGTCCCGATGAAAACGGTACCTCACATGTGTGGGTGCACCTACCTGGCCGCCAAGGGGAAAGCCTAAAACACAAGTAACCCCAAGTCTGTTGTCAGAGGGAAATCTCCGACATTCTGCCGACCGGCGCAACTTACAGATATGGGCCTCGGGTGTCCAAGCCACCGAGGAAAACAGGGAACCCCATGCATTTTCGAAAAGAGGACACCCGTGGGAATCCGCAGAGGTGTGATTTGCGCCCATCGCCCCAGATTTTTTTACCCAGACAGCCCTGCAAAGTCGGAAATGTGGGGGAAAAAACGCTTTTTCCGCACATTTCACTCGCCGCACCCATCGAAACACGCCCCCCACAACACATGGCCTACCGTCCCGCGTTCCCACAGGTGTCCCGATGAAAACGGTACCTCACATGTGTGGGTGCACCTACCTGGCCGCCAAGGGGAAAGCCTAAAACACAAGTAACCCCAAGTCTGTTGTCCATTCTGCCGACCGGCGCAACTTACAGATATGGGCCTCGGGTGTCCAAGCCACCGAGGAAAACAGGGAACCCCATGCATTTTCGAAAAGAGGACACCCGTGGGAATCCGCAGAGGTGTGATTTGCGCCCATCGCCCCAGATTTTTTTACCCAGACAGCCCTGCAAAGTCGGAAATGTGGGGAAAAAAACGCTTTTTCCACACATTTCGCTCGCCGCACCCATCGAAACGCGCCCCCCACAACACATGGCCTACCGTCCCGCGTTCCCACAGGTGTCCCGATGAAAACGGTACCTCACATGTGTGGGTGCACCTACCTGGCCGCCAAGGGGAAAGCCTAAAACACAAGTAACCCCAAGTCTGTTGTCAGAGGGAAATCTCCGACATTCTGCCGACCGGCGCAACTTACAGATATGGGCCTCGGGTGTCCAAGCCACCGAGGGAAACAGGGAACCCCATGCATTTTCGAAAAGAGGACACCCGTGGGAATCCGCAGAGGTGTGATTTGCGCCCATCGCCCCAGATTTTTTTACCCAGACAGCCCTGCAAAGTCGGAAATGTGGGGGAAAAAACGCTTTTCCCGCACATTTCGCTCGCCGCACCCATCGAAACGCGCCCCCCACAACACATGGCCTACCGTCCCGCGTTCCCACAGGTGTCCCGATGAAAACGGTACCTCACATGTGTGGGTGCACCTACCTGGCCGCCAAGGGGAAAGCCTAAAACACAAGTAACCCCAAGTCTGTTGTCAGAGGGAAATCTCCGACATTCTGCCGACCGGCGCAACTTACAGATATGGGCCTCGGGTGTCCAAGCCACCGAGGAAAACAGGGAACCCCATGCATTTTCGAAAAGAGGACACCCGTGGGAATCCGCAGAGGTGTGATTTGCGCCCATCGCCCCAGATTTTTTTACCCAGACAGCCCTGCAAAGTCGGAAATGTGGGGGAAAAAATGCTTTTTCCGCACATTTCACTCGCCGCACCCATCGAAACACGCCCCCCACAACACATGGCCTACCGTCCCGCGTTCCCACAGGTGTACCGATGAAAACGGTACCTCACATGTGTGGGTGCACCTACCTGGCCGCCAAGGGGAAAGCCTAAAACACAAGTAACCCCAAGTCTGTTGTCCATTCTGCCGACCGGCGCAACTTACAGATATGGGCCTCGGGTGTCCAAGCCACCGAGGAAAACAGGGAACCCCATGCATTTTCGAAAAGAGGACACCCGTGGGAATCCGCAGAGGTGTGATTTGCGCCCATCGCCCCAGATTTTTTTACCCAGACAGCCCTGCAAAGTCGGAAATGTGGGGAAAAAAACGCTTTTTCCGCACATTTCGCTCGCCGCACCCATCGAAACACGCCCCCCACAACACATGGCCTACTGTCCCGCGTTCCCACAGGTGTCCCGATGAAAACGGTACCTCACATGTGTGGGTGCACCTACCTGGCCGCCAAGGGGAAAGCCTAAAACACAAGTAACCCCAAGTCTGTTGTCAGAGGGAAATCTCCGACATTTTGCCGACCGGCGCAACTTACAGATATGGGCCTCGGGTGTCCAAGCCAGCGAGGAAAACAGGGAACCCCATGCATTTTCGAAAAGAGGACACCCGTGGGAATCCGCAGAGGTGTGATTTGCGCCCATCGCCCCAGATTTTTTTACCCAGACAGCCCTGCAAAGTCGGAAATGTGGGGAAAAAACCGCTTTTTCCGCACATTTCGCTCGCCGCACCCATCGAAACACGCCCCCCACAACACATGGCCTACCGTCCCGCGTTCCCACAGGTGTCCCGATGAAAACGGTACCTCACATGTGTGGGTGCACCTACCTGGCCGCCAAGGGGAAAGCCTAAAACACAAGTAACCCCAAGTCTGTTGTCAGAAGGAAATCTCCGACATTCTGCCGACCGGCGCAACTTACAGATATGGGCCTCGGGTGTCCAAGCCACCGAGGAAAACAGGGAACCCCATGCATTTTCGAAAAGAGGACACCCGTGGGAATCCGCAGAGGTGTGATTTGCGCCCATCGCCCCAGATTTTTTTACCCAGACAGCCCTGCAAAGTCGGAAATGTGGGGAAAAAAACGCTTTTTCCGCACATTTCGCTCGCCGCACCCATCGAAACACGCCCCCCACAACACATGGCCTACCGTCCCGCGTTCCCACAGGTGTCGCGATGAAAACGGTACCTCACATGTGTGGGTGCACCTACCTGGCCGCCAAGGGGAAAGCCTAAAACACAAGTAACCCCAAGTCTGTTGTCCATTCTGCCGACCGGCGCAACTTACAGATATGGGCCTCGGGTGTCCAAGCCACCGAGGAAAACAGGGAACCCCATGCATTTTCGAAAAGAGGACACCCGTGGGAATCCGCAGAGGTGTGATTTGCGCCCATCGCCCCAGATTTTTTTACCCAGACAGCCCTGCAAAGTCGGAAATGTGGGGAAAAAAACGCTTTTTCCGCACATTTCGCTCGCCGCACCCATCGAAACGCGCCCCCCACAACACATGGCCTACCGTCCCGCGTTCCCACAGGTGTCCCGATGAAAACGGTACCTCACATGTGTGGGTGCACCTACCTGGCCGCCAAGGGGAAAGCCTAAAACACAAGTAACCCCAAGTCTGTTGTCAGAGGGAAATCTCCGACATTCTGCCGACCGGCGCAACTTACAGATATGGGCCTCGGGTGTCCAAGCCAGCGAGGAAAACAGGGAACCCCATGCATTTTCGAAAAGAGGACACCCGTGGGAATCCGCAGAGGTGTGATTTGCGCCCATCGCCCCAGATTTTTTTACCCAGACAGCCCTGCAAAGTCGGAAATGTGGGGAAAAAAACGCTTTTTCCGCACATTTCGCTCGCCGCACCCATCGAAACACGCCCCCCACAACACATGGCCTACCGTCCCGCGTTCCCACAGGTGTCGCGATGAAAACGGTACCTCACATGTGTGGGTGCACCTACCTGGCCGCCAAGGGGAAAGCCTAAAACACAAGTAACCCCAAGTCTGTTGTCCATTCTGCCGACCGGCGCAACTTACAGATATGGGCCTCGGGTGTCCAAGCCACCGAGGAAAACAGGGAACCCCATGCATTTTCGAAAAGAGGACACCCGTGGGAATCCGCAGAGGTGTGATTTGCGCCCATCGCCCCAGATTTTTTTACCCAGACAGCCCTGCAAAGTCGGAAATGTGGGGGAAAAAACGCTTTTTCCGCACATTTCGCTCGCCGCACCCATCCAAACGCGCCCCCCACAACACATGGCCTACCGTCCCGCGTTCCCACAGGTGTCCCGATGAAAACGGTACCCCACATGTGTGGGTGCACCTACCTGGCCGCCAAGGGGAAAGCCTAAAACACAAGTAACCCCAAGTCTGTTGTCAGAGGGAAATCTCCGACATTCTGCCGACCGGCGCAACTTACAGATATGGGCCTCGGGTGTCCAAGCCACCGAGGAAAACAGGGAACCCCATGCATTTTCGAAAAGAGGACACCCGTGGGAATCCGCAGAGGTGTGATTTGCGCCCATCGCCCCAGATTTTTTTACCCAGACAGCCCTGCAAAGTCGGAAATGTGGGGGAAAAAACGCTTTTTCCGCACATTTCACTCGCCGCACCCATCGAAACACGCCCCCCACAACACATGGCCTACCGTCCCGCGTTCCCACAGGTGTCCCGATGAAAACGGTACCTCACATGTGTGGGTGCACCTACCTGGCCGCCAAGGGGAAAGCCTAAAACACAAGTAACCCCAAGTCTGTTGTCCATTCTGCCGACCGGCGCAACTTACAGATATGGGCCTCGGGTGTCCAAGCCACCGAGGAAAACAGGGAACCCCATGCATTTTCGAAAAGAGGACACCCGTGGGAATCCGCAGAGGTGTGATTTGCGCCCATCGCCCCAGATTTTTTTACCCAGACAGCCCTGCAAATTCGGAAATGTGGGGAAAAAAACGCTTTTTCCGCACATTTCGCTCGCCGCACCCATCGAAACGCGCCCCCCACAACACATGGCCTACCGTCCCGCGTTCCCACAGGTGTCCCGATGAAAACGGTACCTCACATGTGTGGGTGCACCTACCTGGCCGCCAAGGGGAAAGCCTAAAACACAAGTAACCCCAAGTCTGTTGTCAGAGGGAAATCTCCGACATTCTGCCGACCGGCGCAACTTACAGATATGGGCCTCGGGTGTCCAAGCCACCGAGGGAAACAGGGAACCCCATGCATTTTCGAAAAGAGGACACCCGTGGGAATCCGCAGAGGTGTGATTTGCGCCCATCGCCCCAGATTTTTTTACCCAGACAGCCCTGCAAAGTCGGAAATGTGGGGGAAAAAACGCTTTTCCCGCACATTTCGCTCGCCGCACCCATCGAAACGCGCCCCCCACAACACATGGCCTACCGTCCCGCGTTCCCACAGGTGTCCCGATGAAAACGGTACCTCACATGTGTGGGTGCACCTACCTGGCCGCCAAGGGGAAAGCCTAAAACACAAGTAACCCCAAGTCTGTTGTCAGAGGGAAATCTCCGACATTCTGCCGACCGGCGCAACTTACAGATATGGGCCTCGGGTGTCCAAGCCACCGAGGAAAACAGGGAACCCCATGCATTTTCGAAAAGAGGACACCCGTGGGAATCCGCAGAGGTGTGATTTGCGCCCATCGCCCCAGATTTTTTTACCCAGACAGCCCTGCAAAGTCGGAAATGTGGGGGAAAAAACGCTTTTTCCGCACATTTCACTCGCCGCACCCATCGAAACACGCCCCCCACAACACATGGCCTACCGTCCCGCGTTCCCACAGGTGTACCGATGAAAACGGTACCTCACATGTGTGGGTGCACCTACCTGGCCGCCAAGGGGAAAGCCTAAAACACAAGTAACCCCAAGTCTGTTGTCCATTCTGCCGACCGGCGCAACTTACAGATATGGGCCTCGGGTGTCCAGGCCACCGAGGAAAACAGGGAACCCCATGCATTTTCGAAAAGAGGACACCCGTGGGAATCCGCAGAGGTGTGATTTGCACCCATCGCCCCAGATTTTTTTACCCAGACAGCCCTGCAAAGTCGGAAATGTGGGGAAAAAAACGCTTTTTCCGCACATTTCGCTCGCCGCACCCATCGAAACACGCCCCCCACAACACATGGCCTACTGTCCCGCGTTCCCACAGGTGTCCCGATGAAAACGGTACCTCACATGTGTGGGTGCACCTACCTGGCCGCCAAGGGGAAAGCCTAAAACACAAGTAACCCCAAGTCTGTTGTCAGAGGGAAATCTCCGACATTTTGCCGACCGGCGCAACTTACAGATATGGGCCTCGGGTGTCCAAGCCAGCGAGGAAAACAGGGAACCCCATGCATTTTCGAAAAGAGGACACCCGTGGGAATCCGCAGAGGTGTGATTTGCGCCCATCGCCCCAGATTTTTTTACCCAGACAGCCCTGCAAAGTCGGAAATGTGGGGAAAAAACCGCTTTTTCCGCACATTTCGCTCGCCGCACCCATCGAAACACGCCCCCCACAACACATGGCCTACCGTCCCGCGTTCCCACAGGTGTCCCGATGAAAACGGTACCTCACATGTGTGGGTGCACCTACCTGGCCGCCAAGGGGAAAGCCTAAAACACAAGTAACCCCAAGTCTGTTGTCAGAAGGAAATCTCCGACATTCTGCCGACCGGCGCAACTTACAGATATGGGCCTCGGGTGTCCAAGCCACCGAGGAAAACAGGGAACCCCATGCATTTTCGAAAAGAGGACACCCGTGGGAATCCGTAGAGGTGTGATTTGCGCCCATCGCCCCAGATTTTTTTACCCAGACAGCCCTGCAAAGTCGGAAATGTGGGGAAAAAAACGCTTTTTCCGCACATTTCGCTCGCCGCACCCATCGAAACACGCCCCCCACAACACATGGCCTACCGTCCCGCGTTCCCACAGGTGTCCCGATGAAAACGGTACCTCACATGTGTGGGTGCACCTACCTGGCCGCCAAGGGGAAAGCCTAAAACACAAGTAACCCCAAGTCTGTTGTCCATTCTGCCGACCGGCGCAACTTACAGATATGGGCCTCGGGTGTCCAAGCCACCGAGGAAAACAGGGAACCCCATGCATTTTCGAAAAGAGGACACCCGTGGGAATCCGCAGAGGTGTGATTTGCGCCCATCGCCCCAGATTTTTTTACCCAGACAGCCCTGCAAAGTCGGAAATGTGGGGAAAAAAACGCTTTTTCCGCACATTTCGCTCGCCGCACCCATCTAAACGCGCCCCCCACAACACATGGCCTACCGTCCCGCGTTCCCACAGGTGTCCCGATGAAAACGGTACCTCACATGTGTGGGTGCACCTACCTGGCCGCCAAGGGGAAAGCCTAAAACACAAGTAACCCCAAGTCTGTTGTCAGAGGGAAATCTCCGACATTCTGCCGACCGGCGCAACTTACAGATATGGGCCTCGGGTGTCCAAGCCACCGAGGAAAACAGGGAACCCCATGCATTTTCGAAAAGAGGACACCCGTGGGAATCCGCAGAGGTGTGATTTGCGCCCATCGCCCCAGATTTTTTTACCCAGACAGCCCTGCAAAGTCGGAAATGTGGGGGAAAAAACGCTTTTTCCGCACATTTCACTCGCCGCACCCATCGAAACACGCCCCCCACAACACATGGCCTACCGTCCCGCGTTCCCACAGGTGTCCCGATGAAAACGGTACCTCACATGTGTGGGTGCACCTACCTGGCCGCCAAGGGGAAAGCCTAAAACACAAGTAACCCCAAGTCTGTTGTCAGAGGGAAATCTCCGACATTCTGCCGACCGGCGCAACTTACAGATATGGGCCTCGGGTGTCCAAGCCAGCGAGGAAAACAGGGAACCCCATGCATTTTCGAAAAGAGGACACCCGTGGGAATCCGCAGAGGTGTGATTTGCGCCCATCGCCCCAGATTTTTTTACCCAGACAGCCCTGCAAAGTCGGAAATGTGGGGAAAAAAACGCTTTTTCCGCACATTTCGCTCGCCGCACCCATCGAAACACGCCCCCCACAACACATGGCCTACCGTCCCGCGTTCCCACAGGTGTCCCGATGAAAACGGTACCTCACATGTGTGGGTGCACCTACCTGGCCGCCAAGGGGAAAGCCTAAAACACAAGTAACCCCAAGTCTGTTGTCCATTCTGCCGACCGGCGCAACTTACAGATATGGGCCTCGGGTGTCCAAGCCACCGAGGAAAACAGGGAACCCCATGCATTTTCGAAAAGAGGACACCCGTGGGAATCCGCAGAGGTGTGATTTGCGCCCATCGCCCCAGATTTTTTTACCCAGACAGCCCTGCAAAGTCGGAAATGTGGGGGAAAAAACGCTTTTTCCGCACATTTCGCTCGCCGCACCCATCGAAACGCGCCCCCCACAACACATGGCCTACCGTCCCGCGTTCCCACAGGTGTCCCGATGAAAACGGTACCTCACATGTGTGGGTGCACCTACCTGGCCGCCAAGGGGAAAGCCTAAAACACAAGTAACCCCAAGTCTGTTGTCAGAGGGAAATCTCCGACATTCTGCCGACCGGCGCAACTTACAGATATGGGCCTCGGGTGTCCAAGCCACCGAGGAAAACAGGGAACCCCATGCATTTTCGAAAAGAGGACACCCGTGGGAATCCGCAGAGGTGTGATTTGCGCCCATCGCCCCAGATTTTTTTACCCAGACAGCCCTGCAAAGTCGGAAATGTGGGGGAAAAAACGCTTTTTCCGCACATTTCACTCGCCGCACCCATCGAAACACGCCCCCCACAACACATGGCCTACCGTCCCGCGTTCCCACAGGTGTCCCGATGAAAACGGTACCTCACATGTGTGGGTGCACCTACCTGGCCGCCAAGGGGAAAGCCTAAAACACAAGTAACCCCAAGTCTGTTGTCCATTCTGCCGACCGGCGCAACTTACAGATATGGGCCTCGGGTGTCCAAGCCACCGAGGAAAACAGGGAACCCCATGCATTTTCGAAAAGAGGACACCCGTGGGAATCCGCAGAGGTGTGATTTGCGCCCATCGCCCCAGATTTTTTTACCCAGACAGCCCTGCAAAGTCGGAAATGTGGGGAAAAAAACGCTTTTTCCGCACATTTCGCTCGCCGCACCCATCGAAACGCGCCCCCCACAACACATGGCCTACCGTCCCGCGTTCCCACAGGTGTCCCGATGAAAACGGTACCTCACATGTGTGGGTGCACCTACCTGGCCGCCAAGGGTAAAGCCTAAAACACAAGTAACCCCAAGTCTGTTGTCAGAGGGAAATCTCCGACATTCTGCCGACCGGCGCAACTTACAGATATGGGCCTCGGGTGTCCAAGCCACCGAGGAAAACAGGGAACCCCATGCATTTTCGAAAAGAGGACACCCGTGGGAATCCGCAGAGGTGTGATTTGCGCCCATCGCCCCAGATTTTTTTACCCAGACAGCCCTGCAAAGTCGGAAATGTGGGGGAAAAAACGCTTTTTCCGCACATTTCACTCGCCGCACCCATCGAAACACGCCCCCCACAACACATGGCCTACCGTCCCGCGTTCCCACAGGTGTCCCGATGAAAACGGTACCTCACATGTGTGGGTGCACCTACCTGGCCGCCAAGGGGAAAGCCTAAAACACAAGTAACCCCAAGTCTGTTGTCCATTCTGCCGACCGGCGCAACTTACAGATATGGGCCTCGGGTGTCCAAGCCACCGAGGAAAACAGGGAACCCCATGCATTTTCGAAAAGAGGACACCCGTGGGAATCCGCAGAGGTGTGATTTGCGCCCATCGCCCCAGATTTTTTTACCCAGACAGCCCTGCAAATTCGGAAATGTGGGGAAAAAAACGCTTTTTCCGCACATTTCGCTCGCCGCACCCATCGAAACACGCCCCCCACAACACATGGCCTACCGTCCCGCGTTCCCACAGGTGTCCCGATGAAAACGGTACCTCACATGTGTGGGTGCACCTACCTGGCCGCCAAGGGGAAAGCCTAAAACACAAGTAACCCCAAGTCTGTTGTCAGAAGGAAATCTCCGACATTCTGCCGACCGGCGCAACTTACAGATATGGGCCTCGGGTGTCCAAGCCACCGAGGAAAACAGGGAACCCCATGCATTTTCGAAAAGAGGACACCCGTGGGAATCCGTAGAGGTGTGATTTGCGCCCATCGCCCCAGATTTTTTTACCCAGACAGCCCTGCAAAGTCGGAAATGTGGGGAAAAAAACGCTTTTTCCGCACATTTCGCTCGCCGCACCCATCGAAACACGCCCCCCACAACACATGGCCTACCGTCCCGCGTTCCCACAGGTGTCCCGATGAAAACGGTACCTCACATGTGTGGGTGCACCTACCTGGCCGCCAAGGGGAAAGCCTAAAACACAAGTAACCCCAAGTCTGTTGTCCATTCTGCCGACCGGCGCAACTTACAGATATGGGCCTCGGGTGTCCAAGCCACCGAGGAAAACAGGGAACCCCATGCATTTTCGAAAAGAGGACACCCGTGGGAATCCGCAGAGGTGTGATTTGCGCCCATCGCCCCAGATTTTTTTACCCAGACAGCCCTGCAAAGTCGGAAATGTGGGGAAAAAAACGCTTTTTCCGCACATTTCGCTCGCCGCACCCATCTAAACGCGCCCCCCACAACACATGGCCTACCGTCCCGCGTTCCCACAGGTGTCCCGATGAAAACGGTACCTCACATGTGTGGGTGCACCTACCTGGCCGCCAAGGGGAAAGCCTAAAACACAAGTAACCCCAAGTCTGTTGTCAGAGGGAAATCTCCGACATTCTGCCGACCGGCGCAACTTACAGATATGGGCCTCGGGTGTCCAAGCCACCGAGGAAAACAGGGAACCCCATGCATTTTCGAAAAGAGGACACCCGTGGGAATCCGCAGAGGTGTGATTTGCGCCCATCGCCCCAGATTTTTTTACCCAGACAGCCCTGCAAAGTCGGAAATGTGGGGGAAAAAACGCTTTTTCCGCACATTTCGCTCGCCGCACCCATCGAAACACGCCCCCCACAACACATGGCCTACCGTCCCGCGTTCCCACAGGTGTCCCGATGAAAACGGTACCTCACATGTGTGGGTGCACCTACCTGGCCGCCAAGGGGAAAGCCTAAAACACAAGTAACCCCAAGTCTGTTGTCCATTCTGCCGACCGGCGCAACTTACAGATATGGGCCTCGGGTGTCCAAGCCACCGAGGAAAACAGGGAACCCCATGCATTTTCGAAAAGAGGACACCCGTGGGAATCCGCAGAGGTGTGATTTGCGCCCATCGCCCCAGATTTTTTTACCCAGACAGCCCTGCAAAGTCGGAAATGTGGGGAAAAAAACGCTTTTTCCGCACATTTCGCTCGCCGCACCCATCGAAACACGCCCCCCACAACACATGGCCTACTGTCCCGCGTTCCCACAGGTGTCCCGATGAAAACGGTACCTCACATGTGTGGGTGCACCTACCTGGCCGCCAAGGGGAAAGCCTAAAACACAAGTAACCCCAAGTCTGTTGTCAGAGGGAAATCTCCGACATTTTGCCGACCGGCGCAACTTACAGATATGGGCCTCGGGTGTCCAAGCCAGCGAGAAAAACAGGGAACCCCATGCATTTTCGAAAAGAGGACACCCGTGGGAATCCGCAGAGGTGTGATTTGCGCCCATCGCCCCAGATTTTTTTACCCAGACAGCCCTGCAAAGTCGGAAATGTGGGGAAAAAACCGCTTTTTCCGCACATTTCGCTCGCCGCACCCATCGAAACACGCCCCCCACAACACATGGCCTACCGTCCCGCGTTCCCACAGGTGTCCCGATGAAAACGGTACCTCACATGTGTGGGTGCACCTACCTGGCCGCCAAGGGGAAAGCCTAAAACACAAGTAACCCCAAGTCTGTTGTCCATTCTGCCGACCGGCGCAACTTACAGATATGGGCCTCGGGTGTCCAAGCCACCGAGGAAAACAGGGAACCCCATGCATTTTCGAAAAGAGGACACCCGTGGGAATCCGCAGAGGTGTGATTTGCGCCCATCGCCCCAGATTTTTTTACCCAGACAGCCCTGCAAAGTCGGAAATGTGGGGAAAAAAACGCTTTTTCCGCACATTTCGCTCGCCGCACCCATCTAAACGCGCCCCCCACAACACATGGCCTACCGTCCCGCATTCCCACAGGTGTCCCGATGAAAACGGTACCTCACATGTGTGGGTGCACCTACCTGGCCGCCAAGGGGAAAGCCTAAAACACAAGTAACCCCAAGTCTGTTGTCAGAGGGAAATCTCCGACATTCTGCCGACCGGCGCAACTTACAGATATGGGCCTCGGGTGTCCAAGCCACCGAGGAAAACAGGGAACCCCATGCATTTTCGAAAAGAGGACACCCGTGGGAATCCGCAGAGGTGTGATTTGCGCCCATCGCCCCAGATTTTTTTACCCAGACAGCCCTGCAAAGTCGGAAATGTGGGGGAAAAAACGCTTTTTCCGCACATTTCACTCGCCGCACCCATCGAAACACGCCCCCCACAACACATGGCCTACCGTCCCGCGTTCCCACAGGTGTCCCGATGAAAACGGTACCTCACATGTGTGGGTGCACCTACCTGGCCGCCAAGGGGAAAGCCTAAAACACAAGTAACCCCAAGTCTGTTGTCCATTCTGCCGACCGGCGCAACTTACAGATATGGGCCTCGGGTGTCCAAGCCACCGAGGAAAACAGGGAACCCCATGCATTTTCGAAAAGAGGACACCCGTGGGAATCCGCAGAGGTGTGATTTGCGCCCATCGCCCCAGATTTTTTTACCCAGACAGCCCTGCAAAGTCGGAAATGTGGGGAAAAAGACGCTTTTTCCGCACATTTCGCTCGCCGCACCCATCGAAACACGCCCCCCACAACACATGGCCTACCGTCCCGCGTTCCCACAGGTGTCCCGATGAAAACGGTACCTCACATGTGTGGGTGCACCTACCTGGCCGCCAAGGGGAAAGCCTAAAACACAAGTAACCCCAAGTCTGTTGTCAGAGGGAAATCTCCGACATTCTGCCGACCGGCGCAACTTACAGATATGGGCCTCGGGTGTCCAAGCCAGCGAGGAAAACAGGGAACCCCATGCATTTTCGAAAAGAGGACACCCGTGGGAATCCGCAGAGGTGTGATTTGCGCCCATCGCCCCAGATTTTTTTACCCAGACAGCCCTGCAAAGTCGGAAATGTGGGGAAAAAAACGCTTTTTCCGCACATTTCGCTCGCCGCACCCATCGAAACACGCCCCCCACAACACATGGCCTACCGTCCCGCGTTCCCACAGGTGTCCCGATGAAAACGGTACCTCACATGTGTGGGTGCACCTACCTGGCCGCCAAGGGGAAAGCCTAAAACACAAGTAACCCCAAGTCTGTTGTCCATTCTGCCGACCGGCGCAACTTACAGATATGGGCCTCGGGTGTCCAAGCCACCAAGGAAAACAGGGAACCCCATGCATTTTCGAAAAGAGGACACCCGTGGGAATCCGCAGAGGTGTGATTTGCGCCCATCGCCCCAGATTTTTTTACCCAGACAGCCCTGCAAAGTCGGAAATGTGGGGGAAAAAACGCTTTTTCCGCACATTTCGCTCGCCGCACCCATCGAAACGCGCCCCCCACAACACATGGCCTACCGTCCCGCGTTCCCACAGGTGTCCCGATGAAAACGGTACCTCACATGTGTGGGTGCACCTACCTGGCCGCCAAGGGGAAAGCCTAAAACACAAGTAACCCCAAGTCTGTTGTCAGAGGGAAATCTCCGACATTCTGCCGACCGGCGCAACTTACAGATATGGGCCTCGGGTGTCCAAGCCACCGAGGAAAACAGGGAACCCCATGCATTTTCGAAAAGAGGACACCCGTGGGAATCCGCAGAGGTGTGATTTGCGCCCATCGCCCCAGATTTTTTTACCCAGACAGCCCTGCAAAGTCGGAAATGTGGGGGAAAAAACGCTTTTTCCGCACATTTCACTCGCCGCACCCATCGAAACACGCCCCCCACAACACATGGCCTACCGTCCCGCGTTCCCACAGGTGTCCCGATGAAAACGGTACCTCACATGTGTGGGTGCACCTACCTGGCCGCCAAGGGGAAAGCCTAAAACACAAGTAACCCCAAGTCTGTTGTCCATTCTGCCGACCGGCGCAACTTACAGATATGGGCCTCGGGTGTCCAAGCCACCGAGGAAAACAGGGAACCCCATGCATTTTCGAAAAGAGGACACCCGTGGGAATCCGCAGAGGTGTGATTTGCGCCCATCGCCCCAGATTTTTTTACCCAGACAGCCCTGCAAAGTCGGAAATGTGGGGAAAAAAACGCTTTTTCCGCACATTTCGCTCGCCGCACCCATCGAAACGCGCCCCCCACAACACATGGCCTACCGTCCCGCGTTCCCACAGGTGTCCCGATGAAAACGGTACCTCACATGTGTGGGTGCACCTACCTGGCCGCCAAGGGTAAAGCCTAAAACACAAGTAACCCCAAGTCTGTTGTCAGAGGGAAATCTCCGACATTCTGCCGACCGGCGCAACTTACAGATATGGGCCTCGGGTGTCCAAGCCACCGAGGAAAACAGGGAACCCCATGCATTTTCGAAAAGAGGACACCCGTGGGAATCCGCAGAGGTGTGATTTGCGCCCATCGCCCCAGATTTTTTTACCCAGACAGCCCTGCAAAGTCGGAAATGTGGGGGAAAAAACGCTTTTTCCGCACATTTCACTCGCCGCACCCATCGAAACACGCCCCCCACAACACATGGCCTACCGTCCCGCGTTCCCACAGGTGTCCCGATGAAAACGGTACCTCACATGTGTGGGTGCACCTACCTGGCCGCCAAGGGGAAAGCCTAAAACACAAGTAACCCCAAGTCTGTTGTCCATTCTGCCGACCGGCGCAACTTACAGATATGGGCCTCGGGTGTCCAAGCCACCGAGGAAAACAGGGAACCCCATGCATTTTCGAAAAGAGGACACCCGTGGGAATCCGCAGAGGTGTGATTTGCGCCCATCGCCCCAGATTTTTTTACCCAGACAGCCCTGCAAATTCGGAAATGTGGGGAAAAAAACGCTTTTTCCGCACATTTCGCTCGCCGCACCCATCGAAACGCGCCCCCCACAACACATGGCCTACCGTCCCGCGTTCCCACATGTGTCCCGATGAAAACGGTACCTCACATGTGTGGGTGCACCTACCGGGGGCGCAAAAGGAAAAGGGTAACCAACTGGGAACCCCAAGCCATTCGCCACTGCCCATTTTGTTCATGTGGGCAACCTACAGATTTGGGCCTAGGGTGTCGCAGCCAGCAAGGGAAACAGGGAACCCCATGCATTTCCCAAAAGAGGACACCCGTGGGAATCCACAGAGGTCTGACTTACGCAAATCGGCCCAGAATGTAATACCCAGAACCACCAGCAAAGACCCACATGGGAGAAGGGTGCCCAAGGCCAGGGATATTACCGCCGACTTTGCTGGAGCCCTGGCTGCCCTGCGTTACAGCTTCTCCCCACCAAGGAGTCTCGGCAGTGTGCCAATACCTCCCCGAAGGGAAAAGCTGTAATGCAGCCAAGCCGCAACTCCAGGACAGTTGGAGGTGATCTGCCCAGACGGGCCATTCCCACCCACACCACCAACAATCCAGCCCCAGTCTCACCCACCCCACTGACAGTGGGCCCTAACCATAGAATAATAAAAAACAGTACTCACATAACGTTGCAGCTGCTCGGGTAGAAAAAGCTGTAAACAAAACAAAGAACATGTGTTACCTATGGTCACACCAGCAAAATGTAGCCCTCCCCGGGGGCAGATAGGGGGGGGGGGTTGTCCTGCACTCCTCCCTGGGCTGAGGCGTCCGTTCCTAGGAGCAGATATCTGGTCCCAGGAAGGGCTGCATGACTTGGCACCCACTCCATTGCGGGTGGGGGGGGGGTCAACGCCCCATCCCATTAGAAAATTCCCTGACCCATTGGGGTGCCCCACCGCCCCCCCTAAAAAGCGTACCACCATTTTCATTTTTTTCCTTTGGTAACCCAACTCCCCTTGGTGCAGAGGGTCACATTGGTGTGCCAATCTGGCGCCGGGGTGCCCAAACCTTACTGCCCCACCCACTGGGGGGGCCTGACCCACCATTTTTGGGGGCCCTCTCCCCCCTCACCCCAAATGGCTGGGGGACACACCTCATGCAGGCCTCCCTGGGCCTCCTCCAAACGGCTGCGTGAGGTACACCCCACCTCCATTTGGGGTGAGGGGGGAGAGGGCCACGCCAAAAGGTGGGGCAGGACCCCCAATAGATGGGGCAGTAGGGTTTGGGCACCCTGGGGGCAGATAGCCACACTAATGTGGCCATCTGCACCAAGCAAAGTTGGGTAAACAAAAACAAAATATACAAAACCACAGGCTGCTTTTTAGGGGGGGCTGAGGGCCACCCTAAATTGGCAGCGCATGATGTACCGCAACGGGGGGTGGCCCTCAACCCCCCCCCCACCCCAAATGGAGGGCCCCACCTCATGCAACCCTCCCTGGGGGCAGATATCTGCTCCTAGGAAGGGGCATCTGACCCCAGGGAGGGATGCATGAGGTGAGGCCCCCCTATCTGCGCCCAGGGAGGGTTGCATGAGGTGGGGCCCTCCATTTGGGGTGGGGGGGGGTTGAGGGCCACCCCCCGTTGCGGTACATCATGCGCTGCCAATTCAGGGTGGCCCTCAGCCCCCCCTAAAAAGCAGCCTGTGATTTTGTATATTTTTTTTTGTTTACCCAACTTGGCTTGGTGCAGATGGGCCCATTAGTGTGGCTATCTGCCCCCAGGGTGCCCAAACCCTACTGCCCCATCTATTGGGGGTCCTGCCCGACCTTTTGGGGTGCCCCCCCCACCCCACCCCCAATGGCTGGGGGACACACCTCATGCAGGCCTCCCTGGGCCTCCTCCAAACGGCTGCGTGAGGTACACCCCACCTCCATTTGGGGTGAGGGGGGAGAGGGCCACCCCAAAAGGTGGGGCAGGACCCCCAATAGATGGGGCAGTAGGGTTTGGGCACCCTGGGGGCAGATAGCCACACTAATGTGGCCATCTGCACCAAGCAAAGTTGGGTAAACAAAAAAAAATATACAAAACCACAGGCTGCTTTTTAGGGGGGGCTGAGGGCCACCCTAAATTGGCAGCGCATGATGTACCGCAACGGGGGGTGGCCCTCAACCCCCCCCACCCCAAATGGAGGGCCCCACCTCATGCAACCCTCCCTGGGGGCAGATATCTGCTCCTAGGAAGGGGCATCTGACCCCAGGGAGGGATGCATGAGGTGAGGCCCCCCCTATCTGCGCCCAGGGAGGGTTGCATGAGGTGGGGCCCTCCATTTGGGGTGGGGGGGGGTTGAGGGCCACCCCCCGTTGCGGTACATCATGCGCTGCCAATTCAGGGTGGCCCTCAGCCCCCCCTAAAAAGCAGCCTGTGATTTTGTATATTTTTTTTTGTTTACCCAACTTGGCTTGGTGCAGATGGGCCCATTAGTGTGGCTATCTGCCCCCAGGGTGCCCAAACCCTACTGCCCCATCTATTGGGGGTCCTGCCCCACCTTTTGGGGTGCCCCCCCCCACCCCACCCCCAATGGCTGGGGGACACACCTCATGCAGGCCTCCCTGGGCCTCCTCCAAACGGCTGCGTGAGGTACACCCCACCTCCATTTGGAGTGAGGGGGGAGAGGGCCACCCCAAAAGGTGGGGCAGGACCCCCAATAGATGGGGCAGTAGGGTTTGGGCACCCTGGGGGCAGATAGCCACACTAATGTGGCCATCTGCACCAAGCAAAGTTGGGTAAACAAAAAAAAATATACAAAACCACAGGCTGCTTTTTAGGGGGGGCTGAGGGCCACCCTAAATTGGCAGCGCATGATGTACCGCAACGGGGGGTGGCCCTCAACCCCCCCGCACCCCAAATGGAGGGCCCCACCTCATGCAACCCTCCCTGGGGGCAGATATCTGCTCCTAGGAAGGGGCATCTGACCCCAGGGAGGGATGCATGAGGTGAGGCCCCCCCTATCTGCGCCCAGGGAGGGTTGCATGAGGTGGGGCCCTCCATTTGGGGTGGGGGGGGGGTTGAGGGCCACCCCCCGTTGCGGTACATCATGCGCTGCCAATTCAGGGTGGCCCTCAGCCCCCCCTAAAAAGCAGCCTGTGATTTTGTATATTTTTTTTTGTTTACCCAACTTGGCTTGGTGCAGATGGGCCCATTAGTGTGGCTATCTGCCCCCAGGGTGCCCAAACCCTACTGCCCCATCTATTGGGGGTCCTGCCCCACCTTTTGGGGTGCCCCCCCCCCACCCCACCCCCAATGGCTGGGGGACACACCTCATGCAGGCCTCCCTGGGCCTCCTCCAAACGGCTGCGTGAGGTACACCCCACCTCCATTTGGGGTGAGGGGGGAGAGGGCCACCCCAAAAGGTGGGGCAGGACCCCCAATAGATGGGGCAGTAGGGTTTGGGCACCCTGGGGGCAGATAGCCACACTAATGTGGCCATCTGCACCAAGCAAAGTTGGGTAAACAAAAAAAAATATACAAAACCACAGGCTGCTTTTTAGGGGGGGCTGAGGGCCACCCTAAATTGGCAGCGCATGATGTACCGCAACGGGGGGTGGCCCTCAACCCCCCCCCACCCCAAATGGAGGGCCCCACCTCATGCAACCCTCCCTGGGGGCAGATATCTGCTCCTAGGAAGGGGCATCTGACCCCAGGGAGGGATGCATGAGGTGAGGCCCCCCCTATCTGCGCCCAGGGAGGGTTGCATGAGGTGGGGCCCTCCATTTGGGGTGGGGGGGGGTTGAGGGCCACCCCCCGTTGCGGTACATCATGCGCTGCCAATTCAGGGTGGCCCTCAGCCCCCCCTAAAAAGCAGCCTGTGATTTTGTATATTTTTTTTTGTTTACCCAACTTGGCTTGGTGCAGATGGGCCCATTAGTGTGGCTATCTGCCCCCAGGGTGCCCAAACCCTACTGCCCCATCTATTGGGGGTCCTGCCCCACCTTTTGGGGTGCCCCCCCCCACCCCACCCCCAATGGCTGGGGGACACACCTCATGCAGGCCTCCCTGGGCCTCCTCCAAACGGCTGCGTGAGGTACACCCCACCTCCATTTGGGGTGAGGGGGGAGAGGGCCACCCCAAAAGGTGGGGCAGGACCCCCAATAGATGGGGCAGTAGGGTTTGGGCACCCTGGGGGCAGATAGCCACACTAATGTGGCCATCTGCACCAAGCAAAGTTGGGTAAACAAAAAAAAATATACAAAACCACAGGCTGCTTTTTAGGGGGGGCTGAGGGCCACCCTAAATTGGCAGCGCATGATGTACCGCAACGGGGGGTGGCCCTCAACCCCCCCCCACCCCAAATGGAGGGCCCCACCTCATGCAACCCTCCCTGGGGGCAGATATCTGCTCCTAGGAAGGGGCATCTGACCCCAGGGAGGGATGCATGAGGTGAGGCCCCCCCTATCTGCGCCCAGGGAGGGTTGCATGAGGTGGGGCCCTCCATTTGGGGTGGGGGGGGTTGAGGGCCACCCCCCGTTGCGGTACATCATGCGCTGCCAATTCAGGGTGGCCCTCAGCCCCCCCTAAAAAGCAGCCTGTGATTTTGTATATTTTTTTTTGTTTACCCAACTTGGCTTGGTGCAGATGGGCCCATTAGTGTGGCTATCTGCCCCCAGGGTGCCCAAACCCTACTGCCCCATCTATTGGGGGTCCTGCCCCACCTTTTGGGGTGCCCCCCCCCCACCCCACCCCCAATGGCTGGGGGACACACCTCATGCAGGCCTCCCTGGGCCTCCTCCAAACGGCTGCGTGAGGTACACCCCACCTCCATTTGGGGTGAGGGGGGAGAGGGCCACCCCAAAAGGTGGGGCTGGACCCCCAATAGATGGGGCAGTAGGGTTTGGGCACCCTGGGGGCAGATAGCCACACTAATGTGGCCATCTGCACCAAGCAAAGTTGGGTAAACAAAAAAAAAATTACAAAACCACAGGCTGCTTTTTAGGGGGGGCTGAGGGCCACCCTAAATTGGCAGCGCATGATGTACTGCAACGGGGGGTGGCCCTCAACCCCCCCCCACCCCAAATGGAGGGCCCCACCTCATGCAACCCTCCCTGGGGGCAGATATCTGCTCCTAGGAAGGGGCATCTGACCCCAGGGAGGGATGCATGAGGTGAGGCCCCCCCTATCTGCGCCCAGGGAGGGTTGCATGAGGTGGGGCCCTCCATTTGGGGTGGGGGGGGGTTGAGGGCCACCCCCCGTTGCGGTACATCATGCGCTGCCAATTTAGGGTGGCCCTCAGCCCCCCCTAAAAAGCAGCCTGTTTTTTTGTATATTTTTTTTTGTTTACCCAACTTGGCTTGGTGCAGATGGGCCCATTAGTGTGGCTATCTGCCCCCAGGGTGCCCAAACCTTACTGTCTCATCTATTGGGGGTCCTGCCCCAGCTTTTGGGGTGCCCCCCCCCACCCCACCCCCAATGGCTGGGGGACACACCTCATGCAGGCCTCCCTGGGCCTCCTCCAAACGGCTGCGTGAGGTACACCCCACCTCCCTTTGGGGTGAGGGGGGAGAGGGCCACCCCAAAAGGTGGGGCTGGACCCCCAATAGATGGGGCAGTAGGGTTTGGGCACCCTGGGGGCAGATAGCCACACTAATGTGGCCATCTGCACCAAGCAAAGTTGGGTAAACAAAAAAAAAATTACAAAACCACAGGCTGCTTTTTAGGGGGGGCTGAGGGCCACCCTAAATTGGCAGCGCATGATGTACCGCAACGGGGGGTGGCCCTCAACCCCCCCCACCCCAAATGGAGGGCCCCACCTCATGCAACCCTCCCTGGGGGCAGATAGGGGGGGCCCCACCTCATGCATCCCTCCCTGGGGTCAGATGGCCCTCCCTAGGAACAGATATCTGCCCCCAGGGAGGGTTACAAGGGGTGCCCCCTTTCTACTTTGGTTGGGGGGGCACCCGCCCCTATGGGGGGACACCCCCTCCCTTTCATTCAGTAAATAATCCATGGTGGCTAGTGGCCCCCACCCCTTCCCCCAACCCTGTTTCCCATCATTTCATTTTTGTTTTTTATTTTACATTCCCTTGGGGCAGATGGTCAGCCATCTGCCCCAGGGTTCACATACACGTGCCCCCATGCTTTGGGGTCGGGAGGGGGGAGAGGGCTGCTTACTTGAAGCAGCCCCCTTCCCACCCCCCACCTCACAAAGAGATCCATGGTGGTCTAGTGGGTTGCTGGTCACGGATCGAGCGCTCTGCGCCGATCCGTGACCAGCAATGCCTCATATGTGGTGTCCTTGGAAAGGGGAGAAAGTCCCCTTTCCAGGGACACCACTTTCTGTTCAATCCCTGGTGGCCTAGTGGGCCCCAGGACCCCAAACCCCCTCCCACCTCCCCCCATCCCTCAGATTATTATTATTTTTTTTAGATATATTTCCCTGGGGGCAGATGGCCAGCCATCTGCCCCCAGGGTACATTTTCATGTGTCCCCATGCTTTGGGGGCCGGGGGGGGGGGAGAGGGCTGCTTACCTGAAGCAGCCCCCCTCCCCCCCAACTCGCAAACAGATCCATGGTGGTTCAGTGGGTTGCTGGTCACGGATCAGCGCTCTGCGCTGATCCGTGACCAGCAATGCGGCATATGAGTGGTGTCCCTGGAAAGGGGAGAAAGTCCCCTTTCCAGGGACACCACTTTTAGGTCAATCGCTGGTGGCCCAGTGGGCCCCAGGGCCCAAAACCCCCTCCCACCTCCCTCCTTCCCTCGATTTTTTTTTTTTTTTTTTTTTTCCCCCCCACCCCCGGGGGCAGTGATCATCTGCCCCCAGGGGTCCCTGGCGCTGTGGCCCCATGCTTTGGGGCCACGGGGGAAGGGGGCCGCTTACCTAGTAAGCAGCCCCCCCTCCCCCACGCGTCACAAAAGGATCTTCGTTTGATCCGTGACGTTGCTGCCCGCGGATCGAGGCGCCCTGCGCCCGATCCGCGGGCAGCAAAGTCACACAATGGGTACCGTTGGAAAGGGGAGAATCTCCCCTTTCCAACGGTACCCGCCTCGATCTCCGGCTTGAAATACAGCCGGAGATCGAGGCGGAACAAGAAGGGCACTCACCTTCTCTCTCCAACGCAGCAGCCGAAAATGGCTGCTGCGTTGGAAATACTTTCCGTTTCACGCCGACGTGCGTAACGCACGTCGGCGTGAAACTGAAGGAAATCCAACCCCCGGGCAGTGAGGGGGGACCTCCCCCTCGCATAGCCCGGGGGTTGGATTACAGTTTTGAGCGATCCCTGCTTTGCAGGGATCGCTCAAAACAAGGTGCCAAAAAGGACGAGCTATCTCGTCCTTGGCACTGCGTGTGCACTTCCAAGGACGAGATACCTCGTCCTTGGCACTTAAAGGGTTAAAGATTGTTCTATTGGACGTTGCACTCCTAGAGTGTGTACATTTTCTTTCAGACCTAATAGTAAATAAACTACTTTGCCATGAATGCCTTTCACTAATTCTGAGGGAGGTAATTTTGCTGTTTTTGGTTGAAGGCGTATTATTGCTTGAAATGGATGCACTGTTTGAATTATGATGCTCTCATATACATTGAGTTGTTGCAAGGGTTTTGGTAGTGGGAATAATTCCAGGTTATTTGTGATAGCATGTGAAGGAGTTTGGTTGTTGTCAAGTTTTGCAGTGCAGTAACTACAAAGTATTAAGGGGTCATTTATTCCGTATTTGTTTTCTGTTATAAGGTAGAGAGCTAATTCAAACCATTTGGAATCTTCATTGTCTTCTATTTTGTATGTTATATCTATAGTTTTTGTGCTACTTTTATAAAAAAAGTTCTGCAGCAACACACACACACACACATGGTTTGGTACTTCAGAGGGTGACTTTTAAATTTTAGCATTTCTTTTTTGTATGTGTGTAGTAGAAGGTTGCCATTTGTAGAATTGTTCCTAGTCTGTTGTAAAGCTATTGCATTTTGCAAGTGGCTTTCACTTCCAAAATATGTTTTCTGGATATGCTCTATTTCTTCGAGTAGGTCTTTGGCTGTTCCATGTAGAAGATTGTTATTTAAATTGCCTAATGCTAAAGCTGGACTTCTAGCATAGTACAGTTTATGGACTAGATTTCCTATAGTTGAATGATGTGTAGATATCATTTTGATATGATGGAAGGTGCTTTTGCAATTAGGTCCTGAAATGCAGGCTAATGAATGTCCTTGTAGTCCTGTGTGCTTGCGCTCTGGACAGGTATTCATATTTTGTAGAAGTTTCATTTTGAATTTGTCTTTGCCTTCTACATATTGATTGAGGAACTGGCATAAAGATTTGAAAGATTTTTTTGTCAATGTTACACATTGACGTGCATGGTTTGTTTGCATTTGTTTGTATGCTTTTGTTTGTATGCTTCTTCATTGAAATATGGTTCTGTGCTCGTGGTGTGACTCCATTCACCTCAACAGATATTTAAGAAGTTATTTTTGTTGACATTCCATTTTTTGAGAAGTCTTTTTTTGTAATTTAGTAGTTAGCTTTGTTAGTGGTTTCATTCTGTTTAACGCTAAAATAAATAACTTCCTTTTGAGAAGGATTGCACTGTCTATGAGAGCTTCTAAGATTCATTTTCTACGGTAGGTTTCAAGGGTTGTGCATGATTTCTCTCCTGTCTTTATAAGATTCTGAAGGACTCTGTGGTGGAACATTTTTTGTAAAATACTTTTTTTGGTATGGTTACTTGCCACTACATCAAGATTTATAGGAGCAGTGTTAGCAGTAGTGGTAGCTGAATTTTTGTTAATCACTTTCTGTTTTTCTTTACATTTTGAAAGAGGAGGCAAAGTTTTTGTACTGCAAGCTTGTTTTGTTTCGCTTAATGACTGTATTAGATCTTTTGTTTGAACTTTTTCTACAAATTCTGCTAGAGATGGATGCTTATTTTGGACACTTTTATTTTCATTTGCTCTACTTTTGTGTTGCTTTCTACCAACTTGCTTTTTGGTAGTCCTTCTTTGGGGTCTGTTGAAAAAAAGGAAGGTATGGGTTGGGCTGTTCTGCAATGTATGTGTGCTGTGTGCATGAGTGTCTGAGTATGATAGTAAGGATGTATGTGGTGGTGTGTGATTGTGCATTGGGTAGCTACAACTAGTTGGGAAGGCTATTCCTGTATGTATGTGTTACTATACTGGGGTTCAGATGACAGTAGAAAGTAAGCTAGTGGTGAGGAGAAGCACTACTACTAAATCTAGTGGTATAGAATTAAAACAGTTCTTTGTTCTGCAATACTAACATTTTAGGGGCTGATTTATTGAATTTGTGTGCCGAAAAACAGGGATGTGTGCGCCATTCTGCCTGCAAATCCCTGTTTGACAAATGGGGATTTGTGGGCAGAATGGTGCACAAATCCCCCTTTTATGGTGCACAAATTCTATGAATCAACCCCACAGTGTGTTTGAGTAACAGTACGAATATTATGGTAGTATTGTACTTACTTTTTGTGTTTGGAATGAGCAGGATTCTTCTGAGTTGTTGTTTGTACTTCAGATGCTGCTGCTTTTCAGGAGAGAAAGAAGTTAGTAATTTTGTGTGTTTATAGCACTGATGTTAATTTAGACATTGATTTTTATGTTTTTGTAGTAGTATTGTTGTTGATAACTGAACATAGTGTGTGCATGCAGTTTCCTTTGACTATGTGCAGCCTTTATATTTTACTTACAATATGTTAGTTCAACCTGCTTTGCAAATGAGTAGAATACTAAGTATATGAAACTCGCTTGGTTTCTTAAGGCTGTGTTATTGCATGTGAGGAGAAGAAATAATCATATACTTATTTTGCAATTTTTATAAGGTAAATGGCAGAAACTGTATAGAAAAGCATAGAATGTCTGCATTTGTGAAGGTGTGGGTAATAAAGCAGAAATATGTGATATACAGGCAGTGGTGTTATTTCAGCTGGGAGCTTTTCAATGATAGTGTCTATCTGTGTGAGTGTATAAAGATGCATGAACTTATCCTGGCTGTGTTATAATACACTACTAAGGGTTTTTCTACAATTATACAGTTATTTCTCCCATCTTTTAATATTATAATTTTTTAGATAGTTGTGTGTGTAAAAAAAGAATTTAGATAGCAGACAGCAGACAGGTTTGGAAGTGACAGTTGATTATAGCAGATGGGAAAACTAATAGTAAGCTCATTTTATAGGTTTTACAGGTTAAGTGGCAGTTACTCTGTTTATATGCATTTATAAGAGTTGTACATGTTCTCTGCATAACATATGCATACCTGTAGTTTGTATTCATGCATGTGGATATGCATGCAGCTGCAAGTAGAAATCTTGGAGACTTATACAGTAGTTTTTGTAGTAGGTGCTTTCCAATGATATGAGACTAGTACTCAGAGTGATCAACAGTACATTTGAAGTGCTGAATTCTGATTATGGAGTTAGATGTAGAGATCTTGGATGTGATTGGTGGATAGTTGTGTGACTGCTTAGCTGTATCCAATGAGGGAATGGCACAGAGAGTGAAGTGGAAAGGGTTGAAGGGCTGTCTAGGAGTTACGTGCTCCGCGGACACTGCAGCTGTTCGCGGACAGGGCGTGCCACATCTGGGGTTTTCCAGCAAATCCAGCATGGAAAGGGGACTGTAGGGATTATCCAATCAGGTGTTGAGGTTATGGATTTGTGTTGAAATAGGCTGTGTGTAGTGAAGATTGCATAGGTGAAGAAAGTCAGGGTGTTGGTGGTTGTAGATATGTTTGTGAATGGTTTACAGCAGTATGCGCAATGCAGGCATGTGGCAAAAATGTTGATTTTAAAGGAGTGGAGGTGGAGTGGAGCACTGTGCCTGATGGCAATGCACAGGTAATTGTACATGTTTGTGCAGATATGGGCAGGATGAACAGTCCCCATGTGGTAGTTTTGCACTGTGGTGCTTTGCATTTGGGCAATGTCAGTGCCCCTACTTTGTTGGCCGGTTTGGAACGCTTGGTTCAAGCAGTAATGAACATCCTTCCAAATGGCAAAGTTATTTTTTTTTTGGATTAGTACCGGAGGCAATATGGGACAATAGTTCTGTTTTTTGTCCTCAGCAAAACATTGCTAGGTGTGCAATCAACTGAGGCATGTGTGCCTTCATGCTTAGAGCTGGTATGTTCTTCTTAATAAGAAGAATATTGATTCCAGTAATGCTGTTTATTTTAAAGAAGATAGCATTTCTTCATCTTTTATGGGAAATGCCATGCTGTTTTGGAATGTAAGGGTTGCTTTGGAGAAGGTTATGTCAAGATTTTAGAAGTAAAGTAAGACAAAAAAATATACAAAATAACAGGTGTTTGTCAAGCATCTGCAAAAAAACAAAACAAACTGCTCTTTTCAGAGCCAACCTCAAACACAATTTAAATTTACATTCACCACGCTCAGATTTTCAATATGACCACGGACATGGCGGTTGTCTGCGGACACTGCATATTACAGACAGGGATTTTGGGGTGGAGAGGCATGCAAATGAGAAAGAGTAGAGCAAGGGATTGGTCAATAAAGTTTACTGGGTGTGTTGTATTAGGAGAGAGTTTGTCAGAAAGTATTTTTCCTGAGAGAAGAACAGATAGCTATGGCTGGGTGTTTTAGAAAACAGATTATCTGGAATTTGGGAGACTCATGTATACATTGGTTGGAGGTGCATGCAGAACGCTGTGGAGTAGCTGCAGATCTTGGATTTCCTCATGTGGAAGTGCACTGGCATGGAGTGCGTGGAATGAAGTGGCTGGACTTGGTACCTTTCTGTGCTACTTTGGAGACACAGCATCATCCAGGCATAATTATACTTCATTGTGAAGGGAACAGTTTAGGTCATGTGTCTGGAATTTCTTTGCAATTTGCAATGAAAGATGGACTTGGGAAGGTCATGGACATGTTTCCAAATTCCCAAGTAATTTTTTCTCATATTGCGCAGAGACAAATGTGGCTGCGTTCTTCTTCATTTGGTCCACAAATGGAGAAAGTGAGGTGCAATGTCAATAAGGCTGTTTGTGCCTTTTTAAGAGTTTTGGCATGTCCTCTTTTCAGAATGAAAATATTATGTTTCGTATCACATACATTTTTCGCAGACATGGAGTCCATTTTACTTATGCTGGCAATCAGATTTTTCTGAGAAATGTACAAAATGCATTGCAATCTTTTTTGGAATTACAGCCATCCATTTTTCAGTAGGTGTTGACCATTTGAAGTTTTTCAAACACAAAAAAACACCACCAAAAGGCTCTTTTCAGAGCCACCACTTCCTTCCATAGAAAAGTGCAATGGTTGTGATAGGGCACCACTCCCAAAAATAAATGTCCACGGACTGTCCGCGGACTTCTAAAAAATGCACAGGGCCATGCACTATTTATTTGTCACTTCTATTTTTAAACTGTGAAAGGTGGCTATGAACAGAGCCTTTTTATTGTTTTTTGTTATTTTATATTTTTTTGTTTTTTTAAACACGACACACTAGGAAAGGAGGGGAAAGGAGAGTAAGGAAGGGACATCAACCACAGGGATAAGAAAGGGTAGGTGGAGAGAGGAAGATGTGGGGTGGGCCTTATTCAGGTAGTGAACAGACCTTCTCGTGCTCCGTGACCGCAGTCTCAAAAGCACTCCGAAGATTCTCCCACATGCAGTGTACTGCGTTGCAGTACATACACTATATTGTGACCCTCGAAAGGTAAGGGTCAACAGCATCATGAATGGCCTGTGAGGCAGCTGGAGGGATGCGCTGTCCCACAGGAGTGTCCCTTGTGGTGACAGGAGCGGAAACGGAGGATGTTGTAGAGGAACTCAACCTACTACGATTATCACAAGGTACAACCTTGAGAATAGGCCCACCCTGGAACGACCTTAGGTGTTGCTTCATTGATGTCGTAGCAAGCTGTATAAACCAGGCCTCCCATGACTCAGAACCATTTTTTGGTTGCAGGTGACCTTATGGCCCTCCACCAAGAGTGGTAAACAACTGTCACACCCAAGACTCACAGTGAGTGCTCGCAGTAGGGACTTCCACTACCTCATCCTCTTCATCCTCTTCATCCTCCTCCTATACATCCTCACGCCTGTTCCCCTCTGCAGGCCCTTGGGGAGTTGGTGGTGGTGGAGGGGGTGGGGGTGGTGCTGCGGCAGAAGTAGCACCAACTGGAACAGCAGCAACCATGGATGCCATCAGGTTAGATGATGGAAAAGCACCAAGAGCAGCAAGAGCAGCAAAAGCTGAAACAGCAAGTCAATCTGCAATAGTAGAAAGACAGAATGTCGATGAGCTCTGGGGTGTGGCCTTTTGTAGGGGTACTGATGTGCGCTCCGTGAACAGCTGCGCTGTCCGCGGACATATCGAACACCCCAAAAAGGCTCAAAAAGTTCCAGAAAGTATGTAGAACACCAGGGAAATTGTTTGGGACATGTGCAATGGTGGATTTTTACTGTAAGATACTTTGGAATGTCCAAAAAAGTACTTTTTAAATGTTCGGGGACCCGGACAGTGTACGCAAATCAGAAAACACGCTCAGCATGGGTGCGGTCACATGATAACATCACAAACACATCCGGGAATGGGACGGGTGTCCGCAGGACACCAAATGTGTAGGAACGGTTGTGTGCATGCACGCAGGTTTTCTACGGACAGTTTTCGGGTCCTCAAACTAATTAAAAGTGCGACACACGTGAGACAGACAGTTACGGACAGGCGTGAAGTTTGTAGAACCTATGAGGTTGGTGCGCATGTGCGTAGATGTTCTACGGACAGTACGGACAGGTACAGTCTCCTTAGGACACATCCATTTTGGTTACTTGCAGGCATTCCGTACACCGAGTGTGTTCTAAGAACAGTTCCATCTTGCTTGCGGACAGTACGGACAGGTCTAGTGTCCTTAGGACACCTCCATTTTGGTTAATTGCAGACATTCCAGACACCAAGTGTGTTCTAAGAACAGTTCCATCTTGCTTGCGGACAGTACGGACAGGTATAGTGTCCTTATGACACCTCCATTTTGTTTAATTGTGGACATTCCGGACACCAAGTGTGTTCTAAGAACAGTTCCATCTTGCTTGCGGACAGTTCAGACAGGTATAGTGTCCTTAGAACACCTCCATTTTGGTTAATTGCAGACATTCTGGACACCAAATGTGTTCTAAGAACAGTTCCATTTTGCTTGCCGACAGTACAGACAGGTATAGTGTCCTTGGGACACCCCCATTTTGATGAATTGCAGACATCCCTGACACTGAGTGTGTTCTAAGAACAATTCCATCTTGATTGCAGACAGTACGGACAGGTATAGTGTCCTTAGGAAGCCCCCATTTTGATTAATTGCGGACATCCCAAACACCCGCGCTGGCCACGAACACCCCAACTGCCTTTATAAAATAAATAAGACACAAAGGACTGAATTAAAACACACATCATATTTTTGTATTATATACAGACATACAATTTATGAAAGAGAGGGGGAAGCAAAACTGACACAAATACAGGTTAATTAGGGGTTTGGAGGGTATGGATGGGAGGGTATGAAGGGATGGAAGTCTCCTCATAACGTTTTTCTCGGTACTGAGGGTTTGGGGATATTTGACTGGGACATGGAGTGGGGGAACAGGTGCATGTGGGACAGTGATATTTATTTTTTTCTTTTATGTGGTCCTCCACAAAATGTTTTCCATAAGCATATCCTTTTTTTGTTCCATGCGCTGCAGAGTATTTTGTAATGTCTATTTTGCTATATTATTTTCAATGTTTGTATGGTCTGTTAAAAAAAATCTATATTTTAAGTACACATAAAGTAATGATTATTAATGTGCTTATATAGAGTAGTGTCTACCTTTAGTATCACTGTCTTCAGTCATTTCCTCACTTGGGAAATTTTCTTCAAGCCATTCCAAAGTACTGGACATTTCTGTGTAAAAAAAAATATATTACTTTTAGTGTACCTAATACAGAAAGTTTAGAAATATATAAGCAAAATGAAGTTTACTGACTAGTTTCTGGTAGGTGTTTGTTGTAACTATTGTTTAGGTCTGCTGTTGCTTATTGTTGTGCAGTTTCTGTGAGGTAATTATGTTGGAGGCATATCTTTTTTGTTTTGGTGTATTCCATTTGAGTACATATGCTATTTAAATGGACGGTTGATGTGTTACATATATAGGTTCCACTTCCACTTCTTATTTATTATTACATATAATGTGTTTATGTGCTGCTTAACTTGTTCAGTGTTTATATGGCATGATAGAAGAATTTAAGATACCCCCTTTTGGGTAGTGTTGATGTTGTCCGCGTCCGTCTACGGACATACTCACAGTCCACGGACATCAAATCTCTAGCAGGGGGTTCAGTATATTCTATGGTACATGTATATAAAGTAAGGGAATCCTAGTAAACATCTATGAAATTCACACTATGAATATGTATATTCAGTTAAACAAAACTTTGACAAAGGGAAGTTATGGTTAAGTTGCGCTATTAAAAACCTATGAAATTCAGTAAAAAAACTGTGTTAAAGGGACATTATGGTTAAGTTGTGCTACTAAAAACCTATGAAATTCAGTAAAAAAACTTTGTTAAAGGGACGTTATAGTTCTAAGTAAAACCGAAAAACCCCTGAAATTCGCTCGTTATGGAAAGCTAAGCAACCATAACTCGCGCCACCACCGTGCATTGCTAAGACTAACACCCAGGACATAAGTGCGCCATGTTAGGATAAAAACATCTCAGATATGTGAATCATAACTAGACAGTGATATGGCATTCTGGCACCAATGACAGATGGAATAAAGTGCAAGTGCAAGCAATTATAGCAGCATGATGATGTGCAAATATGCAAAACCAAGGTGGCGATATCTACATGTGCAAAAATGCAAGAAACGGCAATCTGACACAAATAACAGATGAAGTAAAGTGCATATATTTCTCCAGGACTTGGCTGGACCGCCAGTCAGTGAGGAACACTCTGCTTTCAGTAAAATAAATACTCAGTCCAGTATTTCGAATTCCATAAACATTTCTTCTTTATTTGATCATAATAGATCGCGCATCATAGCTCCATGACATATAGCCGCCGTCAATCCCGGCTCTCCCAAACAAAAACAGTTGACGCGTTTCGCGGCACCACTTGGCGCTTGATCACAACACTGTGTCTCTGACACCATCTTGTTTTAAGGTTACTGGCAGCATGGTAGTGGACATGGAAAGGGGTCATGACAATGGAATTTGAAAAGGGACTCATACCCCATGTGAAACTTAACAGCCATCTTATAATAGGCTTAATACCTAAAATGCATTCACACTGGGTAACATACTGCCCTTGGTATAGTAGTCCAAGTGGGCCATCATGATAGCGAGTGTTTCAGTGCATTGGTTTTTTTCTTGTTTTTTAAAAAAAATGCTGTCACCGTTTCATTTCAATTAACTACTATTGTTACTTGTAAAAATCGGCCTTCAATGTTTTCCATATTACATCATTTCCGAAGTGTGAAATGTGATACTCACAATGCATGAAGTGCTTAGTGCATAAAAACAAATTCAACAATTAATTCACCTTAAAGTGCATAGTACTAGCATCATAGATTTTCTAAACCAACAATTTAGTTATTACTTAGCAGCATCTTGCTATAAAGTGCATAGTGCTTTCAGAATGAATAAAGTGCATAGTGATAAAGTGCTGACTTCATACGCATATTATTTGTAACTTAGATTTGTTGAGCCATGATCTAATGTATTTGGAGAAAGCCACAAAATTAAAACCAAATTTCCCATGTCTGAATTTTCAGGCCAGTTAATTACCTTAAAGATGTCAATTTCCGAGACAAACAACACCCCACACCTGTGACACATAAGTACACAAAATGCCCTAAAAATGTTTTTAAAAACCACAGTTAAAAAACATTGCACAATAATACAAAACAAAACGAAATCAGCCAAAGTTGAGGACTTGGTATCAATAGTATTGTTCTAATATCCTGAAAAAGTATAGAGTTCTTTGTCTACGTTATGTCCGTTTGGCTGTTTAGTTTCAAAGCCAAGGATACAACGGGTCTCTTGTTGTCTGAGCTTTCTTTCTCTATCTCCACCTCTTGGGCCGCTCTTAATGGTGTGGATTCCAAAAAAGGCAAAACTCTTCATATCGCTCTCGTGTGGGTCTTTAAAATGTTTTGCCATTGGATAATTTGCATCTTTGTGTTGAATGACACTAATATGTTGTTGCACTCTCAATTTTAATTTACATTTAGTGCTCCCAACATACCATTTTTTGCGAGAGCATAGAAGTATGTAGACCACATATTCGGTCTTGCACGTGATTTTTTCGTCTATGTCCACCGTGGCTCCTGTTATGGGGTGCTCAAAAGTGTCACAGTTTTTTGAAAACTTACAGATGTGGCACCTTGTGCACCTATGAAATCCTTTCCTTCTACTTGTCAGCCATGTATTAACGCCCAAAGCTTCTTCTGTTTGTATGAAGCCATGTACCAATATATCCTTGATTGAGGAATTTTTTCTGAAACTGATATCAGGGTACTTCTTCAATGATCTCCCGATGTCCTTGTCTATGATTAGTACTTTCCAATGCTTTTGTAAAACCCGTTTCACATCTGGCATTTGACTATTAAAGGTCAAAATGAGGCGTGTGGGTTCATTTTCTGTGTTTTTCCTTATCTGTTTCACCGCCAAAAGAGCTTGTCTGTCCTGGCTTCTTGCCTTCAGATACGCTCTTTCTATCACCTTTTTAGGATAGCATTGTTGTCTAAAGCCTCTGGCTGTAATTTTGCTCTCATGATCGTAGGTTGCCAGAGTGGAGCTGTTTCGTCTTACCCTTATGAACTCCCCATAAGGTATGCTCCAAATTAGGCTTTTTGGATGCCCGCTTTTTGCATGTACTGGCATGTTCGAGCCGGTTGGTTTTCTGTGTAGCTCACACGTCAAAGTTTGATCAACTATGCGTAGATTCACATCCAAAAAAGTTATGAAGGAGTGGCTATGGGTTTCGGTGAACCGTAAGTTGTTCTTATTCAGATTTAATCATTTCATCAATTCCACCCAGCCTTGTTCAGTCCCTTTCCAAATTATGAAAAGGTCGTCTATGTACCTGAGCCAGATGACGACGTTCTCCAATATAGATACCTTAATTAAACAAACCACGTGCATATTACCTAGACAGAAAAACACTATGCAAATCAACTCCTGGAGAAAGAACGCTGAATATGCAAAAGTTGGAAAGATGCAGCACTCTGGGTAATGAAACATGAGTGAAAGGCAATACCAACCACAATGTTCATATACCAAAAGGGATTCAAGGTGACCGAACCAGGGTCTAGGGTCCAAAGATGGACCAGGAGTTAGTTACCAGTCAATAATACCTTTCCGCTGCCCTTAGCAGTTTGACAGCATCAAACCAGGCTTCTTGATGATGTGTGAGTGTTTCGAAACAGGTTCAAATGCGGCGGTCGCATTGTTTAATTCCAGATGGAGTGCAGGTGTTAAGTCGGGTCAAGCTGAAATTTGCTGCGGTTCAAAGCCCTGTTTAAAGAATTGCAGATTGGGATGGTCATCAGAGTCGGTTCAACACTCTGTTTGATGGTGAAGAAAGTTATGAATGGATGAGAAAAACGGGATGGGTAGTTCGAGGCATTGCATGAGGGTTGTGGCTCAATTAGGCCAGCAGGGTCAGTTCAACAATCGATTGGAGTGGTTTGAATGTGTAGAACGGCACCCTAAAGATCAAGCAAGTGCCAAAGGCAGCTCGGGACAGTGTCAAACGGGTTTGAAACACAGCTCGAAATGGTGCGATGGGGACAACATAGGATGATATGAGTCCTAATTCAGGGGCTTCGAGACAATACCAGGGAATCTGGTAAGTGCCTGCCAGAGTCATTCACCTCCAGTGATGTCCTGGATACTGGTGCAGCGGCAGAGAGGAAAGACTTGTTCCAGTAGCATGTCACCCCTAATGTGCCCATGGCATGGTTAGGGAGCAGAACTTGCCTCTGCTTGGGATCAACTTCCTTCACCTCACAACAGGAGAACTTTGAAAAGCACTGCTCTCCCAGCAAGGTCCAATGAATTCTTCTTGAAGGGTTGAAGTCCAGAGATGAATCAAAGGATTGGAAGACCCATCTTTTTATAGGAAACAGTCCACAGGTGATTGGACAAAAGCAAGTCTGCTTTAAGGGGCCAATCCCTGGCCCTATGAAAAGTGGTCTTTACCTTCTTACATCATATCCAAGATGCTTTGTGCTAAAGGAAGTGGAGGAGACAGGAAGGAAAGAGAAGGACAGAGAGAAACAAGAAGGTGGAACCCTTCCTCACTTGTGCTGAGCTCCTTCTGTTTACACTAACCTGACCCTTTCTCAGACCCATAGCATAAAATACCCTTTTCTATGCAACACCCTGGTGTGAGGCAAGTCTTTTTGTGTTGGGTTTGCCCTATGATTCCTTTGTCCAAGGCTCCTGCCGAGGGGCCTGTCTTGCTGGAGAGAGGTGTTACCAGACCTTTACCAGACCTCACAAAGGATCAAAGAGGCTTCTTATAGCTATATGAATTACTAATCACCATACCTTAAACTCAGGTATTGCTATATGTTTAGACATAAAATTTCCACCTGAAAAGTAATTCATCATGACTATCTGGTTTTGGAACAGAGATGCCCACTTTAAATGCAGCTTGCTCTGACGTGACTTGCCTGTCCAGCAGGTGTCAAAAGTGCACCTGTGACCTCTGAACATGTTCTGTGCCACTGGAGAGTGGGTACTAAAAATCACGAGACTGATGCAGCAGAACACATGTCATTACATTTTGCCATGGAACCGATGAAAAGGGGAACTGCTTAGCAGATCACCTTCTCTGAGATGGAATTACCCACATCATTTTTATCAATTAATAAAAATCCAAAAAAACCAGGGCTTCCACAACGTTGTCAGATGGCAATTCCTCATGACATGCAATACAGAGCCACCGTTTAAACACTACTGAGCCTTTGCCAAGAATCCTTTCAAACCAAAGATAAAGCAGGTATTTCAGTAGTAATTAAATATTTGTTAGATCAGGTAATAATTTCACGAACTACAAGCATGAAATACTCCATTATTACCCCTAAAGAAATCGAGAGAAATATATGTGGGTTTGTACAAGATTTAAGGGCAGTAAAGATAGTATTTTTGCCTACATTCTGGACAGTCCCAAATCCAGCAGCTATTTTGTCACCCATCTCACCTTCAGCCACAGATGTTACTGTTGTTTATTTATACTGAGTTTTTCTTCCCATTCCTATTCATCCAGATAGCCAGTATATATTCAGTGTTAATCACTTTGGGCTCCAGTATATGTGGTGTTGCCGTTCACATGGGTGCACTGAGATCCCTTCCCCTTTTCTCCCAAATAATGAAGAATGATTTTAATGATACCACATTCCCTGTATTGCTAACTGCAATAGAAAAGAAAGGACACAAAACATCCAACCAGAAATTACAATTGTGTAAAGGAAACATTTAGGGCACGACATATCAGCTGGAAATCAAAGCATACCAGACTCCTGAATGGAAGCTATTTTAAAGTTACCAAAGCTCATCACATCAGTCAGATGTGTCATTTTTTAGGGAAACAGGATACTTCCTTTAACCAATTCTAGGATTCACAAATATGGTAGGTGCATTGTAAGAAATAACTTTGCATACACCCGAACCTTAAGAGTGGTCAACAACAGCAGAAAAAGCGTGTGTTGAAGGAAAGCAAGCTCTTCTGAGTGTTCCTGTACCTAGATTGCCAAATCATAAACAACCATGTATTCCTTATTGCCATCATGAGACAGAAGGACATGCAGAGTCAGTATTGACACAGAAGCACAGTGACAGACATCAATCGATTGATTATCACAGTACCACATTATATCCCATTTCAGGAGGTCAGACCCTGTGTCCTGTCAGTAGCTGCAGCAGCACTAACAGTGTTAAGTTCTGCAAATATAGGGTTAGGGCGGACCTTCTTGTAGCAGTGCCCCATGCAGTAACTCATTGTTGCTCAAAAGAAAGACACAACATCTGTCTACATCCAGACTCACTAAGTACAAACTGAGCTTGTTGAACTTAGCCAATGTAATCATTACATGATTCCCAGTGGTAACCCCGGCCTCATTACTACTGTGTCCGGTGCACGGCAAATCTATGACCACTCCTTTAGACTGGTACTCAACTCTCCTGCTACTCTTTAGCGCCACGATGCCTTTGGGCATGCGTCTGCTCTACAAATCCCATTAACATAACATAACATGATGGCCGTCTGACTACAAAGGCTCTTACTTACTAAACCAGCTAAAGATTTGCTGGAAATCCCTTTACGAAATTCAAACCTAGAGTATTTTATTGATGGCTCGTGTCTGACGAATGTACACAGGGAATTCAAATCATGGTATACGATGCAAACTGAACAAGCAGCGACTGAAAGTGCGCAGCTACCAAATGTATTTTCAGCAGAACTTTTAGACTTAACAAGTTCACAGACTCCAGCAAAAGAAAAGGAAGTGACTATTTTCATGGACTCCAACTATGTGTTTGGGATGCTCTGATCTCTTCTGACCTTCCCCTCTCTGTCCCTCTCTCCACTCCTCTCTCCTGGAGTGATCACTTTCTCCTATCCTCCCACCTCACCCTCCCTACCCCACAGGCAAAGCCACCCTCATCACTGACACCCACCTTCTCGGTCATCCGACCCATGAAGCGCGTGTCAGTTGAGGCTTTCGCTGCCACCTTCTCGCCCCCCCTCCCCTTCGGCTGACTCCCACCCTGACACACCCCTCTCCACGCTCCACTCTGCTATATCCAATACTCTTGATATCCTCGCCCCTGTCATGAGAATCCGCCTGAAGCCCAAAGCCAAATGTAACTCCTGGTATGACTCGGATCTCGCCACCCTAAAACGCAAGTGCAGGGTGGCAGAGAGGAAATGGCGTGCTTCATGTTCATCCTCTGACAAACTGGCCTGCCGCCTGCTCCAAAGGCAATACCGTCTCTCCGTTCTCACCAAGAAGAGAGCCCTTATCCAATCCTGCATCTCTGCGGCATCTAACAATTCGGCCGAACTCTTTAAAATCTGCAAGGAGCTTGTCAACCCTGCTGCAGTCTCTACCTCTCCTGTCCCCTCCCAGGCCCTCTGCACTGCACTGGCCTCTCACTTCATCTCTAAAACTCAGGACATCCTGTCCTCACTCTCCTCCTATCACCTCCCTCCCTCTCTTCCCGGCTCTTCCTCCGGCCCTTCTGCAGCCACCCCTCCTCCCTCCTTCTCTGCCTTTCCCCTTTTCTCTGCTGATGAGGTTTCCAAACAAGTCCGATCTATGAAAGTCTCGTCTAAACAGGTTCACCCCTGTTCCTCCAAAACTATTAAGGACCACATCGACTCCCTGGCTCCTGCCCTGGCTGACTTTTGCAACCACTCCTCCGCCTCTGGAGTCTTCCCATCCCCCCTTAAGCATTCCCTTGTGCACCCTCTTCTTAAGAAACCCTCTTCCGACCCCTCCTGCCCGACTAACTATCGCCCAATCTACATTACTCCCTTCCTGGGCAAGCTCCTGGAGAAACTGGCCATCTCTCAGTTTAACCTCCATGCTGAATCTGTTGGTAGTCTTCATGACCATCAATCTGGCTTCAAAGCTGCCAAAAGCACGGAAACTGCTCTCCTGAACATCCGTGAGGACCTGCTATCGAACCTCGACTCCAACACTCCGTGTGTTCTCATTCTGCTCGATCTCTCTTCTGCCTTTGACACTGTCAACCATGCCATCCTGCTCAACCGTCTCTGTGATAACCTGGGTATCACTGGTCAGGCTCTGGCGTGGCTGACCTCTTTTCTTTCCAATCGTCCCTCCCAGGTCCAACTGGGGTCTTTCCTGTCTGACATCTTTTTCTCTACCTGTGGTGTCCCCCAGGGTTCTAATCTCTCTCCCTGGCTTTTCAACCAGTATCTGGCACTCCTTGCCCACCGCATCGCCGATCTCTGCTCCAACTTTCAGTGCTATGCGGACGATACCCAGCTCATTTTCAGGCTACCCTCGGCCTCCTCCTCTCCTTCCCTCATCTCTGACTGTCTGCTATCTAGGAATGGTGTGCTGCCAATGACCTCTGCCTTAATGCCAGTAAGACTGAAATTCTACTCATCGGCACACCCACTCCGCCCTTCCCTGCAGCTCTCTGGCCAGCCTCTCTTGGCCCTCTTCCTGCTCCTACCTGCAAGGCAAAAAACCTCGGGGTCATCTTCGACTCCACACACTCCTTCTCTCCTCGTATATCTGACGTCTCTAAGAAGTCACACTACCAGCTGCACCACCTCAGAGGTATTCTTCCCTTCCTCTCCTTCCCCCAGAAGCTCACTGTCTCCCGAGCCCTGGTTCTCTCGAAGCTGGACTACTGTAACAGCCTCTATCTTAATCTGCCTGCCTCCACTCTCCGCCCTCTGCAACTCATCCAGAACAGGACTGCGAGACTTGTCCTTGGCCTCAAGCCCAGGGACCGTATCTCTCCAGGACTGAAATCTCTACACTGGCTCCCAGTGGCTGCGAGGATTAAGTTCAAAACCCTCTGCATTGTCCACAAGGCCTTCTGGGGCCTGGGGCCTAAATACCTTCAACTCTCTCTTCCTAAATATCTTCCTTCCCGAGCCCTTCGCTCATCCGTCTCCAACTCCCTCAGGGTCAGCCGCTTCTCGAAGCAATGAGCTGGGGGTAGATCTCTCTCCGCGGCAAGGGCCTCCCTCTGGAACAGCCTTCCTGCCTCCCTGAAACTTGAGGAGAACCATCTCCGGTTCCGGAAGCACCTCAAAACCTTCCTCTTTGCTTCTGCTTTCTCTCTCCCTCTCCCCTGCTAAATTATTCACTGAAACTGCACTGAATCTGCAACTGGGCCACTCTCTCCGACCTCGGTCCTTGGCCCAGCCACTCTCCACTTGCACTGCCTCCCTGGCAACCCCTGCACTGCGGGACTGTCTCTGTATCCCTACAGCCCCCCCTCCCCAGCACTTGTCTGCACTTACCTTGCACTTGCCACCAGCTGGCCCTATTACTTATTTTTTATTCTACTTACCCTGTACTGCACTTCTCCCCATCCCCTTCCCCTTGCACTTTTCCCTCCCTCCCACCCCTGCACTTGTGCGATCTAAATGACACCTGGCCTAGTAGGATTGTTGTCTGTCTTCCCCTTGTTTCCCCCTCCATGCCTCGTCGCGCCTTGAAACACTTGTGTATAGGCGCGTTACAAATGCCATATATCATATCATATCATATCATATCATATCATACTGGATGACTATGGAATACTGTAGGGAAGAGAGGTTTCTTAACAAAAAAGCACAGAAACACAAATGATGCCTAAAGATTTAGTAATAGTAAAGCACAAAGCACACAACGTGTTATGAGATCATTGTATTCAGGGAAATGCCCTGGCAGACAAAGCAGCAAAGGATTTTGCTCTTTCTTCTATTCCTTTGGCAGAGAAAGTCATTCAACAAAGACAGGTGAAATCTATTATTCTACCATGTTTCAGACTTGGAGAGTTAGTATTAATATAAGAATGTGCTCCAGATACTGAGAAAGGGGCGCTGAGCAGAGCAGGGTGTTCATTTCACAGTAGTAAACATTTGGGATGGCATGAAGGTCATTTAGTGGTTCCCAAAGCAATTCTACATTAGTTCATACATGTGCTCCATGGTATCGCACAGGTTGTGAAAGTTAGCATCGTGGTCAATTATGAAAAGAAGGGTATGCTCCAGGTTTTTGACAAGTGGCATAACATTTATGCCACCAGTGTTTAAACTGCCAACAAAAACATGTGGACAAACATGTAAACGTAGAGATAGGCGCACATCCAAAACTCAGTCTGACTTTATACAGCTTCCTGGTGTGGCAGGCGTAGAAGATGTGCTTATAGTAGTTGACGCGCACCAAGTGGATAGAGACATATCTGACATGCGAAGCCAATATCTAGGCTATTGGAAAGGATTTGATATATGACTTTAACCCAAGATTTGGAGTGCCAGTGAGTATTAATAGTGATAGAGGAACACACATCACTTGGGAACTAGTTACAGAGCTCTATGAGGTAATGCATATTTAGCAAAGGCCCCATTGTCCTTATCATCCACAATCAGAGGGGTGTGGAGAGAGAAAAACAGGATACACAAACATGAGATTTCAAAATTCGCACAGAAACTGGTTTGTATGGGTCATATGCACCAGCCCTTGCTTTGTTCAGCAACCCTGTGAATAGGGTTACCTGACTGAGTCAGTATGAGATTCACATTGGCAGACCAGAATGATGCACCTGCCAGAGTCTCCACCAATGCCTTTAAGCTGAAGCAACATACAGCTGGAAAATGACGCCGTCTTTAAATTTGAAGAACTATTCAAATACCAAAATGTAGCTAAACGCCCCTTCACTCAATGCTGCTCATTCAAAAACCTTTCCAGTCAATGAGCTGGAAGCAAACTTTGTAGACTTCCCCACTAAAGGGAATGTCCTGACCTCCTGGAATTATTCATCAACTTTGCTATGAAACTGGTGGACACTCATGCCCCCCTAAAATCCAACCAGCCAAAGACCAAATCATGGACCCCATGGTACACACCTGAGCCAGCCTCCAACAAACGCTCAATCAGAGCACCAGAGAAATGGTGGTGCAAAAACCATAACTCGGGAGACCTTACCAACCTCAAATCTCTCTGCGCAAACTGTAGTATTCTAATTACAGAGACCAAAGTTGCTTACTACACCACCACCATTGTTGCAACCGCCAACAGGAAAAAAAGACTCTTTGAAATAGTAAAGCATTGTCCCAACCCCTCAACTGGCTCTGAGGTACCAGCAAATCAAGAAAAATGCAACTGAATGAACACATTTTTTATTGAAAAAATTGACAAAATCCAAGAGACCATCGAATCAACCTCTCACAGCATTAGCACACCCTGCACCCCAGCAGGCACACTGCTCCTCTGGACTGAAGTCTCTCCTCTCTTTCCCACAGATCGTCTAAAAATGATTTCCTCCCTCAAACCTACTTCTTACTCTGATGATATAATTCTGGACTCAATAATTAAACAATTGACGGGCCCAAGCCTCGCAGAACGATTGTTCCTGGAAACCCTCAAAACTGGTCTTACAAAACCTCTTTTGAAGAAAAAACAACCCTAGATCCAGACAACCTAGCCAGCGACCGGCCCATTACGAAACACATGTTTATTGTCAAAATCTTGGAAAAAGTAGATGCTACACAACTCCTCACCAGAATCGAACAACTCAACCTCCTAAATGACTATCAGTCAGGGTTTTGCCCCAAGTATAGCATTGAGACAGCCACCATCGAGGTGGTGTGGATGATGTCCTCCAAATCATAGACAAGAGTGACTCATGCCTCATCATTGTGCTTGACCTCTCAGCCTCATTTGACACCATCGACCACCACATCTTTCTCTCCCTCCTTGCTGACAGGATGGGATTCTCTGGCACTGTTCGGAATTGGCTTACCTCCTATCTCTCAGGAAGTCACCAGGTTGTTCAAATGAACTTGTTGCAATCTAACCAACTCCATGTCTCCTGCCGAGTCCCACAAGGCTCCATCCCTGCACAAATCCTTTTTAACCTTTACATGGAGCGTTTGGGCACTCTCCTGAAAAATCCCAATATAGCCATTCACCAATATATGGATTATACTCACTTGTAGATGAGAGAAAATAGAGTACAGGACATCATTCATCTCCACAATTACCTAGCCATCATTAAGTCCTGGATGTCATCTGTGTAAAGAAGACCGGTGGGGGGGTCTGTACTTCTGCTCTCTATATGGTAGAGGGGAGGCACAGAGGACCCCAGCCAAGATTCTCTAATACGGTAGCGATGGACGAGCAATCAAGGCCTAGCTTCTCAGGAGGTGATGCAGGCTGGTTCTTAAGTACAGTGTATCCCCAAGCCCCCACAAAGGAATGTCCACACACTGTATTACTGAAAACACAGTCTTTATATAATTAATATTCAAGGGTTATGTACACTTATCACAATAACGCACTTTGTGCTCAGGAAAATCAGCAATGGTAAATATCTACAATTCTAAAGTGGTACCACTAATATTAGACCTCATTAAAGTGCATTCACAATACTGTAGAAATGGCACACAGATCAATAAGAAGGAAACCAGCAATAGAGAGAGGAGAAATAACAGAGGGTTGAAACAATAGGCAGAATACTGGCCCTTGCTACTGGACACAGTTCTGTGTGGAGATCCCCCCACCTGGGCAACCTGCAAAATAAAGAGATATAACCCCAGCCCAGTCCAGATATTGTTCAATAGTCTATTTTTCTCCTATAATGTTTTTACCCCCCCAATGTACCTGGTGGAGTCGAGTTCCTCGAAAAGGCGTCGACAAGCGTCGAGGGACTCGCTGTTCGGCGACGGGGAATCGACGGCCCTTCTTGAATGCCTTCCTTTTCAGGCGGGAGGCACGGGGCGTCGAACGTCCGTCGACGAACGAGGCCGAACGTTTGTCGAAGAGGCGGCAGCTCCGTCCGAGCGGTGCTCGTCGGCGTCGGGGCGTCGGCGTCCTGCAAGGCGGAGGTGTGCGGGGCACCTCGATGACAATAGTTCTGGACCGCAAAGATTGTAGAGACGGGAGCCCAGCAAGGGCGTCGAGTCGTCCGAGTCTTTGGGGTCGTCGGGTGGCGGGAAACCCACCGGCAGGTTTCTCCTCGGCGCGTTGGTCGTCCTCGACTTTCTCCGGCAGGATAAGCGGTCGACGATGCGGTCGAGAGAGTCCTTCGATTGAATGTTCTTAGGCAATGGAGCGGACGGCTCCGATCGTCGGCGGCACGGCGTCAAGTGGTTCCCACGGCTGGGCAACACAACTTCGACGGGCCTCCAGCGGTTACACAGACCTGCGAACCCTGGTCGACGGCAATGGACTTCGACAGCGTCGATGTCCGGGTGCTTCACTTCGATCTCCTCGGCGGTCCCGTCTCGGGTCGGCAGCCTTTCGAGGGTCTGACTTCCAGGGCGCTTCGGCGAAGATTCAGCGGTGCTCGATGGTCCCTCGGAGCACGGGAAGAGGGCGCCTTACCAGGTCCTCTCTCGGGTCAGTCCTCGACGATTTCGACAACCTTCAGTTCCGTCGAAGCAAATGCCACAGCAAGTCTTCTTCTTCCAGCTGGACGTCGAGGATCAGCAAATCCAGTTACTCTTGAGTGGAGACTCAGCTTCTGAATGCTTCTGAACAATTTCCAGTGGTGAGAGGTCCCCAGATATACTATTCTGTCTCTCATCCACACTGCTGGCACACACACAGCAGCCAATCACACAGAAGGGCATTCATGCAGTCAGTCAGCCAATCAGGCACACAGTGCATTCAGGCCACACTCCTCCCTTTCAGACACTCACAACAAGGAATGTGGATTGGGACAAGTACCCAGCCATTCAACACTACACACTGCATTCAGGCCAGTTTCGGGCAGGGCTGTCTCAGTCTTTGTCTCTCATGCCAGAAACCAGACAACCACAACAAGGAGTGTATATTGGTCACACACTCCATTCACCCAGGTCCCACCCACAGGAGGTACCCACAACATACAGTCACTGGGAAGGCTCCAGTCAGTCTAGCTGGGCCTTCACAACAACACCATATATGGAACTTCCACCCAACAGCCAGTCAGGGGGAAGGGACAGAGTCAGGGCATCCCAGGACTTTGGGAAAACAAGACAACAGGCAATAGAAAGCAAGAGGCCACAGGGGCCATCTTGTTTCTATCAGGAATCAACTGATCCCAATGGCAGGGCCTGGGTATCCCAAAAATGGAGGACACCCAGAGCACCTGTCCAATTCAGCATGGAGCTGCCACCAGCCCATACCCTGCTCTGTGGGCCACCCACAGGTGCCCAAAAACATACACTAGGGGCACAGGGTTGTACCCCCCCACCCATGGGTGCCATAAGGGTATCCCAGGGGTCTGTTCACCAAACCAAAAGAGAGAGCTGCACTGCCAGGAGTCCCAAATGGATTCCTGGGCAGAAAACATAACAGAACACACGATAAAAGGCAGAAGAGGACAAGGATTCAGAGGCCCTGTCCCTCTGATACATTTCCAGCATCACAGTCGCCCCCCCCAGACTGAGGTGGAGGGTGCCTAATCTCCCACGGGATAGACACCCTCATCCAGACGGTCAACATACCTTCTGGAAAGGCCATCTGCATTATCGTGACTCTTCCCTGGTCTGTGCTCTATGGTGAAGTCTAGCCCTTGTAGGCTAATCGACCACCTGAGCAATTTCGGATTCTCACCCTTCATCTGCATAAGCCACTTCAGGGGCTTATGATCTGTTTGGACCTTGAAGGTGGACCCCGTAAGGTAGGGCCTAAAACGCCTAAGGCTCCAAACTATACTAAAACATTCCTTTTCAACAGTAGCCCACCTAAGTTCTCTACCCTTGAGTTGTCTACTGATGAATATGATAGGATGTTCTCTCCCTTTGTCATCTAACTGGGACAAGACAGCTCCAATTCCGGTGTCGCAGGCATCCGTCTGGACGATAAAGGGTCGGCTGTAGTCAGGCGCACTCAACACAGGTGCCCTACACAGACTTTCTTTCAAGCCATCAAAGGCCCTCTGACAGTCTTCAGTCCAATTAACCTTCCTAGGCTGTTTGGGTGAAGTTAGAGCTGTCAGGGGTGCAGCTATGGTTCCATAGTCTGCCATGAAATTGCGATAGTACCCAGTGAGGCCCAAAAAGGCTCTCACCTGGGTTTGAGTAGTGGGAGTCTCCCAGTTCTGTACGTCCTGTACTTTACTGGAGAGAGGTTGGATTTGACCCCCTCCTACCTCATGACCAAGATAGGTAACTTTCCCCTGAGCTATCTGGCACTTGGTGGCCTTGATAGTGAGGTTAGCCCTTTTCAAGGCCTGCAACACCTTATCCAGATGTGTCAAATGCTCTTCCCAGGTGGAACTGTAGACGGCAATGTCGTCTAAGTAAGCCACACAAAAGGCTTCCAGCCCACTGAGCGCATGGTTGACCAATCTCTGGAAGGTGGCAGGGGCATTCTTCAACCCAAAGGGCATGACCCTAAACTGGTAGAGTCCCTCAGGTGTGGAGAATGCCGTCTTTTCCTTGGCATGGTCCGTCAGAGCTATTTGCCAATAGCCTGAGGTAAGGTCAAAGGTGCTCACAAATTTGGCAGCACCTATAGTGTCCACGAGCTCATCAGCCCTGGGCAATGGGTGCGCGTCAGTTTTGGTGACGGCATTGACTCCTCGGTAGTCCACACAGAACCTCCAATCCTTGGTACCCGCCGGGGAACTTGCCTTGGGGACAAGGACCACTGGACTGGACCAGGGACTGGTGGAGGGTTCAATAACACCCAGATCCAACATCTTGGCGACCTCAGCCTGGATGTGGTTTTTGACGGTATCTGACATACGATAGCTCCTGCTTTTGACAGGCACACTGTCACCAGTGTCAATTTCGTGCTTACACCACGGTGTAAGGCCCGGTGTCAGTGAAAACAGAGGGGCATACTGCTGGAGCAAAGCCCGGCAGGCCCTCTGCTGCTCTGTTGTCAAATCGGGAGAGAGTTGTACTCCCTCCACTGAGCCATCCTGAGGGTTGCTATGCAGCAAATCAGGAAGGGGCTCACTCTCATCCTCTTCTTGCCCTGAAGCTAGCAAGAGACATGAGACTTCTGCTCGCCTGTGGAAAGGCTTGAGCCTGTTGACATGGAATACCTGGGGGGCTACCCCAGAGGCTCCCATGTCCACCAGATAATTGACTTCGCCCATCTTGGAGATGATCCTGAAGGGTCCAGTCCACTTGTCTGCCAAAGCTCTAGGCTTGGTAGGCTCCATCACAAGGATTTCCTGTCCCGGAGTCCAATCCACTTGCGAAGCTTTCAGGTCATGCCAGTACTTATTCAATTCCTGGCTGGCCTTGAGATTTGCTGTTGCCTGACCCATCATTTGTGTCATCCTCCGCCTGAGGCCTAACACATAGTCCCCCACTTGCTTGGCGGGACCTGGAGGGGTGGCTTCCAAGCCTTCTCGGATCAAGGCGAGGGGCCCCCTCACGGGATGTCCAAAGAGTAACTCAAAGGGGCTGAAACCAACACCCTCTTGAGGTACCTCTCTGTAAGCAAACAGCAGGCATGGCAGGAGGAGATCCCATTTCCTCCTTAGGGGCTCTTCCAAAGCACCTAGCATGCCCTTGAGAGTTTTGTTAAATCTCTCAACCAGACCATTGGTCTGGGGGTGGTAAGAGGTGGAGAACTTGTAGGTTACCCCGCACTCTTTCCACATGGTTTTCATGTAACTAGACATGAAGTTGGATCCTCGGTCAGAGACAACCTCCTTGGGGAATCCAACACGGGTGAAAATGCCCAGGAGAGCCCTGGCAACCACCTTGGCAGTAACAGTCCGAAGGGGTATTGCCTCAGGGTACCTGGTGGCATGATCTACCAAGACCAGGATGAACCGATGTCCACCTGAAGTGGGAGGGTCAAGGGGACCGACGATGTCGATGCCCACCCTCTCAAATGGGGTGCCAACCACTGGTAATGGCTGCAGTGGGGCAATGACCCTGCCTCCAGTCTTGCCAGACAACTGACAAGTTGGGCAGGTCCTGCAGTGGGACTCCACCTCTACTCCCATCCGTGGCCAGTAGAAATGGGCAGAGAGCCTCTGCTTAGTCTTCTTGGTCCCAAGATGACCAGCCAAGGGCACCTCATGCGCCAACTGCAGTAGGAAGGGCCTGTAAACCTGGGGTACCACCAACCTCTTGCGGGCACCAGGTTCGGGCTTAGTGGGCTCACTAACAAGGAGCTCACCCTCCCAATAAATCTTGAATGTCCTAGGCACTTCACCTTGTGCCTGGGACAGGGCCTGTTTCCTCAGGCCCTCGAGAGAGTGGCACTCTCTCTGTCCCTTACAGAAGTCTGCCCGGGAGGGTCCCCCTTCAGCTAACAAGCATTGAAGGTCGGGATGATCCTCCGGGTTGAGAACCTCTCCCACAGGAGAGTCTTCTGTCTCTTCTCCCACAGGAGTTGAGTTTGGGTTTTCCGCTGGACCCAGCCCGTCCGGAGCATGGATCCCATTGGGTGCTGTCGGAACAGCAGGAAGAGAAGGTGTTCCCTCCACAGAGGTGGCCTTCTTGGTCTTCCTTCTTCTTGCCTTAGGCCTCGCCTTTGGCTCGGATACCTGACTCACAGCCAGACCCGGTGTCACCTGTGACCTAGTGACTGCAGCAGCAGTCATGGGAAGACCATCCGAGATCAACCCCAACTCTACTAGATCGTTTCCTAACAGAATGTTAGCAGGGACATTGTCCTGAACCAGGACAGGAAGCTTTGCTGTCTTGTCTCCAATCATGAGTGTGACTAGGGTTACAGGCGATAATTTGGGAGGCCCACCAGCTAACCTGGTGGTTCTCAGAGGAGCACCTACATAGTCCTCTGGCTTGAGCAGGGTCCTGTCCACCACTGTCATGCTTGCCCCAGTGTCTCTCAAACCAGTAGAAGGCTGGCCATTCAAGAGGACACTTCTCAAAAACCTACGGGTGTTCTGCGGGATAGTCGCCAGTACTTCTGCGTACTGGTCCCAGGCCCCAAGGGACACTAAGGAAATCTCTACTGGAGCACCAAATGTGATTCCTGTAGAGGAGGGGAGGACAGTGGCCTCCACCTCAGACACGGGGTAAGGGTAGGTCAGGCTGACAGCCTGTACTCCAAGTGCCTTACCTTTACACTTGGGGTCACCCCTTTTGTGATCCAGAGCCCCACAATCCCAACAAGTGCCAGGAGTGCGGGGTACGGTACTGGAACCACTGGGAGCCTGCTTTGCAGCAGGTGGACCACTACTCTTATTCCCACCCACAGAGGACTTATCCCCACTAGATTTTTGGGTCTTAGGAGAGGAAGGTTTTGGTTTACCCGACTGTGACTGCTTTTGGGACTCCTCAGCTTTCTGAGAGGCCCCCTTTTCTTTGTCCTTGTCCTTCCCACTGGAGTCCTTAGGGGACACCCGGTGGGAGACCCACTTGTCAGCCAACCTAGCCAGCTTAAAGGGGTCCAAAATGTTCTGGTCAGCCACATACTGACGCAGCTCTGGTGAACAGGCTTCAGAAAAATGCTCAAAAAACAAGAGGTGGGACAACTCAACAAAAGTTTTCACCTTGTATCCATCAATCCACCCCATCATGTTCATGTGCGCAGTACTCACCCAGTCAACCCAAGACACATTCTCTCTTTTCTTAAATTCCCTGAACCTTTTAAGGTATTGGGCAGGTGTCTTGCCAAACTTGGCAATCAAAGCAGACTTCATACACTCATACTGACCCCTTTCTTCCACACTCAGCTTCAGAATACAGTCATATCCAGTTTGAGGCACTCTGCTTAACAAACACTTAGCCCAATCTCTTTTATCTACATCATGAATTGCACAAGCCATTTCAAACGCTTCAATCCATTGGAGGATATCTGAACCCTCCACAAACACACCAACCAAATCTTTCATAAACTTGGTGGCTGGGGACCTGACACTCTCACTGGATCTAGCTGAAGTCTCCACTCTGGCTTTCTCTAGCTGGATTCTCTGACATTCAGTGTCCTGGCTTTTGAGTTCAAGGTCCTTATTTCTGAGTTCAAGATCCCTATTCTTGAGTTCCACTTGCTGTGCCAGCTCCTCTTTCTTAAGCTCAGCTTCTATTTCCAACTTGCGATATTCAAAGGCTAACTTCATCCTCAATAACTCAAGTTCCATGGAATTGCTGGGGTTTGGAACAGAGGCAGCAGGAATGGTGGCATTCCCAGAAACAGATTCAGCGACAACCCCAGGGGCAGAGTCCTCACTGGTTGCATCCCCCCCTTCCTCAAGAGTTTCACCATCAGTCTGGTAATCCACCAGGGCAGCTATCAGCTCAGCCCTAGACTTATCCACAAAGTCTAACTCCCTGGCTTCACAAGCACTCTGGAGAGCCTCTAAGCTCATCCGAGTCAATTTACCATTTGCAATGGCCTCCATTGCTTGTAATGCAGTTATTTGGTACACACCCAAACCTTAATCTAATAAAAGTGCGGATATTTTGTAAGTGGCACGGTTATACACTGAGTCTTAAAACCATAAGCATCCCACCGCTGCCACCAGCTTTGTAAAGAAGACCGGTGGGGGGGTCTGTACTTCTGCTCTCTATATGGTAGAGGGGAGGCACAGAGGACCCCAGCCAAGATTCTCTAATACGGTAGCGATGGACGAGCAATCAAGGCCTAGCTTCTCAGGAGGTGATGCAGGCTGGTTCTTAAGTACAGTGTATCCCCAAGCCCCCACAAAGGAATGTCCACACACTGTATTACTGAAAACACAGTCTTTATATAATTAATATTCAAGGGTTATGTACACTTATCACAATAACGCACTTTGTGCTCAGGAAAATCAGCAATGGTAAATATCTACAATTCTAAAGTGGTACCACTAATATTAGACCTCATTAAAGTGCATTCACAATACTGTAGAAATGGCACACAGATCAATAAGAAGGAAACCAGCAATAGAGAGAGGAGAAATAACAGAGGGTTGAAACAATAGGCAGAATACTGGCCCTTGCTACTGGACACAGTTCTGTGTGGAGATCCCCCCACCTGGGCAACCTGCAAAATAAAGAGATATAACCCCAGCCCAGTCCAGATATTGTTCAATAGTCTATTTTTCTCCTATAATGTTTTTACCCCCCCAATGTACCTGGTGGAGTCGAGTTCCTCGAAAAGGCGTCGACAAGCGTCGAGGGACTCGCTGTTCGGCGACGGGGAATCGACGGCCCTTCTTGAATGCCTTCCTTTTCAGGCGGGAGGCACGGGGCGTCGAACGTCCGTCGACGAACGAGGCCGAACGTTTGTCGAAGAGGCGGCAGCTCCGTCCGAGCGGTGCTCGTCGGCGTCGGGGCGTCGGCGTCCTGCAAGGCGGAGGTGTGCGGGGCACCTCGATGACAATAGTTCTGGACCGCAAAGATTGTAGAGACGGGAGCCCAGCAAGGGCGTCGAGTCGTCCGAGTCTTTGGGGTCGTCGGGTGGCGGGAAACCCACCGGCAGGTTTCTCCTCGGCGCGTTGGTCGTCCTCGACTTTCTCCGGCAGGATAAGCGGTCGACGATGCGGTCGAGAGAGTCCTTCGATTGAATGTTCTTAGGCAATGGAGCGGACGGCTCCGATCGTCGGCGGCACGGCGTCAAGTGGTTCCCACGGCTGGGCAACACAACTTCGACGGGCCTCCAGCGGTTACACAGACCTGCGAACCCTGGTCGACGGCAATGGACTTCGACAGCGTCGATGTCCGGGTGCTTCACTTCGATCTCCTCGGCGGTCCCGTCTCGGGTCGGCAGCCTTTCGAGGGTCTGACTTCCAGGGCGCTTCGGCGAAGATTCAGCGGTGCTCGATGGTCCCTCGGAGCACGGGAAGAGGGCGCCTTACCAGGTCCTCTCTCGGGTCAGTCCTCGACGATTTCGACAACCTTCAGTTCCGTCGAAGCAAATGCCACAGCAAGTCTTCTTCTTCCAGCTGGACGTCGAGGATCAGCAAATCCAGTTACTCTTGAGTGGAGACTCAGCTTCTGAATGCTTCTGAACAATTTCCAGTGGTGAGAGGTCCCCAGATATACTATTCTGTCTCTCATCCACACTGCTGGCACACACACAGCAGCCAATCACACAGAAGGGCATTCATGCAGTCAGTCAGCCAATCAGGCACACAGTGCATTCAGGCCACACTCCTCCCTTTCAGACACTCACAACAAGGAATGTGGATTGGGACAAGTACCCAGCCATTCAACACTACACACTGCATTCAGGCCAGTTTCGGGCAGGGCTGTCTCAGTCTTTGTCTCTCATGCCAGAAACCAGACAACCACAACAAGGAGTGTATATTGGTCACACACTCCATTCACCCAGGTCCCACCCACAGGAGGTACCCACAACATACAGTCACTGGGAAGGCTCCAGTCAGTCTAGCTGGGCCTTCACAACAACACCATATATGGAACTTCCACCCAACAGCCAGTCAGGGGGAAGGGACAGAGTCAGGGCATCCCAGGACTTTGGGAAAACAAGACAACAGGCAATAGAAAGCAAGAGGCCACAGGGGCCATCTTGTTTCTATCAGGAATCAACTGATCCCAATGGCAGGGCCTGGGTATCCCAAAAATGGAGGACACCCAGAGCACCTGTCCAATTCAGCATGGAGCTGCCACCAGCCCATACCCTGCTCTGTGGGCCACCCACAGGTGCCCAAAAACATACACTAGGGGCACAGGGTTGTACCCCCCCACCCATGGGTGCCATAAGGGTATCCCAGGGGTCTGTTCACCAAACCAAAAGAGAGAGCTGCACTGCCAGGAGTCCCAAATGGATTCCTGGGCAGAAAACATAACAGAACACACGATAAAAGGCAGAAGAGGACAAGGATTCAGAGGCCCTGTCCCTCTGATACATTTCCAGCATCACAATCTGCCTACCTCAAACTAAACCCATCCAAGACTGAATTGATCCTCATAGGTCCCCCCACTAAAAAACAACTTGTCCAACAATGATTGAATGATATGGGAAATCCTTAGGCTTCACCATTGACAGCAGTCTTTCCTTCCAGAAACACATAGCCAAGAAGGCCCAAATAGTCTGGTTCAGTACCTCTACCTTTTGAAAAATCAAACTCTTCATCCTGCTGCAGGACTTCCAAACTGTAGTGCATGCACTTGTGGTCTTGAACATCGATGGGTGAAATGCTCTCCTGACAAGGCTTGCAGCTGCTCACTTGGCTCCCCCAAAAACAGTCCACCATGCTGCAGCACCTCTTATTACAGGAGTACAATTTGACCAAATTAACCCCATCCTATGTAAACTACATTGATTCCTCTCCATGCCAGGATACTATTGAAGACTGCATGTATCATCTACAAAGCAGTCATGAGTAGCACACCAGCATATCTGGTGGCTGAGCTCCACATATCTGGTGGTACATGCTCTTCACACAGCAAATCTACCAACCAGCTTGAATCACCACCCATCCACAAAGAGAGGATCCACAAAAAATCCTTCTCTTGTCATGAACCCATCCTTTGGAACTCGATCCCAGTGTCGGCTCGGAATGCCCCCACAATTCCCAAATTTCCCAAATCTCTCAAAACATGCTTCTTTCTACAACACCTGACCAAGGACTAATTCCAAAGGATGCATATACCGATACACAGACCTCACAGTACTGTGCTACTGTTAAAAGATGGCAGCCCAAATCCAAACTACCTACACTCTGTACTGCGCTCCATTGCTTTTGAGCTAGGTCTGTGCTTTAAATGATAAAAAATAAAATCACGCAGCAGGTACAGGATGCGCTCCTGCGGGAACAGATGCACTGTGCCACACTTTACAACCTGGAAGTGGGTTTTTGTCACAACCCATCAGTGGAAAGATTTCTTGTTAGCTATATGAAGTGCTGCTAGTTTCAGACACAACAGTCTGCTGCAAAGATGTCCCGGCCTGGGCCCATGCCAGCCGCTGTCAACTTGCATTGTCAATGGTTGGTGCAATGTCTGCAAATCTTATTACCACCGTTTTGTGGGGTAGTTCTTTTTCTTATAAACTGGGACTCAGGTGAGGGATACTTTACTGGGAATTTTCTTTCAAACAGACTGGTACTTTAGGGAGAGACAAACACAGAGCAGATTACTACTGTAGATGTTTGGAACTGGCCTTGGGGGGAAAAGAAAATCCTAGCATGGCAGGGAGAGAATTTCATAACAGCATCTTGGGAATGTGGAATCTTTCATACTTAGGATGTATCCCTAGTGGAGGTGAGCACATATTTGGAAAAGCAGAATCTGTTTGCAAAACCATCCATGTAGTCAAACCACCTTTGGAGGTGCTGTAGTTTGGCAGAGGGACCAATGAGGACACATTTGTTATTGGTGGGGTTAAGCTTAAGGTATTTATTTGATATGCACGTTTTTAAGGTGGTCAGGCAGTCACAGAGGCAGATGATGTGATAGGGGTCTTAAACCTTGAGGTACAGCTGGGCGCCATGAGCGAAGCAATGAATGGCTATAGTGGGGGCATTGTAGGAAATTCCCAGAGGCTCCATATAGAGGTTGAAGATGATTGTTGAGAGTATGGAAACTTGCGGGACCCCAAATGTGAATGGGAGTCATTGGGATCTGAAAAGACCCATCTGTATGGCTTGATGTCTTCTGTATGGGTAGAAAGCAAACTATTTTAGGATGATACTGGAGAAGCCCATCCTGTGAGAGGGGTGGTTGACATTGTTAAATGCAGTTGAGAGGTCTAAGTGGACTAGAAGGCATGAGTCACCCTTGTCAATGAATTGCAAAGCATTGTCCACCACTTGGATGGTGGTAGTTTCAGCACTGCATTTGGAGCAGAAGACAGACTAGTAGTCAAGGAGGAGGCCACATTTCTGGATTTAAGCCAATAGTTGGGATGCATCAGCTTTTCCTATGAGTTTCATAATCAACTGGAGGCTTGTGGTGATTCTGTAATCAGCTAAATCCTCCAGGTTAAATGTGGACTTCTTTAAGAAAGGTTATATGAGCGCTGTCTTCGGTACTACATTATCCATATAAGTGGTGGGTTTGAGAGAGGCAAAAGTATTGGGGAGATTCTTGGGAGAGACGAGCATGTAGTTGGTCAAAGTGGTGAAAGTGCACTCATTAGTGGCCCTCATTTGTGGGAATAATATCAAGGCCTATGGGATCCCCAATGAAATTGTTAAACTCTGGTTGAGCTTGCTTCCACTTGGGGACAGGCAAAACGGTTGACGCTCTGACCTTTGCAATCAGTGGTGTGCAGCTGTGAAATTGGAGGGAAGGGGGAAGTGTATTACTTCCTTTCGCTGTTTAAATATTGTATCCAAGACAGAAGTAAATGAATTCTCTCTTTGTGGAAAGTGTGGTCTAGTCTAGGACAGAAGTTTGCATTCCTATTAGGCTCTGAGTATTGTGAAACCACGTATCATGTCGAAGACTCAGCATAACTGCTAAGGCACTCTGTATTAAATGGGTACACATTTGTGGTTAAAATAGTCATTAAAGAATGTTGTGTCAAGACACCCAATTTAAATTACAAGATCATTGCATGATCTGGCAAAGTAGGTCTGTGCCCAATATGCAATATCAATATTTATTATTTTGTGGCTACAATTAAATTAATTGTTTATTTATTATGGGCATGTTGTCTTTTTTGCAAACTGTGTAATGGAGGAATTTAAGGTACACAATCAAAATGAATGACTCCACATACCCGGACATAACATTTAAATATCAGTAGGTGCCCAATCACTAGCCCAAGGGAGATTTAAAACCAAAAACATACCTAGAGAGAGGGAGAGAGTTTATCTGAGGACGCCCTAGACTCAAATGCTGGCACGTTGTCACGTTGTCTAGTGCTAAATTACAACTTTTACGCAAAACTGATAATTCACAACATATTTAAATGAGATGTATACTTACTTTTGGAATTGTAATATGAACAGAAAATAGAAGAATTGTGTGGTAGTGATAAATGATGCATAGCAATGATGAGCCTACCAACGCAAAGTGTTGCTATGTGTTGTCAGATTGTTACTGCATAGCCCTAAGAAAGCTACACCTTTATCAGTAAGAAACAGATGCCGGCTGGGGTATTGCACTTTACCTGTCATCTGACAAACCGTTCAGTAGACTTTTAGATTTCTATCACAGAAAAAATGTAACCTGTGACCCCAGGTTCAGGCATCATATTCCACATGTCACTGGATCAACATTACATTGACAGGTTATCACTCTGCTGCAAGATGCAACCTAATCTTTGGTTTGTGAGAGGATTATACATGTCTGGTTGTGCATCAGCATTTCAATGGCAAAGCTGCTTGGTTCTGAGAAATGAAAACATGACATTTTTAATCCAGGTTTACAAGAGCATCCGAAAACTCGTGTAATTACTTGAAAAGTAATAATAGACAGATAAGTTATCTATTTATGAAAGGTTAGATTTGCATGCTCAGAATGTATAATTCCTATATAGATTCAAGCATGTTTGTACCTGCAAGGAAAAGTTTGCAATCTTGGCTTCCCTGCAAGATGGGAGGATCAGTGTGCACACAGATACAGTGACACTATTTTGCAGGATGAGGGAGGTTTTCGAACCTAAATTGTTAAGCAATACAGATACTGTAGACACATGATGTAAAATGTTCTCAAGAGACAGTCCTAAGGCCGAAGCTAGACATGCCTGCAGTGCTGAGACACCTTCCCACCTCTTCGCCATTGGGTTTCACCAATATTCTCTTGAGTAAAGGAAGAATGCTGGTGATCCACCACTGGAGTCCCCTTGCATCAGAGAACCCTTGATGTGGGATTGTCAAGCATTCTATAAAACAGCTGACCCAATGCAAAATGACATTGAGACAGGATATTCTATCTAGACCAACAACCATACAATTTGGCTTTCAGAAAACGAGAACCAGGCAAAAGGGAAAAGGGACTCAGAAAACGAGCGGATGCAGATCTGGATTTGCAGTGCTTTCATGTATGCCGCTAAGGCTGCTGGGAGCAGCCACTCGAGTGCTCACCAGCAGAACCATATCCTCAGGGAAGGTTGGATTTAGTTCCTTGTTTTCAGTTTATTCAAAATCTTACTGAGTAGATGGGGGGGTGAGGGGGTTATGGGTGAGAGGGGGGAGTGCAGTGCAAAAGCATATCTAGACACAGTTTATCCGAGAACACGTTGTCACGTTGTCTAGTGCTAAACTACAACTTTTCAAAAGTAGGAGAAACTGATCATTCACAACATATTAAATGGTACATTCTTTTAGGATATGAATATATTAAACAGTTTAAATTCATCCAGGACTCAATTTGGTGTTCCATGTTCTTGGTATCAAGCTCATAATTCCCATAGAGTTATAGAACTAACTGGGTGTCGTCTGTGTAATTGGTAAAGAAGATACCATTCTCCCCTAAGAGACTTCACAGTGGTCTAATGTACAAGTTAAAAAGCAGCAGAGACAAGCAAGCACCCTGAGAAACACCACAGTTGATAGGGACCGGGGGAGAGGTGGCATCCCCAAGCCTACTCTAGAGACCCGGTGCACTAAATGGGTGAGAGGGGGGAGTGCAGTGCAAAAGCATATCGAGACACAGTTTATCCGAGAACACGTTGTCACGTTGTCTAGTGCTAAACTACAACTTTTCAAAAGTAGGAAAAACTGATCATTCACAACATATTTAAATGGTGCATTCTTTTAGGATATGAATAAATTAAATGGGGCATTTACCCCTGTATATAAAACAGGTATGATTCATTTCCCAGGCTACAGCACACGCAAAGGGTATACTGTGATCTCCAATCTCTGTGCACCGGACTTCACAGACTAGCGATAGGATTACAAGATATTTTGCCCCCTAAAAGGAAGTTTAGTCTAATAAAAGTTCTTGCTTATCATCTAGTGGGGAGGGCATTGTATAGTAGGAATTACATCAAAGAAACATGGTGTCTGACAAAGGTTACACTTTCATTTGTCCCTGATAAAGTAAATGCCATTTTAAGCACCTGCTTTCAATAGATCTGAATTTTAAAGCCTCATGTTTTTGATAAGTCACTACTTATTATTGTGTTGCATATCCTTTACATTTTGCCCTTTCCTTAGCACATGATTTGAGTGATTTAACAAAAATAACTTGCATTGCATCTTCAATTTTTAAAAGTTAAATATCCCATTGCGATTTTAATTGCTGGATTTGTCGTTTAAAGTATACCAAAATATTACCCAAACACATTATTCAGAATAGTAATTCACGTGTTCATTTCAATGTGGGTGCTTGTTTTGATTAGCTAAGGTGATTTCTATTCTATATGGTTTATTTTTGTTCAGAATAGTGAGATGTTGACAGGGAGACAGTATTGTTTCACCCTGTATTGCGAGTTTGAAAGCAAGTACTATTTATATAATTTTCTAGTTTAAAAATAATCAAATATTATAACAAAACAGTCATTTCCTTTCCCAGAGTGTAGATGGGTTTGATTGTTGTATTGTGGAACCATTAAACTGGGGCTACTCTTATCCATCAAGGAATCTCCAGTGCTTAAGGAGGGTCCCACTGTGAGCTGCCCTCCCCCTCTCGTCTCGCCTGGGCTTTTCCCTCCCTAGACCATACTTCCATAAACCCTGAGATGGTTAGTAGAGATTGATACCCCTACTATCTAAAAGTCTAACCGACTAATGATGAAGGCCTAAAGTCAACCACCTTATCTCTCTAACTCTTCTGCGGTCAATCTAGATGGATCCTAAACTGGACCCCCAATATGAATGGTTTCAATAAATCGTGCCTTCCAATCACTCAGGTCTCGCTCGATCTTTATCCCCACACTTTTGTGTTCCTTTGCCTCATATTCTTCCCTTCCTTTCCTTTCCTTCTACTCTCCTCCCTTCTCTTCGTCCTACTCTGCTCTTCTGCTCCCTCTCTATTCCTCTATCTGTCTCTCTGTTGTTCTCCTGTTTACTGCTACTGTTACTCTCTCATCACTACTCTTCACTCGTCTCACTACTCACCACCTCTCCCTCTCTCCACTGCTCTCCATTCTGTTTACACTCCACTCCAACCACACCTTCTCCCTCAGTCACCCTCCTTTCACTTTCTGGGTCAACCTTCTCCGTCAATCTCACTCACACCCATACTCTCTTAGGTAGTCTCACTCACTGATCTTAGGCACACACTCTCACTCCCAAGTACCATTTTGTCTGACAAACCAATACCATGCCTGCACATGATTTCCTCAACCCTCCTCCAAGCTCCTCTGTGCTGTCCTTCCTCCACTTGGTGTCTTGTCTGCCTTCTCCTCCCTTGAGCTCACCCAAATGAACCACACTGACACATATTTTCTGCTCAATGGTATCCTCACCTATTTCCCTTGATTGGTCCTCCATGTCAACTGGTTCCCACTGGCCAATTTACTTGTTGGATATTTATAAGGCACTTATATAGGAAGGAGGGAAATCACTAAATGTTTAGGAAACCCCTTAAGACCTTAGGACCAGGTTGTTCACTTAGGAATGATTTCATCTTATTTGTTTTGTAATCTTGTCTTTGTTTCATGTCTGACTGTCTCAGCGCCTAGATGCCTGAGGGCTTTGGCGCTTTATAAACAGATAGATAGATAGATAGATAGATAGATAGATAGATAGATAGATAGATAGATAGATAGATAGATAGATAGATAGAGCAAGACAGTGTGTCAAAGTGCCTCAAGGCAAAAGGGAAGGGAACAGGGGAGAACATAAACATTAATAATTGACAATGAATAAATAGAAACAAAAAGGTGAAAGAAAACAAAATGGGCTTGATGTGGGAGTGAGTGCTATAAGTGTACCCCAGGGTGGGGGAGAGTGCCAGAGGTGCCTATTGGGGAGCCAACAGTGCATGGGGGGGACGTACCAGCAAAGGGGGAGTTCTATTGCCCAACAGGTAAGTACAGAGCCGAGGCAAACCACCCAATAGGCGGGTGTGGGCCCAGAAGGTAGTGCAGGGGGGATGCTGATGGCGATTGGGCTGAAGGTCAGGATCCTATTGGACTCATGAGGGTTCATGCCACCAAGCTTGGTGACAGAGGGGATGGTTAGCATGGGAGGGGGAGAGGGAAGGAGGAGGAGAATAGAAGGGTCTTGAGTTGTTTGTGGAACTTGAGGTGGTCCAGTTCAAGACAGAGAGAGAGAGAGAGAGAGAGAGAGAGGGAGACTGTTCCATAGGAGGGAGCCAGCTGAGGAGAGGGCTCTGCCCCAGCTCTCTTCTTGGAGAAACCTTTGACCAGCAGAGAGTTGGAGTGAGAAGATCGAAGGGATCTGGAACAAGATTATTTTTGAGAGAGAGCTGCATGTAGTATGGTCCCAGGCCCCCGACAGCCTTGTGGATGGTGCAAAGGGTCTTGAATCTGATCCTTGCAGCAACCAGGAGACAGTGGAGAGATTTTAGGGCTGGAGAGATTCAGTCCCTGGGTTTGAGGCCAAGGATAAGTCTTGCAGCCCTATTCTGGATTAGTTGAAGAGGACGGAGTTAAGAAAGAGGCAGGTTGAGGAAGAGGCTATTGCAATACTCCAGCCTGGAGAGGACCAGAGCTCTAGAGACATTGAGCTTCTGGGGGAAGCTGAGGAACGGGAGAATGACTCTAAGGTGGTAGAGTTGAAAGTGGGCCTTTTTGGCAAGGTCCAAGATGTGAGGAGTAAAGGAGAGGGAGGAGTCAAAGATAACCCCAAGGTTCCTATAGAGGGCGGGAAGCGTACAGGAGGGAAACAGGGAACAGGTGTCCTGATAGGAAGAATCTCAGCCTTACTGGCATTAAGACCGAGATCATTGGTGGCGCACACAGACTGAATAGCAGACAGGCAGTCACGGATGATAGAGGAGGATGAAGAGGAGGAAGAGGGGAACTTGAAGAAGGGGTGTGTGTCATCTGTGTAACACTGGGAGACAGGGGGGAAAAGGCAATTAAAAGACCAGCTGTTCAGTTCAAAAAAGGATATTTCTTGATGTTGCAAAAAGGGATTAAAATGTCCTAGGCAGTCATAGTGGCCCAGAGAAAGACTGGGAGGCAGATATCAGTCAGTAATACCTTGGCAAATGTCTTGGTGTTTCGGCCAGGCTTCTCTGCTTTGTTCGGAGGTTCCTTTTGGTACGACAGTTGTGGTGGTCCAGCAGCAAGTTGGAATCAAATTGGGGTTGAACGGAACCCAGCTGTGGTTTCGAAGCATATACTCAAGCTGTGGGGACCGTGTGGTCACCAGGTTCTGTGACTGAGGCTCAATGATGGCAAGCTAGTACCAGGATTTGCAGATGAGTTGATTCTATTCAGAGGCTTGGATGTTGCTGTTAGGGTGGGACACCAGGGACAGGTCGATTGACTTACAGGAGCAGCAATGAAGAAGTTGGCAGTCTGAACGGTGCTCTGAGAAATGCAAGGAAGCAGTACTTCTTATTCTAGTTCTTCTTTGGTTTGAGCTGCGGCAACAACGCACTTCATCTGATGTGCTGCAGCGAGCAGAGTCAAACGGGCGATGAACAATGAACACCAATGGCAGTGTTGAAGTGTCCTGATGGTTGCAAATCACGGCTCACTGCGGGTCGACATAAAAAACATAGGGATCCTGGATGTTCTGGTTTTCAGGAGCTGTGAGTCCCCTCCAGGGAATCAAAGGCCAAGATGAGTCCTTTTCTCTGGGTGCCAAACACAGGGAGGCTGGCACATACCTTCAAGAGGTCCTGCAGCATGGTGAGGGCCTAGGCAACAGTGTGGCTGGCATAAATGCAAGTCTTGGTTCAGCAGCAGAGATCATTCCAATGGTCCCCGGGAATGGTTAGGGGACAGAGTTAGCCTCAGCCTTGGAACACCTGCTTTCACCTCACAAGTGGAGGACTTTAGAAAGGACTGCTCTCCAATCAGGGTCCAACAAAATCTGTGTTGGAGTAAGCGATGATTCAAAGAAGATTCAAAGAAGTTGTCTGAGACCACTTCTTTTAAAGGTAAAGGTCCACAGGTGAGTAGACTAAAGCTAGCTGGCTTAGTGGTCTAATTCCTGCTCTTGAAATGAGTGGGCTTTGCCCTTCTGACATCACATTCAAAGTGCTTTGCTGTAGGGGAAGTGGAGTGGGCAGGAAGGAGAGAGAGGCAGAGAGAAACAAGAAGGTGGAAGTCTTCCTCCACTGTATATCTTCACCAACGCCGCTCCTACCCATCCCAGAGGATCAAAGGCCTTGTGAAATACAGCACCCTAGTGTGAGGCTACTCCCTTTGAATGGGTGTGCTCCTTTGATGCCTGGGCCCAAGACAGCTGCATCTTGTGCGGCTGTGTCTTGAGGAGGCGTTACCTACCTTCACAGAATGATCCATGAGGAGGCATTGTCATTCAGGTTCCTGTCCTGTCACTTTGGCAGGATCAGCCTTTCTGGCCGGAATACACATCACCTTCCACAGCTGAGCTTCACTAATAGGAGCTGATGTATGTGTGATAACAATTTGGATGTGGCTGAAATGATCATAAGTACTGCCATGTGCTATGTCTTAATGCAGGCATAGCTTACAACAGTTAAGCCGACAACAGAGTGGCTGCTGAGCCACTCTTTAGATTAATCTCCATTGTAGACTTATAGGACTCTGCTGTCTATATTAGGTTAGACCTGATGTTAACATTTACTTTTTTGGTTTGTTGCAGATTCCAGCAAACCATACAGGACAACGTGATTCACGTTGGTCTTGGCAAGATATTATAGTGCAATGTGATTCAGCTCACAGATGTGAGTGCAGGTACCACTTCCTTGGGGCCTAAAATGACAAGCATGTAGATTATCTTAGTTGCTGTGACATGCTGTAACCTGTTGGATATAATAAGGTCTATGTCCATGTCTCGGCACATGGTTGTGTCTCCCTTTTTACCTCTGCTTTCCTGGCTAGTGGAACCAGGTAGGATGCTGTACCTGATCATATACCTCTCTAACAGTATTTTCAGAGGTTAGTAAACTTTCATATGAGTTTTATCTTACAGGATCCAATGTTTTTGGAAATTATAGGAATTTACTGTGTTTGTTGGTCTTCCTTTGTTTTAGCTCCTGTCACCATTAATGTCTGTTATGATGATTTCGCCCTGGTGAAGGCAGGGTTGATGTTCACCACTCAACCCTTCTGCTGAAACTCGAGTAGTTTCGGATAGATCGAGTCTTCCAGAAGAACATGCATAGATGGTTTTGGCCATAGCCATGTAAATGATGTTTGTGCGGCCTGAATAACAGTTGGGTGCATTGCATGAAATAATAGTGCCAGATTCCATTTCATTACAGCCAGTTGATGATTTACTTGGACTGATTGCTCTTTTGCACTTTAAATTGCTCTTTTTGCACATCAAAGCCATATTTTGCTCAGTACATGTTTACATTTATTGTATGTATGGTGGTTGTGATAGGTTGTGTTGATTGTGTGTGTATGTGTGTATAACTGAATGGGCTTGTGTGATATTTATCATGTAATATTGATTGTTTATTTCAAGAAATGGTTTCTCCAGGGTACAGCAGAATGTACACGTATATACATCCTATATATATGTTGCTACTGTTGCATCTAATTTTGTCATAAGAATACAAACAATTGCAATTACATATATAAATGATTATGTGAGTTAGCGTCCCTTGTAGCATTGTGAAATATTTTGGTAAAGGAGGTTGTCTTTGCATATATTTTGGGTTTCCACAGATTCGTACACCATCAATTTTTTAGTGGATGACTTCAGGTGTTTGCTTTTTGTACTAATGTTTTAAAAGGTGCTACAAATCAGGATACGGATGCATCAGGGAAAAGATACACACTATGCTATTGGCATGGAGCTTACGAAAGGGGAATCTGTTCAGCATGTTACCCTTTCAGAAATGTAATTACCCATTTAATTGTATTATTTAATAAACATCAAAAAGCCAGGGCTTTCACACCCTTGCCAGATGGCAATTCATCATACCTCCACTTTTCTGTTTGCTGAAAGGAACTGCTTCTGTAGCCTATACCGCCTCTTAGCACCCATCAAAGAAATGTGAGTTTCTGAGGCGATGATCTGCAATGGCCCACTATAGTTGTCAATGATCAACCATGGTTGTTGATGATTGCACGCTCATTATGTCCAAGATCGACTACTGCAGTGCCCTCTACTTGGGGACTAGCCAGTCCAACCTCAACAAATTGCAAACTACCCAGAATAACGCCATCAGAGCGGCGTTCAATATCCCTAGGCACTTCCACATTTCCAATGTCAGATCTGACCTACGCTGGATCCCAGTAAAACAAAGAATCGCCTTAAAAACACTAGGCTTGACTCATAAATGCCTGGTCAACAAGGCCCCACCTTACCTCTCCACTCGTCTCACTCTCCATATCGCCACACAACCTACTAGAACGCCACAAATTCACAGCCTCGTTTTATCCAGATTTAAACTCCAAAAAGCCAGAGGAGTGAGCTTCCCTGTCCTAGCCACGAAGCTCTGGAACTCCCTTCCTGTTCCCATCAGAACTGAACCCTCGTTTCAAACCTTCAAGAACAAAGCCAAATCTTGGCTCCTCATGCAGAATTCATGAAGCACTTCATACAAGGCCCACCTAACCTAGGGTTGCTTTGCTTTCTTGTATGTTCCTCTATTTACCTGCCCACCTTCGGACAATGTCTGTGTATAGTTTCATGCTTATCTTATGCCTCTGTCTGTACACTACTGTATTCATGAGTCTGATATGTGAACTCAGCTCCCTCGCTTCGGCTCAAACTGGGGGAGTTCGAGATTGAATTTCCTGTCACTGTCATTTACTGTAATGTACTGTAAGGTACTGTAACTTTGTATGCAAGACTATGCGCCCGGTTGCCTTCGGGCTTGGCTCCGCTCTATAAATAAACTAAATACAAATACAAATGTTTGATGATGGTCGACTATGGTTGTCGATGGCTGGTCATGGTTGCCAATGTTCGACCCTAGTTTAGCAGATGGTTTGAGTATACTTGGAAATGATGAGTCAAGGCTGGTGATGTTTAACAATGGTTGGCCATGGCTGATGATGGTCGATCATATGGCATGGTGTTGGTTAACTATGGTCGAGCATGGCTGGTGCTTTTTGAGCCGGGTTATGGGCATCAATGTTTGGAAATGGACAAACCTGGTCTGAGTATGGTTCAACATGATTGGTTATGGTTGACCATGGTGGATGACATTTTGTTATGGTCTGCTGAGGGTTTTCAATGAAAGGGAATGGCAGCGGTCATTCTTTGGCTGGAAATGTTTGCAATTGCTGAACATTGTCTGGAGATGGTAAACCATGATCTGGTGTTGTTTTAACATGGTTGGCAATGGTCAACCATAGTTAGACATATTGGCCTCAATATGAGTTGGCCAGTGCAGAATCAATAGTTCTATGTCATTTTCCTGCTTTCTGAAGGTCACATTTTAAAAAGACTGATTTATTTCAGTCGATATCATGCGACCCGCAGAAAGCGGGAAAGGGACATGACCCATCCTTTTTTTGTTTTATTCCGGGTGTTTTCAACCCCCCCAAACCTCCTCTTTGCTCATTTCCTCACCCATCCCTGACCCATACACTCACATTCTCTTGCAAATACACACACACACACACACACACACACACACACACACTACACACACAGACACCTACCTCTAACTCCTGCTGCTCTTGCTCCGATTCTTGCTGTGCCTGTCAGCCCCTGCACGCACTCGTGTGCGGCGCAGGGGCTGACAGTTCTATTTAGAAAGACCGCTCAGTGCGGTCATGGAGCAGTCTTTCTAAATCGGTCTTAATTGATGACAGTTTAGAAAAAAAGGTCTTTTGACATATTACTGAATTAACATGCTGGTATTGCCATATACAAGCACTTTTCTGAACTGGCCAACTACAAATTTGCAGGTGAGGTGCCTGAATTACCTCGAGCCAAGGAATTCAGGCACCTTACAGGCACTGGTATTACCAGCGCCGGTAATACAGGCAAATCCCACCATAGAGTCCAATGGGACTCCATGGAATGGGGTTTTACCACCGACACTGACAGTCATAAACTGCCGATAATACCGCCAGACAGAGTGCTAGTAACAGTATTACCATTTGCTGGTACCCTAGCAAATTTACGCCAGGATACGGGCAAACTCGTAATGAGGGCCATAGTGCACCGTAAATGCCAGTGGTGGAAAATGTTATGGTGGTCCATGATGGTTGGCCATGTTCGACAATATTTTATTAGTGGTCGATAGTAATCTAGCACGGATTGACCATCGACTGACGGAGGTCATCCATGGTCTGGTGATAACTGACTATGTATCTGGTGATAGTCAGACACTTCTAACGATGATTGACTATAATCAGAGTATCAGTGACAATGGTCTGTCAGTGGTAGACCATGAATTGCTATGGTCTATCATGTTTGGCAATGGTGGACAATGGTCAACTGTGGGTGGCGATTGTCGTCTATGGTAGGAGGTTGGAGCCTGCCAGAGCTCATTCTTTCTGCCTGACTGTAAAAAACCTATGCCAATAGAAATAATACCTAATGCCAAATCCAAAAACGGTTGCCTCTGATATGCCAACCACTTTCTCTACATAATACCTCTATATGATTCATTTTGGAACTCCTGCAAGCGGTGCTGAATAGCCACCTAAATGAGGCGAAAGTAAAACACGTTTTGGATACATTGAATGTAAATACGGCCGTATGACCAATGGGAAAGTGTGTGTGGCCCAGGAATAGTCTTCATTCGCTGGAATCCTTGTGTAAATAGTTTTTCACTGGGGTTCATCAGAAAGAAAAGGAATACTGTGAGCTACCAGCTGATTCAGTATCGAAGGCCCTTTGCTATATCTAAATGGGGTTCAGAGAGGGCATGCAAATGAAGCACTTATGTAGAAAAAGCAACATATAGATTTTCAAAATGTTGAAATAAATTACCATAAGAATTTCCATAAGGGAAAATCTCATCTTTGTATCTGTAAAGAAATGTTAAAGCCTTACACACAGAGAATGTTAGACCTTTCTGTAGGGCCACTTGATGTAAACTTGATGACAGTATTTCATAATGGATTTTTATTTTGTTCAATTCCAACATTAAGCATACCTTTCTGCAGCGTCCTTCTTGGTGAACAACGTTGGGTAAACCTAGATTTCAATAGTTTTAAGGAGTATGTTTTTTGAGTTTATAAAGTTAGACACAAAACATAGGAATGAAGATATTGTGGATATGGTGGTTACAAATAAGCTCGATTTTATAAACAGATGTTGTATTTATGTGTTGAAGAAAAGCAAAGCATACTATTGAGCAGATGGCTGTTTACTCTTTCAATGGCTGCCAATAATCACAGCTGAGACTTGTGACTCATGCTTTCATACCAACGGGGATCTCTGCTGTAGTAATGACTACCTTTCCTGTTTCGTCACTATCCTTCACCTTCTCCTAGCCCTCAGAAGGCGCATAACTACGTGCTTGTACCTCTACCTCACATTCTCTCAACCCTGTCAGTCTGATAGCATACCTGTTTATTCTCTTCACTGCTCCCAGCCTCCTCTCCACTCCTTACGATACTCTGCTTCTCTCCTCCGGTTATCCATCCCAAACATCTCTTCAATGTTCTCCTCCTCGTCTCCTCTCTTATCCCTCTCCTGCTACTTCTCTACTTCTCCTGTGCATGGTTACTGCCACCTCCTTATTGTACAACTCCATTCTTGTCTTCTTCCTTCTGATATTCCTTGTCGGTGCCTCCTCTGTGCATCCCACCTCCCTTTGTCTCTCCGTCTGGTTTCCTCGCTCTAGCGCGCATCTTACTATTCCACCTCCTCTTGCTACTCTGCCCTCCACTAACTCTCTCCACTGCTCTGTTCTCTCCCCAAATCATGGGCATCTTTCTTTCCCAGCTCTAGGCTTACATTGAGATTCATGTGAGAGAGGGTATGCCCAGACATGGGACCCTTACTTATTGTGTTAGAGGGAACCAAGCTGCTCCTCCCTGATGAAGTCCAACAAGGCCGAAACAGTTCCTGAGGTTGCTTGTGTTTCCATGCAGAGGCCAAATGTCCTTGCAGTTCGGACTGGGCCGCTGCGATTGGTGGCCGTAGGAGATTGATTTGCATAAGGCTGGTGCCCTTTTGAAATGGTGCAGATGGGATATTAAAACAGTGGTGTGGAAGGTTGCCCACAGTACTGTAAGTGGTTAAGATTAATTAAAATCCATGCACCAATCTCATTTATTTGATTATATAGGGACGTGGCCACACCACTGGAGACCACATCGCCCTATTTACACTGATAATTGTATTGAAACTCTTATTGCTTGACTCGAATTGCTTCACAGTCGTTTTGTCTCTCACTTTGTCCCACCCCTGGCCTAGTGAATATGCAGCGCAGTCCTTTATTGAGGTCATCCACTAGCTTTACTCCGCTTTCGTGGGCATCCTGAAGGGGGTTGTTTCTTTATCATTTAGCTCTGCATCTGGCAGTGCTCTGCGGAGTAATGAAAAGTGACTTTCCTAATGCAGGTCCCTCGTGCAGGCAGCATGTTTGCTGATGCGCTCCAGGTGTTTCTCCCGCTCTGTTGTTACAATGCACACATTTTTCAGTACAATATGAAAAGGCTAATCCTTTCCACCTGGCTTCGACAATAGTGCACCCTTGCTGTTTTTATTTTTGTATTTATTTCAAGAACAGTGATGTCAATTTTGATCAGAAATGACTTACAATAACACTTGTACAGATGGCGGAGGCCTTTCTTGGAAGGGCGTCTGTAAAGTAGCAGAAAGACGAGAACAAGCAGTGAACCAGATTATAACAGTGTGAACAAAGTGGGAAATAGACCTGGGCCAACCCAAAAAGCAACAAAACACAAAAAAACAGGTCACTTACAAAGAGGAGTACTATACAAATAAACACAATTACATTATTACTCGGCACTGGAGGGAGTAGTGGTGTCAGATAGGGAGAATGGGGACCGCTGTGCTCCCTCGTGGGCCAGTAGGTGAACACTTGCCGAGCTTGGAAGACATCCACAGTCGGGTGGGCTTTGATTGTGATGGGCAGCGGGTGCCAACAGAGAAGCCAAGTAGGGGGAGAGAGAGTGGAAGTGGGAGGAAGCATATGGGGGAACGGGACAATGAGGTTCAGTGCATAAGAGGAGCCAAGCGAACACGATGGTAAGTAGGCGGAGATATAGTCAGCCAGGTACTGAGGAGCAAGACCATTGAGATCTTTATAGAGTAGGAAAAGGAACCTGAAAAAGGAGCGGTTGTGCATGGAGAGCCATCCAGCATGGTGCTGGTAGGAGGAAGTGGGGGAGGATCTGGGTAGGTTATATAGGGTGAAGGCAGTGAAGCAGAGACGTTTGTCTAAATTGCGGAAGGACTAGAGGCCAATTTATTTTTATTTATGTATTTATTTGCATTTATAAAGTGCACAGGCAGCCCACAGGCTTTGTGGCGCTGTTACATAGAAAATTTGTTACAAGTAAGTGTACATAGTGGGGTACATGGTGATGTGTTACATAAGGGCAAAATGGCTACACAGATGTTGCATAGTGTATGGCATAGCGATGAAGGGGATGCTGACACCACGCCCTTTGGCACGCTTGACTCTGGGTACAATCAGCATGTTGGCGTAAGGTGTTCTTGTAGGTCTGGAGGAGGAGAGTATATTAACTCTCATGGAAAGGTAGGGCGGGGCTGTGTGATGGATGCACTTGTGGGTTAGGGCAAGTGTTTTGAAGAGGAGACGTTCGCGGACAGGCAGACCGTGAGCTTGTCGTCTGGCTGCAGAGATGTGTTCCCTTCTAAGGATGCCTATAGCGGCGCATAGGACATTATTTTGGACGGTTTGGGGTTTGTCAAGGTGTTTTGCCCTGGTACCTGTAAAGAGGAAGTTACACTTGTCAAATCTGGACCCGACTATGATATATGATATTTTATTTGTATCGCGCTCGTACTCAAGTGTTTCAGAGCGCGACAAGGCAAGTGAGGGGAAACAGGGGAGAACACAACAACAAACTTACTAGGCCAAGTGACAATGAGAACGCGCAAGTGCATGGGAAAGTGCATGGAAGGGGGAGAGTGAAAAGTGCGGAGCAGAGGAGAAACAGAATAAATAGTAAGTGGCAAGGGCTGTGTTAACAACAGCAGACTGGGTAAGTCTGATAAGTGCAGAAAAAGAAGAAAATGGGGGTGGGGGACTGTATGAGTACAGATACAGTCCCAGTGTAAGGGGTTGCCGGGAGGCAGTGCAGGAGGGTGGCAGGGTGAGCAGGTACCTTGGCCCAGGGGAACAGAGGGTGGCCAGGTGCACAGTGCCAAGAGAGAGCAGATCAACAGGGGAGAGGGGGAGTGAAGGCAGAAGCAAAAAGGAGGGTCATGACCCCCAGGTGCTTCTGGAACCGGAGATGGTTCTCCTCAAGTTTAAGAGTGGCAGGGAGACAGTTCCACAAGGAGGCCACACCCGAAGACAAAGATGTACCCCCAGCTCGTTTCTTAGGGCTCTAGCAATAGTCAGGCAGTTAGCGGTGGTGAGGAATGGCCTGGATGCATTTGGAAGTTTAGTGTAGTAGGCTGCAGATGAGGCGATGGCGCTAGAAGTTTAGTGTAGTAGGCTGCAGATGAGGCAATGGCGCTAACTTGTCTGGACATGGATAGGCTGGCATCTAGGTAGACCCCAAGTGTTTTTACTGCCTGGGAGACTGGGATAGCTTTGTTGTCAATGTTGAAGGAGGAGTGGCAGATGGCAAGTTTTTTCAGAGTGTCGGTGGATGCTAGCAGAAGAAGTTCTGTCTTTTCACCATTTAAGCAAACCCAGTTTTCAGCCATCCAGGTGTGGATGGTAGCGTAGGTAGCGTTAAAGGTCTTGGAGTCCTCCTCATAGTCACCGGACAGAGTGACGAGGACTTGAGTATCGTCGGCGTAGTTGGTGTACATGATGCTGAGTGAGTCAAGAGTGTAGAAGAGCGGTCTAGTGAAAATGTTATATAGTATAGCAGAAATGCAGGAGCCTTGTGGTACTCCGCATTGGATGATGGCTGGTTTAGCAGACGCTTGGTCAGAGAAGACTGGCATAGCTCTGCCTTGGAGGAAAGAAGAGTTCCAGGCGATGGCAGTGGCGGAGAAGTTGAGATGTTGGCAGAGTAGCTTGTGGTCTACAAGATCAAATGTGGCTTAGAGGTCTAAGAGGAGGAGTAGGGCGGGTTTGCCTGTGTCTCTGATGTCATCAGTTTGGTTCTTGAGGTCGAGCAGGGCGGTTTCGGTTCTGTGGCCAGGGCGGAAGCCATATTGTCAGGAACCTAGGATGTTGTTTGATTCCAAGAAGTGTTGGACATGTAAGTAGGCTGCTTTGTCCAAGATTTTTTGTAGGAAGGGGACAGAGATTATGGGTCTGTAGTTATAGGGGTTGTTCGAGTCGAGTAATGTTTTTTTAGGAAGGGGCGGACCCACACTTCCTTGAGACAGGGTGGAACAGATCCTGAGGCAAAGGAGGCATTAATGAACGCCGTGAGGAAGGATGCAAAAGGGTCAGCACATTCTTTGATGAGGGGGGCAGGGCGATATCCCCCTTGCACATGGAAGATTTGATGTTCTTCATGAGCGAGATGACTTCCATTTCATTGATGTCCCTGAATGAGAAAAGTGGTGTGAGGGGGGTCCCAAGATTAGAAGTGAGCGTGTAGGATTGTCTGGGTGGGTTGGGGGTGCTGATTGGCAAGTATTCTGTTATGGAGGGTGTCTGGCTTGTTGAGCATGACTGTTTGTATGTCTGCGCACCAGGCTTCATCTCTGGAAAAGGCCTGAGGAGGGGGGGCAGTGGTTTCCAATTCCCTGAAGATGGCATATATTTCCTTGGTGTCAGAGTTGGTGTTGGCAATTCTTGTATTGAGAGAGTTGGCATTGGCCTGGATGATAGCTTTTTTGTATTCCTTAGAGAGTTTATTAAAATCCAGTTTGGCAGACTCCAAACGATTGGATTTCCAGGTGGATAGACTTGCCTGTTTCTTGGAGCGTAGCTCTGAAAATTCCTGGAAGAACCATGTGTTAGAGTGTTTGGTGGGTTTGGCTTTCCGGGCGGCTAGTGGAGCGATGGCCTCCACTGCTTTAGGTAAAGTAGAGTTGAAGGTGAGGTCTGGTGTGTTCGGGTCATTAGAAAACGGGGCACTCGGGACTGAAACTCGCAGATGTGGCAGGAGTCTTTCTTTGGTGAGTAGGCGTGCACCTCTGGCAAAGGAGGGGGGGAGAGGCATGGTGGGCTGTTTCTGGTGTTTACGGAGGGAGAGAGTGAACTGGTTAAGGTGGTGGTCAGTCCAAGGCATGGGAGTGTTAGCAGTGATGACTTGCGGGCAGTTGTGGTAAAATAGCCAGTCTAGGGTCAGGCCTTTGATGTGTGTGGGTTCCGAGATGGAGTGTTTAAATCCTTAAGTTTCCAGATCCTTTGCCTGGGATTTAAATGGGATGTCTTTAGGGTCATAAAGCCCTAAATTCAAGTCACCTGCCAGGAGGACCTTGGTGGAAGTCTTCAGGTTGTCAGAGAGGAGGTGTGTGATGGTCGCATGGAAGCCTGCTAAGGAGACCGGGGGGCAGTATTGCAGTTATGGAAGGTGTTGATTTTGAGGACTAGAGCATTGCAGTTACTTAAGGCTGACTTTTTGACCTTTCTGATGGAGATGGACTCCTTTGAATGAGGGCTACACTGCTGCCTTCAGATATCGGGTGGTCTTGTCGGAAGATCGTGCAACCAGTGGGGAGTGCAAGCGCTAGGGTAGGTCCAGACGCTTCATGAAGCCAAGTCTCTGTGACAGCAAGGAGGTTGAGGTTGTGGGTGGTGATCAGGTCATGCATCTCTACTGTGTGAACTGGTAGGGAGCGTGCATTAATGAGGGCACAACTGAGTGTGGTGTGATGGATGTGGGGGTTGTGGAGGGTTTGGGGTTGTGGAGGGTTTTTGAGGTGTGTGCAAGCCTCTGGACTATGGTTAGTGGTGGCCAAAGGCTTGATGGAAGCAGCAGGCAACACTGAAGTAATGAGGCATATATCAATAGTCACATCAACACAAGTGGGCAAGATGACAGCAACAGGCAACATGGTGGTAGTAGGGCATACATCAATGGTCACATCATTACACATGGGCATGGTGGTAGCAGCGGGAGGCATGGTGGTAGTGGGGCATACATCAAAAGTCATATCATTACACAGGGGCATGGTGGGGGCAACAGGGAACATGGTGGTAGTGGGGCATACATCAAAAGTCACGTCATTACACATGGGCATGGTGGCAGCAACAGGCGACATGGTGGTAGTGGGAAGTACATTAACGATAGCATAGTCTAGTATGTGAAAGGTGGCAGCAGTGGGTGTCATGGGGTCAATGGTGCAGGTCACTGACCTAGCGATATTGTGCGTGGTCCAGAAGACAGCAGTAGAAGTCTGCACATTAGTGTAGAGAGGCAGGCAGGTTGAGGGTAGGGTAGTCAGGTGTAGAGTGAGAGGTGGCGCCGGCGCGTGTTATTAGGGAGGTTGATGTAGGTGGTATGCTGGGGCACTGTGTTAGTTGTGCTTCCAATGGAAGTATGGGTCTCCAGTGGTATGTGGCTATAGGTGCCATCTTGAGGTGCTGGTTACACAGCCTGTAGTTACGGATTATAACATTATTAGGCAGTGAATGGTGGGATTGTGGGCAGGTGCATGTGCGGAGGTGCGCAAACCTATGGTAGAGTGCAATCCATGACTGGCCAGTATTGGGCTGTTAAGGGGGAACTCTGTGAGCGGCTCCAAGGTCGCAACTGGGTCGGGCGTGCCAGGCTCTTGCAGTGGTGCAAGTGTCTTACCTGTACTGCACAGCCTGGGCTTGAAGGAGGTAGTAGGAGGCCAAGAAGTTGGCACAAGCAGTCAACACATTTTCTGAGCCCAAGTGTGCAGATTAGGCCTTTCCTAGTGTTTTGAGAAAGAAATGGGTGAATTTTCCAACTTTTGAGAAGGTCAATACAAGCAATAGAGGCAGTCGTAGTAATGAATTGCTGCAGTCGGACATCACTATCAAAGACCAATCCAAGGTTGCAAGCCTTGGACGATGAAACAATAAGGTCAGATGGGAAGGAGATGGGGAGGGGCTGGTCGGGATGACATTGGAAGTGGGAGAAAGATGACTTCCATTTTCAAAGCGTTCAGCATGAGGGGTTGGAGAGCTATCCAGTGATGGGTTTCAGTGAGACAGTTGGTAATCTGTTCACAGATGGGTGGATTTAAGGAGTGAGAGGAGAAAAAGATGTGAGTGTCATTAGTAAAGAGGTGATATTTATTTTATTTTTTTTTATTTCATTTAGTTTTTACAAACTTTTGAAAATGAAAGAACCAGAATCCTTTATAATTCCTACCTAATACATACATAAGTCTCTTCTCCCTAAAAAAAATAAAAGTCTTTAACTTTCCATTCACATAAACCACAAGTCTCTTTTTATAACTTGACTTGCGTCCTGTCATTCAATTGTTCCATCAGGGTGGCTACACCCTGGGTTCTTCGTCTCTTTTATCCATCATTTTTTCTAGCTGTTGGAGAAACAAAGCAAGTGCTAGAGACAGTTTTTTGTGAGTACTGCAGTGCAGACCTGTCCACCAGTCTTCAGTACTGTATGTTGTAACCAGATTTCTTTCTTGAAGCAAATATTTGGATCGTACATCTTTGAGCCCGGGGCAATTCACTACCAAGTGTTTCAAGGTTTCGGTGTCGGCTTGGCAAAACCGACATCTCACGTCTTTGCCTGCCCAATTTCTTCTGTTACTGAGCACATCCCGTGTTTCGTATAGGTTCAATCTGAGTCTCAGATAATACCTCCTTAGAATTTTACACGGAAACAATTCCATGTATTGGAGTGTCTGATTCACACCCTTTGCTTCGACTGGGCTGTTAGCCATGCAATTATGAGCACTTCTTTTTTCTATTGGCTTGATCTAATCATGCTCAAAGAGTTTCTTCTTTACCGCATTTGGGTTGGTTATCAGCATTTTGACGTCAGCTCCCACATCTTGCAGGATTTTCTTGCAGTTCACTCTCCACTGTTCAAGAATTGGCTGTGTCCGCACTGATTCTTGTTCTGCCAGTAACTCATATTGCGGACCAACTGGTTCTATTAACTTGCTATATAGTGAGAGCATGTTCCATGTGATTCTGGCATTCAAGGTCACCCCTCCTACTTCATACAGGACACATGCCGTTGGAGAACTTACTTGTAAGATCTTTTTCCAGATCATGCCCTCAGAGAGAGACCAAATTTCACATGGACACCCGAACATACTCTCTACTCCAAAGATTAGAGGTGATATTGAAAGCCAAAGGGTGAAGAGAAGAGGTCCAAGGACTGATCCTTGGGGGATGCCGACATATAAAAGAGTGGGGTCAGAGGTTTGCATGTTCTAGATGATTTTAAAGGAGTCAATATCTAAGTAGGAGACAATCCAGAGACAACGCAGGCTGGAACCCAAGGCCCTGGAGAGTGAAGAGGATAGAGAAGTGATCAACAGTGGTCAAAGCGACAGGTAGGCCCAAAAGGATAACTAGAGAAGAGCGTTTGGAGTGGTAAACATTATAGGGAAAGTTGGAGCTATGCATAAGTGCAGTCTCAGTGAGGGTTTACCATGGAAGCCAAATTAAAGTGGACTTTCAAGGCCATTATGCCCCAGGCACCTGCTGAATAATGGGGTTGGAGGGATATCTGGTGATAGTTCACAAAAACGGTTTTGTTAGCAGAGGGTTGCTTCAAAAGGGGGAGGACATTTGCATTTTCTAGCTTTTTAACCTCTCTTGTCTTTACTCTTCTGTGCCTCCTTCAAAGAGATGAGGGCAGGTGAGTGTGAGTAAATGTTTGACAATTTGAGTAGCATAGAGGTTGGTAGGAGTGCAAAATGAAAGATGGGTTGCCGCTGCGAAGGGCGGATGCTAGTTCAGTAGGAGAGGTAGTGCATGAGTGGTCAAAAGTAGAAAAGTTATGGGGAGAGATGGAAAAAGAAGGATGGTTCGGAAGGAAGAGAGGAAGTCTCTCAGTGTCACGAATTGGAGAGATTTTAAAGGAAAAGTAGTGAATAAACTCATAAGTACAGCGGTAGGTGTCAATATATATTGATTTGGGAGGTGTGAGCAAAGCTTGGAAGATAGATGAAAGTTTGCCGGAATGATTGCAAAGGAAGGAGATTAGACTTGTGAAACAGGCATATTTGGCAGAGTGTAGGACAGGAGTTGAGTGGGGCATAGAGCAATCTGTAGCAGCCTCTCACTCTGATGTGTGCCAGATTCATAGGTCATGGTGCATGTTTATTTTGAGGATCTGGATCTCAGAGGTGATTCAGTGCAGAGGATAGTGACAGAAAAGTGTGAATGTGCGAGCACGATAGTGTTGATCAACGGGAGTCCTAAGTGCATAATGAAAGTCAGAAAAAGCATGGTCATGGAAGAGGCATGCGTAGGGGAGAGAGGTCCTCTGATGGTTAAGGTAAGAGCCAAGAGAGTCCTGCGCAAATGTCCTCCTACTCATTGTGCAGGAGAGTAGGAGTGGAGGGTGGAGGTACTGAGATACTAAAATGAGCAATGGAGTGATCATAGGGAGACAGATCAATGAAATGATCGGATTAGGAGTGCAGAGTAGATAGAAAAACATTGTCAATAGAGCTTCCACCAGAGAGGGTAGGCTGGTTGTGGAGAGAGTAAAAGCTGTAGTCCGATAGAAGGGAGTAAAGTTCAAGGCTAGAGACGGTTAAGGTCCCCAAACATGACAATGAGGATTTGGGTGGGAAAAGGTTCAGGTCAGAAAAGAAGGAGGTTAGCGGGCTAGGGCTGATGGAGAGCAAGAACAGTGAGAGGAGTAGGAGGGAGGAGTTAAGTAGTGGCATTTTCAAAGGAAGAGGAAGTGATGTCTGATGAGTTTAGGGGACAGTGGTGAGCCTCTTATTTATAAGGAACCCAGACTCTACCACCATTTCAACAAAACGGGGAGAGTGTTAGGAGGTAGCAGCATCAGTGTGGATTGCTGTTAGTGTAGCAAAGTCATGAGGGGAGGTCTAGATTTCTGTGATATCAAGATGTGAAATTTGAGGCTGATAAAATTCAAAGTGGTGAGTGATGTAGGAAGATGTGTTTGTTGCAGAGGGATTGTGCTTTAAAGTGGCCAATTGAAAGAGTGATAGGATGTGAGGTAGAGGACAAGATGTTGTGCAGTACAAGAGGGGGCTAGATGAGGTTGGAGATCCTTGAACAACAGGAGCGTTGGGTTAAAGGGGTGCAGGTGTAGCGTCAGGGAGTCCCTGTAGGGTTAGGGAGAAGGTGAGGGGAAGAGTGAGGTAGATGGTGTGTCTGAAGACTACAAAAGGAGAAGAGTGAGTACAAGGAGGAAGGGAGTGAAGTCAATGTGCATGATGGAGGGCAAAAGTAATAGGCAAGTGAAGACAGTGGAGAAAGGGTGCAGTCGAAGAGGGCAAGGGTAGGCAAGTGAGAGGCAAGGGTAGCAGGGAGCGGAGAAAGGCTTGCAGGGATGGAACAAGGATGTCTTGAGTTGGGTTAGAATGAGGCTATTGGTGACCAAAAGACAGTTAATGGGCCCAAAACAGGGATGCCCCTTAGTTCTTCAAGGTAATATGAAATAAGTGGACGTGTGGCGGAAGTGTTCTGGGTGTGCAGTCCAGTTTGGAACTTCCCTGAAGGAAGACGTGCCTTGTGCTCTTTACTTAATTGCCTCTAACTGGATAACGCTACTGTGCCTTTAAGAATAAGGACTACTTAAAGTGAGGAATGAGCGAAGCGGGACAAAGTGTGGCAGCAGTGTTCTGGTTGTTCTTTGGTGGTAAAAGGTGGATGATAAGCAGCCGTGGGGCATCGGGGACCCTTCACCAACTACGTGTGCCACTTTTTCTTCAATTGTAAATTTCGCATGGTGAGTGCTTTGCTCAATTGCCTGCATCCATTGAGCAGCGTCATATCATGTGTTTTAACAGGACACGCAGCTAATCTCACAGTGTTAACAGTGTCCTATGTATAAAGTCAACGGCATTGATTCTGCTGTTTTGCCTCCTTGCGCACCCATCATTTCCACTGCTTTATGCTACTACTCGTAGCAGTACAGCTTGACAGTGGGACAGCAGCGAATCTGATGTTAAACTGACCTCATTAACATCACTGTTTATTGATCGCTGCATCAGGGTGATTGCGGGCATCTTTCCTTTGAACCCAACTTCCATCTCTGGCGAAAGCTTTGGCGCGTTATTTGAAGAAGCTTACTTCTGTACTGGTTTGTGTTCCTTTGGAGCAGTGGCTACAATCATTTGCTGTAGTGACCGCGGGCACATTTTCACCTTTGAACGCCATACAGCCATCATCATAACTTTGTAATTGGTAGCTGGAATTTTCTGACTATTTAATCAGCATGCCAGTTGTCCTACTACTGTGGTATCATTGTCAAGTGCGAGTCTAACCACTTTATGGTAGTAGACCTGAGAAGTGGCAAGTGCCTCATGGAGCGGGTACCCCCTCCACCTAAAACAGCTACTAGGTTAAATAAGCATCTTGTTGCTATGCCTAAACCTTTGTGTACTCGGGTGTTGAACTAAACCCTAACAGCCCAAGTTGCTCCAGAGGCGTAGGGGGGGGGGTCGGACTCCTTGGGTCAGGAACCCAATGCTGAATGGGGTGGCTACGGAAGAGGCGATTCCCCCGCAGGCTGTAGACAGTGCTAACAAGGCCTGTAATGTGCTCAACCCTCATGTATTGAGGGAATGTCAAATAAGAGCTCTGTGGTGAATCATGAGTTACTGGTTCAAAAGATCCCTATGTGTAGAAGCAGAGTCAGGCAAAGGATGAGATCAGCAAAAAAATACTGGATTGTGCAGAGGCTCTGGCCCTAGGTCAATTTCAGCCCTAACAGGTCCAAACATGGATCTGCCCTTTGCTACAAGAAAGCAAACAGCAGACAGGTGAGTTTCCTTCTTCTTTATTTGAGAGCTTATCTATGCCCCACTGGCTTCCTTCCATTCAGTTCTCTTTCTGTTACTCTGTGCTTCTAAAGATGCACATTCTAATGGAAGATGCATCTTGTTAGCATTCCACATGAAGTCTACGGGTGCAACTAATTGTTTGTGCCAGTGATTCGCGCTGAGCCTGTAAGTAATGTTTGCCAATTCACGAAGTACATCACAGAACTCTTCTGTACAATGCATAAATTAGAAAAGTCAAGAGAATAAATCTGGAGCAGCAAAAATCTTGACTTTTCTAATGTATGCATTGTACAGAAGATTTTTGTAATATACTTTGTGAATTAGCAAACATCACTTACAGGCTCAGCGCATATCACTGGCACAAACAATTAGTTCTTACTTACCATAAGTGGTTTAGGGTAAAACCTCCTTGTGCTGGAGACACAGCTCGTCACATCGCAAGCCTAACGGCCTAAGCGCATTCACACCAGATTATACCCTCACTTACCCCCTTCTCTGATACATTTGGGATATAATCCAATTGAAATCCTAACCACTGTGGCTGCACACGTTGTTTTATTTAATGCTGGCATAAGTCATGTGTTTATTCCCTGCATGGTTGGATTGAAGTTAAACAAGTACCTTCTTGAGACTGTTCAGTTTGAAAGAACAATTTCTTGACTTGTGTCATAACCTGTGAGTAGATGGAGAGTTCTGAGTCTTACAAGACGTCAAGGTTTTTGCCTTTTTTGTGCTAGTGTCAGACCTTCTTCCAAGCATCATGACAATATGAAGGGCTGGCGTTTTCTGTTTCTGTACATTACCACTAATATTTCTGTCCAACCTCAGATTAGGCATCCATATTTCTCATCTACCAGAAGATATAGCCCAGGCAATCAGTGATTTTAATATGTCTTGCAGGCCATCTCTCATACAAAGCTGCATAGGATTTTGTTTGCCTATGTTAGGGAGAGTTTTCCACAGCCCTGTGGGCAGGAGTGGGATGGGATCTACCATAAGGGGGGAGAAAGGGAGTGTACAAAGTTAGATCAAAACTCTTGCAGTAGAAGAGCAGTCAGGCTTCACTCATATTAAACAATATGCAAGAACTAAGCAGCACATTATAACACAAGACCCTGCCTATCCCTAAAGCCAGTATTAGGATGACTACACAGTGACATAATACCCAGCACTTTATAATATTAAAGGAGGGGGAAGGGAATCCTAGGCACAGGTAAGGTACATATACATTGTCAAGAAATCACAGCTATAACTTGAAATTAACAGTGTTATTTTCCTTACCCACACCAAGTGCAATAGAACAGAAGAGAACACAACAGTCCTAACAAGGAATTACTAATACACATACCTAGCGGATAAAAGACGGAAATGGTTTAAAGCACATGGGCAGATCATAATAGTCAGTCAGTCACTTAATATATAACAAGGTAACACAGCACTGGGGCAAAGTAAATCCCATGGTACTTTGAAATCCCATGTAGACAACAAGTGATACAATTATACCATGTTTTACTCAAAGGCAAAAACTGAGATGGACTGATGTATTATTCAGGAATGAATATAAACTCAATGGTACCTTAAATAAATACCAAAGTGTCTTATAGATGTAAGGACTCCATGGGGAATCTAAACCAAAAGTTGCTTCTAGGTAAATATCTATAAGGGTCACTTTTGGTGAGTTTCCATAGTCCCCAAAATGTTTTCCGACACAGGGCAATAGGACAAACCCAATAGGCTTACTGCAGTTTTGCAGAAAGGTTCTACCCCACAGTGCAGCAGAAGGGTCAGCTTGCAAAAGGGGAAACCAGAGTTGACCCCCAAAAAGGATTTGAGGACCAGCAGGCCAGGAAGGGCTGGTTGCAGAGAGATCACAAAGCCACCACCAGTCAATCATGCAGGGGTGTTCTCTCATAAAAACCCTATACCCTAGCCCAGAGGCTCCCTGATGAAGATTGGAAGAATATAGTATAACACCAGGGACCAGTAGTCACATGACTGACTGAGGAAGATTTAGGCCATGAATGGTGGGAGAATAATGAGTTATAAATCCCCTCTGAGGCCCAAAGAGGAAATTATTAAGACTAGAGCTTTCTATCGTGCAACTCTTGAGGGGCAAAAAGTTGAGCTCGAAGACCCAGTTTGGAGTGATTTATTGGAGGCGGTCTCCTCGAATAACTCCAGGATATTCTGGGCATTTGTTGTGGAAGGACCGCCTTATAAGAGAATGCGAATGGCACGAAAACTGTGTGTGTTGATGTTAAGGTATGGGTTAGCTAGTTCTCCTCTTTGTATCAGGCTCCTGCAGAGGTCTTTAAAGAGAGTGTGATTCCTATCAGTTTGATTTTTACTTTAAAGGAGGTTGTTTTTGCCATACGTTGATACCTGTCACCCACAGAAATGCATGTAAGATTCCTTTTAGTGGTAGTGTGAGAGATCAGCGTTTTTAGAACTTCAGGTCAATGCCTATAGGTGCTTAGTGGCTATCAGCCAACATAACATCTTACAGCCTAACATCTCTGACTTGGACACATAAAACATCTGATATGTGGCTGATTACTAGAGTTAGCTTTAACTGCATGATGCTGAAGGCAAATACGGCCAGATGGCATGGTCTTCCAGGTGCTTCAGGCTGCCCCTTGTGCGGGTAACCCATAGAAGATATTCTGCATTTGGTGATGTTTTGCCCCGCTTACCAACACGTTAGACAACACGTTAGATAAGCTACAATCTGTGATCTCATCATTGTGGTCATAGGCTGCGTAACAGGGGGTGTGAAGCTAAGGTGGCTTTAACAGAATTTCAAGGGTTTTGTTGCATTAATTTCTCTCCTTAACGTCCACGCACCTAAAGATATTTCCTTGAATATCAAGGTTTTTTTACAATGTATTGCTCAACTTAACGTCCCTGCGACTAAAGTTCTTTCCTTGAATTTCAAGGGTTTTGTTATTCCATACATACTTGACATTAATAATACATACAATTGGGCTAATGAAAACGATGTATCATGTGTAGAAAGTAAAATAAAAATAAATTGTGCAACTAAATTCCCCCCAAATAAACCTGTTCTTAAAAAACGTTGTTTGCATATTTACTTAACTTTTCAAAGTGTTTACATTTATATGTACGGTTGATTAATAGAAAGTTATTAAAGTGTTACTGTAACTGTGTACAAGACTACACTCAATGTATCCTAAAATAACTCTTTACAAGACTACTGCCCACATATATATGTACATATGTTTTCACATGATACCAAACAAACAGCCACAAGAAAATAAAAAATAAAAAAATGACTAAAATGAACAATAATAATTGTAGTACCTCACCGAAAACTCAAAACAGCTCAGAGTACTGCATAGCTGAAAGTGCATTAGAATTACAACAAATATAATCAAATAAACCTTCAACCTCACTAACATGAATCCAAAAACGAAATGCCTGCATATAAATGCCATTGATTGACAAATCTGATTTTGTAGCTCCATGTTAGCGAAATTTAAAATATACATAAAAAAATACTTGCCACACAATAAGAGCAGATGAAAAAAATGATAATGATCATCATCTTATAGCAGTGTTTAACATAACTAACACACACAATACTGCAAATAAACCTTTAAATATATAAATATTTGTTAACACTTTCACATCAGCCAAACCCCTGCCAAGTACACAGTGAGAGTTCTGGAGCAAAATGATAAAACTGCCGAAAACGGTGGCTTTTATACTTTCCAAAATGAATACCAAAAAAAGAGGACTATATACTAATGAAACTTTTAAAAGGGATCACACATTTTCGTGACAACCTATCACAGAAATCTACACAAAGAACAGTAACATCAACCAATAACAAGCAATCAAACTCACAGCAATCTTTTTTTTCCCTCACCCAGCATCTTTCATAGGTGTGGCTATTGAATTTGACTGCAGATCTTGCTTCGTAGCTGTGGCTACATGTACATTTCCATTTTTTTGCAAACTCAAAAACAAACTAAGCCAGCCTTCAAACCTTCAGATAACACAAGGGAACACCTACGCATATAAAATAATACACACAAATGAAATTCTGAGCTGTATCATCCACATAACAATATGAAAATTGCACAGAAAATGTACGGTTTAAAAGACGCGGCTATAACCAAGGCTGCGCCTACAGGTACAATAATAATAAAATGATGAAAAGCATTGATGTACATATGCACGTGCTTTTTTACAGACGCAGTTATATAAAAGCCCCTTCATAGCCATTTGCTGTTAGCCATGTCTATACTAAGAAACCTAAGAATAAAATAATGTATTTCCAAACAAGTATCCCTAACATGCCTACCAGCCACTCCTCCACTCCACATGGTCCTCCTCCACTCCCCTGGTCTCTCCCCATCCCCCAGAACACTCAATGCATCTATGATGCCACACCACCCAAAATGTTGGGTAGCCTTGGCTACCACATGTCCACAAACACACAACGTTCCATTTTTTGGTATATAGCCACAGGGCACCACCTACACCCACGGGTAGTAAAGCAGCGCACTAGGTAAATACCCCCCAGCCGTTGCTAGGCACGATCCTCAATACAACAATCACTCCCATCTTTTGTATAGCCGGGGCTATAAGAATTCTTGTTTAAAAAAAAAATCTCAGTATGAAATATAAACGACAAAAGAAACAGTAGTGATACAATGAAACTTAAAAGGTGCCAATACAATAAATTACTTCTCATGGAGTTATTTAAAGTGAATGATGATAAAGTATACATTGCAGTTAGGATATAGAAGATTGAGGTTAGGTAGGGTGGATAAGGTTAAAAAACATGTAATGGATAGGTTGGACAAAAACAATGAAAGTATAGCACATATAGAGTTCTACAATCAGAAGGACGTCAAATTATAGCTTTTATACTTTCCAAAATCAAAACCACAAAAGAGGAATATATATACTAACCAATATACTAGAATTGCCAACATATCTTGAGTGTAACCTATCACAGACAAACACAGAATTAAAACAGTAACATTAACCAATTACAAACACCAAAACACACACATCATACATACCCTACTCCTACAAATTACTAGAAATTCAAACTAGGAATCATTTTTCTGGAAACATAGAATGACTGCAGATATCATGGCTAGTTTGAAAAGTGTGTTGCTGATCAGAGACATTTGGCTGTTTTGGTTACTGGCTTTTTGTGAGAAACGAAATATTAACATGGACCTAGGTTTGAGAGATTTAACAATTAAATTATTTGGATTGCGGGGAATGCTTTAGTTCCAAGTGTTTCCAAAATTGTTCAGTCTGAGAAGTACAGGGCAGCCAGATGTCACACTAATTCAATGTGGGGGCAATGACTTAGGGAATGTACGGGGTGTATCCCTTAGTTTAATGATGAAAGAAGACATGGGAAAACTAATGGAACTTTTTCCTCAAACCATCTTTATCTTTTCCAATCTGACTGAGAGGCAAAAATGGAGATGGACTATCAGATGTGATGGTAAAATTGAAAAATCACTGAGAAATGTTAATAAAGTAATTTTGGCATTCATGAGAGACCACAACCAATTATGCATATTAAACAACAACATACATGGCCAATGTCTAAAGACATGATGTAGTACATCTTACCGATGAAGGAAATGCAGCGTTTCTTCATTAGATCAAAACCGTACTCCAAATGTGCTAAAATACTACATTCCATGTACCCCAAAACAGTCCTTTTAAGGACTACTTTTCACATATCAATACACAAATACAATAAAATGATACACAAAACATTTTTGTTAGTATACCCACAGCTGGTGCGCATTGACTTTTATTCTATAGCTGTGGTTACAAATTGCTAGTTAAATGGGGCTCACATATGGTTTTATACATAGATACATGTTTATGTAATAGATAATTCTTAAAAAGACCTCTTTCAGGTACAAAGAGTACTTGTTCAGTGTATTGTGCCCTAATTGCCGTGGGTAAGATCCATTGTACCCGCGGCTACAACCTCCAGTCTTTGCTGCGATTACCCATGCCTCCAAATTCTGGCTTCACGTTGGACGATACGGTAGCCGCGGTTATGGATCTATGTTTAAAAAATAAAATAAAACTGCATAAATCTGTACAGGTAATCAGAATAAACAGGTGGGAGTATAGTTAATCTCCAAGGTACAGAAGCTGTGAATAGGTTCACTACACATAAAAAAGGGAAAATACAATAATATCCTTTGATCTGTAAAAAAGAAAACATAATTAGTTTGAGTGTTATACCGTAAAAGTAATCACAGAGCCCGAACAATATTAATAGTATGTTGGCCATAAGCGAATCACATCATGTGATAAACTTCGCAAACCAAGAAACCTGAATGTGACCATAGGGAGTCCATTTTGTAAATGCCAGCCATTTAGTTTTTCTTTTTAGTAAAACGCTTTGCAAAGTATGTTATATGCTTTAGACTCACACACGGTGCAAGGCCACAGCTTGAACTCTGAAATACTAACATAGGCAGGAATGTAGAGCCATGCAGAAATACATTGTTTTCCCTCTCACTGAGGCCTTGAAGCTGTGCAGAATCCGCGCCTAATCAGTAGTCCAGGTGCCGGTTTGTCTTGGAAGCACTGTTGTAAAAGGCAGTTAAACATGAATTATATGCAACTAACGGTGCTTCTTCAGGCAGAATGGTATTTCTGCCTCAGAACTGTCTGACCCTTAGCTCATGAGCCGCGGCAAACAGATAACGTTGTATGGAATGTTTCTCTGCTAAGCACAAGATATCCTTTCTGTGCCAGCGCTTCATGTTCCTCATAACAGAAAAGTGTCTATGCAGCCTTTGCTAGAATAACTAATGTTTAGACTAAATGTAGACGTGTCATGAACTGTCAGTTACCGTACCCTAGCCTGAATGACATGTATAAGGGCGGGACGTACCGCATTAACAAATGATGATGTATGATGTATATATATGACTGCTTGAGGGCTTCCCGCTCTCTCTCGCATCGCACGGTTTCTGGGAACACACGTTGTCAGCCAACTGAAATACTTTGAATAAAAACAGACTTGTTTGGAAATCGAACTTCACGACTGACGTGTCATTGGGTATATGGTTATTGTGCCTTATTTCCATATATGGGCTAACACGAGAACACCCACACTTTAAGAAACACAATTTAATTCTTAGGTTTTTATGACCCTTATATGTTATATGTAGTGCATCACATGCACTATATAAGATACAACATTATTGCATACAACACTGTTGTTCTCCTCAGACATAGTATCCATTGGGTCATTGTGAAAAAAATACAGGTGGATTAAAACAAAACATAGTGACAGTGCACAATCCCAATCTCATCCCATCTTGTCTACACTTAATCTACAAGACTGCCAAGAACATGACAAAAAGAACCATTTCATTATTGGGTAAAACCCATGGTGGATTGAAATACACCAAACAGATTAAAACATGGAGTGGGTATCTCCTGCTTTACCTCCAATCAAAAAACTATCCAAATGCTCAGAAAACTGTTGCTGATAAATCACAATATTTTTGGATCAAGGAGCAACACAGTAAGGAGGACATTAAGGTAAGTGTACCTTTTGAACAATAAACCATCTCATAGATTAAGACCCTCAACTGCCATCCACCACCTTGTTCAGGTCCATTCACATGCCAAGGAAGAAACCTATAGGAAGGCTTGTGTTCAACTAAGTTTCAGCACATACCCTCAAAAACCTGCATATAAAAAAGAAATAGATGAATACCCCTACTATTGAATTTAAGCAGCATATTAGTACAAGTAAAAAATAATTCAAACATTAACTGCCATTACATCTGAGTATATGAACAATAGTACCAATGTATACAATTAGCAATACATGTAACAGACACACATTTTATTAAGCAGCCTTAAAGTAAAAGGTACAAAAATAAATGAAAAAAACTACCACTTAATCTAAATAGGCCCAAAATAGGGCCAATATATACCGTCTGATAGCAGTGTACCTGACACATAACACCCCAAATAAACTTCTACATATTTACCTCTTTACTAGTACTTACTTCCACAAGAGCTACACACTCAGCATACTGCACTGTGGAGTTCTGCAATCAAATTAAGAATAATGCACACACTCGTAGCTTTTATGCATTCCAAAATGAATATCACAAAAAGAGGACTATATTAAAATAAAACTAATAAAATGGATAACACATTTTCACTACAACCTATCACAGACAGTTACACAAACAAAACAATAATAACAACCAAAAACAAACAATCAAACTTGCAAAAATCTATGTTATACCTGCCCAGCCTCTCTCATAGCCATGGCTATTCATCGCAGCTATAAATCTTACCCTGTAGCTGCGGCTACGGGTATATTTTTTTTTGCAAGCTCAAAATCAAACATAAGCTGGCCTTCAAAACTTCAAATGAAACAAGGGAACACCTAACCACATAAAATGATATTCTGTGCTGTATCATCCACATAACAATATGATTATTGAGCAGACAATGTATGGTTCAATAGACGCGACTATAACCATAGACACGTTTACAAGAACAGCCTATAAAATAATGTCTGTCCGGTAGCCACGACTATCACACATCCACAAACACACATTGTTCCATTTGCCAGAGTATACCCACGGCTGCACAGCTTGCCATGTGTACCCGTGGGTAGGATCGCTGCACATTGATAGGATGCTGGATGTCCGCAAATAAACACTCCAGCATTTACAGTTGCTAGAAGCAATCCTCAATACAGCAATCACTCCCCTTTTTGTATAGCCACGGCTATAATTCCTTTTTTTTTTTTTTAAAGATCTGCGTATGGACTAGGAATGATGAAAGAGACATTAGTAATACAATAGAAGTTAAAAGATCAATAGAGAACACAGTATACTTGACAGTAAACTAGCTGGGGATACATTTATTGGGTACAATTATACAAGATATAATAGCATGGGTGAGAATACACAGGCTAAAATACAGTGGATGGGGCATCGAAAACTAGAGTAGGGTGGCTTCTTTTTGTATTGATTTTTTTAAACAATTTTCTTATTTTTTTCTCCACACTCTCAAATGTAAAAAAGTCTGAAACTACACAGACAAAATAGAAAAGACTCCCAAATATCTAATGTGTCATGGCCAGTGTTTTTTCACCCCCGATATCACTATGCCTATAAAAATAACTTTTAATAAGAAATAAAACACAAACACGCCAAAATCTATAGCCACAAGCACAGAACTACTCATACCCGTGGCCATCTGTAGTCCTAAAAATGCATTACTGCCCCCCCAGGCCCTCACCAAATGCCCCTCTCATCTGTGCCAGCTCCCCACATGCCAATGATGACATCCTCACCTCCCCTGCCAGCTATGTTTCCCCCCACAACACACGTTGTTTCTGTGACAGAGTTTGCTTTGAGATGTCGTCTATTCAAGGCTATATGCATGGCTGCATAGACCTTTGTTTTGGAAACTCAGTCGCTGGACCTCCTATAACTCCCAAATTTTATTTGGTGTCCTCCAGCAACCTCTCCACCTCTAGGCTAAAGTCATTTGCAATTATTTTAACCTGCAAATACATTTTTCATTTCCCGTTATCCTCGGCTATAGCTGCAGTTATCTCTCGCATCAAAAGAAACACAACATGGTGGTTGTTTCATTTCCAAATAAACCCAGTTTTGGGTAAATCCCAGAGATATAGCTATCTATTTTTGAGAAGGGAGCACCCCCTTTTCCATCGAATATTTAAATAACTTCACCACAAAAAAGGCCTCTTGTAAACACTTCGTGCCAAGGTTGTTTCAAGTCCATCCAGGGGTTTGGGCTGTGCGCTTTAGCAACAATTGACCTTGTTTGCCTATCTGAAAATTAATGGAAAGTATGCTGCAACTTTCTTTTTCTCTTCTAAATGACATTCTTATTTTCTAACATAGATTTATGAAACTTTGCAGTCTGGGGGATGGGACGTGAGTCCCTAATTTCAGTCAAATCTGTTATTTGAATCAAAAGTTATTAATAGAATTTTAAGGGGTTCCTATCAGAGTCTGACTGACCTTAGCTATAGGGCCTATGAGATATACATAACACCAGGTTTTACAAGCCACACTATGGGAGCATCACATTTTGATGAACTTTAAATGTTGGCTATTTTCACGATCCTTAAATTAATGTTGAATAAAGGAAGAACGTTGATGAAATGAAGTCAGATCCTGACGATTATTTTTAACCACAGAGAGTGCTGCTCATCTGAATGCAAGTGTTCAGTGTGAAGAGGGGGATATATATATATAGTTATGGTTAAGTTGCTCAACTCATAGAAAGAGCATGTTTTGGGTGGCTTATAACTTGACCCCCGCCTGGAGGAATTCTCACCAAACTTTGTAAATAAAAAATGTATATGGCACCCTTGGAATGATTCTACAAAGTTTGGTGCAGTTTTGTCAAAGGGGGGAAACGTTACAGGGATTCCAAAAATGTGGGGAAATCCTCAACGACGCAATGAAACAAAATGTTGCTCAAGCCTACAGCCCAAACCGCTGGACGGGTTTTCACCAAAGTCATGCCAGGAGCAGCGGCTTTGTCCCGAAAGCGTGCTTTTGTAAATTTGGTGTAATCCATCCAGTAGTTTGTTTTTAAACAGCAAAAAAGTAGGTCAAAATAAATCAGTTATATCTGGGTCTCCCTCGACCAATCAGTGTCCAGAGTGATGTCCGCAGACATTGGACATGCCTACTGATTGGATGGTGAAAAGTGTGAGGGCGTCATATTTTTTGAAACAGCCGACATGTTGGATATGCGGATAGCCGCTGGTGTCAGCACGGTGGGGAAAAAGTCAGGAAAACACATTTGGGGTTATTTGGTGGTCGAAAGAGGTGCTGGGAGGCATGGGGGGTTTGGAATAAAGAGGATATGGATCTGTTTCTCTAGGTGACAAAAGTGGGTGCGGGTGCCGCCCAGTCCGCCGACACCGTGCTAGCCCACGGACAGCGCTCAGAACAAACAATTTGCAAAACACATTTGGTGTTATTTGATGGCTGAAAGAGGGCTCGGAAAAGGTAGGGGAGTGAAATGAAGATACTATGGAGCTGTTTTTTTAAAAGAAAAAGGGATGTTTCCGGTGCCGCTGAGTCTGCTGTCACCTCTTACTGTTCACTGACATTGGGCCTCATTACGACCCAGGCGGTAAGTTACCGCCTGGGCCGTGACTTTACCACCATGGCGTAAACTATGTTTACGCCATGGTGGTTGGCGGACTTACCGCCCCATTCCGACCTTGGCGGGGCGGTAAATCCCCAATCCCCATTTACCCTTCCCCATTCCCATTTTTGCCCCATAGGGCATAATGGGAGTGGGGAAGGCGTTAATTACGCCACCGTAAATTACGGTGGCGTAATTAACTCCATGATCCCTTAGCGCCATGGATTTTAACACCTGCTAAAAGCAGGTGTTAAAAGCTCCATGGCGCTAAGGGACCTCGTACTCAGGCGGTAAGGGTCGGCGCTGTTTACGCTGCCGTAAACCCCTTACCGCCTGGGTCGTAATGAGGCCCATTATATGGAAGGCAGGTGGTTCTGGGCGAGTTTTGTTATTTGAAGGTGCATTGTTATATGGTTCAAATCTATTGTGGTGGTTGTGGCCAGTGGCCAGATTCTCTGGCCACTGGGAACACATAGTATAGTGATATGTGTATTGTAATTATAGGTAATGTAGGGGGAGTATACAGTATTTGTACCCAGAGTTTTATGCTATCATTGTGGCATATCTATTTCCTCCCTCTGGCTCACCTGATGTGTTTCTTCTTTTCTCATTTACAGTGTTATGTTAGGTTTTGCCATTGTGTGCCTGTTTTGATGAAAGACTGCAGCTTTAATGCCAGCATTTGCCATGTTTGCTGTTAGATCCTGAAAAGTGTGAACATTTGATTTTGTATTGATTTTGTGCATGTTGGCAAAATTGAAAAACTTCTATGTTCGAAATGTGCGTTCATTGCTAATAATCACAAATCTTCAGAGCTTGAATTGTGCTTGCACCTTTATGTGAATGTCCGATCACTGCCACACAATTTAGTAACTACTAGACCGTGTTCTAGCATTCTGCCTTTTACCTTTGCTCACAATGTAGTCCTCGTGAACTACATTTCCCAGCACCCCCCATGGCTCTTAAGGCTCTCAGCGGCGCGTTAGCACCGACATGATGGAGGAGGTGCCGGTTTGTGCCGGTTTGTGTCTGAGAGTGCAGAGAGTTACTCCCCTGCTCTGGGCTTCAGTGCGGCATGGTTGCATTATGCTGCCAATATGGCGGCATCCTCATCTGTTCCACTGAACTATAATATCTTACAGACTGATTGTCTAAATCATAGAGGGGGAGCGATCGATTTTCTTACCAAGAAATATCTAGATTACCATATCCTGAAAGACTCAGGCATTAATGGGTGTGAAAGATTTTTTTATAAAAGTGAAGACGAATCCCAATGCCTCCATCACTGTAGGTATGATATGATATGATATGATATGGCATTTGTAACGCGCCTATACACAAGTGTTTCAAGGCGCGATGAGGCAGGGAGGGGGGAACAAGGGGAAGACAGACAACGATCCTACTAGGCCAGGTGTCATTCAAACCGCGCAAGTGCAGGGGTAGGGGGAAGGGAAAAGTGCAAGGGGAAGGGGAGGGGGGAAGTGCAATACAAGTAAGTAGGGTAAGTAAATAAATAGGGCCAGCTGGTGGCAAGTGCAAGGTAAGTGCAGACAAGTGCTGGGAAAGGGGGGGCTGTAGGGATACAGAGACAGTTCCTCAGTGCAGGGGTTGCCAGGGAGGCAGTGCAAGAGGAGAGTGGCTGGGCCCAGGACCGAGGTCGGTGAGAGTGGCCCAGTTGCAGATTCGGTGCAGATTCAGTCGAGAATTTAGCAGGGGAGAGGGAGAGAGAAAGCAGAAGCAAAGAGGAAGGTTTTGAGGTGCTTCCGGAACCAGAGATGGTTCTCCTCAAGTTTCAGGGAGGCAGGAAGGCTGTTCCAGAGGGAGGCCCCTGCCGCGGCGAGAGATCGACCTCCAACTTGTTGCTTCGAGAAGGGGCTGACCCTGAGGGAGTTGGAGATGGATGAGCGAAGGGCTCGGGAAGGAAGATATTTAGGAAGAGAGAGTTGAAGGTATTTAGGCCCCAGTCCCCAGAAGGCCTTGTGGACAATGCAGAGGGTTTTGAACTTAATCCTCGTAACCACTGGGAGCCAGTGTAGAGATTTCAGTCCTGGAGAGATACGGTCCCTGGGCTTGAGGCCAAGGACAAGTCTCGCAGTTCTGTTCTGGATGAGTTGCAGGGGGCGGAGAGTGGAGGCAGGCAGATTAAGATAGAGGCTGTTACAGTAGTCCAGCTTCGAGAGAACCAGGGCTCGGGAGACAGTGAGCTTCTGGGGGAAGGAGAGGAAGGGAAGAATACCTCTGAGGAGGTGCAGCTGGTAGTGTGACTTCTTAGAGACGTCAGATATATGAAGAGAGAAGGAGAGTGTGGAGTCGAAGATGACCCCGAGCTTTTTTGCCTTGCAGGTAGGAGCAGGAGGAGGGCCAAGCGAGGCTGGCCAGAGAGCTACAGGGAAGGAGGGAGTGGGTGTGCCGATGAGTAGAATCTCAGTCTTACTGGCATTAAGGCAGAGGTCATTGGCGGCACACCATTCCTGGATGGCAGACAGGCAGTCAGAGATGAGGGAAGGAAAGGAGGAGGCCGAGGGTAGCCTGAAAATGAGCTGGGTGTCGTCCGCATAGCACTGAAAGTAGGGGCAGAGAGCGGCGATGCGGTGGGCAAGGAGTGCCAGATACTGGTTGAACAGCCAGGGAGAGAGATTAGATCCCTGGGGAACACCACAGGTGGAGAAAAAGATGTCAGAGAGGAAGGACCCAAGTTGGACCTGGGAGGGTCGATTGGAAAGGAAAGAGGTCAGCTGCGCCAGAGCCTGACCAGTGATACCCAGGTCATCACGGAGACGGTTGAGCAGGATGGCATGGTTGACAGTGTCAAAGGCAGAAAAGAGATCGAGCAGAATGAGAACACACGGAGTGTTGGAGTCGAGGTTCAAGAGCAGGTCCTCACGGATGTTCAGGAGAGCAGTTTCCGTGCTTCTGGCCGCTTTGAAGCCAGATTGATGGTCATGGAGACTACCAACAGTTTCAGCATGGAGGTTTAGCTGGGAGATGGCCAGTTTCTCCAGGAGCTTGCCCAGGAAGGGAGTGATGGAGATTGGGCGATAGTTAGCCGGGCAGGAGGGGTCGGAGGAGGGTTTCTTAAGAAGAGGGTGCATAAGGGAGTGCTTGAGGGGGATGGGAAGACTCCAGAGGCGGAGTGGTTGCAAAAGTCAGCCAGGGCAGGAGCCAGGGAGTCGATGTGGTCCTTGATAGTTTTGGAGGAACAGGGGTGAACCTGTTTCGACGAGACTTTCATAGATCGGACTTGTCTGGAAACCTCGTCAGCAGAAAAAAGTGGAAAGGCAGAGAAGGAGGGAGGAGGGGTGGCTGCAGAAGGGCCAAAGGAAGAGCCGGGAAGCGAGGGAGGGAGGTGATAGGAGGAGAGTGAGGACCTCATCTATAGACCTCCGAAAGACATGCCTGTGTTTGAAGAGCAATTTTCGGCTCTTATGAATAACTTAACTAAACCTAAATCACCAATTATTATGGGCGATTTCAATTACTGGGCAGATGACAAAAGAAATAAACCGTCTAATTCCCTTTTTATCGCACTAGATACCATTAAATATACCCAATGGATGAAAGAACCTACACAAAGGGATGGCCATATCATTGACTGGTTCTTACCCACCAGCATAAGGTTCTTGGCCCAGTCTGTTCGTGCTGTCCATGGTCAGATCATTGCATAGTTAACTTTAATATTTGTCTTCCGGATGCTCCTGCATGCTTAGAAAAACAGCCCAGGTTTGCGAAAATAACATTGCATCTTTAGGAATGTTAGCCATTCCAAGTTTGTTGCACTGCTCAAACTGAAACTGCTTCCCCCTGATTCCTTTGGCAATGTCACATCTCTGGTTTCTCACCTATTATCTGCTATCTCCTCTGTAATTGAGGTGCTAGCCCCAGAAGAAATCACAGTCATCAAGCCTGATACTTTAAAAAATTCCTGGTTTAATTACAATGTCTTCAGATCCAGACACTTGAAAGGGACTTTAATGAGAGAATGGCGGAAGAAACATCACCTCAAACTCTCATCAACTACAGAAAAGCAGTAAAGAACTACAAGCTTGTTATTGTGGAAGAAAAATCCAAACATTTCAATACAAGAATATGTAATGCCAAATCAAGAGCAAGCAAACTAAAGTACTAAAGGAGGTGGAGGGGAAGAAAATGGACACCTACAGCATCAAGCGTGATGCCGCCTGGTGTGAGATGATTCAGGAAGAATTTTCTGATACAATTCTTGGCCATTCAAACAAAACAACAACTCAGCTCCAATAATGTTAAACAAGAAGGACCATCATTCGCTGCTCCTACTAGCAGCCCATTAATAGTGGAGTTCCAGTTTAAGCAGTGCTCTGAGACAGAGATCATTGAGTTGGTTAACAACTTGAAACCCATATCCTGCAAGGGTGATATTTGCCCTGCAGACATTATTAAATAATCTATTGTATTCTTGAGTCCCTGGATTACCAGGACGGTCAACTTTTCATTCAGTGATGGTGTGGTTCCACCCTCTCTCAAGGAGGTATGTATAACCCCACTGTTGAAAATGTTTGCTTGATCCCACCATAGCCAAATATTACCGGCCAATTACTAACGTCTTGTTTCTACTGAAGATCCTGGAGAAAGTGGCCTACTTCCAACTCCAGGATTTCAACAACATTGTAGGTGCCCATCAGTTTGGATTCAGAGCACAGCACAGGACGGAAAAGAGCTCTTCTGGACCTCAAGACCATGTTGTCCAGCATAGTTGAAAAAGGTCACCCACACCTGTTGATGCTTTTGGATCTTTCGACGGCCTTCTACCTGGTCGAACATTCCATTCTTGTCGACTGAGTAAAGTGCTTGGTGTTTTGTTCCAATGAGGTATCAGACTGCATTGCATCTTTTTCTGGGCCAAGGGTCTCAAGAGTAGCAGTGGAGGATGTCCAATCATCTCCTAGTGTCATCAATGCTGGAGTCCAAAAGGGCGCCTGCATTTCACCTTCACTCTTCAACATTTATGTAAAACCTCTGCTAGACTTAGTAGACTACCTGGCCATCTGATATACCAACTATGCCGATGATACTCAGTTGGTTTTTGAGCTATCAGGGAACCATTCCCAGGATTCTGAGATGCTTAACAGTGTGTTTTCAGCAATACAATCATGGGTGTTATCCCATTCCTTTGCTCTAAATGATGACAAGACAGAGCTCTGGCAAACGGCCAGTGACTTGCTAAACTGGATGCCTCCTATAAAAGCTTCAGCATTGCTAATAATCAAATTGCGGTCTCAGATTGTGTTAAGACACTGGCATCCACTTGGATGCAGAGCTGAACATGAAGTCCCACGTATTCCATACACGTTCTTCCTATCGTTACGTGGTTAGGCTTTCGAACCAAATCAGACCTTATCTCACTCTCGAAAACAGATAGATCCTTGCTTCTGCCTTAGTGAACTCAAGGTTCAACTATTGTAATAGCCTTCTGGCAGGGACGACAAAGGCCATTCTTAAATCCCTGCAGGCGGCCCAGAATGGTGCAGTGTGCGCAGTTTTTGGTTTCTGTAGACAGGGCCATGTCCTGTTTTAGACTTCAGAAGGGCACTTCACCGGTTACCGATCAAACACAGGATTGTACACAAGGTTTTATAACTAACCTACAAGTGCTGGACATCCATTGCACCTCTGTATCTGATAGAACAACTGAGCACTGATATCCCCTTGCGATCTCTTTTGTCCAGTGATGGCTATCACCTCAAACAACCTTGGTTTAGACTGGCAAAGCTTGGTGGTAACAGCTTCCCAGTTCAGGCCCCTAGAGAATGGAATGTGCTCCCACTAGCAATGAGAGCTGCCAATTCCCTGTCCAACTTCAAAAAGGTGGTCAAAACAGTAACAGTATGCAATCAGTAATGGGTAAATGATAACATTCCCATATTCTTATTTAAGTTTTTGTCTTGTTTCATGATCTCTGTGTGCCCTGAGGCCTATGGGCATGTGGTGTGTAATAAGAAATACAATAAATAACTAATGGTAATGACACACAGTTTTCCTTAAACTTCCCTGAAATAATTATTTGTTTTTTATCCCTGATTGTCTGACCGCCATTGAGGTATTGTGTGCGGCTAACAATCTCTGTCTCAATAGTGTATATGGTATTTATGATTGGAGTACAATTGAGGATAGTGATCCTTGATGTCTCATCTACCTCTCCCACGGTGAACCATGTTATCCTTATTAAACTGTTGCATGATAGCTTTAGCATCATCAACCGGGCACTGGACCAGCTCTTCTGTTTTCCTGATTAACTGCCCTTTCCAGCTGCAACTGGGCTGTGTGAGGAACTCATGGTGGCAACAGTAAAGACAGACACATGTGATCACAGTGCAAGGGTGTTTATGAAACTGTATGCAGGTTGGAAAAATGCCTAATCTAAACCTAAATCTAACATGGGAACAAGCGGCGACCATCAAAATGAATATAAGGCAGTCCTAGTGGCGATGTGTCAAATAAAAAGGGCCTATTCTAAGAAACCTATTGCCAAATCTTACAGCTAATACAAAAAGGGGAATGTGATGGTTTTCAAGAAAAGAAAGAAGTTTTCACAAAAAATATGGCAGGATGCAGTAGCTTGGGTCTCCCTTCCCCAAGTTTTAAGCACGGGGTAAGGCGGGATCTTGGAGCAGAGCAAACACTCAAGCTTTCCTAGCACGAGTCAATAGTTTTGTTCCAGTTTCTCAGAAGCCTCGATGGCCAAGCCTTTTTTATTCTCAAAGTCTCTTGCCTTCGAAGGTCTGACGTTTTAAATTAACTGAAATGTTCTTTCAACAAAATACAAGTTTGTTTCCTGATTTCACTTAGGGTGAGGATTATTCGCCCCTGGGTCCCCCTCTTACGGGCGCTGACACCTCTTTACTCTGTGTCTCCCTTCACTGAGTTCACTATGGCTTTTCCTTCCTTCACCAATCTTAATGTCTTTTTAAACAGTTCCCATAGACATCCCTGAGAAGGGTTCACTCTTTTAAAAAAACAGTTACTTGGGACTTTAAACTTGCCCCCTTTTCATCATCATCCCTCTTCCCGGTTCACTCTTGCCAACTTCACACTCACATTTACTTTCAATGTTCACAGGATTCACTTCCCTTGCTTTCTCATGTGGTGGGATTCACTTCCCTTGTTTTATATATAGTTCTTAGGTCAAAGACTTTCAACTGTATGGGGATTTTCTTGAACCCCTGTATAACCACTTTGACCTATCTTGGCGACTCTCCTACCCCCTTCTGGTATCTGTAGTTTCACTCAGATGGGGATCGGACAGAGTTTCTCAGAGCAGCACCCACGTGGTGTGGATCCCCTCCTCAGCTGGTCTCCCTTTTACAATATTACAGTTCTTTGTACTTCTTTCAATGTGCCATGTCGCGACTTTCATTCACCAGAGCCCAGTTCTTATCGGCTCTCCCCTCAAGTCACCGGCTGTGATGAACTGCTTGGCTTTCCTCTTCACTGGAGTCAGGGCCGGTGCAACTGAAGCAGGAGTCTCCCTCGCTCTGGCTTATCGGCATCAATATGCTCCATGTACCATTGACATCTGCTGCAGCACACTTGGGCTATTGTCCTCAGCCTTATGATTTGTTCAGAGTGGGGTTCGCCGGGTTTTGTCGAAAAGGGCAAGGTCATATCTCTCCTCATCAGCCTCTCGCTATTTGCTGTCTTTCTCCAACTTTTGAACTGCCGGGTCTGTATAGCTGTCTCGTCATGCGGTCGGCCTTGCTTGTACTGTGCTCTCTTGCTCCACCTTTTATCCCTTTGGGGAATGGGAAGGGCCGTCAGGTGTGTGTGAGTCTGGTCAATTGCCTGACTTTGCCTGACCCTTGTATTGGGACTTGTCAGGTAAACGGCTCTGTTGTTAATCCATTGTCTTTGTGTGAAAGTGTTTGTGTGGGAAAGGGGGGGGCAGTGTTTTCGAATGTCCTACGTGGAAGGATGGGGAAGAGGTCTTGAAGAAAGGGGGATACCACGTCTCACCCATCTGGGTCCCAACTCCACTCCCCAAGGACCCCCCCATCCAGGTGATCCTCCCTTACTGGTCCACCCCCAGGAACTGGATCCAATAGCAATGGCTGTGTCCTGGCCAACTAGATGAGAGGAGAGATCCCCGGGGACTAGCTCAGGAGACACCTTCAGGTTTCTCACAGCTATTTGTACTCCACCATCTCACTGTGTACCTGCAGGGTACTCCAGGGTTTTATTGTATCATTGTTGCAATTACATGTCTATTTCCTCACTCTGGCTCACCAGGAGCCAGATTGCAGACACTTTGCACCGCTGCGAGTGCAAAGTTGCATGGTATTAGCACTAGGGCACAGTTTTCAGAGAGCCTACTACTTCCTGAGAAAGGAACAGCCTTTCTAAGAGCATCCCAGTGGTTGGATTTGGTGTGGCAGTGCATGGAGGTGGACCCGTAGGAGTACTGCCCAGGTTGTTCATGACTGAGTACAACGTTGCACTCAGTGCATTTTACGATTGGTAGCATTAGCATTTGGTACACCCCCAATGGTGATAAAGAACTGCCACACCCATGATTCTCTTTGGGTGCTAGATGTAGGAATTTCTTTTACCTCCTCTTCCTGGTCCACTTGATTATTTTCTAAATGATTGCTCTTCTTCCATTGTCTAGGTTCTCCAGCTGGTGGTAGTGGGGCTGGGGGTAGGGGTGGTGGTGGTGGTGGCTCCTGGGGAGGAGGGATGGCAATAGCTGATGCCATTTTTTAAGATGAATAGCAGTTCTGCTAATATTCTTCTTAGCATGTGCTGTGTCCCAGATTGCATATGGATAATCAGTCAAAATAGGCGTAGGAGCTGTGCAAGGGTACATTTTCAGTTTAAAACCTCTTAGATCAGATTGCAATGCAGTTTCCAACTGTTTGCGAAGCATGGACCCGTTTGCGAAAACCTCTTCATGCAGAGTGCGCGTGTTGACACTGCCCGGAAAGTCTACTGTGATGTCAGACGTTAGCGAACACCAGAAAAAACACAAAAACAGTGGGAAAAGTTTCAAAAAGTGTATAGAAGTGTTCAAAATGTTTCTAGGAGGTGGAGGATGCCACCGTTTTAAGTTAAAACGTTGTACATTGGTCAGAAATGAAGAGTTGTAGCAAATTAGGGTGCACTGGTAAAAACACATGAAATTCAGTGAAACAACTTTGTTAAAGGGATGTTATGGTTAAGTTGAACTAATAAAAACCTATGAAATTCCATGAAAAAATGTTATAGTTAAAAGTAAAACTGAAACCCCCCAGAAATTCACCAGTTATGGTAAGCTAAGCAACCATAACTCGTGCCACCACCATGCACTGCTAACACTACTACCATGGACATCAACGATGACTTCACAAATGTCATTTCTGACCTCACTATGACATCACATATTAAAATAATTGTCATAAAAATGTCCTACAAGGGGTTGTGTTCACAACATTGGTAGCAACATGTCAGAGCTGATTAGGAGACCTATCATGCAGTAATTCATGTTATAAAGAAGGTTCTCATCTAAAGTACATGTCAGATGTGATTAGGTGACTTATCATGAAGTACTTCATGTATTAAAAAATGTGCTCATCTAACCAAATATTATATTGAAGTGTTGTTTTTAATACAGGAACAGAATCATGCATAGATATAGGCAATGTCAATATGTTCTATCTTGTAATTTTCAATAGTACAATATTGAAAGCATCCTTATAACAGTTTTCAGTAATGTTAAACATGGAATAAATAGCTAACAATTCAAGACTTACTACACACTTGTGTTAGTACAACAATACAATGCATACCAATCAGATGCATATAAAGGGAAACTAAAGTAAGGAAATAAGAAACAACTTCACCAGAAACTGTCAATAACATTCATGTACACAAATGAATTGTGTGTTTGAGGCCTGCATATTGCTCCGTGTAAGTGCACCATAAGCTCATTCTAAACCTTAAGGAAAATACTTTAAGAACATACGACAAGGTCTAGATATATAGCATTTTTAGAATGTTTATATTCTGACTGTCAATGAACAAAAACACCTGGCCTAGATATATCAGTGAATAAAAATAAGTGGCCTATATAGGTGATGTCATCAGTGATGTTATAAATGACATTTGTGATGTAATCTTTGATGTCCTGGGTGTTAGTGTTAGCAGTGCACAGTGGTGGCACGAGCTATGGTTGCTTAGCTTACCATAACTGGCAAATGTATGTTTTTCTTTTATTTTACTTGTAAACATAACGTCCCTTTAACATTTTTTTTCACTGACATATGTCAGTGAAAAAACTTTGTTAAAAGGGACGTTATGGTTAAGTTGCTCTAATAAAAACCTGTGAAATTCAATGAAAAACTTTGTTAATGGATTGTTATGGTTTCATGTAAAACCTAAAAACCTCAGAAATTCACCAGGTGACATCACTGATGACATCACATATCTGGGCCACTTATTTTTTTTTACTGACATGATTGGGCTAGTTTATTGTTGTCACTTTCAATGAGAATTTCCAAAGTTTAAATGTGCTATATATCTACACATTAACCTTTTTATATGTTCTTATCTTAGGGTTTGGTCTCAACTCATGGTGCACATACATGGAGTAATAAGCAGGCCTCATACACCCAATTTATTTGTGTACATGAAGATAAACTTTGATGTTATTAACATTTTCTGGTGATGCTGTTTCTTTCTTCCTTACTTTAGTTTCCCTGTATGTGCCTCTAATTTGTATGCATTGTGAGGGTCATCACGAGTTGGGCGGTAGCCCTTAAATGCAGCAGTAACACTATTACCGCCACATTTAAGGGTCTGCCCAATCACGAATCTGGCAGCATTTACCCCCAGCTCCAAGCTGGGGGTAAATTTGCTAAATAAAAGGGCAATTTTCGGGCGCAATTAGCGCGACACTATTAGCACGCGCTAATTACGCCGAAAATGCCCCATTGGGTCCAATGGACCCAATCGGCAATGGGGAATACCCATTACCGCCCAACCCGTGATAGCGCCGGACTGGGTGGCGGTAATGCTACTAGCACGGGTGGTATCCCGGTGGTAATACCGCCAGGATACCGCCCAACTTGTGATGAGGCCCACAGTGTTTGTACTAGCACAAGTGTATAGTAAGTCTTAAATTGCTAGCTAGTTATTACATGTTTAACATTACTCAAAAGTCTAATAAGGTAGCATTCATTATTTTACTATCCAAAATTACAATATTATAAATATTGCACTTCTATGGTGCATGGTGCAGTCATTACCTATTTTTAGGTTAGGTTCCTGTATTAACAACAACACTGCAATATAACATTTTGTTTAGATGAGTACATTTTTTAATAGACTAAAGGGGAACTGTGCTCAAAAATGTTGTTGTCCCGATCGTATTTTTAAGCATACTGTAATCAATCTTAAAATGTTTTCCTATGCCTCTTACTTTAGTTTTCCCACTTTTACACATGCGAAAACAATGGGTTGGATGCTACCATCTTGTGCTAATCTTATCTGTTGAGGGATCGCAGTAACTTCAAAGGTGCTCGCGGCAGGAATACAGATCGCCCGCCCCTGAAGCTGTCATCACTAGACACGTACGGCCCTTTTCACAACGCCAATGCACGTCTTGTGTCAACGTTCTCTGTGTGCAAGCTATTGACATGTCTCCATGGAAATGGCAGGACGCCTCTTTCCTCAACAAGTATAAACAGACCCCTTTTCATCAGACAACATCAGAGTTGCTTTTTCAATCGTTTCACTGTATTTATTTTGGATCGCCTCTGACTCGTTTCTGCTCTGCTCAGCTATCTTCGTAGTACAAAGCCCCTGCGAACCGATACTTAGACTAGCAGCACTGATTTCAATAGTTACTTGCGTTTTATTTTAAAATGTATTGTATAATGGCAACAATACAGCCCAACCAGTATGAGCCTGAGTATTCTGTGGAGGAAGTATTTCAAAGAGAAAGATGCGGATACAATGGGGAATCGAACGATAGTTGGAAGATGGATCACCGGATCATGAGCCTGAGCCTAGTCGCATGGAAGACGTTTCTACCTGGTGTATCTGCAATCGTTGCGAGGTCATGCCAACCTAGGTGGAGAACTGCTGTTGCCAAGTAAACTCTGGATGCTTGGCCTACATATCAGAAGAAAACACACCACTGCTATGCGTTACTGAGCTGCATGACTTCAGGGCAGCCTGCCTCACAAGGTCAGTGTGGAGGATTATGATGGTGCTTATGCACAAACTTCATGCAACAGTTCACCTTCGCAATCCAAGTTACAAGTAAGCCTACCGTAGATATGATGTCATTTGACCACTGAGACGACTAACATTTCATGTTTGTCTCCTACATTGTTGTAACTTTGATTGAACACTGACAAATTAATTTAGTCTGCAACTTGAAGATATTTCTTTCACTTTCTGGAAATCAGAGTGCTCATCGCTTACGTGTGTTTCACTTTCAACTAAAAAACAATATTTCTCTGTGGCCCAAACCATTATGGATTGAACGGGTGTTCACTTTTGTAGTGTGTCGAGACATCAAAGCCCAAATTCATTTTTCCATGAAGTAACTTTTGTAAGGGCAACTATGCCATAGAATTTAGGGTGGATTTTCAAGTAGGGTTGGTACACTTATCAGGTTCATTCAATTACAGTATGTGTGTTTCTCTTCCACAGGTGGTACAGGCTGGTGGTCTACCGTTCGTTTATATGATGACTTTATGGTAGGCTTGCATTCCGTGTCTGACGAGTAATACCCACCGTTGTCGTTTGAGCCATTCATGCTGAATTCCCCAGTGACAGCGGACTGAACTGGAGGCTTCCAGCTATTTAAGATGAGGTAGTAATACCCTTGAGAAGAATAGGGATGCAGAAGTTACTCAAACATCAATAATCGAAACGACTCAGGTAGTTGGCAAAAGGATAACTGTTTTAATATCAATGATCTAAAACGGGGAGTACAACGGACATCAACGCATGTCTCAGTGTAAGATCTCTCAATGCATCTAAACAAAAGCATTCTTTTATAGCAAAAAAGTCGTCATTGATGACGGCAACCTACTTATTACTAACGTCATCCTACGTGGCAAACTACAAAAATCTATTGAAGAAAGTGATAGGACTGGACGGAACATCAAAGTATACGTTCCATACTCATCTAAGAGAGTGAAGAAAAGTGATAGGTTTCTTAACATCAGGTGGGGCAACTAAGCCCTACCCTTAAACAGGTCACTATGAATGTTACTAAATACATGACGTCCATTGTCTACACAAACTATACGACCCTTAATCACACGTCCCCCTACCATTGGTTGGCAATCTAACCTCTGTCGGTACTTTTCCACCTATGTTAGCAGCACACAGACTGGAATTCCAGGTGCTGGTGAGCTAATCTTAAACCATAGCTTCCCACCAATTAGCATATTCATCTATCATCACCTCAGTAGTCTGCTGTCAATTAAGGCTTTGAACTTGTCCTTGGGAGTGTTTTTTTTTGCTCTGGAGAATTCAGGGAAGTGATGGCCCGATCTGCCCTCATGCGTATGTGGGACAATCGTGTTCGGCCAACTTCATCCTTCCATGTGACTGAAGACCACAAAATCGAGCCCTAGTGTATTTAAAATACTATTTTCTAATAGACCTCTGACGTCTTCCTTGTTTTTGTCCATGCCTTCTGAACAAGAATTTCATTCTTTCACACAATTTGTATCCAATGTCTGCTCACCCCATCCTGATAAGGCCTTGTCTGCTTGGCTCATCCAGTCTCGCCTTTCTGAGATCTGCTTGTGTACTTTAATTACTTTTTTAACTGCAACAAACTGGAAACAAGACCTTCTTTCTCTGGTCCAGCTCTGCTATAACACATAGTGGAACCATCAATTTTTTACTCGCATATATATATATATATATATATGTACATGTTGGCGCATGCTGCAATCTATTGACTATAAAGCTAGCCTCAAGAATACTTTGTCTGCTTGCGTTTCTTTGCATCTGTACAGTTGTAAAATGTCTTGATATCTTCATCAGTTTTGTAGCATGTTTCTTCATCTTGATCCCAGGATGTCACTTATCTCCGATACTTTCTTGATGCCTTATAGAATATCTTAATTCTCTAGTCTCAGCATCTCTTCTATGTACATCAGCTCAGCTCTGCGTGACGTCACCATTCTTCTTTGCCATTAATTGGTCCTGATTCTTCCGGGATTTCATTCAAATGGCCATCATACTGTCTCATATGCAGGTATGGTTTCCTTAATGGGAACCTTGCCTCCAGGATTCTCCTTGGTATCAGTATTTTCACTGGTACTGCACGTGTCTCACTCTCTGGTTCCCAACATATAGGCAATATGGGCGAATTGGTTGAGGTGGGGGTACTTAGCTCCTTGTCTACACTCCCCCCTCTGGGCGATTCATTGACCACTCTCCCATCATCATTCACATCTAGACATTCTTGTCTGAAGAAATGCTTCTTTGGGATCCAGATCTTTCTGACTCTCTTCAGGCACCCAGCTGATTTCACATGCTCATCCTTGTTTCATGTCATGGGCATGCACTGTCCACTTGGGCTGCAATCGATCCACTCTCCCACATATTTCTTATGATTCTTTGGATACAGGAACTTCGTTCCCTCAGGTGCATGGATGCTGGCCTTCACAAAGTCTCTGATTTCTTCATCTGTCAAATCTCTGGCCTTCCATCCTGATTCAACATCGATCATGATTTTTATTCCTCTTTGCAGTCTTCTTGCATTGTGTGATTATGATCTTGATCACACAAAATCCGAGCAACACCAACACGATCAGGGCTCCAAGGAATTTGAACATGTCTGCCATCCATTGTGGAACCCAAGAAAAGAGTGATTCAACCCAGCTGTCATCAGCAATGTCTTCGTTAACATCTCCATGGCCTCTGTCAAGGTGCCATATGAACGTGCAACCTGATTCTCCAATTTTTGCACCAACACCTCCATCCATAGCTGTGATTATGTCCAGGACATATCTTTTCTGAAGAGTCATCAGTCTTATGGCCCTCAGCTCCTCTCTGATAGCATTGAATCCCTTTATGGTAGTGTTGATTGTTTGCATCAATACTTGTAATCTGTAGCCATTTGGTATTTGTTCCGACCTAGATTCTCGGCATGAAGATCAATGTGAATACCGACGAAGTCTTGCTGAACAGTCTGTGCTCATAAGGAATGGAGTAAAAAGCTTCTATTGACTTGGCTGAGAAATAGTTCTCCCTTTTTATTTGATTAATCAGCTCCACAGATCTCTTCTTCCTCAGGTGACCATCTGCTTTCGGGAAACTGGCAAGGTTCAAATCACTTTTAGGTATCACCAAAGCTGGAACATGAACATTCACTAGTGAGCATCGTCCTCCCCAATCCTTGGGTAGCCTCATATATGCTCTGGATCTACAAGCCCAATAGTGATCCATGATCACTGCTGTTCCAAGTTTCATTCCTGGTACATCAAAGATTCAACCACAGTTCTGATTCTCTCTGATTTTTCTTGTACCATTATTTCTGAAGCACAGCTTTGCACTCTCCAAAGGCACTATCTGCAGGGGTCCTCCTCTATCTTTGACCCAGGTCAGTAGCTTAGAAAGTCTTGGCCATAGAGGTTTACAGCCATTCTGCACTATGTCAATGGCTGGTTGATAAAAACCAACAACCACTCATGCTCTGCAGATCGCCACTCCTTCTTCCCATCCATCTGGTGATAGCACTGATCCCCAAATCTGCATCTGGCCTCTGTTCTTCCATCTATGAATTTCTTCTGCAGATTGTCCTGGCCTCTCAAGTCTTTTGTTTACTTCCCATCTAATTCCAGCTCCTTTCACTCCAGGTTTTTCGTATCTGATTTCTTAGTATGAGCTCTTAGCCTTGTCTTCGTATCTTGGATATAGTCATCTTCGTCTGGATCTGTCCATTTAGCTGCCCATTTAAGATAGGCATCGCAGCCCATGACCTGACCTCTTGTGCGACAGAGTGCTTTGTGTGATAGCTGGGTGGACGTCTATTTCAATAGTTATGAAGATCTCAGATTTCCCTATGCTTTAGGGCAGGAGTGCACATACAAAGCATTCCCCCTTTGAGGTCCTCCTTCCCACTTATTTCATATGCTGATACCATACGGTTTTCCCCAAGTGTGCTGTACTATCCAGATAATCATTCAGCTCATGATCATCCTCCCTAGCACTTCTCTTAGATCTAATTATTTTTTTACAAGCTTCTTTAACCATGTTATTCAATATGTCAGCATAGTTTTTCCTTATTGGACCAACCATAGAAACATTTGTCAGTAGACTAGGTGTTTTTACATATACTATCTGTGTAGGAGAAATATCTAAAAGCCTTTTTCTATCCCAAAACGTCACTTTTGCAGCAGCGAAGGCTGGGAATATGGAGTCTGCTATAATCTCTGCATGTGATCTCCCTCCAAAAGGTAATTTAGGCTTATCCATCAGGGGACCAGGTGCCCTTGTGTGTATCTCTAGAGTAGGAACAATTATATAAGGTCTCGGCTGCCCTTTAGTTGTCACATCTGTACCCTCCTTCTCTACAGGAAGACGCACAAGGGTCTTTGCTCCATTTATGTCTATATAGTAAGCAGTACGTACTGTAAATTAGATCGGTATCACTATGAACAGAATGCAAGAATAAATTACATACAGATAAGTGCATTTGCAGAAATAGCTTGTTGCACAATGTGGACGTCTCTCAGGATATGTCATAACTAAGTTGCTATTCATGCTGCCCATTTTTACTCTTTAAGGAAGGATAAACAAACTTTTAATCGGGCAACATCACACACTACTTTCTGGAAGCTGCTTAGTCGGCTTCACAAGTTCCTCGATCAGCTACAGCTGGCTATACGACGATGAACAAAAGTTCCCAGTGAAGCCCACAAATTGGCCTTTTACCAGAAGACATGAAGATTCTTCTTCAGCATGAAACAAAGTTCCTTAACCAGTTGACTTTTTGGATTTTCTCCCTCAAAAGTCTCATTCAGTTCTCAGTGTTCTCTCAGAGTACCTGTTCACTTGTATTATGATGTCTCTCAGTATTTCATTTAGCACTGCATTGTTCCTTGGGTCTCTCAGGAAGGTTCTGACATCAGTTTGTCTCCCAACAAGATGCAGACATTCCTCAATCAGATAGTAGAACACCAAACTGACAAGTCTATTTGAATTATCCGCTGATAGGGGCATTTGCGTTTTCCCCACTGTAGTCAGGAAGCTGAAGGATATGTTCAATGATAGCTGCAAGCAATCTCCTCATGATTGGACCATTATTAGGATCTTGCAGGAACAAATGCACACTAGTAGTTCTCCCCACAAGCGCAGGGTATGCACGCAAAATGAACAGGAAAACTGCAAGAACGATCCCTGAAACGTTGTCATTAGGCACCACCATAGGCACCTCTGAAAAAAAAAACTATGAGAAAGGAATCGGGTAACTGCTCTCTCTTCCAGTCATCGAAAATGAACTCCAAATCTGGCATGCTCTCCTTTATGATCAAGACTTAAGCATGTCTCAGTCCAATTTCAACATATTCCTGTGGCTCAAGAACAAATAACTTCCCGTAACTCCTTTTTTAGTGACTGAAAAGAGTCTTCCGAAATAAGCCACTGTCGAATATACTCTTTATCTCTATTCAACAGCGTCTGCATCATTCTTCCTCATCACAAACCTAGTCTGCACGTGTTGTGGTTCTTCCATGATGCCCGTTTCCAATGGGTGTGGGGCTGAAGGGGGTTCTCCAGCATAGATTTTCAAGTCTCCAAGGAAAATCCAAGCGTGTCTGCCTTGCACTTTGACTGCAGACGGTGACACGTCCTCCACTATGAAGGAGCCGTTAAAACGAGGCTTGTGCCACCTTCTAGTGAGGTTGCGGATTAGGACTGCATCTCCGGAGAAAAGTTTGGGAAGACATAACTTTTCAATTCCAGTTGTTGCAGCATTTCCTTCTGTGTTCTACCCTGCCCACACCCCTTTCACTTCAGCTGATCTGAAATGACAGAGATACTTGAAGTTATACACGGAAGATAATAACGTAACTCCTTTCCTAACAATTCTGCTGTTGTCTGGGCATCACTTCTAGACAGAGGTGTGAGAGGTGTCCTCATTCGCCTCCTTGTCACTATCTCGTGAGGGGTAAGATGGTGGTCTGAACCTGGCTGAGTTCTCAACACATACAATGCCAGTGGTAAACAATGCAATCATCCTTGGTTCAGGGTAAGCTTCAATTTGGCTATTCTCTCTTTAAGCAAGCCATTGAGTCTGTCACAGATCCCGTTCACTTGCAGGTGAAACGCTGATGAAAACTTGTGCTTTATGCTAAGCAACAAGCTTATTTGATCAAAGACTTCATTAGCAAAATGAGGGCCATTATCTGATCTTAATATTCCTCATCTAGGAAACACTTCTCGTACTAAAGGTTTTGCTGCACAGGTGGAGCCTGGGTGTGTATATGGTCCAGCTTCAATCCACCTCAAGAAAGGACATACCACTACGATCATATATCTGTATCCACTACATACTTGCAGCATGTCAACATAGTCGATGTGCGAATGCTGAAAGGGTCCATTAGGTCTTGGAATAACTCCTGTAATTGTGTGCAATGTGTTCACAGCAGTAAACCTTTGACATACAATACAATTTACTATATAAAATGCATTGTGTTCTACTATATTTGGAACAAACCAATTCTCTGCATTTGTTGCGGTGAGGCTCTCTCTAGTAACGTGCGCAGGGTAGTGTAGCTGTTCCAATGCCACCCTTAATAAGGCTACAGGCATCACTGGTTTACCAGTGCTGTCTTGTCGCCACAATGCTTCAAAGGGGTTTAAAGAACACCCTCTCTACGTCCACAACAGTCTTTCTCATCTTGAGGCGCTTCCCCCTGAATCTCTGCCAATTGAGTTTTAGACAAATTATTCTAACACTCAGGCACACTCATCATCACCACCATGCTTTCATTCACATCAGGCGTATCAAATGACATAATAGTTTCTGAACATGCAACTTGCTTGGCTTCCTCATCTGCTTTGGATTTCCTCGCAAGATAAAATCTGCCCTTTTAGTGTGTGCTGTGCACTTAACTACTGCGATGGCTACTGGAAGTTGTAGTGCTCTAATAAGCCTGTCCAATAAAGCTATGGGCCTCATTACGACCCAGGCAGTAAGGGGTTAACGGTGCCGTAAAAGGTGGCAGCGCCGTTAACCCCTTACTGTCTAATTACGAGGTCCCTTTGCGGGTCCCTACCTTAACAGCTAGTTTTACCAGCCGTTAAGGATTGGACCCGCAAAGGGACCTTGGAGGTAATTACGGTACCGCAATTTGCGGTACCGTAACTACCGCCTTCCCCATTTTTTTTTTTTTTTATTGTGTTTGGTTTATACAAACCTTTACAATCATTAAAAATAAGGATTAAAACATCCAGCACAATAACAATTTAACAATGAGTTAAAAACATACATGACATTTGTAAGGATAATATTTCCATACCACAGTTTGTGCTTAATATATCAAATTCGAATTCTCATATCGAAAGTGTAGTAAATTCATTTAGTTTTACTTCAATGATTGACAATAATTCTATCAATTTAAAATTAAATGACAAACTATTACTACACATACAACGGTTCCAAAGTGCTTCCATGCTAATGTCTGTTTGGAATTGAGCCTTTAAATTGAAGTTTTTTTTACGGAATGGTGAGAAAAAGGGACAAGCAATGACCATATGTTTAAGTGTCTCATCTGTTTCCGGAGCTTCACAAAATCGGCATACAGTAGAAAAGCCGGTCTGAAATGATGTATTCCAATTTTTTGTTTTGGATAGAGTTCGAAATTGATTCAAACGAAAACGGATTAGAAGATTTCTACCCACCGCAGAGGGAAATTGAGTCAAATAAAATGCACGATCACCCCACTTTCTGCGAAATTGGTTATATTCAGAATACGATGGGTAAGTTCCCATTTTATCTGTAAGCTTACACCAAAAGTAGAGTTCATATTTTTTTTTTTGAGCAGGAAGCAGCAAGGTCATACTTTCAGGGGTTTCATTAATAGCATTTAAAATTGCATTTAATTTGTTTGTGAATACTTTGAGTGAGTGAATACTTGAATTCTCAAGTAATTTATTCAAGTTAACATATAAGGAGTTTGCCGGAGGGTCCAGCATTTTAATATAGTTTTTTATATTTCGCCAATTTCTTTTTACAGATAGAGGCAGCAGATTGATTTCGTGGCATATAAAAACATTTGGTATGGACTGAGCTAAACCCAGGGCAGACTTCCACATTTTTCCCTGTATTGTATCAAGAAAAGAATCAATTTCATATAAACATATATCCAAAGGGTATAATAAGCAGGGTTCAACTTTGAGTAAGTAAAAATGAATAAGAGGTAATAAAGAGAATAAACAATATTTATGGAATATGATTTTCATCTGAGCGGCTAAAGTTTTGGCTTTATTGTTAAGAAATGTTTGCCACATACTTAAAGAATAAGAATCCATCAGTGGATAGCCCAAATAGCGGATGGATGAAGTGTAGCAAAGTTCGACACCTTGCAAGAGCCATGAAAATGTATTTACCTTGCATCGCCCATCATAGAAGGTAAGAATTGAAGATTTAGTTGGATTAACTATAAGATTCAGATTGTGAGCAAATTTAGCAAATAGATCAAGTTTATTCTGAAGGCCAAACGGGGTGCGATCAAAAAAGAGAAGATCGTCTGCAAAACCGATCCAATCAAGCCTAAGTGCACCCAACTTAGCTGGAAATACATGCTGATCTTTCCAAAGAAAGTCCATCCCATATAGATATAAGTTGAATAGGACTGCCGCCATATTGCATCCTTGCTTAACACCAATTTCGGTGCTGATTGGATTGGTTAAGGCACCATTACGATTTAAGCGAATTCGATAAGAGGTCTTGCGGTGCAACATGGCGATCAGTGCAACCAAGGAATAAGGGATACCGATTTCGATCAGTTTGGCCCAGAGAATTTCTCGAATTACACTGTCAAATGCAGCTGTCAGATCCAGACTGGCCATATACACAGGCCCCATGTGTGCATTTTTCGTCTGTGCATAGAGATGTGCAAGAATTGTTGCATTCAAGGGACAGCCAATGAGCTTTCTAAAGCCTACCTGAAATATTGAGAGCAAGTTATTACGTGTGATATACATTTGAAGCTCCTGCAGGAGTAAAAGAGAGAAGATTTTGGATGAAGCATCAGTAAGTGCAATGGGGCGATAGTTGCATGGCAATTCAGGGGGGCCTTTTTTATAAATAGGTATTATATGTGCTGAGTGCCATGTTGCGGGAATTTCTCCGGTTTGTAAAATCAAATCAAACCGGATCTTTAAGATGTATGCCCAAAAAAGGGGATCCGATTTATACACACACGGAGGGAGCCCATCTGGACCTGGTGCTTTTGAGTTGTTGAGTTTGTTGATTACACCAATGATGTCATTAACCGTCCATCCAGTTCTTGTATTACGAATGAACATTGGATAATGGTTTTTGACAAAAGAAAAACGATCGGGCAATTTGAATTTTTCTGTTATAAAGTTAGTCCACGCATCAGCAGAAATTACGCATTGCGGATCAGATTGTTGGCCTGATTTTAAAGAGCGTAGTAGTGACCAAGATTGCCTTGTATTATATTTTAATAGGTGATACATCATATTTTGATTATCAGTAATGTACATGGAAATTTTCAGAGATTTAATTCTGTTTTTGTAGACTTGTTTTATTCGATTTAGCGCAATTGACCTGCAAAGAGAGGGAGACATAGATCTCATGATCTCCCTGATTTTTTTGTACTTCTCTTTTTTTGAGTCAGCAACCAACTTATTGAATTTATGTATGTGGTTTGGATTAGATTCGGTTGTGAAGCATTTAAACAAGGCAATTTTTGTTAGGTGAAATTGAATACGTTTCGTATTAAGCTCTTCAACTTTACATAAGGAGAAATAACAATCACGGAGGTCAGTAGAAATGAGCGGATCCGCCGCAATCATTTGCAACAGTTTGCAACACACTTTTGGATTCCATCGTATAGATAATAGATGTCGATCAGATTCAAGTAAAGTTAAGCTAGGCATAGCGTCAAAACGAGCAGTAAATAGTCGAATAGATAGGGAAATTAACATATGATCCCCAAGTTCAGGGTCAGAAATAATAACCGGTTTGATAGAGGAATATAAACATGTTGATACAAAGAAAAAATCAATCAAAGATTTAGAGTTTCCCCCTATGCCAAGAAAAATTAAATGGATTTAGTAATACAGGAGCTGGTTGAATGTCCCATTCCAAAAAAAAATCAAGCCAAGTTTGTCCATTTCGTACAGAATTAAGAGAATGGCTGGGAACCAGATTCCTTTTGCTTAATGATAAATCATAACATAATGCATTAAAATCACCACCAACAATTATTTTGAGAGCCGAATTTCGTGCAAAAGCTGCTACTAATAGCGAATTCATTTCATCAATGATAATATCAAGAGGAGAAGACAATTTGTTCCAATAAATGCAAACCAACAGTAGGGCATCTTTAAACGAATTTATAGCTGTTAATTCAACAGCCATGATGCTTTGAGTGCAACATATATATTTCGCAACACATTTGGTTAAAGTATTAATTAGAATAGCAATTCCTCCTGATGGCCGGCCAATAGGACCCTGCGAGGCCGCATGTGAGAAAACATAAAAACCCTCAATTAAGAATGGAAAGCAGCACATTGTTTCCTGTAAAAAGACAACATCTGGCTGAGGACGATTCTTTTTGTTAGTCCATGACCGGAAGTTGTTAAGACCGCAGGAGTTCCAGGACACAATCAAGAGATCCCCCAAGCTAGGATCGTCCTAGTGCTCCAGAGTTGGAGCTAGGTGCGACTACGGTAGTACCTGCAGATTGTATTCCCTTGAGAGCAGATACAATTGCCATCAATTGTGTAAGGGTACTCGCATCGAGGTCTAAAGCTACCCCTTGATCTTTTAATACAGCCAGAGTTTGAATTGCAGGAATCGGAGTATTGACGAAGCTTTCTGCGTTGTCAATGTTGGAAAATAATGTAGGTACTAGACCTATGGAAAGTAGATCCGCCTTTTGTTCCCAGATCAATTTTGAGATTAGTGGAGAATTGTATCTACAAATCATTCTATTGTTGTTTACAGTTGCAAGTGTGATCCAGTCAATATCGTTGGATCTGATCAATCTCAAGGCCGGTACAGCTTGCAAAGTTGAGATAAAGTAGGAGCGGTTAAGCCTTGCCTTACCATGAAATTCAACATTACTCTCCCATCCCATAACGACAGTCCCTTTTAGTTCATCAGCTGTGTTAATCATGGCTGTTACCTTTTTGCTCTCAGGTGATGGGGAACCGTTCGCAATTGGAGGGATAGGTGTTAAATTCTCACTTTGCCTTTCCCGACTTGAGTTTACAATCAGTGAATCAATCTCTTTTTTTTTCCCCAAGCTTTCAATATTGCTGCTCGGATTTTCAGCCGAATTAGACACAGCCACTTTTGGCATTTGTGTCGGTGAGTTTTGCTGGTTTTTCGACATTGCATCATTGCATGCACCTTGAATGAATCTATCAGTTCTTTTTATGGCTAGCAGAGGATAAAAGTTAGAGAGCGTGGCTTGTTTTACAGTCAAATGCGGCTCTTCGAGTGTGAACATCGAGGAGGGCATTTCTGTTTCCTCACATGAGTTGCTTTTCAATTGCAATTTTTTTTTTTTCGGCGATTGTTTGCACATTTGTTTGTTGCATTTTGGGCGAGCCTCTTTTACACATGCATCAGGTAAATTAGGAATAAGTGGCTGTGGTAAAGAAAGATTGAGCACCGCTTTAGATTCCGCATTTAGCTGATTCAAGTCAATAGTACCCTCCCCGCCTGACAGATTGCATATTTCTTTTATGTTTGTATTATGACGATCTAGTTTAGGAGCACTCTGATTCTTAGATTTTTTTTTTTTCTACTTTTTGTTTGAGTCTTTTATCGACCCCTTTTCTTTTTTCAGCTCTCTGTTGTGCTCTTTTTTGTTTTCTAGTAAGAACCATTGGGAGAACTTCACCAGACGATAATGATGCAATTGATTTGTCACATGCCAAATCTAAATCGATCACATTTTCCGATAGCACAAGTAGATCAGTAAGTGCAGAAGGACTATCAGGAAAAGAGAGCTTAGGACATTCAACTGTATTTTGGACCACGTCGTTGTTTGATTTGGTAACTAGTAGTAAAGTTGACTGAATTTCCCCGAAGGCAAACAATAATTTCTCAATGTTAGCCGCATTTGTTTCCACTAATTGTTCCATCTTACATTTCTGAGACCCTGAAGGGGATTGCAAAGGCCTTGGGGGATCAACTACGATTTCCGCATATGTTTTTGTCTGAGTACCTTTGTCAATGCAGGTGTTAGGGGTAGTGTGATTAGAACTCAGAAGAGAGATTGTATTGCATGCGAATAACAGGCCTTCTATCTTATTTATTTTAGAAGATATTTCCGTATTTTGCAAATGCAAAAACCTGACTTCTTCATGCGTGCGTTCATGACCTTTATCAAGTAAATTCAAAATACGCGTAATGATAGGAAACGCTTCTGGATTGAATGGTAATTCCATTTGAGGTTGAGAATTCAGTGTATGAATGGAGTCATGGATAAGATTAGTATCTTCTATTGGATGTGGATGAAAACAGTCACGATGAGATGTAACATTGGGAATTGCAGTTTGCTGTTTTGTAGCCACAGGCGAATTGTTCCGTTGTTCTGGACAATATAGCTTGGAAGAGCCACCATTTGTAGCTTTTCCATGTGATGTAGATACTTGGGTTGTAGCAGAGTAAGGGAAGGATGGTTCATAAGTAGGCAAAGTAGGTATGTCTCCTTTACATTTTCTCTGTGAGATTGGGGAGGAAGGTTCGTAAGAAAGCCTAATACGTCTACCCAAATCAGTTTCAATCATTGGGGGAAGAGTAGAGAAGTCAGCCAGATGATGGTTAAAACTCTCATTTCCCATTTCCCTTTTAATAGCTGCTCTCACAATGCTATCCTCCAGGTTAGGACTATCGTCCATCCACCCTTTCTGTGAACTGGAATTTATCTCAGTGGTGCTAGAAGGCACGATCATCAGAGGAGTCAAAGACTCCGCACTCGTGATTACCCCGGATTCTGATAGGGCCAGCGGAAGAGCAATCTCCTGATTTTTATTAAAGAGTAAAGTTTCCCCATGTTCTAACTGGGGGCTAGTATCATGATTGCCTGTTTGGTTAATCAATTTAGGATAAATAACACCTGAACAATTTAATTCAGCAATAGACATTGAATTAGGAAGTGTTATACATAAATCAGAAGACAGCATGCTAGCCGAGGCATTGGGTTCATTATTACATATCTCTGAAGTTACCAAATCAGTACTGGAACCAAATTCCATCTCATTCAATGGAGTGACCTCAGTAACGGATTAAATTTGAATCATAGTATCAGGCTCCTCCATATCCGTAGTCACTATAGAAATGCCCCTTTTGGCGTTAGTTAATAATGAGCGATTCCTCTTGGAGCGTTTAGCTGGAGCAGGAGAATGTAGCGTAGCTCCACTACGAAGACCACTAACCATTACCCTGATGTAAATATACTCATAGGCTTAGAGAGACATAGATTGACATAAGCGCAAGCCAGGGAAGTAAAAAAGCTGTTTAAACTTACCCACCGAGCGCGCACCGCGAACAGCGAACAGCAAACAGTACTTTTTCGGTACTTCTGCGGTGCGCGCGCGGTGCCCGTTCAGCAGGGCAGTTATAGGCCAGAGGGAGCACGTCAGTTAGAAAGGGAGGAGCTCCAGCCAATGGAAGTGACCTATAACAGAAAAGAAGAAGAAATAAGTTCGAGTGATTCGTGTGATAGTAGATTCAATCTTTACAATTCACATGGAATCTACAACTTTGTTTTTTTTTTTTTATAGTTGAGGTGATGACAACTCCCACGGGCGCACTATATGATGGTGGGCACACAGCATTGGGCACACAGCATTGGGCACACAGCATTGGGCACACCAAGCCAAGGTCCGGAAAGAACTCCAGCACAACAAGTGTGACTGGGCGATGCAATTGATTAGAGAGAAAAAGTTCAGTGCAGCAGGTCCAGACGTTCTCCACGAGTCCAATCACGGTCGAGAGCACACACGGCTCTCAAATCCTGAAAGCGCTGGCGCCGCGTAGCGTAGCGTGGGCAGAATGGCAGCAAGTCAGCAAACAGTACTTTTTCGGTACTTCTGCGGTGCGCGCGCGGTGCGCGTTCAGCAGGGCAGTTATAGGCCAGAGGGAGCACGTCAGTTAGAAAGGGAGGAGCTCCAGACAATGGAAGTGACCTCAGTGGAAAGGAAGTCAGGCAAGTTCAGTGCAGCAGGTCCAGACGTCCTCCACGAGTCCAATTGCGGTCGAGAGCACACACGGCTCTCAAATCCTGAAAGCGCTGGCGCCGCGTAGCGTAGCGTGGGCAGAATGGCAGCAAGTCAGCAAACAGTACTTTTTCGGTACTTCTGCGGTGCAAAAATGGGGGCAAAATGGGAATGGGGAAGGGCCAATTGTGAATGGGGAATTACTGCCCCGCCAACCTTGGAATGGGGCGGTAATTCCGGCATTCACCATGGCAGAATCAGTAAAATACCGGCGGCAACCATGGCGCTACTAGCGCCATGGTTACTGCACGGGTCGTAATGAGGCCCTATGTGTTGTACTGGAGTGCCATCTGCTCGGAAGTAGCCCCTCCTTTTCAAAAGTGCTAGCCCTGTGTGCACTGTTGACGTCACATAGGCGGAGTTGCTGTGCACTGTTAATTCCTGGTCTGCGTGTCTCTCTCGAGCACGATAATCAGCACCACTAATTCTGCAGCCTGTGCCAAAAAGTGAGATGGTAATCGTGCACTTATCAGTACTTCAAACTCTCCATTGGCTGTGTGCTTCACCACAGCGGCACCTGCATATCTTTGTCCATCATTTTGATCGATTCTCGAGGAATTGTCAATAAAAAATCTCCCCAGCTGGCAATGCATTTTCCTTCACCCTCGGGAGTCCATCATAGAATTCCTCATAATTCGAGCAATCATGTGCATGCTCATCCTCTGCCAGGGGTTCTGCTACAAACATGGCAGGATTCACTATTCTGCATCAGACTATTTTAATCGCCGGATTTGATATGACTACCTCATAGGCAGAAGCCCTTTGAGATGTCAACGTGCCTTAAGGTTTTTCCAAAATGGCAAACAATGCATGTTCAACAAATAACATCATGGAACATCCCATCACTATGCTGGAAGCCTTTTCAATAGCGAATGCAGCGGCAGCCAAAGACTGTTTGAACAGAAAGTGACCCCTCATTACTGGGTCTATAATCCCACTGCAATATGCAAGCGGCTTGTACCCCAATGTGGTTCTCTGCATGAGTACTGCTGTCATAACAGTGCCATTCGTGTGCGAGAACAAAAGTAATTCCTCAGCATAATTGGGAATCCCTAAATTTGAAGCTGTACAAATTGCCATTTTCAACTCATTAAACCCTTCTTCCATTTCCTCATTCCAAACAATTCTTTCCTGATTTACCTGTGCTTTCTTCAGAGCTTGCAACAAGGGCCTTATGTATGACCTGTAATCAAAGACCCATGCTCTTACATAGTTACATAGTCCTAAAAATGTTTGCATGTGCTTTATCGTGAGCAGCTTTACTTTTTTCAAAATAGCCTCAGCCCTCTCAGGAGTAACTTTCTTTCCCTCATGCAAAATTAGGTGGCCTATGTACAGCACTTCCTCTTGACAATACTGCAATTTTTCCTTGTCTGCTTTATATCATTACTCTGCAGGGATAATCATCAGTTGAACTGAATCAAATCTGCACTCTTCCTCTGAGGTGCTACAGACCAATATGTCATCTATGTATTGCAACACAACACTTTTCAAATCTATATTACTTAAGTCCATCTGTTGGACTCTATTGAAAATCGATGGAGACTCACAGTACCCCTGAGGTAAACGAGTACGTAAATAACATCAAATCTTGCGAGTCTTTATGCAATGAGATTGAGAAAAACACATTTTTTTAAGTCAATCACAGTGAAATATTGTGCTTCAACAGGGATATTATATAAGATCGTCGCAGGATTAGGAACTAGCGGGAACTCGGCCTCTACAATCTGGTTAATCGGTCTTAAATCTTGAATTAAATGCCACAACCCCACTTTCCTTTTCTTCACAGGATAAACTGCGGTATTACACAATGACTCTGATGTTACTAGGATGCCCTGTTCCATCATAGCAGATATCGTTTTAAAAATACCTTCATCTGCCTCTCGAGACATAGGATACTGTCGTGCTCAAGGTAAAATTGCTCCTGGTTTCAATTTAATCTTCACTTCTCCAACCACCTTCAATGGGCCTACATTATAGGGGCCTTTTGTCCACAATGAAACTGGCACTTTCGCCATGTCATCATCAAAATACTTGGGACGTTTCTGTGCTAACATCATGTTCTGAGGAATCTCACGTTTAATTGCTCTCACCCAATAAGTAATACTCATCTCGAATATTACTTTGTTATCTGATGGATGATCTCCAAACATATCCTCATCAGTGACGTCAGTCAATTTGTAACCCTCCTTAATGGCAATCACTGTGCACCATCGTCTGCCGTCATGATAATTTCCATCAAGCAAAGCCATTTCTCCTAGCACTATGGCTGATTGTAATTTTAAAGGAAAGATACGCCCTTCCTCTTCATCCATAGGTATCTTTGGTGTAAATAACAATTCATCAGGTATTCTCATAGTCCTGCCCACTAAACCTGGCAGCCATGTCAACAAAATGTGTACCCCGTAGTGAAAAACCTCTGGCTCTAACAGTAATCCTCGCATGACCACTTGCCATAATAAATTCACCCACGTTTAAATAATGCATTCCTGGTGTTGAACACACTATGCCTTCATCAGTGAACAAAATCGTCATGATCAACTTGGTCTTTAAATCTCAACTTAATATATTGACATGTGTCTTCCTTGAATATAACAATGGCACACACATGTCACCCTCTCCTATGGAGACTGGCAATGCATCAGTAAAAGGAACTCTGCTTGTAGTTCCTGTGAAAACTTGAGCATTCATAGCATTTCCAGACATTGAAAATGTCCCCTCTCATATACATGAGCGTGTTGCACCCGTGTCTACTAAAAACTAAAAAGATTTGCCTCCTATATTGAAGTCAACCCCGGGTTCCTCTTGAGGATTAGGCGTCACAGATAATATAAAACACATCAAGTCTCCCAGTGAGATGTTCTCCCAGTGAGATGTCCTATTGTGGATACATTCTCATCCCAGTACCTGTGAAAGGAGTTCCTCCATCAACAGTGACACCCCCTGTTCTAGGAGTCATTAACTGACCCGTGCTTGTGCTCTGCTGTATCTGCATGGGTGACTGCTGTGACTGTCCCAGTGGCAGATTCGTTGCCTGCTGTGTTTGAAAATCTTGTTACACTCTCGGCGCTTGTGGCTGTTGCACCGTTTAATTCTGAGCAAGCCCATCTCCATTCTGCTGGGAATATGCAGACGGGTTTGTAGTCCCGCACCCTCTTGAGAAATGCCCATTCTGCAGAAATCATCCTTGACTTCTACATGTGTGAGCATAATGATATGATATGATATGATATGGCATTTATAATGAGCCTATACCCAATTGTTTCAAGGCGCAACGAGGCAAGGGAGGGGGGACAGAGAGAAGACAGACACTGATCATACTAGGTCAAGTGTCATTCAGATCGTGCAAGTACATGGGAAGGGGGAAAGAGTACAGTGCAGTACATGGGTTAATAGAATAAATAACAGTAGGCAAAGTAAGGCCAGCAGGTGGCAAGTGCAAGGGTAAGAGCAGACATCAGGTCTCAAGTGCTGGTAGTGGGACTGAAGGGGTACAGGAACAGTCCCTGAGTGTGAGGGTTGCCGGGAAGGCAGTGCAGGTAAGTGCCTGGCGGGGGAGGGGACCTGAGCACGATATCAGAGGGTGGCCAGGTGACCAGTGCAGTATCAGCCAGGAAGTCAGCAGGGGAGAGGAGGAGAGAAAGCAGAAGCAAAGAGAAAGGTTTTGAGGTTTTTCTCCTCAAGTTTCAGGGAGGCAGGGCGGCTGTTCCAGAGGGAGGCCCCAGCCGAAGAAAGAGATCTACCACCAACTTGTTGCTTGGAGAAGCGACTGACCCTGAGGGAGTTGGAGGTGGTTGAGCAAAGAGCTTGAGAAGGAAGGTATTTAGAAAGATAGAGTTGAAGGTATAGAGACCCCAGGCCCCAAAAGGCCTTGTGGACAATGCAGAGGGTTTTGAACTTAATCCTCGCAGCCACTGGGAGCCAGTGCAGAGATTTCTGTCCTGTAGAGATACGATCCCTGGGCTTGATGCCAAGGACAAGTCTTGCAGTCCTGTTCTGGATGAGCTGCAGAGGGCGGAAGGTAGAAGAAGGCAGATTTAGTAAGCGGCTGTTGCAATAGTCAAGCCTAGAGAAAACCAAAGCTCTAGAGACAGTGAGCTTCTGGTGGAAGAAGAGGAAAGGAAGAATACCTCCGAGAAGGTGCAGCTGGTAGTGTGACTTCTTAGAGACGTCAGAGATGTGGGGAGAGAAGGAGAGTGTGGAGTCAAAGATGACCCCGAGGTTTTTTGCCTCACAGGTGGGAGCAGGAGCAGGGCCAAGAGAGGGACCGGCCAGAGAGTGAGAGGAAAGGAGGGCGTGGATGTGCTGATGAGGAGAATCTCGGTCTTACTGCCATTAAGGCAGAGATCATTGGCAGCACACCACTCCTGGATGGCGGACAGACAGACATGAGAGAGGGAGAAGAGGTGGCTGAGGGCAGCCTGAAAATGAGCTGAGTGTCATCCGCATAGCACTGGAAGTTGGGGCAGAGCCCTGCAATGCAGTGGGCAAGAAGTGCCAGGTATACGTTGAACAGCCAGGGAGAGAGGTTAGACCCTTGGGAGACTCCACGGGTAGAGATAGAGATAGAGATAGAGGAGAGGAAGGACCCAAGTTGAACCTGAGAGGGTCAATCGGAGAGGAAAGAAGTCAGCCACGACAGGGCCTGCCCGGTGATCCCCAGGTTATCACGGAGACGGTTGAGCAGGATGGCATGGTTGACCGTGTCAAAGGCAGAAGAGAGATCAAGTAAGATGAGAACACAAGGGGTGTTCAAATCAAGGTTGGAGAGCAGGTCTTCACGGATGTTCAGGGGAGCAGTTTCTGTGCTTCTGGAAGCTCTGAAGCCAGGCTGGTGATCATAAAGACAACCAACAGATTCTGTGTGGAGATTGAGCTGGGAGATGGCCAGCTTTTCCAAGAGTTTGCCCAGAAAAGGGGTAATGGAGATTGGCCGATAGTTAGCCGGGAAAGATGGGTCGGCCGAGGGTTTTTTAAGAAGAGGGTGCACAAGAGAGTGTTTCAGGGGAGAAGGGAAGACTCTGGTGGCAAAGGAGTGGTTGCAGAAGTCAGCCAGGGCAGGAACCAGGGAGTCAATGTGGTCCTTGATGGTTTTGGAGGAACAGGGATGAACCTGTTTTGACAAGACTTTCATAGATCAGACTTGTCTAGAAACCTCATCTGGGGAAAGAAGGGGATAGGCAGAGAAGGAAGGAGGAGAGGGGGCCGAAGAGGGTCCAGATGAAGAGCAGGGAGTAGAGGGAGGAAGGGGAGAGGAGGAGAGAGAGGACAATATGTCCTGAGTTTTAGAGATGAAATGAGAAGCCAGCGCCGTGCAGAGGGCCTGGGAAGGGACAGGAGAGGTAGAGGCTGCAGAAGGATTGGCCAGTTCCTTGCAGATTTTAAAGAGTTCAGCCAAGTTGTTAGATGCCGCAGAGATGCAGGCTTGGATGTGAGCTCTCTTCTTGGTGAGGACATAGAGCCAGTATTGCCTTTTGAGCAGGCAGCAGGCCAGTTTGTCAGGGGATGTGCATGAAGCACGCCATTTCCTCTCAGCCACCCTGCACTTGTGTTTGAGGGCGACGAGGTCAGAGTCGTACCAGGAGTTGCATTTGGCTTTGGGCCTCGGGCGGATGCTCATGACAGGGGCAAGAACATTGAGAGTGTTAGATATAGCAGAGTGGAGCATGGAAAGGGCCGTGTCAGGGTGTGAGTCAGCCAAAGGGGTAAGGGGGGAGAAAGAGACAGCAAAAGCGTCAACTGACACGCGCGTCATGTGTCGGATGACCGAGAAGGTGGGTGGCAGTGCTGGAGTTGGCTTGGCCTGAGGGGTAGAGAGGGCGAGCTGGGAGGAAAGGAGAAAGTGATCACTCCAGTGTCCCGACATACCATACGTCCAACATATAGGAGGAGGAGGTCTCCTAACTTGCCCTCCTGCATACCTTGACTATCGTTCTGCATGTTTTGAAACCCACTTTGATTATTCTGGAAGTTTCCTTGATTATTCTGGAAGCATCTACCTTGAAAGTCTCCCCTTCTCTGTGGTGCAAATACACTATTATTTTGATCAAACTATCCAACTGCCTTTGGTTATTTACCTACGGCATGTTCGCAACTTGCTGTGAACCTAATCCGTCTCTACTATTCAACATCGCCCCTTCGATGGCGTATTTTGACAGTTTCTTTTGCACTAACTTTGCCTCTTCACCCTTCATAGCATAGTCTTTCTTTCGGTTCTTCTCTTGCAAAAGTCTGCAATAATGCACAATGGTCAACTGTATTTCTGACCATGGCTTTGCTTCCATGCCCACCAATTTCTTGAACTGCTTCTGTACTGCTTCTGGCAGCCCTTGACATAATATATGATGAAATACAGATATAGATTTCCCCCAAGCCTGCCGTGTTTCCAAAGCCCACTGCTCTTGGAAATTATGAATGTAAACAAGAGTATCCTCCCCTTCCTGCAACTTTTTCGCCATTATAGCTCCCATGTCGGACGGGTCCGGATATAGTACTCTAAGCACTTTCCAGACCGCCGCTCTACAGTTATTGAACGGTGCCACATCATGAGCAGTGTTTACCGTGGTAACACTAGAATACACTGCTCTTGACCAAACGTCGTCCACCCTTTCCCCAAGGATAGCAATCAGGAGACCTTTAATGTCCCCTATATCTAAAGTGTTTCCTCCTGTCATTTTCACCAACTCATGTATCCATTTCCCAGCGCTGGAAGTTAAACTCAGGAGTTTACACCTTAAATTATCCTTATCCATCTGTGGCCGAGGTATATACTGTGGCCTAGCTCCTCTCTTTTCCAACAAAGGAAACTGCAAAATTCCAAACTCACATTTGTCTCCCATTGTCGGTCTATCCATAGAAGGGACAGTGGTTCAGCACTGCCATCTAGCTGGCAGTGACCTTAACCTGCTCACATAAGGTGACGAGTCCCCCCTCTCCCCATGGGATCGCCCTCTGGGTGGATCTAGCTGCGTCAATGATTCTGACGGCCAAGATTTGGGTAGGTCTAGATCCGACCATCTTACTTCCTTATCCATTGAAAAACACCCTTCAGGGCCACAGACGTTGTCTTCTTCTTCCACACGGAAGGTTGCTCTGTCATCGTCTGACATATCCTGTCCCCAACTTGTGTGACTTCTCTCCTCTTCATCTCTATTCAGACTCAGTCTATCTACAGATAGCTCCTTTGGCTCAAAACTACATTTTTACCCTTCCCTTGGAGCACTTTCTTAGTCCTCAAATCATGATAGACTATCAATAGCATCCACAATGCATCTCGAGTCAAACTCATCCTCTAGATTTACTCTAGACGGACCTGCTATTGGCTCATGTGCTGGGAAGAACTCTTCTATGTCTTCCCATGCCACTACTGGATTAGGATCCATTACTTCCGTTTCCATATGATCAATGTTACATGCTCTTTGCCTTCTCTTTCCTTCTAGCTCATCGTCAAATTCTCTTTGCTTTCTTGCTTCCTCTCTTACTCTTTCTTTCTCTTTTCTCTTCATGTCTCTTCTCTCATATGCCCTTCGTATCTCTTCAACTCTATGGGCCTCATTACGAGTCCGGCGTTAACCGCGGCGGTAAAACCGCCTGGTTACCGCCGGACTCGTATTACCATTCCGCCTCCGTGATTCCCGGAATTACCAGGGCATTACAACCCCGGTTTTCCGGGAATCATGGAGGCGGAATGCTGTTAATCCCCATTCCCATTGAGTCCTATGGGACTCAATGGTTATGGGGATCATGGAAACACTGGCAGCATCTCGTAACGCTGCCGGTGTTTCCTCGGCCGCCTGCAGGCAGGCGGTGTTAAACCCGCCAGGTCAGACCTGGCGGGAACATCAGCTCCCGCCTGCAGGAGTCGGGATCAGGCGGTCCGGAAACAACGGTGGCGGCGGGTTTACCGCCACCGTTATTTCCGGACCGCCTGAGTTATAATGAGGCCCTATGTCTTTGCATTCTTTTATCCCTTAATTTCTGTTCCTCTTCATCCATTCTTTTCCTTTCTAGTCGTTCTTCGATTGCCCTCTGTCTGTTGTCATACTTTCTCATACTTTCTCTGCTCCTCTGCTCTTTCCTGCTTTCTCAGTTGCGCCTCTTGATACAACTGTTCCCATCTTTGTCTGTCCTTTCTTTTTGTCCCATCTTCTTTCAATCTTTCCACTCTCTCATTATTCTTTTTATCTTGCTTGTCTTGATCTTCCCTTTGCCTTACATCCTCGGTGCTCTTAGCATTGAGTTTGAGCAAAATCTGACCACCCATCCATTCAATCTGTATAAGCGCTAACTCATCATCCTTATTCCTTTCTCCTTTCCTTCTCTTTATTTCTCATCCTATATCTAAGGATGTACTTGGTCATTCACTTCTCTCCTTGTCGCTTCTCACCTTGTCCCTCAGGACTTTAGAGATTACGTTTCTCTCAGTATTTTTCTCCGGGCCCTCGTCACTGCTTTGCGCAGGTGACTCATATGACGGGTTGCTGTACCGTGTTGCTGCTTTAAGCTCCCTTAATGGGTACAACCCATCATCTTTCTTACTATTGCCATCTGTTTCAGGCGTGGCGGGTGGAGCAGAAGGCTCCTCACCCCCCTCTTTGCATACATTGAGTATCCTATCTACAGGAGGCGGCTCTACTCTCTCCTCCTGGTACATCTTCCAGAGCTCTAAGCTTGCTAGTCGCTTGTCTAACTTTTTTCCTGTATATGCAGCATGCAAATATGTTGTCATATCCTGCAAAACAGTCTTCGATAGTGAGCCCCCTTGTGGCCATGGCATGAACATTTTGTCTACTGGGCCCTTAACCCGTTCTGCACTATACTGTCTCAGCTTGGGTGCGTGGTGCGTGCTTGGGTAGCTGCTTGCAGAGATGTATAAGCACAGTAATATCCTCCATTTTGACACGTCACTCTTGACTATCAATATTCACCTTTACTCTTTGCAAAATTTTAATAGTACATTTTCAGAAAAACAAAACAATATGAGCACCAATCGTGACAAGCTCCAAACCCTCTATATCAACTTTTTTACTTTAATCTATGTTTTCACTAAACACCATCAGTTCAATTTCAACAAATAAATAATTAACTCTCAAATCACGTGTTTTCTTTTCACATCTATCAATTCCTAGATTGTTTTTTCACCATATTCAGTAACCAACAGACAAACTGACATACTCGACCGGCCACATATATCTCAGTCCTCACCTAAAGACCGACCTTTACCTACACCTAAAAAACACCCTGATTTGGAATGTGAATCGTCCTCTTTAAATTCATCTTTAACCAAGTTCGTCTCCTATGTCACCTGTCTATAGGGCTCTAGGTACGATTCCTTCTGTTACGTTCTTTAAAACGCAGGAAAAATAGGGCGTACTCTTTATCGTGGCACATTTGCTCACGATACCTCTGAATTGCTTGGCCTCTCCTCAAGTCAATTATTTAATAGTCAATGCTCATCGTTCTCAAGTTACTTTACCCCAGCCTCCATCCATTACTAATTTTTCCCTTATCACTTTCTTCACCCACTGTCCATTCACCCTTTTGCCACCTCACTCAGTTTTACTCACCATTTGTGTTTTAAACTTCCAACTCTCGCGATCGTACGCCTCTTTAGTAGCCTCTTCAACTTTCCATTTATTCAGCTTCCTGTAGACGCTGGGAGGGGTTTCTGCCTGAAAACAAGAGATCGTCTAACATGGCTTGCAAGTCATGCTTTAAATTAACATTTGCTATCTACAGGAAACTTCACATCCCTTCAGCCGAATGGCAGAGGTTGTGCAATATTTCCAGGACCCCAAAGCCTACTCTCTCGATGGATATCTAACCATCATCTCTGCTACCACGTGAACTGGAGGCTTCCAGCCCTTTAAGATTCGATAGCAATACCCTCGAGATGAATGGGGATGCAGAAGTTACTCAAACATCAATAATAGAAATGACTCAGTTAGTTGGCAAAGGATAACTGTTTTAATATCAATTATCTAAAACAGAGTACAACAGACATCAACGGACGTCTCAGCGTAAGATCTCTCAATGCATCTAAAAAAAAGCATTCTTTTATAGCAAAAAATCACCATTGATGACGTACAAACCTATGTATTACATACGTCATCCTACGTGGCAAACTACAAAAACATATTGAAGAAAGTGATAGGACTGGAGGGAACATCTAAGTATACGATCCATACTCGTCTAAGAGAGTTAAGAAAAGTGATAGGTTTCTTAACATCAGGTGGGGCAACTAAGCCCTCCGCTTAAACAGGTCACTATGAACGTCACTAAATACACAATGTCCCATTGGCTACACAAACAATAGGATCATTAATCACACGGCCCCCTACCATTGGTTGGCACTCTAAATTCTGTCAGTACTTTTCCACCTATGTTAGCAGCACGCAAACTGGACTTCCAGGTGCTGGTGAGCTAGTCTTCAACCATAGCTTCCCACTAATTCGCATATTCATCTATCATCACCTCAGTGGTCCGCTGTCAATTAAGGCTTTTCACTTGTCCTTGGGAGTGTTCTTTTGCTCTGGAGAATTCATGGGAGTGAAGGCACGCTCTGCCCTCATGCGTAGGTGTGATCATTGTGTTCATCCAACTTCCTCCTTCCACGTGACTGAAGACCACAAAATCGAGCCCTAGTGAATTTAAAATACTGTTTTCTAATAGACCTCCGACGGCTTCCTTGTTTTTGTCCATGTCTTCTAAACAAGAGTTTTGTTCTTTCACATGATTTGTTTCCAATGTTTGCTCACACCATCCTGATAAGACCTTGGCTTTTTGGCTCATCCAGTCTTGCCTTTCTGAGATCTGCTTCTGTACTTTAATAGCTTTTTTAAATGCAACGCACTGTAAACGAGACCTTCCTTCTCTGGTCCAGCTCTTCTATAACACTTAATGGAAACATCAATTTTTTACTCGCTTCAATATATATATATATGTACATGTTGGCACATGCCGCAATCTATTCACTATAAAGCTAGCCTCAAGAATACTTTGTCTGCTTGCATTTCTTTGCATCTGTACACTTGTAAAATGTCTTGATATCTTCATGAGTTTTGCAGCATAGGTTTCTTCATCTTGATCCCAAGATGTCACTTATCTTTGATACTTTCTTGATGCCTTATAGAATATCTTCATTCTCTAGTCTCAGCATCTCTTCTATGTACGTCAGCTCAGCTCTGCGTGACGTCACCATTCTTCTTTGCCATTCAATGGTCCTGCTTCTTCCGGAATTTCATTCAAATGGCCATCATACTGTCTCGTATGCAGGTATGGTTTCCTTAATGGGAACCTTGCCTCCAGGATTCTCCTCGGTATCAGTATTTTCACTGGTACCGCACGTCTCTAAAACTCTGATTCCCAACATATAGGCAATGTGGGCAAAGTGGTTGAAGTGGGGGTACTTAGCTCCTTCTCTACAGGACTGTACAGGGGATTTTCACACACGCAGCCTCAAGTATACAATTTGTAGTTTGTCTGTGCCATCACCATCACCAAATTAAATAAAATACAAATGAGCCTATAGGAATAGTTGTTTCAATTTTTCAGTGACTCAAGATCTCGCTCACTTGTCTATCAGGGACATTAAAGAATGGTTGGTGCCCTTTTGCGCTCACCTCATCTGCAACAATCCATCCCCCCTCCATTATACCCCACTCCGGTACTGGGTGGGAACGCCCAAGGTGCCTAACACCATGTAAAATGCAAAGGGATCCTCCAGACTCCCTCTTCAAGACCCCGTTCGTGAAATCCACATAAGTTTGTGTTCCTTCAGCAGTGTTCCGGGCCTTTTGTGCTCGCCTCATGCCCATCCATCCCCCCTCCAGTATCAATGGCAGTACGCACCTGTTGCCATGCACTTGCAAAGGGGCTGGGAGGATCGGAACGCTCATGGAGCTGAACACAATGTACGCTTCAAAGGGATCTTCTGCATGATGGCCATTGTTCACATGGCCTCCCCAGACACAGTGTCTTCAGACACCCCTCTTCAAGACCCCACCCCTGAAATCCACATATGTTTGTCTCCCTTCAGCAGTGTTCCGGGCCTTTTGAGCTTGCCTCATGCCCATCCATCTCCCTCCAGTATCAATGGCAGTTCGCACCTGTGGCCATGCGCTCGAAAGGAGGCTGCTAGGATAGGAATACTCAAGGAGCTAAACACCATGTACACTTCAAAGGGATCTTCTGCACAGTGATCATTGTTCACCTGGTCTCCCCCGACCCAGTGCCTCCAGACTCCCCTCTTCAAGACCCCGCTCCTGCAATCCACATAAGTTTCAACAGTGTTCCAGGCCTTTTGCGCTCACCTCATGCCCATCCAGCCCCTTTCCAGTATCAATGGCAGTTGGCACTTATGAACAGGGTCATATTGGGCCATAAGATTGTCTTGGGCACTGATAAAAACGTGGCACACAGTTCAAATTCGCTATTCATTCCTTTTCGGCACCATTTTATATAAAAAGGTGATGCAAATTGTGCATTTAATATAATATATATTCAGTAACAGTGTTCACTACTACTAGCCGGTTAATGAAGTAACTGGCACACACGGCCCAAGAGAGTAGGCCACTTTCATTAACCAAAAAAGACCAACACAAGCATTTTGTGTTAGTGTTTCAACCCTGGCCCTATTGCCCTATAGGCTGTCTGAGCAAGCCTATTCATGTATACCCGCAATTAGGCAGGGTGTGTGGGTATGGCATATGTGAAACGTTGCCATTGAGGCTGAGTGTATGTCAACAAACATGTCACACATTCACATACACACCCACTTTTCTAAGCCTTTATAAACACTTTGACATTTAACAGGAGAACATCTCTGAGATCTACAAGGTATCTCGTCATAGTGCTACCTGTTCCCGGGATACCTGTTCCACGGCTACTTGCTCCCCTGCTTGCTGAATCAGCTCATTTGTTCTTCCAGGTAAGGGTATGTCACCTATTTACTTCTCTATGTTCATCGATCGCTGATCTCAAAGTTTCTATCGATTTCCACCTAACGTACCCAGTATTGTAATGTTCATTTATCTCAAAGACTTCACTATTGTCTAATGTCTCAAGTATTTTGATCTGGGTAAATAACACATTGCATCACTGTGCATTGTAATAGAATCTAATATTTCGTGGTGCATGTTAGCAAGCATGTTTCCTTTTGATGCTTGAAAGGTCATTCAACGGATGAGTAATATGTTACGATTTGCAGTATATCAATCAATTCTGTAAGAAAGTTATTGCTGTGCTAAAATATTGCATACAAAGCTGTGTTATAATTCCTTCAATCACATGCATACAGTATTATTTGTTTTCATTATTTATATTTTTTTATAAGATCTTACAGACTTTTCAAGAATTTGACATCATGTATCGTTATCGTTTGCCCTTCTGTGAGCCATGCCAAAAGACAGAGCACTATCCTGCATACATTCCTGAAGGATATTTATTTAATAAGAAGATGGATTATAAATTGTGGTTTTACAGTGGACGAGATTGAAAGTAGAGCACAACCTGTCTTGGACGACGTGAGGGCCAATCGATTCCACCTCTGCAGCCTGCACTTTACCGACGATGTGTACGAACAATCAAAGTACACAAAAAAACGTTGACCCAGAATTCTTCGTAAATTGCTTCCAAATGCAATTCCAACTCAATTTCAGCACACGCTGGCTCACGTGAGTCCTGGACGATTAATTTCTTATATTTGTTGGTATGTAGGACGATGGTCTGCATAAATAAGTATTCTCTATGATCTCTCAATTTAATTAAAGTAGTGTATTAAAAAGGTAACTTCATGAACAGGTACGAGCTTTCAATGTATATTTACTTAAAATGTGTCTTACTAAAGTTTCCATAGTTACCAGATTCTGTTGAATTTTAAAATGTTTTACTTTTCTGTAGTACATCTGTCCCCGCTTTTTGGAAAATCTAATAAATCAGTGAAGTGTGACCATTAGTAAACAATGCCATAGTGCCCTTTAAAAGTTGCATAATGTTTTCGAAATCTGTTACTTGACATATCCTTTTTTCATATAGCACATTGATGGAAGCACAGACCCTCACAAGTGATAAACCACTGACACATCTATTATCCCAATGGTGAGCCCTACCGACATGCACAAAGGGATATTTTCGAGCGTTCTATCTGCCCACATTTCTAATATTACTTTAACTTTTCCCTACTACTTTCTGACACTGTACGGAAAATGAAGGAGCATGATTCTGCATCAATTACTTTTACGGAGTCAACATCAAGCTCACTCGCCTATCAAGTAATTATATTGTACTGATCCTTTATGAAAATGTGTCATGCTTGAAATTTAAAAAAAAAATGAAAATGTTTATGTATAGTATTGGTTATTTACACTAAGTGGCATGTATTGGTGGCTCTCTGTATGTACCATTGTCTGCATCTGATTGTTTCAGTTCCATTGCACTGTTTTCATCCGTACTAAAACAAGTACTATTATAGGGGGATGCTGGAACTTCGATTACAATCACTTCCACCTTTGCAACAGGTCCAGAGTATGAGCTATGCGTACATACAGTTCCCTTGCAAGAATGAAAGTAAATCCTACAAAATATTTTATTTGAGACTGAAATGCATGTAATCTTGCACTGTTTCAAACTTTTCTGATTTTGGTTCTAACGTTACACTTCCTCCCTAATGCAGAATAGATTAAAAAACAAACATTGCAAAGCAAACTACTTTTGAAGGCGACATTGCAATCAGTATGTTTTGCACAGTGATCTCAGATCAAGTACATGTGTCATCTCGGAAGGTTATTAGGTGAAATCTGAAATGTTAATTATGGCCAAATCACGTACACTGTTTTTGAGGATATGTTCATACAAATGTTCTATTTGTGTTGCAACAACAAACCTTATAGTATATGGTTCATAATCATTTCATAGTACATTGTGTATAAGTGCTCTGTGCAATCAAAGATTTTAATTTCCAGTACGATTGACGTTTTTTTTTTTAATGAATATTCTATTCAAGGAATGTACCCAAGGTGTGGAATTACAAGAGGAGGCACATGAACCACAGGTGAACATAACCTAATGTTGAATACAATTGGACATCACATTGCATTTGAAATACATTTCTATGTTGTAATGTTTTCAAGTCCCTTAAATTGGCTCTGTTTGTATATATGTACATATGTTTGTTTGCGTGCAAATTACATTTGCTTTATTTAAACCTTATTAAAAAACACAATTTTTTTCAGCTTGAGTGTGCAGTGGGAAAAGAGAAGCCCACGGTTTCGAAGCAAATTAAGAAAACAAGGGTAAGGAATGAACACATTTGTTTTGGATACATTTTTAAGCAGATGTTTAATTCATATTAGGTTATTAGTTTTAAAATGGGATCTGCTGTATGTGTGCTATACATTGAGCATGTTTTTCTACACATCTGTTAGAGGCCAAGAAGGAAGAGAAGCATAAAGACTCAGACAACAAATTAAACCAAAGATGTTGCTTGCCAAACAGATTTCACAATGGAGAAACTAGTATTTGAGGCGCAGCATGGTCCAGTCAATAAGCAGACTTGTGATGCATATGTCCAGTGGCTGGAAAATGAATGGAATCTCACCTGCGAACCGTACAAAGTTTCTATGGACCATTGCTACTATGTGCCAACTCAACAAGATGAAACTGAAGACAATGAAGATGCATTGCAATTGCTCGTAGACCCCTAGACACAATCTACACCCTCAAAAAATGTTCAACCCTAGAAACATCCAATGTTACCTGTTTCTCCAATTCCTGTGCAAATATCACAGCCTGAACTAACAGAGGCTGAAGCTTCAATGCAATTGACTGAGGAATTCGATCAAGAACTCGACTTCAGTTTGCCTAATTTGGGGGAATGTCCACCACCGTCGAGTCACAAAACACATTCATGCTGGACGATTGGCTTTTAAAGGAGCAAAAATACATTGTATTCGACAGCTGCCTGCTAGAGATTGTGCAAATGCTGAAATGTGTGCATTCATTAAGAGGGAATATATGCGGGGAGCCATTGGTGAATGCGTCTCATCTATTACAAGTCACTAACCTGAAAATCCATGCCAGCTGTGTCGACTTCCATAATACATTTTCATGGTCCGCTCAACCGATGCTGGGAAAAGTACCTGCTGGAAATCTGCTATGTTCAGCACCCTTACTTTTCACTGGGCCGACTTTCGGTACAGTTTCTGTCAATTTGTGGGAGATGAGTTCCTTGCTAAAACCTAGTACTACAAATATGAAAGCGAATTCTTATTTGTCGCTATTATTCAAGCCTGGAAAATCCAACAGATGTCAAAGTAAAGTACATTCTCTGGCAAACGTTTCAGGCTAGCTGGAGGCGGACAGTGTGACGATCCTGGATTTTCTGCAAAGTACTGCACATACCACTTTCAAGACATGGAAAGTAAAGAAATTGTGAGTTCAGTGATTGTGCAGGTGTCTGAATTTACATCTTCTGTGGGCATGGAGAAACATGGTTTCATCAAATCCGTCGAACATCTGGAATCCAGGGGAATGCAAATAGACCTGATAACCACTGACAGGCACGTTTCAAAAGCCAAGGCCATGCAAGAGCAGTCTCGACACATTCGACATATTTTTGATGTATGGCATGTTGCCAAATCAGTCAGTAAAAAAATTACAGCTAATGGTAAAAAAGTGTTTGGAAAATATTTTAAAGTGGTGGTACTCTATCAGCAACCATCTTTGGTGGAGCTCCAAAACTGTTGATGGATCTGTAGAAATTCTACTTGGAAAATGGTGTTCATTGATGTATCATTGTTCCAACGTCCACTCATGGACAGAAAACCAACATTTCCACGAAAGTGCACATGGACCTTTATCAAAGTAGCAGGAATGCAAGAAGAAGTTGTTGGTGCCATCTTCAACTCCACACAAAGCACTTGAGAATATTGTGTACGATAAAACGCTTTCAAGAGACCTGAAGGGACTCACAGAATTCTGTTGTACTGCAGATTTGGAATTGTTCCATAATGTGTGCCTAAGGTACAGGCCCAAAAGGTTGCATTTCGGCATAGACAGTATGGAGGCCAGAACAGGACTAGCTGTACTTGCGCACAACAAGAACGTTAGGCGGGAACAAGCAAAAACTGCAGGCACCCTCGGGATGTTTCCTTACCTCATGGCCTTTGCAAAACGAGGCAAACAATGGGTGGCCAAGCCAATATACCAGGAAATGGAATTCGAATTTGTGAAAGATCTGACATTGACTGTGTTGGCCATGCATACTCATGGAATCGATCCTAATTTTGTTCCTAGGACATATACAATGCCACAAAACATTGCAAACGAGCTGTGTCCACCTAAAGTGGAACTTGTTGAAAGGTTGGCTTCCAGATTTAAATGATTTGTAGCTGTCTTCATAATCTGCTCACAATAACATTTTCAATATGTTCCCAAATGTTTGGACATCGTACAGAAACAATTGAATGGTATTACACTCACAATTTCAATGCTATAGAAAGTATTAGAACGTATTTCATTACGCCGATTTAAAAAAAAAAAAATGTATTGAAGTTGTGTTTAGTTTTACATGAGAAAACTTTTACAACATCATCATTCTCATACACGATATAAAACAAAAATTACTAAAACCAGTCATTAGTTACAGTCAAATCACATTTCTTGATAAATAGCTTTTCGTTCCAGTTGCAATCAGGTTTTTTTTTGTTTTTAAAATTAACCATAATTGTCCTCATCTAACAATTTAATTAAACCAATTTTTCTTTTCGACATTAGATCAAAAACCAAAATTATTCTCAAACATGAAGTTTCACAAGCCAACATTAATTACATTCATTTAGTAAAAGCTATTATGCAATATTTCCATCTTCAATAAGTAATGGTTCATTTTTGATTGATAGTGCCTCATCGATTTTCTCTAATATGCGTGCTAAAGATAATATCATAGACATGCCCCCCCCATACATACATCTTTCCCAAAAGGATGATTTTGTAATGTCACTATCTTTGGGAGCTTATATTCCCAAATAATTGCTTCTGTCATCTTCAAAGAAAGTACAAGCAACCACAAGATATTTCAGGGTTTCAAATTCTGTTTTACACTAACGTGTAAATGTTGCCAATGTTGGATTCTCTCTAGTTCTCTCTAGTGTGTGAAACTGATTTAATTTAAACCGCATATAAATTTGACGTATCTTTCTAGAGGGACACTGGGAGAGATAAATTGATCTCAACTCTCTCTTCCTGGGTCATTTCGCATATTCCAAATATGTCATGTATTTATTATTGCAATCCAGAGTTGCAGACCAATCACGATCATACAATTGCACTTAATTTTGGGCAGGCGCAAGGTAGGATTGGATATAGAGCAATCGATGTCATCTAAAATGCTTTTTATTTCGATATCAAATCTGTCCAAAGATTTAAGTTTTTCATTGGTAAGTAACACATTTAGCTAAAAAAAAAGAGAGTTATAATAGGGTGCCTTAATATCTGCATATCTTGACAATTTCCGCCATGTCCATCTCGCTGCTAAAGATGATAAACCCATTTTGTGTTTTACAATTGAATTTGGAACCGATGAGGATAATCCCAAAGTACGTTTCCATAAGTTACCCTGTATATAATTTAGGGTTGCGCCCATATTCAGAAGACACATATCAAGTCCATATAATAAGATTTGTTCCACTTTTAGTAAGTAAAACTCAATAAGTGGTATTAAAGAAAATTTGCAATACCTTCCAATTATCATCTTCATCATAGATGCCAGAGGGCGCACTTTTGTTTTCAAGTATATTTCCCAAAAATGTTTAGAGTGTTGGTCAGTTAAGGGGTAGCCAAGGTAGCGAATTGTTTTGGCACATTCTATTTCATTTCCAGCCAGTTGCCATGTATATGATTACATTTTTTTGTAATTTGAAAGATGACAATTTGCGATTTGGAAGAGTTTGGCAAAAGGTTGTGCATTGCAGCGTACTTAGAAAATTGGTTCAATTTCAGTTGTAAACCACTAGGTGTTTGATCAAACAATACAATATCATCTGCAAAGCATAGCCATGATATTTTTAAATCTCCGAGTTTTACGGGATACAAACCAGTCTCATTCCATAGCTTGTCCATATCGCAAAGATATAAATTAAACAATGTGGCGGCCAGATTACATCCTTGTTTTACCCCAGTTTCGGTAAAAATGGGAGTTGTAAGTGCTCCAGATTTGGTTATTCTAATTTGAAAAGTTGTATGGCTGTGTAGCAAAGCAATCAATTGCACCATCCTTGTAGGAAAACCCAAATCCAATAATTTAGACCACAGTACTTCTCTTATAACTGTATCAAAGGCACTGCTGAAGTCTAATGCCACCATATAGGCTGAACCAGTGTGTGGTGTTTTAGATTGCCCAAGAATATGTGAAATAATAAATGCATTCCAAGAAGTCCCCATATTCTTGCGAAATCCAATTTGAAATTTTGAATAGATGTTATTTGTATCTATAAAAGATTGTAAACTCTGCAGTAATATAATGAAAAAAAAACTTTTGCTGAGGAATCCATAAGTGCTATATGTCTAAAGTTGGAAGGCAACATTGGGTTCCCTTTCTTATATGTTGGAATAATATTGGCATTTTGCCATGACCTTGGGATTTTGTTGGTTGCCAAGATATAAGAAAATTTGGTATAAAGAATGGCACCCCAAAGATAGGGGTCATCTTTTAGAGTACAAGTGGGCAGACCATCAGGTCCGGCCACCTTAGAGGGATTTAAAGATTTAATTGCATCAATAATTTCCTCCAAAGAGAAAAACATACATTCTTTACATTTGTGTTGTAATATTCCATAGTCCGAGTGTCGGAATTGAGGGGGTAGTTTTGTACTTATTTTTAATGTATTCCTGCCAAGTGAATTCTGCAATCGAGGAGCCAAAATTGTGCACAGCAACCCCTTCTTTATTATTCAATATTGCCCAAATATTTCTAGTATTTTTTGTGATAATAAGTTTCATCATTTTTTGATTTGCATATAGTTTTGAATTCATTTTTATCATTTTTAACATACGGCTATATTTCAATTTAATCAATTTCTTGGCCTCACTGTAATTGGCATAAGTCAATAGCAGCCGACTTAATACACTTATCATTCGATTTTTTTCATGTTTAATTTTGGCAATTTCGAAATTATATCGTTGAGAGTCATTGGACTTGTTCAATGCCAGTCGTTGAATAAGAGATTCTATATGTTTTTTTATTATAAGGGCATTCCATTTCTCTCTCATATGTGCATTGATATACAAATTTTGAGAGTGAGGCACCCTAAGTGCGTCTCTGTGTACCAGGTAAGATAATTCCCTACACATTTTTGGATGCCAACCAACCGAGGTCTGCGCACAATGAAGGGTTACCAATCCCAATGAAGCTTCTTTACTTAGGGTTGCCAAATCACATCTAATACTGATACTAATCGGATTATGATCACTCTGTGTATCTTCATTAATATGCACATTGTCAACCATACCAATTAGGGAGGTAGATACAAAAAAGTAATCTATGTATGATGTAAGTGGCCCCCTCGACCAAGTGCCTCTATGCGTGCCAGATGCATAATTTACCACTTGTATATTCCATTCTTTAAAGTAACCTATCCAACGCTTCCCCTTGGCAGTTGAAGATCTACTTGGACACATTTGTTTGTTTTTGGGTGTAGTCATAGGTGGTATGCATACAAAATTAAACTCACCCCCAATAACAATCAAATAGTTCGGATTTCGAATCATACCCTCTTCTAATATATCATCCATAGTGTCAAATGCAGCATCTATGGTGGTACTTCCGGGATTAAAATAAACACATACCACCAAAAACATACAAGTCGACAAACCACTTGAAAGAAACTCAATAGCCAACATGCCGTTTTTTGAATAAACAACCTTGGATTCATGATTTATGGCATTGTTAATAAGTATGGCATTTCCCCCATATGGACGACCAGTTGAGCCCTTGACTGCAGGCAGACAAAAGCTTGAAAACCCATCAATATTGAGCTCACCAACACACATAGTTTCCTGTATTAATGAAATCGTCGGTGAACTCATTTTTGCATAGCCTGAAGACCATTGCTCTAAATTATTTTTTCCACAACAATTCCAAGATCAGATTTTAAAATCCTGTTGGATAGGATCAGTGTCAGCACATATTTATTATTTATTTTGTTTATTTGAGAATTCAAGGATAGAGGTCAATAAAGGGGCCAATCAAGTGATGTTAGCCCCCACCATTTCTTAGATTTTAGAAATAAGTTCAGCAGTTTGGACAGGGTCAGTCTGAAGGTTTGTCGAAGAAGACCCTACTGATTCAACCGGTTGAAGAGCTTCATTTAGGAACACATCAGCCTCCTCCATAGTCCTAAAGAGCCGTAACGTTAGGCCACGAGACTCAAAATGTTCCCTATGTTCCCACAATAGCTTAAGTATTATTACAGATTGTGGTGCACAGATCATTCTTAGGTTATTATGGTTAGCCAACCTCAACCACTCGATATCATCTGAGTGAAGGGTCCTCAATTGAGGACTACCCTTAAAGATGTTAAACATAAATGATCTGTTCAATCTCTGTTTACCATTTATAGATTGATCACTAGACCAGCCCAAGATGTACCTTGTGTCTCTGATAAAGGAATATTCAATTTCATCTTGTTCAAAGCTACCTCGAGATTGGGACATCCTATCATTGTTAGCCCTAACACTGTCCGCCCCATTTGCTACTGCATCATTTACCCCCACGATCTCTTTGTTTTCAATACTGAGATCAGGTGGCGTGATTTGATTTTCACTGTTAGATGGAGCTGCAGAGTTAGAAATCATGTTACTTGAGGAATTAGCGTTGACATTCGAGGAACACAATTTTTTTTGTGTAGGCACTGCTCCCATGTTGGTGATTGGGGTTCCTTCCCTCTCTAAGGCCTTTCCAGTAGTTTTTTTTTTCAGTAAGGGGATAAAAGGTCGATAAATGACCTTGTGTCAAGGGTCCTACAATAGCATGCACACCCTCCCCCTGGCCATCTTTAGAGTGCATTTTAGTGATGCCCTTTATTTTGTTTCGTACTGTGTCGTGCCAGGTGCAGCCACATTTAATACAGCCCTAGATTCGTCATTTAATTCAGTCAAATCAATCCTCTGCTCATTTGGGGATCCCATCGATGAATCAATAGATTGACTGACACTTGCTTCTTCCTCATTTTTCTCAATGTTTTTATTTTTTTTGATGATTTTCTTAGTAGCCTTTTTATTTTCAGACATTACTTGTGTGCTACTATTCTTTTTATAAATGTTATTTTCCCTTTTTATAGCCCTAGCATGAGCACGCTTCATTTTTCGAGACAAGTACCCTGTCTGATTTCCTTCAGGTTCATTTCCCTCACTCCCGCTGTTCATTCCTTCATCCTTTTCACTCAATTGTGCCAAATTTTGGGCAATTTGCAAATCACCTCTTAATCGTTCCGCTTCTGCTTCTTTGATAACATTCACATGCAGAGATGGACTGTTGGGTGATTCCTCCTTTGAGTTTACCAGGGAGCTAACTGCAGCAGCATTTTCACTTCGTCCCCCCCACCATATTTGAAGTCTAAGTGCTGTGTTGAGAGATAACAGAATACATCATCCAGTTTTAGGGAGTTTTCCTTAACAACAGCCATTATTTCAGTTGTTACTGATGACACTTTAGGAGGGCACACCTCCTTTAGACCTTCAGCAACTGCTCTAGCATAAGTGCGTGAGTCATAAGTCGTTATATAATCAGGATCACTTTTTTGGGTATATTGATCCCTCCCCCTCTGTTCGATAGAAGAGCTTTTAGTAGACATGCATCCACTAATCCCTGTCTTTCTAATTGTCCTGCTGACTGTGCCAGCAGAATACCTTCTACTTTAGATATTTTATTAGATAGAGCCATCATCCCTTCCTTTAGGGAATTTGTGTGCATGTGGGTTAGATCGTGGCCCTTGTCTAATAAATTTAGTAGAGAAGTGATCACAGGAAAATTAATTAAATCTTCGTCATCTTTTTTTCCTTGAAACCTTGATTCAGCAATTTTATCTGAATGAGTGCCAACCCTTTCCTCATGATAATCATCTTCATCAAATGTTTCATTCATATGGAGGTCGGGTACAGAATTTGCCCCTTGGTCAAGTTTTTTATTGATAGTTATAGGAGAACTACACAAGGGTCTCATTGATCTTTCATGATGGTGTTTATCAAGCCCTCCAAAAGAATGAGCAGTGTCCCTCTTGTATGTTATGTAAACAAATTCTTTCAACTTCAGAAGGTAGAAATACGACAGGTGATTGAGGGTTAAGAGAAATTCGGCAACGTTTTTCCCATTCGGTAACAAGTGCAGGTGCAATGAAGGAAACATCCAAAATTATGTTTGGTAGCACAAACTGAGTGTCAGTGTTGTTTAGAGCTTTATGGATGAACTCTGGCTCATTGTGTGATGTTGCAGTCTTAGATTTTGTTTTATACATGACCTTACTCTCATCAATATCATCTGTAGAACCATTAGGCATACAAAACGGGAGTTGCTCATTTGTAGCATCATTAGGTTCAGTGGCTAATGATTGCATACTGTATAGAATATTCTTTATATCGGTGGTACGTTCGTCGTACACGGATACCTGTAGTGCTATGGTTGTAGCTTCCACACAAGAGTCGTGTAACAAGACAGGATTAGTTACATTCAACCCTATTTGTGCATTACCATCAACAAGACTTTTGCCACTACGCAAACTGCCCACCATTTTTCAAGCCCTTATGTTTAAAAGGCAATTTTCTAATTAATTAATCTACCACTGTCCCCAAGATACTTGAGTTTAGATGAGTACATCACAATACCTAATTCACAATACCTAGTAGGAAAACACCTAAAACAAAATGCAAAATGTAGGCGTTCTAATGCAAGGCAACTTTTTTCTTAGCAAAATTATTTCAGTTCAACAATCCAGCACAGCAGTTAATTGATAAGAAAATTACTTGCATTTAGTAAAATATACCAGATGTTCCCATCCAAAAACTCAGAACTTTACTTCAGCCGCACCCTGCCGACCCGCCAAACAGCCAAACAGCCCAGCACACTTAGACACACTTTGGTGCGCACGCGGTGTGCGTGCTTGTGTGTTTAAAAGTAAACAGAATCCAATCGGAACGTGCAATGAGCGGCACGGTAGTTATCACTTGTGGATTGTACTATTAGTAAGAGTCAACTGATGTCCAATAGAAAGCAAATGGCAAGTAGGTCAATCCAGCAATGGCCCGCACGTCACAGCGCGGTACGGCTTCAGCAAAACTTCCTCTTGCCGACGGCGACTTGTCAAAGGAGGCTTGAAGAGCGAGACCAGCGAAACAGCCCAGCACACTTAGACACACTTCGGTGGCGCGCGGTACATGTGCTTGTGTTTTTAAAAGAAAACAGAATCCAATTGGAACGTGCAATGGACGGGGCTTTCGGCGGGGTCGGGCCGGGGTCTGGAAGAGAAGACAAGAATCAGGAAACAATAGGCAGGTGAGGTGGGGACAGTAGATGCCATGCACGAAGTGCACGGCACAGTAGTTCTCACTTGTGGATTGTATTATTAGTAAGAGCCACCTGATGGCCAATAGAAAGCAAATGGCAAGTAGGTCAATCCAGCAATGGCCCGCACATCAGAGCGTGGTACGGCATCAGCAAAACTTCCTCTTGCCGACGGCGACTTGTCAAAGGAGGCTTGAAGAGCGAGACCAGCCAAACAGCCCAGCACATTTAGACACACTTTGGTGGCGATTTAATCAGGTTTATGATTTATTGATGTATATCTTTTACCTTTCCTTCATTTATATTACTGTTCCTCTATCGAGAAGACCCTTATCTGTGGTTGCTATTGGTACTATATTTCAGAAGAGAATTGCCCTAGCACATCGGTGCTGCACTGCCCATTTGGGCGGGAGAAAGACTGATATGCAAATGGATATATGCCATCAGTCAAAGGTGCACTGAGGCTTGACGTCTGTCAAACCCTCTGCTGGACCCAAACCATATCCACACATGCAATGCATGGCACTGGCGTTGATGGGCTATGATAGGTAAGATTTTCATAGTAATGATAAAGTGCCTGACCTGTGTCAACCCCATAACTTCCAGAACATTTTGCTTTAATGGTGTATTATTTTTTCTTACACCTCTGTGAGTGGGCACCTTTTTACACACTCACAGAGTTTTTAAGTCTTTTGATGGGTGTGATTTTTTGGGTTCTCCATAGCCTCCATATTGTCTTTTCAAATGTATCCTCTTTGGCAACGTTTTGGCAATAAGTGCCTATTGTTGCTAGGTTGCCCTATGGGCTCCACCTTTAAGTTGCTCTGGCTAACCTTGACAGAACTACAGTTCGCGAAGAGTAGAAAGTATCTTTTGATCCCTTTTGGTGACAGTTAGTATCCCGTTCTCATTTTAAATAAATGTAACATTTAAGTTACACAGTCAAACTTACAATTGATGGCAGGTAGGAGTAATTTGTTGAACAATTCAAATGATGTGAAAAGCCCACCAAGCCTTCACTAGAGGATTCAAACTGTCCTCACATCACAAAAAATCATGCTTCAACCTTTCTGCTAAGTATATACAAGTTTAGTTTAGTTACCTTTGAAATGTTATACTATTCTCGAAAGTATACATAAGGTTATTTTGCTCGCAGTGGCGGCTGGGTTAGCCTGCGCTCCTCAGCTATTCTCACCTTTTCAAAACTGATCTGCTGCGAAGGGCACATCGTACTCGAATAGTGGGAAACAATTCTTCATCGCCTCAGGCCCCTTCCTAGCTTGCTACGGCCTTCCCAAGAAGAACCGCTTTTTGCTTCACTGGCACGATTATGCGCTTCCACGCACTACTGCAATGTTGAGCACAAGGCTACCCACTTCTCAGGGCCACACTAGAAAGTTAGAGAACAACTCCAAAAAACTGTCTAATGCTCCTCCTTGCTTACCCTATGCACTCGCACGGCCGATTGGCACAAGGTCGGAGCATGAATGCAACTTACTTGGTATGGGCACACAATGTCACCTGTCACGCATGAAGGTAGAGAGGGCTGCCTCAGGTGCGATAGATAGTCTGAACGGACATGCAAGAATTATAGTAGGCAGCAAACAATTGAAGGCTGTCCCCTCTTACGCTCACAACCGAATGAATGCAACCCTCTAGGGAAAGAAGACAAGAGATAGCTTGCAGGGATAACAAGGTTAATTGTACAGAATTTAAAAAATATCAGCAAAGGTGTCTGCTGTTTGAGAATGTTGAGACTCCAGAATGAACGTTGTTGCCTTTCGAGAGGCCACAGCATCAGTAATGACTTCACATATAGGGTCTGGACCCACACTAGTGATCGGTAAGACAGTATACATGATCATGCGCCATTGGTTATGGCCAGCCTACAATTTGTTTATTTATCAGCCCTATTTCTAATTCCACATGGGTCAGCTGGGCTCATCTCTCCATGGAGTGAAGGTCAGGGCGTGGGCTGATGCTTGTGGGAATGGAAGAAATTAATCAAGTTACACTGACGCGTCTTGTCCGGTCTGTTTTATTATTGTGGCATTCTTTCACAAAATCAAAACCTACCCGTCTCTGGCTTCAATCACTGAAAAGAAGCTGCTATTGTTATTTGGCCTTGAGCGAAAGTCAGACACTGCTAGGCTAGAAGGACACAAGTTGTCGAATACCCTCAAAAATGATAACATTACTATATTGAAAGTGGACATTGGAAAATGTTCATTTCAATTTCTGCAATCTGTTGTTCAGAGTGGTTACTCTGCGTGAGACTGAGAGAATGGAACTTCCTACTATTATGTAAGTTCAACTATACATAATATTTTTGCGATTAAAAACAGCATGTGTGCTGTATGCATATTGAATAATGCAGCGACGTGCGAATGTGTGATTTGACAAAAATAATGGACACAATACATTGTTAAATTGAATTATATTTATACTGGGCAGTAAGTCTAGTAATAATAGTTATTTGTGTATAGTTTAAAGAGGAATGAATAGAGGTTTATTTTTTTGTGCAGTATTGCTTAGTGGCCTTGTTATGGGTTGTTAGCTGGAGCATATTGTGATGATTATTCATCGCCGACCCGCAACCACAACCTGTATGCAGGCTTGTGATATCTAAACCGCTTTGTCCCATGGAATATCTGGGTATGCTCTCACTGTTGCATTATTGTGCACCATAAAGTAGGTGCGGGGTGGAAGTGCCGGGGCTGAACATTTTCTGAGGGAATTTGGTTCGCTTTTCGATCAATAATCTTCCCAGTTCCGTTATAATGCCGTTATAATGCCATCTGTCTGTGGTTCTCCATCCCATTGGGAGCTATACCTACTTCACAGCACTAACCTTTCATGCACGTCTTGGTCTCAAATACTCCCTCATGTTGTCATGTGTGTGTTCATCATGTGTGGTTTGTGTTTATGATTAGGTTTCAACTGGTGCTGAATTATATGGTAAATGGTTAAATTCGATTAAAGAACAGCTACTAAAATATATTTTTATTCGGTTACATACACAGATATATTGTACCGTTCTGCGTATGCCATAGGTTCCAGCTACCATCGGATGGATTCTTCAATCAACAATGGCAGATAAGCATAAACAGTGTTTATTTCATTACCATGATGTGGGACGACAGACTGGGACCGATCTGCCCCTAGGCAGTACCAGCTACAAGGAGTAACCTGTCATCGTTTCCGATGTAGCAAGATGCTGAAGCGAAAGCGTTGCGATTGAAAGTGCAAAGAATCCATATCTTCTCACAAAAGGAACACCATTTTATTTATTTATTTATTTATTTATTTATTTATTTATTTATTTATTATTTATTTATTTATTACATTTATTACACGGCCAAACCCTGGGGTATTACGGCAAGGTTACAGACAGCTTGGTAATAATTGGTCAGGAAATATTAAACATATATAGAGTAATACAGAAGATTACAATGAGTATTTATTCAACATATAAGCAGCAATCTTTACAAGTTCTGAGATAGCAGATGTATTGGTATTGGTTGAATAACCAAGTTTTTTAGCAGTATTTTGAAGCCAGAGAAGGACTCCTCTTTTTTTTAATGCTGAGCGGTAGGGAGTTCCAATGTTTAGGGGCATTGGAAGCTACTACCCCCGGCTCTGGTATTTCTGTAGTGGGGGATTGCCAATTGTAAGTGGTTGTTTGATCTTAGGGGTCTAGTACATTCTTTTTTGTCTATAGCAGTGTTCAGGTAAATGGGTGCTTTTTTGTAGTGGTATTTTTAGGTGATGCATAGTGTTTTAAAAATAATTCTGGCTTTGATGGGCAGCCAGCGGGAATCTCTCCTTATCTTGGAGATGTGATCACATTTTTTTTATTCCTAAAGCGGCCCATAATGCTTTATTCTGTATTAGTTGCATGTTGATGAAATTGACGTTGGAGATTCCAAGTAACAAACCATTGCAATAATCAAGCTTTGATAAAATCAAAGCCCTGGCCAAAGTGATGCAGTTTGTCAGTGTCAGGAATTGGCGGTTTAGGGCAATTAGTTTAGCAGTGTAGGAAGTGGATGATGAGAGTGTACTTATATGTTTGGTCATTGTGAGATTGGCGTCAAGGTAAACTCCTAAGGTTTTTACTTGCTTAAGTATAGGGATTATCGTACTGTCAATGTTAATGGCGGAGTAGTCTGGGTGGAGAGCACCTATTTTAGCTTGGGAGCCCACAATGAGAATCTCAGTCTCCTCATCGTTGAGGCAGAGGCTGTTATGGGCCATCCATTTTTGTATTATAGCATACATTTTGTTGATGGTCAGTGTGTCTTGGGCGTAATTACCTGAGAGAGGTATAAGGATCTGGCTGTCATCTGCAAAATTGGTGTAGATGACACCCATGTCGTCTAAGGCTGAGAAGAGGAGCTTTGTAGATGCATTATAGAGGGTTGGTGATAGGCATGAGCCTTGGGGTACTCCAATGGGGACTGGGATGGGGTCTGCAGCTTCTTTAGCTATAGAGACTGTAAGCGATATTCAATCAACACTACAGCTAAGTCAATGCCTAGTCTGGGATGCTGAGCGAAACCCTTATTGATGTATTTTTATGTCCAGTTCAGTACTTTGGATGACAACCCTTGTATAACACCCCCCTCTTAGAATCCCCCTGACCCCACTGAGCCAAGAAGTAGGTTTGTTTTGCAAATTAAAAGGTATATTTGAAAAATTAACAGGATATATATATCACACTTTTATAAGAAATTAATAATTGATATCACACTTATGAATATAATGTTGATCAACAATGGGTAACCTAACACTAGCACACTTCTTTACAGTCAATGAGGAGTGGGTATGGGATGGATAAGGTAGCAAAAATACTTTTATGGTTTCAAGGGAAAAGCAATGAGGAATAAAATGCAGTACAGAAATACTTGATTTTAGCAAAAGATAAGATAATCACTTTTTCTCTGTCAATTCACCCCCCCATGCAATGTAAGAAATGGAAGGAGAGCACACAGTCTTCAAGAAACCCAACAAAATGCAATACGAAATGCAATTCCCCCCCAGCAGGCTTAGAGGAAACAGGTAGAAGTTTGAAACACAGGCCCAAAATGCTTTGAATGTGATGACAATGAAGTGAGAAATGTGCTAAAAATGCTTTTAATTCCCTCTAGAGGTTCAGGGTGGTTGATGGCTACTTTATATTAGTTCAGGCTCACTTTAACAATACTCTATGAATGATTAGCAGATTGCAAACGAATTTCAGCAAAGAGAAAGCAAGGAGCTGCTGATTTTTACACGTGGCTGAAATTGTGCAAAATGTCAAATCGCGGCAAATTTAATCGCGTGCGTCGAGTGTGATTACAGAGGCCCTATAAGGAGTAGCAAGTCGGTTCTAGGTTCGTTGGAAAGCCTAGAATCTTAGCTTTAAGATGAAAGTTAAATCGTTCCTAGCACAAACGGTACCGGAGATACAGCTGATTTTGTGAAAGTAGTTTTTCGGATTTTAAATTTTAAAGCTCAGAATGGCAGATGACAGTTTTCAGTTTTAAAGATGACAGAATGACACGATTCTAGGAGGCAGTTCTACTTAGGTTAAAATAGTTTGGATTAGATTATTTTAACTAAGAGATTGGTTTTGCACAGTGAGCACTCACACTATATTTTTGAAATAAGCCGTCAAGGCCTGGTCAGGTTGGACGGGACTTCCGGCGGGTGGTTCTGAACAGCGGTCTGGTCTCTGGTTCTGCTCTCAGTACTGCGCAGTTCTGGTCTCTCTGGATCTCTGGTCTCTCTGGATCTCTGGTCTCTGGAGGTTGATGGATTTGAAGTCTGGAGTCTCCCGGCAAAGCGTCCCGCATGAAAGTGGAAAGTGAATCCCTACCTGGGTTTCAGTGGCCCTTTTTATGTGTTTTGAAAATGGGTGTGTGCCTGGGCCTAGCTAAGCCTGCCCCTCTCACTTATCATTGGCCAATTCCTCCTCTCTCCCTTGATTGGGGGAAGGAAATGTGAGTCAGAGTGATGCTGTAGGTTTTATGGTCAGAGGAACCTCCCCTTGTCAGATTGCACACAAATCTATTTCTGACCCAAACACATATTTATCTATGTACCATTTTTCACATATTATAGGTCCAGTTAACATATTTTCTGTCGCACCAAACCATCCGATCCCTGTCTTTGTACGATGTCGTGTCCACTGATGACAGAATTCTCCCCTTTTCATCCAGATAACGACCTCTAAACCTTTCCAGATTTTACACAAATGTGCACCAGGGATATGGGTTTCAGATGATAAAGTGTCAGATTTTTAACATGCATACATTTGGAGTTACAACCTTTTTTCCGCTACTATCCCCAAGAACATCCCACAGGGTCCTAACACCTTTTAAAATGTGCACGAAAAAATTCCAAGAGTAATGATATTATTTATATAATTTTGACCAGTCCACACTATGAGTTATCTATCTTTTTAAAATTATGCCCTGGTCAAAAAGGGGTGTGGCTTCCCACATCACATGGTGGAATAACTGGTTTGTCCACTTCCCCCAAGCTCAGCTGACTCTCACAGGCACTGCCCCTCCCAGTTTCCCCCAAGAGGAAGCCATTTTACGACCCCCTCCTGTCGGGGGTAGTTGTCAGGCAGAATTCAGCTAAATGTCACTTTAGTTCCCAGTTTTCTACATTCAAATCCAACTTACATGCAGCTATGTTTTATATATACATTAAATAATGACTTCCTTCAAGTCATTTCAGAATATAGTTTTACATTGTATCCACCTCTTAGCAAGTCTTTCCTTGGCCTGGTTTCGGTTCATTTGTTCAGTTTTACACAAAAGTCTGGTGGTTTTAAAACGCTGACTTTCGGCTAGTGGTGAGCACCGGTACTGCATCCATTTTTGTTATTAAGAAAATGAATTCCCCACAGTTCTGGGTTGCTTTTGGCAATCAGCATTGCCATTCCCAATGGTTTCAGGCTACTGTGTGTGTAGCCCAATGGTGGTTTTAGGCGGTGCCCTCCTGTGCTCACAACATAGGCAAAAATGGGTGGCAGCCTATTCTTCATGTTTTCCCTTAGCACTCTTTGGGGAGTTCTGGCCATCATGATGTTTTCCATGCCAGTAATGCACAGTTTTATGGTAGGGCTTGGATGCATGGGTAAAAACATCCCACAAGACTCTGGATGTTCATTCGGCTAGAAAGGATTTCACCCACATAGTGGGATCATTGGAGAAGTTGAAATCTTTAGCTAGCGTAGTGCACAGTTTGTTGTGATCCACAAGGTCGAAACGCTCTGCATAGGTCCAACAAGAGGAGAATGCAGAGTTTTCCTGTGTCCCTGATGGTATCCATCTGGATTTTCAAATCTGTGAGTGCCGTTTCCGTGCTGTGGTTAGGTCTAAAACCGGATTGTCTGTTTCCAAGGAGCTGATTATGTTCCAGGTGGGCTTGGACTTGAGTATAGGCTATTTTGTCTAAGGTTTTGAGGAAGAACAGGACTGTCATTATTGGTCGGTAGTTTGTGGGCACAGTAGGATCTAAAGTATGTTTTCTTAGGAGTGGGGTGACCCAGGCTTCTTTAATGCTGGCTGGGAACAGATTGGAGTTGAAGGAGGCATTGACAAAATTGGTTATAATAGGTGTGAGAGTATGAGCACATGATTTGACTACTTGCGCTGGGACTGTGTCGCCTTTACAGTTTGAGGCTTTGAGTTTAGTAATAGTGTCAAGTACTAGTTCCTGGGTGACTGGCGTGAAATAAAATAGGGTGTTGGTGTTCTCGTGGGGTTTTGTGTGGGTGTTACTAGTAGTGCATTTATCAGCTAATGTTTGCCTTTTAGTTGTTATTTTATTTAGTAGAAGAGCAATCTTAGCGGCTAGAGCATCTTGAATGGTGGTACACCAATCTTTACTGGAGTTAGCAAGGGCTGTGGCTGGGGTAGGGTTTTCCAGTTCTCTCAGGATTGAGAAGAGTTCTTTGGAATCCGATGCAACGTTACTAATCCGCGTATTGTATGCACTGGGTTTGTAGATGATGATGGCAGATCTGTACATTTTATTTGCCGCCCGGAAGGCAATTTCAGACTCAGTAGTGGGATGTCTTCTATGGGCATGTTCAAGGGCACCATGTGCATCATTAGAAAGTTTTGCTGGTGTAACATAAGGGCACACACAAATTGGATTACTGGGATTAATCAATTGTTGCTGGCAATCAGCGTATCGTGAGGAAGGTATAAAGAACATTTGAAGCATGCAATGTTCACTTGCTATAACTTGTATGGCAAAACCATATAGTTTATTTTGTGGACTTAATATAGTTTTGGGAGCGTTCTTTGATAAATAAAAGCACTTGCTACATTGCAGGCTAATGAGGTTTTCTTTAAAAATATTGTTTTCCAATCCGATATGGGAAGTGCTGTGAGAGGATGTGTGTGTTTATCTTCCTGGTTCTGCGTTAAATGACGTTATGGCGTGGGTGATGACTGGGCGCATTTGGCTGAGCTGGCCACTAACGTCATGAAAATAAGTGAAGCATATCGTTTGGAATAGTGATGTCAGCATCAGGGGCGGGCAATCTGTATTCTTGCCGCGAGCGCCCTTGAAGTTAGTGCAATGCCTCACCGGATAAGATTAGCACAAGATGGCCACGCCCAACCCGTTGTTTTCGCATGTGCAAAAGTGAGGAAAACTAAGGTAAGAAGCATACGACCAAATGTTAAGATTGATTACAGCATGCTTAAAAATGCATGCCAGAACGATTGGGACAATACCATTTCCTCTTTAAGGATTACTTATATGAAAATACACAAATACAATAAATAATAACCAAAAACATGTTTTATTATAACCGTGGCTACAATTGCCTTTTATCATAACTATGGTTATGTAAAGTCAGTTGACAATGGACTGACTTCAGGTTTTATACTACAATACAACTTAAATGATCAATAAAGAACAACACTACTGATGTGCTTATGTAAAGTAACTGAAAAATAAGAATCCATAGAAAAATACATAACAGTAAAGTAGATAGGCAAACATTGCACACCCACACAACATAATACCATAAGTGAGAATACGCAACCTAAAATACATTGTATGGCGCATTTAAAACTAGACTACAATTGCTACTCTTTATATTAATTTTGTTTAACTATTTTCTTCTAACCAAAGTCTCACATGCTCAAAAGTCTGAAAACACACATCCAAAATAAAAAAAGACTCTCTAATACCTACCAGGACACTGACAATGGCCTTTGGCCCTGGCCAGTGATTTTTCACCCCTGACCACACTATACCTAAACAAAGTACTTAAAATAAATTATAAAACACTGACACTGCAAATGATATAGCCGCGGACACTGATCTGCACATACCCTCGGCTATCTGTAGTCCTGTGTAGCCTAGGATATAACTGCAAATATCAGAAAAACAGCCACAAAAAATGCTCTCCTGCCCCCAGCACCTCACCAAGTGCCCCCCTCTGTGCCAGCTCCCGCCACTCCCTAGATGGCCTCCTTCCCTTCCCTGCCCTCTCCCTTCCCCCCACAACACACGCTGCTTCTATGACCCAGTTTGCTATGAGATGTCAGCTATTCGTGGCTATAGCAGTGGCACAGAAACCTTTGTGTTGCAAACTCGGTCCCTGTAATCCCTTCAACTCCCAAATGTTCACTCAGTGCCCTCTAGCCATTCCCCCTCCTCTACCCTGATGGCAATTGTATGTTTGTTCACCTGAAAATAGCTTTTTTGTGCATTTTATTTTCCCACAACCTTGGCTATAGACGCAAATATCTCTCGCATCGAGAGAAAAACAAGATGGCGGTCATTTAATTTCTGAAAACCATGGCTCTGCAATGCACCATGGGAGACATAACTATAATTTTTGGAGAGATGGGCACCCCCATCTCTGTCAAATGTTTCAAATAACTACGGGACGGAATAACCACAAACCACACATCGATCACGAGTCAATGCTTCGTGCCCAAGTTGTTTCGGACCTGGTCCAAAATCCATCCAGTGGTTTGGGCTGTGTGCTTTGGCAAAAATTTACCTTTTTTGTCTAGGGGGAAATGGATGGGAAGAAGCTGCACTTTTGGAAAAAACATATTTTTTTGATGCTTAAAAACTTTTATTTTTTAACAAATCTTTATGAAACTATGTAGTATGGGGTTGGAGGGGCACAGACTTTTAATCACTTTTGAAATTTTGGCCAAATCCATTACTCAAATCAAAGGTTATTAACAATAGAATGTATAGCCCGAACAACATCAACATGCAAGAGATGCAAGGCACAATGTGACTGAGAATTAACCAAGCTACAGCCATTTTCCTAGCGCAGAGGCTGCAGTTGGCCTAAAAGTAGCAGGGCCTCAGATAAATGCTAAATTTACAAAAACACATGTATTCCAGAAGCTTTGAAGCTGCCCAGAGCAGCAGTTGTAGCACATGTCAAGGTTAGGCACAGAAGGGAGTAGTGGGAATGCAGAACAAACGCATTGACGAGATAACAGTTCCCAAGAAACGAAGCAGTTAACTTCCAAGTTAATTGAATCAATAGAAACAACCAGCCTTTTATGTCCAGGTCCACAAGAATACTATGCCAAGAGACTACATAGAGAATAGGGAAAGGGCTTCCCAAGAGGCTACAAGGAATATAACAAATACATTAGAATTTGCTAAAAATTCAATAAATAAGAAGAAATTCACTCTTCAACAAGGTCTTCTAAAACGTGATCAAGTCATGAAGAACACTACCATTCATGATAAGTCAAGTCGAGATAAGTCACTGGCTGAACTCGGTAGCGCACACATAGACGTGAGATGATACACAAGGCCACAATACAAAGGGAGCAGGGAGGACACATGGCCTGTGAATGAGGAAGAGTTACTTTTAATTGGAAAATGTGCAGACCATGGACTTCTCTTCTCCCACCACGTGTCTCAATTATATCTTGACGTCTTGTCAAAGTTTCCAAGGTTGGTGAGCAAGGTGCCAACTAATCAGAGTCCCCCTAGCCATACCGCCCATGATTAATGATGCCAGCCAATTAGTGACCTATGTGGTGAAAGTGTTATCTGTAAGAGGCGGGGCATAGGTGGAGCCATCAGAAATGTTCTAACCAATTGCAGAACTAACCCCTATGTTTTATTTTATTAAAAGGTTTTCAGTTTACAAGGAATTTTTGCATAATATTCAAGTACAAAACATTAGCAGCGTAATATCAAAAATACAATTCATTTTTCGTTACAATTTGAAGGTGCACACAAATCATCATCTCTAAATGATCACACAATTGGCCCAGCCTTTTTCTACAAATTAAGCGCCAGTGCTTTCGATGTTAGCATCTAGACGTAAACACCTTGACCCTCCAGTTCATCCTTTCCTCTCTAAGAAAGGGGATGTAACACAGTTTGTTCAGAAAGTGCTACCCAGTACCCATCAGTTACTCTCTCTACCTCTAGGTTTGCTCCTTCTATCACCTCCTCCAGTCTGGAAAGGATAGTAATCAAAAACTTCACCAGAGCCAGACCAAGTGACAGGTGGGCAGTTGTCTTAAGTCTGTGGGCCTCATTATAAGTTTTCTGGTACAGTAACAATGGTACTGGTAAGCTTGCCGGTACCGTTGTTACCATACCGGCAAACTACGAGTTCTGCTCGCATGTGCCTTTACATCCGCCAGGTCTCACCGGCACCCGCGAGCAGACCATGCCGAATGCACCGACACCATTCTGAATGGTGCCGATGCATCCGGCCTCCCCATTCCCATTTGAGCCCAACAGGGCTCAAATGGGAATGGGGAGCATTTTGTACCGGCACCCAGGAATGGACATTTACTGGGTCCGGCAAGGCCACAATGATCTGGTAATTGCCCATTCCCGGGTCCCAGTAAAAAAAAAAACACACCAGCGGCAGACGTGCCGGTTTTACCGGCACAACTACCGCCGGAGTCTTTTCTTCATTCCCATTATCTGTTGCCCCTACAATCCTCTTGGGAGGGGGGTTGACGGGGCACTCCTGAAGGAAGTGTCCTGCTTTTCTGCAGTATAGATATAGTTGTTGCTGCCTCCTCTTCTCTCGCTCCACGCTGGAGATAGGAGCACGTAATCCTCCGATCTGCATGGGTTCGACTGGTTCATGGGTTTTGGCTGCATTGTCCCGGGGTCGCATATAGACGGACCTCCCTTCATTCCATGAGCGGTCCATTCGTCGATTCTGCAGCCTGTGATCTAGTTGTACCGTCAGATTTATATACTCTGCACATGCGTCTGGAGGATTAACCACTTGAGCTAGCACATCTTTTAATTCCCCACGCAAACCCCCGATAAAAGAGCATTGTTCGCTTCTCTTCCGGCCAATTTGTCTGTGCTACGAGGCGATTGAAGGTGGCGATATATGTAAGCAAGTCTTGGCTCCCTTCTCTGAGGGACAACAGTCTGATGTCCAAGGCTTGACCTTGGGTGTGGCTAGCAAACAACTTTTCCATTTCGAGTTTCGGAGCAGAGGATCATCCTGGTTCACTAAGGGTATCGACCATCTGCTGCGCTTCCTCCTAAATAGGAAAGGACGAAAGCAACTCATGTGCTGTCATTTGGAAAGGCCCCAGAACGGCACAAAAAATGAACATGACATTGATTCATAAATATCGTATATTTGTTTGGATCGCCAGTGAAACGTTCAGGTGGGGCTAGTGGCACTGCTCCCGGAAGTACCACCTGGACTGGTGGTGATGGCTGCGATAGAGGAGGTTGTGACACCACTGGTAGCGGAACCTGTCCTGCGTGGACCTGAAGCATTTGCCTTGCCAAATCATCAGTTCATTCCCGGGCCACAATTAAGTCTCTTCATAAGGCATTGGTCTCTTGTCTAGAAGCTTGGACTTCAGCCGCAATTCCCCTAACAATTGGGCCAGCTGATCGGTTTTCGAGGTTTCCGTAACGCCCAGGCAGAGATTCAGAGAGGCTTTGCGTTCTGTTACGCTCACCTGGTCTCTGCGGGGACGATGGGGCACGGTTGGAGCCCTCCCTGGATTCGGCTCCCCAGGATCTGTTCTCATCCCCAGCTGCTGCCCAGTACACTGTTCTGAATGTTGATACTGCCCCTGCAGGAACACGAGAGGATCTTTCATGCCACAATGAGATGAGTAAACGTTTACCCATATAGGCTCACCTGGTATTTAGTGACGGCAAGCTCTCCGTCCTGCTTCTCATCAGCAGGGGTACTTCCTGATGGCCCAGTTGCTTCACTGGTCCGTTGATGTGGTGGCCCAGACTGGCTGTGACCGAACCACTTTGAAGGTAAGAGTTTTCGTGTTGATTATTGTTCATACGAGTGTTAATTCCATGTCACATGATTTAAGTCTGTTCTCTTATAATTTCCCTTTCTCTCCTACAGGTGCCGGCGACCCAGCGGACCCGTTGCGCCGGTGCAGGACTTCAAGGTGATCCCAAGAGGATGACAAGTTGGAGTCTTAAGGTAAGCACGAGATGCGATGGCGCACGTCCTTAAATAATGTCCCTATCAAGTTTCTAACCTTATTCCTTCTTTTCTCCTGCAGGGATGATCTGGCGGTGTCCTGAGAAGAGTGGCGGAGCGCAGAACTGACGGCTGGTGAAAGAAGTCTGAGACCGCGATGAAGCTGACTGGTGAGGTGGAGTTCGAGTCGAGAGCCAGGTGAGTGCGCTCTGGCCGACCAAGGATGGAGTCACTGCAAGCAGGTAAGAGGCGCTGCAGCGAAGATTTGGCTTGTTCTGATGGAGACGAAACAGGTAAGTGCGCCTCTGCGATGGTTTTGGCTGTCTCTGGAGGTAAGATGCTTCTCTGTGATGTTTTGACTGTTTTTGCGGTAAGATGCTTCTCCGCAATGGTTTTGCTGTTTCTGCAGGTTAGATGCTTCTCCGCGATGGGTTTCTGCTAGATGGTTCCACCCTGCCACTCCCAAATGCTTCTGCACAAGCAGCTTCTTGGATTCCTATGGCCACGCCCGGCCCAGATGCGAGTGGCTGACTGAGATGAAGTGGAATAGCACTTGCCCAGGGGGAAAGGTGTGCAGAGCATACTTTCATATGAGACTGGCGCCAAAGGCTCCAGGACTAGGTCCAGCTGGATCCTTTAGGGGATGAGGGCTAGGGTTCCAGTCCAGTGGCCATGACAGCCATGCACTTTGAGTAATCCATTATTGAGTATTGTTTTATGCTAGTGCAGAAAATTGGGCCCTCCTCAACACCACCATGAAGGAATAGCCAGTCCTAACCAGCTAGGAGGATGACAAGACTCAAATGAAAGACCTGCAGTGGTATTTCACCAGCGTTTAAGAAACTGGGTACAAGGGAAATTGAGCAAAGATCCAGCAAGAACTGTCACACCAGGTCTGCAGCAGCCCATGTTAATTATCATTCTTCATGAAGCGTACTGCGGGATGCACAGGGTCTAATAATACATTTACCCAAGAGACTGGCACAAGCCAGCCATCCAGTCATAAACCTAGTCAGCACAGAAAGCTTTTGGAAGCAAGCCAATTAAGGTGGCCCTAAAAAGAAAACACACTAACCTACACACATTGGGCATACATTGGGAATTCTAGAGGAATTTAAGCAGACCAGTGTAAACTCAAAGCGGGGATGCCTTTGTGGGTTCAGGATGAGCCTACATCAACAAAACAGCCCTTTTGGAAATGTCTCATGGTTCACATAGACAAAGGGATGGGCCAAGAAAAATGTCAAGAGAAAGGCTTAACTAAATATACATCCACAATGGATACAGGATAGGTGCATGAGTCTACTAATGCAGTAAAAGGGACTACACCCGGGGTGTAGTCAAAACTAAATCACTTCTTCCACCAGCCTAATCAATAACACACTTTCAGGGTAATAGAATCAACCAGGGATCAAAATGTGGAGCTTACAAAGCACCCCACCTTGATAGTCACATGGGCTACTAAAGGCAGCATACCATAAAAAGATATGCAGTGGCAGGTGAACATCAGCATAGGTGCCCCTGACCACAAAAGAAGAGTAAAACAAAACAAAAACCAAGGTAGCCAGCATAATGTTTAGGGGACCCAGAAAGTTAGAGAGTCTGAACCCCAGAAATGAAATTCTGCCCTAACACTGTACATCAGGTCGATTACCTAGATGCGTGTATATACAAAAGCATGAAGAGTAGTGTTATTATCCTTAGCGTAGCTTGCAAGTTACAATTGTAGTTCCATGTGACAATTCATCCTGTTGAATACCGCACACAAAAAAGGCTGATTTTGTAAGGTTGATTTGAAGTGGCCTTCAATGTAGAGGAAATGCCATTACCGGGTAGTTTACCCTCCCCTATCCTTCCCCTTGAACCACTCTATCACCCACCCTCCACCTCCCATCCCCATTATTCTCTTACGTTTCACCCACCAAACCACCATTGTGCTCCACCACCCATCTCTCCCAAGCACAAACACTGTGCCCCAGCCCCCCCATGAAAAAGAAACACTCAATAACACACATATACACACACTCCATCCACAAACATTACCCCCAAAAACAGACTCACAAGACTCACAAGGACGCATACAGACACGCACACCCGCCAAACTTTACGCCCCACTCGCAAACACAGACAAACACCTGTTTACATAGGCTCTGGGGCTTCCTTCTTCCAGGCAACTGAAGAAGGGCCTTCTGGTCTCTGTGGGCCAGGATTCTTCCTCTGCGTCATGGGGTCAATTTAGGAAGTCAAATCTAAATAGACTTTAATTATGGGCGGAATAAATAATGCAACTTTTTTTTACTTAAAACTCAACATTTGTGGTACAATAAAAGTGTTTATTGTGATTTGCTGACTGTTTTTTTTGTGAGGAATGATTGTGTCAATTCTAGTGTCCCTGTCGAACCCACCCGATCCTGCTTCAGAGTGAGAGGCTCCCACAGATTGCTCTGTGGTGAGAGGTAGATGTGAAGAGTAAGGGTGACCACTCCTTACACTGCCTTGATTGTTTGCAAAGGTAAAGGTGACCCGTCACCACAGCCATGCTGCCCTGATGTTACAGGAAAGCATGCACCTGAGAATGACCCCCAATCAGGGGAAAAAGAGATACAAGAAAACCTATTGAGAATGCTACTCATTAACAACCAGCCGACCAGAACAGCAATAATACTTTTAGTGGATAAGAGGTCAGATATAGTGCAGGGAAACAGCAAGACAGAATCAAAATGGTTAGGTAGGAGATGGCGGCAGAAAAGGAAGAAAGTGTGTCGGAGGAAAACAAGCAAGCAGCATACATGGAAGAGCCCCGCCCCAACAAGGAAAGAAACTAAAGAAGATACAGGAGGGAAACTAGAAGTCTTTGAAAAGTGAGCAGCAAGTCTGTGGGTGCTAGGAGTATCAAATGGGTGAGCATTCCTTGCATCAGAGGAGAAAGAACACATGGTTGCGAGGCACCACTGCATGATTTCCTTGATCTAGTGTAGTGATAAACGCTTCTGATAGGCCTGATGCTGAGTGGGATTCTACAAGCAAGTTGGACAGTTTGAACCTCTTCACTGGTGAATTGATTAGTACAATTGTGTGGACGATGGGGGTTCAGGTATATTGATTTTAGATCATCGAGTTGCCTTATTGTTTACTTTAAAAAGACTCAAAGGGCTTGGGCTTGGGTTTAGCGGCATGTTCTATATGCCTAGGCTCTTCCCTCTTTTTGAGGGGTGTTATGATCTTTACTTAACTTCACTTCAGTCTCCTGGAGCTGCTTAGGAGTTGTAGCATTTATTTGGGAAACACAAAATGGTTGATATCTTGTGAAAGTCATGCTTCATGGGCTGGATCTGGGTTTGTCGCTACTGTGGAGGAACTCAGTATGAACCTAGTTAGAAAGTTGAAATTGGTTCAAAAAAACTCTCTAGTCTTGTTCACTCTTTCTTTGGTAACTGTCTTTATGTTGGCTATTTGCTTGGTTCTCTTTAACCATCCCTTGTGTTTTATTCTTCAAGTAAATAAGCCTTTAGTTTGCTGTTTAATACTTTCCGTATGCCTTTAGCTTATTCTTGACTTTGGTACAGTTGGTTCCACAACTTGGCTATTGTCACTCTCTCTCTATCCCTCTCAGGCACGTTCGTTGACTTTCAATTTCGGTTACATACTAGGCTGTAAATCCTCTTCCTGAAGTTCATTAATCAGTCCGTGCATACAGCCAATGTTTTCGGCGTTCCCCGCCCTTCGCTGCAACCATTCCCCTTAACTCGTCGGCTACGAAGCTTCTCTCGCCCCGCTCAGCTGAGCGCTGCATATCGGCTTTACCGGTTGAGCTCCGCCCCTCACTTCAGCTTCCCACTTCGGACGGCGACTTCGTAGGAGTCTCGCCTCTCCTCTCAGCTGTTGAGCTCCGCCCCTCACTTCAGCTTCGTACTTCGACCGGCGGCTTCGTAGTAGCCCGCCTCTCCTCTCAGCTGTTTTCTCCCTTTGACTCGGCGACTCTGAGTAACCTCCGCCCCTCACCTCTTCCGTTGTTGTAATCCGCCGATCAGACAACTCGGGAGACTCTGTCACAACCTTGGAGCAACTGTAAAAGAACTGCACTCTGCCTCTCCTCCTTCAAAAATGGTCAGTCGGAAAATCGCTGACTCGAGCTCTCTCTTATGGCGTTTCAGTATAACGCTTCAAACAACGGGAACATAACTTGATAAACAATGCAACGGTGCAACTTTTCTTCACTTCTATATTTATATATATCTGTTTGTTTAGTTTCCGCTGAATCAGGAACTTTAGTATGCGCAAGCATAACCATCGTTTTCACTCTCCTGCCCCTCCGTCTCCTAGAAACCGGGCACAACAAAGAGAAGTCAAACACTGGAATCCCAGCTGGTGATTGGCTATAAACACTGTCAATTACTCCCTCCAGCAGACAGATGAAATTAACCCTTTGTTGCCCTGCTTATCCTGTATCCTGGCATTGCCAGAGCCAGCCCGGACTGCAGATCTCCTGTACACTTCACAGAGGCTTCATTACAGGTCAATAAACAGTTTCCCCAGTTTTCAGACAGTACTTTCAAGTGGCTTGCTTTTTTGTCGATCTGTTGTACGGTACGGCCAGTGTTGTGGGAGGAAGGTGAGAAAAGGTGGCTGAACCATGATAAATACAACTGGTCTATCCAGAAAGTGACTGGATAACAGCATCCACTTCCCTTTTCTCATTCCATTTTGGCTACAGGTTTCTTATTTGCAACAACATATTGTTTGTCATTTAGTGTCTGATTATTTGGACCCTTGTTGTGTTGTCTTAATATAGTAAAATATAACTGTAGTGTCTATACTCGACATCTAACAGACTCTGATGCTTCAAGACTCTTTGCTGGGTCTGGTCAGTGTATGTTAGTCATTTAAATTGTTTGTATTACTTATTCTATTTTATATTCTTATATGATGAAATGTGCACAATACATTTTTGCAGGGTGCTCCAGTGGAAACAAGAGAGAGAGAATAAATTATCATTGTACTATGAGATGAGGCACCGTGTGAGGCTATGAAGTGCTGAGGGGTTTGTGATTATTATGCCAGGGTGACAGTGGAATCTCGCGGAGCAGCTAGACAGGTTTTTCCAAAATGTCTAAATTTGATCAGCCCTATTGGCTTACACTACACTGTGCTAACCACATTTACAATTAGTTATTCCAGTTTTACTCAACTAACTTAAATTGCATCCTGGCACTTCTAGGCTGCAGGGGAAAAAAGAGAGCTTCAAGCTCAAAGAAGCTTAGCAATTACAATGTTTACAGTGTTTTAACCTCTTTGCCCATACCCATTAAATAAATTGTGAAATCAATAATAATAGACCCAAATAATTGAATACTGTCATGAATATTATTTAATTTCCATTTATCAAGTGGCCATCGCTGACACGTGTTTCTTAGGAATAAACATCTTTAGAACAAATTGGAAATCCACTATGAAAGATGTCCTAATGGTAATTATTGACTAAACATTAATAATTGAATTGAAATATACATGGATGACGGTAGAATCACGATATCAGGTGTAATGCAACAAGAAAATGTTCCGAAGAGTTTTGGTGGTGGACAATGAAATAGTTTTAGGTTAAGATAGTTTAAAACCAACCTGCAAAAAGGACATGACTAAATCATACAGACTTGTATATGCAATGTAAGGAACTGAAGAGTTGTAGACTAACACTTGAAATGTATTTGTTTTTTCTCTTTTCTCATGTGCTATGCATTTATTGTTTGTTCGGTCTCCCAGGTTGTGACATATCGCTGGCTTGCCACTGGTCTGTATATAATTTGATTTTAATTTTGTTTCATGTTAAATGATGATTGTTTTGTGATGGCTAAATCCCTGATGAAGATCATTGTGTTGAAGGTCGAAACATGTGTCGGCAATGTCCACTATAAATGGAATTTAAATAATATGCATGACAGTATTCAATTATTTGGGTCTATTATTATTCATTTCGCAATTTATTTTATGGGTATTGGTTAAAACACGGTAAACTATAAATTAGATCAGGGTTGGGGCTAGGCAAATACAGAGAGGAGTTTGTGGCATAGCACAGGGACAGCATCAGAATTTATTTTCATCTCTAGCCTCCATAACAAATTAGTCTTTGTCTCCTAGTCCATCTTCACCTGCAAGGAGCAGGTATATACAGTATGTTCTAGTTAGGCCCTGCTGGGGGCTTCTATATCCTCAGTTTTTGGGCACACTGTGCATGCCCCTCAGTAATGCCTTTACAAGTAGTATGCACCAAAAAGCTCTATAGGTTTGCAGATCCGCAAGTTAATAGAATACATTCAAGATTCTATTATTTTCTAAAGAAAGCACATGCATGACTACAGGAATGTGCCAAGCAGTTTGGAAATGTGATCTGAACCTGGCGCTCTCTCTCAATCTTTAAAACGGCTTTGAAGACCTTCTTCACTTAAACTCATGATCTAAATGGGGGCTTACTAATCTAAGTTCCACCCATTTCCTGTATGGTTGTTTACAATCATCCGACTACACTTATCATGCCTCACTTGTCTTGTTACATTGCTTGCTCTCGTTTTATATGTGCACCTTTTTGCCTACAGGCCTTTGGCATTTTAAGAATATTAAACTAAACTAAACTTGGATATAGTCTGTAAATATGTTCCAGGTTTGCAAGCAACACACTTAGAAGTGCCCTAATTCCTTCATCTTAAATCTGAGCATACCATAATCAAAAAACCGAAATGCTGACAAACACACATTTAAGCCAGAATTTAAACAATAATTATGCATCTTGTAAACACTAGACTTCTATGGAACAGAATAAAATAAATTGTTTTTGTGCAAAACGAAACAGCTGACTCATGTTTCCCCTTTAGTCACCTTTTCAGGACATAAGGCAACTTTCACAATCTCATGAATATTTGGTTTGCTTGCTTGCCGTTCTTTATGACCAGAAGGGCTGACATATTCGAAGATCGAATGCATTCCTTTAAGGTCATTTGCAATGAAGAGTAAATTTTACAGAGTGGGACACTTATGTGTGCACTTCTGTGCAAAAGGTCTCCTCTGTACAATTGTATTAATTTCTAACACGTAGTGGTATAAAAAGTGTGAGTAATTGCGTGAGGCGTGTACAATGGATTCCCATGCAATCTGCATGATTTTTTAGCAACTGTCAGAAGCCAGCATATTCTGTAATAAGTCATTGAAGCAGAGCGGGGATGCATGACAGAAACAGTTATGTTATGTTATGTCATGTCATAAAGCGCAATAATCGCCCGAAGGCATTTTAGCAATACCGAGACAAGTCAGAGGGACAAAAACCGGATAAGAACAAAAAAAGCTAACAAAAACAAAAGAGATTTCAGTGATTTGCGAAAAAGCAAATGGTTCTCAGTAACCCTGAGATCACAAGGAATAGAGTTCCAGAGCTTGGCAGCAGCAATGAGAAAGCTTGTCCACCCACCCGGGATAGGTTATATCCCACCATGAATAAAGCCAGCATTCTGCCAGCGGAGGACGCGCGGAGGAACATAGAGGCAGAGTTTATGTTGCAGGTACTCTGTGGCCAGGCCATAGAACGCTTGGTGTACAATACAGAGGGATTTGGCAACTGGAAACCAGTGCAAAGAACGAAGGACAGGGGAGAGATGAGTTCACCTGTCGCCACTTGAGCAGCTGCGTTTTGCAAGACCTGAAGGCGCTTAATCAAAAAAGATGGCTGAGCCAAATACGACAAATTGCAGTAGTCAATGATACTGAGCACCAAAGATGCCACCGCAGTGGCGCGCAGATGCTGTGGGGGGAAACAAATCACCCTCCGAAGAACCTTCAACCGAAAGTGGCCAGACTGACATACTGCACTAACCTGATCTGCGGAGGACACTGATGCAAAGGGTTTCACCCCTAAATCCTTGACTACACATACAGGAGAGGGCAAAGGGCCAACCTTCTCTGTGTTAAAACAAAACAAAATGCCTCTTTTTTAATAAAAGGTGTAAAGACAGGTATTAATGGGTAACACCTGTCCCTACACCTTTTTCCCCAACCCGTAAGACTCAAAAACAAACCCCCTTTAGTTAAGGTAATCCATTTCTAATTAGTAGGCATGGCAATTAAAAACTGCACAAAATCCCACCCTTCCTGTCGTTGCATATGGTTCACAGATCAGGGGGCGGTCCCTTCCAGTTATCCAAAAAAACAATTTCAATTTAGGGCATGTCAGCTCTTGAGTTGCCCACCGGCATGTTCACCTTAACTAGCCTAGTAGTGTGAGCAGGCACGAGGCAAATGCATTTATTTTTTGTATTTCTATTGCTTATTTGATGTTCTTGTATGGTGCACACCACAACACGAGTTTCTGCAGGTCACTTCGCTAAACTGTGAACATTGTCACATGGGAGGATGAGCTATGAGAGGCGTGTTCGCCTCCACTCCCTGAGTCGTGAAGGCGAACACGGCTTTGGAGAACTTAATAGTTGAGCTGCCCCTCACATAAGTTGTTTCTGTGGATAACTGGACGGCACATCCTAACCTGTCCTGTAAGCCATGCCCATCAAACAAAAGTCAGGGATGTGTAGTTTTGGATGGCCAGCCTTACTATTTAGAAACGTATTACCTGAACCAAGAACGTGTTTGATGCTGGATTCAGTTAACCCATTGCGGCATAGCTTATGTTTATTCAGAGAATAAAAGATTCTTGAGATTGCGAAAGTTGCTGTAAAACATGAAAAGGGGCGAAACACGTGTCGACTCTTTGATTGCACACAAAATAAAGGTATTTTAATTCCGTTGCACTGAGCTCGAGTGTTTAAATGATTGCGTGTATATTATTGAAATACTGGCTGAATATGTTGTGTTTTCGATGTCATATTCAAATGTATGCTGAAGGAATTAGCACACATCCAGATTTGCTGCTTTCTTGTTTGCAATGCTGAGTAACAAACTCTGCTTTGTTGATCTCCATTGGGGCTAACCGCTGGCTCCCAAAATCCATATAGAAGAGATTGTGCCACTTGTGTTTACAGATAAGAGTTTAGCAGCAGCACAGAGAATCGTTAACAGCTGGTTCTTGAATTCTTCTTGTATTTTCCACACTCTGGCAGAATTTTAATGCCTTCCGGTTCGGAACTGTAAAATATTTAGGGACAGATTTACAAACCTTTTTCTAGGACTTTGACTTACTATGAGAAATAACCGCAAACTACTCTGAATTCAGGAAACCCCATACGAGTGATTCTTACAAGGATGCTCAACTTTGCTATTGGTTTACCTGTAAGAGCAAGTTACATACAGATGCATAGCCCGTACAAGCAAAACTTGGTTCAAGACCAGCAAAAGTGGGCATTCCTGGGTGTGAGTACACCGTAAGCAGAAACCACTGCCACGTTGGAACTTTACATGTACTCCCCCTCTCCCCTGCTGATCTGTTCTCTCTTGGCACCGTGCACCTGGCCACCCTCTGTCCTCCGGGCCCAGGTTCCTGCTCACCTTGCCACCCTCCCGCACTGCCCCATGGCCACCCCTTGCACTGGGGTCTGTATCTGTACCGATACAGCCCCCCCTCTTTCTTCCTGCACTTATCTGACCTACCTTTTCTGCTGCCTTAAACTCAGCACTTGCCACTTGCTGGCTGCACTTCCACTTTTGTTGCTTGTATTATTTATTCTGTTCTCCTTTGCTCCACACTTTCCACTTCTCCCCCCCTTCCATGCACTTCTCCCTCTACCCTGCACCTGCACGTTCTCAATGTCACTGGGCCTAGTAAGATTGGTGTTTTGCTCTCCCTTGTTCCCCTCCCTTGCCTTGTCGCGCTCTGAAACACTTGTGTATGAGCATGATAGAAATAAAATAGCAATATCAATATCTTAGAACTATTTGCAAACAGAGGTAAGTTGCATCCAGAGGCAGCTAGGGCGGAGCTGAGGGAGCTATAGCCCCTTCATCTTCATCCTAGTCCTACATCCAACCTCAGAGAATAAGTTGATGGCCAAGTGGTACGGAGCATAATGGGTCACCCAATGTTCCTAGTGACCCCCAACTATAATGTGCAGCAGGATTACTGCTGGAAGCCCTCCCAGATATACTAGATATTATGGTCCTAGCGAAACCCAAAGAGCCATCTTTGATGGCACTACTGGAAATGGGACTAAGGGAGAAAATCTTGATGGCCTTAACTGATCTTATACCAAAGAACCTGGACCCAGATCATGCCCAAACAATACAAGATTACTTACAACATTTCACTGATGTCTGGGTTAACTTTGTACCTTGGATTAAAACCAGTCAAGTCATTTCAGTTATGGATCAATCAAGCCCCTGAGGCCCATCAGACGTCTGAGCAAGATAAGGTGAAGAAGATGCTGGATCTGGAGGTGATTGAGCCATCACAAAGTCCTTCTACGATAGTTCTGTTGCCGAAACCGGATGGAGTTGGCAGTTTTTACTACATTTCAGAGAAGTGAAGATGCCCTTCAGAAAAGAGAATGAAATCTCTTGCTTTGAGGGATAGCCTACGAAGGGAATTGAGGAATTGATGCGATGATTGAAAGGATCAGACCTGCAAAGCGCAAATCGAACCTCAACTTAACCAAAGGGTATTGGTATATCATGTGGCCCTAGATAATAGAGGGATGCCAGCCTTCATTACAGCTAAGGGTCAGTTCCAATTCACTGTCCTACCTTTTGGGATGCATGTGAGGCAGCACTCACCAATAATTGATGGATATCATACTGCATCCCAGAGGCATTGCTAGAGGGTGCCTGACAGGGTTATTGCCCTGGGTATTCAGGTTGTAGAAGATAGAAGCTCAGGGGCTACAACCGAAAGGCTAGATAGCCCTGAGTCCTGATAGTCCCGACATAAGTGTAACCCTGGATCCTTTCCAGACCAACCAACACCCCTGCTGCATCCTCATCGAGCCTTTGCTGATGCCTTCCTAAATGACATTGAGGCTTACAGTAAGAGAGAATTGGGCTGTCCACAAGACATCTATATCTTGTTGCCCAAAGCCTCTGAAAGGCAGTACTGCGGGCCGGTCCAGCAAAGTGCCCCCTGGACCTGCCTTCAGTCAAATACTCAGGGTTTCAAGGGACAGTGCAATCCCAAGAAGCAAAAGTCAAGAGTATCCAAAACATCCTGATTCTGCAGTCAAAGAAAGAGTTACAATCCTTCCTTTGACTGGTTGGTTACTGCCACCTCTTTCACCCAATGTGGGGCCATTAATGGGCTACTAAAGGGATCCAAATGTAATCACAACCATTGGAAAGAAAGTAGGGAAAGGCCTTTAGAATGTTAAAAAAAACTCTCTATGTCATCCGTTCCTATTAGTTATGTCCAACTTTAATGGCTGATTTATCCTGCAAGTCAATGCCTCCTTAGTCGGTCTTTGTGCGGTATCCCGACTGGAATAGCATAGAACAGTCCATTGTCTTCATCACCCAGAAGCACCATCCCAATGAGAAAAATTAGGCAGTATTGAACATAAAGGTCCTCCCGTTGGTGTACCTTTTAGAGAAAGTTACATACAAATGAGTACCAAATACATGCAAAACTAATTCAAGATCAGATGAAGCAGGTGTGACTTCATGAATTTTCCAACAATCCCAAGTGTGACAAAGTCCACTGTCATGTTTTGTAGATCTCTAGTGGAGTGACTCAGGTACCTCCCTGAGCCGGTGGATGATTGTGAGTATACATTGTTCAGTCTCAATTATTCTACTCCAGTGGGTAGTGGGCTGTCACATATGCTAATGAAGAGATCCTGGCCCTTTAGGACCCAGACATTCATGTAGAAATCCAGAAGAAATCCAGAAGAATTCTTGCCCCTTATGTTTGGTGCAACTGGTATGGGAAAGAAAGCCGAGGTCATGTACTATAAGAACAACCACCAGGAAGAGTGACTCAGATGAAGCTCTGCTTATGGAACCACATGGCCACAAGCATGAACAAGAATATGCGATCTCCAAGTCCCAGATGAGAGCGCTAGCACAACCTGCAAGGGAAACCACAGGATTAGGTGTTTGGAGTGTTGCAAGAGCAGAGATCAGAGTGGAATGGTGAACTAAAGGAGAGCTAGGAGAACGAGTTGAGAACTTGAGGAACGTTAGAATCAAGGAAAACTATTCCACAGAACAAAAGATTTGTGAGGTAACCTGTCTAAAATTGAGCACGCTGAGAGGTTAGAAGGCCAGAGAGAGGTGAATGTGGTTTTGGGTTCACATAGAGGTCAACTAAAGACAAAGAACAGACCAAACCCCGTATTCACAAGTTGGACCTACCACAATCAGTGGGGGGAATATACACATGACTCTGTTGAGGCAGAGTATTTCCCTTTGGAAAGAGACTTCAATGTGGCCCTTTAAGTTGCTTATAATGCTGCTGTATCCACAGAGGAATGAAGACTTAGGAGGCCCTCCATAAAAGAAAAAGGGGCCTATAATGTGAAAATAATAATAATATATAATAATGACAAAATGTCACCCACCAAGCCCCCTGTTTCCCCAGCTTTATTACCCCTCCCGCCCTCCGCCCCTTTTTAATCCCTTACCCCACCCCCATATATACTATTAGCAAAAATCGAAATGTATTTCGTTATTTATATTTCACTGAAAAAGCTATTTTTTATTTTGTCTTTGTTATAAACACTGTATACCGAAGTCCCTTAAAGTTAATGAAGCTTCTCTACAATCGTACATCAAGCAACAAGAACTTCAGATAATCTTATTGAAACTGATTGTTTTTCAATTATTCTATTTTAGTAAATAACAATAGTGCATAAATTCCGTGTTATTCCGTGTTATTCCAAATGAACAATTCCAAACACAAAGAAACAAATTCATAGGTCGATATGTACCTGTTTATTTAACAATTCACAAAACTCCCTTGTAAACGCAGGTAGTGTTAAAGCAACTATTTAAACACATTAGTTCTGAAAACATCTTGAGGGTAATTCATGGAATGATAGTGCGCCGAAATGTGTGGCACAAGCGTTATAAAATTGCACGCAAGCGATTCATGGAACGCCCTACGCATAGCTTTCCTAGGAGCTGAGACAAACCCGCGCTTACCTTACACGCACAGCGAAAGTGCACAACTTCTAGCGCACACACCTAAAAAGTGGGCAGAACTCACGGAATGCGGAACAACGCGTGAAAATGTGGGCATAACGGGTGAAGTACCGCTGGGATATACACGCAACAGCCACACGCTCGCGAACAACACGTATTCATGGAATCGAATAGGGAAAACCTGTGCACGCCAAAAGACACGCACATGTGTGAATACGTCTGCCACACAAAAGCAGACGGAAGAGCCCCCGCGCAATATAAAAGTACACGCAAACAAGCATATACAGCTACGATGAATGTCCCAGGAGGAGGATAATAGCCAGGCCCTGCATTCTTTTGCCCAGGACCAGCCTTTTTGGGATGCCTGATGACCAGGTCTATGGCAGGTATAGGTTTCCATCTCATATCATCCTATACCTGGTCACTGAGTGGGAGGATGACCTCACATCACCCTCCTTGTGCTCCCAAGCACTGAGCACCGTGGAAAAGGTGCTCAATGTCCTGCATTTTTTGTCCACTGGGTCATTTCAGCAGACAACTGCCATAGCCGGGGGTGTATCACAGCCTACGCAGTCACGCTGCCTACACCAGGTGTTGGCAATCATGACTACACGCCCCTCCATCCGCAGGCACATATACATGCCCAGAACACCTGCAGAAAGGTAGGCAGTGGTCCAGGACTTTTACGGGGTGGCACACTTCCCCAGAGTGCTTGGTGCCATTGATTGCACCCATGTGGCCCTACGTCCACCTAGGGCCACTGAGCACATCTATCGCAACCACAAGCACTGGCATTCCATCAACGTGCAGGTTGTATGCGATGCCAAGGGAATCATCACCTCTGTCTATGCAAACTATCCTGGATCCCCCCATGACAGTTTCATATACAGATTGTCAGCCCTACACCGGGACCTGGAAGCTGGGAGGCATGGCAACATATGGCTCATTTGTGAGTACAAAGGCCTGTTCACATGCATGCATGTCACAAACAAACAAATAAACAAACCCAACTAATGATAACCATTATCACCTCCCCACGGGACAGTGCCTACCCTCTGAGCACCCACATGATGACGCCAATACAGGATCCCACCACACCACCCCAGGTAAGATACAACGCAGCCCATATTGCAACCTGGGGCATAGTGGAGTGCACATTCGGAGTGCTCAAGTCACGTTTCCGCTCCCTTGACCGCTCTGGTGGGCAGCTACTATATGCGCCCCCAGTAGTGTGCAGGATCATTGTGGCAGCATGTATCCTGCACAACGTTGCAACCCAGCAGGGCGTACTTGTGGACATGGTGGTGCCCACACATCCCCAACCACATGCATGGCCGCTGCGCATGGGAGGGAAAGGGAACATGGCGAGGCAGCCCGTACCCAGCTTGTGGCTACATTTTTCACCTAAACTCCCCCCCCTGTGGAGTTCACATAGGCCTAGCACATTCCAGGTGACAATCGATGATGACAAAGGGACAGTCAACTGTCATAACCTAAACACCCTGAGAATGTGTCCTTGGAATTGCAGCATTGTGTGCATCCGCAGCCACTTAAACAAACACAATCCCGTGTGATCAAAAGGCACACATGCAAGGCACAGATTGCAAACCCCCCATGCAAAATAACACATTCAAATGATGTTATGTCACCTAAATCTCTCCCAACCCCAGGTCACCCACCCCACACACCATGCCATGGCATGCAATGTGAAAACCTCATTAAAAATATCAACACACATGACACAGCTGTCACAAAGCACACTGTTACAAATGCAAACAGGCCACAGACAATCCCCTCAGACACGCACTCTGAAGAAAAGAGTGAGCAAAAACATCCAACCTAAACTAAAAGCACGTAAATGCCAATGGCCTGAACACCAAAACTTTGAACCTTTGGTGCATTGCATTACATGGAATTCCAAAAAAAAGAAACAAAATGCGGGTGTTGCAGGGTTGTCCCCGGCAACACCACGCTCACTACACTCACACAGTACAGTGAGTGGTGTCAGTGGCCTGGAAACCCCTGCAGCTCCATAAAAAAAGGAAATAAATTAGACAGTGGCGCCGGTCCACGAAAGTCAATGTGAACATTAGCAGCAGGGACACAGCATGTCTCAGAAGGCAAGTAGTGATTGGGTGGGTGGATGTCGGGGTGGGGGTGGGCTTGGGAGTGTGTAGTGTGTGTTGTGGGGGGTGTTCGAAGGGCGATTGAATGCATGTTAGCATGGGAAATGTATAAACATACAATGTAGCATACATTTTCCATGTTAACCACCCTGTTGTGGACACATCTTCAACGGAAACATATTGCTGATCCTGTGACACATCATAAGCAAAGGCAACACAGGGCAATCGATTTACCAGCATACCACATCATGAACACAGGACCCAACAGTCACAATGTCAGACAGTGAGTAAACACCATAGCACAAGTCCCTCAATGTGACATTGCCACCACACGTCCCCCTACCATCATGAGTGTCCTCAACAGCTAAAGTGGGCATGGGACCGCATACAGCATGAAGTGCATCAACAATGTATACAGACAAGGCAATACATGAATTAACAGAATGAAATCATGCACAGTCAACAATATAATCACCAAAAAGCAGTCCAACCATGCACTGGAGAAACCATCATGAATCCCCACTAGTGGTGTATACACAGGTTGGACTTCAGACTGGCCACAGATATGAGGGAAGTCCAATGCCTCTGTGTAAATTACTGTCACATGGTGACATCCTTGCGAGCCCATGGAAAGGGGAAGCAGTAGTGGCATATGTGTCCGGACCCCAATCTACAAACACAAACACAATACAAGCCTGTATGAGCCCAGCCAGAACACACAGTGGATGCCATTGGATGCCACATAGCACCACACTGCAACATAAATGCACAATAGACAACAAATAAAAATGGCCATAGTGGACACAGGGGGTTTGAGGGGCCACCCAGGAGGGGGGAGGTGCAGGGTGCACCTCAGCACCCACATGTGTCGATGTTGAGACTACAAATAAAATCCTCCATGGGCTTGTGGTCTGCACGGCATGAACTGAGTGAGAAATAGGTCGTTGTTGTTGTCACCCCCTGGTTGTAAATCAGGAGGTACGCGTGGCACAGGTGCCTGCCCACGCATAGCCCCAGCAAGCCCCTCCACGACAGCAAGCACGCGGGCCTGGTGAGCCTGGTTCTGAATGAATATGGCACAGAGATCCCCAGGCACCACCTCACGTGTAACACAGTGTTCTGCCAGCGAGGCATCACATGCCAGACGGACCTCATCCCGGTTTGCACAGATCTCAGCCGAGAGTGTGCATTCAAGCTGCACCATCCTCCGCTCTGCCCGTTGATCCTGGGCCATGATGAGAGCACCCAGAGTACTTCTGAGGGAGGAGTAATCTTCCCTCAGGGTTTCCCTGTTGGCCTATCCCTCAACAGCAATAGCTGAGCGCAGAGCCACCAATTCATCCCAGCGGGCCCTGTTGGACTCGCCATGCCCAGCCTGAGTGAGCTGCATGTGGACTGCATTGCCTGCTGCTGGAGCTCCACCTGCCTATTGGGGGGAGGATGGAATCAGCCACACGTTCCATACCTTGAGCCAACACCACAATTGCTCCCCCCTGTTGATGTGCAATGGCATACATGGATTGCTCCCACCCAGTGCTCCCCGGTGGCAAGCGGCCAATGCGCTGCTGGGCACCACGCCTGCGGGGCAAAAGGAGATGTAGATCGTGCTGTCCTGGCAGAGCCTGCGGCTGCAGAACAGCATTCCTCCATCAATCTGATGCCCCAGGTACAGGAGCAAATGGTGTGGAGTGTGTCTCTGCACCCGTAACCACCACAGGCCGACATACCAACACTGACTGGCCCCTTGAGGGGTCCACCCCCACTGCAGGTGTGGCGGACAGAACAGAATCCATAGCAGAATCACCCACCGTTGACTTCAGCGGACCAGGAGGCGGGTTTAACCCATGACTGTGTGTTTCACCTAATTGAAAACTTTTTGACTTGAGATTTAGCATTGCTACCAGCCCTGATTTAAAAAAGGCACTGGTGTGTCAAAACACGTGTCATCCGTGAAGGGCATTTTCAATTCAATATAATAAACCAACCTACCTTTCACAAATACCCAGTGTGGCGAAGTCCTTTCAACTATTGCTCCAAGGGGTCGTGGTCACTAGTGTCCCCTTTATTCTTGCTCCACACAACCTGCGACACCTTCTCGAACTGGAATAATAATCAGGCGCATGGTAACTTTGTAAGTTGGTACCAAACAAAAAAAAAAACAGTGATATGATAGTTTATTTATATAGTGCCTATAAACAATGTGTTTCAAAGTGCTTCAAGGCAAGGTATGTCGGGGTGATTTCCTGGGGGCTGGGCCATCCGCAGACCTTTGGCCCCAACTCCTCCCGCGTCCCAAAGGAGTATGAGGCACACACAAGAGCAAAGAGTTACTGCTGTTTATTGCACAAAACACGCATAGGCAGGCTCTCGGAGCATCGGTACCCAAGGAACATCTCAGCAGTGATGGGCTCGCAGGTCCTTTTTCTAATGGAATGACGCTACTACGTGCGTCACCTGGGAAAACTAGCACCTAAACCTAACGCTACTCCGGGTTGGGCCCCCAAGTGGTAGCGTCAGTATGGATGAGTATAGAAGGAAATGTTATTGGTAGAGAAGGAGTCAGCTGGTACGCTTGGGTCGTCACTAAGAATTGCTACATGAAAATAGTTACATGGGGAAAGTTAGTGAATGGTTGGGTGGTAGTGCCATCAGTGATTAGCCCCCCACGTCCTGATTGGTCCATCCGCGAGCCCCCAAGCCTGGGACCATCATTGTTCCCAGCTCGCAGTGTACCTGGTGCTGGCAACAATGTGTGACTATGTGTCAGTGGTGGACAATGGACATGTCTGCTATTTGCTGTTAGAGCGCTCCTTTCTCACTGCTGCCAGTGTCTAATTTGTTACTTCCTTGTTGGAGGTTGGGTTCCAGACGTGAGACCCCAGTGCGTCTTTAGTGCTTGGAGCTTGGAAACATGTCAGGTCGGCCTGGTCACGTGTTGAGAGACTGTGGCTGAAGCAGAATTACGGGGGTTTGATTTGTATTTGTGCTCCGAGGAGTGTTTTGCAGTGGCAGGTGTAACCTTGGCGTTGGGAGCACGGTGTGTAGATTTCAACTTCGTGGCCTTGCCTGTGGGGCTCCCATCAGGGTTTGTTATGCATGATCAGCACTTTGCCGCTCCGTCTGAGCTGCTCCGGGCCTGGGGACTTTGGTTTGCCGCCTACTTTGGCCTAGTCTATGGGTGGCGGCATACAGTCCATAACACGGGAGTCGCGAGGTGCGACTTGGGTCCTTATACATTAGTCCATCTACAGGGTGGCATCTTCAGTGTTTTTAGTAGCAAAAGCATCTGCAAGCATATACACGAGCTCTTCTGGTGTCTTGCGTTTCTGGGGTGCAGTAGTTAGCCTATGTGAAAAATAACAACGATGCATGCCTTTGAGCGTGAGCAGACCTCTACGTCATAGCACTGAGTGTGTTCTTCGTGTGGGCTGGTGTGTGTCTTATCCAGGTACTTGGTGGCACGTGTGTTCTTGTCGGTTGGCTATGTCATCATGTCATCTCTAACGATGGCGATATTGGTGGGTGACGTCTAATCAAGTTGGTCCATATGGTCGGTCTCAGCTCCACCCGAGGTCCCACCACGTTCTTTGGGTAATGCGCAGCTGGCCTGGGTGGGCGGGGCGTGGCCACGATGGATCTTGACGTCCGGGGCAGCAGTCAAAGGGCTGAACTCATCCCGTGGTGGGTGCTTAGGTCGTGACGTCATAGTTCATGATCTGGATGGGAATCGGGGGAAGGGATCATCCCATTTCATGCATCCTGCCGCAACCTTGAGGCCGTCCGACAGCCATGATGGCGTCCATGACCAGAGGTATGAAAACCAGCTACCATCCTTCTTCATCCCCTTTGCTTCCTCTTCCATCTTGGCATGCATCTTGGCCAGCTGGGACACAGCTGCGGATAACGTGCCATTGTTCTCGTCGTTTGCAGGAATGAACATGCAATAGGAACTTCCAATTTCTGCACAAACAACTCCTTCAATTGCTGTCAGAAGGTCTAGCACATATCTGTTCTGTTGGGTCACCATGCTTATTGCTCTCAGTTCTTCTTTAATCGCGTTGAATCCGTTAACGGTGGAGTTAATCGTCATCATTAGCTCCCATCTGCTTATCTGTAGCCATTTTGCATTTGCATACTCCTGCACTCCTGGATGTATGACAGAGGAAAAGAACATTGCTGCTCTGCTAAATAGTCTGTGTGCTGGTGGAATCTCATTCAGTGCTGTTTCCGACCTTCCTACAGGTAATTTCCAGTCAATGGTTCTCCTTGTCTTTTTACTCTGGATACTTTCTTCTGTGTAGTAATGTCACTCCTTGATGCGCTTCCTGCTTTTTCCAGGGACCTTCTCTTCCATTTGTTTCCTTCGTCCATCTTAGGGAAATTCTCCAGGTTGATGTGTTTTTGTGGTACTACCAGGGAAGGTACGTTGACGTGTATCATGGTACATACCCCATTCCATGATTGTGGTAGGCTGTTATAAGCTTTTGTTCCGCAGGCCCAATAGTGTCCATCAGTACGGCTGTTCCTGCTCCCCCCTCAGTATTCTTTATTGTTCTTTTGCATCCTTCGTTTACTCCAACATCAACCTCACCGTCGTGCTGGTAACGTAGTGTAGGTGCTGCAATGGGTATCATCTTTATTGGTTCCTCTCATTTGTCCAACCAAGTTAGCAGCGCAGCACTCTTTGTCCATTCCTTGTAGAATTTGTCGTTTTCCTCTTGTACTGTCATCACTGATGATTTTGCCAATGTCACTATCTTGCTCCCTACTACTCCATCCACCCATCCATTCTTCGTATGTACTTTGCCATATACTAGTAGTAGTGGTCTCTCCCAGTACCCTGGTTCACCTCCAACCTCTCTTGCATTCCATTTGCATGGCAGGTAGTTCAATGTCACTTCTTTTGTGTCCCCCTTGTTGCGTCCGTCGGTTATGTATTGAAGTCCTTCAGTCAGCTGCCAGGAATTGTCATACATCAGTAGTGTATTGATGAAGTTGTCTTTGTAGGGGTATGTTGATCTTGACTTCCATCTTAGTGTTGCCTGTTTACCTTGAAATTGCCATCATGTTTGAAATAATGCTAAATATAGAAGGCATTTTGCTGTTGCTCCTGGTACTTCAGTAGCCATGAATGTTCTTGAGGCGCTCATGGCGTATGGGATCAACGAGCACACATAGCAGTTGTCCTTTGTTGTTTCCTTACCAATTTTGAACATGTGCTTATACCACATGTTGTTGGAGACATGTGCGGATTCTGTAATATATGTGGTCACCCCATGTACATCTATAGAAACATTACATTTACCTGTTTTTACGTTGGGTCCCGTGTTTCTTGTACCACCTGACACAGTTCTCCTTGCAGCTGTGGTTGGGGAAATGCTAGTATTGCAGTCACATGAAAAGCATAGTAGGCCTGCCAGACAGCGGCAGTTATCAGACCAGTGGTGAAAAATATCCCCAACATATTTATTACAGTTGCTACTACCACTGGCATTTTTATCTTACCTGAGCTGCCGTCCTGCAGCTACTTTACTTTAGATGATATAGGTGCTCGCCTGCAAATCTTTAAAAGGTTGCGTTATTTCTGTTAGTGTTTGTTATTCAAGCCCTGCGTATCAAGTGGTCGTTCAATGCCCAGACGAAAAGCTCCTCCCAAGCCTTCCTTACCATTCTATCTCTCAAGGTAGGTAATACTGCGTGGAGGTGTGGAAACTAATGTACTATTAGCATGAGAAACGCATTATAATAGATGCGTATTCTCCTTGGCCTTAAGTATTTTGGCCTTTTTATAATGAATACAAATTGGTGTGACAGTGCTTCTGGGATATCGTCTGTGGGTAGCATTTGGCCCTGGGCAGTAGTGTATATTCTTTGTCAGATACTTATATACAACAATAACAATGCGCAATACCTGCATGTGCGAGACAAAAAGAGAAGAGAGCATGCACGTGTTTACAAAGTGTGGTGTATATTACAGATCTCTTTGACAATGTTCTTCTTTTGAGGTCGGTGGGTGTTATTTAGTTAATCTTATTTTTCCAGTTTTTTATTGGCAGGTTCTTAACGATAATCATTTTATTGTTCTAGTGTGGGAACGAACTTGGTCTGTGACCTCGTAACCATGGGGTGGGCTATGGGTGGTTGGTCGTGTGTTTCTTTTGGGGTATCTGGCGCTTGTGCTATGTTGTTATTGTTAGTTGTCGTTGCTGAAGCATTGGGCCTGTCGCTGTAGAGATGGGGCAAGGGCTGTGCTTTGTAGGGCTTGATGTCATGGATGTGTGTCCAAACTTCCTTATCAGACAATTTGACGGCTCTAGGGGCCACTTTTTGGACTGTGTGGAGTCCCGTAAACCTAGGGCATTCCACTGTCTCCAATAGTTTTTAAGGAGTATCTTGTCTCCTTCTTTCACTGTCCACTGTCCAGTCAGATCCTGTTCCTCATTGGTTGCTGTTTCCTGTTGGTTGTTCTTTGACCCGCCCTGCGTCCGTTGAATCTCTTGAGAGATAAAGGCAGCACTAGTAACCAGGGAAGAGACATACTCATGCATTTCTTCACCAAAAACAGTACTTGCTCCATAACAGTCACTCCTTGTCCTTGATTGTGGTGTGAGGGGAAAGTGCATCTGGCATCTGGTCACCACCTCATGTGGTGTGAGGTGGTGGTCCGAACCTGGTTTATTCCTCAATTCAAACAAAGCCAGAGGAAGGCAATATAGCCAGCTCCTTTTGGTTGTTTGTTGGGTTTTTGCTATCGCTTCTTTCAGGGGGCAATTGAGGCATTCACAGGCGCCATTGCATTGTGGGTGGTATGCACAGCTTGATCCCCAGAAGTGCAGTTACGTGCTGAAATAATTAATTGGCAAAGTGGGGACCGTTGTCTGACCTTAATACTTCGCCACATCGGGAAGACCTCCCTTACTAAAAATGTAGCTGCTCTAAATGCATCTTCATGCGAGCACGGGCCGGCCTCAATCTACCTTGAAAATTGGCATACTACTACAATCATTTATCTGTATCCTTGACATATGTTGATCATGTCGACGTAGTCAATGTGTAGGTGCAAAAAGGGTCCTTCAAGCCGGGGTATTGTACCTTTGATCACTTGCAGCGTGTGACCGGCTGTGAATTGTTGACATGTGAGGCAATTGCTAATGAAATTTGCAACGTATGAGTTTAGCTCAGGGCAGAACCATGATTCTTTTATTTGTGTTGCAATTACTTCTTTCCCTGTATGAGTGGGGTGGTTTAGTTTAGTTGGGCCAGAGCTGTTTTCATTAGGGCCAAGGCATCACAACTTTCCCAGTATTATTCTGTCACCATAGTGCATCTGTAGGGGACATGGTGCATCCTTTTTTAACCCACAGTTCCTTTTCTGCCATTGGGGCTGCCGCCTGCAGTTCCATAATCTGTGTCTCTGGGATGTGTGTGTACCCATCCGTCATTATCATCTGTTTTACCTTCCCCTTATCTTTTTGTTTTTCTCAGAGGTCCCATGTCTCACCAAATTATGCAGCATATGTGTGTGTGTATCTGTGTCATGATTCCTGCCCCTCATGTCCCCAGCCCTCCAAGATGTCAGGCTGGAGCCAGGCCACAATCACCTACATGGCCCTCAAAGGCCTCTCCATCCCTCCAAAGACCCACTTGGAGTCAGACTTGGCACTTGTGGCACCAGACTCACTCACTCCCATAGGATAACATTGGGGATTGGACTTGTAGTGCTTTGATGGGGACAAGATGGATGCCCTCACATATTTCGGTTCCCAGGACTGTATGTGCAGTCTATTCTTTTGGGTGTGGTTCAGCCCAGAGACACCTGGGATATCCAGAGACTATTTAAGCCACACCCAGGCTGAGAAACATGCTTTGTGTTTTCTGCACCTGCAGCGTGACACTCACCATGTTCGGATCGGTCTCTAGTAGGCCTGCATCTTTCTTCTGCACTCAGTTCCTGCAAGAACAAGAACACTGTTAGGAACAGACTTACCTTGGGGCGCTTCTGCCCATCATTCAACGCTTCTTCTGTTCTGCGGGCATCTTTCGGCGGTGTCATTCCCATCCCGGCACGCCGCTTCCTAAGGAAAAGGGAAAAGAACAGAAAAAAGGCATTAGTAAGCATTCAGCAAATCTTCGCTTATTTTTAAAGACTGTACGAGCTTCAAACGCTTACCTGAATCCCAGCCGCTCTGGGGGAACTCTGTCTCCGGAACTTCTCATCCATCTGCAAGAGGCAAAAGACACTCCAGGTTAGCGTGGAAACATCTAGAGGTGCCGCATACCGCGCTTACTCACCACATTTCTTCTTCATAACCGGCATCCTCGCTAAAAACGTTGCGGCACCTAAAAGACACCGAAAAATAACTCAGTTCAATACAAATACGAAAGGGACGCATCGTGCTCTCACTCACCTTCAGCGCTACACATCTCAGCAGCACGTCGTCATCCCCGGACGCCGGCCATCACCTAAGGAAAGAAAGGAACGAAGTTAGAGAACGGTTCAAAAGACTCATTATACTTACCTGTCGGACTCTTGCCAGTGAAGTAGCTAGGCAGCAACAATCCTGCATCAATCAACGCGCCCCTGCATTGAAAGCAGGATGGAGAGCCCACTTTCCAAGAAAACAAGGTGAGCTGTGGATCAAAGGGAAGGGTTGGACCCCAGGGAAGAAGGGGTTCAAGCACACAGAGACAATAGGGAGTTAAACTCTACCAATCCTGTGTTTCAGTCCCAGTCTCCAGTTGAGTAGACTCCAGGGAAGGGTTTGAGGTCATACGAGGTCAGAACAGGTTGAGTGACGTCCCCGTGGATACCAGGTGAGTGTTACAGTCTGCTGTTTCATTACCTCTTGATATTAGATCTTCTCCATTCGTGTGTGCCTGACACTTCACCATGGCTACCTCTGCTGGGTATGTTATTACTTCCTTCTATTAGTTCACCCAGGAGGAGAGCATGTTGCACTGGAGTGCCATCTGCTCTCCTGAATCCTCTTCTTTGCCATTTTATTAATCCTGAATGTACTGTTGAGGTGACATATGTGCTATCAGAGTATATTGTTACTCTTTTCCCATTGCTTTCTTCTAAAGCTAAGATCAGTGCCACCAGCTCTGCTGCTTGTGCTGAGTATTGTTGGGGTAATCTAACACATTTGACTGGAACGTATGTCCAATCCTCCCTCAATCGTACTACAGTAGCTCCAGTTCTCCTCACACCATCACTTTGGTCAATTGTTGATGACCCATCAATGTATAACACCTCACCCCCCTCGAGGGTATTTTCTTCTACTTTTCTAGTGGATGAGAAAAATTCAATTGCATGTGTACAGTCATGTACATATTCTCCTTCGGCCACTTCCTGTGCTATGAACTGTGCTGGGTTGACATTGCTACACCTTACTATTTTCAATTCAGGTCTAGAGAGAATAATCTCATACCCTGTTGCTCTCTGAGTAGTCAGTGTGGATTTTGGTTTGTTTAAGGAGGGCGTGTTCCACATATGGTGTGGTGGACCATCCCTTAGTAATGGATGATGATTTTTCTACTGCAAAAGCTGCTGAAGCCAAGTGTTGTTCGCATGGAAAGTGTCCCATCATTACCAGATCCAAATGGCTGCTGTAAAACGCTACTGGTTTGTGTCCCATGCTTGTATTTTGTGTTAGCACTGCCTTCATTACTGAACCATCGCAATGTGGGAATATGTAGAACTCATCATCATAGTTAGGGGTACCCAGAACTGGTGCCGTTGAAATTGCCTCTTTTAGTTCATTAAATGCATTAGTCATTTCTCTTGTCCATCCCAACTTTCTCGCCCCCCCCTCTGTGACTCTTTGAGGGCCTCTAATAGGGGTCCTATGTATGTGCTGCAGTCGAAAACCCATGCTCTGCAATAGTTGCATAGGCCAAGAAAATGTTGCAGTTCCCTTATCGTTTGTGGCTGGTGTGTGTTCTTTATTGCTTGTGCCCTTTGTGGTGCAATGTTGCTTTCCTTTTGTGAAATGATCTGCCCGATGTATAGTACTTGCTCCTGACAGTACTGCAGTTTCTCCTTGTCAACTTTGTATCCTTTCCCAGCTAGCACTGTGACCTTTTTTACAGAGTCGCTCCTGCACTTTTTCTCAGTGATGCTGCAGATGATGATATCATCCACACATATTGCAGCACTGGGCTCTCCAGGTTGATTTTCCCTAGGTCCATTTGTATCACTCTGTTAAAGATGGATGGTGACTCTCAATAACCTTGGTGTAGCCTAGTGTGTTTCCATTTTGTGTTGCGGTATGTGAAACTTGTTAAATCTTGGCAGTCAGGGTGCAGTGGTATTGAGAAGAACGCATGTTTGAGGTCGATCACGGTGAACCGTGATGCCTCTGCTGGTATTCCACACAGTATTGTGGCCTCAGTTAGCTGCTATCGGGTACTCTGCCTCCACAATGTGGTTAAGAGGTCTCAAATCTTGTATGAAACACCAAGACCCTTCCTTTGCCTTGTGCTCTGGGTATACCGCAGTGTTGCATGGGGATTCTGATGGTACTAATGTTCCTCTTTCCACAAGGGCACTTATTGTCTCATAAATACCTTCACCAGCTTCTTTTTATAGTGGGTACTGCTTTACTCTGGGCAGCATTGCTGCCTTTTGTGGCTTTATTTTCACTCCTCCAATGCTTTTTATGCATCCCACATCATAGGGACTAGTAGTCCATAGTGAGGCGGGTACAGCTGCTAAATCTTCCTCATACAAGTCTGATTATGTGGGGCCGGGTGCTTCTAGTGCCATTGCCATTTGCTGTGCTACCTTCTTGTAGGTCACTCTCAACCAAATGTAGACGTTCATCTGGAACACCATCTCCCCATCTCCTACTTCGTCTGAGAACAGTTCCTCATCTGACACCACCGTCAACCTGCATCCTTCAGCCAATGCTATTGCTGCCCTCCATGCTTTCCCTTCTCCATCCTGGGCGTGAACAGCAATGTAGTCTTTGGTTGCCACAATACTCTCAATGTCTACTGATATTATTGCCCCATCTTTCTCACTAGTGGGCGTTTCCAGTCTGAAAAGGTATGCTGCCGGTCTCCTCCACACCTTACCGTCAATTCCCAGTAGCCATGCTATTTCCATGTCTGTTCCGTATTGTAAGATGTCCCCGTCCACTGGTTCTGCCCTTGCCACTGTCTTGCCACAGTAAGCCTGAAGTATGTGTCATGTGGAGAGCATATGTATGCCTGGTGTTGAGCATATTTTTCCCTTGTCAGTGGAGGATATAGTCATGTTCAATCTGCTCATGATGTCTCTCCCTAGTATATTTACTGGTGATTGTTTTGAATATAGCAGTGGCAGAGCTAGGTTGTGATCTCCAACAGATAAGGAGATGTTATCAGTAAAAGGAACCAGCTCTCGAGCCCCAGAGAATCCTTGAGTGTGCATGGCATCGCCTGCCAAGTTCAACTTCCCTTCCCTTATACAGGATCTAGAGGCGCCTGTGTCAACTAGGAAAGAAAATATTTTGTCACCTATCATCACCTTTATGCATGGTTCCTCCGCAGGGTTAGGTGTTACCGACAGGATGGGATACAACAAGGATGTCTGTAGGCTGTCCTATTGGCGGTACAATGATTGTCTGTTCCCTGTGTATGGGTTGTGACCCAGTATCGTCACCCTTCCCATTTGCGTCTGTGGTATTGGCGTGTCCGTAGGTGGTTGTGTGGTGTCTTGTATGTGTGTGAGCTTCTGTACCGGTTGGATGTGTTGCTGTTGTGCCATCATCATTTGTTGTTGTACTTGGTGTTGGGCTGGTTGGTGCTGTATTTGTTGTGCGGTGGGCGTCACCTACGTTTGCTGCTATGGGTGTTGTGTCAGTCCCTCTTGCTGTTGCATCTGTGTTTCGCCCATTTGTTGTAGCTGTTGTTGGTAGTACTTTTGTCCCCCATTGTAACTGTTGCCCTTGCTCTCCCCATCCTGCTTGTGACAGCCTTGCCCTGCATGTGCGTGATACATGTCCTACTAGTCCACAAGTCCAGCACGTTGGTGGCTCTAGTGCTTGCCGCAGGTATCCTCCAGTGTTGTCTAGATACCCCTACTCTCCATATTGGTTAAACCCTCAGAACCCTCCCCGTGACTGGTGTGCCACTGGACCTAATCCCCTCCCTCTTGTTACCTACCCCTCCCTCTGTAGTTGGTGGTGTAGCCGTTGCCCATTTGCGTGTATCCACCCCCCATCGTTGGTGTGTATATGTGCTGTGCTGTGTATGGGGGTGGTGGTGGCAATTGTTGTGTTGTAATTGGTACTTGCTGTGACAGTGTTGCTGGTGGTTGTGACTGCTGTGCAGCGGCTGGTATCGGTGGGGCGGGCTTGTTATCAGTGCATCTTCTATGGAATATTTTGACAGTTTCTTCTGGACCAGTTTTGCCTCATCTGCCTTCCTATCTTCCTCTTTTTGTTTCATCTTTTCTTGCCATAACCTACAATGGTGTACTATTGTTAACTGTATTTCTGCCCATGCTTTTGCTTCCATCCCTACCAATTTGTTCAACTGCCTCTGTACTGGTTCTGGAAGCCCCTGTATCAGTAAGTGGTAAAATATTGCTTAAGTTTTGTCCCATGGCTCCCACGTTTCCAGACGCCACTTCTCCTGAATTTCCTGGATGTAATTAACAGGGTCCTCGTTCTCATGCATTTTGCGTGATGTTATTGGCCCTATGTCTGAGGTGTCTGGATATTGTACCCTCAGTGCTTGCCATAGTGCGTGTCTGCAATTTGCAAATGGTGCCCGTCACGTGAAGTGTCACTGATGGTCACCCCTGGGAATCCCACCCTCTTCCAAATGTCATCTGCTGCGTCACCCAATATGGAAATTAATAACCCCTTCACATCTCCAACTGCCAACTTGTGTCCTGTAGTTAGCTTCTCCATTTCATATATCTATTTTCCCGCCCCTCTGCTCAAAGATGGTAATCTACATTTAATATTCTCTTTGTCTGCATGCTTCCATGGGACATATTGTGGTCTTGCCCCCCTCTGTAATAATGGCATTTGTGTGTATTCTCGTATCTCTTCTGGCGTGTGTCGATGTGGTGATGTGTGTGTGTGTTCACTCTCTTCTTCCATGTCAGAAAATTCTTCGATGAATTCAGTAAGTTGTTGTGCAAGCCGTGTGTCCCCTATGCCCTTATGACCTCTCTGTTGGTCCCTCTATTCAGTGACCTGGGAGGTCTCTAAGTCTGTTGACATATGGCGTGTGCTGGGCTGGTGGCGTCATTGGTCATAGTGTCCCTTCCCTTTGTGGTGTTTTGCCCTCCGGTCCTGTCTTTTCTTCTTCTTGTGCCCGGCACTCCCATGATGACCCTCAGCCTGTGCATATGATGTATAGTTTACTTAGCCCTTCGCCACTCCCATCACTCTGTCCTCCACAAGATCCCTCCTCCTCCTCACTACAAAAGCCGTCTGAGAATGTCAATTTTGTGCGTGGGTGTGTTCCTCCCACTGTTACAGTTTCCAAATCTATATCTGTGTACTCACCTGTCCCCTCCATGTCTCCCCGTAATTGCAGTATCGCTACCTCTTTACTACCACATGCATTGATCTTACTCCTGGGTGCTTGGCTTCGTCCTCTTAGCCCTTCATTGCTTCGTTGGTCTCCTTCATTCTCTAACTCCTTTCTCGCCCTGCGAAGTTCATTCATTATCGCGTCACTTACCTGTCCTAGCACCCTCGCGTCTCCCCGTATGGCATCACTTACCTGTCCTAGCACCCTTGCGTCTCTGTCCATATCATTCCACGTATTGCCCTCTTTTGCCAATATACTCTCTATTATTCTCCCTTCCTCGTACTTCCGTGTACTCTCTGATATCATTTTATTTTTTCCATAGTGTCATCTCCTTGTCGTTCTCTTCCCGTTCCTCTTCTTTCCTCCTGATCTCCCGTTGCTCCATATGTGCTATCCTTTCTGCAATCCCCCTTGTGCGATCCTTTTCCTTTTTCCATCTCTCTTCCTCTTGCTGGTTTAATTCTGCTTGCGCTTCCCGTCCTACTCGCATCTTCACCTTTCTCTCCCGCTCCCTTTGCTCGAGTTGTCTAATCAATACGATTAGTGCCTCCCTTAGCTCTGCCAGTTTCACCTCCAACACCCCCTCTTATTCCTCTGTCATGTTTCCCTCCTCCCTGGTACTTACCTCGCTCCCCTTAAGAGTGTGTCCTACCTCCTCCTTATCTACCTTTTTTATCACCTCCTCTTCTTCTCCTGTTATCATACCCCGAAGTTTCAATGACACCTGTGCTGCTATCCACTCGTCTGGTCGTATATTTGCCAAATCTATTTGGGTCTGTTCTATGCTTCCAGAGCTCCTTCCGGTACTGATCTTCTTGTACATATGGAGGTGGGCTGTATGCAGGGTTTGAGTATCCCTCAGCGGCTGTTAGCTGGGGTCGTGCTGCTTCTCTCAATTCACTCATGGGGTACAAACCCTCAGTTTCTTTCTTTACCTCCTTTATTGGGTATGACACCTCTGCCTCCTCCTCACTCTCCTCGGCGCTCTGTGCTGCATCGCTGGGAGGAAGAGGAGGAGCCGTGGGCGCACTACAGCCTTCCCCTTCGCATACATCCTCTTTCTTTAGCTCCTGCAGGCTCATCATCCCTGGGCTATACCCCTGAAACATCCTCCAGAGGTCGAAAACCTCTAAGTGGCTTGCCAATTTCTTCTCCTTGTATGTGTTGTGTAGATACGCTAACAGTGAATGTTGTGCTTCCATTCTAAAACTAACGTTGGGTGGCCACTGCATCCTTATCTTCTCGTCCGTCCCTTTGGTCCATTCAATGCTGTATTTGACTATTTTGTTTCTGCGTGGTGGTTGCGCAGATGGGCTGGAGTGGTGTTGTTAATGTGTGTAACCCATTGTCGGCTCCTAACCCATAATACGAGGACATTTTCAAATATGCAGATGTATATACCACTGTTACGTGGTCCCGTAATTTGGGGACTTCCGACTTTCCGCTGTAATTAAAAGCAATATTGTTATTACAGTACTTTTGTGCTGGCAACCACCGCTTTCCTGTTCTTCACAATGCTAACTCCCCCTTCACACCCCTCCTTTTTGAGCTATGGCCCCCTTCGACCCGTGGCACGAGAGGTCCCCTACGTCCTCGCGCCCAGCGCAGCATGCTTTTAAGCCGCCCGGCCTTCTCAGCACGTTCAGTGCTCAGCACTCCGGCTGTATTCCTCTAACCCCTCCTCCTTTCTTTCTGTCCCCACTGCCTGCACAGTGTATGCCCATCTCTTCCCCCTCCCACTGATCACACTGCTGTTCAGCGTGACCCCTTTGGTTGAGGACGTGCCGGCGTTCTCTGTTCACGGCCGCCTGTCCCCCTTCGCCCCTCCTTAGCCTCTTGCCGTTGCACCAATTACACTGAAGAAGACCGCAATGTCCTATGCAAGCCCTATGGATGACGTCACCATCTAGTACAATGGGTTACTGTTACGTGCGGTTGCAACATGAAATGCGCGCCAATTTTAACAATGTTATTTCCACAATCCCCACATCTGTCTTCCCACAGCACCACGAGTGGAGTATTCATTAATCACTTTCGTTGTTATAATTGTGCTGCACCCACTGTGTCGCCTCACATGTTGTACGTCCCCTCCCAGGGAGAGATTAGCCAGCCAACTACCTTCTGCACCGAGCAACAATCTAGCTACCTCTTGCAGGATTACGTCATCTATTCACCGAGCTAAAACACTCAATTAATAGGAATCCTCATCTATTCATCGACCTACAACGCCAACTCATACGAATGCCACAACCCCTGTACAGGTGTCCGCGACCGAGTCCAATCAGCGCGATCCGCCAGTCAACACGTGGGAGCTTGAAGCCCCACCCAGCACGCACGTAGCACCAGAAGGGAGGGCCTTCGTTCCGTTTCCCGCTACAACTTACAAATCGATTGCCACTAAAGGACCAAATTCTTTTCTTAACACACTGCAAAACCAACCGCCACCCTATTCGCTATTCCTCCTGCCACGCGCACAACATTACACTGCTCGTTGCATGTGCCATACTCACATCAGGCTCTCGCCTGCCGGCACCCCTCCCAATCAGTTCGCCACCTCCCCTCGTCTGGACCACGTCTGGACACTCGCCAACCGCGGGCAGAAAATTTCTTAAATCGGCTCCTGACGGCCAATCCCTGGATTGCACTGTCCGGTCGTCTCGCAGTTCCGTGATGGTCCTGCAGTCCTCCAAAGGGGGCAACTGCAGAGGGGGCCGCGTTGCCGGGCCACCTTGACGCAAGCGGTCTCACTGTGGTCTATCTTACCATCTATCTCAGCAGTGCCTTCAACTTGTCAGGGTGATTTCCCGGGGGTCGGCTGGGCCGTCCGCGGACCTCTGGGGTTGGGGAGGCCCTAACTCCTCCCGCGTCCGAAAGGAGTATGAGGCACACACAAGAGCAAAGAGTTACTGCTGTTTATGGCACAAAAGAGGCAGGGACAGATTCTCGGAGCATAGGTACCAAAGGAACATCTCAGTGGTGATGGGTTTGCAGGCCCTTTTTCTAATCTGATGAAGCTACTACGTGCGTCACCTGGGAAAACTAGCCCCTAAACCTAACGCTACTCGGGGGCTGTCCCCTGAGTGGTAGGGTCAGTATGGATGAGTATAGAAGGAAATGTTATTGGTAGAGAAGGAGTCAGGTGGTACGCTTGGGTCATCCCTAAGAATTGCTACATGAAAATAGTTACATGGGGAAAGTTAGTGATTGGTTGGGTTGTAGTGCCTTCAGTGATTTGCCCCCCGCATCCTGATTGGTCCATCCGCGAGCCCCGAAGCCTGGGACCATTGTTGTTCCCAGCTCACGGTGTACTGGTGCTGGCAACAATGTGTGACTATGTATTAGTGGTGGACAATGGACAGGTCTGCTATTTGCTGTTAGAGCGCTCCTTTGTCACCGCTGCCAGTGTCTAATTTGTTACTTCCTTGTTGCAGGTTGGGTTCCAGACGTGAGACCCCAGAGCGTCTTTAGTCCTTGGAGCTTGGCATCGTGTAAGTTTTTGTGATTTGTATTTCTGCTCCGAGGAGTGTTTAGCAGTGGCAGGTGTAACCTTGGCATTGGGAGCACCGCGTGTAGATTGCAACTTTGTGGTCATGGCTGTGAGGCTCCCGTCAGGGTTCGTTCTGCATGATCAGCACCTTGCCGCTCGTCTGAGCTACTCTGGGCCTGGGGACTCTGGTTTGCAGCCTACTTTGGCCTAGTCTATGGGTGGCGGCATACAGTCCATAACACAGGGGTTGCGAGGTGCGACTTGTGTCCTTATACATTAGTACATCTACAGGGTGGCATCTTCAGTGTTTTTAGTAGCAAAAGCATCTGCAAGCATATACACAAGCTCATCTGGCATCTTGCGTTTCTGCGGTGCAGTAGTTAGCATAGATGAAAAATAACAACGATGTATGTCTGTGAGCGTGAGCAGTCCTCTATGTCATAACGCTGAGTATGTTCTTCATGTGGGCTGGTGTGTGTCTGATCCAGGTGCTTGGTGGCACGTGTGTTCTTGTCCGTGGGCTATGTCGTCATGTCATCTCTAACGATGGCGATATTGGTGGGTGACGTCTAATCGAGTTGGCCCATATGATCGGTCTCAGCTCCACCCTAGGTCCCACCACGTTCTTTGGGTAACGCGCAGCTGGCCTGGGTGTGCGGGGCGTCACCACGATGGATCTGACATGAGGGGCAGCAGTCAGAGGGCTGAACTCATCCCGCGGTGGATGCTTAGGTCGTGACATCATAGGCCATGGTCTGACAGGAATCGGTGGGAAGGGATCGTCCCATTTTCCCTCTTCAGTAGGGAACAAGGGAAAATACAATGACATTTTTACAGGCCATGAACAGTAAGGATGTGGGATTAACTATCGTACTCTGTCTGACAATGTTTCAGATGGTGCAAGTGCTAATATATAGATAGATAAGAAAGGAAGGGGGAGAGTGGGAAGGAAATGGAAACAGACAGGCAACTACCGTACTAGGCCTGGCCTGACGACATTTCTGGTAGAGCCGGAGAAAACAAAAGGTGAGGGATAGGAGTGGAGAAAGGGAGGGGGGGAACAAAACAAGCGACTATCGTACTAGGCCTGACAACATTTCAGATAGTGCTGGAGGGGGGGTGATAATATGCGTTATCGAAATGTTGCCCCTGTTGATATCTATAGATACAGGGATACACCATCTGATTATAAACTCTTGCAACAAGAGCTTAGCTACTGTCTGAGCGTCATCTCTCTTACAGGTAAACGCTTCAACCCATCCACTGAATATGTCAACTCCTACAAGGAGGTAGGTGTATGTATTTGCAGATGGTGACATTTGGGCAAAATCAATTTAGGGGTTGGAATGGGCCAGCCAGGCGTGGTGCCATCCTCAAAGGGCCCATTTGTGCCCCCACCCTCTGGATTGAATTGGTGGCATTTGGAACATTGTATTATTATTATTATCATGGTATTTTATTGAGTGCGGACCTAGCTTTGAGAAGCAACGGAGCGCTTTACAGAGATATATAACAATCCAGATACATAGTGGAGAGCTTTACAGAGTTATACAACAGTACAGATGTATAACAGACCACTTTTCAAAGGTAGCAATAGAACAGATATACAGCGGGGGTAGCATACAGAGGGGCACAGAGGAAGTGTACAGCCGTACCGTGTGGCGGGGAGGAGAGGGACGGCGGCTTCTAGCGAGTCAGGTGGTGCGAGGGGCCACGTGATGGCCTAGGTGTTGAGGAGGAGAGACTCCTTGAAGAAGTGGGTATTGAGTTCTTTTCTGAATTGTAAGAGTGTGGGGGTGAGTCTGATGCTCATGGTGAGGGGCTTCCATAGTCACAGGGCATAGGCAGAGAAGGCTTGTTTTCTGCTCCTTTCCTTCTTGTGGAGTCAGATTTCAAGTCTGCATGTGACCCGGCTTCTGGTGGTGCGCTGTTCGCGAGAGATACTGAGTTTCTCTGCGAGGTAGCTGGGTGGCATTAACGAACGATCTGACCTGCTGCCTCCGAGAACCCTGGAGAGCACCATGCTGAATACACCTGTGATACCAGCCATGGCCTGTTCATTCACATGTGCTAATCGATGTGTACTTCTCGCTTAATGAAAGAGTGCCTTTTGAGGCACTATAAGTTTCCCTTCCTGTCTCCAAATCCCCTCTGTATCCTTCACTGCCCACTTCATGTGCCATATGGTCTCTCGTTCTTTCATGGCCAGTGTTTGCAACTTACTCAAACTGTCTGACACATACAATCATGGAGCCCATGCCTGTTTAATGTTTTGTGTTTATGGTGACGGAGTCAGTGGATGCAAGATGGCATGGGGATGATAACGCAATAAGCTCAGAGACCTTTGCCTGTGCTAACAAAACAATACATGTATCATTGACCAACCCAATAGAAGCATATGCAGACGAGAGTGCCCCCGAAGACTGATGGTGCAGGGAGGATCCACCCGCAGGAATAGTGCCCCCTTCCTCTAAAGGAACCCCCTTGCATCTCAGGCCTGATGGTATTACTCTGAGAAACCACCGTAAAATAATCAGGCAAATCCTCCTCAGGCAGCACAGGCCCTGGTAACAATAATGTAACATTAAGAGGGTCCACATGCTCCAATGGGATGGATGGATCATCAAAGAGTGTTTGCTCACAGCGCAGCAAGAACAGCTGTGTTAAGTGTTGTCTTTCTTTGTAAAAGCAAGGAATGCACAGTTTGCGGGACCCTAGCCGTTAAAGATGATCCTAAAACAATTGCCGCCACTTTCATAATGTGCAACACAGTTGCTGAGACTGCTCTTAAACAAGCTGGAAACGTCCTGAGCCGCTGTGTCTAGAGGTGTATACAAATGTGCAACGGGGCGTGGCCTGCCCTCATGATCTTGTGTAAGTCCTCCAGACGCAACTCCTGATTGCTTGTGACAATAAAGAGCAAAAGGTTTCTCATAGCAGTGTAAGCACAACATAGTGCAGTTTTCATTTGATCAAAATCCTCCCTTAACACCAGTGTCCAGACAATTTAATGTGGGGCACCCCCTTCCATGCCGTTTGCATATTCTGTGCTAAAATAGCATAATACACAATAATGGTCCGGCAATACCCTAGTACTCCTAAAAATGATCTGAATCACTGGATGCATGTGTGCATGGTCTTTATTACATTTACTCTGGATAGACCTAAGGCCCAATGACGTGGTGTTAAGATGCGCCCCATTTATTTCACTTCAGGTTGACACAACTGCGTCTTAGATGGGGCCACCTTATGGCCTGAGTTGGCAAAACTACTCAACAAATAATGGGCATCCTATTGTGCTGCTGCCTGATCAGGGGAGCAAAGAAATAGGTTGTCAATGTACTGAATGAGCGTTGCGTTGACAGGGAAACAAAGCGATGCCGTGAGGACATACAGTATTCTGGAGAAGATGGTAGAGGAATGCATTTTTGGTGTTTGCCCACTCTTAGAAAGGAGAAGGCAAAAGGAACTGAGACTCAGGTGCAACTGGCACCGAGAAAAATACTAAGCATAAATCAACTAGGCTGTAAACAGTGGTGTTAGAGGGGATTGCTGAGAGAACATTGTGTGGATTGGGCACCACAGGGGCACCAGTAAAATTAGCTTATTGCAGGGAGAGATAGTATAATTATAATTGGGTATGTATAACGCACTTAATACCCGGAGGTATCTAAGCACGTACCCGGGGATTGAACCTGTGTTGCTCTGTATTGTCTTGCTTCCAAGGCGAGCGCGTTGCCCCTGAGCTATCCTCATATAAACAAGGATACCTTAGGTCAACAGTTCATGAATTATAAATTCATCCCCCTGTATTGCTTGTGGTGTAAGGGGGTATTGTTTTACTTTATGGAAGGTTACAATCTCCTTTAAAGGTTTCACTAATGGTTCACAGGAGGTGATGAGCCCAGCATCATTTTAGCCGGTTGCCCATGACTGTTTTAGAACATTGTGAAGCCAATCAGGCAAAAGTGTTTGCGAAGTTGCAAGCACTTCAGTATGTGTTGTTGAGGTATAGGCTTCCCCTGAATGTGGTAGGGGAAAGGCTTGTGTGTTAAGGGCACTTTTAGAGGCTCCTGTATCCACTCAGAGGTTTGTGTGGCCCCCTATATTTTAGCAGGCAACAATGGGTTTGTCTTGTCTATTTTAAATACGGGGGCAATAATGCCTGGTCCTGGGGCTTACTTATGTCAGTATGAGAAATCTGAGTTTCCTGTTGGGTAGGGATTCGCTTGTGGGTTTAATTGGCTTGGCTGGTGTTGGGGCTGCCGCCTTTGTTTATTATTATCAGAGGGTTTTTGGTGTGCCTGCCGCTCTACAGATAGCTTTTGGTACCAGAGTGTATGTTGGGTCTGACTAATCCATCCATATACATTGGGAGGGGCCTGTGGCAAGTATGGTGTAAATCTATTGGGGTACTCTGCTTTCCAGTGTCCAAACCCTTGACAGTAATGGCATTGGGGTCCCTGTGGGGGTTTATATGAGGGTCTGAATGGGGTAAGATTCCTCTGGGGTCTGTTGGGCCCCCTTATTCTTACCCCTTGTGTTTTGGGTGTTCCTGAAGAGGATTGGCTCTGCTGTCTGTCAAATTGGGCTAACTGTAGAGTAAGCAGTTTTCTGTTTTCTGATCTCTCTTTTCTAAATGCAAACCGCACATATGTACAACTGTTGGCATTATTTCTGACATCTCCTGACATTTCTAGTCAATGACTGCCTTTTCAACATCACTCTTAATTGCAAGGATAAGGCCACCCACACAATATTGTGTTGCATGTTTAGGGGCTATATGGGTTACGTTATCTATGTTATGTCTTCCAGGGTGGCAATTGCCCTGGATAAGAAGTCCGCGGGGTGCTCTTCTTTATTCTGCCTTAAAGACACCACCTTTGACCAATCTGTTTTAACCTTTGCTAGTTCTTTTTCTGCCTCCAATATTGCATCCCTTTTCCCTAACCCTGCCAGATCTGCAGTAGTGGTAGAGTTATGGGAATCTGTAATACTTTCTGGTTCCCAGGCAAACTGTTTAGGGTTTGTGCAAAGTGATGGGAAGGCGTCCTTAAAAAACCTTTTCTAATCAGGTGTCCAGGCAACATGGTACATCACAGTTTGGAACCCCTTGGATGCAGGAATTATTCTGACTGGCTATGCGTGTTTTTCAACACCTACCCCTCTCCAAATATGGTATGTTTCCTTGTAAGGGAGGTGGTGCCCCTAGCCTGTCGTCTTTCTCTAATTCATTTAAAGCATCTTGCAGTAGTTCTCTGTTGTCCCTAGTAATGTTTTTACCAGTGAGTGGAAGAAGGTTCATATTTGAACAAAGAGTTTTTTTATTTGCTTGATTCTTACCATGAATCAGTGATAGATTATCCACAGCCTTGAGAAAGCCCAGAATGGGTGAAACACATGTTGGCTGGTTTTGGATTCATGTTGACTCATCAAATGTACTGTGATTTCATTTGGGTTGGTTTTGATCCATGTTCATTTATTAAATGTGCTATAACTTCATTTGATTCAACAAATCACAACATACAAATGTTTACAGAATTAACCTTATTAGTAATATGACAATGCAACTAACAGGCCAAACACTGTGGTCAATATGAGTGTTGAGTCTACACATTTTTATTGCTAGGGCGAGCTCATGAGATTTGGAAATCAAACGTATTCCTATTATAAGACTCCATTTGGGTGAAACCAAATTGAATTGAATTGAATTGATTGTTTATTTATATAGCGCCTATACACAATGTGTTTCAAAGCGCTTCAAGGCAGATAGGGAAAAAGGGAGAATACAGTGACATTCTTAAAACCCCTTGATACATTCAGAATGTGAAAACTAACTATCATAACCAGCCTGGTGACATTTCAGATATTGCAAGTGCTATAGACAAAGATGAGGAGGGGAGGGGGATAAGAGGGAGAATGAGACAGAAACGCGGCTACATTATTATTCCTCACAACAATTGAGGTAGGGCCGGAATTTATCGAGAGGAGGGGGGGTTTGGGGTGTTGGAGTAAAGGTAGAAGGAGAAGAACAAAACAAGCGACTATCATACTAGGCCTGACGACATTTCAGATAGTGCTGGAGGGGGAGAGGGAGGAAAAAACAAAAGAGGGAGGGGCAGAGACAAAGAAGCTGCTATCAAACAGGTCGGGAGACATTAGGGATGGTATCCATTGATTGCATCGAATGCCAAGCATCGAATGACCAAAGGATTTAAAAAAATGCATCGAAAAAAAGCATTGAATGCATTTTTCTCAAAGGTAAAGGTTTTATTTTAAGAATAATGGGGTTTAAGGGGTATAAAAAAAGGGTTCGGGGGGACCCCCCATATTGATGCTTTTTTGTGCCTTTTTTTAGATACTAAGGCATTCGATGCTTTGCCATTCGATGCAATCACTATAAACCATTAGGGATAAAGTAAGAGCTATTGACAGTGATAAGGAGGGGGGGTGGGCAGGAGAATGAGACAGACAAGCACTACCTTACTATGCCTGGCGACAATTGAGGTAGTGCTGGAATTTAACAAGAGGTAGGAGGGGCGGGGGGGCACATGCTGGTCTCTAGAACCTTACACGTATACAGTTTGTCGGGAGGTGTAAAAAAAGATACGTTCAAAACAACTCCAGACCAACTCTATATATGATGTCAGTTCTCCAACTTGAAAGAGAAAAATGGCCGTCAACAGTGTAACGTTTGTAATATGGCTCCATGTTGGAGTGAATGCCCTACATATTGGGAGACAAAATGGACTTAGGTAATGTCTCAATCAACATGAGAATGCATGACTAACTGCCCCAGGACATGTAGAAGGGATGCACACAATATGTGGGTAGAGAAGGAGTATTTGTATTACTTTACTCCTGTGGAGTATTCCTTCCATGTCGAGATTTGTGCTGGTGCGCAGAGTGACTTCTATTATGGTCCATGTTAGGTCATTCTCGGTATGGCTCTCAGAAAAGGAATGTGTGAACATGAGTGATTGATTGTGTTATTTTAAGGCTGATTTTAGACGAATGTGCCATGCTCCGTTTACTCGGGTTCCTAGTCCTCGAACCTATAAATAACATTTCTTACAAGGAAACCAAATCCAAAAAGCCTCATTAGTGATTTTACATTAAGAGGACGTTTTCTTTGGCCAGTGCTGTTTCTTCATAAGTACATGTCTTCATGTATTTTGTTAGGGGAGGTGAAGAACCTCTTTGGCTGGGATGATGGCTTATGAGTCATGGGGGCGTCCAGTTTCTGGTAAAGGATGTAGTTGGAGGTTAAGCCCTTAATGTGGAATGAGAATGGTCATCTCTTCAGTGTGCAGCTTTTTTGATGGCGAGCATCCATTTCCTTTGAACTCATATTGGGGATGAAATGGTTTGCAGTTAGGTTGCTGTTTTTTTCTGACTAATGTAATGTGAAAGGTGTGTTTGGCTGCTTGTTGTATTCTTGAGAGCGGTCACTCTTGAGTTGATAAAGCTATCTGTACAATGGCACTGCCCTGTAAAACTAGACAATTTCCTCAATTGGGCAAAAAACAGCTTTTTTCAGCCATTTTTAATTGCGTTGTGGTTCTACCAAGAGCTGAAGCGCCAGTGATGGCCAGTAGGTAGCGCTGTGCACGCGTGACATTTTAGCTGAGATGGCTTATTCAACCTAAATAAAGTGAGAGGGTCAATATGGGTGATTTACACTCTGTGAAGGGTGATAGGAACACCAGTCTCTACATTAGCAACGAATGTAAATATTCCAAGGTTCCTTGCAAGTGCACATTATATTCCTGCAAACCCCATTTGCATTAGGAAGTGAGCAAAAGATACTTACCCAAATGTCCTGAAAAGGGAGGCAGAGCGCCTGGCCACCCACAATAGACCAACCACCGCTGGCACTAACACTTGAGTATAGACACGAATGGTGAAGCCTGGAGTCAACATTGGCTCGGCGCCATTAACACTCTTTCTTCACCCAGCACCTGTGAGCAGGCTAATGAAACGATATTTTGCTGTGACATGACAATAGAGAAAGGTATGTCGTGGCGTTGTCCCAGATTAGAAAGAATTAGGGGTCCAGTGTTTGTGGGACTTCTCGAGGTGACAGATGTGGCAGCACTTTACTGTAACTCCTTGTCCAGGAGTACACCCAGCAGCACAGAAACTTAGTATTAAGTGCACTTTGCTCTGGGCATTCACACTCTCAAACTTGAAAAGTGGTGAAGTGTGAGAGTCTGAATGCCCGGAGATAAGTCTCTCGCTTGCCGTGCCCAGGAAAATAGGCTGCACCACACTACTGATGCCCACCGAGGCTAAAAAATGTCTGGAGTTGCTTGCATTCCTGGGGAGAGAGGGCATGGCCGAGTTTCTTGATCTGGCGGGGACATCCCTGCCATGGATGGCCTTCTTCTGTAAGTAACAACAGAGCAGAAAATGTATGAATTGGCAGCTTCCCAGAGCAATGCCAGTGGTTATGATTTATTCAAAGCTTTCCATTCATCATCTTTGATTTCTAATACTACATGCCTTGGAACGTGGTACACAAAAACGTGGAATATATGATGCATTAAATATACCTTGTGGTTTACAGGGAGTCATCGTGCATCTCTTTCACACACGGGGTGACTTTTTAGAACATGTCAAAAAAGATAATGTAAATCATGCTTGCTCTACACGATTAAAATCTCCGGGGGTTTTGGGTCCACAAAGATAATGATTGGTTGCTGGACTGGCACATTGCATCCAGTGAGGCTAATGGTTTGAGAAGTACCTTTTGTTCAATTGCCACATTGAAGCTGTTCCAAAATTGGGACGCAAATGTAGAGGCTACGGAGACTGTGGCATGAAGGGAAAAGCATATGAAGGAGGCGCACATGCACATGTTTTAAACAAATGAATCCTCTCTGTGTTACTTGCTCTCCATTATGAACTAAAATGTCAATACACAAGCGTACTGGCTACGGCAATCCCGAAATGGATCTCACTCTGGATCGGGAGTGCATGATGGGAGTGTGTGTGTGTGTGTATGAATGTATGCATGGGATTTAGAAAAAGTGAGCCTCGCTGGGGAGCAACATGGTGCTTCAGGTGGGATGCGCAGGGGTGCAGGCACCGGCTTGGACTGGCCTATAGGGCAATAGGGCAAATCCGAACCCAAAACACTATATGCTAGTGTGAGCCAGTTATTTGGGTCAAAGTGGGTCATTTTTGGGTCAAAGTGGGCCACTTTTTTGACCAATGTGGGCCAGTTTGATGAGTTAGTTTACCATGCGGCTACTAGTTTTGACCAATGCTACTGAATACATATTCTTTAAAATGCACAATTTGCATCACATTTGATCACCCTTTGGGTACTACTTAAACAGTCTGCTACAAAGGGAACGATTTGCCATTTGTTACTGTGGGCCACTTTTTCATTGGTGTCTAAGACCCTGTACAGGTACCTGGAATGCATGGCAGAAGTGGGCAGAGAAGGAATAACACACTTACAGGCAACCCGAATGGGGATGAATAGGGAGTGCCATTCTGATCTTCTGGCCTGGCTGATTTCAATATACCCGGCCAATGTGTAGGAACTTGACAGATGTTTAACCCTTAGGAGGAACAATAATGCCTCCTTTCTAGTTTTTACCAGGGCTCTTATAAGAAACTCCCATAAGAAGGTCCTATGCAATCTAATGAATCAAACCGTAACAGCAGAGAGTGCTCAACATCTTCCAACCCTCCCAATGTACAGGAGGAAAGCACAGCAATGTTTGAGCCATTCACATAATCTTTCCTGACAATTTTTAAAGGTGTGCTTTTATAATAAGTTTACAAATCTTTGGGGGAAATGTTATGTTACCTTTCATTTGTATAGTGCCTCCTAACATATTTTATGGCATTGAAGCACATTGCATGCCAGAGAGGCAAAGGAGGAGTATTATGGAACGTTATGTAGTGATAGAGAGAAGCAAAGTCAGGTAGATAGTTGGCATGAGGACGATGGATAGCTAAGATGCACAGGAAGGCTTGTGGAGGACCACATTTATTGTGGAACCCAACTGTATTCTATGGGGGGTGCCAACAGGAGAGGCAGCTGGAGAGGAGGTGTTTGATTTAATTTGGTTTCAGCATTTGTAGAGTGCACACCCCGTAGGGTCCAAGCAGAAACTGCATCTAGGCGCAGATGTTAAATTCTGATTTATCATAAAACACATCGAGCCAGCACTTCATACTTAGGTTAGTTGCTAAACAATTACCTAAAAAGATGAGCTTTAGTAGTTTTCCAAAGGTGGACATGGAATGTGGTCCGTCGAAGGTTCTGCAGAAGGGAGTTCCAGGACCGAGGCTCAAAAGATGAGAAACGTTGTCACCCCGCGTTTTTGTTTTAACAGATGGAACTGTCAGAAGGCACTGGTCTGCAGAGCAGAGAGGTCATTTTGGGCAATAGGTTTTAATTTTTGTGATCAAATAGGCTGGTGCAAGGCCATGAATGCACTTAAAAACCAAACATAAAACCTTAAACAAGATTCACTGATGAACTAGGAGCCAATGAAAGTTTTTTTGAAATTGTGAAATCGTGGCCTTTCTTGGTAATGAAAAGATCAGCCTGATTGCAGAGTTCTGTGCAACCTGCAGTCTCCTCATTTGGATGTTATGGACATGCATAAGAAGGGCATTGCAGTAGTCCCATTTTGAATTTGAGAGTATGCCTACCACAATTGGACGGTCCTTTTCTGCAATGAGAGGCAAGATGGGCTTGATAGGTTTCAGTTGGTAATACATAGATCTAACCGTCTGATTTGCATAGAGGTTGCAGTCCATGCTAGATTGCCAGATACAGCCAAGATTTTTAACTGCAACTGAACATTTTGTAGGAGCTCCAAACAAGGTTGGCATGTAGCACATTGCAAGGTGCTCATCACCTTTCTCTTAGAGCCAAGAACAATGATCTTTGTTTTTGATGGGTTCAGCTGGAGCTTATTTTCCAGCATCCCCATTTTAATGTTGTTGGCACAAGCTTAAACTCGGCCAATTGCCACCAGTGGGTGGTTAAGCCGTACATAAATCTGGGTGTCATCAGCGTATGAGTGGTAAGACAAACCAAATTTGGAAAAGATGTTGTGTAATGGGCGGATATAAATGTTAAACAATAATGGGGACAATGATGATCCCTGGGGGACCCCATACATCACAGGCAGTGAGTCAGAAAGATAGGTGCCGAATTTAACCTACTGAGTACGGTTAGTCAAAAAAGACACAAACCATTCCAAGGTTTCATCTGATATCTGGGCTATCAATTATAACCTGGAAATTAAGACCTCAAAATCAACTGTGTCGAAGGCCGCCGACAGGTCCAGCATGACTAACTTGTTTACAACCCCTTTTTCGGAGGCTCCCAGCAGATCAGACCAGACTGCCACAAGGGCTATCTCGGCACTGTGGCCTGGTCTAAATCCTAACTGGAATGAGTCCAGGATATTGTGATCATCCACATAGCTCTGTAGCTGACTAGTAACAATATATTCTAGGATTTTAGCAGGACATAGGAGACCAGCAATTGGGTGATAATTGGACAAGATTTTATGATCCAAAGTTGGCTTCTTTAACAAGGGAGTAAGATAAGATTTGTTTAAGTCAGGTGGAACACAACCTTCGGCTAGTAAGGCATTGACTAGACTCTGTAGAGCTCCCACCCCCCAATGCATGCTGCATGCTGCTTGGCCTAATAAACTGGGATTGGATCATATCCAAAGTTAGTAGATTTAAGTTTGCCTAGTAAATTGGCACTATTGTCAATTGCAAATGGAGAAAACGAGAATTTTGGGCCTAAAATGTCCGTATGCACTTGAGCATTTTTTTTCTCTAGCATAGAGCCAGGATCAATAGATTGAGTATCAATACTATCTATCTAATATTTTTATTTTGTCTCAGAAAAAAGGTTAAACTCATTAGCCATTTGGGTTGAGTCTGGCAGGCAAGCCTTAATACATTCAGGATTAGTAACATTTTTACTAGAATCTCTCTTTTATATTCCTTGAGGGCCTGCCTAGCTGTCTGACGATCAGCTGGGTCTCTGGTTTTAAGCCACATATTTTCCTTTCTCCCATAGAGTTTCTTCAGGTTTTTCAGACTATCATTATCTCACTGATTATTATGGCTCTGGGATTTTTTTATATTCTTAAGGGGAGCAATATTATTACAATTAGTTTGAAGATGTGACATAAGATTGGAATACAATTCAATACATTTGGTGGTGGAGTGTACATGAGGTAAACCCTCCAGTAGATATTTACTTGAGATAAGGGTCAAGATCTTTTTTCCGGCGTAGTAATTGCACATGGGTAGTTGCAGTTTGAGAGTAAGATAAATTAGTATTAAGATTTAAAAAGCTTACTACAGGAGGATCTGAGCATATGACTGGGGTTATTTCATGGGGGCAAAGTCTTAGCCCTCGACAAAGCACAGGGTCCAGACAGTGTCCCCCAGTGTGTGTTTGTAGACTAGATAAAAGATGTAAGTCATGATTCTGCATAATATCATGAAGATGTTTACAATCATCTTCTTCATGGATATTGCACCAAAAGTTTAGATCACCCAAAATAATACATTTTGAGCGATGAAGTGCCTCTGCTCCCATATAGGCATCACGTGCATCTAAAAATGAGAGCAGCTGAGCCAGGGGGTCTCTAGCAAAGTAGCAAACAACATGCTTCATTGGGTTATGGTTGATATGTACAAGCTAATGCCTGAGATTAAATGTTCCAATCTAGGGGATGAAAGTTTGTAATTTCAAGGGATGACCTTGCCAAGATGGCCACGCCCCCTCCCATTCGATTTACTCTATTTTGCCATTTGATTTGAAAAGATTCAGGTACTAAAAGATGAAAATGCGTAGTACTACTGTCAGTAAACCATGATTCAGTTATGAAGAGCATGTCAAGGTTCATGCAACATATAATTTCGTTCAGTGTGACTGCATTTTGCTGCGCCTGGGGCATATGCCTGGAATGTACTCGCTGCATTTTTTGTTTATTGGGAATTTATAATGCGCCTATACACAATGTGTTTCGAAGTGCATGGTGCACATCGGCATGTTGAAGCCACGCCCAAGAAAACACAGACGGCAAAGCCCGTCTGCTTATTTCCCAAGACCCCAACAACATTTGGGAGGGGTTGGATGACAGAAATCCGAATTTGCCAAGTTTTCAAAATCTCCCCGAAAAGCAAACAAAATAAACTGACCTTTTTGGTTTTCTCATTATGTCATGGTTATGAAAACCCTAGGCTTGTGTATAAAGTGCTTCAGGACACAGACCCTATCTATAGGCATACAACTGGGGATAGAACCGGATTCACAATGACACTGTGTATTCAATAGAATACCTGTTCTGAACACTACTAGTGCCTAGAGCGTATCATTTGACCAGATGGACTAACCCTATGCTCTTTACCTTTGTATCAAACCAGCGCCATTGTGAATCAGCCTCTACTCCCAGTTTAATTTGATGAACCAGGAACGGAAGGGCACCGTGTCCTGGAAACCAATCACCGGCAGCAGGGTACTCACATTGCTTCTACCTTTGATCATTGCGGTGGACAGCACATTCTAGAGCCCCACTCCTTTCCGTAACCAATCTATAAGGCATACTTTTCTGCAGAAACCATGCCCAAGAAGACACAGAGTGCCTCAAATGTACTTGGAATGATCAGGTATTTTGCATGTCATGCTACAAGGGTCTATATCACATATATCTTTAGTGGGGGAAGTATATACTGATAGATATGTCCATCATCCCGTCTCTTTCCCTGGCAATATTTGTGAAAATGTTCTTCGTTTGCTTATAGGCCAGCTTGGCTGTTGGAACAAGCTGATACTGTCTATCCCATCTTCAAAATACCCTAACAGATACGGGCACCATGTGGACTTACCATAACTTGGGCTACTCTGAACTAACAAATAGTACAAGTATGAAATGTTGCTAAAACATTGTGTTTGCAAAAATGTAGGACCTGTGCCAGACTAAAAAGATCTTTATTGAAAGTCGAGATAGTGTCCATGCGGAGTGCTCTGAAGGACCCCGCAGGACTGTCTGCATACATGTATTCTGCACACAGTATAATATATTGACTGGGATAAGTCCTCAGACACGGATTGCACATAGTAAAATCAGTTGCACTGTTTCTTGCTAGGCTTTAATGAAGGTATGGCATACAGAATTTCCTCTACCCGTTTTACCCACCACTTTCTGAGTGAGCAGATGTAGTCACATGGGTCTCCAGTTTCTAGAGCTGGCAAATGTCACATCTTGGTAGACATATCATATAACAGATCAGTTGCATAAGCCAGCAGGCCTTCATTTTCTGGAAGACTATGTGGACAATCTTGGTCTTTTGAAGGTGTCTTCTATTCACCAGTGCTGCTCAGTCATCCACCTGTGGGTATTCTTCTCCCCAGTTTGAGGGAATCCCGCATATATGTGTTTTTTTTCAGAATCTGACAAATTAAAAACAGCATTGGGGCTAGGGACCACCCCCCCCCCGCCAGGGACCACCCCCCCCCCCCGGACCACCCCCCCCCCACCTCTGATAGAACCCTTATTCATGGTATGGGCTTGTGTGGATAGAGCCTTAATTCCCACGTCTTAGTGCTGATATAGAACAAATGTAGACCACTTGACACTTGACACACATGGGTCACTTACCTCTATCCATGCTTAAAACCACTAGGTGGGGCCACAAGAAACTCCTGGGGAGGGAATCAAAAACTTGTGCGAGGTCAAGGAAGGCAATGAGCAAGTTGGTCTTCTTGGCCACCAAATAGTGTGCTTTAATTAAAAATGTCAATAGGACACCGTTTTCTAATGTAGCTGGCCTGCTTGAAATCCAGTTTGGGTATATGGGATTAGATTGTTAGATTATGCTTACTTTTCCATTCGGTTAGAAGCCACCTGCCGTACACTTTGCAAGAGACATCCAGGAGGGTTATTATGTAATATCACCCTGAGTTTGCCCTGGCTCCCTTTTTTAGACTGCGGTTTTAAGCCCCTTTCGCCATGAGCTTTGGATCACAGGCAAATTAGCTATTATCTTCCCAGCAATTCCAAAATGTCCCCCCACCAACTTGGATGGTCGCACAATATGCCTCAAAGGAGGCCATCTGGCCACACAAACGTTCCTCGATTACCTGTCATTTGGTCGAAAACCAAAGGATCGAATGCCATTTGATCGACAGTCAAATGGTCGAAAAAAATGGTCGATTTTTTTTTTTTTTTTTTTTAGGTGGGGTTCCCCTCCCAACCCCCGTTTTCTTTATTAAAAATATTTTTTAACCAACCAAAACTTAAAAAATATATATAAATAAATAAAAAATTCGACCTTTTTTTTTCCGACCATTTGGCTGTCGATCAAATGGTCATTCGATCTTTTATTTACGACCATTTGACTAGACACCACGTTCCTCCTGTCATCCCCGCCATGGAATTACGTCACTCGCCCGACAAGCCCCTTACTGTCCATACAGTTTAATGGGCTCCCAATTGCCTAACATGGTATTGGCAGTTTTCACCTGGCCAGAAGACTCAAGGGATTGAGAGGTATGAGCTTAGAGTTCATCATTATTAAGAGGCATGGTATTCGAGTTAGAGGAATGATGCTGCCACCTTGTCACCAGGGGCGATGGGCTGACTTGTGAGAATTGAATGTGCGGGTGGGTGAATGCTCAGCTTGAAGTGGTTACTTCCACACTAGATTAATAGACAATTGCAGAGTCTTAAACTGTCGACTGACATATGAAAGCAGAATGGTTTCATACATTTTTAAGGCTACATGTTTCTCTTCTTTCTAAAGACTGGGATGCACCCCTGCAGACCGAATTTGTATTGACCTGAAGATGGCTGGTCTATGTAATCCAGGCAGACCATATAGCCGAAACTCGAGTCGACAATTTTCAAACTTTAATTGGACTCAAACGTGTGACAGTTTATATAAGCCGGAAAGGCCTACTTTGTACCACAAAACGAAGGGATACATGCCACGAGAAAGGAATAGTGCATTGGTGTTCTCTATATATCGTTTTGCACCTGAGATCTATTCAGTTTAAAGATCTATGTCAGTTTAAAAATATTGATGAAATGTATTTTATAAAGATGAATTATTAATGTATGAGCAAATATATCAACAAATTATATATGAAATAATTCTGTAACTATGCCTCGTTTGAGAAGTCTGTTTTTAATGGAAATATGTGTAAAATGCAAAGAGGGTCTTTTTCTTGTGTGTCCACATTATCACTAAGCCTTAGGGAATCTTCCTAAAACTCAAACTCTATATTCGGATCAATCTGCGTGAGCCCAGTGTCGAATTGGGATGTCCGAACTCTTCAGGCAATATCAGGAGGCCTGTAGCCTAATTCGGTTCTTGAAATTGGAAGCGGCTGATATTGTGACAGGGGATTCTAGTACTCTCCAGAAGATTTGAGGGAGTTCCTAAGTGGAAAATAAGTTCAAATCCCTACTTAAGAAAGTAGAAACTTCCTGTTTCACTGCAGAAAGGTGTGTCAGGGCTGGTCCGTGCCATAGTAGGAGGAGCCACAGAGGATGAGTGTATGTAGAATTAAACCTTTGCTATTTTTGGAAGGAAAGCTTATTTTTTTATTTTTAGAAAAGGGGAGGGAGAGGCAACGTTGTATGAATAATCTTCCTCCTCCAACAGGTGCTGGGATTGGTTGTGTCGCTGGTGGTGATGATGTGTCTGGGAGTGATGGTGGGAATAATGGTGATGGTGACGAGCTTGAAAGGCGCTAGGAGTGAAGGGTGAAGAGGGACATGAAGGGGAGATGGTGGGGGAGAATAAAAGGGAGCAGAAACATACAGGAGTGGTTGAGGAGGAAGGGGAGTAGGAGCATGCAAAAGTGGTGAAAGAGGAAAGGGAGAAGGTGCATGCATGTATGAGGGAGGTAGAGGAGGAAGGGAATGAGGAGCAGCATGCAAGGGAGAGGGTGGTAGAAGAGGATGTCACGGCCAGTTGCATAGGGGCCAAGGGGGCACTAAGCCCAATACGCTGCCAGGGAGGCCCAGAAGTTCCAGGTGTTTGAAGTGTAAGGGAGAAGCCAATACTTGAAGCATTAGTCAGAGAGGTTTCCCTCAAGCACTAGCTTAAGTCATGGAGACTCAGAAGTTGAAGGACCCAACTAAATAGGACTCAACGAGAAAGAGGATTACCATGGATCAGCAAGCTCGCCTCATTCCCTCCAACCCAACCTCCTCCCAGAGATGGATGACATTGATCAACCACAGCAGTAGTGATACGACTACTGGTGACACATTTTAGTTATCATGTACCTGTAGGACAACGCTCCTGAAGAACTGAGTCTGAAACCCGCTGGTGGTGCTATTGTAGGTACCAAAGCACTGATTGGAAGAATCAACAGCTAACCTCTTGGACATTGTCAAGTCCTATTAAATCAATGAACTATAAACTACACAGTTGAGAAACACTGGGAGATTTTGACAGAAGCCATTTTTCTATTGAACATTAATTATTTTGATTTGTGTCTATGGGCATACCGGATTTAAAAGGACCTGCAAAATTGTATTTAAGGGAGAAACCCCAACATTTAACCAGGATTTCCCAAAAAGCTGCCAGTGTGAGAACCCATTTGGAAGAGCTTAAAAACAATCCATGGTGGTGTCCCTAGAGGATGAAAGGGAGATTGAGGGGAAATATAAATTCATGATGACTCTTCTTAGATAGAAAATAAATGCCTGCTGTGAACCTGGTATTTACACCTCTGGTTATCCCCTCTGAATTTGGTCAGAGTGGGCACATATTTAACTGAGGTGAACTTTTGGAGGTGGAGAGATTGCCTAGTAGGCTTCAGGATTTTGTTTAGTATTACCCTGACCACAATGTTGCTGAGGTGGCACTGGCAGAAAGATGACCTACCAGTAGGTTTCATTTTGGTCCAGGAGCAGTTTTTGCTGCTTTGAATGTCTTCTTCCTTCTGTTTCCAATAATAAACTTAAGAACAGGCATTTTACTCTTACTAATTCTGATTCCTGCTGTGGGAGTGGAATGCAGGCAAGTGTAGAAGCATTTGGAGAAGACAGTGTAGAGGGGCCAAATATCTCTCACTCATTGTCTGGGTATAGACAGCACAAAACCTCTTTCATACACCTGCTTTTCTGGGACAAAACACAACAACACTTCAGAGTTCTGCCAGACTCCATCCCCTTCACTAACCTGGCAGTATATACAGCTTCTTAAGCGGTCAGGGCAGGAGAGCCAGTGTGCACAAATGGCAACTGTTGAGTGAGATTGCTATCACCCAAGGTTGGCACGGCCCTGTCCTCTAGTCCTAAACCACACCGCGCTATTACAGAGGCGGGGTGTATGACATTTTCCAACATGTGATCCCTAGTTTTATGGCCCCCGATCAATGACATAGGGGACATGAAAGCATAGTGGAAAACAGCATTACCACCATAAACTGGATTCCACTTGGTGCTCTGGTGGAGAGGACTTTATGACAGCTTTACTCCTCTTTCCCCAGCCCATTCAAAACCTGGCAATGTCGATCCCAGTGTCAGGGTCACAGAGAGAACAGAGTGTGATACTATTGCCCATCACGGGCCTAGGAGAGATTGCCTTGTGACAATAGAAAGTAAGAGCAGAATTCGAAGTGTTATTGAAAAGCTGTTGTTGTGCCTGAGACTGTCACCTCTGGCAACAGAGTAATATGCCTTGATAAAACTTGATCATGTTTTAACACCTAAAGAGAGTCAGACTTCAGAGTGAGTTCCTCAAGAAAGTGCTATCTCCTTTGAGGCCAGGCACATGACTCCTGAGAAAGACATAAAACGTGTTTGTGTGTGTATGTGTTTGTGTGTGTGTGTGTCCTCTTACCTATGGGAGAATGGCACAAATTGTGTATGAGCCTCTTTCCTTGTGGGAGTGCAGGACATTTGTCCCTTCCTTGTGGAAGTGTGGCAAAAGGTGTGTGTGCTCCCCGTCTTTTCATTACTGTGGCAATAATTGTTTTTCAAATCTCTATATTGAGTCGGAAACACATGAACAAGGCACACTCTGGCAGGTGGCACAGTTACTTAGACTGATAGCAAACACTCTCCTCGTCACATAGTCTGCCCATCCACAGTCATCCACAACATTGCACTACATTTTACAGACAATTCCAGAAGAGTCAAAATGATTTTCATGGGAGAACACTAAACCCATACTGGGGCACAGGGGCTAGGTAGACATAGCGGTGGCAGTCAGTGCAGCAAAATTGGTGTATTCAGCTCTTTTCCTGCAGGAGTGCAGCATAAATTGTGTGTGTACCCACTTCTTAAAGGAGTGTGGCAAAAAAGTCCTTTTCACCCCTCATCTCTGGGAGCACAACAAAATGTTGTGTATGTGTGTTTGTGGTGTGACAAATCAAGGGAATTCGTCCCTTTTCTCCAAGAGAGAGCCACCGCTTTTGGGACTAGGGAGGTGAGCCCGCTCCGCTTAGCAACCCCAAGGGGACAGGGAACAAAGGGATCTCACTGGAGGTGACTGTCCTCCCCCGCTTAAGGGGACAAGGAATCTGCAAGTAAAGTTGTTACCACGCCTCCCTTTAACACAACGTTCCAAGCATTTGTTGGATAAATGGGAAATGAGCAGTACCATGAGATGCAGGTCCCTTTAAAGGTGACTGGATTGGTTTCTGAACCAGTTCTGTTAACGCCCATTTCTAAAGAGTGGCACCAATCCAAGATACTGTGCCTCATTCCGAGTAGGGCGGTAAGGGTTAACGGTCACCGGTAACGAGACCGATGCCATTAAACCCTTAACGTCCTACTACGAGTTCCCTTTGCAGGTCCTTTCTTAACGCCTGCTTTTAGCAGGCGTTAAGGACGGGACCGCAAAGGGACTCCGGGGTCAATAACGGTACCGTAATTTACGGTACCGTTATTGCCGCCTTCCCCCTTCCCATTGAGCCCTATGGGGGCTTAAATGGGAATGGGGAATGGCCCTGTGAATGGGGAATTACCGGTCCCTCCGACCTCGGAATGGACCAGTAATTACTCCATTCACCAGGCCGGAGTTTGGATGAGTTCAGAGGCAGCCATGCCACAAATAGCGGCGTGGTTACCTCCAAACTCGGAATGAGGCCTACTGACCCCAAAGGGGATTGAGCTCATGGGCTCATGAGCTAGTCCGATGGAACCAGGACATAATCAATCGGAGCAGTGAAGTCTGCTTTTGTATTGATTACAGACGGTTCATCTCTGTGACATAGACAGGTGATCACTCTATACCTGGTGCAAATGAGTTCATTGATAGGTTGGCTGCAGCCAGGTATGTGGGAATTCTTGACTATGCGGTCAGATATTGGCAGGTAAGCCTGACTGACAGAGAAAAAGACAAGTCAGAACTTTCAACCCCATTGGGGCACAATCAATTTACATATCTGCCTCTTGGGTTAAAAATGCCCCTGTCACCTTTCAGAGGATAGTAAACCAGGTCCTATCTAGCTTGGAAGACTTTAGCATTGCCTTGTTTGATGATGTTGCAGCATTCATTACAACTGGCAAGCCCATCCATTCCAACTGAAACAGTTGCTACACACCATCCAGAATTCCGGCTTCACTTTCAAGGATGCCAACTGCCAGATAGAACAGGGTACTGTAACTCACTTAGCACACCAAGTGGGGGTTGCTTTGAAACAGCCACTCCAGGCACAAAAGAAGGTAGTCCAGGGTTGGGACTTTCATACACCTCAGACACAAGGGAAGGCATTCTTTGGATTCACTGGGTTTTAACCAGTCATTAATCCAGGGGTATGGGACCATTTCCCTTCTCTTGAATGACCTGACGTTCAGAAAGATGCCAAAGAAAGTACATTGGAATACTGTCTGCCAAGCAGCTTTTTAAAACTTAAAAGATGGCTTCTGCAGGACCCCATTTCTAAAGATCTTAGATTATGGGCAGGATTTCATCATTCTCCAGGTCAACTGCAAATTTTGAATTGGGGCAGTTTTAGCACAGCTAAACATCAAAGGGGTTGAACAGCCTGTTGACTACATTAGCAGGCAACAGACAAAAAGAGAAAGAAACTGGGCCACAATTGAGAAGAATGGATTTGCAGTTCTGATGCAGTAGACAAGTTGAAACCCTAATTAGGGCACAATTGAGAAGGAAGCATTAGCAGTTATGATGTAGTACGCAAGTTGAAACCTTACAATGTTGTGTCTCAACTGTACTGTTCAAACTGGGCACAGGCCTCTCAGGTGGTAATGAAGTGGGAGAATCCAAAGTTGTTGCATTAGGCCATTGTGATGCTGGAAATGCATCGGAGGGACAGGGCCTCCGTATCCTTGTCCTTTACTGCCTTTAATCGTGTGTTCTGTCTTGTTTTCCGCGCAGGAGTTCATGTGGGACTCCTGGCGGTGCAGCTCTCTCTCTTTTGGTTTGGTGAACGGACCCGTGGGATACCCTTATGGCACCCATGGGTGGGGGGTACAACCCTGTGCCCCTAGTGTATGTTTTTGGGCACCTGTGGGTGGCCCGCAGAGCAGGGTATGGGCTGGTGGCAGCTCCATGCTGGATTTGACAGGTGCGCGGAGTATCCTCCATTTTAGGAGACCCCGGCCCTGCCATTGGGATCAGTTGATTCCGGATGGAAAACAAAATGGCCCCTGCGGCCTCTTGCTTTCTATTACCCATTACCTTGTTTTCCCAAAGTCCTGGGAAGCCCTGACTCTGTCCCTTCCCCCTGACTGGCTGTTGGGTGGAAGTGCCATATATGGTGTTGTTGTGAAGGCCCGGCCAGACTAGCTGGAGCCTTCCCAGTGACTGTATGTTGTGGGTATTTATGTATTTGTATTTGTTTTATTTGTAACGCGCACCATCAGGCCCGGAGGCATCAGGGCGGAACTTAGAACATGGTTACATGGCGAACATAAATACAGTACAGAGTAATTAGAATATACAGCAATATACATCATTTACAAGGTAGAACAGGCGTTTACTAGGGCACGCTTCCAGGTACCTAAGAGATCCGATTTTCAAGGCTGGTTGAAGAGCCAAGATTTCGTTTTGGATTTGAATGTATTAAAGCATTCTTCTGATCTGATGGTGAGGGGGAGGGCATTCCAAAACTTGGACGCTAGGACAGGGAAGCTTGATCCACCCGCTTTTTGTAGTTTGAACCTAGGGATAGTTAAACAGTAGGTCTGGGTGGTTCTTTGAGGGCGGGTAGGCTCGTGGCGGGAAAGCCGGCTGCAGAGATAAAGGGGGGCTTGGTTGGCTAGGTATTTGTGGGTAAGGCCTAAGGCTTTCACTTTCAATGCAATTCTGTTTGACCGGAAGCCAGTGTAGGTTGGATCTAGATTCCGAGATGTGATGGTTACGCGGGATGTTTAGGGCCGCTCTAATGGCGTTGTTCTGGGAGATTTGCAGTTTGTTCAGATTCTCTTGGCTGGTTCCTAGGTGGAGGGCGCTACCATAGTCGATTTTGGCCATGATGAGGGTTCTGGCCAGTGTGACTGTGTTGGGGGTGGTCAGAAATGGCCTGCAAGCTGCAATGAGTTTGCAGGTGTATGCTGAAGCAGATCTGACTGAATTAGTTTGTCGGGTTAAGGATAAGGTGGCGTCAAGGTAGACACCTAAGGTTTTAGTGTCTTTCGAAACTTGGATGGTGTTGCCATCGATGATGAACGATTGGTAGGCCGGCTAAAGTTTACTAAGACGTTGCATTGTGCCTAAGATGAGAAGCTCAGTCTTGTCATCATTGAGGCATAACTGGTGTTGTGCCATCCAGGCTTGGATGACCAAGTAGACGTCATTCAGGGCCTTGGTGTCAGCCAAGTAGTCTCCAGTGATGGGGATGAGTATCTGGGTATCGTCAGCATAATTCGTATAAGATAGTCAAGTACATCAAAGAGCGGTTTTGTAAAAACATTATAAAGTGTTGGCGACACGCAAGAGCCCTGGGGGACGCCGCAGTGAATAGGGGAAGGATCTGCAGCTGTGGATTGAGAAAAGACTGCATGGATCTATTACTCAAGAATGATTTGATCCAGGTGGTGGCTGACGGAGAGAAATGGGCCGCGGAGTGAAGATGCTTGCATAGGATCTGGTGGTTGACCAAGTCGAATGCCGCAGAGAGGTCAAGTAGAAGTAACAAGGCAAGTTTGCCATTGTCCTTTAGGACTTCGATTTGAGTTTTTAAATCTAGTAGAGCTGTCTCTGTTCCGTGTCTTGGGCGGAAGCCAGATTGTCTAAGACCTAGAAGATTGTTGGTTTCCAGGTACTCTTGGATTTGCAGGTATGCTGCGCGGTCTAAGATTTTTAGCAGGAACGGGACAGTAGTAATAGGTCGGTAATTGGTAGGTATACTATGGTCAAGGGAAGGTCTTTTTAGCAGGGGGATCACCCATGCGTCCTTAAGGTTGTCAGGGACAATTCCTGTTTTAAAGGAGTCATTAATGAAGGATGTGATAAATGGCGTCAAGTCGTGGGCAGATTCCTTGATGATTGGGGCAGGGCAGGGATCACCCTGGCAGTTGGAAGGTTTGATCCTCAGGATAATATTTTCCACCTCCGCAACGGTGAGCGGTGAAAAGGCAAACCGTTTCAGATTGGGCGAGTCAGGGGAGAGGGCCCCAGCTGGTGTAGGAGGGCGGTTGTCCAGTTTCAGGCTGTCTTGTTTAGCCATGATTTTAGATTGAAGCGTGGTGATTTTATTCAGTAACGCTGCCTGAATGTTCGCACACCATTTACTATCTTTAATGCACGTATCAGGAGGGGTAACAGGAGTTTCGAGCTCTTTTAGGATCTTGAAGAGTTCCTTAGAATTGGAGTCAGCTTGGAGGATGTGATTATTAAGGGACTCTTTTTTCGCTTCTATAATGGCTGCTTTGTATGTGAGTGATGCCAAGAAAAAACTGTCTTTGTGCGCGTCAGAAGGTTGACTTTTCCAACGATTCTCGGCACAGCGTTTAGTTTTGCGGAGTACTCTTAACTGTGGAGTAAACCACGAGTTAAGGTGTGCCCGTGGTTTGGCCTTCCTCAGTTTAATGGGGGCAATAGTGTCTATAGCTGTGAGCATGCTGCAGTTATAGATGTCAGCTAGGATGGTAGGGTCATTTCAGGAGTCGGTGGCCGCTTTGAGTGAAGGGAGTAGCAGAGGGAGAAGTTTCTCCTTAGTTATGTCTTTTTTATTTCTTGTCGGGAGAGCGGTGATATCAAGGTCTGGATACGGAGGGAGGCTTCAATATTAAAAGTGATAATGTGGTGGTCTGACCATAAGCAAGGGGTGTTTGCCAAGAAGTTGATATTACAGTTGGAGCTGGATAGCCAGTCAAGGGTCCTACCTTTTGAGTGCGTGGGCTCTTGGATGTGCAGGGTGAAGCCAGAGTTGAAAAGGGCGTTTTCCAAGTCTAGTGCAATGGGATCTTTGGGGTCGCCAAGTCCCAGGTTGAGGTCTCCAAGGATGATGATTTGTGAGTCTGTTTTTGCATTATCGAGGAGGAGGGTAGAGATTTCGCCGACAAAGGACGGTGCGGGTGCTGGGGGCCTGTAGATTAGGTGGAGGGTAGCTGTTTGATTAGGTGTAAGTGCGAGTTTGACTGATAATAGTTCAGCGGACTCGAGTTTAGTGTTGGTCAATACTCTTAAATCCAGCGTGGTTTTGTGGATGATGGCTAGGCCACAACCTCTGGTATGGGAGGCAGAGGTGCGGTCACATCTCAAGATGCCGAAGCCGGGTGGTAGGGCAAGGGACAAGGAAGGACTAGATGCGGCATGAAGCCAAGTTTCAGCTATGGCAATAAAGTCAAGATCTGAAGATGTTATGAGGTCTGCCATATCTAGTGTGTGCGCTGGGAGGGATCTGGCGTTGATGAGGGCACCCTTGATAATCGGGAGTTTCGCCTCTATAGAGGGGGGATTGCCATTGGTGGGGGTAGTGGGTGGGCACGGTGGTGTGTGTCGTGTTTGCTTGGGGAGGTTACTACGGGTGGGGTGTGTGCGGAATCTGGTGACTAATCTTTTGTTTCTGAGAGATAAGGAACATGGTTGGTTCGGGGTAGGTTTACTAGCGAAGTGTTCCAGCCAGGTACCTCCTGTGGGTGGGACCTGGGTGAATAGAGTGTGTGACGAATATGCATTCTGTGTTGTGGACGTCTAGTATCTGGTGGTTGACACAACGACTGAGACAGCCCTGCCCGAAACCAGTATGAATGCAGTTTGGAGTGTTGAATGGCTAGGTACTTGTCCCAATACACATAACTTGTTGTGAGTGTCTGGAGAGAAGTGAATGGCCTGAATACCTTGTGTGCCTGATTGGCTGCCTGCCTGCATGAATGCCCTTAGTCGTGATTGGATGCTTGAGTGTGACCCAGCGGAATGAATGGGAGATCAACAGTATATCTGGGGACCTCTCACTGCTAGGAATCGTGTTCAGAAGCTGAAGTCCACTACGACGAGTAACTGGCGTAACTGAAGCTTGACCTTGAAGCCCTGCTGGACGAGAAGAATTGCTGTTGCTCTCCTTCACAATCTGAAAGCTGCTGTGCCTCCAAGGACTGTCCCAGAGAGGACCTGGTAAGGCGCCCTCTTCCCGAGCTATGAGGGACCATCGTGCACAGCTGATCTTAGCCAAAGCTCCCTGTAGACAGACCTTCGACAGGCTGCCGACCCGAGACGGGGACTGCCACGGAATCTCAAAGAGAAGCAATCGCACTGTTGTCCGCCACTGTCGACGACCGATGTCGCCGACCGGAGCCGCCGTGCTCCCGTTTGCCTAAGAACTTCATTTGATCATCGGACGCTCTCGTCTGCATCGTCGCCCGCTTTATCCCGCTGGAGAAGGCCCGACCGTCGACGCGCCAAGGAGCATCCGCCGGTTGGTTTCCCACCACCTAAAGACCACAGAGACGCCGACGACTCGATGCACTTGCTGGGCCACAGTTCTTCATCATCTCTTTGTGGTCTAGAACTATCGTCACCGAGGTGCCCCGCACGCCTCTTCCTTGCAGGATGGCAACGCTCTGTTGTCGACGAGCAACGCTAGGAACGAAGCTGCCACTTCACTGCCGTAGTTCAACCTGTTCGCCGTCGGACGTTCGACGACCCGTGACTCCTGCCTTAAAGGGAGGGCACTCAAGAAGGGCCGTCGATTTGCCGACCCCGAACGCTGAGTTCCTCGCCGCCTCTCGACGATTCGTGGCTCCTGCTTTAAAGGGAGTCACTCAAGAAGGATCGGTCGACGCATCTTCGGAGAACTCTACTCCACCAGGTACATTGGGGGGGTAAAACCTTAATAGGAGGAAATAAGACTATTGAACAATATATGGATTGGCTTGTGCTATATATCTTTATTTACAGGTTGCCCAGGTGGGGGTCAGCATTCTGCCTATTGTTTCAACCATCTTATGTTCCTGCCCATCTCTATTGCTGGTTTCCTCGTTATTGATCTGTGTGACATTTTAACCGTACAGTTGATGCACTTTATTGAGATTCGATAACATTGGTGGTACCACTTTAGAATTGTATATATTTATCATTGTTGACTTCCAAGTACAAAGTGCGTTATTGTGATCGTGTACATACCTTTGAATATTAATTATATAAAGACTGTGTTTTCAGTAATACAGTGGGGGTCATTACGACCCTGGCGTTAAGGGTTTAACGGCGTTGTAAAAGGTGTCGATGCCATTAAACCCTTAACGCCTGATTACGAGGTCCCTTTGTGGGACCCGACCTTAACGGCTGGTTTTACCAGCCGTTAAAGAAGGGTGCCGCAAAGGGACCTCGGTGCTAATTACGGTACCGCAATTTGCGTTACCGTACTTATCACCTTCCCCAGTCCCATTGAGCCCTATCGGGCGAAAATGGGAATGGGGAAGGGCCATGGTGAAATGGGGAAATACCACCCGGCCAACCTTGGAATGGGGCTGTATATCCCCATTCCACCATGGCGGACTCGTTACAACACCGGCACCAACCATGGTGCTAATAGCGCCATGGTTTAGCGCTGGGGTTGTAATGTGGGCCAGTGTGTGGACATTACTTTGTGGGGGTTCGGGGACTACACTGTACTTAAGAACCAGCCCGCATCACCACCTGAGAAGCTAGGCCTTGATTGCTCGTCCATTGCTACCTTATAGAGAATCTTGGCTGGGGTCTTCTGTGCCTCTCCTCTACCATATAGAGAGCAGGAGTACAGACACCCCCTACCAGTCTTTACAGCCATGTCCCTACAGGGATTGCATATGGACATATAGCATTAGACTGGCTCTCAACGCCCCATTGCAGATGGCCCCAGTAGGTACTGTTGCCTTGATGATCAACATAGATGCTTAGATTGATTTTCCTCACCAATTGGCGGCTCGGAGGTGTGGAACTTGAACATTGCTGTAATTACAACCATCTGCCATGCCCTGTTTTGCTACCCAGAATGCCCTTTATGACCAAATACCTTCATATTTGTGTATTTATTGTACAGGGATGTGTTGTTAGAGATTTAGTTATTTTGTCTGTCCTTTTTGTTTGATTGAAGTCCTGCGTTTTTATAAAACCTTCATTGGACATTTCTTTACTTTTGGTAACAAAGTACAATTGTTGTTTTGATTGCCTTCTTGCTGGCTCACACGCCTTCCTCAAGAACATAGCCTGTCCTCTTTCTGCGCTATCGTGAGAGGCGAAATAGTTACCACATTCATGTTGTGCCAGGCTCACCTTTAAGAATGATGCCACTGTTGTTTATTAGTAGTGTGGGTCTAAGTAGGAGTTTAGAAACCAGTGTTCATCCTGCTACTCCTGCAGAGCAGTAGTCATTTCTTCACATTGCGTGACCACACGCTCAATCTAGCAGCCCCAGTGCAATCTCTAGGCAGGTGGTGTTTTGCGTCACACATCCAATCACCCTGTCACTAATGCCACTACCTGATCACCAATATCCTTTAAAAAAAATGTCACAATATGCCACATACACTTTGTCCCTTCCCGCAAAGTGGAGGTAGAAATGAAATAAATGTGCATGCTCAAATCAGCTTTTCATTTTTTTGGTGTTATGATTTAAATTAAACTTTCACCATTTGTTTCATAAACAATGCCAGTTACACATTTTAAAAGCTGCTAATACAAATGGTACTAATACACATTGTCAACGGTACATACAACACATTGAACACATTATATATAATTAAAATGCAACAACTAATAGTTCGCATATTTTGTTTAGAACATTCATGATAGGCTTCTATGCAGTGTCTATTTTCCTTCTGCAGCAGTTGTTGTACATCTAAAAGAGCCCTACACAATTTCAAATTCAAAGATAATTGATCCAACGTTATAAGTCTATTCCCAAGGGTGGACTGGCCTACAGGGAACTCTGGAGGTTTCCAGGTGGGCCTCTGCACCCTGGGCCTCTTTTGTGTGGCATTTCCAAATGTTCTCATAGGAAAAGCATTGGGCTTTCTGAAAATGTGTCATATGGGGCCACTTTGAAAATTATTTCCAGGGCCTCTTTTGGTCCCAGTAATTATTTCCTCTTTTAGTTCGCAGTCCACCCCACTATTCCCAAAAAAATAATTTGACAAGGGAGGTTTACAACTCATAATACCACTAAAGTGTTTATTGATCCATTACCACTGTCCCCTCAAAGTCAATTAATTAATATTTAGTGGATACCATTACTCCTTACAGAATCAACATAACCTTTCATCCTTGCTGAAATTTACTTTAGGGGCCACTACTCCAAGCGGCGGTATCCAAGTTAAGTGCAGTCGCAGGAGAACTGTACGCAGTCTACTTGAAGGAATTTACTTATAGAGAATGGCAATATCTCTCTTTTTCGATGAACCAATACAAAATCTCATATCAGCTATTGCACTACGCAAAGTTGTTTTTTCAGGGCATCTTCAGTGAAGGCTCCTCAGTGAAGAAAATGCAAACAATTTGGCAATCGGTCTGAGAGACACACTGAAATATGGCTCAAACAAACTCCCAAAGCCCTATCAAGGCTAGCCTGGTGCATCTTTCCGTGAAATATAAATAATGTATGTTAAGGATGTTTCCCCATACACAACATATTATATTCTGTTCAGAACTGCCAAAATCAGCCCTTAAAATCAGTACCTAAAAGCTAAGCCATCCGAAAAATGTTTCAGCTCTCAAAACAGCAACACTCTTCACCCTCCTTCCTCTCTGAAAGGTTCCCATTTATAGCTGAAGAGCTCTAGAAGCAAGTCCCTTATATAGACGGGAACATTTTTCACCTGAACTTTCTTACCTGATTCTAGCAAACGTTCAAGAAGTTTATCGTATCCCGCGCAGAGACGTCTTTATGGGAGGGCAAAAGTGCGACTTGCCGCAGGCCCCCACCTTTGAGGGGGCTCCACAGGTTGCCTAATCTAAAGAAGTCAGTTACCATTGTTTACAAAACTTAAATAGCACTTGCAGTGTGAGAGAGCCAGTTTGCCAGGAGACGATGTTGCTGTGCACATTTGGAATAGGAGAGTCTGTTTTTTCCTTCTATACTGGATTTTCATAGCTCCACCTCAAATCCTCAAGCATAGCATGGAGCGGACGCGGTGTGAGGCAGTGTGAAAAAGCAAATCTGCCAGGAGACGCTGTTGCTGTGTACATCTGGAATAGGAGAGTCTGTTTTCTCCTTCCATACTGGACTTCCATAGCTCCACCTCAAATACCCAGGAATAGCGCGCAGCACACAGTGTGCGAGAGGGTTCATAGTCATAAAAACAAAAAAGTCGAAAGTCAAAATATCGAAAAAAAAATTCGAAAAAAAAAGTCGCATTTCTTTTTTATTACGTTTTTTATTCGAAATGGGGGGGTTCCCCCCCAACCCCCCTTTTTTTTTACACGCGAGAGCCAACAAATAATATAAATCGATATTTGACTGCACACCGTGCGAGAGAGCCAGTTTGCCAGTTCGGTGAGTGGGGAATTGTGCGCTTCAGCCCTCCTCCTTATCTGGTGTGACACAACGATCCCAAAATGGTGAAGGAAGCTCTGGTAATTTATGATCAGCAAGAGGCTGCAGTAGAGGGATGTCGACCTCTACCTATGGTCTGAGCAGTGGCGGTAAGTCGAGAATTTCATCACAGGGCTGTGACACGACGGAGGAAGCCGCAGAGACTGTTTACTGACAGGCTCTATGGGTACGAGTAAAGGGCTTAGTAATGAAGTTTCTCACCCCATGTACAACCCTACTAAAGCCTCTTTCTCTATACCTACCATTCTTTCCAACTAACACTGTGATTGACTCTGGTGTTGAAACGGCTGACGGGCACTCTGTTCTTTCTGCCCCTCCTGTTTTGCCATCTTGGAAAGTTGTCAATTTTCAGGCTTTCACCCCTCACCTCTTTCCTCAAAGTCCTCATGAGGTTTTGCGGGCTCCGACCGTGAACACTGAACCTACTGATACTGTTCACAATGGCATTGTTGCCTCTCGGGCATTGGTCCAGCAAGGAGCAGTTGCAAAAACGATGAAACCGGCAGTGCTTGAAATCGGTCCCCTCATCGACTTATGTAACACCTACCCCATTACATGCGACGGCCTCCATGCCTGTCTCCTCGACTTTGTCGGTGCCTACAATCTTGGATGGAGTCGTTATAGATGATTCCTTGCAGGCCCTGCTATTAGCTAGCAAGGGCCTCTTAAAAGACCTTACTGACATGGAAATTCTGTCCATTCGTGATGTTAAGGACACTCATGGCGCAAGGGGGACCGTGGATGTTTTAAAATGACCAGATGTAAATGTGGGTTTACCAATTCGTTCTTGTGAGGTAGCAATGCTGGGGTGGATGCTAACGGGGGGAGTACTCATGGGGGAAGGGGGACCGTGGATGTTTTAAAATTACCAGATGTAAATGTGGGTTTACCAATTCGTTCTTGTGAGGTAGCAATGCTGGGGCGGATGCTAACGTGGGGAGTACTCATGGCGGAAGGGGGACCGTGGATGTTTTAAAATTACCAAATGTAAATGTGGGTTTACCAATTTGTTCTTGTGATGTAGCAATGTTGGGGCGGATGCTAACGGGGGGAGTACTACCTCGGTCTATGCCTCGATTGTTCTAAGATTATGGAGGGGGTGGACAGGGGGCATTAGGGGTGGCTTCCACCACCTTTGTTTTACAACCAACGAATTTGGTGAGCCCTCTTGATCCAGTTGCCCCTCCACTTATGTGTTCAGCTAAGAGTGGGCTCTCACCATCTGCACTAACAGATTATGGGGAAAAAGGTGACTTATTGGTGCCCCAGCCTACAGCCCGTATAAGGCTGAATTTCACAGCCTTAGAGTTTGGCGATGCCTCACCTTTTTTTTTCTACGGTGAGCCCGTCGCAGATGAAAGAGGGTGCTTTAAATGTTCAGGTTCCCTGAGGCAGGCCTGCTTGCTACCCTGCACGTAAACATAAACTTGGCCCACAAAGCCTTGATTGATACTAATGAAAGGGTCAGCGGGGTACTTGGACAGCAGGCGCCTTAAATCGTTTAAACAATATATTTTCTTACAGTGAAGACTACATAAATGAGGGGAAAATGATAGTCGGTGTACTCAGCACTGTTCTGGGCCTGACGATGGAGTGGCGCTTCCCATTTGTAAAACAGTACCGTTGGAAACCCAGACTGGGAATCTAAACTGCATCAGTAATTACTTTGTTGCTTGTTTTGAAACGCCAGAGGCCATTGTTGTTGAGGATTCTCATATCCTTTGCTCCTTACTGTTGGTCAATCAAAGTTTTTTTGATGACCATGGATCTCCGCTTAATGCTACTTCTCCCCTTAGTGTAAGTGTATTGCAGGTGACAGGGGACCTGCTCGCAGAAGGGGTCGATAGAGTGGAAGTTGATGTGGATGTAATTGTGTAGGAGGGAGTCGGCGGGAGCAGTGTAAGGGACGACTTCACAATTTTTCAGCAGAGGAAAAATAAGAAAAGAAATCCGAGGGGGAGGTTGAAAGTAAAAAACCCAAAAATAAAAAGATGGTAAAAAACAAAAATTCTACGGGTTCTCATGCATTTCGGAGAACATTATTTTTCCCTCTGGCTCCCTCTGCTGAGTCTGGGGACACTTCAGTGTCCCATTTTGGTTTCGCTCAAACAGATGAAGCCGTAGTGGCTGTGGGTCAGAATCATCAAAATGGGCTTGTCCATTCTGATTGTGGTACGAGTGAGATAGTAATATCAGCAATCACGAGGGAGACTGGAGAGGGTCTGGGTTCAAGGTTGGCAATAGCCGAGTGAGTGGCCAGCTTGCCTCCCTCTGACGAGCCGCTGATGTGTGTACAAAAGTATTGGTGGGTTTTGGCCCCTTGGCCGTTGAATTCAGACCAATGTTCTCATCACAGATGGAGACTTTGACAAGGACTGTTACCCCGGTGCCATACCAGAAGAGGTGGGAGAATTATTAACACCATGTCAGTTTGTCTCTTCTTGTGATCATCAAGTTGGCCCGGGCGTGGTCCTGTGAGCCCTCTCTTCTCTACTTTGGAAGACAGGAGAAGCTTGATCGGCTCAGCTCGTGCCCCTTCTGATTTAGTGGAGGTGGGGTTTGCCTATAGTTAGATAGTCCCCCAATCAACTGTTGTTGGAAAAAATCATCCCAGACCAGAAAACCATGATTCGTAACAAAGCAAATGTCCTTAGTATGCTGAGGAGTGTTCCATTGCTCTCCCATATTAGCAGTGTTCCATTGCTCTCCCATATTAGCACAGGAGACATTACTCAGGTGGATTTCTGGATTGACCAACATTTGGACAAGGTTGTTTTACATCTGCATTCACGTTTGGTCTTAAACCAGATCTCAGCTGCTTCTGACTATATCAGAACATGGTGCTATAATATTCGTTTTTTTAATTCAAATCTGTCTCCTGCACAACTTCCAGCTGTAGCGAGTAGAAAGGGTAGTTCGTTTTTGGGTAACGACAGGAGGAGGGAAGTGTTTACTTCATACGCGAGTTTAACTGGTGGAAACGATCATTTGGATTGGAGTTGTTTGGCATCATCCTTGGCCTCCAGCACAACCTCCCAGGGGTAGCAGATCCAACACTCCCCTGGCAGAGTGTTTAAAGTCATATCTGGGGACACCAGGGGTTTTTCTCATTTCTTCCAAAACTGCAGTTTTGACCAGACTGGGCAGACCTTTTTTGTCTCCAGGAATTGGCATTTTTAAATGGCTACACCCTCTTGTTAAATCCTGCTTATAAGGGGGAAAATGGACGCCCAGCTTCTGGCCTGCTTTGTGGAATAAGGACGGACATTTCCGCTGTTCTGACCTTATTTTCACAACCAAATTCTTTTATGCAGGGGGTGAATCTGGAGTGGGAACTCGGTTTATCCCTATCTTGCACATACCCTTAAACCCATAAACATCTATTGGAACTCAGCTAAAATCAGCAAAGAAAAACGTTGTGATGCTATAGAAGAGGGTTTGTTTTGTTGGCAGTCATCTAGGAACTCTAACTCAATTATCTTATGTGGAGATCTGAACGCCTTGAGCATTCATTTGCCGACTAGTGATCAAAAGTGTAGGGTGAACTCTGATGTAGGAAAGAGAGGGATGGCCATCTCGTCCTTGATGCACACATGGGATTTGAGTACTATGAACGGCAGCATCTTGGAAGACGAGATTCCACATCATGCCTGGGAAAGAGACTCCCAGATAAACGTTTTAGATTATTTGTTTGTCTCCCAGGAGATATTTACATCTGTTGTGTCTCTTAATATAAAGCCTACTACCATGAGTGACCACTTACCACTCTACCTGAACTGGAGAGTATGGGATAGGGGCATTGAACCAGTTTTCCCCTGGATTTGTGGGTAAACTCTGGCGGAAATCACTTGGAGTGGAATTACCATAATATAAAGTCTTTTAATAAAATGTTGGTGGGACTATTTAGGCAATAAGCCCAGAGCCTGCGGGCCATTACCACATAAGGTAATGCCCCCAGAGTCCATAGTTACGAAAGCCCCGGGGGCATTAACTTATGTGGTAATGGGCCACAGGTGATGAGCTTATTGCCTAAATGCTTATTGCCATTAGTACCCTGGCCCGTTAGACATGGGTACTAAGGGCATTTTGTCTTGTTATGAAATGCTCCCGCGTTTTGAAACAGAAAAAAAAGTCAAACAAAATGGCTGCTAGGGAAGGGGAAAATGAAGTCGGTTTTCCATTTACATGACGGCCAATGAAAGAAATAGTGAAAAAAGTAAACAAACAAAATGGCCGCCATGGGAAGGGAGAAGGGAATCCATGTAGTCCCTTCTCCCTTTCCATGGTGGCCCTTGAAAAATTAGGAAAAAAGTAAAAAAAACAAAATGCCCACCATGGGAAGGGAGAAGGGACTACACACTAGTCCCTTCTTTCTTTCCATGACGGCATGTCCCAGATCTGGAGCAGACGCGCTGGGGACTGAAGTGTTCCCAGCGTGTCTGCTCTCAAAATGGACAGAAAAGAAGGTAAATTGGGGTGGGAGGACAGGAAGGGAATTCTGTGGATGGGGCTGAGTGTGCGAGAAGACTTACCTGATTCCCCGGTGAGGGGAGATGTTGGCCACCGGCCATGAGGAGGCTGAGGGCAGCAGGATTACCATGTGTCAATGACCGCATCCTGAGCCTCCCCATTGGCTGGGAAGCTGCTACACCCGCCTAGCCTGTACTAATGGGTAATATTGACCTGTATGTTCTGTTAAGGAAGGTCTCATATGTGTTTCTGTTGAATGCAGTTTTTAATCAGATGCAGCCCCGTAGGAAGCCCCTGGTAGCCCATAGACACGTCTATGACCCTGTGATACAGGGAAAGAAAAAAGAATTATGCAGAGCCGTGCATTATACCCCTGTAATCTATCTAATTGAGCACAGACGTCTAAGACTTGTCCATAGTAACTGGCTTTGAAAGGATAGGCATACTCAGTTATTAAAGGATTCCCAAAGAATGCTTAGTATAATGTCAATTAAAGATACTCATTCTTTTTGGAGTATTATTAACTCCGGCTCACAAATCAAGTCCCAGGTAAACCCTATTACGGAATCTAAATGGGTTGCACATTACAGCATGATATGTGGGGGCATTCGTGAAAACAAGTTCCCAATGGAGTACATTTTCCAGGAGCCCTGGTGCTTGAACATAGATCAGGAAGACCTTGTGGGGCTCATTACCCGTAGTTCGAATTCTAGGGATCCTGGCCCAGACGGGTTGTCCATGATGGTTCTGAAGGGGAATTTGTGCTTTTGGGCTGTTTTGTTATTAAAAGTGTTTGCGAAGATTCTGGAGGGCAAAAAACAAATTGCCTTGTGGTTGACTACAATCCTGGTCCATAGTTATAAAATAACGCCCGATCGCCCTATTGGACGTGCCCTCAAAAATCTTGCTTCTATTTTATTACGAGATTTGTTGGCATGGGCTAAAAGGGCCAGGAGGCTTGATCCCCATCAAACAGGTTTGATGAAGGGCACAGGGACAAATGCAGTTTGTCTTGAATCTTTTGAAACACGAGGCTAGGATAAAGTTGAAGATGGTTTTAATTACTTTTATTGATTTCTCAATGGCTTTCAACAGCGTTGATAGGGGCCTTCTGTGGTGGAAGCTTTTTAACTGGAGTTACCCTATAGCTCTTATAAGTATTTGTATTGCTTTACACACTAGCACATCAGTCCGGTTTAGATTGAATACTACTGGTACACTCTCAAGCACGATCCAACATTTCTGTGGCCTTAAACAAGACTGCGTGCTAGTGCCACATTTTTTTATAGCCTTTTTATCTCTGACATTTATGATACTTTTAAAGACACACAATGCTTCCCTCTTTCTTGGCAGCCAACAGAGCTTATTACCTTTTGTATGCCGATGATCTTGCTTTGCTGGATTTTACGTCGATCAGTCTGCAAAGACAACTTGCAGACCTGTTGGAGTATACGAGATGCAAAAAACGTACGATCAACATTAGCAAACCAAAGTCTTCCAATTTAGATCTGGGAATAAGTGACATTATTACAAATATAGGCGGTCTTTGGAGGAGCCTATTTTAGAGCAAGTTCTTAATTTAGTTTATCTGGGTTTTTCTTTAACTGAGGGACTCAGCTGTAACAAATCCCTCTTTTACCAGAAGACCAAGATTACGACTTTAGCTGTTAAGGCCACTTTAATTAATAAAACATTGTGTCACTTCTCAATGGCTGCGGTCATTGAGATTTATAATACAAAGGTGCTTCCAGTTCTGGTCTACATGGCTAAAACCTTGCTTTTTTATCCGAGTTAGAATTGGGCCAAACTTAAAGGTGAGTTTTGGCAAAAGGTGCTGAAATTGCCCTCTGGGGTCCCTGTCGCGATTTTGCGTTACGAGTTGGGCCTCTTGTCGATCACCGCTCATGTGGCATGGAAACACATTTTTCTATTTTTCTAAATAACGTTAGGTGTTAAACTCTCCTTGTGGTGGGAATTGAGACAGTTGATGGAGGGGAAATCTTGTTCTTCATTTAAGAAATGGGGTGTTGACTGCACTAACATTATGGTGAAATAGGATGTGAACCTCCCCCCTTCTGTAGGCAACTCCCCATCTTGCAAAAAAGAAAATGTGGGAGTGGGATCGGATTTTTACCATACAAGAGGTGTGCAGTTTTAAGCCATTTTCTGGAGTACTCCTTGATGTTAGATCTTTTGGGGCATTGCCATCATACAAGTTCAAGTTCCTGTGTCCTTCATGGAGATTTCAACTTTTGCACTTGGAGCTTAATTTACTCCCACCAAGAAAAGGGAGTGAAGCGTAAGCGGAGAACTTGTAGGTTTCGCAATTCTTCTTCTTTGTGACTTTAAATCTCCATCTGCCGGTTTTTGTATGACAACAAATTATGACATCTGGGAGTAATCGTTGGGCCCTAGCAGCACAAGACTTGTTTAGCTAACTTGGGACTAGTATGTTTTAATCATCACTGTATTGAATATGAAACCAAAATGAATTGTAATGTTTGATTTTTATTGATGGATTTTAGACATATTTTTTTTGTTTTTGTTTTATCCAAGAGTCTTGGCTGTAGCGGTTCGGTCTAACATGGCGACATCTTCTGATGATGATTGTATTTCAAAGAGGTTTCTTTAAATGCAAATAGTCGCATCTCACCGGATACTGGGTTTAGCCAAGAGGAAACCCGCTTAAGCATTAGTATAAGGTATTAATAACCCGGAAGGATACTGCGCCAAATGTTCCAAAATAAATGTGTTTATTTACAAAAATGCCCTTAGTTAATGACACGTGTTTCGGTCTCCCAGAGACCTTTCTCAAATCAGGGCTATTAATCTGTCATAGCACCATAACGTTATAACACAAAAGTTCAATGTAAGCATTTTGATGTGGACATTCATATTAATAACAATGTACAATTGTCCACATTACATAAAAAGTAAGAATTAAACAAAAAAACTGAGTTCAGAGTAGTGTTAAATGAACAGAAAAAGTCCAAATTAAAACAAAAAGCCAGACAAAAATAGGATGGGGAATGGGAGTGGTAATGGAAGGGGTATTTTTGAAAAAGATAAATACAAGACACTTATTAAATAAAGTACTTTTGAATGGGTAAAAGATTAGCTTTGAATTCATTGTGAGGCTCATTTGAAAAATTGAGTTTCTTTACCTTAAAGTTCCTCTAGTGCCCCTGTCACATTTGGCATTAATCCTCCATAGATAAAAGGGTTAGATCCCTACAGGTGTAAAATATTGACACAATCACCTTAGTATCCAAATAGTTAGGTAAGTTAGGTAATGTCTCTGAAGCAACAAGTATTAATATTCTAGATCTCACAATATACATTGATCAGAAGCAAATTAGAACATGCACATTTCAGAAACCTACTGAAGTCAACTCTACCCTACACGCGACAAGCTGCCATCACAAACCAACAATTCTAAACATACCATCAGGGGAATTTTTAAGAGCAAGAATAAACTGTCAGACCACAGAACACTTTGTCAAAGAATGTAATCTTCTGAAATCAAGATTCCTAGTTAGAGGATATTCAGAACAATGTGTCAACAAAGCTTGGGACAAAAGTCAGTTAATAACACAAGAGGAAACACTAGTAAAAATAAACAAAGTATTGGAACAACCAACTATTGGTTTCATCACCAAATTTGGCAATGACTACAGATACGTGAAGAAAATCCTAGCTAAACACTGGCATCTGTTGAAATTGGATGAGCACATCTCCAATTTTGTTGATGTAAAACCGAGGATTATTTTTAAGAGAGCACAGACACTGAAAGATAAGCTAATTCCTTCGAACCTACCAGACGCAACAGAGGAACCATTGAACTGGTTAACATCAACCACCAATGGATTTAGGAAATGCGGAACTTGTACCATGTGCAAATATGCACATGACAAAACAGACTCATTCTCCAGCGGCAATAATAAGATCTTGAAAATTAAACAACCTATAAATTGTAGGACAAAATATGTGGTCTATGCAATCATCTGTGTGTGCAAATTGGTGTACATTGGCAGCACGATCAGAGAACTCAGGACCCGAGTACGAGAACACCTAGCGAAAATCGGAAGCCAAGATCCCAGACTGCCACTTGCATGCCATTGGAAAGAGAAACACCAACTGGATGACAAAGCAGACATCCAGTTCATTGGTCTTCAAAGAGTCACATTAGGTAGACGTGGAGGTGACAAAGAGAAGAAACTCAGACAAATGGAAGCGAAAATAATCTGTAAACTCAATTCTACGGTAGCAGGCCTTAACACAGATAATGAGATGGTGTCCTTTTTATAGGAAACTAGTCACCAACTATACATTGCTGAGTGTGATTCCACATAAATCTCTCTATATTCTCATTCTCTCTTTACTTAAGGACAACCGACTATTTTTCGGCAATCAGCAGAACGAGAAGTAACATATGTTTGATTATTGATTAACTGAGTGAACCCAGCCCATTGTTACAATTGTATAATTATCCATTTGTTTGTCTTTTTATGCTAATCCACGCCTTTACTTCAATGAATGTTCTACTGCTAAAGGTTACCCACCTGTCACCAGGGTAGATTTCACAGTGCAGTGTTATTCGCGATTAGATATTGTCCACTCTATCATTGCACCGCCATTAAGAGAGCTCGAACCTTTATGTTCTCCTATTTTCATTGGAGGCCTATTTTTGGTACTTAATATGAATACCGAATATATGCCCATGAATCTGACTCGTACACAGTCATGCTGAATCTCTTAATACCACGTTCATAAGGACTTACTATACTGTATATATGAACGGACTCCATCCTAACATGGCCGCCAGTTTTACACTGGATTAAACATGGAGAAAGGACTGAGTTAGGGTTTTTGTCACCATAGCAATATAAACATTTACACTGAGGAAGCCTAATGGCGCCACCTCAAGATTCTTTGCAACACGCCATTAGACGCTGCATTGCTATACTAAGGTAAGAGACCGTCTGGCATTTCACCGCCCTCTTTTTACTCTGAAATACGTAGAATTCTTCGCACGCGAACGGGCGCATTTATCAATCCGACTTGTTAGCTACTCATGTCACGCATCTCCCATGGGGGATTATTAAGGAACTATGATACTTCTCTTTGAGAAGAAGCCTGAAAAAAAAGACTGTTAGAAACAAACGCAAGCTACAACATTACTATTATACTTTATAAAACGCCACAATAACAGAAATAATGTGACTTCACCGCGCATCAGCTTTAATTTTTGACTTACCTAACTATTTGGATACTAAGATGATTGTGTCAATATTTTACACCTGTAGGGATCTAACCCTTTTATCTATGGAGGATTAATGCCAAATGTGACAGGGGCACTAGAGGAACTTTAAGGTAAAGAAACTCAATTTTTCAAATGAGCCTCACAATGAATTCAAAGCTGATCTTTTACCCATTCAAAAGTACTTTATTTAATAAGTGTCTTGTATTTATCTTTTTCAAAAATACCCCTTCCATTACCACTCCCATTCCCCATCCTATTTTTGTCTGGCTTTTTATTTTAATTTTGACTTTTTCTGTTCATTGAACACTACTCTGAACTCTGTTTTTTTGTTTAATTCTTACATTTTATGTAATGTGGACAATTGTACATGGTTATTAATATGAATGTCTACATCAAAATGCTCCCATTGAACTTTTGTGTTATAACGTTATGGTGCTATGATAGATTAATAGCCCTGATTTGAGAAATGTCTCTGGGAGACCAAAACACGTGTCATTATCTAAGGGCATTTTTGTAAATAATTAATTTTTTTTTGGAACATTTAGCGCAGTCTCCTTCTGGGTTATTAATACCTTATACGGATTTTAGACATAGTTTGATATTGTGTGTTTCTTTTTTCATATGTTTTCAATTGTTTGTTTGTTTATTGATTTGATAATGCGCACCAAACCCTTGGGTAGCTGGGCGCAGCAGTACAAGAAGACTCTAGGCTTAGTTAGAGTGCCTGTCAGGGGCAGGTACATACATGTGCATACATCATATAATACAGTGCAGACATTTGCAAGTCGAGGAGCATAGAGGATATTGATGTGCTTATATACATGACAAATACCATGCTTAACATCACGTATACTTAAGGGAAAGCCTGCAGCTATGGAATGCAATGTCCGGTCTATTAGTTGCATTAGTAGTGTTAAGTGCAATGGTTGTCAAGGTTATGTCAAGAGGGTAGGGCGGCAGTAGGGGGAAGAAACGTTATGAGTCGTTAGTGCGAAGCCATTTGAGTGCATTATGTCTAAATTTGGCGTAGGGTTGGGGTTGTCTGAGGTCAAATGGGAGTGTATTCCAGGATTGCGCAGCTTTAACTGGGAAACTAGTTCCTCCTGCTGTGGTCAGTTTGAATCTGGGGATTTGAAGCATAGAAGTATTGGCAGATCTCGTGGGTCGGGTAGTGGTTCTCCTGGAGATGTCTTCCGACAAGTAAGGAGGTGCTAGATTGTTTAGGCATTTGGAAGTGAGAGAGACTGTTTTGAGGAAGATTCTATCCTTTATTTTTAGCCAGTGAGTCTCTTTTCTGAATTTAGTGATGTGCTCTCTATAGGGGATGTTCAGCATTGCTCTTAAGGCATTGTTTTGCAATCTTTGAAGTTTGTCAGTGACATACTTGTTGGCTCCTGAGTACAGGGCGTTGCAATAGTCCAGTCTGTACATAATAAGAGCATTGGCCAAGGTGACACAGCTGGCACTGGAGAGGAATGGTCTGGAGGCTCGGATTAATTTGAAAGTGTAGGCTGTTGTGGAGGCGAGGGAATTGACTTGCTTCTTAAGGGTGAGAGAGGAGTCGAGATAGAATCCTAGAGTTTTTACCACAGGCATAACCTTGATGATAGTGTTATCAATGTTAAAGAATGCATAGTTTGGGGTTTTTTGTTTTTTAAGTAAGGGAAAGACCCAAGATTCTTTCAAGTTGGTGGGTACTGTATTTGATTTAAAGGAGGAGTTTATGAGCTTCGAGATAAATGGGGCTAAGTCCCTAGCTGCATCCTTTATTATTTGCACTGGCCAGCTGTCGCCCTTGCAATTGGAAGGTTTCAGGGAAAGAATGACCTTTTCTGTGTCAATGATTGAGATAGTTTTGAAGCTGAAGGGCGGAATGGTTTTGGGCTCGGTGGGCAGTGGTAGTTGTTGATCATCGAGGGGCAGTGAGTCCTTTTTTTTAGCTATTTTGAGTTGGAGAGTGGAGATTTTATTTGATAGGGCGATTTGTATGTTAGTACACCATATCTTGTCCTTGGGGACAGTGTCTAACGGTTGTATGGGGGATTCCATTTATCGTAGGATGGAGAAGAGTTTCTTAGTGTTTGATTTGGCTTTTGTGAGTCTATCATCGAATACATTTTTTTTTTGTGTTGATGATTTGTTTCTTATAGAGTTTGGAGAGTTGAGCTAATTTATATTTGTTGTTGTCGGTAGGGGAGTTGCGCCAGATAGCTTGAAGCTTTCTTTTCTGTTTTCTTAGATCCTTGAGTTGAGGTGTTAACCAGGCATTCAAGTGCGCTTCCTGCTTGCCTTTGCGCAGTTTAATTGGTGCGATAGTGTCTAGTGCAGTGGTCATAGCTTTGTTGAAGGTGTCCACTAAAGTGTCTGGATCATTGTTATTTTCCAAGCCATTGATAGCGGGAAGGAGGAGAGGGATGAGTTTTTCGGCAGTCATATCTTTTTTACTTCTGGTAGGGAGGGTGGATATCATACTGATAGTTTTAGGGCTGAGGAGATCAATTGTGGCGGTGAAGCTTATCAGGTAGTGGTCCGTCCAGAGTTGTGGGGCGGTGTCAGTGATGGCAATGTTACAGTTGAGATCGGATACCCAGTCGAGGGTCCTACCCTTGATGTGGGTAGGGGAGAGGACTTTTTGGGTGAGCCCTTGATCATTACGTAGGGCTGCTATTGAATGGGCATGTTTGTTGTCTGAATCGTTGCAGCCAATATTGAAATCACCCATCAACAGGGTTTGAGAGTGGTTTTTAGTATTGTTCACTATGAAGCTAGTTAAGTCATCTTCGAAAGTTCCTAGTGGTCCTAGGGGCCTGTATATCAAGTGGATGGTTAGCGTGCAGTTGTTGGATAGCAGCAGTTTAGCTGTGAGTATTTCACAGGATGAGCAAGGAGGTGAGGTGGCGAGCCTAATGGGCAGGGTGGTTTTGGAGATGATGGCTAGGCCACCGCCTTTGGCGTTGGGTCTATCTACTCTCAGAATCTGGTGGCTGTCAGGTACAGCTATCATCAGAGTAGGTCCTGCTGCCTCGTGGAGCCAGGTCTCTGTTATGGCGAGTAGGTCCAGGCTGTCGTTGCTTAGGATGTCTGCAATTTCGGTGGCATGGGCTACCATAGATCTAGCATTGATGAGCGACCTGGTTAACGTCAGGGATTGGGATCGTGAGTAATTTTAATTGTATGTCTGTTTTGGCTCAAGTGCTTCTTTGTGTAAGTATGGGCAGGCACAGAGTTTACAGTGTCTGTTTTGGATGCCTGTGCTCGCTTAGCCAGGCAGTCGTTGTTTTGGGTGGAGGGGAGCCCAGTGGTATTACTTATTTTGTTTGTTTTAGGTTCATGAATGCAAGGTAATCTTGACCTGAGTCTCATGTTTCTGTCTTTGGGTGGGCTTGTTCTAGAAATAGCAAAGGCCATGATTGTGAGGAGAACAAGTGTGAGTAGGAGGGTCTGGGTATTTATGTTTTTACTCATGTTAGGCAAGTTAGTTGTGAGCAGTAGGTGCTTTAGCTAACGCTATCAGTTAGTTCAGATTAGCGCTGGTTCTCGCTAAATAGGGCTATGTCTATGTTAAATCTCCACAGTAGGGTCTGAGAGGTTATGTGCTAGTAGCTAGATGCAATTTTAATAGTGGGAGGTACAGTGTTTTGTACTGTTACTAGGTTCAATTTCTCTGTATGGGTTGAAGTGCTATATACTGGTGGCTGAGTGCAATTTCAACAGTATGGGTTCACCTAGATTCAACTGTCATGATATAAGCTGATAATGCAGTATGCAGGTGGCTAAATGCAGTTTCAGCAATAGGGGTTCACCTAGATTCGACAATCACAATATAAGCTAAAAATGCGGTATGCAGATGGCTAAATGCAGTTTCAACAATAGGGGTCCGATTCGACAATCACAATATAAGCTAAAAATGCAATATGCAGATAGCTGAGTACAATTTCAACAGTGGGAGATGGGTCGCTTTATAGTATACCTAGCTTCACTTTTCATGATATAGGCTACAATGCTAAGTGTAAGCAATTATGTGTATATATAACAGTAAAAGCGAGTGTCATTACCATGGTCTGCCTGTGTACACTTTCACAGTGAATGCAGATAGTCATTCGATGAAAATGGTAGTGTTAACATGGGAGTTGACTAGCAGTATTAGCATTGTAATATAGCCATAGACGAGGAGCTAGTTTGTGTGGGTGAATAGATGTGATTGTAGCAGTGTTCTGGCAACGTAAACAAGACCGTCAACAAGCAATTTACAGGCATTACCACCAATAGGCATTCTATCAGGGTAGTACACAGGGCACATCACATGAAATACAATGAGAGGCGTAGGGGGAGCATGGGACCAGTTTGTTGTAGAGTATGCGCAGCAGAGTTACTCGGCCTGAACCGGGAGTAAGTTGCGGTACGAGTCTCGGGTGAGTCTGTAGTTTGGAGGTGGGCTTAGCGCCACAAGGCTCTTTGGGATCATAAAGGTGAGGTTGGGGATGACCGGGACGTCGCTGCACATTATTTGGATTGGCAGTATGAATTATAGACGCTCATGTACTTACATGGTGAGGGGCTGTTAAGGCAGAATGTCTGGCCGACGGTCCGGACGGCCCGCGACAGGCTGGGATAGGCGATGGCCTTGCGTTCGCAGGCTTTTCGGGAGGAGGGCCGGCTCTCGCCTCCGGTGCATGGTTGGCTGCTTTAAGAACAGCTGCAGCCAATCAAAGAGCACTGTGGGCTGGGTGGGCCATTCATTATTTTATGAATGTATTTCACAATAAACTATAAAAAATAGAGCACATGTAAAGATATTTTATGGCGTGCTGCTGAGGCTCTGAACATTTTGCCTGTCTGTTGTTGACATATACATTCTACTTTGATCAATTCATCCTGTATTGCTTTCTGTGTGCACTGTCCTACAAATAGTTTGTGCTCTCACTACAACACAACTCCTGCAGCATTTTCACCTTTCTATGGGAATTATACTGATCATGTGCAATAGCCAAAGTTGAAATGCATGTTGATAAATGTGATTGCCGCGTGGGTTTAGGAGATAGCTCAGTGTGTTTAGCACAAATTGCAGCGATCTGTGTGCATGTGCAAGATTATAATACTAAATTCCAGCAAGGCCAACTCAGCCTTTCCTATGTTTGAAGTTGATGAATCTGCAGGAATGCACACTTTGCTTTTCCGTGCAACAGGTGCTATTATTAGCAATGTACCTGTACTAGATAGTGGTTGCAATAAAAAAAAAATATTGCATCAATAGGCATCAGTATGGTGAAGGTCTAGACATTGGTTTCTTCGGATGGAGGCTTGTAAAACCTAGGAAGCCAGCTCCAATGAAGACTATAAAGTGTTAGTCCGAGAGGTGATTAGACATGCAAATTCAAGACTGTGGAACCAAAGATTTTATGCTTCTATCCTGGCTTTGCCAGGAAGACAACACAGTGATCCTGGGCAACTCATCTTATTTCACTGACATTACTGTACTGTCTTCCTTGAAAAGATTGGCTTCCCACATGCTGAGAGTATTGTTTAGCCCATTCATTAGCTGATCTGACTTTTTATGTAGGCCATTTCAGTGGAAGAGGTCCTAGACAGAAGAGAGCGTATCAGATATTTCGGGCCTCTGGCAAGCATATTTTAAGGTCTGCTCATTTGGCCAAAAAAAACAGTTGGCTTTTTTGTACATCTGATTTGTTTTTGTGCGTGTTTATAAAGAACAATTTCACAAGCCTGTGTTTAGGACCAATTTAAAGCTTTAAAATACAAATAGAAGCCCAGATATAATCTTTTAGGATGTTGGCACCTATATACTTCCCTTGATGATGGAGACAATAAAGCTAGAATCAGTCCCATTTTGCATAATACACTTCTATAACATTTGTTTTAAAAATTGTCATGTTAGGTTAGGTGATTTGTCTACTTTCTGAGTCAGATCTATAAAATGGGATTATTTTAGTGAATATTAAGTAATAGGAAAGCAAGTGGTAAAGTGCAGAAATAGCAGAGTGGGTGCAAATCCCAGGTTCACCTTTTAACCAATGTGTAATCCTGGGCATCTCTTTTAATCTTACATTGCCTAATCTGTCAAAATTGCCAGTCCCTAAACCATTCACAATTGTCGCCCTTCAGAGTGATTTTGTTCTCAGGGTACGATCTTCAAAACAGCTTCACTCATGGTTTCACTGGCTATAGCATTGCTTCCTCTATAATAATAGTGAGCATTGATATATTACACACCAGAGCCACTTGTTTCTTTACTCTCTAACGGCAACCGTACTTGAAAACCATGTCCCTCTTCTAATCTCAATCTGTCTGAATATGCACACCTTCCCGGTAGCTTCTAATCTTCATCCACTATCTATGCTATGGTAGGTGTGTCTTTCTCCTTGCTTCCAATTGGCCTCCTGTATCCATGCTTCAGCATGTTTGTATTCTGTGAAGGAGCTAATCTGTGTCGTCTGTCTATTCTGGATTATGTGCACTGTTTGCATACGATCTGTGTCCTGAATGTATACTATGTCTGGTGTACCTTTCCCGTGGCTGCTAATGATGAAGAGTGTCCTGTGCCCATGCTACACTGCAAGTAGCATTGTCTTGGACTGCAGACATTGGCTTTGAAAACCCACTTGTTTATCATTCTTGGTGAGGAAGGATAGTTCAGGGGAAACACGTTTGTCTTGGAAGCAATACAACGCAGTGCAACGCAGTGCAACGCAGGTTTGAATCTCGATCCCACACTTAGAAACGACTCGCTGGTATTACGCACGTTATATTAAACCTTATGGTCTTAACCAAGTGTGCTGTCAGACACTTTATTCATAAGCAATATGTGTATTCTTGCATCTTTTCCTTGTTCTGTATTCCTGTTGAAAACAGCTATTGGAAAATCCAACAGTGTGGGCTCTTGTGCAGGCATTGGACAATTGCCAGGCACTGTCATAGATAGTACTATTTTGGCAGTACCTGAAGAAATGCAGATCTCATATCTTTCAGACTTGTTTGTAAGATTCCTTGAGTTACCTTAAGAGCGCACAGTAAGGCCAGGGCACCTAACCTCTCAGTTAAGCTGTTCTTTACATCTTAAATACTGTGCATTAAACCATTTGGAGTTTGTTTTCCTGGTGGTGGCCACCCTAATAATGTATGGGCTTGTCTTACCTATCCCAGACCTTCAGATTCCTCCAGGCAGTCTTCAAATATGTGGATTACACTGGGAGGGCTGGACTCCCCAACCCTAATCTGTTCTTTCTTCAGTCATTTTCAGTTTTGCAATATATTCCAGGTGGGAAGAGTACTTTCTCCTCTGGGAAATTGCACTTCTACCCTTAAGTGTTATCTTCAGGAAACAGCCAAATGCCAGAAACTTGTGAAATTTACACAACTAAAAATAGTGTAAACCATTTTACTAGGATTTTAATGTCATTGAAAGTCATGCTAAATTGTATGCTCAGTAATTTAGGAGCAATAATCTAACCAAAGACACAGGGTCGGGAGCAAAAGACATTGCCCATGATCCGGATTTTTCATGTAAAAGTAACTGTTTTTGGGGAATTGTTTTTCTTTTGAAAATGATCAGTAACTGGGTGTTTTTTAACAAGTCACCCAACACCTAGGATAAGTGTGGTTGCAACATTAGAGGTCTGCGTCATTGCAATGGCGGCAATACTACCATCTAGCATTCAATGGCTTAGCTGGCCTGCTCTACATACTCTTCAAGTATGTGTTTGTGATGAAATGGCTTCTGCTCTGCAGGAGTGCAAGGAGGAGGAGTGGCTAAACTGCCAACCCAGCCCCCACACGTCTACAAACCAACAGTGATCCCAATCATAGAGGTAAAGCAGGCACCGGCAAGAGATATACCTCCTTCACCTTTCGTCGTAATGTGGGCTGAAGAAAGCTATACCCTCAGAAAGGGTGTGAATGTGAACCAGTAGTAACCCAAGCAGCAATAGTTCAACAGTTCCAAAATATAAAATGTCCAACTGGGGTTTGATAAAAAATGAATACTTTCATTACATAAATCAATTGTACACAACCTAGTGTGCGGTACAAATGTCCTTTAACATTAATATTAACTGACAAACATACTATCAAAAACCAACCCGTTATGGAAGACAGAGAAATGCAGAATGTGAAAATGCATCACTCTGAATAGTTGGCAGGGAGGAAAAGCAGGCATAAAATGCAACAAGGAGATTTAAAAGGATATGATTTGTAGGAAAAAAGTGCAAAAGGGATTTACCGGTATCTAGGACCCCAAAAGGTGGACCAAGGAGGCAGGGTCCCTTCAAAGTTTCTGATTTTAATGTGCGATGGTTTGATGATGTGGAGCCAGTCTTTGAGATGCTGCACATGCGGGACAAACCAGGTTTGGGTGCAACGAGTCATATTGGTCCAAATGGTGAGTTGGCATGGCGTTTGTTCAAAAGCGGGTACTCTATGCAGTTCAAATGCAGCGGTTGAGCAATGCGGTTCAGATGGCTCACCAGGATTGGTTCAAAGGTCGAGTTGGTTTGAGATGTTCAAAGCAGCTGGTACCGTTTGACATATGAAGCGATGCTCCAGCAGTTTGGGTTGAGGTCTGGTGGTTCGAAGCTGTAACACTGATGGTCCAGTGCCATTTTCGGGAACAAGCAGTTTGCAGTTGTCTTCAGCAGCAAGCTGGTTGTTCAAGTCAAACAGGTGCCATTCTCTACCTGGTACGATGTTTCGAGAGCTGGTTTTGAAAGTGCAGCAGTGGCAGTTCGAAAGTATCAAAAGCAGCATGGTGGTAACGTTGTTCTGAAGGGTGTCGAACATAGTTTGAAGATGGCTTGAAGTGGTTCAACAGCAAAAATGGATCATGGCTGTTCTGGCCCGCAGGATGCTGTGGGCCCCAATACAGGGGCTCGGGAAGAGATGAGTCCTTGGTCTTGTTCTTCCATCACAGTAGAGGCTGGCTATCACCTGCATGGGTCCTTCACCTACAGTCAAGGCCTTGGGTACCAGTGAAGCTAGCAGGGAAGCAGGTCTTGCTCCAACAGCAGTTCACCCTCAATGTGCCCTTGGAGTGGTTAGGGACCTGAGTTTGCCTCTGCCTTGAAACACCTGTCTGTACTTCTGTCCGAGGGCTTTGGAGAAGACTACTCTCCCAACAAGGTCCAGATGAATTCTTGTTTGGCTTGGATGAGTAAAAGGTGAAGCATAGCAGGGATGGGAGACCCCCCCTTTTGTGGAAAAAGCACCAGTGGATTGGAGGGAAACAAACCTGCTTTAAGGGGTCCAATCCCTGTCCTTGTGACAAGTGGTTTTTGCCTGGGTGTATCATACCCAAAGTGCTTTGTGCTAAGCAAGCGTGTATGGTAGGAAGGAGGGAGAGGTACAGAGAAAAGCAAAATGGTGAAAACATTCCCCAACTGCGCTGAGCTCCCACTGGCTACACTAATCCCCCCAACCCCTACTCAGACCCATAGCATCAAAGGCCCTTTGGTATGCAACATCCTAGTGTGAGGCCAGTCTTTTCGTCTAGGGTGTTCCCTTTCTTTGCTGTTAATGAGGACAGCTCTTGCTGAGAGCTGTCCTGCTGGAGAGAGGTGTTACCCAACCTCACACAGGAAAAAAAGAGAGGCAGCTCCCACGAGATATTGTCCTCCTTGGTGCAGACGAGACAGCCAGTCTAGGGAGAATACACATAGCCGGTCCGCGGCTTGCCTGGGCTCACAGTGTCGACATGCGCAGAATACACATCAGCTGTGGTTTAAGAAATGTATTACATTAGCAGCCCCATACACCAAACCCAGGAATGGCTTATGTTGAAAGATTAAGCTATCCCCAGGATGGTACTTCATGATAATTATGTAGTTTTGGAACAGAGGGGAAGATGTTATATGCAGCCTCTGCACTGCAGTGACTTGGCTGGTACAGCAGCTGTCAAAAGGGCCCCAGTGACCTTTGAACTTGCTCTTCGCCAGTGGAGAACAGGTGCTGCAGATCAGGGGTCTGATGCCACAGGGCACGTCTATCACTATGCTTTTGGCACGGAGCTTAATGAAAGGGGGCTGGGGTCTGGCTAGCATGGGTAGTAGACCACCCTTTCTGAGATAGAATTACCAGCAGCATTTTTATTAAATAATACAAATCAGAAAAGTCAGGGCTCTTACACCCTCGTTGGATGGCAAATCCTTACAGTTTTGCAAACAGTGCGATGTGAACCCATGGGAGTGTGGTGCACTATCTGATATTAAATGTACTCGTTTAAAACAATACCTCCAAGACATCTGAATTATTGGCTACTGGTGTCTACAATAGACACCAACCTACCAACCGTGAACGCTGTATCCATCGGCGCTAAGAATTACGCGTAAAGCTACAGCCATATCGGTCCCATACTTTGGCAAAACATTCAGAGTACTCGCGGTCATGACTCAGGTTACCAGACGCTTCCCTGTCACAAGGGGCACCCTTCCCCAGTCCAGGGCTTTCATTTACCCATCTTTTGCTTTTTGTGACTTGTTGGCTTGAATGACGTCAATGGAATAAATTGACAAAGCCCAGACCTAGAGGAGGGTGTCCCGGTAACATGGGGTCACCTGGTCAGTTTACCACAGCCACTCTCTCAAAATGGATGAAACCTTTCCACAGGCATTGGTCTCCACAGGTTGCACAATACGGCTTAAGCCGGGTATGGAGTAGTATTTCTCCCCCACTGTCAGGGTCACTGTCACACCTGTGTAGGTTTTCTTTGAGAGTGCAATTACTTTGGGAATCTATCCAGGCGGCCTGCCGACGCCTGCCAAGACGCCGTAGTTGTATGGATTGGTGAAATGGCGATTTGGTCTGCCAGTGAGCATGACCAACAACCTACAAACCGATTAGAGACCCACGAGTTTGAACTTCGAATGTCACTGATATATTCACACAAAATTGAGGTAAATGAAGATATTGGAAGAAAGGAAAGTTACAAAACGTGTTCTCTGCCGGGAATGTTGTCCCAAGTTCTTCAGGTTGTCCCCATTAGCGCGGATTTGGAGCCGCTCGGCCCTGTGCTTCCGCGCACCTGACTCCCGCTGTTAGGCAGGTGAGGTTTTCATGGACCGTATCGAACAGGCCTGCTGGAGCGTGGCTTATGTGAGCTCAGGCCACTTCCTATGTTCCCGCTGTTGCTTTTTTTTTAAGTGCCTGGAGGAAGCCATTAAAAAAGTCAGAATAGCGTTCATAATTCAAAAGAAACGCTCCTGTCTGTAACACATGCCATGAAGGAAAAGCTTGAAGCGAGGCCGTATTTTGACACTGCGCGAGCGCGGGCCCCGTCCCCTTCCCGCTCCTTTGAGGTTCCTGCCTGCAGACCACAGCTCTGTTCCCCTGCCAACTCGTTGGAAGTGTTTAGTGACTGGAGGACGGCTGCCTGCTCCCTTCAGAACTTCACACTTCATTTTTCCAGATCCCCGTGAGCAGCAGCAAATGTTTCACCAGCCTGGTTTGCCGGCTACCGCCATTAATCAGACTTAGGGCCCAAGGAGCTCTCCAGGCCTGTCAAGGCAATGCGCTTTTATTTTCAGGCTGCGTCAGGTGGTAAGTGAGGGCTCGCGTTTTTAAAAAAAAATACTTTTTGAAAGGGAGGGAGGGGGTCGATTGCAAAGGTTGTTGTTGGACAATGGCCAGGTACTGCGTGATAAATGCAACACAAAGAGTGGCTGCTTTGTCGAGACCTGAAAAGGTATTAAGGGATGATGGATGGCTTTGCTTAGCGACTTTTACAGGCATTTGAAGTGCACTTAAGTCTGAGAAAGATGTTCGTAGGCGGCGCTCACCAAACATGCATTTGGATGAAGATTGGCAAAGCCAATAGTGTTGCGTTTTTCATAGTCATGGTTAGGGCATTACCCATTTGTGAAAACATGGCGTCACAGATTCAGAGTACTTCTACCCTTTATGCTGCGAGGTCAGGTTCTGCCCTCTCGCTGCGTTGTCGAACATGCACTCCACAGCATTCCATGCCCTTAGCTGCCAAAAGCTTAAACAAAGCATGGAATATGTAGCACGCTGCCCTCAATCGAGTTCATATTCTTTTATAGTTGGCACTTGGCGTCCGTACAACAATACGCCAACAATAATTATATACACCAATACTACTGCAGAACACACAGGATTCAGGGTCGGACTGGGCCATAACACTGTTTCGGGCACCCTTGAAAATGTGGCACACAGTTACAAATGTCTATTCATTCCTTTTGTGACACTGTTTAAATAGTACCCAAGGGGGAGTTTTTTGATAAAATCTGATGCAAATTGTGCATTTGCAAGAATATTTATTCAGCAACACTGGTCAAAACTATTGGCAACATTAGTAACTCATCAAACTGGCCCTCATTGTCCAAAAAATTGGGCCACTTGGACCAAAAAAACAGGCCCACACCAGCATTTTGCGTTTTTGTTCAACCATGGGCCTATTGCTGTATAGACCAGTCTGACCCTGAAGCCATTGCCTGTTTCATATCTGTGGCTTTATGCATTCAATTATTTATACATGCCCCCCCCCATTCCATTTAGGAGGTGGCATTGCAGTCCTGGTTGTTTACCTCGAATTCTCAGGCTTTTGGTCCTGGATTAACACTGGTGAAATCCAGGACTACAAGTCCCAGAATGTAAAGTGAAAACAGCATTGCATCAGCATCTCCCGAAAGGAATGGCGCACAATGCCAGACTGCAAGGGGGTTAGAAGAGAATGAAGAGTCAGGTAATGAGTTACCTGGGTATAGGCAGCTCGTTCAAGAATGTTAGAGAGAAAGGGCAGAAGGGAAATAGGACAGAAATTAGCTGGGGAAGGTGGATCAAGAGAAGGTTTTTAGAATAGGGAGAATAAGCGCATGCTTAAAAGCAGCAGGAAAGCAAGCTTGTAAAAGAGAGGAATTAATAAGAGAAGAAAGATAGGGATGAAGATTGAGGTATAATTCAGGGATCACAGAAGTAGGTAGAGGGGCAGCAGGAGAAGTCATGGGATGAGCATGAGTTAAGAGAGCATAAGAATCGAGGTACGTAAAGGGAAAAACCATAAAAAAAGAGTAAGATAGTGGAAGAAGAGAATCAGAAGAAGGAAGAGAAGGAGAAGGAGTGAAAGCAAGACGAAAATGTTCTACTTTAGATCGAAGGTAGTTTGTGAAATCAGAAAAAGAAAGGGACGAGAAAGCAGAAGGATCAGGAGAAAGAAGAAAGGATATTGTGTAGAAACTGATAAAGATGAACAAGGATGGTGAGATAGAGAAAGTGTAAGTTCAGAAAAGTAGAATTTCTTAGCAGTGAGTGAGGCAGAATCAAAAGAAGAATGCAACATTGAGAGCATAGCCAGGTGGGAAGGGGAGTGAGAATTTGCCCAAAGCCGCTCGGCTTTAAGCAAGCTACAGCAAAGGGAAATCAGACTTGGAGTGAGCCAAGGCTGTGAAACGTTGTGAGTAGGGGAGAAGAAATGTAGAGGGAAAGTAGAATCAAGAACAGATTGTACAGAAGAGTGCATAGTAGTGGCAGCTAAGTCAGGAGAAAGAGAGGAGAAAAGCAACATTTGAAGAAGGGAAGAGCTTAATGATGAGAAAAAAGAAGAAGAATCAAAGGAAGAAAGATTACAGCACATAAAAATAGTCGGAGGGAGCACAGAGGGGAAAGAAAGAGAAAGGGGAAAAAGAGAGAAGTAAATGATCAGAGGCGTAAAAGGGAGAAGAAGAGACAGAAGAAAGAGGAGAAAAAGAAGAGAAGATTAAGTTAAGGCAGGAGCCAGACTAGTGAGAAGAAGGAAAAGGAAGGAAATGCAGATGATAAGAATCAGCAAGAGAAAGCAGAAGGGAGAATATAGAACTAGTGGCGGGAAAGTTAAAATCCTGAGAAGGAAAAAAAGGGGAAGAAGATGGAAGGAGATGAGATAAAAGAAGATCAAGATGTTCAAGAAGATCGGTGGGTGGGCCAGGGGCCCGTAAACAACAAGAAAAGAAACATGAAAAGGATTAGAAAAGGAAGAACAATGGTATTCAAAGGAGGGAAAAGTTGGAAGATCAGAGCGGGGAGATAGGAGAGTCCAGGAAGAATTGAAGAGAATTCCAGTGCTGCACCCACGCCTAAGTGGATGTGGGGTATGGGAAAAAGAAGTAGAGGCCATATGAGGAAAATCAGGAGTTAAAGAGTTATCAGGGGTAATCAAGAATACAATGTGATTTATTACAGATAGAACAAACATTTAGAAGACCAAAATAGAATTGTGGAAGAGAATCAGGGGAAATGGGAGGCAGGACAAATTAGATTCATTACATAGACCATCAGGGGTAGCACTGCAGAAGTGCAGTCGGTTATCCTAGATGGGATAGGACAAGACATAAAGGCAGAGAGAAGAAAGAAGAAAAGTAGGCAAGTAAATGACTGTCAGCACATGATTTGCCACAAACAGAAATAAATAATGAAAATCAAAGCCTTTCAAAAAGGGTCACCTGTGAAAATAAGGGGGGTGCCCAAGGCTACAAATGTCCAAAAAGGGCTCCTTAAGTTAGCAGTCATGAGGAAAACATGGCTGCACCAGTCACCAAACACAGGAAGCAGGATGAGTTGTACGGCCAACAGCAATGGCGATAAGATGGCGATGGAATGGTCACGAAGAAGTCAAATTGGAGGTCCCGGGATGATGACACAAAGTCAGTGGCAGATGGCAATGAGAGAACAGTGCAGAGGCCAATCCAAGGAAAGGCAAGAAGTTAGAAAGTCAGAAAAGATGGTAACAAGGAGGCAATTTATAGCAGTGAACCAAACCCCAGGCATCAGGGTGCTAATTACAGTAAGTGTGAGGTTAGATAGAACAAGTGTATGACCACGCATAAGGGTACAGACATTCGGTAGATCTTGAGCGCATAATCTGGCGGAGCCACGCCTCATGATACGGGGGCAACTGCCAGTGTAAAGAAAAGCATGAGAGACAAAATTAGGGCAGGTGCACAGTCTGGGAAAGCCATGACCCATGGTACAGGGGCTACATCAGGTGTGCAGCTGCACAGAAAGACACGTTTGGAGTAGGTGCACAGTCTGGGAAAGCCACACCTCATGGTATGGGGGCTACATCAGGTGTGCAGATACAGGTAGGTGAAAATCGACATTGGTAAGGGTGCACAGTTTGAAGAGACTCACCTCAAGGTGCGGGGGGCTCCATCAAGTATCCACATAAATGTAGGTAATACATGACATTGGTAAGGTTGTACAATTTGGAAAGCCTCATCTCATGGTGCATGGGGCTATAGCAAGTAAGCAGATACAGGTAGGTAAAAAGCGACATTGGTAGGGATGCACAATTTGGAAAGCCTCACCGCGGCGGGGCAAGGGCGTAGTGTTTAGCGCATTCCCCGGAGGGAATCCCCGCTTCCTGGTTTGGCCACGCCCCCCCTGGGCCTACCAGCGTCTTCCCAGCTCCGCAGCAGTGAAGCCTGCGGCGGGGCAAGGGCGCAGTGTTTAGCACGTTCCCCGGAGGGAATCCTCGCTTCCTGGTTTGGCCACGCCCCCCCTGGGACTACCAGCACCTTCCCAGCCCCGCAGTGGTGAAGCCCGCGGCGGGGCAAGGGCGCAGTGTTTAGCGCCGCGTGGTGTTCAGCGCAGCGGGAGTGTGAGGCCTCGAGGGACAAGAACTGGACACGGGACACAGGACACAGGACACAGGACTCAGAACACTCAGAACACGGAGGTGAGCACGGGAGGAGGTCCGCGATGGAGGCGAATGGTGGGCCCCTGGAAAAGTCTTCTGACTCTTTAACCCCGTTTCCCCTGCTCTTATTCTGCCCTCCACCCACTAGTCACGAATCCCCATGCTGAAACCTCAGCGCAAAACTTTGATATTAAGGAGACAGCGCCCTCGGGGTACCCCCAACCACCGCAACGGGCATCATCACGGGGGCCAGTGGGCCATCTGAAGGTTTGTCTGTCACTAAGTCTATCTTCAATCAGCCCTTGTCTACCCCTGGCACCTCAGTAGTGATACATAATGTGCCCCAAGGAATGGCCCAGCGTTTACGGTCGGAAACACACTTGCAAGTCAGGGCAGTTTCTGGCGGCAATCCGGAAATTAAGTCTATCTTCGATCCAAAATATGGTTGTAGTCCCGGCCACTACCATCAATCTCATTACCCATGGTACCCCCTCAGCCCTTGTGTCATCCCGCTTGGCTGCAAGGGACAGTCTGATGCAATCTGCTCAAAGGGGCAAACCCTCATCAAGCTCCCTTAACAGCTCCCACAACAGCTCATGGAGTGATATACTCTCGTCTACAAGTTCAGGGGCAACCCCCCCCCTCTGTGTGACCCCTCTACGGATGGTCGAGGACATTAACCGAATAACTGCTGACAGTAACCATGAGCCCATTTTGTCCTCTGACCGATTCACTGAGGAGGTGCCCCCCTATAGGGGGTGTGGGTGCACCCAAGTTCTGGCGGAACTGGCCATCATTAAGGATCTGCTACAAACCCTGCTTGAGGCCCAAAGTAAGGGAGGTGGAATTGTCCAGGAGGAGGAGCCAATGATCACCACCTCAGTAGCTGAAGGGCATAAGCTGCCACTCCAGGAAAGTCCCCTGGAATCTCTACCTGTACAGGTCCCTTTGGTACTGGTCACCCCCAAAGGGACTACTGTTCACCAAAAGCCTGCTCTGGCCTCTGCCTCCGTGGGCCCTGAATGCACTGAACCCAAAGTTCAGGATTCGTGGAAGTTGGGGGGTCAGCTCAAGTCTCCTGAACAAGGAAATCCCAAACACTCTGTAGTCTTTCTTCAGGGGGTGCCCAAACTGGCAGCAGACAAGAAGGAGCCAAGGGACGCTCTACTTAATAAATGTTTATATTGGCTGAAAACCTCAGGGGGTTGCCCTTTTGTATGCAGAGAGGCTTTGGCGGGGTGCAGCAGAATTACTAGTATGGGCAAGAACATCCTGGACAGCATTAAACTGATCTTCTGGGATCGTAGTACAGTGCTCAGGGTTTTGCGAGGTTGTGGACGGGCAGGCCAGTCATCGAAGAGTCAGATCTCAATCAGTACGCCCCCTTTTTTCAGCTCTGTTGCCCCCTTTAGATCTACCATAGCAAATACTAGGGTCTGTTGCAGCAATAGCCCCCTCTCAGGGGCTAATCTGACTATCTTGGGCCCAAAGCGCCATGGGTATTGGCGGAGGCAAGGGGATGGTGGGACCGGATTATTGGCCCAAAGATATGTTTAGGGTTTTCAAGGGAGGGGCGGATTGTTTGCACTGCCCCGTTGCTTTCTACGTTGTTGATTCTTTGTAATTCTGTATCAGAATTGTACCCTCATTTTTAGAAGTGTTTTTGTAGGATGTACTTTGATGGTCTTTTCTTGGCAGAATAAAGTTGTACCGTACCGAAAGCCTCACCACTTGGTGCGGGGGACTACAACAAGTATGTGTTAGAGTTTGGTAAAAAAGAGATATTGGTAAGGGTGCATAAATTAGACATCCTCACCTCATATTGCACACATATTTGAGCTGAGCTCTCAACTATGAATACAATAGTGTGGCCTAGCAGTTCACGAAGGACCAAATAGGTTGGTTGCAAGTGGCATACAGTACAGCATAGGATAGCAGAGTCACTGTAGGTAGCTACAATGGCATACAATAGCAGCAGAAATACTGATACTAGCAAATTCGGTGGGTTGCAGATGGCATACATTAGCAACATAAGCTCATAGAGTCACAGTAGGTAGGTTGCATGTAAACACCAATTGTGGCAGAAAGCTAATAAGGTCAAGGTGAGTAGCGAGTGAGTTATATTTACTGTACAATGTGGAACATGATGTTGCTGTGAAAACATTGTAAATTAATATATGTGGATCACAGTAGTGGACAACCTGGCTCGTGTTAAGGACAGTAACTTGCCGGCTCGATGTGCACAGAGAGCAAGTCATGGAGGGAGTGGGTTCAAGGCTGAGTCAGCGCGGGCCGGAGAAGCTTTGCCCCGTAAAACAGGGGGCTACATCGGCAGCGCTGGGTGATAGTAGCCTGGTGGGATGCTGTTTGTTACGATTAAGGCAGCAGAGGACTTACCTGGCATCACAAGGGCAGAGAGATATGTAACAGGACAGATTTGTCTCGGCAGTTGTGTATATGCGCTAGTCAACAGGATGCACAATGTGCAAAAAGGTGGTAGAGAATGTGGGTCACGACATACAGAACGTAATTATATGCCTTCCATTCCCACGGATTGGAAAGAAAGTAGCTGCCTGAGACCAATAAGCTGCATGCAAGGTAGGCCAAAAGGGCATGTCTTCCTGATGCAGCAAGTAATAGAAAATAGAAAAATGTGGTGACCATTTTCAAATGCAGCTGGCACTCCAGATATGAATAATGAAGCACAGCAGGGCCTACCTCGAGGGCGCTGTTGTCTCCCGGTGCTGCTGTGCCTGGCAGGGAAGGGCACTCAGATGTTGTTTAATTCCATTGATGTTGTTACAGTAGTGGATGCTAAAGGGGCCAGACAGGGGTTAATGGCCTTAAGAGCAGACCTTTAGAGGGTGCCGGCTTTGTCTGCCGGCTCCTGCAGTTTGGAAAGAAAGTAGCTGCCTGAAGGCAATCAGCTGCATGCAGGGTAGGCCAAAAGAACATGCCTCCCTGATGTGGCGAGTAATAGAAAAATAGGGTGGCCATTTTCAAATGGAGATGGCACCGCAGATAGGAATAATGCAGGGCTTACCTCGAGGGCGCTGCGGTCGTTCAATACTGCCGTTCCTGGCAGGGAAGGCATGCATTAGACACGAAGCACACATGCACTCCACATGAAGAAATGCAGACACTAGGTAAAATATTTATACATGAAGAATATTAACGTAGCATCAACAAGAGAAAAATAACAGTAACAGAAGCAATGTACACATTATATGCAACATGAACAATATGTGAATATAGCTCACTAATATAGAAACAAGAGTGTAATTGGGCAGCCACCTTCTTTAAAATAGAAGCCACAGCATGCTTTTAATTAAACGAAAGGCCCCTGGACTTTGAGAGAACTCAAAATGCTGAATCCACAGAAATACGGTATTACCCAAATTGGTTGTTTACAATTGTTCGAATGAACAATTGACTGAATTTAAAGGGTCACAATTGACCTTTTCACAATTGACCGAAAATATATATATATATATATTTATATATATATATATATATATATATATATTTATATATATATATATATATATATATATATATATATATATATATATATATATATATATATATATATATATATATATATATATATATATATAATAGTTTGGTAATATATATGGGTTTTGGGGGGTTTGGTGTTGGGTGGGGGGTTGTGGGGGGTTTCCCCCCACATATATGGTACAATTGACCTTCACAATTCGGTCAATTGTGAAAAGGTCAATTGTCATTCGACCAGTTGTAAAACGATCAATTCGTAGTCAACCAGAAATACAGATCTGCACAAAGCTCAGACAGTAGATAGCAACCCAAGCCAAGGTTTCCATGAACAAGGGGGGATAGGAATGGCAGAGCGAAAGCATGAGGTAACACTTCGCAAGAGGCAAACAATATATTCCCAAATTAATTAAGAGCGCAACCAGTCTTTGTCAGCCAGGTGCAAGGACACAGTAAGCCGAAAAATTCCATGAAGAATAACTCAAGCGTGTACCCAGTGGCAACAGAAAACACAGCACATATGCTAATATTAGATAAAACTTTATAAGGTAATTCGATTTAATGCATGGTCTCATCACACGTGACCCATAATTGGAAGACATTGCCGATTAATTAGAAGTGAACACAGATAGGGCACCGGCCATACTCACTACATGTACACACAGAGATGAGATGCAGCACCAGGCAAAATACAAAGAGATCACCCTGGCTCATGGCCTAGAAAGGAGGGATGGTAACATTTTTAATGAACAATGACCGGTCCATGGGCTTCTCTCTCGCTACCCCTTGTCTGGCTCATGTATTCACAACCTATCAATTGTCCTAGGTTGGTTAATAAGAAACCAACCAATCAAACCCCTCAATGGTATGCCACCCATGAAATAGCTTGCCAACCAATCACTTGGTGTAGGGATGCTGTATTGTTACCTTTATCAATTTAGAGGTGGAGCTATCAGATATGCGTAACCCAATCAAACGTCTAATACATATAGAGTGTACTCCCCGTAGTTTTTTTGGAACAAATGTGTTGTGATAATGTCAGTGATGACTAATTTGTGGTATTTAACCAATTGTTTTCTATGTATCTTCTGAGAGAAAAAAGATTCTAAGGCTTGTATACTATCCCTGCTTTGTTTGGATGATAATAAAGCTGGATTTTGCCTTGCACTTTGTCTACTTCGTCTTTGAGTCAGGTTTGGATTGACGCCTAGTCCTATGGGTAATTTGGGACTTTCCTGGGACGTCTTAACACCCATTTCCTTTGTTCATTTAAATTGAGTGTATTTATGTGGGTCATCTGTACCAATCACCTGCATTCTGGTGATATTCTGTCGCCCCCTTCTCCGCCTAACGTAATATTCATCCACCGAGAAGGATATATTTTCGACGACGATAGATTACCCACATTTCATCCAATTTGCATTCCTGTCCCATAATAATGCTTTTTTTTGTAAGCACTAGTTTACGATGATTGTGCTTTGTAAACAGAAATTGTCTTACATTTTGAAAAGCCCTATCAACTAAATAAAATCTCTCATTATACCATATGTACTTTCCAGCAGAGGCAGCTATTTCTGCCAAGGCCTGCTAAATATTTGGATTTTCTGACCAACATAGGTGTGTCTTTAAATAAAAGTTCCATACTTCAGGCTTCCCTGTGTTACTGTATTGGAACCCACAGTTCTAATTATGAGGCACTATTCAGTGTGCTTAATAGATCCCCTGTTTGATTTTTTCATCATTTTATTTTGTATTACCACAGGTTGGGTACAATTTTAACATCTCCAAATGTTGCAGTCATTTAGCGTCATTGCACCAACCATGGTTTTGTATCTAATGTCAAGGCATCATGAAGTAAGACACAGACAACAGATTCAATGTTCCAAACACACAGATTCATTAAAGTGAATCTCAGGATGGTAGAAGGCCTAACCTGCCCTATGCTAAGGTGGTATTTCCATACCTGAACAAAACTAAGGTACCTCTGGGTCCACAAGTTCAACTTAAGAATCTGTCTGTGTCAAAAACCTATCCCTACTCTCACAAATAAGGGTAAACAACATGTAGGCATGTCAATAATCAAATAAATAGTTTTCAACATAAAGTTCTGAGCTTCTTCCAGCTTTTAACCTCTTCTTCAGCTCCCCTTCCCCAAGTTCAAACCAATTGCTCAAAAGTCTTAAGATTGCCTTTCTCCAGTTGAAAGCAATATAGTTCCACATAATATTTGGGGTTCCCTTCCCCAAGTTTCAAGCAGCTCAGTTCAAAGGAAACAGGTCTCGCGGCTTTGTCCTCAAGTCAATGTCGGTAATTCCTCAGGTCTCAGGGTCCCTTGGCCAAAATATTAACTCAGCCACTTGTTCCTTGTCTTGTTTAGCAATGTTCTTGGTTTTCACAATTTAGAACTCACTAGTCCAGGCATAGTTGTCAGACTGCACGCTCCACCCATCACAGGTCGCGCAACCAGGATTTATGGACTCTGTAGTTCACACAGGTTCTTCTGAGCTGGCCCCTGTGTACAGAGTACAATTCACTTTTAACTGGCCATTTGGCGTTAGGTGCAGCCACATTGCATTGGTTCATACAATTCACTTAGGGTGGTCTTATTTCATGGCCCCACCTTCTTGTGGTACTCTTTCATACTTGCACTGCTTTCTTTAGGTTGCTTTCAAATGGGCACTTTCCTTTTTCCTGTTAATCACTATTTTCTTGGCCCTTACAGTTTTATCCAATTCAGGATGCAATGTACTTTTCAAGTTTTTACTCAGTTCAGTATTTCACGCCCTCAACATCACTGACCTCATCACAGCCAATCAACTTCACCTACTACCTATCACCGAAACATGGCTACAAACAACCGCTGGCCCAGCGCTCTCATTAGCCATACCAAAGGCTACACCATTTACCGTAAAGACAGAACTCCTATCTACCAAACTGTCGTTACCTAACGTAGCTCCTCTAACCCTACACATAATCTGTAAACCCCAGGACACATCTGGTCCTTTGATGAGGATATTTCCCTGTTACTCTCCAATAACACCAAGCCATCCTTCATAATCATGGTCCTAGGAGACTTCAACCTAGGCCTCAACGACCCAACCGACATCAAAACTGCAGATATAAACAACACAATCACTGCAGCAGGGTTCACCCAGCGTATCACTCATCCCACACATGCAAAAGGCAGGACACTAGATTGGCTGGCCAACCTGAACGGCGACACCAACATTCTCGACAACTACCCATGCCTATGGTCTGACCACAAATCTCTTGACATTAAGATAGGACTACTTAACACGAGATCCATGAACAACCATGCTCAAGATATACACAATTATATCACTCATGACAAACTGGACATATTGGGCCCCATTACGAGTCAGCCGACCCGGACTTAACACCACCGGTATAACCATACCAGCACCGTTTCCATGACCGTGCAATCACGACCAACGATCCCGGAAAAACCACCACCACAAACCGCCGCCCGGAGTTAAGGGATCCGTAAAATGGGTCGGCGGCGAAACTCCCCAATTACCAGCAAAACGAAACACCATGGGCATCACGAGTACCACGGACATGGAAACTCTACCATAAAAATGGCAGAAAAACCATAGCCACGCAGGCGGTATCGGCACCACCGCAAATATGACGTTAAACAGTGCCTGGTGAGCTGAATCAGGCCACTGGTGCCCCAAATGAGCCCAGTTGGACCCAGCAGGTCACTGGGAGCCTACAAAAGGGCCACACACACACCAGGGCAAACTCCAAACACAACTATGCAGGCAGCAGCTGCAGCAGCATTTGGACTGGGGCTATTGAACCTACAGGCAGCAGTGCACATGGTGGCAGTAATGGTGCAGAGGAGGATGATGCGGAGGCGGAGGAGGCGCAGGTGGCAGTTAGCAAACCCTGCACACATGCCAAACCCATTTGTGAAACTGGCACAACCCTGCAGGCAGCCTGCAATACCCCGCATCAAGGCCTCACCCTGGAACCTGACCCCAGGACAGATCCACACATTATACCTGCTGGACCGTCCAACAATCATGTACATCACCACCATGATTGAGGACGACATCAGCAGCCACATGGCCATTTCGACCGCAATCGCCCCCCCTCCTGAAGGTGGTGTCAGTACTGCATTTTCTAGGCACTGGAACTTATCAGCACACAGTTGGTGAGCTGCACGGCCTCTCACAACCCTGTTTCTCTAAAATATTGGGACTGGTACTGTATGCCCTGCCGCGCCATGTGTCGGAACACATTGCCCTACCCCGTACTCTTGCAGAGCTCATTGCCACCAAGTTGGCCTTCCATGCCATTGCAGCCATGCCAAATTACATAGGTCTAGTAGACTGCACCCACATAGAGCTGACAGTACCATGTGCAATGTAGATGGTGTACCACAATAGGAAACAGTACCACTCACTGAATCTACAGATGGTATGTGATGCCGGACAGGTGATTACACATTGCTGCGCACGTTTCCCAGGGTCAATACATGACTCAATGGTCCTGTGGAATTCCACATTGCCACGCTACATGGAACGCTACGCTGAACAAAGCACATGTCTATTGGGTGAGTACAACTGCCAATGCACAGGCTCTGTGGAAGTGTGTTGTGTGCCCAGGCCAATGACCTTTGTGAGTGGGTGGCTACAACTGCACATGCATCACCCCCTGGCCCATGTAATGGACGGTCAGCATAACCCACACATTACAAAGCTACACATGACAGGTTGGCACAGTACACATCCTGCCAAATGAGACATACGACCAATGCTACCACAAGGCCATACAAGTTGACCCACTCAATACAGCCACCACACTTAGCACCACTGCCCCCCCCAGTGCACATGACGGCTGCACATGAGACATCCTGCAACAGCCAAATCATCACAGCCCATAGATTGACTCCTCCATGTGTGCATGTCATTGCACACTGCCATACTTACCAACCACTATTGTCCGCAAGGGCAACTACATATGCACAGCAAGTCATTGGGCAATGTCCAAATGCCACCATCTACAACAATTACTCATGATTGGCAATCAGCCATCTGTCCAACCACTGCTTGGCCCATATGGATGAATGAATGATGACACAAGATTGCACTGCATCAGATCAAGAGATGATACCACAAACACTGACATGTCCCACACATTTCCATCCCATGTAGGTGATGCTGGATATGCACTCACACCATGGCTGATGACGCCTGTACGGAGGCCAAGGAACAGGCATGAGGAGGCGTACAACAGGGCACACGTCCGCACATGTGGCATGATTGAGCGGACATTTGGCCTACTGAAGGCCAGGTTCCGCTGCTTGAGCAGATCTGGAGGATCACAGCTCTACAACCCAGTGAAGACGGGTAAAATTGTGCTTGTGTGTGCCATGCTGCACCATCTGTGCATGCGCAGGAACATTCCTCTGCCCTCAGACACAGAGAATGATGATGGATTTGAAGATGGGGATGGGGTATGGGGATGGGGTGGCTCTACACCCTCCCAGGTTACCTTTGAGAGACTGCACATTGACAGCAATGCATGGATATGACAAAGCCAGTGAAGAAATGGATTTTGTCTGCAAATGAAATGACGGATGTCCACTCATTATGGTTGTTTTCAAAGGTGTTGTATTATCAATAAACCAGGAAAGAAAGTGCATTGGGTAGGGAAGCTGTACACTTGTGCCCACCCACCACCCAAACGTACCCACCCCCAACAAGGCCCCAAACAACTAACACCCTAATGGACCTCCCCCACCACCCAAACGTACCCAGCCCCCTACACCCATGGTGTCCCCAAATATCATGTTCACTGCAATCCCCACATGGCACTATTTGCGGCGGCGCTTATGCGCAGGAGTGTCCTTGCTGGCGGGTCCAGTCAGCCGACTAGAGCGCCTCCTTGGGCTACCAGTGGCAGAGCTGGATGGGGTGTTGCTGGGTGAGGTGACTGTCGGTGTGACTATGGGCATGCATCCTTTAAACGCCTGCTAGGCAACCGGCATTGACTCCGCAATGCTGGATTGCACACTGTTCCCTTCCCTGACATGGCGTGCCAGGATGACAAGCCGACGTACCGACATTGCATTGCTCTCACGCTGCAGCCTGGCCTCCTCCCGCTGATGCATGGCCTCCTCACGCTGCAGCCTGACCTCCTCCAGCTGTCTTTCCACCAGCTGCGTCAGGGTGGCCTTTTGTTGCTCATTGTGCTGCAAGCGTGTACTGAGCTCAGCCATGGAGGGAGTTGGGGAGTGCTTGGGGCTGTGAAGTTCTTGGGGGCTGAACTGTAGGCCATGGATGGGTGACAGCTCATCCATGTTGTCCTCCTCACCATGTTGTACTGCTTCAGCAGTGCAGATGGGCTGCAAATTATCATCCGGGGCCATGGTGGGTGCCTGCATGGGGATGGTGGCCTCTGCTGGTGTGCCTGATGCAGCCGGTGTGCCTGATGCAGCTGGTGCTTGTGTGCCGGAGCAGCTAGCATCATTCTCCTGGGCAGGAGTGCTGCGTTGGGCACGTGCAGGTGGCCGCTACGTTGCCTCTTGGCCGTCGTCGCTGTCACTTGTCATGGCTGTGGGGATACAGGGGGCATGTTGTTAGTTGTGTGATGTTACTTAATGTGTCGATCACATGCATCAAACTGACCAATCCATGACCACTTGCATGTACACACTTGTGACAATTGATGCACTCAGGTGTGTGTGTCTCTGCTTCCAGTCAAGCACGCACTGTCTACATTTCCAGGGGTCATGCATTGGGGATGTTGTACTTGTCATCTGGGTGGTCAGTGGGTCCATTGGGTCATTCCTGCCCTGGTTGGAGGGTGGCATTGTGAGTGGGTCCATTGGGTCACTCCTGCCCTGGTTGGGGGGGGGGATTGTGAGTAGGTCCATTGGGTCACTCCTGCCCTGGTTGGGGGGGGGGATTGTGAGTAGGACCATTGGGTCACTCCTGCCCTGGTTGGGGGGGAGGACATTGTGAGTAGGTCCATTGGGTCACTCCCATTCACACTTATGGCTTTGTACTCTGGGCACTTACCGGCATCTGCAGGTGGGCTCACTTCTGCCTCTGTGTCTCCTGTGCCGTGGATGACCTCGAGGTGCAGGACACTGCTGTAGCGCTCCTCTCATGATTGCAACTTGAGAGGGGATGCAGGGCCTCCACCAGTGCCAGTGCTGTGTTGGTGGTGCGCAGTGATGAGGTTGCGCACCCGGAGCCTGAGGTCATCCCACCTCTTATGGCAGTCCTTCACAGAGCGTGTGGTCACACCGACTGCTGTGCACGTGTGTCCTGCCTCCGCCCACATCTCCTTGCGGCGTTGCTGAGTAGCGCGCCGCTGGCCTGCACTAAAGAGCATTTCCACATGCTCGACAATGTGCTCCACCAGAACTGTGAGCTCAGCTTCACTGAAGCGCTGCTTTTGCTGTCTGCGTGCTGGGATCCTGGATGCCATGATGGTGTTAGATGAGTTGTCAGTCTCAGGGAGGTGTTCTGACCTGTGGTGTCTGAGGATGGCAGTGGATTGTGCTTTATATAATGGCTGCATCTCTGTTTCCGTTTTTTTTTTCCGCGGTCATGGTATTTCCGCTTCCGGTGTTTCTGTGTCGGCGGGGGCGGACACAAGTTTTGTACCGTTTTCTGTGGCGTTAAGTCCATGTGTTTGGGTGTTTACATGACGGCGGTGACACCGTTTCTGCCTCGGTGTGTTGTGTGTGACCCACGTGCCATAATCGACCCTTCTTTCCGCAACCTTGCGGTCACGGTAACAGAGTCACCGTTGTCACGGAATTGACGCTTCAGTCCCAGAAGGATACAATATCTATTTTAAAAACAGGGAGATAGGCAAGGGGGAGGAGTGGCTATAATAGCCAAACAGGACCTGAAACTCTTTCCCTAACCTATTCAATGTAATGGGTGTGAAATAATCATGCTAAAAATGACACCCACAAACAACAGTAGTATTAACCTTATAGCCATCTACAGGCCACCATCATCAATATCTGACTTCAATGACGAGCTAGTCCACCTCCTAAACACCGTAAAGGGACCCAACACAGGGCCTCATTACGAGTTTGGAGGCAGCCATGGTGCTATTAGCACCATGGCTGCCTCCAAACCGGGCTCCATTACCGGGTTCCTGCAATGGGGACTTACCGGGTCATTCGAACATAGGAGGACCCGGTAATTCCTCCTTGCAGGAACCATTCCCCATTCCCATTTCTGCCCCCATAGGGCTCAATGGGAATGGGGAGGGAGGTAATAACGGGCACATTTCAAGTGGCCCGTTATTACCTCCCTCTTCCCCTCGGGGGACCTGGAAAAGATGTCTGGTTTTACCAGATGTCTGATCTGGGTCCCGCAAAGGGAACCTTGTAATCGGCGCTCCCGTAATGAAGCGGGCCGGTCCCGTACCGGCCCCCTTCATTACGGGAGCGCCAGGGTTATAATGAGGCCCAGGGACAATATTACTAGGGGATCTTAATAGGTGGAGAGGGAATCCTCAAGGGAAGGATGCCTTATCCCTCGAGAAAGATCTCAATTCAATAGACTTCATGGTAATAAATACAGAGGCCACCTCCAACAAAGGGAACCAACTAGACCGGGCTATCACCAACAAAGTAAACACCACAATTCTTGGTAGCTATCCTTGCATTTGGTCCGACCATCATAAAATTGAGCTAAGACTTACACTGAATGAAAATGTCAAGAAATCAAATAACTCCCCAAATACAACACAAAGTAGAAACCTCAAAAAGTTTACACCAGCTATCCTCACACAAGGTATAACCCACAGCATGAATACCTCGAGCGAAGAAGACTCCTGTGAGAAACTAATAACCAATTTTAACAATCACTTTACAAAAATCCTTGACCAACATGCTCCTCTTAAAGAGGAGCTATCAAGACAAAATAAAAACCACCAAACCTGGTTTAACGCAGAAACCTGTAGACTTAAAAAAAGAAAAGAGGAAAGCAGAAAGAAAATGGCAAAAGACCCTTCCATTACTAATAAGGAAAATTGGAAAAAAATAGACCACACCTATAAAGAAAAATTGACATTAGCAAAAACAAGACTGCTACATTGAACAGATAACCAGTGCCTCTAATTCCACAGGCAAACTGTTCCAAATCTTAAAATCAGTTGAAAAGCCTGCAACTCTATCCCACCATTTCAACCTTCAAAAGGAGATCGCAAGACTGTTCAAACGGCATTCTCCAATAAAATCTTGAAGGCCAGGGAAAAATCACATCCTGTACGGTAGTCAACTCACCACCGCTCCAATCTGTTTCTGTTACAGTGCTGGAGCATTCAGAGACAGCAAAGTTTCACTTTTCCCCAATCTCAGTGGATAAGATTACTAAAATCATATCAACCCCCAAATGTACTTCTTGCTCAGAAAATATCTTACCCCCAAAGTTGATTCTTGATAATGCTGAGTTGTTTGCTCCTTTCCTCTGTCGAATGGTTAACTCCTCATTTAGAGACCACAAGGTGCCCACTTCCATCAAAACCGTAACTCCTCTAGTAAAAAAAAACAGCCTGGATCAACGAGATCCGATTAACCCTCGCCCCATCATGAGCTGCAACTTTTTGCTAAAGAACATGGATAAGGTTGCTACAATCCAACTGCAAAAATACATCGATCTAAATAACTTACTGCACACCCAACAATCTGGCTTCAGAGAAGTCCACGGAACAGAATCTGCTTAATTGGATCTTCACACTAAAATGCTGGAGATAATGGACAGTGGCAAATCTGGACTGCTGATCCTATTGGACCTCTCGGCAGCTTTTGATTGGCTGGATCATCAGAAGCTCCGAAAGGCCCTGGATAAGGCAAGCAACTGCTCCCTGTAAGCCATCGACTGGATCTCCTTGTTTCTTGGAAATAGGAGTTCCAGGATTCAATGGGGCGACCATTCATCAGCCCCCAGCCGGTAGACTGTGGAGTGCCTCAGGGAGCCAGCTTTTCGGCCCTCTTATTTATTTATTTATTTATTACATTTGTTACTCGCCCAGACCCATAGGTATCACGGCGAAGTTACAGACAGCTTGAAAATGAATAAAATGAAGGAATAACATTTAACAATAAACGCTTGGCAAGAAAGTATACAAAAAGCATTACAGAGAATATATATATACATGACATTAGAGAAATACAGGGCATAGTGTATTTTCAAGCACCGGGATCCTCTTGATTACAGATCCAAGTTTTCACTAATTTTTTTAAACCAGTGAGGGTTGTCTCATTTTAATATGGAGTGGCAGTGCGTTCCAGTGTTTGGGGGCTAAATATTGAAAGCTAGCGCCTCCAGCTCTGATCTTTTTGACGTGGGGGACTGAAAGTAGTGAGTGGTTGTTGGATCTTAAGGTTCTGGTAATCAGCTTTTTGGTTATTACGTGGTTAAGGTATATAGGCGCCTTACCATGTAGACATTTGAATGTGATGCATAATGTTTTGAATAAGATTCTGTCCTTGATGGATAGCCAGTGGTGCTCTCTTCTTGTGTTAGAAATGTTTTTTAGATTTTCGTATTCCCAGAGCAGCCCTAAGGGCTTTATTTTGGATTAATTGCAGTTTCTTGAGGTTAGTGGCTGTGGTGCCTAGGAATAGTATATTGCAGTAGTCGAGTCTGGATAATATCAAGGCCCTGGCTAAGGTGATGCAGTTTGCAGGGGTCAGGAATTGGTGGCTTAGTGAGATCAGCTTAGATGTGTATGAGGTGGAGGAGGAGAGAGAGCTAATGTGTTTGTTCAAAGATAGATTGGAATCTAAGTACATTCCTAGTGTTTTTACATGTTTGAGGACTGGGATGATAGTTCCATCTATGTTGATGGTGGCATAGTCAGGCTGGAGGGCATTGATTTTGGCTTGTGGTCCTACGATGAGGATCTCTGTCTTTTCGTCATTGAGACAGAGGCTATTTAGGGCCATCCAGTTTTGGATTATGTAATACATTTTATTTATAGTGGCAGTGTCATGTGTGTAGTTTCCTGAGAGAGTGATGAGCATCTGGGTGTCATCTGCAAAGTTTGTGTAAATGACACCCATATCATCCAAATCTGAGGAAAGGAGCTTCATGTATGTGTTATAAAGGGTGGGGGATAGGCAGGATCCTTGTGGAACACCTATGGGGACTGGTATGGGGTCTGCAGCTTCTTTACTTATGGACACTCTAGAGGTTCGTTCAGCCAGGAAAGATTTGATCGAGGAGATGGCGTCCTTAGAAAAATAAAAATCTTTTGATAGGGTGGAGCAGAGTTTGTTATGGTCGACAAGGTTCGAATGCTGCAGAGAGGTCTAAGAGAAGGAGGATGCAGAGCTTTCCTGAGTCTCTGATGGAGTCCATTTGCATTTTGAGGTCCAGGAGAGCTGTTTCAGTACTGTGATTGGGGCAGAAGCCAGATTGACTGGTACTGAGAAGCTGGTTTTGTTCCAAGTGTGCTTGGACCTGAATGTAAGCTATATTGACCATGATTTTTAAGAGGAATGGGACCGTTGTTATGGGCTGTAGTTGGTGAGCACTCTGGGATCAAGGTCAGGTTTGTTTAATAGAGGAGTAACCCAGGCATCTATATGCGTTGTCTCTGCACTCTCCTCACCAACTTGGGAATATTCTTTAACAACTTTGCAGATGACAGACAGTTGTTCATAGAATTGACTGGCTGTCACACTGTTGACAGCGACAAGCTCAATTCCATCTATAACTCCATTGAGGCATGGATGAAGAACAACTGGATGTGCCTCAATGCAGGGAAAATCGAGCTTATGGTCTTCGGTTCTCCCCAAACCAGAGCCAAACTCGACCTAGCCTATGCAGCATTCAAAATCAAAAGCACAACGGTTAAGGTCTCAGACAAAGTAAAGAATCTTGGCATATACTTACAGGCTTCTCGGGGAGCAGATGTGCATGTCGCACATCTCAAACAAACCTGCCGGTACCACCAAAAACTACTGAGACAAATCACACCCCACTTAAGTCAGCAAAATAGCTCTACCATTGCTAGAGTGATCATTTTATCTAGGCGTGACTTTGGGAACTCTCTCATGATAGGGACTGGCAACAAGTGCATCAAACAATGCGAAATTGTTCAAAACTATGCCATAAGGACAATCACTGACAAATCAAAAAGGGATCATATCACCAACGAGAGAAAAGCCCTTCATTGGATATCGATCGAATATCGAATCACCTTTAAATCAATGGCCCTCATTCCGAGTTAGGACTACACCATGGTTGGCAACCATGGAGCTATTAACTCCATGGAATACCGGCATGGTGAATGGAGTAATTACCGGTCCATTCCAAGGTTGGATGGACCGGTAATTCCCCATTCACCATAGCCCTTCCCCATCCCCATTTCTGCCCCCATAGGGCTCAATGGGAATGGGGAAGGAGGTAATTACGGCACCGTAAATTACGGTGCCGTAATTTACTCCAAGGTCACTTTGCGTGTCCCGTAATTTACTCCTGCTAAAAGCAGGAGGTAAAGAGGGACCCGCAAAGGGAACTCGGAATACAGAGGTAAGGGATTACCGCCATCGGTGCCCTTACAGGCGCCGGTAATCCCTTACCTCCAACCTCGGAATGACCCCCAATGTCCCTGGTTCACCACTGTATATACGGAACTGCCCCAGAATATCTAAAAAAGCAAATCAGCCCATACGTGCCTGGTCGGACCTTAAGATCCGAAAACAAAGGGATGGTTAAAGCAAGACACACAAAAAAGCAAACAGACATGTACGGGCGTTCCCTGCCAGAGCTACTGCAAGATGGAATGAACTTCCACTCGACCTTAGACTTGAACCAAACTAACTCAAGTTTAGAAAGAACTTGAAAACAGTGCTTTTTAGATAAGCCAGTAACTACTCGACCCCTACACATCACCAACTGATAGTACACGTATGTCCCATTATTTTTCTGTTGTATGGTCTCTCTGTTCAGCGCCCTGATGCCTGCGGGCTGTGACGCTATATAAACACATAAATAAATAAAATAAATAACGTCATTACTTTCTCCCTCTCTCAAGACACCATGTCCAATGATATCCCCCATCAAATAGCCCCAGTGACCAATACCACAAATTTGCACAATATCACCCCAGAGAACATGCTCACTCGGTTAGGCCGAATCACTGACCACCCCCACACAACGTGCAAACCCAACTCCATGGTTGAGACCTACAACAATACTCTCCTCCAAGCACTAGACAAAATAGCCCCAATGAGCCTTCACAAACCAAAACAAAGGGCCCTCCTCAATTTTTTGTACACTCCATCCCTAAAAATGCTACGCGCAGCTAAGCGTGCGGCCGAGGCACCTTGGAAAACCATGCCATCAGCAATCAAAAAGGAACAATTCTTAGCTACATCCAAAAAATACAAATATGCTATCATCCCAGCTAAGAGCCTCGCCTACAACGAGCGCATCACAAACGCCAAAACAGGCACTAAAGAACTCTCTGCCATACTGCATGAACTAGAATCGCCAGTCGAACCACCAGAGACCTGCCTCAAAGACAAGGCTTGGTGCCTTAACATCCAAACAGCACTCCTGGGTAAAATCTCCCTATTGCAGGCCAAAATTGCTAACGAAAAAACCAAGCTGCATATACAAGACCCACCCATCTACAGCAGCACCTCAACCAAATTACCCCATAACCTGTTCGAATTCTGAGCAGTTACAGCACCAGAGGTCATCAAAATCATATCCGGCCTTAAACCATGAAGGTGCTGAGGCGATATCTGCCCAGCCCCAATCATCAAAGATTGCACAGCAGAACTAGCTCCATTTATCACCTATCTCATAAACAACTCGTTTGCACAAAGCATTGTCCCTAACAACCTAAAAAACGCTTGGGCCCTCCCTCTGTTAAAGAAACCCTCACTGGATCCAAACATACCTACTAACAACTGCCCATCACTACTGTCCCCTTCCTTCTCAAAATCTTAGATAGAGCAAATTACCCACAGATCCAGGAGCACCTCGATACACATTATCTCCTTGGCCTTCGACAATCTCTAGACAAGGCATGGAAATGGCCCTTCTAGATAAAACCAAATGGATGAATCCTCGACAAAGTGAACCTAGCAATCCTACTCCTCCTTGACCTCTCTGCAGCGTTCGACCTAGTAACCATAACATCCTATGCCAACATGTGTCATCAGCTGCTAATTTCTCACCCAAAGCCATTGCCTGGATCAACTCATTCCTCTCCAATCGCACAATGAGAGTCTTCTCCAATGAGGCAGCTGCCCAGCCAGCACCAGCACTGCGGAATGCCCCAAAGCTCACGTGCCTCATCAACAATCTACAACATCTTTACCAAACCTCTATTTTACTGCCTAGATGCACTCGTGTGTCCTTTACCAACTACGCGGATGATACACAGATTTTTGTCCCTATCACTGTACCAAACTGACTCCGACACGATCAACAAAATCTATCGAAGTATCCAAAACTGGATGAGCCAACACAAACTTTGTCTTAATGATGATAAAACAGAGCTTTTGCTGGTAAGGACCCAAACTCGCCTCAATAAACTAAACCCCAACAACAAATCCTTCTCCATACACAGGTACTCCATCTCTGTCTCAAAAGAAGTGAAAACCCTAGGGGTCTGTCTTGACTCATCACTCACACTCACCAGACAAGTGAATGCAACAGCCTCTGCTGCAGCATACACTGCTAAACTGATCAACGCCTGCAGGCCCCTTCTTAACACAGACAGCTGCACTAAACTAGCCAGAGCTCTCATGCTGTCACGACTAGACTGCTGCAATGCCTTGTTCGCAGGCTCCTCCACAGTCAATATAAAAAAACTCAAAGCAATACAAAATAATGTACTACGTGCAGAGCTCAACATCCCTAAGAACAAATACATCTTGGCATTCAGACGCGAATTGCATTGGCTATCGGTCCAAGACTATCTGTTTCAAAACCTTATCTATTACACACAAATGCCTATCCAACACTGCCCAAAATACCTATGCAACAAACACACTAACCCTATCCCAGACAGACCCACCCGGAAGTCCACATCGCACTGCCTCACCACCCCGGTAATTCAAACGGGCAAAAGGGGGGGGGGTTCGCGGCTTTCCGGTCATGGCCACTAAGCAATGCAATACCCTACCACAATCCCTTAGATTTGACCAATCGATATGGTCCTTCCACGAAAATGGAAAATCTGGCTCTTCAAAGTCTCTAATTGGACTAAAAAGTGTCCTCACCTATGCTCTGTACGTGCATCTATACTGCTCGCCATGTGGAATATGACCAATTGTTTGAACTGCTCGCTTACATTCCCGAATGTAATGTCTTGCAACTATGCCAGCGCCCAGGTGCCCCCGAGCTTGGCACACTCTACAAATGCCAAATAAATAAAATAAATAAATAAATGTGCCAACACCTAAGACCAAACAAGCATGTTTGGTTTAATTGGATACAATTGCAGATTGGTCCCTAATTTCTCAGAAAAACATCTCAGCTAATTGACAAACAAAAAAAACGCTGAACCGCTAAAGATTTGTTGGACTGATGAGGGTGAAGTCTGTTATACTAACTTAAAACACACTTTATGTCAGAACCCCATATTGAAAGTTTCAGATTTCTCAAAAAGCTTTATACTTCTGACTGACACCTCTCTGACTGGATTGGGGGCTGTATTATCCCAAGTACACAATGGCTTAGAACATTCCATATTATTTGCCAGTCAAAAGCTATTTCCAGAGAGAGGAACTGTTCAATGTTAGAATTAGAAGCGTTAGCTATCAAATGAGCCATCCTTTACCTTAAATATTACCTCTTTGGAAGAAAATTAATTCTGGTTACTGATTATTCTCACCTTGTCTGGATAAGTCAGCGAAAAGAATCTAACCCACGCGTTATGCAATGGTTTCTGGACTTACAGCCATACTGTTTCACGGTGTTACATCGAAAAGGAAAAGATCAGAGCAACTAGGATTTCCTTTCACGGTTCCCCTGTGAAACAGATTTGTCCACATTGCATAGGGGAAGGGTATGTGAAAAACAACAGGGTGTTTAACAACCTATAGTCTGGGGATCCAGTAGGGAAGGTCATCGCTGTTGGATCCCGACCCTGGGGGTGGAGCAAGGGAGGATCATCTGGGTAGGGTGTTCTCGTGGAGTGGGAGAGAAACACCCAATGGTGAGATATGGTATCCTCCTTTTTCCACAACCCATCTAACCCCTATTCCCACTTATTTTATGGGAAACTACAACTCCCAAAATTCCTCCCCACTTCATCCTGACAAAAGTACTCAACCAAAGAAGTTGAGGAATGAGGTTAGAAGGATTGCCTCCCCTGACTTGTATTGGCCCTGTCCCTGTGATGAGGCCAGGTAGAGTCAAACATTTAACGCCAACAATGTACACCTTCCACATATTAGCACTGCCTGTGAAGATAAAAGGTGGCAGACACAAGCACATATTGAGCGAGGCTGGCGACGAGAAGGAACAGCTCTTCCGAGGCTGTTGTTATCCAGGCTGTGGAAGGCCAATGGGATGATTGGCAGTGAAACGGATCAAGCGAGAACCAGGTAAGATGTCCATGGTTTCGGAAGGACATGAGCGTTCGAAAAGCAAAGCTGAGTGAGCGGAGGGAAAAAACTTCAAATTTATCAGAAAACAGCCTTCAACTCTCCAAGGTGAACGGCAGAGTTATGGAGGAACAGAAGAGGTGCTGGGTAATGGCCTTGAGCTGCAGAAATTAGATTTAAAAAAATCCAATTAACATAGCCGGTGTGTTATCGAGGGAAACAAAAGTCTGGTTGATGTTAAAGGAAAAGTGACTGTAATTTGTAGAGTTTAAGGTTGCGCGTGTGCTGATAAAACACAAATGAAGAGGACAATTGTTAAAAGACAAAGATACAAAGTAGCATAGTGGTCCTGCTACACTATGGAGATCAATATTATTGGTACTCTGCTTTCTCCAGTAACAGCAGTAAAAGGTTAATCCTTGGTGTTGTTGATTGTGCCACACGGTATACTGAACCAAAGGCACTAAGGTAATTTATATCATAGAGGTGGCCATCTTTGATATGAATATTCTCTTCGGTCAGATTCCCAAAGCATATAATCTTCGACAGTCCAATGGTTCTTGAGCAGTGTAAGGAAGAGCTTCTGCCACATCAGTGTTGTCAATTTTCTTTCCGGAACAAGCTACTAATCCTCCAACCAACTGGCTTTGTGAGCAGTTCAATGGAACCCTCAAAACCATGATTAGAGCATTGACAGAGCATCAACAATAGTAGAAATGTGTTCTATACCGCCTGTTAGAATATTGGGATGTGCCATATGATTGGGCTCAGCTTAGTCACTTAAAGATTCAGAGATATTGTTCCTTTTCTCACTTTCTGCCAGAAGCTCACTGTCTCCAAAGCCCTGGTCCTCTCTATGCTGGACTTCTGCAACAGCCTCTTTCTAAATCTGTCTGCCTCTACTCTCCGCCTTTTGCAACTAATCCAGAACAGGACTGTGAGACTTGTCCTTGGCCTCAAACCCAAAGATGGTATCTCTCTAGCCCTGAAATCTCTCCAACTTTCTCTTGGTAAGCATCTTCCTTCTTGAGCCCTCTGCTCATCCACCTGCAACTCTATGAGGGTCCGACACTTCTCCAGGCAGAGGGTGGGGGATATATCTCTGTACTCAGCTGGGGCCTCTCTCTGGAACAGCCTCCCTGTCTCTGTCAAACTTGAGCCGGACCACCTAAGATTCCAGAAGCAACTCAAGACCTTCCTTTTTGCTTGTGCTTTCTCTCTACCTCTCCCTTGCTGATGTCCCTGGCTGCTCTGCATACTGGTTACCTGACCACCCACTGAACTTACTGGACCAGGCTCCTGCACAACCAGTTGCTCTTGCACTGCCTCCGGGCCTCCCATCCACTTAGGGATTGTATGTGCAACCCTAGAGTCACCTGACTCTCTGTACTTATGAGCCACTTCCCCTGTCAGGAGTTATGAGTTCCTTTGCACTATCCCCACCCCGGTACTCTCCCCCTGCACTTGCACGATATGAATGACACAAGGCCTAGTAAGATCGTTGTTTTGTCCTCCTTCTGTCTTCCCTTCCATGTCTTGTTGGGCCTCTTGTGTACAGGCACGTTATAAATGACTTATCATATCATATCATATCATATATCATATCATATATCATATTGTATGTCAATGGATACCTGCAGTTTATCTGAGATCGCAGGGTGGTGAAGAACATGGGCAAACACTTGGCCATGATATTCTGTGTTGAAAAGGAGCAGGTGCCTTCACAAACAGCTGCTTCTTCTGACAGATATCTTAAATGAGGTACATACAAAGTTGAAGAGGTGGAACAATAGCAATGGCAAAGTCAGTTCACATAAGGTATGCATGAGATTTGTGTCCCACTGTGGCACTTCAAAGGTATGGAACCACACAGCATCATATGAGGAGGCTCGGAATGGGCTCTTTACCTCTTGGTAAATCTCCCGCTCCCAGCCTCCTCGGAAGTGGGAGGCTGCCAACATCTCCACTGAGAAACAGGTAAGTCTGTGCTACGCTCTCTTCCCTCTATCCCTGCAGCCCAACCCCAATTTCAACATCCCTCCCCCATCCCGCGCCACTTACCTTGTGCCTCCTTGCCCGTGTCACCTGTTCCTGATGCATCTCTGTCACTGCTATGGCTACCATGGAAAGGGAGAAGAGACTAAGTGTAGTTTCCTTCCCTGAAATCCATGGTGGTCATCTTGGTTTGCAGCTTCTTGACAAACAGCAACTGTGCTGTTTCTCAACTTTAAAACGAACTGTTACCATCCCTGTAAGCATGGTGGAATACTAACAGCAATAAACCCTCCCAGCATTATCGTATTAAAGCCCTTGCTTAGCTCAGTCTTCTAACAGTCGAGGTTTATTGATTAATTAGCACCTGGTGTGTGGAGTGGCAGCCTCACAGCCAATCAGGAGGCTCAGGACGGGGTCTTTACCTCACACATTTTAAAGATCAGAATCTCCTCTATCATATGACACTTAATCTGAATTGTCTATGATTTTTAATAATTATTGAAAATATCAATATGCATATCTTTATGAATACATGTCTAACATGGTTATGCTACATAGCCATATGTCTCGTCTACGATAGCAGATTCCAAAAATCCATATTTCAGTGAGGTGTCACTTGCTATCAGGAATTTTGGAATAAAAAGATTTTGTGTACAGAAGTGTTTGCTCATGTCAAAATGTATAGAAATGATGATTAACCACTAAGAAATGTGTCTGGGGGGGTGGGGATTCTATGAGAGCAGTTGAATATTTATTATGCTAATGGTAAGATACAACTCTACCTTCGGACAATGCTTTTCATCTTCTAGATCTTTCTCTTCTCCAGCCTCTCTCTCACATCCAGTGGCGGCTGGTGACCTAGAAAGGTGGTGGGGCGGAAATTTTGCGGGACGCATATGTAAGCGAGCAAGCCCGACCCAGATAAAGCAGGGTGTAGAGTGGTTTGCCCGCTGGGATGTTTTTGGGAGAAATAGCTTCCAAAATGTACAATTTACTGCCCACAAAAAGCATTAGGTTTCAGGTATTAATGATGATACTTCATTATCCGTCGGCGACAAAGATAAGGTTAGAAGCTGCCTATTATAATGAGAGAGCCATCCAGCAGCAGGGAGCTTAAACACTAAATGCCCACTGAAGAGCTCTAAACTCTTCTTTGCGTGTAAGGGGCTGATCTGGAGGAACCAGTGTTAGAAGGCAATGAGGTGATAACACTTCTGTGTTTCCTGTGGGAAGATAAAATGCAGCTAGTAATGCGGGCACTACAAAGTACACATTTAAAGCCCCAGAAATACATTTTTTTTTTAAATCGAGAAATGAATACATTGCCATCTTTCAAGATTAATGACTGGCAACATGGGGGCAGTTGATGGGGGACCATCTTGAGGCTCAAGGCCCCTTTCATTTGAAAAAGTTGAAAGGCCCAGACTCTGTCCCTGGGAGCACCAAGACTAAAGTTATGGGGGGGGGGGTGGAGTGGGAGGGTGGGTGGGGCTAACCCTACAGACGTTTCTCCCAAATGGGCACGGCGATGGCAAGCCATGCATCGACTAGTCCGTAGTGTGCAGATTTGCTTGCAATGCCAGGCTGCCTCGCTGCACACACTAACTCAGCTACAGTAGGTAGCCCTGTCAGGGAGAGGGTATTGATTGGGAGCTTTGCCCGTGTGTGGCCCACCAGGGGCTGCACTAATGGAGATTAAACAGATAGTGAAGGGGTGCCTGTTGCCAAATGCTAACTACTGCGCAGCACAGCTAAGCAAAGATGCTGTCTGAGGCAGCACATAAAAGAGGCACCGCAACCTTTCTGATTAATACATAGGGGCCAGAGTGGCAGGGCCCAGTATAGCTTTATTCCTCACTTTGCCTTCCTTTCCCAAGTGGAAACTCCAGTAACCCTGTAGCCGCCCCCTGGGTGGGGCCCTACACTACTATCATGGGGGCTCACAGTCCTTCTTTGAGAAGGCTTTTCTTTTTTGGTGTGGCCACCCAGGCAACACCCATGCTGCGACATAAGACACACAATAGATGGTTATATTAGCCCTTCCTTTCGTTATCCGTGTGTACTTGTCTGAGACACTCCGCTCCCCTCTCAAGGACTGCACAGGCAAAATTCGCTTTGGCCACCATTGCCTCTGGTGTGACGGCAGTGCACAAATCCTGCACAGCTGCCCTGATTGCAGCTTCCCAAGTCCTGATTCCTGCCTTGTCTGCCCAGTGCCCTTCTTACCTGATGGATACAACCAGATCATATCCTAGGGGATGGGGCGGGAGTGTGGGCAAGACCTGTTTGCAGGCGAGTTATGGTACAACAAGACCCTGTAAGTGGGGTTTTGTGAATTATCCCCCTCAAAATCTGATAATCAATGCAATGACACTGGGATGAAGAGTGACAGTGGGCCTCATAACGAGGCTGCCGGTCTGGAAACAACAGTACCGGTAAGCTTGCCAGTACTGTTGTTTACGGACCGGCAAACTATGAGTTCTACGAGCGGTTGCCTTTACGTCCACCAGTTCAGACCTGGCGGTGGGAGGCCACCCGCTCGCAGAATTCGACTGATGCATTGGCACTGTTGCACACAGTGCCGGTGCATCCGTCCTCCCCATTCCCATTGAGTCCAATGGGACTGGAATGGGGATTTGCTTTTTCCAGGGCCTGGCCATAGGGACCACCGGGGCTGTAATGCCACATTAAGTCCCCATTGCAGGGTGCCGGAAGAAAAATTTATCTTACAACAGCCGTGCCGTTTTTACCAGCACAGCTACCGCCGGACTCATAATGAAACCCAGTGTCTACTTACCATCTGGGGATAGACTCAGGTCTAAGGCCATTGTGCAATCTCTGACTCGGCCTAGGCAGCGGACAACACCGTGGCTCTACAAACCTCCACAGCTGCTACAACTTGAAAGTAAGGTGGTGCATGTGCGCTTGCACCCACACGCTCGTCATAATGATTTTCATTGGCTTAGAACAGCCAATGGAATTTCTGTTTCTATGCTACTAAGTAGCATAGAATTTATTGACAGCGCTGTTTGTGCACAAATTAATAGTGGCAGGGCCACAACTCTAGTGCCCCGCCAGCCTCTACAAAGAAATTATTACATAAACAGCATGAGCCTATGAGCTCCTTGCTTTATTCTATTGGAAAAACTGTGTGAAATTGGACGCGCCAATCTATGTAAACTTTCAGGCCCAGCCATAACATGACCCTGCCAACACGATATCATTATTTATTTATTTAATGGTAAAACAGTGCATCCAGGCTGGGCTGAGTATGACAAATGAATGCACAGATAAGTAAGCATGTTTTCTCTGAACTCCCTCCCCTGGAGGCTGAGGGTGGCGCCCTCCCACCCTAAATAAGCAGCTGCCACTGCTCACATCACTGCTTTTCATTTCCTCCTCCTTTATCTTTCCTTCCTACAGCCTCACCCTCCTTGATCTTTCCCTTGACTAATCAAATAGTGTCACATAGGCACATATATAGTGCATTATAAAAAGTAGGAACATATAAGGAATAGGATTCTGAGCTGACTCTGGAATCAAAAGCTAGATAGAAGGGTTAACACCTGTACTGAAGGAGTGGCTTCTGAACTGGGATCCTATCTGGGGATGACCAGGACTTGTCCATGAGGGAGTCAGGAGCAACTTAAACCTGAGGCACACCTCCTTGTCTGAAAAAGGAGAAAAAGATCAGGAGAGGCCTGCTAACTGAGAATTCCCTGGGAACTGTTGAGGGTCTCTGCTGGCTTCATGCCGTAAATCATTATTCAGAGTGAGTATGAAAACTCTCCAAATGTAATTAGATTATTCCCTTTCCAAACCCGTGTGGTGCAAGGAAATTGAATGGGACATTTCCACTAGGCGGCTGTTCATTTCAAATAGAAATTCTTGATATTTGTATGTGAAATGCAACTTGTTTCCTGCTATAATTAAAACGCTTTGGGATTTGTCAGCCTGTAGAAAACAGCTGCATACAGAGTGCAGGGTCTGACACATTAATATTCACGGAAGGAGAATAGGATATCATAGTTTGCTTGTGTGAGTAGTATTCTGCTTTCTTTGTATTACATCTGAGGGAGAATATATTTCAATAAGAATCAAAATGCTTTTTGTCTTTGAGTGCACTGTGCTTACTGTGTCTTAGAGAGGCTCAGGTTCACCTCACTGATGAGGCCCGACTAGGCTGAAACACGTGTCTGGGATTGCTGATGGTACTCTTGTTCAGAGGAGATTTGCCTAGCATTTTGGTGCTGGACTGCCCTTGTGGGTGGGACAAAGACTGATATGCAAATAGATATTTCTCCTCTGTGAAGAGTCCAGTGATCTAAAATGTGGTTGCAGACCAACCTGAGTGGGAGAAATTCCATAGAACAGGGTATTTGACCCAGGTTCGTTCTCAGTAGAGGGACTCCCACACTCCTTTGTAACTATATGTAAAAAGGGAATCGTTCTCAGCTCTGATAGTACAGCATGTGGCAAATGATTGTTAAAATAAAAAGAATCCCTGTGTTCTCACAGATATAGTAAACATTGTGCTGTGGTTCAAAATCAGCCTGCACCATAGCCTAATGAAGAATTGCTTGATAATGTGTGATCTGTGAAAGCCATATATACATAAAAGGAATTTGAAAATTAGAGGGAGTTTAATTGTGTCAATTCACCTCCCATAGAAAATGAAACTAATATTAAGTTCATTCACCGCTCACTCTTGATCTGAGCCAGAGTGGCCTTGTTTGCAAAGTGAAATGAGAGGGGTTCTTATCCCTCCATCAGAAAATCCCCAAACCATCCCCCTAGATATGGTGAGTGAACAAAGTTCATGTGCGTTCTAAATTGATAGTAATGTTTTTCTAACTCAAAGCTGTAGTATTACATGAAACTCCTTTTGGTCTACATGTAGGCTGAATGCACATTCTAGAAATCCCACATTCACACAAGGGGGCGGGGGGAAATAAATGCAGACATGTCTACATAAATGACATTTTTCTATGCAACTGTTCATGTCTTGTTACATATTGCCTAAAGTAGATTCCACGTGAATGTTAACTGAAGGGAACTTGAATATACTGGCTGAATAGAAGAGATGTTTTCATAGCAATGAGAAGGCTGTTTAGAGGTGGCCTCATATTAATCAGCATAGGAGTATTAGAAACATATCTTTTTGGCATTATAGTGTGACTACAGGCATGCACTGCCTCATAGCGAGATTTTCACCGGTGGCCGACTCTAATTCTGTATATATTTTCCCATATCCATATAGTTGATTGAAGTTGTTTTCATTGCATATAGTAAGGCAACCACCTTTGATTCATTTTGCTTGAATAGATTTGAGTTTTAAGCATTAAGTAAACTGTTTTTTGTTCCAGAATAATGGGGTGGGACCATTATCAGGGCACATTAAATCAGTGATGCCCACTTAGTGAAAATAGCTATATATTAATCAATATCTTCGACACATTGTATGCTGGTGCTTATAGACTAATAAGGTGGATGTTGCTACTCAAGTAAATGGTGCTCATTTTATAGAAAAAAATTGATTTCTTATATTGCGCTTCATGCCGGACTCCAGCCTCTAAGCACAGTACAGAGATTGGGTACCAAGCCCATGCTGCTCAGTGGAGTCTTGTTTACAAAACCAGAGTGTTACCCCTGAGCTAGCCTTCGTGTGTAGCTTGGAAGGCTGAGAGGATGAAGAAACCTGCAGAGATTTACGCCCGTGACCTTCGGGTTGCAGGTATTATGACAAAAATGACAGTGGTTAATACCCGCTGGGGCACTCATCTTCTGCAAGCCTACAAGTTGGGATGAGTGTGGAGCACAATAAGGATCCCAGTCCAAAAGTAACTGGGACCCTGAAAATATAAAACCACTATGGACTTGAAAAGGAGAACTCACGCTTCAAACCTACTGTTAAAACAATGGTCAGTGTTGTGCTTAACAGCACCCTGGAATTCTTTGAGTAACAGTACACGGTCTTCAGCTTGGTGTGTGACCCTGGGCCTAGCATGAAACACATGAACTGGCATATTAGGACAATATAGGCAGTTTCAGCCCACACTAGATGTCAAACTTCGAGAACATTGAATTTTTCTTAAGTTTATTCAAGCCAGCGTTTAATGCAGTGAAGGGCCCTGGTGGAAGTGAAATACTCTGACCACATCACGAACAGAGACTGTTTAAAGCCAGTGCTAATTAAATCAGGGTAAAGCCAAAGCCATTACTGCTTGATGGGGTACCGAGTACCCAAAGAAGCGTGTCAAAGGTCACAATAGATATGACAGAGCTGTCACTGGGCATTCATACCCAACCTTAAATGGGTTGCTGCTCATCTGGCAACCTTGTTGGATGTAAAGATGCTGGAGAAGTTGGAAGGGAGTGCAGCTTTCTAGGCATGCTTCAACGCCTCGAAGAGGGCACTCTACTGTTCCCATGTAGTGGCTATTCCTAAACAGGTGAAGCCCATTGTTCTTTAGACAGATGTTTTGATATTGTACCTGTACCTAACAAGAAAGGTAGTAATGAATTTGACCGCTTCAGCACCTGGTGTGAAAGATCATCAGTTACTGAGAGGGTATTCCTGGTGGTCGTTTAGTCTGAGAAGTATTAGCTGTACCTGTATGGCACAGTCTGCATATTGCAAATACACCACAACCCTGTGTTGTATCTGTACTCTCTGTGGGATATAAATGGGAATATCCTCCAGTTGTCTCACACCTTGCAGGGTGCTTGTTATCAGTGGAATAAGTTCTGCCACTGGACCACTTACACAATGATCTCCATTTATAGGCTGTCATTATGGAGCAGGTACATTCTGATTAATAGTGGTGTCTGATGACTGGGGAGGGCTAGGCTGACCCACGGTCCTTGTAGGTGATCCTGGTGGGAGATGAAAGGGTTGCCCAACAGCTTGAAGTGATTGGTAGACACAGAATATGTTGTCTGATGTTGAGGAGTACAAATTGTGCCACGTTTGGGTGCAAAAGCTGCTGTGGCGTTCCCACAGTCACTGAACGTTTCCTTTGAACACAGGAATGAATGTGTTTTAAATATGTCAGCCAGGTGTGAAATCACATGTGTGCACCAACGGCGGAAGGGAGAGGAAGAGAACTTGGGGTCAGGCAATGCCACCCACTCTGCGAGACCGATCCAGATGGTGACATATGGTCACAGAGCCTCTCTCCTCCCTACCCTGCTTTTGTGGCCATACCACACCTATGCAGAGATATTAGTCAAGGAAAACATATGTCCCTAGAATCAGGAGGAACAGTGGAAGTCTGATAGTCAGGACAATGAGCTGCTAATGGGAAATGGCACCTAAGCGTGCATTCTACAAGAGAGATGATGATACTGCTGGCAGACTAACCAGTTTGAATGCACTTTTTCTCCAAAGAGAAGATTTGCCCATGAGTCGCAAGTCCATGAGAAAAGTGGCAGTGGCGCTAGGAAACACATGACTGGGTACAAGGAGGACATGGCAGAGTCGAGCGACTACAATGAGCGACCACCAGGACAGGCCAAGATGGTAGATTGCAGTTTTATTGATAATGTCTGTGTGGCAACAGGTCTCCTCAGAACAATAAGGGTATCCTTCGGTACACCTGATAAGCAGGGATGTCAAAACCCTGTGAGCTAATGCCCCATGCACACTGAATAATGTCCCTGAGTGTTCCAGATACCATCATCGGTACCACTATTAATCTGCAGCCCAGAAATTTAAAAAAAGCTCAAGCACAGGACAAAGATGATGGAGGTTGGAGCCATTCGGAGAGATGCAGTGGTACAGACAGAGAGTGGAGGGAAGTGGTTCAAAGAAGAAGTGCGAGGGAGACCATAGAGCTGCAGAAGGTAAATAAAAAGTAGGAGGCAGGAAAAGCAGAGGTGTGGGGAAGAGGCTGGAGCTACAGGAGGGAAAGATCAAGGTGAAAGAGGAAGGAAGTAGAGGTGTGAAGAAGAGGCTGCAGCTTGGGAGGGAAGGGTCAAGGAGGGTGAGGTTGGAGGAAGGAAAGATCAAGGAGGAGGAAATGAAAAGCAGTGGTGTGAGGGAGAGGCTGGAGAAGAGAAAAGTAAAGAAGGTAAAAAGCACAGTCTGTGGTAGAGCAAGAGGAGGAAATAGTCAAGGTGGCGGAGTAAGAAGTTATAAAGTGTGAAGGGGGTAGAGAGAGCAGATCCAAGCAGAGATTGTAGAAAGTCACACATCCATGATCCGCATAAATCGGGTTTTATGCCAGGCCTAGGAAAGGCAATTCACCTACATGTTCTGCGTGTCATCAAGCAACAGGAATGGCAGAGGAATCAGCCCTTATATGCTGCATTTATGGATTTCTAATCTACTTTTGATTCGGTGTCTCTGCATCTTTTATTTCTAAAATTATCAGAAGCTAGTTGCCCTATGCATTTACAGCATTGGATATGAGAATTTCACTCTGAAACTTCTATCTTTATTTTTTTTTTTTCCCTCGATTTATTTTTTCAGAAAAGAAAATCTGAAAAATGTATCGAACAGTTTAGCACTTCTTCTTTATCTTTATCTTTGTTTCCTTCTGTCGTTCTTTCTTTGTCTCTATTTCTCGCCTCGGATTTAGGGACCCTGGCTATGTGCCCCTGTTCCAGGTGTACGTGCACCGGGTTGTTCGATATAGTTTGTTGGTTGTTTATTCGTTTGTCCTTGGGACCGAGGTCTCCCTATCATCTGCGCCCAAATCTTCTACAACCCTTGGAGTCACTGTTGCAGTGCTTTCTCTTAGCTGCTTAAAAGTTGCCTCGATTAGGTTCGCCATGGCCATCGACCACCTTGTAGATTCTCCCGAAATCAGTCTGTTCCATAACTCTATTTCTTCAAATATCCAAGGATTTTCTGCCAAAGGAAGTAGATACGTATTTCTGTTCTGTTTGTTATTTTCACAGGTAAGTATCAGGTGCTTTAAGGTTTCTTTTGTATCTGGTTTGTTACATAATCGACAGGTTGCCTCCTCTGAGGTCGATCTAATCGAAAGTATTTCTTTTGTAGGTAGCAGGTTTAGTCTTGCTTTTATGAGCAGGTTTCGTTTCCTTTTTTCTGGGAATTTTTTGCAATATTTGATTGGCGATTTTACTTTATTGAAAGTTGGGGGGAGGTGGGTGAGGAGTTTGTTTTTTGTTGCGAGATCTAGCGTTCTGATCCAGTCCATCATGACTACTTTTTTCTTTATTCTGTCAGGATTTTCTTTTAGTTCTTTCTCTGTGCATGCGATTTCTAGTAATTTTGCTCTTCTTTTTTCCTTCCATACTTCCAAGGCTGCACATTTGGCTAAATCCATCTCCTCTTTGATCATGGCGATGGCTGGGGAGCGCTCCTCCAGGATGATTTTCCTGAAAAAGTTCATTGATCCACCATGGATTCGAGTGATACCAAGCCCAACTCCCTTCTTATCGCTGCCATTGAGGTAGAATTTGGGACTCCCAAAACTGATTTCCATATTAGGCCTTCCAGTTTTGTCCAGATGTTTGTTGGCATTGAGAGTGATACTTCCATTCCATAGATCAGAGCGGGGATCACTTTTCCTTTGTAGAAGTTGATTGCAGTTGTCAGGGAGAATTTCCCAAACTTCTTAACGACCAGTCGGGTCTGTGATGCTAGCCGCTTTGCTTTCTCCCATAGAGTCCGCTGCATTGTTTGAGCTGCTTTGGTGCTGTCCAGGTCGACTCCCAAGTATTTAATCGATTTAACTGTTTCTAGCTTTTCTTTTTCCAAGTAGAATATTTGTTGTTTGTTTTTCGAACTCTGTGTTTTTTCTAGAATCAACACTTTTGTTTTGTTCTTATTAATGATCAGGCGGTTTTGGTTGATGTACTTCGCCAGGTTGTCTAGTTTCCGCTGGAGACCTATTTTTGTTTGGTCTATCAAGATGATATCGTCAGCGTATAGTAATCTTGGTACCGTAGTGTTGCCTATTTTTGGTGGGAAAACACCTGATTTCTTTTTCGGCGTGCTGGAAATCACTCAGAAATGAAATGAAGAGGGTTGGAGCTAGGGGGCAGCCCTGTTTGACCCCGCGTGTTATCTTGATTTCTTCTGACAATATTCCTTCCTGACTGACTTTGATTCTGACAGTGTTATCTGTGTGCAACGCTTTTATAGGTTCCAGGACTGACGGTGGACAGTTCCAGCTCTGGAGTTTTGCCCACAGAAGGTTTCTGTCTATTTTGTCAAAAGCCTTAGATAGGTCGATAAAAGCTAAATAGAGCTTTGGGGCCCCTTCTTTTATCTTGGCCGTTAGGATGTTGATCATCATAATGTTTATGCCAGTGGATCCGTTTTTTTGAAAGCCCACTTGTAGGTTGTCTTTGAAATTGGCGTTCTTTTCCCAGAGCCTGAAGCTGTCTAGCAGGAGAGATGCGTATCTTTTCCCGATGACATCTAAAAGGGCGATTGGTCTTTAGTTTGCCGGGTCTTCGCGGGCGCCCTTTTTGTAGATCGGAACTATGACCGCTTTGAGCCACGATTCTGGGATTTTCTTAGTATGTTCACACTCTTCAAAAATTTCACTTATTGCCTCTGACAATTGTGTGGGAAATTGTTTTAGCATTACATTGCTGAGCCCGTCCGGTCCCGGGGCTCTGGAGGCCTTTAGCTTCATGATCTTGGCTTTTATATCTTCCTGACATGTTACATTTGTCCAGATTGTGCAGGTGTTTTCCGGTACGAGCGGTGTTGGATTTTCAGCCTCTTCGAATTCTGATGAGATATGGGTTATCCATTTCTCCTCCGATACTGCGTTACACAATGGTGCGGATTTTGCAATGGTCGATTTGTTAAGAAGGGACCAAAATGCTCTTGAGTTTTTTGACTCCAAAGTTTTCATCATCGCCTCTGCATCTATCTGATATTGAAGTGCCTTATGTTGTTTTAGCCAGTTTGCATATTTCTTCCTCTCTTTATGCCAAAGTTGCCAGTCTGACTCGGCGTTTGATTTTTTTGCTCTTCTCCTTAGAGTACGGCTCAGTTTTCTTTGGTTCACCAGTTCGATGTTGAAAGCATGTTGATGGTTGAAGACCTGATTAGATTTTCCCCTTTGTTTTCTGTAGAGTACTAGGAAAGGTAAGTAGTCCGGTCCTTTTTGTTTGACTTAAGTTTGTTTCCCCATGCAAGCCTAAATTTCTTTATATCCTTTTCCGTGAGCTTTAGTCTGGTTATTGGCTTCTGTTTCTAGAGGGTATCTTAGTTTTGTTATTTTCGTACCTTTCCACGGGCAGGTGACCAGATTATGATCACTGTTGCTAGTTTTTTCAACTCTAAAACTCGTCATCGAGTCGATCATGCCTGCTGACATGCAAATATGGTCTATTGAGGCTTTTGAGTCTCCACTTTCCCAGGTCGGAATATTGATTTGGTTTGGGAATAGCGTTGCAATGTTTTGGATGTCTCTTCCCGAAATCAGTTCGTTCCACGCTTTCCCTCGGTTTTGAGAGTGGTCTGAACGTTTTGGAGTTGTACTGTTTGTTTCGCTGCAATTCGCGTTTAGGTCACCGCATATGATGATGTTGATGTCCTCGAATGCTTCGTATAACTGATCTATTGTGCTCCCCATATTTAGACAGAAGGTTTCGGTTGACATCCTCTGGGGATTCCAATAGCAATTAATGATGGTGAGGTTTTTTTTGCACTTTCCTCTTTGTTTGTTGTTTTCGGCGGGCCAAGTGGTCAGCGATACCAGCATCTCATATGCTTCCTTCCATTTCTTTGGCTCGTCCATGCCCAGGCCTGTTTTGACCGCTATCAAAAGGCCCGCTGAGGGCCTTCCCAGGAGGCCTTTGACCGCCGGAGAAATCTGAACCGTGAAACCATCAAGTGTTGGTTTGGCTAATAGCCAGGTTTCTTGTCATAACAACCCAGATTTGCGTCGCTTGTCTGGGTAAGATGGTTATGTCCTCGGGTGTTCCATGATCCCAGGCTGTAAATCTCGCTGGCGGGCTGACCCTGTTTTCCTGCCGGGCTCTTGCTGTTTTGGAGGACTGTCCCTTTTCGTTGCTATTTGGTGTTGTTTGCGTTTATCGTTGCGCCTAACCAGTTCCTTGGCCCTTGTAGTTTGCGCACTGGCGGCGTTGATTCTCTCTGTTTCCTTACTTCTGGGTGTTTTGCTGCGTCTTTATTCTCTTGTAGGTGTAGGATCTGATGATTCTGGCTGTTTTCTTTTATGTGGTTTTTCTGGTTTGGATTTTGTTTTTGTATGTTAAATAGTGTCTGCTGTTTCCCTTCATTTTTTCGTTTTCTGGTTGTTTATATCTGTTAGCAGAAAGCCCATCTCTTTCATTTCTTGATAGGCTTTTAATCCTATTTTTTTCCTGCTATCTGCTTCAATGTGTATGTATGCTTTAGGTCTGTCTTGCCTATGGTAAGGTTCGACTAATTTGATGTCTTCCGTCGTCAGATGTCTCAACTCCTTTGCGTTTTTTATTATCTGAAGTATCTTTGGACGGTTTAACGGTGCTCTCTCCTTCGCTGCATTGCATCGTTCCAGCTTGAATAGGCCATACCATTTGGTTTTTGCCGGGACTTCGTCGGCCTGATCTGCCAATTTCTTTTTTATTATGTCTTTCTCTGCTTTTCTCTCTCTCTCCAGGTGCTTGGTATTGCTCCCTCCCCATTTTGTAGAGCTTGTTCCCGTCAGTGTCTTTTGTGTGGTTCTGTGGGTCGGGAGTCTGTGTTTTCGTTGGTGTGTTTTCCGAACTTGTTTTCTCTCCTTGTCTTGGGTCAATGCCTTCAGTTTCTTCTTTTTTATTTTCCACGCTTGCCACTTCTGTTAGTTTAAAACCCATTTTCTCCATTTCTTCAAAGGCTGTACCGTCAAGTTTTTCCACTGCTTCGCTTTTGACATGTAGTTATGCGTTAGCTAACTTTTTTCTGTGGTAGTGTTCCACCCGCTTTATGTCCCGGTTGCCATGTTCCTCAGTGATTTCGTATTCTTCATCAAATACATTACCGTCGGCCGGTTTAGGATCAGGTGATTTTTTCCCTCTTCTTTTTGCTCCAGTTTGAAAAGGCGTGTTTTGTTCTTATTATGTTGAATCTGGGAGGTCGCCTTGCTTCTCCATTTCGTCCTTGGTTTTTCTTGGGAACTCCCTTGAACTGGTCTTAGTTCTCTCAGCGATGTCGCTTTTAGCTGTTCTTTCGTTTCTGCTCTATTTGATCTAACTTGATCAGTTGCATGAGTTATTTTGTAACGGCTTACTCTGTTTGGTGGTGATTTTCCCATGTTTAGGGGGGAATTGTCCTCTTCTGAGCTAATTGAGATGTTCGCATGTTGAGATATATTCATTAGGGCGTTAACTAGCAGGAAGTCTTCTATTGTTCGTGGTGAGCTTATGGTAATCTGGTCCAGTTTCTGTGTTTCTTTCTGCTGTACTGTTTGTTCTATGTTAGTGTGTCTGAGGTGAACGACTTCCTCTCGGACTCTGCCTGACACCATACTCGAGCCTGGGCAGGTGCTTTCTTGGAGTTGTTTTGTCCCCTGGTTTGTAAGCGCTGCCGGCCTTTTTTCTTCCCTTTTTCCTCCCTCCGGCTGTGATCTTATTGCATCTTCTCCCGACCTCCTTTGGTCGACTATGCGTCCTTCTAGGTTGACGATCTTTTTTTCCAGCTCTTCGATTTTCTTAGTCATAAGATGTTTTGCGCCTTTTTCCTGGTCTTCAATTGCCGTTATGTAACTTTCCATGTGTGTGATCTTTGCAATTGTGTTCATCATAACCGCTGTGTTATCTCTGATGTCTTCTTTCATTGCCTCGTATAGCTTGCAGAAAGGAGCTAGAACCACTGTCATTGCCGACATGATTGCTATCATGTCAGGTTTGTCATTTGTGGTAGCTTTTTGAAAGCCTACTGCGATGTCGCTGAGATGGCGTTTTTTTGGCGTAGAAGGAGTATTCTCTGTTCTTTTTTGTAGGATCTCATGGTCATGGTTTCCCCGATCAGTGGATCTGTTTTGGTCTTGTTCAACTCTGTTTTGTTTCTTTGTCGGCTTTTGTTTTTCGCCTGCCCGGCTCGGTTGTAAGGGCTCTATTTCTCTAGTTATTTCTGAGGGGTTTGTTGGAGACATTGTTGGTAGATGTGGTGAGGTCCCTGCGTGTCATTGTTCTATTTGGCCTGTTTGCCCGTTTACTGATTGCTCGGTAGTAGGGCTCTTCGGTGTCGTTGTCCTGTTTCCTGCTTGCGCTGGCCCTATTAGTTTGTCTTGCCCTGGCGTAATTTGAATTGGTAGGCTAGGTGATTTATCATTGATCATGGTTTCGCCCTCGCTTCCCCTTGCGGTCGAGGGTACACTCGCTTGTAAATGATTGTACGTCCAAATTGATTCTGTGTGTTTCTGTTCGGAGCTCTTTGTTTGTTCAAAGGTTAGTTCCAACATTTCGGCGTCGGAAACTTCTAATTCAGCAGTTAATTTTCTTTTGTATTGTTTAGTGAAGAAAGACTGCAGTGGACGTGAGAAGAGCGGATTTGGTAAGTTTTCCTTTGTTTTTCTACTTCTTTTAATGATCTTTACAATTTCGTGCTCATTTGGGGGGAGTTTCTGTTCATCCCCTACGGTTTCTGGACCTTTTTTTGCTTCTTTCCTTGTTGGTATGGTTCTTTTTCTCAGCTGTTTTTTGTTTAGTTTTCTGCGCTTTGTTTGTGTGGTTTTTCGAGCTACTACTTGGAGTTTTCCCCCAGAGTTTCTTGCCGGAACTGATTTGTTTTTCTCCTGCCCCTCTGTGGCGATGTCTTCCGCCTTGCTTTGCGAGACTGCGCAGTTATTTGTTGGTTTTGATGTCTGCGTTTTTGCCCTTTTCGGGGGGGTCGTTTTTGTAATGGGCGCTTGGTTTTCCAGTGTTATAGGTAGCCTGGGGTCGCCTATATCCAGGGCATGGCATTGGGCTATTATTAAGTGTCCCTTTCTGGACTGGTCTGTGCCCGTTGGTCTCGGCGCCTGGTCGTTACCTTTTTCATTTAGCTTCTCCGTGGGCCCTAGATCTTCGGGATTCTGCGTACTCGGCTTTTTACTGGATTTTACTCCATTTTCTTGTATGATGATTAACCCGGGCGTTACCTCTTGAGGGTCCTGTTCGACCCCTGTTTCTGTGATGGTTTTTGCCGGCTCCGGACCTTCCCGGTCCATGGCTAGGAGGTCGCCCGCCCCACCTGTGCTCTGGCCAGCCGCAAGCGTGGGCAGTCCTCCGACCGCTCCCCCGCTCGGGGCACTCGCCTCTAGGGCGGTACACCGATCTCTGCTGGCTACGGGCGGGCAGCCACGAAACTCTGCGAACGCGTCAGGCCTCGCCTCTCTGGCTCCCCTAGGCGACTGAGGCGGGGTCCGGGAACTAGTAGGTGCTTGCTCCCTCTCACCGGGTGATTTTGCTGGATCCGAGGGGAGGGTGTTGTCCATCTGGACCGCACTGGTTTCGGTAAGGTTTGCTTTGTTTAGGCCTGTCTTGCCCCCTGTGTTGCGGGGTGGGATTACTCCCGGCTTCATACTGCTTTGCTGCGTTTTGTCATTCACAGCCACATTCATCTCCTGTACTTTCTCCTCCGTACGTAGGCGTTCAGGATCGACGAGCAGCTTCTCCTCGATGACTGTTTTTGTTACTTTGTTACCTCTTCCGGTGATAGTGTTAGTGGGGGGCATGTTTGAGGCTCTGCCCGATTTCTTCCCCGGTCGGACCTCCGGTTCCATGCCGGTCCTGCTCTGGGTCTGCAGCGGACTGCTGCAGACTGCTCCACTAACTCGGCTCCTGAACTCCGCTCCCCGCTCCGCGGGTTTGTTCGGGTTAATAAAGATCTGCTTCCGCAAAAGGACGTCGAAAGGCAGCGACTGCTGCAGACTGCTCCACTAACTCGGCTCACGAACTCTGCTCCCCGCTCCGCGGGTTTGTTCGGGTTAATAAAGATCTGCTTCCGCAAAAGGACGTCGAAAGGCAGCGACTGCTGCAGACTGCTCCACTAACTCGGCTCCCGAACTCCGCTCCTTCTATCCAAATAAGACTCTCTCTGGCAGGAAGATTATAACAACCCATAAATACATTTAGGGATCTCAAACAAGGGTGCTTTATGGCTTCAACTTTGCTTAATTTTGTCATTGCAGATATAGCACAAAAATTCAATAATATGCAATGTGACCCGCCGCGTTTAGGTGGGCATGCAATCCCCCGACTTTTTTATACTGATGATTTGATTTTACTTGCAAGGACAGCCAGGGGCTTGCAGGCCTTACTGAACCGATTAGATCTTTATACACAGGCCAATGAGTTAACCATCAATCTGACTAAATCCAAGGTCATTATAACTGCAACCGCCAACGTGATGATAAAAAACTATTACAGCAAAAACCCCTAGAGATTGTCACAGACTACAAATATTTGGGCTTGAATGTTAACCAATTCACATCTAATGCGCCATACTATGCAGAACTGCATATTCGCAAGCCGGAGTGATAAATAATAAATATGTCAGATTTTAACTTTCTCCCGTGCTAATATTTGATCGACAAAAAGCTGTACCGACAGTCATTTATGGTGGCGAATCTCGAAAAACTGGCGAGGTCAGTCTTTTTGGACAATATTGGATGGGTTGTATTGGAAGAATCTGCTCAGATTGCCCAAATGGGTACCTATGTGTATTGTTTGTTTCGAGGCTGGGTTTAACATCTCTCTATTCCTTGTATATGTGGAAGCTATGCAGCCTCTACAGGAAATGCATCATGAACACAAAACCTAACTCGATTCTTGATGTCTTAGCAAAGTACAAAAAAGATCCATAAAAGTATGTTTATCTGGAGGTGCAGAGTTACAGAGTTTATGGCAGCAGTGGATGTATCAGAAGAGACACTTATTGCAAATCCTAGCAAGGCAAAGAGTAAAATTGTGTCTTGGAACTGGATAAATACACGTTCAGAATGCTTGAAATCTAAACATCTAACTATGTATATTTCCTTGAATAAGAAACCTCAAACTCCGGAATTGTATGTTACCAAGTTTCCGGCAGCCAAATATCGTGATCGATTCTCTAGATTCAGATGCAACATCTGGCACACAGAGGAAATTCTAGCCAAAGGGAAGTTAATTCCTGCAGATTAATGTTTCTGTCGCTTCTATCATAACCCTCGAGAACCTGAAACCTTAATTCATTCATTTGCAATGTCCAAATCTTTTGAAAATTAGATATTTTAAGCATGTTTGTTGAGGAATATTACTATTTTACGGCTGAATGGCTCTTGGAGCTTTTTATATAATACACAAAAGACCTCAATTAGTTTAACAATTGTAAACTTTCTGATGTCACTGAATTTGGATTCTGTTCTGTACAAGAATGTAACATGATAATAGAGCTAACGTGTATAGGTGTTGATTTACTGATAAGGTCGATCAAGTGATTTCAAAAGACTTGTATAACAGAGACAAATTATATTGTATGACATATGCATTAAGTATATGTATTGTCATTTATTTTAAACTTATTTTATGTATTTTGTTTACTAAATGTATTGAAAAGTTGATTATTCAACTACATCAATACATTTTTTTAAATAGTCACACAACATTTGTGTTGACAGGGAAACCTCCTTGCCCTTAACTTTGGTTGTCCTACCCCAGACCCTAGCCCGAGTAAAAAGGCCACAGCTGAGAAATAGTGGGAAAAGGAGCATGTCTAGCTAAATACACCAAATACAGAGCAGAGTTTTAAACCCTGAGAGTCTATAAAGGAAAACAGATAAAGAGAGATACAAGGGACCTATCTATTTGACACCTTTGCGACAGGTGAGAAACCTTGCCTTAGCCTTCGGAAGGCCTCTACCAACGTTTAGGCCTGAGATAGGTACAAGACAGGCACCTTTGATGGGCTTTCTATGGATCTGAGACTGTGGAGGGCTCCCACAAGACATGGGCCTGTAGTGGGCTCTTGAAGAACCAGATCCTTTGGTGAGCTCCGGACCCTGCATACCACCATTGTCTTGGGGGGCAGTGTGGACAATAATTATTGCAGCCTCTAAATCCCCCTGGGACACACCAGGATAGGTTAGACTGCCATTTTCTATAATCGAGATATTGGAGTTTGGGAATTCAGAACCTGTCAGTGTGTTACAAGACCAGGAGTTCCAACCTTGACAGATTATGACAGAAGGGCTCTGCAAACCTTGGCTCATCTAGGAACTAAGTTTGTGTGAATCATCCAGGCTGATCCCAAGAATATGATCTGACTTTAGACTATGGTTTGAATATCCTTTTCACCTTTTTCTTCTCTCAACCTCGGCACTGCTATACTGACAAATAGACATTTATTTTTAAAGCATCTCTCTGGTAGAATCTGATTTTTTGTCCAAGTATTGATCCTCTCCCACCTGGATGGTGGCAATTCCCTTTCGGATTGCCTTCTAGCGACTACCCAGGGCACACTTGAGAAGTGTCCTGCATGCTGCAGCAAGACTCGTCAAAGGTCTCCGCAAAATCGACCACATCAGCCCAACCATCCTCGAACTGCAAACTTGGCGTCTCGGAGGCCAGAGATCCACCAGAAGTAAGCAAATGTGCAGACTTGTACTCCGTCATTACAGGAAGGAAAGTACCAACCAGAAGACAGACCGTCTCTGTCTATGCTCCAAGAGTCTGAACCTTCTCTCCAACATCATCAGACTTGCCCCATTACGACTACAGTTCAGGAAAGGGCCCAAGACCTCCTCTTCAAGAAATGGCTCCTTCCTAACACCTAGGAGCACACACCCTGCTCTGCCCACCCTAGATGAGACTCTGTGATCTGCTCCCCACTCTCTTCACCCCTGTTTGCTTGTATATCCCTTGTTGCCAATTAAACCCACCATCCCCCACCCCTGTTAGCTCCCAGTTCCCTTTTTTCTCTGCTTCCCTCACAGTGTTATTCCCCCTATGGCTGTAAAGTGTTGCTTCGCGGAGGTAGGCCCACACTCAGTGAATACCCTAATCAAAATAATAATTATAGTAATAATAATAATAAAATAAAGTGTCCTGGTCACACCATGCAGGAATTGCCCTGAAACTAAGTGAGAGGGCTGTTCTGCAGGATATCATCTCCTATGGAGGCATAACTTTTCTTTGGATGTCTCAAAGAGGAAGAGCCAGACATGTACATGCTGCTCCTCTTTATGACCTAATGTTCACTATGGTGCTTTCTGGGACTCCAACCTGAATGTCTGCTTATGCCATTTGGTGGCAAGTTTTCTTCTGAGTAGATGGGTTTAATAATATTGTTTGGTATTATCTCTTTGGTAAGATAATACACCAATTGTATGATATCTACTACCCAGTAGTTTCCACATTTGTGTACTATAGTATAACTTTCATGTTTTGTAAATATGCATTTTTCACGTTGTCAGATTAAGCAAGTTGGGCCCTGTGTAGTGTGGCATGCAGTCTTCCCACACAGCCCTGGAACACATCCTTCTGCTGTGAGATGCAGGCAGGGAAGTGGGACATGTTTTCCAGTCATCTTTCTCCAGCTCGAAAATACATAGTATTTCTTATATTTCTAGCCGGTGTTGGCCACATCTACTAGGATTGTTTTTCTATGCTAGAGATGGAAATTCTTTTTCCAGCATGAGCATGCTTGTCAACTGCAGAAATATTGTTTTTTTGTTTGTTTCTGCAATGGACAGGGCTGTCAATGCTTCCAACAGAAAAAATAAACTCTTTTTAGCATGGGTGGGTGTCCAGCTAGTGATTTACCTGTAATGGTCAATAAATATATGTAGTAGTATTTGTGGTAGGTCTCAAGGTAAAATGGCAGAGCACCAAAGGGATTCAGGAAGTTGTTCACTCCACGATACATTCTCAGCTGACCACATTTTTGTAAGGGTGAAACATTTTGTAGAAAATATTAATCCTGCTACCATTCTTGCTTTGTTGATTAACTCTTCACCCTTGTTTTGAAAGTATGTGAGTCGCGCTTCAGCACCTGAGGGGAGGACTGCTGATAGGTAGAGGCATGTCACTTGGTGGTACTGCATCACAAGCTATATAATATACAAAATGTCTATATCCCTTTCTCCGGTGCATTCATGTCACTTCGTCCTCTCAAAAAATGGTTGTCCTATATCTTATTTTTAATACCTTCACCTTCGCTCATCCACAGATTTAAAAGGATTGATACCATTCCTAGATAAAGGTTAAATCAAAAACACTGAAAAACATGACAAAAAGACAAGGAAACAAAGAACACCATGCACAAAAGAATGTACACAGGCAGAACCCTTTTAAAATAAGGTGAAGGAATATTCATTAACCATATCAATAATAAGAAAAATCTTACTCTGAAGGTTACTTATTGATAAAAGGATTATGACCCCATGGATAATAAAGGGAAATGCTTGATAATTTAGTGAGGGAGAATGCTGAGTCATATAGTCTATCTGTGTTCAACGTAGATGGTTATTCGGACGTTATTGCAAAGTGACTTCTGTGCTTTGGAAACAAGGGAAAAATCCTCTTGCATAGACATACTCCACATATTTATAATCATCAGATTGCTCAAGCAATGAAATACAAAAGAGCATCTATTAGGAATTTGGCAAAATGTTATGGTATTCACTCTCTGGAGTTTCAAGCGGAAAGGAAAATGGTATTGGAATGCTATAAAAATCTAACAAAGAGAATGAGAACTGAGCTCATTCTTGTGAATAGTCAAAGGATGCTAAATGTACTCAAGAGTAAGAATACAGCATGGTTTTGGGAACTTCCAAATACAATTCAATACAAAACCTTAGAGGAACATATGAATGTTATTCCAGAAAACGTCTGGGTAGAATACTACACAGAAACATTCCAAGATATAACCTTACCTTTGGTCAAACTCACTCAAGGTAGTGATTTTGACTTTGATTGGACAGCTATAGTTTGTACCTCGTGTGTGCATCACAACATTGTCTAAATGAATCTCTCGAAGGCTCCAAGCCCGGCAAAACTGCTCCCCATAACATTAATGTATAACCCATCTCTATGCTTGTTATTTTTGCATGACCTGTTCATGGAAATAATGAACACACAACCACTATCACCTGCCACGAATCCTATATTTTTCACATTTCTAAAAAGGGGCATTGGTTGGTGCCAATGAATTATCGCACTATAGCTATTCCCGATGTCCCAAGTAAGGTCTCTGCATCTTTGATCCCTACGGAATTAGACATCTGGGTGAATGAATTAAAATTACTCTCGGAATTCCAAGTGGGTTTTCAGAAAGGCCAGGGAACTTCCCAGAATGGCATAATACCGTCCTATCTTAACGCACAGGCTACGCATCCTAATTCCCCTCCCATCTACATGGCAGGTTAGACATGACCAGTGCGTTCGACAGGGTGATTCGTAGTAGATTACGGTGGAAATTGCATTTGTAGGGCATTCCAGAGAATTGAATAAGCTTAATTATATTGCTTCACACAGACACAAAAATCAGAGTACGCCTATCTGCCGATGGACACCTAACTCAAACAATCAGTACATCCTTGGGCCTTACGCAGGGACGTTCATTGCAACAATGCTTTTTAATCTGTATCTTTCCGAAAAACGATACTCTGCAGGCCAAGACCAAGCCGCTAACGGTTAGACAGGGTGCAATAGATCTGCATTGGTTGACCTATGCCGATGATGTCTTATTATTCGACCCCACTCCTATAGGTCTTGAAAGAAAGCTAATTTCATTCTATTCTTATGCATTAGATAATAATCTGCCAGTGAATGGAGTGAAATCAAACATGTTAATCTGCTCAACTAAAAGAACTCCGAAACAAATGAATTGGAATCTGTAAAATGTTTAAAAAACTTGGGATTCCATGTATATCAGAATTCGTCTGTATCCAATACTCAAGAGATGTTACGAGCTACAGTTCCTCCACTGATAGCCCAACTAGAGTATATGGGTTATACTGTAACTTTTCCATTATCTCGGTAAGGAAATACTATTTTGGGAAAGTTGTTCCAGCATTAACCTATGGTCTAGAGATTTGTCTTCATAATCTTGTTTCAGTTTTACATTCTTTAGAAGGAACTATCTGGAAAAGAGTTTTAGGTCTGCCTTTATGCTTGCCTAATTGCATTATTTGACATGAGTTAGCACTTACTTCGCTCAAAGCTTTAGTGCTGTGGAACAAACGATCTATTTGCTAAGATTTTGGCTACTCTGTCAATGACTCTATGCGAAGACATAAATACCAAATTGAATCAAGGAACTAAGTCAGAGACTTTGGCAGAGGTCGAAGTGGGAGTGAGCGTTCGGGAGTGGTTTCACTGTTCCTATACTTTTATTTTAAAAAGAAACCATTCTGGAATGGTTTAGTTTTAAAATAAAAGTGTAGCAAGAAATTGAAGCTTGCATTTCAGTGCACTGTACTGCACATTCCCATAAATAGCAGGTGTGGTTGTTTGGGGGTTTGGATTGTATGTGGGAGGGGGAGTAGGGATGGGGTTTTTGGGGAGCAGGGCAGACCAGCAGGGAACATAGTTCCACTACTTCTTTTCGTACACTTCGACCACTGGTCTTTGGGTAACTTTGTTTTTCAACTACATGAATTACTTGAGAATATTAACAGTGAGATAAGTGAATTGACCAACTTTCCAAATAAATCAAAGCTTAAACTTTAAGGAAATGATTGGTGCACGATTGCAATTTTAAAATCAAAAGGAAAAGAGGATATGTATCTATACCTGCTTTTATTTCCTTATATCTGAAATGTAAATGTAATCTCTTGCCTAGATTAGAATGTATGGGTCCTAGATTGAGTATTCCGAGCATTTTACAATTTATTGGCCTCACTTCTATGCACATAGAAGTACTTATTTTGGTGAATGTATGTATAGACACCATGAAGACACGGGCGAGGGTCTCTGGAACAGGTCTCTCTTGGGTGATAATATTTCATTGATTTTATATCCTTGTGAACATTTTCTTCTTAAATGGTTTTTGTTAATTGTTTTTAGTCAATAATTTAGCTTCATTATAATGACTGTTTTATATGATTGTTATCGTGTTTTTACATTGCTGTCTTGTTTGTAATTTCTTTGTGAAAGGTTTGCTTTATAAACCAAGGCGGAGTAGCTGCAGAGTGGGTGCAGTCTGCTGGTGTGCTGGTGTGTTCATCCTGCTGGTCTGTCTTTCCTGGCTATCTTTTGGAGGCGGACCTAAACCTCAAGTACTCACTGAGTCCACGGAGTGGGTGCAGTCTGCCAAGTATGTGCAGGGAGCGAAACATTTATCGAGGAAAAAAAGAGCGTGACAGTAAACGCCAGCTGTGAAGCTCTGCACCCAGTGTTTCAAACAGCGCTTTCGACGAATGGTGACTGGCTTTGTGTTATCCACAGTCGCTCTGAACTCGTGCTCTGCAGAATATTGACTTCTATTACTGGCCATTCAAAAGATGGAGGTGCACGATTTCCCAGATAATTACTGGGGCGCATGGGAAAGAAGATGCGGGCTAAAAACAAACAATAACTGCTGCGCAGAAAAAGTATGGTCCCTGCTGTCACCCTCCAAACCGCTTAGCTTGATGAACTCAAATCACCAGCATCGGTCATGGTGAAAGGGAAAATCTTTGCGTTTTTCCCTGCGAAGCCACGGGTATCATTCTCACAGGCAACTCACACTGAAGACTTGTGGGCACAAAGTGTAAATGATGACGGCCTTGACTATACTGCGATGGACTGTGATATCTCAGGCTAAGTCCTGACATAAGTGGAACAAAAAGCAAATGCGTCCATTTTTTAAGCCCGTGTGAGCATTGAGAACGAAATTCAGGCGATTGAAGCAGTAAGATACCGACTCAGTGTCTCTCTCGTCCTATTCAGAATGCAAGACAAGACTCTGGAGGCAAGCTCGGATATGTCCAAACTAGACTCATCGAATGCAAACACAAATCAGGACACAGGGGTTGCTCAAGTATTCCCACTGTCAGCACAGCAAGCATCTTCAAAGATTCCCATCCGAGTGGTGGGTCGGCTATCCTTTGGGTGGTGCTGCATGGAGTCCACTCCCAATTACACCCCCACTGTTCAAAAGCTGCAGGCTATCAAGAATGAGAGTCAGACTTTGATTTTTGAAGAGGAAGGGTATATCCCCTTAAATTGACATAGGATGTTGTCTATAATAGCATCTATGCCCGACCTTAATTTTATTTCCTCGGCGGATCTAAAACTTGCCCAAATATTCAACAGAGAGTGGCTGGGAAAGTGCACTGTTCACTTTGAATCAGAAATGACTGAAAGGTTGGTATTAAGTCAGCAGGAGGCATTTCTTTTGAACGTCCAAGCGGCTCGTGCGGTGGTAAATCCAAATCCCTAACTCTGCACTAAGATCACTATAAAATGGTATTTTGATCAAGAACAAAGGTTGTCTGCGTCCCAGGCCCTTGAAAATCTGAGTTGGGGCTGGCTGGCAGCAACCCTTCCCACCTGTGATGGCAGGCGGGCAGGCTCCTAGGGACACTCTCAAAATAGCAAGCTGGTACTCACTGAGCTAGAACTCCTTTATGACTAATAATAAGAAGCAGCTCATTGATATTTTTGACATCATCTTCATTCAAGAAGCATGGCCTGGGAGCAACCCAATATGGGATGATTTTCTGATTCACTCACTGCCGGCAAAGAAGGCTCACTTGGGGAGATGGAAGGGTGGTCTCCTGACAGCCGTGAAAATCAGAACGTTTCGTTCCCTCAAGAAAATTCCAGCCAAATCAGAGGCGTTCTTAGTAACAATGTTCTGTGTTGACAACGAAGTTCACAAACAAACAGCTACATTGGTGATTAATGTCTATTTTAACCCCCTTTGTATGGATACTGAAAATGTTACTTAAGATTTTGAGAAAATTCTAATAACGTGGTCTAGCGAGCATCATTCAGAGGCAGTCATTATAGCAGGGGACCTTAACCATAGCTGCTTGATCACAGACTGAGATGGGAAGATTTAGACGACAGGCAGGGGTTCATCTCTCTTTCTCGTCTGTCAAGCAAAGCCAGCTGTGGTAAAATATGGTCCAATTTTTTGGTCAAGCTGGTCTTTTATACAATCAAATCAACTCTTCGGGGGGGTGGACGCAGGGATTCCCACATTTATTTCATCTTCCTCAATAATGTAGATGTGGAGGAGGCTGTCGACTTTAAGATTGTAAAGACAACTTTGAGTGACCATGCAATGCTACACTTAACCCTGAGGCGACTGTACCTGGGGAACACTGCAGAGGTTTCAAAGATGGGGTCATTTTTAGTCTTGGCTCAACGGAACATGGTAGTACAATACAGTACTAACGTAAACTCAGTGAATTCCGATCTTTCTAAATGGTGTGGAAATCTTTCCCCGAATAAGAAGATACTGTACTCTGATCCAATGAAGTTCTCAGAAATCCTGTCGAGATTGAGAAAACGGAGGATGGTAAATCCGCCTGTTCAACCGAGGAGAGCTTTAACTGGGACCGTTCAGACTTATGATAGGGAAATCCAGAGGCGCAAATGTCAATTGAGAAGGGAAGTTCGACAATTGATCAAGTGTACATTAAAAGAGTGAAAGGATAAAAAAGTTAAGGGAACAATTTAGAATTTGGTGTTGAGTCTATCTTACTGATAAATATAGCCGTGCATGACACTTGTGGGATCTGGTGGATTTTGAACAAGGCAATTAAACAGTCCTTCCACCACTCCTTAGGAGTGTCAGAAGATCAATGATTTGAGTATTCTCAGACAAATATGTGGTCATTGGCAGCAGGTAGCTGACGCCAAGGAAAGAAAATGGGCCGGTACCTCCTCCCCTAAAACCTTTTTTTGACCATTCGGATGAACAAGTTACTTTCTTACCTGGTAACGTTCTTTCGATGGGATGGTCCGACGATGTATTCCATATCTATGACATGTAATCACCACAGCTGTGCTGCTTCGGAAACTTTTTTCGGCGTCTGCGTCCTGCGTCGATGACGTCGATGCGCCGTCGTCGAGGACCTCCTCCGACGTCCGACGTCATCCGATGTGATAAGTAGGACGCACGGCGCCCGTAGCCTCAGTTGTAGTTTTTTCCCCCCGAACGCGTGACATTAGTCAACTGCCAGTCAGACACAAAGCCTTGCGGAACGTAAGCTGCAATCGCAAAAGAAATTCTGCAGCGGGGAAGGCAGGGCGGGAGCGATATGGAATACGTCGTCGGACCATCCCATCGAAAGAACGTTACCAGGTAAGAAAGTAACTTGTTCTTCGAGGGGATTGGGTCCTCCGACGTATTCCATATATATGACAGACTCCCAAAGCAGTACCAGAGCAAGGAGGAGGGAAAGAATTTAGAATCAAAATTTAGAATAGTCAATCAAATAGCAGAACAAAGGACCACCTTGCCAAAGGCCAGATCCTGTGCTCGGATGGAATCAAGGGAATAGTGACGTACAAATGTATGTACTGAAGCCCAGGTGGCTGCATCACAGATGTTGCGAATAGGAACACCCCTCTGCAGGGCAGTAGATGCAGCCATACCCCTGGTAGAATGGGCCCGCAATCTAGCCGGTGGGTCCTTACCCGCCAAGCGGTAGCACTCCGAGATGGCCAAAATAATCCAGCGAGACAAAGTCTGTTTCATCACAGCTTGCCCTAAACGCTTTCCAGTGTAACCAATAAAGAGTTGATCGTCCACTCTGACCCGGGACATGCGTGAAACATAAAAGCTTAAAGCTCTCCTAGGATCAAGCCTATGGAGCCTCTCCTCTTCCTTACCAGGATGCGGAGGAGGATAGAATGCTGGGCCAAATGAAATTCCGTCACTACCTTCGGAAGAAAAGAGGGACGAACTCTAAGGACAACCCTGTCCTTGTGAAATACAGTGAAGGGTGGCTTAACTGAAAGTGCCTGTAACTCACTCACTCTGCGAGCGGAAGTAACCGCAACTAAAAACACAGTTTTCAGAGTTAACAGCCTCAAAGGGCAAGAATGTAAAGGCTCAAACGGAGCACCCATAAGAAACTTAAGAACAAGGTTTAAATCCCAACCGGACACCAGGAAAGGTGACGGAGGGAACAAATTAGTGAGCCCTTTCAGAAACTGTGAAATTAAAGGGATTTTAAACTAAGAACACTCTTCAGACGAGCGCTTAAAGATGGACAGCGGTGAAGGTTGAGGGATCTGACCTCTGGATGGAGAACCTGACCCCCCTCCCGTGAGAGCAGATCGTCTCGGTAGGGAAGACGACGCGGAGGGCAGATGGACAAGTCGAGAAGGTCCGGGTACCACGTCCTCCGAGCCCACGCCGGAGCAATGAGGATCATCCGGGAACCGAACTTCCGTAACCTCCGCAGCACTTGCGGGATGACGGGGACTGGAGGAAACGTGTACAGCAGCGGGAACAACCACTCCACCACGAACGCGTCTCCCAAGGCTCCTTTTGGAGGAAATTCCCGCGAGCAAAACCTTTCGCACTTCCGGTTGACACTGGAGGTGAAGAGATCCACTTGAGGGGTCCCCCATAGGGCGAAGATCTCCAGGAGAATCTCCTGAGCCAACTCCCACTCGTGAGAGATCGTGCTCTGCCTGCTCAGAGCGTCCGCCGTCACGTTTTCGTCTCCGGCCAGATGAACTGCCGAGATCGAAACTTCCTGCTGGATGGCCCAGAACTCGAGCTGCATCGCCTCCCTGCACAGAGGAAGTGACCCTGCCCCCCCCTTTTTGTTGAGGTAGTGCATGGCCACTGTGTTGTCCGTCAGGATCAGGACACTCTTTCCTCGCACAGTCGGCAGAAAAGCCTTCAGGGCTAGCCTGACGGCCCTCAGCTCCAACAGATTGATATGGAGTCTGGACTCCGACGGAGACCAACGACCGCTGACTGTCAGCTCGTTGGCATGAGCTCCCCAACCCGTGAGGGATGCATCCGTCACGATCGTCACCCCCGGCCAGGGAAGCCAAAAAGGAGCCCCCTTCATCAAGTTGCCTTTGACGGCCCACCACAGAAGGTCCCGGGCGACCGAGGGCGGCACCTGAACCGGGTCCGACATCCTGCCGGAGGACTGCGACCATTGCGTCTTGAGCGCCCACTGCAAAGATCTCATCCGCAGGCGAGCCTCTGGCACCAGAAGAATGCAGGATGCCATGAGGCCGAGCAGCCTCAAGAACTCGAACGCTGGGAGCGTCTGGGCATGCTGAAACTTGTGCACCACCTGCTGAATGTGAAGAGCCCTCAACTCGGGAGGAAAACACTGCCCCAGGGAAGTGTCGAGCACTGCTCCGATGTAATGGAGCCGCTGTGTTGGCGTCAAATGGGACTTCTTTAAATTGAGGGAGAAGCCCAGCCTGTGAAGGGAGTGGCAGGTGACGGACAGATGATCCAGGACTTGCTCGGGAGAGCTCCCCCTGATCAACCAATCGTCCAGGTAGGGGTAGACGTGAATCCCCCCTTGCCTGAGATGCGCTGCCACCACCACCATGAGCTTGGTGAAAACCCTCGGGGCGGAGGTCAATCCGAACGGCAGGACCCGAAACTGCGAACCTCAGTTACTTCCTGTGCTTGGGATGGATCGGCACATGGAAGTAAGCATCCTTGAGGTCGAGTGACACCAACCAATCCTGAAGCTGAAGGGCCTGGAGGACTTGAGAGAGAGTAACCATCTTGAACTTGTCCTTCCTGAGGAGTTTGTTCAAACCGCGCAAGTCCATGATGGGTCTCAATCCCCCGTCTTTCTTCGAAACCAAAAAATAAGGGGCATACCATCCCATGTTCCTCTCCGATACAGGCACCAGTTCTATGGCGCCTTTCTCCAGCAGGGCTTGAATTTCCTGCGCAAGGAGCGGATCCGGACTCTGCAAAGAGAGATTCCCCGGTGGATTGTCGCGAGGCCTGTGCCAAAAAGGAAGACAGTAGCCGTGGGTTATGATCTCCAGAACCCACACATCTGAAGTAATGGCTTGCCACTCTACAAGATGCTGCGCCAGCCTTCCCCCAACCGGCGAACCATGGGACATGGCCTCATGACTGAGTGGGAGCGGCCGCAGCGTTACCTGAGGGCAAAGAGGCAACTGCCCGAGCGGCCTTGGCACCACGGGTACCCTGTCGTCCACCTCTGGTACCCCTGCGTTGGCCTCTTTGACTGCCAGCTCCTCTCGCTTTACTGAAGGACGAGTAATAGCGAAAGGAACCACCCCTCCACTGCTGTCCCCTAGGACGAAAAGGCGGAGGTTGGCGAACTGCAGCGCCCAACCACTTCGCTGCAGCTTTCGAGGTCTGCAACCTCTCAAGGCTCTCGTCAGCCTTGCGGCCAAAAAGGTGTTCACCGTCAAAGGGCATGTTAAGGAGCCGAGACTGCACATCAGGAGCAAACCCCGACTTCCGCAACCACGCAAACCTGCGTATCACGGTGCTCACCGCCATGGACCTACTGACGCATTCAGCTAAGTCCAAACCCGACTGAACGGACTCACACATGGCATCCTTACCATCCTGGACCATAGCAAGGAAACCATCCCGTTCGTCCCCTTCGGGAATATGTTCAGCCGCTAACGCAACACAGTTCCACAGAGTGTGTGTGAAACGAGACAAGGCACAAATGGAGTTGGCCACCTGAAGCGCCATACCACCAGAAGAAAACACTTTCATCGCCCAGCCATCAAAACGTTTGTCGTCCCTATCAGGAGGGATGGTAGGGTACGACGCCTGCTTTGCCGGGGCCGTGGCCGCCTGCACCACCAAACTCTCCGGAGTAGGGTGCCTGGTCAAGTAGCAGAGGTCGCTACTGGCTGGACGGTATTTTCGCGACAAGGATCTGCCCACCGCCGGGAGACTCTCCGGAGCAGTCCAAGCCGCCGCCACCCTTCTCTGTAAAGCCATATGGAACGGCAGTACCGGATCAGTTGGGGGACCAACATCAAGGATGTCCGTCAGATCATCCTGCACAAACACCCCTGGGGGAGCAGACCATCCCAAGTACTCAGAAACCCTAGCCATAAGGCGCCGGTACGAGGAATCGGCATGAGAGCCAGGCTCAGGCCTACAAAACTCCACCTCCGGAGAGGTGTCCAGTCCACTGGCATCATGCAGTGACTGTCTCAAATCGTCCAACTGACTATGGCCCGAGACAATTTCATCTGGAACCTGACTAGGAACCAGGCCATCAGAATCCTCATCCGCCTCTGAAATATAGTCCAGGTGGCGAAAAGAAGGCACCCGAGAGTGCTTGCTCTTAACCAGAGCCTTCCTAGGGGGTTCTCCCGTGCCACGGGGTACCTCCGACACGAAAGGCGTCGATGGCGTCGAGCGAATCGGCGCCGACGTCGAGAGAACCGGCATCGGTGCCGAGAGGATCGGCGTCGAGGAAATCGGCGTCGACGTCAGATGCAGCGCCTCCAGCAACGGCGGCGTCGACACAGCCCTCAAAGCCGGAGCCTCGAGCGTGTCCCTCGACGACCTGAGCGTCGACGGCTTCGATGACTTCCTCGGAGCCAGAGCCTCGAGAAAGCCTGTCGACGCCCTCGACGCCTCAGACGTCGATGTCTTCCTCGAAGACCTCACAGGTGCACACGGTCTCGAACGCGTCGAGGACCGGGACCTGGAACGGGTACGTCAAGAACGAGTCTCCTTGTCCGAACGGGACCTCTCCCGTGACTCGTGCCGACCACTCTTGCGAGCGGTGTCTCTCGACCTCTCACGACCGACCCCACTCGGGGGCGCGGACGGCACAGTACCCTGCGACTCAAGAATCGCCAGCATTTTCTTCCCGAAGGAAGCCCATTCCTCCGGCGTCGCACGGCTGGTGGGGTAAGCGACGTGCCGGGCAGAGTCCTCCGAAGAGGACCTGGAAGACGACCGGTGTCGGCGCTTCCGAGAATGCCTCGAAGAGGCTGAGGAGTGGCGAGACCGACTCCTAGAAGGAGACCCACGAGACTTCCGACGATGACGCGGAGAGTCACCCCTCGAATCATCCGTCGAAAGCCCCGCAGACTTCGACTTCCTGGGCTTGGACATCCGACCTACCGACAACTTCTTCTTACGTTCGCGTAAGGCTTTGGACGTGAGCGACTGGCAGTCGATACAGTCATCCGTGTCGTGGGCCTCCCCGAGGCACCAGAGGCAGGCATCGTGCGAGTCCGTCACCGACATCTTGGACCCACACTCCCCGCACTTCTTGAAACCCGGACGCGGGGTCGAAGACAAAGTAGAAGACATCTTCACACGAAGGATTTTCACAAAACGAACAGGTTCGAAGAACCGAGAAGAATAGAACTCTAAAGAGTCGAGGCGTGAACCGAGAATCACGAAGCAACACGTTCGTGGAAAAAACGGAACTGAGGCTACGGGCGTCGTGCGTCCTACTTATCACATCGGATGACGTCGGACGTCGGAGGAGGTCCTCGACAACGGCGCATCGACGTCATCGACGCAGGACGCAGACGCCGAAAAAAGTTTCCGAAGCAGCACAGCTGTGGTGATTACATGTCATAGATATGGAATACGTCGGAGGACCCAATCCCCTCGAAATAGAGCTTATTATCAATAAACTCAATAACTCTTTCGTGTCTGGCCCAAATGGTGTGCCAAACGGTATCAATAAAAGTAATGCACCCTTATGGGAAGATATTTTGTACCATCTATTTACCCACATCATGAATGGTTATACCTGTCCATCCTCCTGGGCCTGTTCAACTCTCATACCCATTTTTAAAAGGGGTGAGAGAATCTGTCATGTTACAGACCCATCTCTTTGATTGATATGATATCAAAGATATTTGCAACTTTAGGTTTGGGTGAACTTACTCGGTGGTCTTAGGGGGGCAATATCCTAAGCCCACTTTAAATGGTCTTCAGGAGTGGAGACGAAACACTAATCAGTGGGCTGACCCTAACAGCATGTCTGTTGGATTTTGAGCCACCGACAGGACAATCGCTGTATGTGGCCACAATAGACCTGACAGCAGCATTTGATAACATTAACATCACATACTCTGCCAGAAATTGGCTAAGTGGGGGATAGATCCGGGCCTCCTGTTGTTCATCCAACTATTCTATTAAAACAATTTGACTAAGGAAAGGCTTAATATGCTGGGGGAATTATCCCAAAGATCCCTCTTGAGAGGTGTCCGCCAGGGTTGCGTGCTTGCACCCACACTATTCAATTTATACCTGCCGGATATCTGGGAGAAGAGCATAGAATGCGGAGGGCGTTCATCCCCAGTTTGCCTAATCTGAAATTAAGATGCCTTGCCTATGCAGATGATCTCATACTGATGGATTATACACAAGCAGGATTACAGCGACAACTGGAAGGATTAGAAAAATATTTAACAACAAATAACTTAGAGATAAACCAGAGTAAATCATTTATCATGATCGCTTCAACCCACTATCATTTTTTTAAATTTATTGTAATTTTTGTACCGCGCCACATGACTGTGGGCCTCAGGGCGCACATGAAAAAACAAGACACACCACAGGCAAAGAAGTCAAATCAGGGATGAACAGAAGAAAAGGAGCGGCGTTAGTCAGGACTAAGATTTAAGAGGTGAGTCTTACTGGCTTTTTTAAAAGAAGAACAGTCATTGATAAGACGTATGGAGACAGGAAGAGCATTCCAGAGGAGAGGTGCTTGAACACCAAAACTTGTCCCGCCAAAGCGCACTAGTTTGAATCCTGGTTGGATAAGTATGGCTGCTGTAGGCGACCGAGGATTTCTGGTGGATATCTTGCTCTTAGTACAGTCAGAGAGATATACAGGACATGAAAGGGACAAGCATTTATGGGCCAATGTTAGAATTTCATGTGAGATCCTGTGTTTTATGGGAAGCCAATGTAAGGCTTTCCTAAATGTAGAAACATGTGCACGACCGGAAAGATCAGAAGTTGCACTTAAAGCATTGTTCTGCATAACTTGAAGGGCCCGAATGTTAACAGAGGTGGTACAAGCCAACAAGCTGTTACAATAATCAATCCTAGAATTAATTAAGGCAGTTTACTTAGTCTCTTGATAATATTAATATTAAAAGGGTCACCTCAATTTGTTATTAGGGATTCGCGATTTCAACATTGAAGCATCGAAGTCGGCTGATTGCACGTTTTGATGGGGCATTTTGGTCTTGTATTTCACTGTTGATAGGAATAAAAAGCAAATGATGTGCCTTTTCAGTACGTCCACTCGTCGAGTTCTATAACACTAAAGTGTAACCAATTGTTTTATATGGTTGCAAACTACTAAACATAAGCGACAGGAATTTTTGTGATGTTTGGGAAACACAAATTCTTAAACGAGTTCTCGGCCTCCCACTTTCTACACCAGTTAGTGCCATCAGAGTGGAATTGGGCCTGACCTCTTGTTTGCCCAATACACCAGGAGTTCTCTTTAGCTAATGGGAAATCTTGAACGGGCAGATACGTCGGCCCTAGGGTCTTTCTATATGGCACTGATAGTAGAAGATTCAAATCCTTATTTAAAGAAAGTTAAAAAATTAGTGACTTGGATGCGGGAAGACCTAGATTTGTCAGTGTCAGAATCAGAAGCAATAGTGAAGAGAAATATAATTACTTGGGATGGTATAATGGATTTACAAGACTTAAGTAGCCTCAGGCAATATGAGGGAAAGGAGCAATTCTTTCTGCCAATAAAGGCGCCCACGGGGTACCAGGTGAGATTTCCATCTGTAAAACTCAGGTATTGGTACCTAAGATTTCGACTACAATGCCTTCCCACTTTGGAATATTTAGGGCCAAAACTAGGAATAGCTAAGGACCTGAGAGTCTGCAGACTGTGATACAGGGGATGTTGAAAATGTGTTCCATCTTGTGTTGAGTTGTCCATGTTTTTTGCCTCTACGAATTGAAAGTTTTGGCAGATTTGTAAACTCTACATAGTCAGGATCCGTGGTCTAGACTGATGGCTACCCCTCAAATGTCATTGATTATTGCTCTGTCTAAAATGCTAATAGTTATCTTTTCACAACTGTCAAGAGTATCCAACCAAGGGTTCACCAATTTGCTGTGTATAGAAGACTTGTTGCTTGGATAAAGGTGGAAGGTCTGGTCAGAGCCACCTAAATAAAGTGAGCAATTGAGGAGTTCTTGGCATCACGGACTGCAGTACTACCTCCTCCTGATGAATGAATATATGTTTTGGGGTTAACGGATTAATTTAAATTTTAATTGCAATTTTATTTATTTTCTTGCTTGGACAACATTTCTTTTATTGTGTTAGGTGTTGTATCTTTTATGTAATCTATTATGAGAGATTTTCTTTATTTTAATTTTCCTTTTGTGTAAATATACTTTTGTATAGGAGAACACAAACAAAAAAAGAAACCATAAAAACTAAAAAATTGGAAAATCCTAAAGTTGAAAATGAATATTGACTAAACAAAATTGCTTATATGAATAAATTACATAGCCCATGGAAATTATTAAGATAAAAAACGTTTTGAACTGATGAAATGGAAACTAAGTGGAATTAATCAAGGAACAAATGATCAGCACATCAATACTTGTACTGTTGAATATTTTGATCCTGAAGAAGAAATTGACACAAGGGTCAAAACATGTAGGTCTATCTTATTATCACAGGAATGTATACAAATAAAAAAGTGAATCAGATGTAATTTGAGGATTAAAAAAAACAAACAGAAATGTTGTTCTAACTTTATATATAAACATTCATTTTCTGTTTGAGCCACGAACAAAGTTGGGTGGAGGTTTTCTTCTGGTAGCATCCTTCCTGTCAGTATATGATGTCTGGTGAAAGGCTGTAGGATGCGCCATCAGATTCAGTGTCTCCAAACATGCACTAAAACGTACAGTTGATTTCCCCTACACAACCTGAAATTCTCTTTGACCCATCCTCTCCAAATACCAGCACTTCCTACAGGCAAAATCAACTATTATCCATCTTTACATGGAATGCTGTATTTTTTATCCAAAGTTTAAAATATAATGCAGACGTTTATGTGTAGCTGCCAGATACTTGAATATCTTTGCACAAATACGTCTGTTCCATGATATTCTTTTAGTTAAAAACAAAGCCAGGACCATAATATTAGCCCCTTGCTCTGTCCTTTTCCCTCCATACAGCCTTTTTCAGGAACACTAGTCAAACAAATGAAGTTCAATATTTTCTATCACACCCAAGAAAGAGTGCTCTGTTTATGAAGCAAGACAACGATCACATAACCACACGACTGACATTCTGCTAATTGACTTTATCCTTTAGCTGGGCAGTCCCAACTCCCTCCCACACTGAACTTTTAGCGAGTCCCTAAAAGACAAAAAAACCCACTGAGACGGAGAACCCATACCCCAGGAGAGCAAACTACTACTTACATAATAAGCCACGATTAAGCAACTTTTCTGGCCCACTAAGTAACAACTCCATGTGATGGCTTTATGGAACGCAAAGAAAGAACAACTGATTAATACAAGATGGTCAACCGAGTTTATATCAGGAGCACAAGCTCAAGCTGCCTGAGCCAATGTAACTTGAAAGAATGGCAAAGGAAGCTCCCCACCAATCACCATTCCAGACTGGGGGTATGAGAAGAGCAGGATTGCAAGCCATACTCTGAAGCTGGAGGAGAAAATATAGAGATGCTTGTACTTATAGAGATTTGTTGGGGACTGATGCTGTAAAAAATGCCTGAAAACCGTGAAAGACTCCAAGAATCTGATGGAGGTGCTGAGAAACCTGCTAGATGCCTTGAATGTGAGAAGTGCATTATAACATTTTAGAAAGTGCCTAGAGACTGACAGAGGTGCTGAGAAGTCTGGAAGATGCCTAGAGCCTATGATGGGCGTTGAGAAGTCTGGAGGATGCTTTGAACGTTATATGTGCATTGAGAAGTTATATTAAACACCTAGAGCCTGAGTAGGGCACTTAGAAGCCTGTGAAACCTCTTAGAGCCTCAGAGGGGTGCAGAGAAGTCTAAAAGATGACTTAAAGGAATGGTTTGGTCAAAAAATGTTATTGTCCCTACGGGTCAGCCATGTGTTTTTAAGCCTAAGTCGCTCGATTTTAGAAAAATTTCCTATGGACTTTACCCGAGTTTTCGTCCATTAAACGCACGCGAAAACAGGCACCAGGGAGCTGCCATTTTGTGATAATCCTATCACTTGCCCCATCGCCCTGGCTGACCTGCTTTTGTGGCACTAAATCATATCCCCCACCCCTGAGCCTGACATGATCAAAACATCCATATTCCCTGCCTCTCTCTGTGACGTTACTGTGCTGCGTAGGCAAACGCGCCCAGTCATCTTCTACGCGACTTAACAATGAACCGGGAAACCAACACAGATCAACTCACAACACAGCGCGCCACAATTCGGAATATGAAACTGTACTTTAAAATCAAACAGCAATACGGTACATTTATTTATTTGACATTAAATGTTTGGAGAATATTCAGCAATTGGCATATTAAATCAGAATGGAATTTTTTTTCTTTTCTCTTGATCCGCAAATCCCCTAAAGTTGATCGTGAGTCACGCACTGTTCCTTTATGGTACACAGGGTGTTGGTTTTCGTTAAAAAAAGCACTTTGGACGCACGGTGAACCGCAAGGCTGTTCCATCAACTAGGCACTAGGCCACCGTAAAGGTTGATATGTTGCTTCTAGCCGCTAGTGCTGCGTAAGGGCATATGGGCCCTTGCTGATCGTCCCATAAAATGGTCAACATTGTGCAGTTGTTTACAAGAAGCTGCAGCAGGTGATTGAAAAATCCGTCAGCCGGGGTCTGGAATAGGTGGCAGTAGCAGTATGGTAGGATGTACCTGTTTAGAAAACATAAAAATTGAAATTAGTCTCACCAGCCAACCTTTATTACTATAATTCATTTTATTTATTATTGCCGAGCTGAAACTATTTGCTTGCAAGGATAGTGCAATGGAGTATGTTTGGCTCTAAAAGCAATGCGAAAACTAACAAAATAAATCGAGGTAAACACACAATGTAATGATTTTTTAGCGTTGAACCACTGAGAAATGACTGTTTGTCTACATGCGTGTCAAATGGGCACATGCATGCCCATGTGCCCGGTAGAAAGACGATCCCACAAACGTTTTATTTGCTCTTCATTCATTCATTCATTCATTCCTTCATTAATTCTTCATTCCGGTATAAAAGCGTCTAAAGAGTTACTTACATTATATTTGCCATTTCCATTGTGTCTCTGCGTAATGCAGTCCGTAAATCCCACTGTGTTCATGCCAACGATTTTTCATATACTGAACTAACATGAAACTCGATCTAGTTTCAGAATTTTCAGCCTTATCGTCTTTTACGTTATTACACCCCTCCTTCAAATGAAGTCCTTTCGACATGGTCCCTGTCTCTCAAGGTAAAAAAACAATAGAACCTTATACTGCAAGTGCGAGTCGCAGGCCTCTTCAGCCCGCGAGCAAAAAATCAAAGCCGCTGACCTTCAATCTGCATGAGCATACATTCTTACTTTGCAACATTCCATGTAAAACCATCTGTGAGAACTTGAATTTTCGACTCCATCTATGTGCTAGGCCTCAATGTGCAAATGTGAACTGGCTTCTCTCCCATCTGCAACGCCTCGCTTGGCACGTTCTAAGGCCCCCAATTTTGTCCTCGTTGTCCGCAAGCTTTGCAGCCCTAGAGAACCATAACTATGGAGACATTGACTTTTTGGGGGAAGGTCAGGGAAAGTATAAAGTACCCGAGGAGTTGAGTTGAAAGTGAGATTTATTGTTTGTTTGTTTTATTATTTGCAGTACGCAAGCCTCCCCTCAGTTAACAGTGCGCAGCATTTACATGAGATTGAGAAACTTAGTTACAGCAACAAAAATATATACATACACATATTCACAAGGTCAGCGATATGAGGTGAATAGAGAGAGAAGTCAAAGATGACACGCATGTTGTTCGCCACCCAGGATGGTGAAGGGAGGTGTTAGGGTTAGCATACTTTGTATGCACACTGTACAATAAGATTATTTTCAAAAAGACAATCAGATTACAATCATTTAAACCGGGATTTGTACTTCTCAAGGAGCTCTGCTTTGGGTGGACATGGCACAGTGGCAATGTTTGGTGGCAATGCATCAGTGCTGTGCACGGAAATGCTCAAATTTCCATATCTGTGCTTCTCTAATACAGTAACAATAAGGCCTTTAACAAAGTCGAACTCCATTTCCTCATATACTGGTTTCACCACCCATTTCTTACTTCTTTTTGCAAAGGCCGTAGTGTAGCGAGGCATCCCTACATTTCCCGTAGTCCTAGATTGTTCACTGCACACATTCTCGTTATGGGCCAAGACCGCTAGTATAGTCCTATGTTTCATGCCCTGTATGCCGAAATACAATCGCTTTGGCCTGTACTTTAGGCACATATTGTGGAACACCTCCAAACCTCCTGTGTGACAGAATTCTGTCAGTCCCCTCAAATCTCTTGATAGAGTTTTATCAAAAACAATCTTCTCAATGGCTTTGTGTGTAGGTGAAGATGGAATCAACCACTTCTTCTTCCGTGCCTCCTCTGTGGACAAAGGGCCATGTTCACATTGGTGGAAATGTTGGTTTTCTGTCCAGCGGTGAACGTTGGTACAGTGGTGCATCAGTGACTGCCATTTTTCAAGTAGGATTTCCACTGACCCTCCACAAGTTTTGGAGCTCCACCAAAGATGGTTGCTGATAGACTGGGACCACTGTGAAATACTTTCCAAACCTTTTTTTTCCCTGCAGCCGAGATTTTCTTATTGATTTATTTAGCAAGATGCCATATGTCAAATTGATTTTTAATATGTGGGAACTGCTCTCTCATTGTCTTGGCAATTGAAACGTGTCTGTCCGTGGCTATGAGGTTGATGTGCATTCCCCTCGATTGTAGATATTCCAATTTTATAAATCCTAGTTTCTCCATGGCCATGGAGGATTTACATTGGGACACCTGCACCACCACCAAACTCACAATTTTCTTACTATCCATGTCCTGAAAGTGGTAGGTGCAGTACTTGGCAGAAAATCCAGGGCTGTCGCACTGTCCATCGCCGGCTAGCCTGAATCATTTGCCTTCGAATGTACTTGCTAGAGACAATTGTTCAATTTTCCAAGCATCACTAATGGCCGGAAATAAATAATCATATTGGAATTTGTAGTACTGCATTTTAGAAATTAAATGGAGTCCCAAAAACTGAAAGAAAGACTCTAACTTTCTAAAACTGGACCCACTAAAAAGTGAGGCAGCTGCACACAGTAGATTGCCTGCTGGCAGTTTCCCCAGCATCGGTTGTGCAGACCATGAGAACGTATGATTTAATCTACAGGCGGCATGTATTTTGACGTTACTGCCTTGTTTTTGACGAGTCACATGAATCAATGGCTTCCCACATACTTTCCCTCTAACTGAATGCCCACATTTCAGCATACTTATAATATCCATCAAACAACTGTCGAATACTATGTATTTGCCCTCTTTCATTAGACTGTCATCCGGCGTCAAAGTTGTTTCGGACAGTATCGTTGAGGACATATCACCACAATTGAAAGAAATATCGCTGATATTAAGTTCTGATGCGTCGGTGAATTCTGCTGCTGGTTCATTCTCTTTCATTTCAACATCTGTTACTTCAACATTGATGGGAGAACACAACAATGTCGACAGCTTTTAGGGTGGCATTTTTTGGCGCGTGTAGATTGTGTGAATTGATCTGCGACTACTTCAGAGCTATCTTCAATACATTCAGTATCATCTTCTTGTGGCGGTGCGGTCGCACTGTAGCAATGGTCCAATAAAACTTTACTGGATTCTCCAGACACATTCAATTCATGTTCTGGCCATTGGACATAAGCATCTCGAGTCTCAACACGCCGCATCTGAATTAATAGTTCCTCCATAGTGTAAATGGTCTGGCAAGCAACATCTCTCATTTGCTTCACTGTCTGTGTATGTATAGTTCGTACACCCACGGGTAACTAGAGGACATATTGGAAAAGGAATGTTCAGATAAAGTATAGTACAATTGACAGGAAGAAAACATCATATAGACCCAACACAAAACAATTTCTAAAATTATGAACTGTTTGTAACTAAACTTATTTTTGTTTCTTTTCTTTGCAACTTTCTTGACTCGGACTTCAACATCTGCACGCTGTTGCTCCGATTCGTTTCCGCATGTCTTCCCTTCCTCTTGCGCTGCAATGACTATATTTTCTGTATCCGCATAGACAGCAGGGAATGACGCTCCATCGACTCCCTGAAACATAGTACTTTCATTACTATGTATCACAATATTAAAAACATAAAACACACGTGAGGACGAACACACAGGTACATCTCAATAGCTAAACACGAATTAAACATTGTGTGGAACAATCAAACGACAAGTATTCAACCACTGATGATCTAGTTTGATGGAACTGTTAGTATCCATACCTCTGGCTCCGCATGGACTGCCATGAATGATTGTATTGGATAGGAGGCATCAGCAACTCCCTGAAACACAGTACTTGCATTAGTATGGTTTTCAATATTGTAAACATAACACACACCTGTGGTCAACGGCACAGGTACATATAAAGAGATAACCACAAATGATGCATTGTCTAAAAGAATCAATTGATATCTAAATATGGACCGATTTGATCGACTTATTTCTCCGATTTCTTTACACCTGCATCTCCAACAAGGGATGTTGTGATTTTAGAGGAAGCTCCGTCGTCTCCCTGAAACACAGTACTTGCGTTAGTATGGTTTTCAATATTGTAAACATAACACACACTTGGGGTCGACGGCACAGGTACACATACAGAGATAACCACAAATGATGCATTGTCTAAAAGAATCAAGGAATATCTAAATATGATCAAATTTAATCAACTTATTTCTCCAATTTATTTAGATCTGCATCATCTAAATGGGATGCTGTGATTGTAGTGGAAGCTCTGTCATCTCCCTGAAACACAGTACTTGCGTTAATAGGGAAAAAAGTATAGCAAATGGAATCACGTTATATGATCACGCTCGATGGAGCTGTCAGTATCCATACCTCGTGCTGCCGAAGAATATCTAGGGATGTTGTAAATGTAGTGCGCACTTCCGAAAGCTGTTGCGCCGATTCGTATACGCAAGGTCCCGCTTCCACTTCCCCTGGAATTAATTGAATGTCAGGCTCCGCATCAAGTGCAGGGGTTAACGCTCCATCAACTTCCTGAAACATAGTACTTGCATTAGTGGGGATTACAATTTTGAAAACATAACACACACTTGGGGTCGACCGCGCAGGTACATATCAATGGCTAACCATGAATGAAACATTGTGTAGAACAATCAAACGACAAGTATTCCAGCTCTGATGATCTAGTTCGATGGAGCTGTCAGAATCCATACCTCGTGCTGCTGAAGAACATCTAGGGATGTTGTCAATGTGGTGGACGGTTCTGCATCTCTCTGAAAGACAGTACTTGCATTAGTATGGATTACACTAATTATAACTGCAAACAAACTCCAGTGGACGTTAACTAAAGTGTTTATCAATTGGAAAGCACTAACTAAACATTCGGTAAAATAATTACACGATACATAAAAACTATTATTACTTGACATGCATAAAACAAGTCTGTAGCGGAACAGCCAAGTACGATTACCTGATACGCGCTAGAAGTGGTTGATAACTGCGAGCACGTCATGGATGAAGAATGTTCTTGCTTCAGATTCAAGGGATAGTCAAGCAGTTGTAAAGGTAAATTATTGTTTGATAATGAAATGCCAATATTAAAAATTGCCATTATTCAAAATGCTATACAATCATATCAATGTCGAAAGTATTACAAGGGACACAACACCTAAAATATCAATTAATCCATTTGGCTACCTACACACTACCGCAAGGTAGATCCGGACTTGACTCACCAGTGGCGGAATGTGGACGAATAGAGTGGGAATGGCGTTTGCGAGCAATTTTCGTGTCGTTCGCTGCTTATTCTTCGTTGTTACCCAATATGTGGCGTACATGTTCGAGGGAAAGTGCCGGCTGCAGATGCAGTATCGATCACCCCGCTTGTCCTCTAAGACTTGTTGGACTCTACTTTCCAGCTCAACCAGTGGATATCCGCAATGTCTGACCCATTCTCTTATTCGATCAACAGTTTTCGGGAATGCATGCATTGTAGTGCCTTCAGATTTAGCAAGGGTCTTCGAAGGGCAACCGCTAATTGAACAGGCAGGCATTGTTGAAAATTCTGAAATGTAAATATCGACATCATTGTTATACAATCTTGATGAATAAAGATGTGATACAAAAGTAAATGAACCATACCATGTTCAATGCAAGGTTTGTTTTGGTCGCCGGAACTATACCAGTTCATCATGTGCGGCTTACTATTCAAATAAGTTGCAGAAATTTATAAATGATGTGACGTAACTCTGGACATGTGACTTGTCCCTTGGATGTTCTGTCTTGCACGAGAAGGAAACATGCTTACATTATAGACTGGACCCCTGAAGGATGTAATTCGATGACAATTGACACAGATGAAAATAAATAGATCTATTGATAGCATAACAATTGAAACTCAAGTCAATAGCAATGAGACCAATGAACATAGCATTATTGAGTACTCTACTCGCAAATAGATAGAAATTTAAAAATCAACGAAATATGACTAGGATACATGGCCTTACCTTGACCAACAAACAGTTGGATTCAGCAAGCAGAGCAGTATGTTGCAGGAGAACAGGTAGATGGCCATAGATAGCACACTGTCGAGTTTGCTCGAAGCGGTCACAGAAGTTCACGGATAGCACAACGACAAGCAGATTAACATAGATCTCAGTGGTTCTCAGGTAACACGTTCAGGAGTTGACTTGAAAAGCATGTTCTCATATGACAAATCAAGTGGTTTCTAAAGTATTAGAAACGGGTGTGTTTGTGAATGAATGACGTGTGTATGCCGTGGTATTATGTGGTTTGCCGGGGTCCAGCCAGCATGAGGGTGTGGTCCTGGAGAAACGGGGTCTGAGGAGGCCATGTGAGCGATGGCCCCTGGGCGTGGGATACCTTTTGAAGTGTACATGGTGTTTGGCACCTTGGCCGTTTGCGCCCCTGACAGCCCCCAGGGCAGCACGCATCCACTGGCGCGAACCGCCTTTGATGGGGGGGTGGATGGGCCGGTGGGCGTGCAGACAAGCAAGGCACAAGAAGACTGCTGAATGGAGACACACTTATGTGGATTGCAGGGGGGCGGCCAGCGTCAGGGGAGGCCTTCCTGGAGACACGGGGTCTGGGGAGGCCATGTGAGCGATAGCCCCTGGGCGTGGGATACCTTTTGAAGTGTACATGGTGTTTGGCACCTTGGCCGTTTGCGCCCCTGACAGCCCCCCATGGCAGCGCGCATCCACTGGCGCGAACCGCCTTTGATGGGGGGGGTGGATGGGCCGGTGGGCGTGCAGACAAGCAAGGCACAGGAAGACTGCTGAATGGAGACACACTTATGTGGATTGCAGGGGGGCGGCCAGCGTCAGGGGAGGCCTTCCTGGAGACACGGGGTCTGAGGAGGCCATGTGAGCGATGGCTCCTGGGTGTGGGATACCTTTTGAAGTGTACATGGTGTTTGGCACCTTGGCCGTTTGCACCCCTGACAGCCCCCCATGGCAGCGCGCAACCACTGGCAGGAACCGGCTTTGATGGGGGGGTGGATGGGCCGGTGGGCGTGCAGACAAGCAAGGCACAGGAAGACTGCTGAATGGAGACACACTTATGTGGATTGCAGGGGGGCGGCCAGCGTCAGTGGAGGCCTTCCTGGAGACACGGGGTCTGAGGAGGCTATGTGAGCGATGGCCCCTGGCGTAGGATACCTTTTGAAGTGTACATGGTGTTTGGCACCTTGGCCGTTTGCGCCCCTGACAGCCCCCCATGGCAGCGCGCATCCACTGGCGCGAACCGTCTTTGATGGTGGGGGTGGATGGGCCGGTGGGCGTGCAGACAAGCAAGGCACAGGAAGACTGCTGAATGGAGACACACTTATGTGGATTGCAGGGGGGCGGCCAGCGTCAGGGGAGGCCTTCCTGGAGACACGGGGTCTGAGGAGGCCATGTGAGCGATGGCCCCTGGGCATGGGATACCTTTTGAAGTGTACATGGTGTTTGGCACCTTGGCTGTTTGCGCCCCTGACAGCCCCCTATGGCAGCGCGCATCCACTGGCGCAAACTGCCTTTGATGGGGGGGTGGATGGGCCAGTGGGCGTGCAGACCAGCAAGGCACAGGAAGACTGCTGAATGGAGACACACTTGATTCATTTAAAAATCGAAATAACTGTTGTTAAAATATATGTGGTGTTTTATTTTGTTTCTTATTTTGATGGCACAAAAATACAAAACTTTACACATTGTAAACATTTACACATTCAGATTCTTATCCCCTCTTAGCACTTACTCTTATTCCCTCTTAGCACTTACTCTTATCATCTGTTCCCTTGACTTTTGATAGCAGCTGTTCTGTCTCCCCTCCTCCCCTCCTTGTTCTTCTCCCTCCTCCACCGCCCCTGCTTTTTAAATGTGTCACTGACAATTTGCACAGTAGCGTTTCTTGTTCATCTCCTTCTCCCCACTCATATCCCCCTGCCCCCCCTCCCACACCTCCTCCTGTACTACATCAATTGTCGTCAGACATAGTAATGTTACTGCTTGCTTAGTTCTCCTTCTTTTCCCTTCCCTCTTGCCTTATTTGTTCTATGCACTTGCACCATCAGAAATGTCGACAGGCCTATTACGATAGTTATTTTTCACATTCTGTTTTGTTTCAAGGACTTTAACTGAATGTAACTGTATTTTCCTATGTTCCCTCCCTCCTTGAAGTGCTTTGAAACACATTGTGTATAGGCGCTATATAAATAAACAATCAATCAATCAATTGTACAGGTCAGGTTGCAGCACAGTGAGGGAAAATCCCCTGTACTGACCGCTGTCACTGGGGAAAGTTGTCTATGGCACGAACGGCACAGGCGGGTATTACTCTTCGAACGCGGTGTCCAAGCCTCCCGTGAAGCCACCATGTAAACGAACGATAGGCCACCAGCCTGTACCACCTGTGAAAAAGAATGTACAAACTGTTTTTAAATGACCAAGATAAGTTTATTAAATGTTTGTTGTCAATGAAAATTCTTGTAACTAATGGCATTCTGCTCGGACAAATGCTATCTAGACACTGCACACTATTGAACGACTTTCATGTGTTACAATGATATGTAGATGTAATTCTGGATATAGGAGACGACCATGAAATAGTAGTGGCATCAGAGTATACTTACTCGTTACTCGGATTACGAGGACGAACAATTGCGCGAAGTTTGTGCATAAGCACCATCATTATCCTCAACACAGACCGTGTGAAGCAGGCTGCCCTGAAGTCTGGCAGCTCGGTGATGCATTGCGGTCGTGGCTCGCCTTCCGAAATGTAGGCCACGCATCCCGAGTTTTCACAGCAGCAACAGTTCTCCTCGGTTGGCATTAGGTCACACCGATTGCATGTGCACCAGGTGGAAACACCATCCATGCGACTAGGTCCAGTGTCTTCATCCGTTGATTTGTCCTGCCAACTGCCGTCCGAAGTCCCATCGTTTTCGCATGTTTCCCTTTCCAGTACTTCCTCCTCGGTATACTTGGGCTCGTACATGTAGTGCATTATTGTAGCCATTGTGTGGTAAACAAACTAAAATAATTTATAGCGATGGTACAGGTGTTCACACGGGCTACAAGCGGCGAAGGTAGCTGACCAGAGCACAGAAACGAATTACAGAATACTCAAGGTAACACAGAGAGAGGAATGGAGTCGAAAATCTGCTGCTATGTGTTGTGAAACGGTCTGTTTATACTTATTGAGGAAAGAGGCGTCCTGCCATTTCCATGGCGACACGTCATTAGCTGAAGCGCAGCGATTATTGACACGAGACATGCTTTGGCGTTGTGAAATGGGCGATACGCGTCTGCTGATGACAGGCTCAGAGGCGGGGGATATGATTTAGTGCCGCAAAAGCAGGTCAGCCGGGGCAATGGGGCAAGTGATAGGATTATCACAAAATGGCAGCTCCCTGGTGCCTGTTTTCGCGTGCGTTTAATGGATGAAAAATCAGGTAAGGTCCATGGGAAATTTTTCTAAAATCGAGCGGCTTAGGCTTAAAAACACATGGCCGACCCGTAGGGACAATACAATTTTTTAACCGACCCATTCCTTTAACATAGGAGCAGTGTTTTAAAGTGCCTTATGCCTGAGCGGGATCTTGACGAGTAGTTTAAGAATCTTGAAATACACCAGTGCCTAATGGGAGAATTGAGGAGTTAAAACAGCCTACAGTCTGACAGAAGTGCATGGGGACCTTAAAGTATGTGCACACAAGAAGGATTGAGAATTGTCAGAGAGTGTGTGTGTGTGTGTGTGTGTAGCACATAACAATCCTATTTAGAAGGAATGAACAGTTTCAAAGGCCCAGGCGCTAAATGAGTGGACTATGGAGAGTGGAAGTGAATATTCGGGGAATGTCTGAGTACTTGTTTTATTTAGAAATGCATCTAAGTACTACCTGGTGGCAATTCAATAAATGTTCTCACTAGCGACCGAGATCCGCCTTTCTAGTCGGCTCCATGCTCTGCGAGTCTCAGCACCGAGCCGCGCCATCCCTGCCAGGTGGGGCATGCATGTGACTTGTTGGTTGCAGAAAAGCTGAGTATGAAAGCGGCCTGCCGATGATACATCCTCCTCCTTTGTCCATCTAATACAGCTCTAACTAATTTAACCTTGTGGGGTGGCTTGGAGGAACTGGAGGGCATCAGACGCATCCTCTGACAAACTGACATGCCTCCTGCTCAAAGGTAATACAGCCTTTCTGTCCTGTCCAAGAAGAGAACCCACATCCAAGCCTGGGCCTCTGCAGCCTCTACCAACACAGTGGAACTCTTTAAAATATGCAAGGAGCTGGCCAATCCCTCTGCAGTCTCCACCTCTACTGTTCGCTCCCAGGCCCTCTGTATGGCTATGGCTTCTCACTTCACTGCTAATGCTTAGGACATAATGTTCTCTCTCTCCTCTTTCTCTCCCTCTACCTATCTCAGCCCCCTCTGGCTGCCTCTCTCTCTTCTCCCCCTTTCTCCTCTCTCTCCGACTATACCTGACAATTTTTGTAGGCTGCTCCAATCCATAAAGGTGTCGCCCAAACAATTGCTCCTCTGCTCCTCCAGAACCCGCAAGGACCACATTGACACTCTTGCTCCAGTAACTTGGCCGATTTCTGCATTCACTCTTTTGCCACTGGAACTTTCCCCTTTCTCCTCAAGCACTCCCTTGAGCACCCCCTCCTTAAAAAGCATTCTGCCGATCCTACCTGTCCGGCACACTATCCCCCGATCTCCATCACTCCTTTCCTGGGCAAACTCCTGGAAAAGCTGGCCATCTCCCAGCTTACTCTCCACACTGAATCTGTTGTTTGTCTCCATGACCATCAGTCTGGATCCAGAGCAGCCAGAGACACAAAGGCCCTCATTACGACCCTTGCGGAAAGCGACAGACCGGAGCGCCACAGCGTAAATAGCGTTTCCGCCATTGCACGAAGGAGCAAAGTGCGGCCCATTCCGACCCATCGGGCACGAGCACCACGCCACGGCGGAAGTGCAAAGTCCGCGATGGCGGAAATGACCCCAAAACGGCCCACACCGCCGCCGTACGGCGCCCTAGGTGCAATACCGCCACCCCTCTTAGCGGTCACCGCAGTGTGCGCCTACCGGAAAGTACGGTGACCGGAAATATACGGAAACGGAAGTTAAAACATGGGCCCGGAACGGGAAACATCCCGGCGTACACCTATAAAACCACCAAAACCACACAACCACTAAAATCACTACCCTGAAACACACCCCAACCCGTCACCCACCCTAGCGAAACCAAGACAAATGGGAAAAGTAGCGAAGAAAGCGTGCGACCGCAAGCGGCAGGTCCACTTCTCCCGCGAGGAACTCACCGTGCTAACAGAGACCCTCCAGGAGAATGCTGCCGTCGTCTTCTCCACGCAAATGACCAGAACGGCACTTGCAAACAAGAAGACCATATGGGCTCTGGTGGCACAGCGGGTAAGTGCGGTGGGGACCGCACCCCGCACCCCACAGCAATGCCGCAAGCGATGGGACGACCTGCGGATACGCGTCCGCAGCATACTCTCTGCCAACCGCAACATTGCCACAGCCACCGGGGGAGGTCCTGAATCACCCATCAAGTTGACCCCCTGGGAAGAAATCTGTGCCTCCACCATCGGAATGGAGAGCATAGAGGGAGTCGGAGGGATGGAGAAAGGAGTGCAGACATCCGAAGATTCAGGTAGGTGTACCAGATAAAACAATGCCAAATCCACACAGTCCATCCATGTGAAGTACCATGCGTCCACATAGTGCAACAGAAACACATGTCCAGGAGAACGGCCACACACATCGGCCTGATAGCGCACGTTAAAACCCACAATAAATACATAAATAATTAAAAACCCCTAATACACGCACTACACGTGCAGCAGGCACACCCTAACTGCAGGCTGCCAAACAACTGCACCCTCACTCCACACACAAATCAAAGCACCTCCAAGGACCCGACCCAAATCACCCTCACGTACCACCCCAGAGCATGTGATACAATGCCATTCCAATTCCCACAGACCCATCATTAACCCTCGCCCTCCTTTACTCCACCACAGGGTCCGATCCAAACGACGAGCTACAGGACACCCCTACCAGCACACCTGCAAAGAGGGCCAAGACCAACGGCCAGAGACCCTCCACCTCAGCTGCACGCATCAAGACACGGCAGCAGCACAAATCAGGTGGCAGCACAGAGGAGGGAACATCAACAGGCACCCCAGCAGCCAGCATGCCCACAACACCACCACCACAGGTCCCCCCAATGGATGCCACAGAAGGCACTGCCTCTGGTGGCAGCAGCACCATAGGTGACACCCCATTGATGGCAGCATGCTCCGACACAGAAAACGGGGATGTCGAAGTCAGATCCATCCATGATCTGTCCCAATCCCCCTGTCTGTCCCATCCCGTACAACATGAGGATACCACGCAGGGGCACCCACAAGACAACGACTGGCCATCCCCCCCAAGCCCTGTGGCAAGGCAACATGAGGACAACAGCCCCTCTGTGACACCCCCGCAAATGGGCATGGCCCAGCAGAGGCAACAGTCCCTCGACAAGTTAATCGTGCAACAGCAGCAAATGGCCACGCTCCTCAAGGACCATGCCGATGAATGTGGGGGCACTAAGGCAGACATAGAAACATCAACTGAGACACTTAGGGCAGAAATGGAGAGAGGCACAGAGACGCTAAGGGCACAAATGGAGAGTAGCACCGAGAGCCTGAGAGTCCAAATGGAGAGTAGCACCGAGAGCCTGAGAGTCCAAATGGAGAGAAGCACCGAGAGCCTGAGGGGGGAACTGCATGCGACGTCCAAAGACGTATGTGCCGAACTTGCCGCAGTGCGCCGTGTGCTCACTGAGCTCTCGCAAACCCTTAGGGACATGCATGGACGTGAGCAGGCAGACACATCATCCGTTGCAAGTTCCGTCCAGGGCAGCCCCCAACGTAGATCTGGAAGGAACCTGCGCTCCACAGGCAGGGGTGCCCCTGATACCCGCAGAGGGGGCTTGCAATAGCGACAGCCCACTGACAATGAGCATCTTTGGACACTGGGGTTCGGGGGGGAGGTAGGAGGGTGGAGGGGGTGTGTTGGGCTCACTTGGGTGGCGGGTCGATAGGGTGTTCAACATGACATCACATATGCCATAAAAAGTGCACGATCAACCAATGAGATGTGTGGACATTGATTTCTGTGTACTAGGCCATCATAGGCGTACAGTCCATATTGTGCATGTCCCAGACACGCACAGTGCCACGAGTCCCGTGTCCATGTATCAGCCACCAGGCGTGAGTGCTAGAAGCATACATCAATGAGATGCTGACGAATGTCACGGGCCTCCGGTGCCTCCCAGACTCCATGAGGTGCTGCCACATCCCCACCCTCATCATGACCATCATCAGGTGCTTGCAGTTCTGCGTCAGGGGGCATGGGCACATTTCTACGTACGCACATGTTGTGGAGCATGACACATGCCATCACCATCTTTGCAACCTTCTCATGGCGGTACAGGAGTGCCCCGCCAGACCTGCTGAGGCAGCGGAAACGAGTCTTCAGTAGGCCGAATGCCTGTTCAATGACTACACGGGTACGTGAGTGGGCATGGTTGTAGTCCTCCTCATGCTGGTCCCGTGGGTTCCGGACTGATGTGAGGAGCCATCTCTTCAGTGGATATCCAGCATCACCTGTATGTGGACGAGAAACCTATGATGTGGAATGCCATTGCTACGTACGCACACCCCCCCCCTTCCTGCCAGGTCATTGCCAAATCACATTCCCCACATAATCATGCATGTAATGAGACTCACCGAGTAGCCAGGATCTGTTCCCTGCGTGTCGCTCCATGTAGCGTGGTATTGTAGAGTTCCTCAAGACCATAGAATCATGGGTAGATCCAGGGAATCGGGCACAACAATGTGTAATGATCCTGTTGGAGTCACACACCATTTGTACATTCAGGGAATGAAATTGTTTTCTGTTGCGGTACTGGGCCTCCATTGCATGTGGGACGACCAATTCCACATGGGTGCAGTCGATGGCACCAATGCAACCCGGTATGCCGGCAAGTGCATGGAATCCCACTTTTGTGTTGGTAATTTCCTGCTCCGAGCGTGGTAGAGAGATGTAGTCGTCTGCGTGCTGCAGGAGGGCATCGAGCACTTGCAATAGTGTCCGTGAGAACAGTGGCTGAGAAATGCCATGCAACTGTCCGACTGTGTGCTGGTAGGTGCCTGTGGCCAGGAAGTGGAGTACAGACACCACCTTCAGTAGGGGTGGGATGGTGGTTGGGCTATCTATCATGCTGACAAGGTCAGCCTGTGTCATGTCCACAATGGCGGCTATGGTGTCCCGGTCCAGACGGTAGAGGGTGTGGATCTGCTCATCAGTGAGGTTGAACGGATGTGCTCGGAGGCGTGGGATTGCGGGCTGCCTGCGTGGTGGTAGTGGCTGTGCTGGCGGCCCTTGCTGGCCCTGCCTTGCCCTCCTCCTCCTCCTGCGTCTCCTTCGTGCGGCCGGTTGCAGTTGGTGTTCGTCTTCTTCTTGGAGTTGGAGTACTTGCAGTGCTATCAGGTCCCCCAGGGCCAACATCGCGAGTCCTGCCGGTAGCATTTCGGTGTGGTTGTGGGAGGAGACTGGCTGTGCAATTTATGTGTTTTCAGGCTGTATGGCCTCCACCTGTGGTGATTAATTCCACCTGTGCAAGCTGCTCTCCCCTTTGGCCGAGCACGTCCCGCGCACAACGCTGCAAATCTGGGAATGGCATCTTGCTATTGCAATCATGTATTTGTACCCGATGGCCGTGTAACATTGGTTGACATGTTCATTCTGCTGTGGTCCCATTGTTGCACATACTATCTGTGCAGTCGCGAACAGACTTGTGAAGGGTCAGTGGAACGTAGTACTCGAGTAACGGTGGGCCCTCATGCATCACTTTACCGAGTTGCAATGACGGGCGGGGCGTCCCATTTGTGGGTGAAGGCAGTTGCCATTTTCACACACAGCCGCACTCGATGGAATAATTAGTGATTTCAAACGGCCACAGATGCCTTTTCGGCGTGATGTTGCAAATGTGGAATTCCAAGGGCGGCGCTTTCGGTTTCCAGCTAGCGGCGAGGAGATGCCCACAGGTCTGACTGCAAATATAACGTTCTGTTGTTCAATGTCCTTGAGACAGGGCCCATGGCGAGGAAGCAATGATTGATATGAATAGTTTGGGATGCGCAATTGCTACGTGGGCGATGAGGCCGGCCGTTCCCAGATACATGTTACTTCACAACACTGGAATTACGGGCTGGGGCACTGTGGATTTTGCAGGCTGCATAACGCACAGACTCAATGGATGTTTCTAATGTTATGTGAGTAATTATTCAGGCGTTTTGATTCCGGGATGAGGGAATGATGAATGGATGCATGGGCAGGTGATTTGATACAGAGTTTGCCATGTACAGGGCTTCTTGGGATCTATCCGCCTCCCCTACGCTATGTGATGCAGGGCTGCCATGGTGGGACCATCGTCTATCTGGCCTTGTTGAGCCCTCCCTGTCTCGACACGCCCTCAGACACTTGTGTCCATGCACATTAACATTCCCATCTGATGGATTCTGTTTTGACAGACGCATGCACAGGTACACTCGTTTGTGATGGTGTTTGCACCTCGATATAGATGGTTAGGAGTCGCAAGTGGTTTTGGGGTGGTGATGTTCCTTTGGAGTGGGCTAGCATGCATATGGCTGTGGATTTCGTGTGATCATTGAAGTGAGTTGTTGGAATGTAGTTCTGATGGCCATTCTGTTCTTTTTCTTTTCTTTTGGTTGACAGGTATCTCCTCCCCTTTTGCCACTGCCATCTGTATGCCACTCCTGCAGATGGGTTTTACTCCCGACACCTGCTGCTTCGTGTTAATCAGTGGAGCAGCATTACGATCTTATGGGACGATCGCCAATGGCCCACATGCCCTTACGCTGTACTGGTGGCTCGGAGCAACATTTCGGCCTTTCGGCTGGACTAGTGCCTCCCCATTGGGACGGCCCTGCGGTTCTGTGCGCTTCCATGTTGCCTTTTCGTACGTGAATGTGGCTCTGTGTACCATGAGGGAACAGGACGACACACAAGTAGTGGCTGGTCATTTCTTGCGGATGCAGCCCACAATGGTGATTGGTGTTTAGGAGTTCATGGCCTGATGGCTGTATGGGCTTGGTGACTTTGATGTGCATTAAATTTCTATTCTGATTTGGCCCGTGTAGCGTTTTTCTTTGCAAGTGATGTGGCATATGCCTATTTGGGGGGCGATGTATTGTGAGGAGATCTGCATTGGGTTCCAGCTTCGGCGTTTAGTTGCGTGGTACTGTACTGGGCGCGTTTGCCTACTAAGCCCGTGAGGTCAGGGATGGGGGCTGCCAATATGACAGTTTGAATGTTGTCATGCTCAGGGGCGGGGGATTGGGTTTTGTGTAACAGATGCCGGTCAGCCAGGTGGACTGGTGGAATGATGTGATTCTCGGAATATGGCTGGTCACAGGTGCCTGTGTTTGCGTGCGTTTCTTGGTGGGGGACTGTGGTCATGTCCATTGGGATGGCTTCTGTATTCGTGCCATCTGTGCCCTGCAGCTCCCATTGGCCCCTCTTGTGTTTCTTTTGTTCGTTGCCATGCATGGGTGACTTGTACATTTCAATGGTTGCATTGTGGCTTCATTGCACCTACGGGGAGTTGTACTTTGTGGGCAGGGAGCGGTGTACAGGCACTCAGTGGGGCCGTTTACGGTTGATTCGCGATGCCGTACTTCTCACCATGGCGGAATGGTACATTACGCCATGCCTGATGGCGTTAGGTACATGTCCGCTAGGGTCGGAATTGGCGTACCGTTGCGCCATGGTGGTGTTTGCGGTTTCGCATGGCGCGCGCGCGCGTGCTTGGTGCAGTTAGCGTTGGCGTTCACTACGGTGTCGCTAATGGCTTCGTACTTTGCGGTGACGGGTCATAGTCGCACCGAGCGCTATTCGATGGCGGTATTGCATTTCCGCCATCGTTTTCCGATTTCCGCAAGGGTCGTAATGAGGGCCAAACTGTTTTCCTAAACACCTGTGAAGATCTGCTCACTAATCTCGATTCAAGCCTTCCTTTTGTCCTCATCCTCCTTGACATTTCCTCTGCTTTTGGCACAGTCAAAAACCCCATCCTGATCAATCGACTCAGTGAGAACCTGGGCATCATGGATCTGGAGTGGTTGACCTTCCTCCTGGACCGACCCTCCCAGGTCCAACTTGGGTCCTTTCTCTCTGCCACCACTCTCTCCACATGTGGTGTTCCCCAGGGCTCTAACGTCTCACCCTGGCTGTTCAATGTCTACTTTGCCCCTTTGGACCACATTAGCTTTACCCTCTCCTCTAACTTTCAGTGTTATGCAGATGACACTCAGCTCTCCTTCAGGCTTCCCTCAGCCTCCTCTCCTCTCTCGTTCATTCCTGACTGTCTGGCTTCAGGAGTGAAGACCGCCTCTGGCGTCTGAGTGTCTGGGTGGGCAGGAAGTGAGGGAGGTGCCGAAACTCCCTGTTCTTAGTCTCCTAGGAGACCCAAATGCACTTTGGCGTGATTGGCTGGCTGACTGGCAAGGACAGCCACCCTGCTGGGTGAGTGACAGCTATGCTGGAATGAACGGGAGAAAACTGTTTAAAAGGTGTGTCTCCTGGACTGGAAGGCAGAGTAGACCAATGGAACGCAAAAACCGAAGACGAGCTGGAAGAGGATGGCTGCTGCAACTTCTGGACCTTGGTTTGCCCGGTGAAGCCCTGCTGCAGGTACAAATTGCCAAAGCTCCATTCGACAGAGAAGCTCCTTCAAGGACGGCTTCTTCCTTTGAGTTGGTGGGACCAACCAACTCCTAAGACACCTGGATACCATTCTCAAGGCTGATTAGGATTAACCAGGGAGAGGGACACCATCTTATGTTCTTGTATCTACAGCTACTGAAAAGACTCCATCTTAGTTCCTTTCTTCGACGATCCTGTGAAGTGCAGGAGTCCCCCGACGCCCTCCCTCTTGTCCCCACGACTGAGGCTCAGGAACCGTGAGATCTGCAGGAACTGCCAGGAAACCACGACTAACACTAGTGAATGTTTCATAAATGATTGCGTAAATAAATTAATAAGTGTTTTATATCAGGAACCTTGAGTATAAGTGTCTACTTGAACCACTGTGATTGTAAGTCCTCTGTGTAATATTGTGTACTGCTCACATTCCCTCTTGAGATAAGCCTGACTGCTCAGCCCTGCTACCATTAAACTGTGTAGTACAGACTTATACCAAAGGTTGGTTTTTGCTTACACCTGTAGCCCTAATTGTATGTGGTGGTCCCAGAGGGAACGGCATGCAATTCTGTCTAACAGACATCATTCATGATCTTCATTCCCACAGCTTTCTTGGCAGTCTTCTTGGATTGTGAGATTATTATCCTGATTACACATAATCTAGGCATCAGCATCACTATCAGGGCTCCAAGGAACTTGAACATATCTGCCATCCATTGTGCAACCCACGAGAAAAGTGATCCGAACTAACTGTCATCAGTAAAGTCTTCCACTTTGTCTATCATTTGTACATGTACCTTCGTCAGCATTTCTCTTGCCTCTGTAAAGGTGCCCTTCTCATTGTCATGAGCAGGTATGAACGTGCAACATAATTATCCAATGTTGGTGCATACACCTCCATCCATGGCTTTAATCATGTGCAAGAAATACCTATTCTGAAGAGTCATCAGTCGTATGGCTCTCAGCTCTTCCTTGATAGCATTGAATCCCTTGATAGTCGTGTTGATCGTCTGTAGAAGTTCTCATCTGGTTATCTGTAACCACTTGGTATTTGCTGCAGTCGGGATCCTGAGCATGAAGATTATCATGAATATCGAAGTCTGACTGAAAAATCTTTGCTCATATGGAATAGAATCAAAAGCTTCTATTGACTTGGCTGTGAAATAGTTCTCTCTTTTCATTCGATTTAGAAGCTCAGCAGATTTCTTCATTCAGTGAGCATCTGTTTTTGGAAACTTGCCAATGTGCAGGTCACTCTTGGAAATCACCAAAGCTGGAACATGAACATTCACTATATAACTCAATCCTCCCCAAACCTTGGGCAGCTCAATATAAGCTCTAGCTCCACAAGCCCAGTAGTGATCCATTATCACTGCTGTTCCACTGCTCATTCCTGGCATGTCAAAGATTTGACCACAGTGCCTGTTTTCTCCAAGTTTTCTTGTGCCATTAATTCTGAAGCACATCTTCGCACTATCTGCAAGGGCCTCCTTTAGCTTCGACCCATGTCAGTAGTTTAGCAAGTCTCGGCCATAGAGGTTTGCATCCATTCCCTAGAATGTCAATGGTCAGTTCGTAGCATCCCATCACTACCCATGCTCTGCAGACGACTGGTCCTTCTTCCCAGCCATCTGGAGAAAGCACTGATTCACAAATCTGCATCTGGCCTCTGTTTTTCCAGTTTCAAATGTCTTCTGCTGATTTTCCTGGACTCTATTCTTTTGTTTACTTCCCATCTAATTCCAGCCCCTTTCACTCCAGGCTGTTGATATCTTATCACATGATTCTTCATGTGGGCTCTTGCTCTTGTCTTTGTGTCTTGCACATAGTCATCTTCATCCGGGTCTGTCCATTCAGTTGCCCATGCTACATAAGCTGTTCGGCCCATGAATTGACCTCTTGTTTGGCAAAATGCAATGTGAGATAGGCAGTGCACTGTATGAACATCTATTTCAATGGCTATGAATATCTTAGACTTCCCCATATTATAAGGCAGGAGCATACATACATAGCATTCCTCCTTTGAGGTTATTTTGCCTACCTCTTTCATGTGCTGCTACCACATGTTGTTTCCCAAATGTGCTGTGCTATCTAGATAATCATTCAAGTCATAATCATCTTCCCTTGTACTTCTCTTAGGTCTCCTACTTGCCTCATGAGCTCTAATAATCATATTGTGAAGTATGTCTGCATAGTTCCTTCTTACTGGGGGAATCATAATAACATACGTCAGTGGAACTGGTGTCTTTACATGTGCTACTGGTGTAGGATCAGTCACAAAAGATCTCTTCCTATTAGCGTAATACGGAGGTAACCAAGACTCATGAATAATTTGCAAAGTCGACCTCCCCCGAAGGGAAGCTTAGACCTATATGTCTCGGGACTAGGTACTTTCATATGCACTACTGGAGTAGGAACAATCACATAAGGTCTTGGTGGTCTTACACTTGCCACTTCTGTACCCTCCTGCTGCATAGGAAGATACAAAGGAACTACTGCCTTATTTGGATCTACATAATAGACAGTACTTACTGTGAGAGAAAGTAGAATAATAATAAACAAAATGCATGTATATATGATATACCAATAGGTCATCTGGATGCAACAATAGCCTCTTGCACATCATGGCGGTCTCTCGTTGTTTGCCACATTGTTGTTACTATCAATGTTACCCATTTTCTATATTTACTTTTAAGGAAGGAAAAACCACACTTTAATCAGGCAATCTCATATAACATTCGGGCAATATCTGGATCTGTTCCACGAGCGCCACAAGCAACTGGCTGATGGCAGGACGGTTGATAGGGTTCCCTATGAATACAAAATAATTATCTTTTCTCCAAACCAAATGAGGATGTGCTTCCAGTAGATAATAAAAGATTAGGGCAAGTAAGTTTTGAATGTCTTCATTCGTCAACACCATTAGGATGCTCATCTTGTTGCCTCAGAAAATAGATGTACTTGTTCAATTATGTCAAGTAGCAATTTATTGATTGCCAATTGATTCCTAGGATCTCTCAGAAATGTACGCGTGTCGGTGTGTCGTCCAACAAGATGCCGGTGTTCTTCAATCAAAAAATAAAAAACCTTTCCAACTAGTCTATTCACGTCATCATCAGACAGATGCATTTGTGTTTTCCATACAGCACACAGGCAGTTGCAGGATTTCCTCTATTATAGCTGTGAGCAATCTCCTCATGACTGGACCCTTTTTAGGATATTGCAAGAATACATGAACATCAGTAGTTCTCCCTCCCAACCAATGATGGATAAGCATGAAGAATTAAGAGAAAAAAAGCAAGAACGATCCGTTGAACGTTGCCATTAGGCACCACTACGGATTCTTCCAAAGAGAAATTCAGTGAGAAAGTAATCGGGGAACTGCTCCCTTTTCCAATTGTCAAAGATGAACTCTAAGTCAGTCCAATATCAGCAAATTCATGTGGCTCAAGAAAAATAGCTTTTCCCTTTCACTCCTTGTTTGGCAGCTCCAAAGAGTGTCTTGAACGAACCACATTCCAATTAACTCTTTATCTGTCTACTAGACAGACTCAGCATCCTTCTTCCTCATCATCGATCTTGTCTGCACGTGCTGAACTACTTCTCCTTGACTTGCTTCTGAATGGGGTGGGATTGTGGTGGTCTCGCTACTGTAGATCTTCACATCTCCCAGGAATCTCCAAGCGTGTCTTCCTTGGACTTTCACTGCTGATGGAGTAACATCTTCCACAATGAACGGGCCATTAAACCTGGGTTGGTGTCATTTGCGGACAAAATTATGGATTAGCACCTGATTTCTGGGGAAAAGTCTTGGCAATAAAAGTTATTTTGATCCAGTTGCTGTATGGCCTTCATCTGTGTTCTGAGACCTACACCCTGTTCGCTTGACTTGTTCTGAAATGACAGAGATACTTGTAGTCATACATGTTAAGTAGGCACGTAGCTCATCTCCTAACAATTCGGCTGTTGTCTGGGCATCACTTCTAATCCTCGATGGGAAGAGTGAGAGGCGTTCTCATTCGCCTCCCCACTACTAGTTCATGGGGCGTAAGATGATGGTCAGAGCCTGGCTGAAAGCTCAACGCACATAATGCAAGAGGCAGGCAATGCAGCCATCCTTTTTTCAACCTTATCCTGAGATTAGCTATCCTTTATTTAAGCAGGCCATTGAGTCTCTCACAGAGTCTGTTGGCTTGCAGGTGATAAGCCGAAGAAAACCTATGCTTTATACTAAGCAGTAAGCTTATCTGTTCGAACACTTAATTCACAAAATGGGGGCCATTATCTTATCTTAATATCTCACATATTTCCATCTAGGAAATACTTCTCAAAGTAGGAATTTCAGCACGCAAGTGGCATCTGGATGTGTGCACAGGCCAGCTTCAACCCACCTTGAGAAAGGGCACACTACCACTGTCATATATCTTTAACCATGACAGACCTGCAGCATGTCAACATAGTCTATATGTAAATGCTGAAAAGGACCATTTGGTCGAGGAATAACACCTCTGATTGTTCACAGCATGTGCCCAGCAGTAAACATTTGACATACGATGCAATTTACTACATAAAATGCAACATGTTCTAACAAATTTGGTACTAACCAGCAATGGTTGCTGCGAGGCTTTTTCTAGTGAAATGTGCAGGCTAGTGTAGCTGTTCCAACGCCACCCTTAATAAGGCTACAGGCATCAAGGGTTTACCAGTTCTTCCCTGTTGCCACAATGCCTCGGGAGAGGACAGAGAACACCCCCTCCGCCGCATCCACAGATCTTTCTGATCCTGTGGTGCTTCACCTTGAACTTCTATTAGCTGTGTCTTTGACAAGTTATTAAAACTTTCATTTATACTCATCATCACCACCATTCTCTCATTCACATCAGGCGTATCAAAGATCATGATATCCTCTGAATATGCAACTCGTTTCACTTCTTCGCCTGTGGCTTGGTTTCCACGTGACATAAAGTCTGCTCTCTTAGCATGCGCTGCGCACTTAATGATCGCTAACGCTACTGGGAGATGTAGTGCTTTAATAAGTCTGTCCAATAAGGTGGCGTGACTGCTCAGAGGTAGTCCCTCCTTTTCCAACGTGCTGCGTCTGCGTCCACTGTTGGCATAACATGGGTGGAGTCACTGTACACGGTTACTTCCTGGTCTGCGTTATTCTCAAGCTCGACCTGCAGCCTGTGCTGAAAAGTGAGATGGTAGTCGTGCATGTATCAATACTTCAAATTCCCCATTAACCATGTTCCTTATCACACCAGTACCTGTATAATAATTAATGATAATAATAATAATATATCTTTGCCCATCAGTTTGATCGATTTTTGAAGAATCATCAAGAAAGAGAATCTCCCCAGCTGCTAGAACATTTTCTTTCATGCTCCGAATCTCGTCATATAACTCCTCATAGTTGGTGCAATCATGTGCCTGCTCGTCATCTGCCTGTGGTTAGACTACAAATCTGGCAGGATTAACTGTTTTACATCTGACTATTTTAATCACCGGATTCGATATGATCACCTAATAAGCAGAAGCTCTTTGAGACGTCAACGTAGCCTTAGGTTTTTCCAAAATAGCAAATAGTGTATTTTTAACAAACATCGTCATGGAACACCCCATTACTATGCTGGCAGCCTTCTCAACAGCAAATGCGGTGGCTGCCAAAGATTGTTCACAAGGAAAGTGACTACTCATTACTGGATCCAAAATCCCACTGTAATATGCTAAAGGCTTATACCCCAATGTCGTTCTCTGCGTGAGTACTGCCATCATGACTGTTCCATTTGTGTGCGAAAATAAAAATAATTCCTCCGAATAATTAGGAATCCCTAGAACTGGAGCCATGCAAATTGCCTTTTTCAACTTGTCAAACCTCCATTTCCTCCGTCCATACAATCTTTTCCTGACTCGCTTGAGTCTTTTTCAGGGCTTGCAACAATGGCTTTGTGTATTAACTATAATAAAATATCCACCCCCTCACATAATTGCACAGTCCCATGGATTGCTGCATGTGCTTTATCGTGTGCGATTTTGCTGTTTTCAAAATGGCCTCAGCCATTTCAGGTGTAACTTTCTTTCCTTCATGAGAAATTAACTGTCCTATGTATAACACCTCTTCTTGACAATACTGTAGTTTCTCTTTGTCCAACTTATATCCCTTCTCAGCTAAAATAATCATTAGCTGAACTGAGTCACGTCTGCACTCTTCTTCTGATCTGCTGTAGACCAAAATATCATCTACGTATTGCAACACAACACTTGGCAAATAAATATGTCTGAACGGAAATCACGTCAGATCTTGAGAATCTTTATGCAACGCGATTGAGAAAAATGCATTTTACTAGTCAATCACAGTGAAATATTGGGCCTCAACAGGGATACTACATAAGATCATCACCGGGTTAGGAACTAGAGGAAACTCTGCCTCTACAATCTGATTAATTGGGAGCACATCCTGGATTAAACCCCACAACCCTACCTTCAATTTCTTGATCGGATACACTCTGACGCCACTAAAATGCCTGATCCATCATGGCGGATATTGGCTTTAAAATACCCTCGTCTTCCTCTCGAGACATAGGATACTGTTGTGCTCGAGGTAAAATTGCTCCTGGTTTCAGTTTAAACTTAACTTCTGCAACCCCCTTTAAAAGGCCTACGTCATAGGGGCCTTTAGTCCATAAAGAAACTGTCCCTTTTGCCATGTCTTCATCAAAAAATGCAGGACGCTGTCTCACTATCATCATCCATTGTGAAATCTCGCGTTTTTCTGATGTAACCCAATATGTAATGCTCATTTCAAACACTACTTCATTATCAGATGGGTCATCCTTAAAAATGTCCTCATCAGTGACATCAGCTAATCTGCAACCTTCTCTGATAGCAATTTCTGTGCTCCATGATCTGCCATTATCATCAAATCCTACGAGCATAACCAAAACCCCTCGTACTACAGCTGCTTGCAGCTCTAAGGGAAAAATCTATCCCCCCCTCTTCATCCATAGGAATATCTGGTCTAAAGAGAAACTCAAATTAACGAGGGGGCTCCTGGGAGTCCCTCTGCCAGACATTAGTCCTGGTTACGAGAGACTTACCCAGATTCTTTACATTATGATACTTCACTATCATTCGCAGAGAAGAAATATCCCTAACATTTCAGTCTTTGTCCTGCCCTGGCCTGGGGAAGTCCAGCACCGAAATGCTAGGCAATTCTCCTCTGAACATGAGTACCAAGAGCAACCCCAGACACAGGTTTCGGTCTCATTGGACCTCCTCAGTAGGGTGGAGCTGTGCCTCTCTAAGAATAGTGAGCAAGGGACACTCATCAGGTATCCTCATAATCATACCTACTAAACCAGGCAGCAATGTTAACAAAATGCATACCCATAATGAAACACCTCTGGTTCTAACCGTACTCCTCATATGGCTATTTGCCCTGTAAATGACATAATTAATTCACTAACATTTAAATAATGTATTCCTGGCGTTCACCACACTATACCTTCATCAGTAAAAGAAATTGTCATATTCAACTTTGTCATTAAATCTCGATTCAGTATATTAACTGGTGTCTGGCTTGAATACAACATTTTTTTTTATTGTAAAATATAGGTTTATATCAAAAAAACTTTTTTACATCTTTCAGAAGTTCCATCCTATCATACTTTGAACAAAATATTAGTGCAGGTTACATCGATATCAGTGTCACGGTCAAAATAAGAATCAAAAGTCAGTGTCAAAATTAAGGTCAAAGTTAAAATCGGCAACAGAAACGAAAATCGAAGTTGAAATCAAAATTGATCATCGTATGTAACTTCAAACTTCAAGGGGTCAGGAGGCTAACACATTGTCAAGGTAGTCTATTACAGCACAGGATAATAAACAATTATGACCAAACAGTAGGTATGACCACCACTCAGACATATTATTGTTCAGTGGTGCGTATTTCTCCAGAAATCTGGACCTTTGAGTTATTGTTGCAGGGCAACCTATAACTAGGTGTTTTTAAAAAAAATATATGTTTATTTTTGAACAAGGCAGGAAAATAACAGTTCCACTTTTTATCAACACTTAGTATGCATTACTGTACAAGCATGTCTCTTTACTCCTCCCACCCTCCTTGAGTTTATCAATCCTTTCAAGGATCCCCCTCAGCCTTCCTGTTCCTGTGGGGCATCCCAATTCCCTAGGTCCCTCCTGGCCAGCTGGGGTTTGTAGGTCAAAGCTGGTAAGTCTCGATCAAAGTCGAGAACAGGGTTCCAAATGTTCCAAAAGCGGTGGAGGAGACCTGCTCTAGCTGCCGTCACCTTTTCTGCAATTAGTACGTCCCATAGCTTCACCCACCAGAGGGGCAAGAGCGGGCCCTCTGCAGATTTCCATGTGCAGGCCACCACAATTCTACCTGCCAGCAAGCATTGGGACAAAAGTTTGGCTTTGGGACCTGTTCGCGGGTAGATCCCGGAGACCGGGATGCCCAAGAGGATAGGTTTGGGGTCTAAAGGGAGTTTTGTTTGCGTGATTTTGGCGATGGCCACCAAGCACTGTCTCCAGAAACTTTGGGCTTTTGGACAAGTCCACCACATGTGGAAGAAGGATCCTGTGTGGCCGCATCGTCTCCAGCAGGCCGGGTCCAGAGTATGTATCACATGGTGGAATCTTAGAGAGGGATAGTACCAATGCAGTAAGATCTTGTAAGCACATTCCCTAATTGTGACGCATGCGGATGACGATTGGGCGCGGGTCCAAATGTCCACTCAGGATTGGTCCTCTATGGGGTGGCCCAGGTCTGCTTCCCATTGAGTGATGGATTGAGACTTTCAGGTGAGAAAGTCTTTCTGTAGGTGCTTGTATAGCACAGAGATCTTGCCCCGGTTTGATAGGTCCTTGAGAGTTAGTGCTATGGATGTGGGAGGGCGAGCTGCTGCTTGGTGTGTCTGCGGGTGGGCGCACCAGTGCTGCAGCTGGAGGTATGTAAGCCTGTCCTTTTCCTGCAGTTGAAAGATTTCCTTTCATTGTTCATAGGAAAGAGGTTGTCTCCCTCAAAGAGCTGCCCCACAGTTTCCAGTCCCCCCACAATCCAGTTTTTGAAGTTTTGGGGAGCTATTCCGGATGAGAAGGCTGGGTTCAGGAACACCGGGGATGAGGTGCTAAGTTCTCTAGGGATCTTCTTTTGCTTCAGCTTTTTGTCCCAGATGGCAGTGGTGTGCTTGGTAGCTAATAGCAGTCGTTGTCATTGCTACCTTATCGCTGGAGGGATGTGGGGGAGAAAGCGTAGGAGGAGAGCTAAGCGCGATTGTTCCAGGTCCACCCACCTGGGGCGATTAGTGATTGTTTGCCATGCCTGGATGCAGGCCAGTTGGGCTGCCATCTGGTATTTCTGCAGGTCTGGGACCCCCAGGCCACTGAGTTTTGCGTTTTTCCAGCATTGCGTCTTTAGGGATCCTGGCTTTCTTCCCCTTCCAAATGAATTGTAATATTTTCCTCTGTAGGTTTTGGAGTGCTGGAGTAGGAATTGCCACATAGAGGGCTGAACATGCGTCTAGGAATCTCGGAAGTAGGTTAATTTAACATGCAGTTATCCAGCCCATCAGGGACATTTCTTGGATTGCTCAGCATTTCAGGTCGGTGTCCAGCTCTTTGAAGAGTGGGGGCAAGTTCACGCGATAAGTGTCTGTTGGGTTGGCTGGGACTGGACCCCTAGGAAATTGATAGCCTTCGGCTTCCATTGTATTGGGCACATTGGGATCAAGTCTTCTCGCTCCCTTGAAGATATTCCTATCCCCAGTGCTGCCGACTTGTTGAAGTTGATAGTCAATCTTGTGACCCTTCCAAAGCTGCTTAGTTCTGCTAAGGCGTGTGCCAGGGAGGTGCGGGGGTCTATGATGGTTAGCAAGACGTTGTCTGCATAGAGAGCCAGTTTGTGGTGTGAGGAGCCCGCTTGGAAACCCTTGATCAGGCAGTTTACCCTAACCCATTGGGCAAAGGGCACCATGATCAAAGCAAATAGAAGTGGGGACAGCGGGCATCCCAGCCTGGTTCCGCAGGATAGCATAATAGGGGCCGAGAGGTTGCCATTGATTCTGAGTAATATTTTGGGGGATTTATAGTTGGCCAGGACCATGGTGCGAAATTCTGTCCCGAATCTGAATGCCTCTAGGGTAAGCTTCATGAAGGTCCAGTCCACCTTGTCAAATGCTTTGGTTGCGTCTAGTGCCATGAGAACAATTCCCTGTTAATCTCGGGACGCCAGGTCCACCAGGTTTAGGGCTCTGCGAATGTTGTCAGCTGTAGATTGGTTCTTCAGAAAATCGCTCTGGTCGGGTCGGATTATGTCTGGTAGGATATGAGATAGGCGTGTTGCTAGGATCTTGGAATAGATATTGGCATCAATATTGAGTAGGGCAATAGGTCTATATGAGGCTGGATTTCTCGGATCCCCTCCAGGTTTAGGTAGAAGGACTGTGATTGACTCCTGCTTGGAGAGGGTTATGACGCCAGTTCTCTGAAAGAATTGAATAGCTGCACGAGTGGGGTGAGAAGCTGGGGCTTGAAGACCTTGTAGAACCTGGTTTGTGCAGCCATCAGGGCCAGGGGCCCGGGATTTAAGGGATTGTATGGCCTCATCTACCTCCTCACTGGAAATTGGAGCGTCCAGGATGTCTCGGGTTGAGTTCGGGATTTGGGGAAGTGCTGCTTTTCGTAGGTATTCCTTTTGTTCTTCCATGTCCCGTGGCGGGGCGGTCATTACCTGTGCTAGATGCTCCGCTGCCAGGCGCTCTTTGTCTTGCTTGGTGTATTGCGTTCTGCCCTGCAAATCCCGCAGTCCAATGATCGTATTGTTTTGTTTCGCCTTAGCCAGTTTGGCCACCAGTAATTTGTTTGCTTTGTTGTTTTTGGCATATAGAATTGCTTGGCTTTTGCCAGTTGGTGGGCTGTATGTTCGGCGTAGTGGGCTTAGACCTTTTTTTGTGCTATGCAGGGTTCCTCGGTGGTGGGGGCCCGATGAGGTGTCTCCCGAGGGTGGATGCCCCTCCCCCGCTCGCCTAGTCCTCAGCTTTCTGTGCTCCCCAGAGCGCCCCTCTGCCATTTTGGAGCCTCCGAGCCATGGGTGAAAGTCAGCAGGAGGTTGTTGCCTACACCTCAGTGGAAACGCTTCAGTGGCCCTGAGAGTGCGGCCACCCATGCTCCAAGGTCTCATGGAGCCCCGACGGTGTCAAGTTCATCCAGCATTATGGCTGCCATAAATTAATGAAGCAACGGGCATCCCACAGAGGCCATCAGAGGAGCGTCCGCATGCTCGGCGCTCCAGGCCACGCCTCATAACTAGGTGTTTTAAACATTCAACCGTTTGTTCACAGAATCAACAATTGTTGTTAGTAGTGCCTGTTGTTTGTCTGCGGAATAATAGTTCCTTGGTTGGAACTGATTACGGTGGTATTTTGATGGAAAATGTATTAAATATTTTGCAGGTTCATGTAAGGGTTGGTCTTCGCCGATCAAAGGTAGATTAGTTTTGAGACTTTCCCTTTGGTTAACGGTATTGATCCAGTCCCTACGTGCTAGCATTTTCTTTGCTTTGCATGGATTCTCCATCAGCATTTGTGTGCTGCTTCCTGCGTCAATCAGAGGATCAGTCAGTCTGTCGGACCATGACTTTAGCAGGCTAGTGTTTGTTGCGCTCTCTAATATTTTGTACGCTTTCGGTGTGTTTTCCATCAATATTTTTCTCAATAGCGAGACCGATTTCCAGATCACATGAGAATAGAGTGATTGGAGCCCCAGTTTGTATCTAATGAATTTTATAAGGCACAATTTCGGTAGCCCAAGGACCTTTCCCCAGAATAGGCCGTCTAAGATGGGCCAGATGTGATGGCTGATGTTGAATCCTGCCTCGCTTCGAAAGGTTACAACAGCGATTACTTTTTGGTGGTAGAACATTATTACCGGACTAATGAAAACTTTCTGTAATCGGCGTGCAGTTTTGTGCCTTACAACAATGGCACAGACATATTACATTCTCCTATAGGGACTGGTAATTCTTCAGTAAAAGGAACTCTACTTGTAGCTCCTGTGAAAACTTGAGCATTCATGGCATTACTCGAGAGTAAAAATGTTCCCTCCCATATACATGAGCTTGTTGCACCTGTGTCTACTAAAAAAGAAAATGATGTGCCTCCTATTGTGATGTCAACCCTTGGTTCCTCTTGATGATTTGGCATTGCGGATAGTACTGAACACATCAAGTCTACCAGTGAGCTGTCCTATTATGGGTACATGCTTACTCCTGTGCCTTTGAAAGGATTCCCTCACTCAATGATGACACCCCCATCCTAGGAGTCAGTAACTGTCCTGTGTTTGCACTCAGCTGTATCTGCATGGGTGCATGCTGTGACTGTCCTTGTGCCGGACTCAACAGCACTTGTGGTTGCAAAGCCTGTTGTGTTCTTGGCGCTTGAGCTTGATACACTGTTTGATCTTGGGCAAACCTGTCTCTTTTTTGTGTGCCATATGCTGGCGGAAAGGCGGTCCCCCCTCTTAATAAATGCCCATTCTGTACATACCGTTGGCTCCCACATGTTTGCGCTATATGCCCTGTCATTCCACACGTCCAACATACAGGGGGAAGGCTCTGAATCTGCCCTCCCTGCATGCCCTGATTATCACTCTGCATGGGCTAAAACCCACCTTGGTTACTCTAAAAGTTCCCTTGATTATTCTGAAAGCCCCCTCTTCCACTGAAGTTTCCCCTACCTCATGCTCCAAATCATTCCCTCTTTGATCGAACTGCCATTGGTTATTCACCTGTGCCATACCTGTTAGTTGCTGCGATCTTGGCCCTTCTCCATTAATTAACATTGCCCCTTCTATAGCATACTTCGATAGCTTTTTCTGCACCAACTTAGCCTCCTCAAGCTTCCTTCCTTTTGGCTTTTCTCTTGTAACAAACGGAAATGATGTGCTATTGTCAACTGTATTTCTGGCCAAGGTTTTGCCTCCATAGCCACCAGCTTCTTAAGCTGTCTTTGTACCTTTCTGGAAATCCCTGACATATGATAGAATACAGGTATAGATTTTCCCAACGGCTCACAAGTTTCCAAGCTCCATTGCTCTTGGAAATTCTGAATATAAATGAACGGATCCTCTGCTTCCTGCATCTTTCATGACATTATAGCTCCCATATGTGATGTGTCTGCATACTGTACTCGAAGCACTTTCCACACTGCCGTTCTACAATTATTGAACAGTGCTCCATCATGAGCAGTATTCTGAGGCGTGACACCTGCGTATCCTGCTCTTGCCCAAATGTCATCAGCTCTCTCCCCAAATATAGCTGCTAGAAGACCCATAACGTCCCCTATAGCTAACGTGTTTCCTCCTGTCATTTTCTCTAATTCATAGATCCATTTTCCGGCACCCGATGTCAATCTCGGGAGTTTGCACCTTAGATTATCCTTATCCATCTGGGGGCACAGTATATACTGTGGTCTGACCCCTCCTTTCTCTAACAATGGGAATTGGGAAATCCCAAACTCGCATTCATCCCCCATCGTCTGCCTGTCTATAGCAGGGACAACGGTTCCACACCGTCTTCTTCCCGGTAATGACCTTCATCCACTCACATAAGGGAGTGAGTCCCGCCTCTCAATATGGGACCTCCTTTTAGGTCAATCTAGCCAAGCCAGTGACTCTGGCGCCTTAGATTTAGGTAGGTCTAGATCTGACCATCTTACTTCTCTGTCTGTAGGAGAACACCCTTCAGAACCATATAAATTGGCGCCCTCCTCCCCACAGAGGGGTTCTCTGCCTTTGTCTGACATATTAAGGCCTTAATACTTCAACTAAAACCGACGAAAGATTAAGCATTCCCTATGCCAGCCTGCACTGCTATCAGGTTGGCATCCAATCTTACCCCGTTTATAACAACCTTTGTGAATAAATCACTTGTAGAAGGCTATGTTCCCTGTGCACTCAAGAGCGCACAGGTAAAACCCCTGTTGAAAAAACCCAGTCTAGACCCTGTGGTACTCAAAAACTATCATCCGGTAGCCAATTTATGCTGGCCTACCAAAATTCTATAGAAAATAGTTTGCAACCAATTTCAGCATTTTGTTGACAGTAAAGACATCCTGGACGAACATCAGTCAGGATTTCGCCCTAACCATGAGACAGAGTCGGCTTTACTAGCAGTCCAGGATGACCTACTGGAAGCCGCAGATAGAGGTAGCAATTCAATATTGTTGATGCTCGACCTATCTGCGGCATTTGATACAATCAACCACAAGACGGTTCTTCAACGAATCAGAAACATCGGGAGAGCAGACAAAGTAGTGGTAGATTGGTTCGACTCTTTTTTACAGGATAGAACACAGTGGGTAACACTGGGAGCTTTTCTCTCAGAACTAATACAACTGAGGTGTGGAGTCCCACAGGGTTCAGCACTCTCACCTCTGATCTTCAATTTATATATTCGACCACTATTTGACATCTTGAGGAGACACGGCCTACGATTTCACTCATATGCAGATGATACACAGATTTATGTGGAGACAGACAATCTGTCGCAGGCATTTGAGATGATAGACCGGTGTATGCAAGACATAAAAAAGTGGATGGCCTGCAATCAACTACAACTCAATTCAGGTAAAACAGAAATAATTCTATTTAGATCAGAGAAGAAAAACAGAGGGGAAGACACTAACTTTACCCCACAGATACTGGGAGTGAGTATTCCTTTTTCTAGGAAAGTGAAAAACCTTGGGTGTATCTGGCAAGAGAATCTGGCCAGTGACGCCTAGGTAGGGGCAAAAGTAAAAGCAGTATATCACTCTTTGCGGATGCTTAGAAATGTTCTTCCCTTATTAACACCTCAAGGCTTTCCTGTAGTGGTGGGAGCTTTGGTAAATTCCCACCTTGACTACTGTAATAGTCTTATGACAGGGATTCCGAGGAAACAAATGCTAAGACTGCAGAGGGCCCAGAATGCGGCAGTCAGGCTAACGGCCCATCTGGGTAAAAGAGACCATGGCCCTCATTACGACCCTTGCGGAAAGCGACTGACCGGAGCGCCACAGCGTAAATAGCGTTTCCGCCATTGCACGAAGGAGCAAAGTGCGGCCCATTCCGACCCATCGGGCACGAGCACCACGCCACGGCGGAAGTGCAAAGTCCGCGATGGCGGAAATGACCCCAAAACGGCCCACACCGCCGCCGTACGGCGCCCTAGGTGCAATACCGCCACCCCTCTTAGCGGTCACCGCAGTGTGCGCCTACCGGAAAGTACGGTGACCGGAAATATACGGAAACGGAAGTTAAAACATGGGCCCGGAACGGGAAACATCCCGGCGTACACCTATAAAACCACTAAAACCACACAACCACTAAAATCACTACCCTGAAACACACCCCAACCCGTCACCCACCCTAGCGAAACCAAGACAAATGGGAAAAGTAGCGAAGAAAGCGTGCGACCGCAAGCGGCAGGTCCACTTCTCCCGCGAGGAACTCACCGTGCTAACAGAGACCCTCCAGGAGAATGCTGCCGTCGTCTTCTCCACGCAAATGACCAGAACGGCACTTGCAAACAAGAAGACCATATGGGCTCTGGTGGCACAGCGGGTAAGTGCGGTGGGGACCGCACCCCGCACCCCACAGCAATGCCGCAAGCGATGGGACGACCTGCGGATACGCGTCCGCAGCATACTCTCTGCCAACCGCAACATTGCCACAGCCACCGGGGGAGGTCCTGAATCACCCATCAAGTTGACCCCCTGGGAAGAAATCTGTGCCTCCACCATCGGAATGGAGAGCATAGAGGGAGTCGGAGGGATGGAGAAAGGAGTGCAGACATCCGAAGATTCAGGTAGGTGTACCAGATAAAACAATGCCAAATCCACACAGTCCATCCATGTGAAGTACCATGCGTCCACATAGTGCAACAGAAACACATGTCCAGGAGAACGGCCACACACATCGGCCTGATAGCGCACGTTAAAACCCACAATAAATACATAAATAATTAAAAAGCCCTAATACACGCACTACACGTGCAGCAGGCACACCCTAACTGCAGGCTGCCAAACAACTGCACCCTCACTCCACACACAAATCAAAGCACCTCCAAGGACCCGACCCAAATCACCCTCAGGTACCACCCCAGAGCATGTGATACAATGCCATTCCAATTCCCACAGACCCATCATTAACCCTCGCCCTCCTTTACTCCACCACAGGGTCCGATCCAAACGACGAGCTACAGGACACCCCTACCAGCACACCTGCAAAGAGGGCCAAGACCAACGGCCAGAGACCCTCCACCTCAGCTGCACGCATCAAGACACGGCAGCAGCACAAATCAGGTGGCAGCACAGAGGAGGGAACATCAACAGGCACCCCAGCAGCCAGCATGCCCACAACACCACCACCACAGGTCCCCCCAATGGATGCCACAGAAGGCACTGCCTCTGGTGGCAGCAGCACCATAGGTGACACCCCATTGATGGCAGCATGCTCCGACACAGAAAACGGGGATGTCGAAGTCAGATCCATCCATGACCTGTCCCAATCCCCCTGTCTGTCCCATCCCGTACAACATGAGGATACCACGCAGGGGCACCCACAAGACAACGACTGGCCATCCCCCACAAGCCCTGTGGCAAGGCAACATGAGGACAACAGCCCCTCTGTGACACCCCCGCAAATGGGCATGGCCCAGCAGAGGCAACAGTCCCTCGACAAGTTAATCGTGCAACAGCAGCAAATGGCCACGCTCCTCAAGGACCATGCCGATGAATGTGGGGGCACTAAGGCAGACATAGAAACATCAACTGAGACACTTAGGGCAGAAATGGAGAGAGGCACAGAGACGCTAAGGGCACAAATGGAGAGTAGCACCGAGAGCCTGAGAGTCCAAATGGAGAGAAGCACCGAGAGCCTGAGGGGGGAACTGCATGCGACGTCCAAAGACGTATGTGCCGAACTTGCCGCAGTCCGCCGTGTGCTCACTGAGCTCTCGCAAACCCTTAGGGACATGCATGGACGTGAGCAGGCAGACACATCATCCGTTGCAAGTTCCGTCCAGGGCAGCCCCCAACGTAGATCTGGAAGGAACCTGCGCTCCACAGGCAGGGGTGCCCCTGATACCCGCAGAGGGGGCTTGCAATAGCGACAGCCCACTGACAATGAGCATCTTTGGACACTGGGGTTCGGGGGGGAGGTAGGAGGGTGGAGGGGGTGTGTTGGGCTCACTTGGGTGGCGGGTCGATAGGGTGTTCAACATGACATCACATATGCCATAAAAAGTGCACGATCAACCAATGAGATGTGTGGACATTGATTTCTGTGTACTAGGCCATCATAGGCGTACAGTCCATATTGTGCATGTCCCAGACACGCACAGTGCCACGAGTCCCGTGTCCATGTATCAGCCACCAGGCGTGAGTGCTAGAAGCATACATCAATGAGATGCTGACGAATGTCACGGGCCTCCGGTGCCTCGCAGACTCCATGAGGTGCTGCCACATCCCCACCCTCATCATGACCATCATCAGGTGCTTGCAGTTCTGCGTCAGGGGGCATGGGCACATTTCTACGTACGCACATGTTGTGGAGCATGACATGCCATGACCATCTTTGCAACCTTCTCATGGCGGTACAGGAGTGCCCCGCCAGACCTGCTGAGGCAGCGGAAACGAGTCTTCAGTAGGCCGAATGCCTGTTCAATGACTACACGGGTACGTGAGTGGGCATGGTTGTAGTCCTCCTCATGCTGGTCCCGTGGGTTCCGGACTGGTGTGAGGAGCCATCTCTTCAGTGGATATCCAGCATCACCTGTATGTGGACGAGAAACCTATGATGTGGAATGCCATTGCTACGTACGCACACCCCCCCCCTTCCTGCCAGGTCATTGCCAAATCACATTCCCCACATAATCATGCATGTAATGAGACTCACCGAGTAGCCAGGATCTGTTCCCTGCGTGTCGCTCCATGTAGCGTGGTATTGTAGAGTTCCTCAAGACCATAGAATCATGGGTAGATCCAGGGAATCGGGCACAACAATGTGTAATGATCCTGTTGGAGTCACACACCATTTGTACATTCAGGGAATGAAATTGTTTTCTGTTGCGGTACTGGGCCTCCATTGCATGTGGGACGACCAATTCCACATGGGTGCAGTCGATGGCACCAATGCAACCCGGTATGCCGGCAAGTGCATGGAATCCCACTTTTGTGTTGGTAATTTCCTGCTCCGAGCGTGGTAGAGAGATGTAGTCGTCTGCGTGCTGCAGGAGGGCATCGAGCACTTGCAATAGTGTCCGTGAGAACAGTGGCTGAGAAATGCCATGCAACTGTCCGACTGTGTGCTGGTAGGTGCCTGTGGCCAGGAAGTGGAGTACAGACACCACCTTCAGTAGGGGTGGGATGGCGGTTGGGCTATCTATCATGCTGACAAGGTCAGCCTGTGTCATGTCCACAATGGCGGCTATGGTGTCCCGGTCCAGACGGTAGAGGGTGTGGATCTGCTCATCAGTGAGGTTGAACGGATGTGCTCGGAGGCGTGGGATTGCGGGCTGCCTGCGTGGTGGTAGTGGCTGTGCTGGCGGCCCTTGCTGGCCCTGCCTTGCCCTCCTCCTCCTCCTGCGTCTCCTTCGTGCGGCCGGTTGCAGTTGGTGTTCGTCTTCTTCTTGGAGTTGGAGTACTTGCAGTGCTATCAGGTCCCCCAGGGCCAACATCGCGAGTCCTGCCGGTAGCATTTCGGTGTGGTTGTGGGAGGAGACTGGCTGTGCAATTTATGTGTTTTCAGGCTGTATGGCCTCCACCTGTGGTGATTAATTCCACCTGTGCAAGCTGCTCTCCCCTTTGGCCGAGCACGTCCCGCGCACAACGCTGCAAATCTGGGAATGGCATCTTGCTATTGCAATCATGTATTTGTACCCGATGGCCGTGTAACATTGGTTGACATGTTCATTCTGCTGTGGTCCCATTGTTGCACATACTATCTGTGCAGTCGCGAACAGACTTGTGAAGGGTCAGTGGAACGTAGTACTCGAGTAACGGTGGGCCCTCATGCATCACTTTACCGAGTTGCAATGACGGGCGGGGCGTCCCATTTGTGGGTGAAGGCAGTTGCCATTTTCACACACAGCCGCACTCGATGGAATAATTAGTGATTTCAAACGGCCACAGATGCCTTTTCGGCGTGATGTTGCAAATGTGGAATTCCAAGGGCGGCGCTTTCGGTTTCCAGCTAGCGGCGAGGAGATGCCCACAGGTCTGACTGCAAATATAACGTTCTGTTGTTCAATGTCCTTGAGACAGGGCCCATGGCAAGGAAGCAATGATTGATATGAATAGTTTGGGATGCGCAATTGCTACGTGGGCGATGAGGCCGGCCGTTCCCAGATACATGTTACTTCACAACACTGGAATTACGGGCTGGGGCACTGTGGATTTTGCAGGCTGCATAACGCACAGACTCAATGGATGTTTCTAATGTTATGTGAGTAATTATTCAGGCGTTTTGATTCCGGGATGAGGGAATGATGAATGGATGCATGGGCAGGTGATTTGATACAGAGTTTGCCATGTACAGGGCTTCTTGGGATCTATCCGCCTCCCCTACGCTATGTGATGCAGGGCTGCCATGGTGGGACCATCGTCTATCTGGCCTTGTTGAGCCCTCCCTGTCTCGACGCGCCCTCAGACACTTGTGTCCATGCACATTAACATTCCCATCTGATGGATTCTGTTTTGACAGACGCATGCACAGGTACACTCGTTTGTGATGGTGTTTGCACCTCGATATAGATGGTTAGGAGTCGCAAGTGGTTTTGGGGTGGTGATGATCCTTTGGAGTGGGCTAGCATGCATATGGCTGTGGATTTCGTGTGATCATTGAAGTGAGTTGTTGGAATGTAGTTCTGATGGCCATTCTGTTCTTTTTCTTTTCTTTTGGTTGACAGGTATCTCCTCCCCTTTTGCCACTGCCATCTGTATGCCACTCCTGCAGATGGGTTTTACTCCCGACACCTGCTGCTTCGTGTTAATCAGTGGAGCAGCATTACGATCTTATGGGACGATCGCCAATGGCCCACATGCCCTTACGCTGTACTGGTGGCTCGGAGCAACATTTCGGCCTTTCGGCTGGACTAGTGCCTCCCCATTGGGACGGCCCTGCGGTTCTGTGCGCTTCCATGTTGCCTTTTCGTACGTGAATGTGGCTCTGTGTACCATGAGGGAACAGGACGACACACAAGTAGTGGCTGGTCATTTCTTGCGGATGCAGCCCACAATGGTGATTGGTGTTTAGGAGTTCATGGCCTGATGGCTGTATGGGCTTGGTGACTTTGATGTGCATTAAATTTCTATTCTGATTTGGCCCGTGTAGCGTTTTTCTTTGCAAGTGATGTGGCATATGCCTATTTGGGGGGCGATGTATTGTGAGGAGATCTGCATTGGGTTCCAGCTTCGGAGTTTAGTTGCGTGGTACTGTACTGGGCGCGTTTGCCTACTAAGCCCGTGAGGTCAGGGATGGGGGCTGCCAATATGACAGTTTGAATGTTGTCATGCTCAGGGGCGGGGGATTGGGTTTTGTGTAACAGATGCCGGTCAGCCAGGTGGACTGGTGGAATGATGTGATTCTCGGAATATGGCTGGTCACAGGTGCCTGTGTTTGCGTGCGTTTCTTGGTGGGGGACTGTGGTCATGTCCATTGGGATGGCTTCTGTATTCGTGCCATCTGTGCCCTGCAGCTCCCATTGGCCCCTCTTGTGTTTCTTTTGTTCGTTGCCATGCATGGGTGACTTGTACATTTCAATGGTTGCATTGTGGCTTCATTGCACCTACGGGGAGTTGTACTTTGTGGGCAGGGAGCGGTGTACAGGCACTCAGTGGGGCCGTTTACGGTTGATTCGCGATGCCGTACTTCTCACCATGGCGGAATGGTACATTACGCCATGCCTGATGGCGTTAGGTACATGTCCGCTAGGGTCGGAATTGGCGTACCGTTGCGCCATGGTGGTGTTTGCGGTTTCGCATGGTGCGCGTGCGCGTGCTTGGTGCAGTTAGCGTTGGCGTTCACTACGGTGTCGCTAATGGCTTCGTACTTTGCGGTGACGGGTCATAGTCACACCGAGCGCTATTCGATGGCGGTATTGCATTTCCGCCATCGTTTTCCGATTTCCGCAAGGGTCGTAATGAGGGCCCATGTGTCTACAGCCAGGAAAGCGCTGCACTGGCTCATGGTGGAAGATCGCATCAAATTCAAGGTGGCATGTCTGGTGTACAAGTGCTACTACAAACTTGCACCCTGATATCTGAACACCAGAATCTGCCACTACTACCCAGTCAGAGAACTCCGATCAGAAGATAAACTCCTGCTATGTGTCCCGAGGACAAAACGCATCTCAAAGGCGACAGAAGGTTCTCCGTGTTTAGCCCTAAGCCTTGGAACCAGCTGCCTTTTGCCATCCGCTCTTGTACTACCCTGGCAAGATTTAGAAAGGAACTGAAAATGTTCCTATTCAAATGAACCTACCCACTCAGGGCAACTTCCAGCTTCCACAGCGATATGTTCAATTCAATTCCCTAGTTAACATCTGCACCCGAATGCAGTTTTCTGCCTGGTGCGCATAAGAAATGTTTCAAATTCAAATTTAATATTCTGTCCTCTACTTGTGTGACCTTCTACTTTCTTGTCTCTATTCAGGGTCAGTCTGTCTTAAGAAAAAGCTCTGTGCTCGAGACTAAACAAACCTCCCTCTTTGCCTTGCGACTGTGTACTTTCAAATGGATCATTTTTTCCCTTGCCTTTTGATTCTTTCTTGGTCCTCATGCCATGATAAACCTTATCAATTTTATCCCCAATGCTTCTGATATCAAAATAATCTTCCAGATTCACTCCAGATGGACTGCCATTGGCTCATGTGCCAGGAAGAATTTTGTATGTATTCTACTACTGGATTAAGTTCCATTCATTCTTTCTCTATGCGATCAATGTCGCATGCCCTTTGCCTTCTCTTCCATTCCATTTCTTCATCCACTTCCCTTCGTTTCTTAGATTCTTCTCTAGCCCTTTCTTCTTCCTGTCATTCACCACTCTTCTCTCGTTTGCTCTACGCACTTCTTCATCTCTTTGTCTTTGTATCCTTCTATCTCTCAATTTATGTTCTTCCTCTTCCTCTCTTTTCTTTTCTAGTTTATCTCATTCTTTAATTGCTTTTAGTCTATTATTGTACTTTCTGTGTTCTTCTGCTCTTTCTTGTTTTTTCAACTGTTCATCTTAATACAGCTGTTCCCTTCTTTGTCTGTCCTTTCTTTTAATCTCATACCCTTTCAATCGTTTCTCTCGTTCCCTGTCTTTTTTGTCCTGTTCATCCTCATCGTCTTCTTGCCTTACTTCCTCAATGCTCTTTCCGTCAAGTTTGAGCAATATCTGACCACCCATCTATTCGTTCTGTATGAGTGATACCTTGGCAGCTTTGTATTTTCTCTCCTTTTCATCTTTTTATTTCTCTCTCTATATCTAGAGTCATGCCTGGTCGGTCACTTCTTTCCTTGTCCTGTGGTACTTTAGGAATCACATTGAGAGTTTTTTCAGGACTCTCGTCGCTGCTGCATGCAGGTGACTTATACATCGGGTTACTGTACCCTGTCGTTGCCTTAAGCTCTCTCAAAGGATATAATCCTTCAGTTCCCTCTTTACACTGGTTAAGCATCCAGTCCTCAGGAGCGGGTCTTGCCATTCCTCCTGCCACATCTTTCAGAGCTCTAAGCGTGCTAATCTTTTCTCCAACTTCGTTCCCGTATAGGCTGCATGCAAGTATGTTGTCATATGTTGCAGTACCGCTTTAGACAATGATCCCCCTTGTGACCGTGGCATGAACATTTTATCTGCCGTACCTTTAACCCATTCTGCAACATATTTCTTAAGCTTGGGTGCGTGTTTCAGCAGCTGTCTGCACAAATTGTATAAGCGGGTAATATCCTCCATCATGACTTAGTCACAATTGACTATAACTACTTTCTGTTATTTCACACAAATAAATGCTTAACATGAAAATAATACAATATGATTGTGCACCAATCGTTCAAATCTCATCATTTTCACCACAGTCTATTTATTCCTTATTTCTCAATATTTCATTTCTTTAACAAATATATTTCATGCAACATAAAAACAGACAGACAATACTAACAGACTGGCCGGCCCACAAGTACTTTAGTCCACGCTCCTCGGGACTATCTCTGATCATAAAAATTACTCTACTCCTATGGAGTATGCGCTGTCCTCCTTAACGACACCTTGGTCATTTGTAGCCTAGATATCCGCTTGGATTTTAGGACAAGCTCCTTCTAAACATCCTTGACATAGGTTAACAGGCTTCCTATGATGATCACTCTTTGTCTATATACCTTAAACTGTGATGCTCATTGTCCCACACTTCTGACGCTCATCGTCTTAAATAAATAAATAATAAAATACCCCAAGCAACCCTTTGTTACTCTATCCCCTTTACCACTCTTTCCCACTCGATATTGATTCAGTTTGCCACCTCACTCAGCCTACTCACCATTCGCATTTCAACTTCCTACCCTCGGGATCATCTCCTCCTCGAACCAGCCGCTTTAGCCTTCAGTCCACTCAGCTTCCTGTAGATGTTGGGAAGGGATTCCACCTGAAAACGAGGGACCCATGCCACCTGAACTTGCAAGATTTTTTAAACTAACCACCGCTATCTACAGGATGTCCGATATTACTGGGGACCCCAAAGCTTACTAGGTCGATGGGTTTTTAACCTTCAGCTCTGCTACCACATGAACTGAGGCATCCGGCCCAGCCCTTTAGGACGAGGTAGCAATATTTAGAGACAGATGGAGATGCAGAATATTACTCAAACATCAATAATCAAAACTGACTCAGGAAGTTGGCAAAGTGCGACTGTCAATTAATGTCAATTATCTAAAACAGGGAGTTAAAAAGAACATCAAGGCATTCGCTCGATCTTCACATGATCTTCACACTCAATTCAACACATACATACAAAAAGCAGGTTATGTACTACAAACTCGTCATTATTGACATCAATCTACGTTGCAAACTACAAAAACATATTTGGAATGGTGATAGGCTTACAAGGAGCATCTAGGTATACATTCCATACTGGTCAGGGAAAGTGATTGGGTCTCTAACATCAGGTGGAACAACTAAGCACTCCTCTAGTGCAGGTCACTATGAATGTCATCAAATACACAATATCCCATTGATTACACAAACTATAGGGCTATCTATTACGTGTCCCTCTATAATTGTTTGGCACCCTTGTACCCCTCTGTAATATTCCACATGCGTAAACAGCACAAAGGCTAGCTTACAGGTGCCAGTGGGCTGTACACAACCATAGATTCCCACAAATTAGTCATGGCATCTATCATCACACTTGCAGCCTACTAGTCAATTAAGGCTTTGAAGGCGGCCTTGGAAATGTTCTCTGCGCTGGAGAATATGGGGGAGTATAGCATACTCTGTCTTCTCAGTTTCGATACAGTTCATCATAGGTCTATTTTCATCTGACCACGTGATTGTAGACCATGATTTTGAGTCTTACTGTATTTAAAATACTACAATTTGATGAACCTCTGACGTCTTCAGTGTTCTTGCCTCTCACTAGAGACAGGAGTTCTGTTCTTTCACACATTCTGTAATTGTTTGTAGGCACATCCAGGACCAAGGCGGCCAACCAAGCCTTTCTTTGATCCACCTCCATGGTTGAGTTTTCAGATTACTAACTGCGACACACCGAAAACGTCTTTCTGCTTTTGGAATCCAGCTCTGCTAAAGCACATTGTGGAATCATCCATAGTCCTTACATTTCTTATGTTTATACATTGGTGCATTGGCGCAATCTATTCACTACATAGCCAGCCTTAAAGAATACTTTGTCTACTTGCGTTACTGCTTCTGTACACTTATAAAAGTACTCAATAACTTCTTCGTTTATTCTGTAACATGAGGAGCTTCCTCTCGAGCCCAAAATGTTGCTCATCTTTAACATCTTGAACTTAGGGCTTATATAGAATCTTTATGTTCTTGCATCTTCTACATCGCTTCTGGGTGTGTGGATTCTGCTCTTCATGATGTCATCAATCTGCTTTCTCGCTTGCTTTTCCCACTTCCTCTGGGATTTCATTGAAATGGCCATCATATTGTCGTGTATGCATGTATGGTTTCCTCAATGGAAATCTTACTTCCAGCATTCTCTTTGGTATAGGTATTCTTACTGGCAATGCACGTGTTTCACATTCTGGCTCCCAATATATAGGCATCATGGGGGAGGAGCTTTGGGTGGAGGTGCTCGACTCCACCGCTACACTACTATTCCATTTCCTTTGGGATGTATGGTGCTGCATAAAGATTCTGTATATTGTTTCTCAGAAAATCCTTCATCTCTTGAAATAAGAACTGGACCCCATTGTCCGATACCAGTCTCCGGGCATCCTTTCCTGTAAAATACTGTGGTGAGTACTTTGGTGGTTGTCACTGTGGTTATAGTTTGCTTGAAATGTGCTTGAACCCATTTTATTGTATAGTCTCTATTAGGACGAGGGCACACCTTTGTTCTGTGGATTTTGTTCTAGAGGACGAAAAAAGTCTATTTATATTTTCTTCCAATGGACGCCCGTCCATTCTACTGACTTCATAAGTGGCGTGTGGGTAAGAAGGCATTTTTCACCTTCATTGCATGCCGAACAATCGCTGACAAATCTTTCCATGTCTCCATCCATACCAGGACACTAATATTGTCCCCACAACTTGCGTGTAGATAATGTGCTGCCCACGGCCCATATTACAGAAACCACAATTTGCACGGTATTAGCACTAGTGCAAAGTTTTTCCTATTTCTAAAAAAGGTCACATGAAGAAAGGTCACTTCTGCCACCTTTGGATTTTGCTAAACTGATGGCACTAGGAACCATGAATTAAAAATAGCCTTTATTTATTTACTTATTCCATGCAAAGGAGATTGTGTTGCAGAAATGGAAGGGTACCACCTTTCCATCATGGTCATCTTGGGTCGAGGATCTACGGAGAATGTCACTGCTTGAGCAAATCATCCTACATAGGCAAAGGAAGGGTGATTTGTATGAGGAGATCTGGGGCAGATTTCTGGATCTGACATAAGCACATATCTCATTTGGTTTGTCTGGCCTGCTTGTTTGTATTGCTGGAATATAATTGTTTCAATAAAAAAGTGAATACAAAAAAGTTATATGTTTATCACTTCCTCTGTTGTCACAGGAAGAAAGGTCACTTCTATCACCTTTGGATTTTGCTAAACTGATGGCACTAGAAACCATGAAGTAAGGATTGCCTTTATGTATGTACTTATTTATTTGTTTATTTATTTATTTTCTTTGTATAGCAAGGAGAGCTTCAATTAGTAGCGCTATACATGAGCAAATATGGATGGATGGCCATTTCCATGTCTTGGTGTATGAAAATGGTACACGGGTGGCTGTGACATATACAACACACGGTTGTCAAATGGAAGTAATGGGACAGCAATGATACATCAAGAGAACGCTATGTACACTAATGAATATAAACATATAATCGAAGATTATCATAGCCAGTAACATCTATGTAGCAGCTGACATATCCAATGGAATCATGTTATGATTTCAATAAAGAGGAATAAACACATCAGTAACTAAAATCTGGAGATCATATTGAATATTGTGTAAAGTTCCCATTACCCCAGACGAGGTTTCTAGACAAGTCCGATCTATGAAAGTCTCATCAAAAGAGGTTCATCCCTGTTCCTCCAAAACCATCAAGGACCACATTGACTCCCTGGCTCCTGCCCTGGCTGACTTCTGCAACCACTCCTTTACCACTGGAGTCTTCCCTTCCCCCCTGAAGCACTCCCTTATGCACCCTCTTCTTAAGAAACCCTTTGCTGACCCATCCTGCCTGGCTAACTATCACCCAATCTCCATCACTCCTTTCCTGGGCAAACTCTTGAAAAAGCTGGCCATCTCCCAGCTCAATCTCCACACTGAATCTGTTGGTTGTCTCAATGATCATCAATCTGACTTTAAAGCTGCCAGAAGCATGGAACCTGCTCTCCTGAACATCCGTGAAGACCTGCTCTCCAACCTTGATTCCAACACCCCCTGTGTCCTCATCTTACTTGATCTCTCTTCTGCCTTTGACACGGTCAACCATGCCATCCTGCTCAACCGTCTCCGTGATAACCTGGGGATCACCTGTCAGGCCTTGGTGTGGCTAACTTCTTTCCTCTCTGATCGACCCTCCCAGGTTTAACTTGGGTCCTTCCTCTTCTCGATCTCTACCTGTGGTGTTACCCAGGTGTCTACTCTCTCTCCCTGGATGTTCAACCAATACCTGGCACTTCTTGCCTACCATATTGCAGCGCTCTGCCCCAACTTCCAGTTCTATGCGGATTACACTCAGCTCATTTTCAGGCTACCCTCAGCCACCTCTTCTCCCTCCCTCATCTCTGTCTATCCGCCACCCAGGAGTGGTGTGCCGCCAATGATCTCTGCCTTAATGCCAGTAAACCAAGATTCTTCTCATCGGCACACCCGCTCCCTCCTTTCCTGTCACTCTCTGGCCTGCCTCTCTTGGCCCTCTCCCTGATCCCACCTGTGAGGCTAAAAACCTTGGGGTCATCTACGACTCCACACTCTCCTTATCGCCTCACATTTCTGACGTCTCTAAAAAGTCACACTACCAGCTGCATATCCTCAGAGGTATTCTTCCTTTCCTCGCCTTCCCCCAGAAGCTCACTGTCTCCAGAGCTCTGGTTCTCTCTAGGCTGGACTAAACAGTCTCTTTCTAAATCTGCCTCCTTCTCCTCTCCGCCCTCTTCAACTCATCTATTGTTATTGTTATTGTTATTTTGCACTTATATAGCGCCTTATATACCATTGGTATGGTCTGAAGGCGCTGGTAGGTTGAACGCCCTTGGGAACCGAAGTTCAGATCAGTAGAGAGAGTAGGGAGAGTCAAAAGGTGCTTGTGCGGTACACGTGTAATAGCTGCTTCTTTTCGGTAGGTGTGGTGGTTGAGAGATCAGGAGAATGTGTTCGTTCTGGCAGGATTTATCCGGAACGGATGTGGCTGCGTTAGGCCTGAGGAAAACGCCTGGCTGGGGGTGTGGGACCAGCAGTGTTTACATAGAATGATGTGGAGTAAGCGGTGGATGTTCGTATGAGAACAGTTATACCGAATGGTGTCATAGTATCTCTGTGTTCTAGTTGAGTGGTGATGTAAAGGAGAGAGTAAGCGTGGGGTGTGGTGTGATGGGTTATATGCTCTTTCAGTGTGTAAACTTCTGAATGCAACTTTCCCAGAGAGGGAACTGGGCGAACTTCTAAGTACAATTTTCCATACAGAGTCTATTGGGAACACTTCTAAATTCATTTCATCAGAGAGGGTATTGGCACACTTCAAGTGTAACTCTCGCAGAGGCTATTGGGTACACTTCTAAACGCAATTTTTCATAGAGCGTCTACTGGGCACTCTAACTTCAGTTTTCCAGAGAGGCTATTGGGCAAACTTCTATATGCAACTTTCCAGAGTGTCTATTGGATACACTTCTAAAATCAACTTTCACAGATGCTATTGGTAGCACTTCTAAATGCAGCTTTCACAGAGGATATTGGACTCGTATCTAAATTCAATTTTCTACAGAGAGGCTACTGGGCGCACTATAAAATCAATTTTCCAGCGAGGCTATTGGGAATACTTCTAAATTCATTTTTCCAGCGAGGCTATTGGGAACACTTCTAAATTCAATTTACCAGAGATGCTATTGGGCATACTTCTAAATGCAACTTTCACAGAGTGGTTTATTGGGAGCACTACTAAATTCACAGCGAGGTTATTGGGCACATGTCTAAGTGCAATTTTCACAGAGCGTCTACTGGGCACACTTCTAAATGCAATTTTCCAGAGTGTCTATTGGATACACTTCTAAAATCAATTTTCACAGGAGCCATTGGTAGCGCTTCTAGATGCAGCTTTCACAGGGGCTAATGGGTACACTTCTAAATCTCACAGCGAGGTTATTGGGTACATTTCTAAGTGCAACTTTCCAGAGTGTCTATTGGGCACACTTCTAAAAGCAATTTTCACAGAGCGTCTACTGGGCACATTTCTAAATTCATTTTTCCAGAGTGGCTATTGGGCACACTTCTAAAATCAACTTTCACAGGTGGTAGCACTTCTAAATGCAACTTTCACAGGGGATCTTGGGCACACTTCTAAATTCCATTTACCCGAGAGGCTATTGGGCACATTTCCAGACTTGACGGAGAGGCTGTAGGGGACACTTTGTGAATGCAACTTTCACATGCTAATATTCACAGTTCCATCTAGATGCGACGCAGGTCAATATTCACAATTCCATCTAAGAGTGGACATGCTAACTTTCACAATTCCATCTAAGGGTGGACATGCTAACTTTCACAATTCCATCTAAGAGTGGACATGCTAACTTTCACAATTCCATCTAAGAGTGGACATGCTAACTTTCACAATTCCATCTAAGAGTGGACATGCTAACTTTCACAATTCCATCTAAGAGTGGACATGCTAACTTTCACAATTCCATCTAAGAGTGGACATGCTAACGTTCACAATTCCATCTAAGAGTGGACATGCTAACTTTCACAGTTCCATCTAAGAGTGGACATGCTAACATTATGGCAGTCTGTGTTATTTGGAGGTAAGATAGAGTGGCATGGGCTTTCTGCAGTGGAGTGATTGCTCTACCCTCCACCCATACCACACTCACGGTTTTGGTGGTGTCTGTTAGTTGCTGGCTTCATTGGCTTCCCCTGCGGACACCTGCAGACACATCTTGGAGCCGCCTCTGTTGGAGCCGCCCTTGGCCTCGGGGCCCTTAGCCGCTGGGGGCTGCCGGGCAGAGGGCTGCCCTGGGCGGGCCAGTGATAAAAGTTGAGGGGCCTATCAGAGGGGGGTGGGACCATGAGGAGGTTTTAGAGGAGGGGAAGTGGGGACCGACTCACCTGCTCCTACGATGGGAAATAGGAGCAGGTGCAGGAAGCGGGTCGGTACACCGACGCTGCCTCGGCCAAAACAACCAATCAGGGGCGGGATGGGAGGCGGGAGCGAGAGGGGAAGAAACAGGAAGCGGGCTGGGGAGCTCGGGGCACGCAGGGGCCTGGGGGCATTTTTGGAGAAAAAGGTGGCCAAGGAGGGGCCAAGGCACTCACCTGCTGCAGCCCCTTGAGGAATGGGCGAGCGGGAGCCTCTGCGGGTCGCTAGGCCCTGCAGCAACACGTGGGGAAGGCCAATCAGCTGGCGGGAGGAGGAGGGAACCACGAAGTGCAAGCGGGAGGGAGGCGGGGAGAAAAGAAGGCCTCGCAAAGGGGCTCTGGCAGCCGAAAACGGCTGGATTCGAGTTAGGTGGCCCAGGAGGAGCCAAGGCACTCACCTGCTGCAGCCCCTTCAGGAATGGGCGAGCGGGAGCCTCTGCGGGTCGCTAGGCCCTGCAGCAACACGTGGGGAAGGCCAATCAGCTGGCGGGAGGAGGAGGGAACCACGAAGTGCAAGCGGGAGGGAGGCGGGGAGAAAAGAAGGCCTCGCCAAGGGGCTCTGGCAGCTGAAAACAGCTGGATTCGAATTAGGTGGCCCAGGAGGAGCCAAGGCACTCACCTGCTGCAGTCCCTACAGGAATGGGCGAGCGGGAGCCTCTGCGGGTCGCTAGGCCCTGCAGCAACACGTGGGGAAGGCCAATCAGCTGGCGGGAGGGGGAGGGAACCACGAAGTGCAAGCGGGAGGGAGGCGGGGAGAAAAGAAGGCCTCGCAAAGGGGCTCTGGCAGCCGAAAACGGCTGGATTCGAATTAGGTGGCCCAGGAGGAGCCAAGGCACTCACCTGCTGCAGCCCCTTCAGGAATGGGCGAGCGGGAGCCTCTGCGGGTCGCTAGGCCCTGCAGCAACACGTGGGGAAGGCCAATCAGCTGGCGGGAGGAGGAGGGAACCACGAAGTGCAAGCGGGAGGGAGGCTGGGAGAAAAGAAGGCCTCGCAAAGGGGCTCTGGCAGCCGAAAACGGCTGGATTCGAATTAGGTGGCCCAGGAGGAGCCAAGGCACTCACCTGCTGCAGCCCCTTCAGGAATGGGCGAGCGGGAGCCTCTGCGGGTCGCTAGGCCCTGCAGCAACACGTGGGGAAGGCCAATCAGCTGGCGGGAGGAGGAGGGAACCACGAAGTGCAAGCGGGAGGGAGGCGGGGAGAAAAGAAGGCCTCGCAAAGGGGCTCTGGCAGCCGAAAACGGCTGGATTCGAATTAGGTGGCCCAGGAGGAGCCAAGGCACTCACCTGCTGCAGCCCCTTCAGCCCCCTTCAAGCCCAGGGATCATATCTCTCCAGGACTGAAATCTCTGCACTGGCTCCCAGTGACTGCGGGGATTAAGTTCAAAACCCTCTGCATTGTGGCCTCAAAACCTTCAACTCTCTCTTCCTAAATATCTTCCTTCTCGAGCACTTCACTCATCCGCCTCCAACTCCCTCAGGATCAGCGCTTCTCCAAGTAACACATTTTTGGTAGATCTCTTTCTTCGGCTGGGACCTCCCGCTGGAACAGCCTCTGTGCCTCCCTGAAAATTGAGGAGAATCATCACTGGTTCCGGAAGCACCTCAAGACCTTTCTCTTTGCTGCTGCTTTTTCTCTTCCTCTCTCCTGCTGACTTCCTGGCTGAAAATGCACTGGTTACCTGGCCACCCTCTGATCTCGGGCCCAGGTCATCCTCCCCGCCAGTCGCACACATGCACTGTCTTCCTGGCAACACCCGCACTTGGGGACTGTTTTCTGTATCCCTACAGTCTCACTACCAGCTCTTGACACCTGTTGTCTGGACTTACCCTTGCACTTGCCACCTGCTGGCCGTACTTTTACTTATTGTTATTTATTCTTTTATCCCATGTACTGTACTTTCCTCTCCACCTTCCCCCTTCCCATGCACTTGCGCGATCTGAATGACACCTGGCCTAGTAGGATTGTTGTCTGTCTTCCCTCAGTTCTCCCTCCCTTGCCTCGCCGCGCCTTGAAACAATTGTGTATAGGAGCGTTATAAATGCCATATCATTGAGTGAATTGTGGGTAAACATCTGCAGCATTTTGTCAAGTTCTGTGTAGCTACAGCTTTAATTTTGTGATGAGATAAGGTTGCTAGGTCTTGAGAGCTGTGAAGATTAGATCCTATTAGGAGAGAATCAGGGGCTTGACCCTGTCAGGGGAACGTCAATCCCTTCCAACCTGGCATAGGCAGCCTACCAGAGCAGATGTTAGAGCTGATCATACACCTGAATATGCCTTTAATGATAACATTGGTACCACTGTCTGTCACCCAAAACCTTGCAAGACAAATTCTCTCTTATATGTTGCAGGACCTCAAGTCCCAGAATTTTATGCGGTGACCTCAACAGAACTAATTGTTAAACGGAGTAATCCGCAATACCAAAACTAGTACGACTCCAATGCCAATCAGACTCCAGTGTGTAGGAAGCAAATACCACTTACCATGAAAAGACCTGAAGCAAATGCTGAGGGAACACCAAAGAGAGAGCTGCCGGGGGCCACACTAGGATCTGTACTAGAAAATGGGGCAGGCCAGCAGGGGTTTATGAGAGTGCTACCAAATTGTAGGAGTGAAGCTGTTACTGTGAGAGTGTGTGTGTAGAGTAAGTGTGTGTGTAGGAGTATGTGCTGGAGGAGAGTGTGTGTGTAGGAGTAAGTGAGAAGGGATAGGAGTGTAAGAGATAGGCAAATTATTGAGAGGTTGAGGCGAAGAAAGGGTGGCCAGAATAGTTGAAGTAGAGGAAAGTGGAGATGGGAGGAATTAATTGGCAGAGGATGGAGGAGAAAGTGGGGGAGAAGGGGCCGATAGAGGTTGGAGTTAGGAAGGAGTATTCAGTGGAGAAAGGAGAGAGAGTGATTAAGAGGAAGCGAGTGTGAGAACATCTGCAGGACAGAAAATAAGATGGAGGGGCAGTAGAGAGAGTGAAAGATTGTGAGAGGATCAGAGGGACAGAAAAAGAGCGGGGGAAGTAGAGAGCAAGGAGAACAGAGGGAAATGAAAGGTGAGGGAGAGAGACAAGGGACAAAAGAGGAGACGGGGGGAAGTACAGAGAGAGAGGGAGGAGATTGGAAGGATATGAAAGGCGAGGGAGAGAGGCAAGGAGAAGGTACTTAGGAAGACCAGAGGTGGGGAGAATGAAAGAGAGATAAAGAGAGAGCGAGAGGGGAGAGAGAGAGAGAGAGAGTGAGAGAGAGATGAGTGAGTAAAAGGGGATCAGTAGGCAGAGCAAGGCACCATGAGATCAGGGAGAGGAATGAAAGAGGGGAAACGGAAAGTGAGACCATCTGATGTAGACGCAATCCTTAAAGGGGTAGTTTGCTCGGAAATGTTATTGTCCCAATCGATCAGGCACCTGTTTTCAATCGTATATCGATCCATCTTTAAATAAAATTCCTATGCACCTTACCTTAGTTTTCCTCACTTTTATACTGATGAAAAAGCCTGCCTGGGCACCGCCATCTTGTGCTAATCCTATCCGTTGATCCATCGCCCTAAGTTCAAGTTACCTTGCGGCACTTAATCATATCACCCACCCCTCAAGCTGACATCACTGTACACTTACACCCCTGTTCACAACACCAATGCACGTCTCATGTGAATGTCCTCTGTGCACCATCTATTGACGCTTCTCCATGGAAATGCCAAGACGTCTCTTTCCTCACAAATGTAAACAAAGCCTTTCTGATCACACAGCGTTGGAGTTTCTTTTGTGTCCGTGCATTTCTTTCCGAGTTTTCCTGATTTGTTTGAGCTCTGTTCAGCTATCTGCCAAGTACTCCACACATTTTCAGCAGGTACTTATACTGCCATAAAATATTAAACTCATTAGTCGCTTTTTATTTAGTCACCTTATATTATGTACAAATGTCTTTACCAAACCATATTTTAATTATACTTTAACATGGCATGTTCTTTACACGTGTACTTGAACAATTTTTTAATGTTTTCCCGATTAAAGTTTTTTCTAACATGGCTGTTTTTTCACTTGTTTTTCTTTAACATTGAATGTTCATGTGAAACCTCAGTACGTTAATGTATACAAGCCAAAACATTTCTATTTATCTCACTATTGATTCTGTACTTTTTCAATATTCAGGAACTATGACCAATATTCAGCCCTACATGTACGAGCGGGAATATTCAGAAGAGGAAATCTGTGAAAGAGTAAAAAAGTTGAGACCATGGGGAATCAGATGCTAGCTGTGATGATCAATCACCGGAGCCTAAACCCTGTCACATGGAGGACGTTTCCACCTGGTGTACAAGCTGTCATTGTGAGATTATGCCAAGTGTGTTGGAGAACTGCCGTTGTCAAGAAAAAGCTCTGGCTGCTCGGCCTACATTGCTGAAGAAGACACACCCCACTATGTGTTACCGGGCTGCAGGACTTCAGGGCAGCCTGCCTTACAAGATACGCGGTGCAAATGCTGATGGTCCTTATGCATGAACTTCATTCTACAGTTTGCCCTTGTAATCCAAGTAACGAGTAAGTTAACTCAATATATGGTGTGTGTTTGATAACCAAGATGACTAACATTTCATGTTGCTCCCATTTATCATTGTAACTTCTACGGGTCAGTGCCAAAAGCATGTTACTTTACATTGAATACATCTTTTTCTAATCTCAAACCCTAATATTCAGCTTTGGCATCTACGGCCAAACAATTACCTTTCTTTCACTTGGAAGTAACAAATAAATGTGCCACTGTATACCCAACAGTTTTTTATCAAATGGTTGTTCACAATTTCAATTGATCCCCACTTCATATCTCAAGCACTGTTGGTGCTTTCAACGAAAATGTACTTTTTAATGGCTCACAATTCGTTCATGAAAAATTCTCAAGTGACTCAGGACAATACCACGTATGTCATTGAAAACCACTTTACAAAACTTATTTTAAAAACATTTTAAAATGAGTCAATATGAAAAGTGGGTGGAAATGATTTGTTTGTAAGTACACAACACATAAAACATATAAGAGGATTGTGAATGATTGGTGTTCTTCAACAGGTTTACCGGCCTATTGTGCTCCCCTCATCCACATCCAGGTTGGAAAGGCTGAAGGTTCCGAATACCATGTACACCTCAAAGTGTTCTTTGGCACAGAGACCATTGACCACACGGCCTCCCCACACCCTGTGTGTCCAGGCTCCCCTTTGAAGACCCAGTTCCTGCAATCAACATATCTCTGTGTCCTTTTACTGTGTTCTGGACCTATTGTGCTCCCCTCATCCACATCCATCCATCCTGCGGTATCAGTGGCAGTTCGCACCTTTGGGCGTGCGCTCACAATCGGGCTTCACTGGCGGGATGTGGGGGGGGGGGTCTGAATTTGTCATAGATGCCTTGTGGGTGGGAACAAATACATCACACATTCACATAGACACCTACTTCTGGAAGCCTTTATAAAAACTGTGGAAGTTACCAAGAAAACATCTCTGAAATCGACTGGGGATATCGCCACCTATCCACTTTTTTTCATTGCTCGCTGAATCAGCTCATCTGCTCTTCCAACTAACGGTTAGTCAACTTTTTCTATTGGTTTCCTTGTCTCAAATGTAATCTGCTCTGCCACTTTCTATTGCATTATACTCAATGTACACCATATTCTCTACTTAATATATGCAAAAAGTCTACACCATTATTAACTGTCCTATGCACTTTTTTCTCTGCAACAAGGACATGGGCCACTTCATCTATATCTTCACTTCTAACTTTAAGTGTTATGCGGATGACACTCAGCTCTCTTTCAGGCTCCCCTCAGCCTCCTCTCCTCCCTCTCTCATTCCTGAGTGTTTGTCTGCCATTCAGGAATGGTGTGCCACAAACAATCTCTTCCTTATTGCCAGTAAGACTGAGATCCTTTTCATTGGTACCCCTGTTCCCGCTTTCCATCTCTCATTCTGGCCACCCTCTCTGGGCCCTCTACCTTCGCCTTCCTGTGAGGCAAAGAACCTATGTGTCTTCTCCGACTCCACTCTCTCCATCTATCCACACATGATGGATCGTGCCAAGAAGGACCACTTTCAGCTGCACCTCCACAGAGTTATTCTCACTTTACCATAGAAGCTCACGGTCTCGATAGCCCTGGTTCTCTTCAGGCTGGATTACTGCACAAACTTCTTTCTCAATCTGCCTACCTCTACACTTCACCCTCTGCAACTAACCCAGAGCAGGACAGCAAGACTTATCCTTTGCCTCAAGCCCAGGCATTGTATCTCTACAGCCCTGAAATTTCTCCACTGGCTTCTGATGATTGCAGGAATCAGGTTTAAGACCCTCTGCATCATCCGCAAGCATTCCTGGGGCCAGTGGCCACACTACATACAACTCTCTTTTGAAATACCTTCCTTCTATAGCCCCTCACTCTGCGTCCTCCGACGCAATGTGGGTCAGATGCTTCTCTATACAGAGAGTAGGTGTGTATCTCTCTCCTCTGCAGGTGCCTACATCTTGAATGGCCTCCTTGCATTTACCCCGAGCAACTCTGCTCTGGCTATACTTACTCTGTGCCATGCTGCCCTGATCCCACTTCCCCTTACCCTCTCCTCACTCCCCCCTCTCCCTTCACCATGCACTTTGTGCTGTCAAACTTACACAATCTGAATGACACAAGCCCTTGTAGGATCGTTTATCTCGTCTTCCCCCTATCTTTCCTCCGTTGTCTTGTGGCTCCTACAAACACTTGTGTCCATGCGCATTATTAATGACATATATTATCCTCATATCACATAACATTACTCAGTATTGCTTCAAAATCTAATATTTTTTAGGTCATGTTCTCCGTTTATGTTTGCTGTAGTACTCAGTGTCACATTATTTTGACATTGATTTTTTGTTGTTTTTATTAACAGATCATAAGGACAATCCAAAAGTGCCCTCATTTATCGTGTTTGGTTGCCCCAATGTCAGCCATGGCAAAAGTGAAAGTAGAATCCTGCATGTTTTTCCGAGGGATATCAATTTAGTAAAAATATGGCTGTCAAACTGCAGCTTTCCAATGTACAAGATTGAAAGCAGCTCCAACGATGACTTGGCTTGCATGAGGGGCAATCGATTCCGCCTCTGCAGTGTGCACTTCTCTGAAGAAATATACAAATTTGGAATATACTTGGAAAAATTCCTGCTGGAAATGTACTTTCTTCAGCTACTTTGCTGATCGACATTCAGCAAAATGTAAAGTTTCTGTACATTTGTGACACTTGAGTTCTTTATTAAAAAAACAACACATATCAGAAGAAATTCTATTAGCAGGCATGGACACAGGAGCTAATTTCTTTGGACTATGCTTTCCATGGAAAAAGGCTCAGGCTTGTGGGTGATGGACAGAGTGACAGTTCTGGTTTTTCAGCTAAATACTGCACTCACCGCTTCCAAGATATGCAAACCAAAAAAAAACGTGAGCTCAGTCGTGGTGCAAGTGTCTGAATGTAGATCTTCTGTTGCAATGGAAAAATATGGGTTCATTAAATCCACTGAACCTCTGGAATCCAGGGGAATGCAAACAGGCCTGATAGCCACCGACAGGCACGTTTCAATTGCCAAGGCCATGAGAGAGCAGTTCCCACACATACAGCCTCAGTATGATGTATGGTACTTTGCAAAATCAATTTGTAAAAAGTCACAGCTGCTGGAAAAAAAGGGCTAAAGAAAACATTTAAAGTTGTTCACATTCTATCAGCAATCATCTTTAAGCGCAATGGGCCTCATTACAAGCCTGCCGCCGGTATTCATTTTTTTCCGGCACCCAGAAATGGGCAATTACCGGGTCATTACGGCATTGCCAGACCCGGTATTTGCCTATTCTAGGGCTCAATGGAAATGGGGAAGCCGGTTGCACAGGCTCCGTTTATAAGAGTGCCTGTGCATCCGGCATGCTGTGCTCGCGGGTGCCTTTCATTCCACCAGGTTTGACCTGGTGGAATGAAAGGCACCCGCGAGCACAACTCGGAGTTTGCCGGTCCGGATACAACGGTACCTCCAAGCTTACCGGTACCGTTGTATCCGGACCGGCAAGCTCGTAATGAGGCCCAATGTCTCTATAGCTCTGGTCCTCTCCAGGTTGCACTACTGCAACAGCCTATTTCTTAATCTACCTTCTAGCTCTCTACTCACCATCAAAATAATCTGGAATAGGGCTGTACATTTTATCCTTGGCCTCAAGCACAGGGACCATATCTCTACATGCCTAACATTTCTCCACTGTCCTGCTGCAAGGATCAAGTTCATATCCCTCTGCATAATACCCAAGGATGTCTGGGGTGTGGCGCCTGTGGTCTGGGGACACAATACCTGCCACTGGCTCTTACTAAGTAATCTCCTTCTATATGCCTAGGATCCTCTGACTCCAACTCTCTGGTGGTTGAACGCTTCTCCAAGCAAAGAGCTGGTGGCAGAGCTCTTTCTCTATTAGCACCCTCATTGAAACAGCCCCCTCTCCCTCTCTGTCTGGAGCCAGATCTCAAGTCCCACAGGCTTCTCAAGAATATCTTCTTCTCCTCTTCCTTCCCTCTCTCCCTTACATGCTAACTCCACCCATTCACTGAGATTGGAAACCAGGTACCTTATGAGTCCTAATGAGTCCTGGTCTTCTGCCCAATCTACTGCAGCATCCAACACCCCTGCACTTGCCTTTGGTCCCTCTACTGCCTGTGTAGCTGTATCAGGTCATGTTTGCACTTACTGGTCCAGTGGCTGGCATCCCCTCCCTGGGATGACACAGCCTTGCAACTTACACGTGGTCTCCTAAACAGGCTCTATTGCACATGAGGAGTAGCAGGAGCATTGTTGTCTTGTTTAATTTATGGTCAATTTCCTTCATTGTCCTGGTTGGTCCATTGCTACCTTGCCTTCTTGACTTGTGGCACTTTGTACTCTATTCTAGCTGTATTAGTGCCTTACAAATGCCCAATGAATAAATAGCTCAATAAATAGTGTGACTAAGGCTGTATAATTAGAGTTTTTGACATTGTTGTTCTTATTTCCTCTGTTCCCATCCCGTTTGTCCTTTCAAAAACAATTCTGTTGTTTAAAGCACCTTAAAAATGATAAATAAAATATGAATACAAATATTGATGGTGGTGCAAACCGTCTTTTCAGATACAGAGTCTAACTTCGCTGGCAAGTAGGAATATTGCCAAGACGCTGCTGATTGGTTTATGTGTCAACTGATGTCCTCCTTCTTTACTCATTTCTAGTGCTAAGCTGATGACACAGCTTTCCTTCAAGCTTCCCTCTACTACCTCCTCTTCCACCTCTCTCTTTCCCAATTGTATTACCGCTATTTATGCTTGGTGCGCAGCCAATGATCTGTGTCTTGATGCCGGTAAAACAGAGCTCCCTCTTATTTGGGACCCTGCACATGTTTGCCTTCAGCACTCTGTCCGCCCTACTTCGGCACTCTACCATCACAATCTTGTGAGGCCAAAAGTTCTTTGGTGATCTAAGACTCCTCTCACTCATTCACCCCTGACATCTTGGACATTTCCAGGACGACATGATTTTAACTTTGCGTTCTTCAATCATTCTCCCTTTCCTCATCTTCCCCTAGAAGGTCAATGTCTTCAGAGCTCTGGCACTTTCCAGGGTGAACTAGTGCAAGAACCTCTTGCACAATCTTGGTCTTTCATCCCTTCGCCCCCGTCAACTATTACAGAATAGGGCTCAATGACTTATCCTTGGCCTGAAGCACGTGGACCGCCTTTCTAGCGCTATAAAAAAAACTCCATTGGCTCTTGGTTGCCCACAGCAACTGTGACTAGCGGCCTGGTTTTTCATGAGTCTTACAGGCTACCAGGCCCTCTGCCCTCTTGACACCCACACTCACCATCATCAACACTTGCCTATGGTCCCCATGCATTACTTCAGGACATCTTGGCATACACCTATGGCAAAAGACTTAGCCAGTTACCTCCTTCCAATGCACACCATGGCATTAACCATACCGATCTCCCACCAGGACTTGCCCATACATTGGTCCATCACCCTCCACCCACCACCTTTTCTCTCCCCTTCACTGCTAACATAACCTGCACAATAAGAATGTATGGGCAAGTCGAGGTGGGAGAATGAAGGGTCTCATTGTTATTTTGGCCTTGATTCCACCACACTAGCTACTTCAAGGACACAGTGTTGCGAATATCCACAAAGAATTGATATGTTTCACTATATTAAAACCAGACATGGCAAAATTCTATTTCTGAAACCTGTTTTCTGAAGCATGTGTCTCCCGTGACAGAGAGAATGGACGCTCAAAGCACAATGTAAGTAATTATGCAATTGTGGATTGGAAGTGTGCTGTAAGCTATATGATTAACCATGTCGCAGATGAATGTTCAATTTGACACAAAGAATCGACATTGTATGTGTTAACTGAACTTGCCACTTACCCCTTCACTACCCAAGACCTGTGTTTCCTACTACTTCTCGAACACGCAGCTCCCAGACTTTATTCGTGCCAAAAGCACTACCTCCTACGGTCATTATTAGCCTTCGCCGGCTCTACCGACGTAGCCCCCTGTCATAGGGCAAGGATTTCCAGTTTGTGCTCGTTGATTCATTGCACCACCATTCCTATGTATGTCCTAAGCGCCCTGCATGCCGGCCCGCCACATATGTCTAAGGGCTGTGTGCCTCCATCTGGGAGCTCTCTCTGCTCCATGAAGCCAGCAAACCCTTCCCAACAGCTTCAGAGAGAGGCTGTGTTTAGCGTTCGAGTAAGTGTCACCACCTCTCCAATGTCTCTGTATTTGACCACCTTCTGTTCGTTACTGACCATGGTCGCCCCTTCCTTTCCACAGATTGCTACTAGGACTCTACATGTAATCTATTTACAATACACCTGTTTTGTTGACTTAACAGCTTTGTACTGCTTAACCCGTGCACCTGCATTACCTACGGCTGCATACTTGATGTTATATTTCACCTACCAGCAATTGCATGCCTGATGTAGCCAGGCTGTGTACCCACACATATTTCAACTCATATGCCTGTCTGCATGCCTGATGTAGCCTCCGGCACCATGAGGTGTGGCATACTCATATATGTACTGATGCACTTCACTAACCTTATGTGCTCTTTCTGTAACTAGTGTCTCAGTGCCTCTGGGCTTTGTGCACTGAAATAAATGCAAAAAATAAAATAAATAAAAATAAATATATAATTATTTCTTGAAATAATAGTTAACATATTTATTTACTCTGTATATTATAATAAAAAGTGTGTACTGAGATTTTTTTTGTATTCTTGATTTTACAGTTACATCGTTCATCTAGAGTGACGCTTTTTGTGGATGGCTTCTTCAATCGAAATTGGACAATACGAGTTAACAACGCATCGTTAATTACAATTATCTGGGATGATCACACAGCAACAATCTGTCCTTTAGCTGTAGCAGTAATAAGGAGCAATATGGCAGCATAGGTTATGAAAATGTGCTGATATGAAAGTGTTGCATTTCAAACTGAAACCACTCCATTCTTCTCACTAAGGTATCGCAATGTACGTCGATTGAAAAAAAGTTCTACGTTGATACAAAGATTGTGATTAATCGATCGATGAAGGGAATCAGCATTGTAAGATGTTTTCGTGGACATAATATGCTCTTTTCAACATTTTAACAAAAATAAAAGTACTTCAAACCATTCATACCATTCCAATTATCAGTTTTATTCTAAATATACATTTTTCAACCTTTTAGTCACAAGAACGAAAAGTCTTGTCAGCTAGGGCGATGTGTCTCTTTATGTTCTAGGTTCTGCGTTAGATAACGTTATGATGTTGTTGGCAACTCTGACCACCAACGTAATTAAAATAGGTGAAGCATATCGTTATGACGATTGATGTCAACATGAGGGGCAGGTGATATTATTTAGTGCCGCGAGGGCACTTGAGCTTAGCGTGATGGATCAACGGATACGATTTCCACAAGATGACGATGCTGAGGCAGGCGTTTTCATCGATATAAAAGTGAGGAAAAATAAGGTAAGCTGCATAGGATTTTTTTTTTAAGATGGGTCAATATACTATTGAAAACACATGCCAGATCGATTTGGACAATAACATTTCTGAGCAAACTACCCCTTTAATCATATTGATATAAGCTTAAACCTGATTAGACAGTAGGGATTGGATTACCAATCACTAGTTTGAAAATTGCATTGGGTGTCAGGAACGTCTGGGTTAGGGTGGAGGGAGCCCAGAGGAGCTCGAGGGACCAGCCTGGGTAAGCCATTTCTTTGGCCAATCAGTAACTAGACAAGATCATCATAAGAAAATCATATTATCTGTTCATTAAAAACCCTTCAACCAAACTTTGAATTCTGGAGATTGTTGAAGCCATATGTTATAAGTGGTGTCATTGTGGGATTGTAAAAGCCTCAATACAGAGGCCACTCACAAAAGAAGACACAGGGAACATTTGAATCCTGTGAGTACTGGGTTACTGTGGTTGTTGAGCCTATCAATAGAGAGCTATAGGAAATAGGAATAGGACTAGAATTCCTCAGCCTGAATGTTTTATGAAAAGGGTCGGACAACTCCTGGGGTCCTGGGAGCACGAACATACCCTGACCAACCTCCTCACTTATTCTCGTTTGACTCTGATTCAGTCAGCTTTGATTCAAGGGATATTTCCCTCCTATCTAAAAACAACACTGATCTCACTGTTACGCAAGAAACCTTCCTCTGATCCTGAAGTCCTTGCACATTTTCATCCTATTCCGAGTCACCCTTTTTGGAAAACATTTTGTAGAAGATGGTTTTGTTGCAGCTGAATGATCATATCAATCAACACAAGTTGCTCCGCTTCTATCAATCTGGTTTCCATCAATCCCACAGATTTGAATCAGCTACTCTTTTAGTGTTAGTTGATATATTGAATATAACCGATTCTCGTGATGCATGTTTGTTAGTCTTATTCAACTTATCAGCTATGTTTGATCCAGTAATCACAAAGTAATAGTATCTATTCTTATCTCTTGCATGGGACTTGGGTGTATGGTCTTGTCCGGTTTCATCTTTGGAATTTACCGTTTTTCTTTGTTTAACCCCTACATTTATGCTTTTCCAATAAGGTTTAAAAATCTTTCTGTTCAACACCTAATTACTATATTTTGTAGCAGTGCTGATGTCATTATATTTTCTTCATTTTTGTTATTGACTTCATGTTTGTGCTCCAATACCCTTGAGTTAGGTCTGCAAAACATAAAGACATTCTAAATGAATTAAAACAAATGTTTTTTTAAAGTGCCATTAATGGCATGATTATTGAGTGTGTGGTGCAACATGCCACCTGCTTGGATGGGGCAGTTTGATTGAATGTTCGTAATGCACAACTTGATCAGGCACAGTAGCTGACACAGACGAGCAGTACAATTCCCTGTCAAATGTATGAGCACACTTTAAACCAAGTGGAAAACTGCTGGGAAGACATTGTTTGTGCTCTTGCACCTGGCCTCAACTGCAAGACCCTAGCCAGCACAGTACTACCAATCTTTTAATATAAAAGTGAAAGCTCTCGAGTCTGAGTTGTTTGTGGTAAAAATCAACAAGAAATATGATGCCATCAAGGCTATCAGGAAAATGTGGGAGAGGGAGAAAAAAGCATGCAAATGTTACACATTTTAGGCCAGAAACTACTGCTTCTGCTTTTGTTGGAGATGTACGAATGATGGGTAGCAGCATAATCCAGAAACAGGCAGCAACCAGTAAATCAAGTAATCAGAGGAATAAAACACTGGCTGAAGAAGTACTTTTATTGTCAGCACTAGCTTGGGTGTGTCTGACACCTCACTACTGTTAGGTAAAAGCTCATTTCCCTAACATATGAGTCTAGCATAACTGGGAATGTATTCTATCTTCCCATGTTGCAAGGACAATAATGAGGCTCTAGAGTACTTTTAAGATATTACGGTTTGGATGCACATATCCCAAACTATATTGCATAGTGAGGATCACAGCAGTGACTTGATCAACAGTGACCGAGAGAGAAAACAAAAACTTAATAACAGCAGTAAACTCACCAGTCGAGTTGCCAGGCTGAAAGATCCCGGGGGTGCACCTGTACACCATGTACTGCCACAGACTACAAGGCTACTTGGGCTCAATATACCCCCAATTCTAAAAAGCAATATGATGTTAAAACACGATCAAAATAAATTGGCAATTTCTGTTTTTTAGTTGCTAAATTAGTTACCAGCTGGAGCAGAGTCTATCTTTTAGGGCAGAGTGCCCGGCTGAATGGTAGTAAACTCACTGCAGTGTAACAGCAGGCTTAAATAGCCACAGACAGGCCTGACTTTGTCACGCCGGCACTGTCATGCCTGGTGGCAAAGATATATCAACAAGAACTACAGCTCCCTTGGGTGCTATAGTTCCAACAAGTGAAACGTGTGCAGCGTTCGAGCTGCGCATTTCAATATCTGTAGGAAGTTGGGCGCAATGGCAGAGACGTCATTTCACCAAAATGCCAGGTGTGGCGGAAGTGAAATCACACGACCCGTGACCTCTGATGACATCACAGGAAGTGATGTCATTTGACCCCCACTCTGAAGTGATATCACGGGAAGCAATGGAATCAGGACCTTTCACCCCTTGACAAAAAAGGAAGTGGCATCACATAGCATTGTTCCTAAGTACACTACGAAAAAGATGGTTACGATATCACTATAATGTGATATAGATTGCATACAAGAATGCATCGCAATATGTATCGTTAAGATCAGTGTATATAGACCCATATTACCAAATTACTGTGAATGGAAGCAGACGTCCATGGCCAAAAGATAATGATGTGTTATCATATAGCACTTAAGCTTAAGCGCTTTATATAGAAAAAATATACATACAATATCACCCAACCTGTGTTGGTACTCATTTATCGGCCTCAGAAGGATGAAAGGCTGAGTGTTTAACAACAGACTAAATCAGTGACTCACACCCTGAAGTGTGCCTGAAATAAACTGTTAGTGAGTCTAGCAATTATTGTATAGAATTCCAGAAAGACACATGTTTTGGTATTCCCATTCTTTCTTATTTAGGGTCACTGCTGAACGTGTTAGACTTGTGGAACCCCTGTTCTTTTTTTTAGTGTGTTTTTTTTTAAGAGGCCTGAACAAGAAAGCCAGTCACTCCAGAAGCGAAGAGCCACATGGCGCTGGCCACAGGCCAGGAGCTTGTATTAAAAAAAAATATACTTTTTTTTCAGAGTGGCATGGGAGACCACAGGGGTAGCTATGGAGACTGCAGGGGTCGCAGTTGTGACCCATGGTTACCCCTAAATGACGTCCATGTGTAATGGCAATTTCAAATCTAGGCGGGCTGATGGGTTCAATTCAAGTAATACAAGTACAATTTGAAAGGCACAGTATTTAAAACAAATTAGTAACTACAAGACTGTTTGGCCTCAATATACCCCAATTCTAAAAGCAATATGATGTTAAAAACGATAAAGATAAATTGGCAATTTCAGTTTGTGGCTGCTAAATTAGTTCCTTGCTGGATCAGAGTGCGATGATGAGGACGATGATGACCAAGACATTGGCCTCATTACAAGGTTGGAAGTAGCCATGTCGTTTTTACCGGTAATTCCCCTTGCGCAGGAGACGGAGCCGGTACGTCCGCATTCCCAATTGAGCCCCCATAGGGCTCTATGGGAATGGGGAGGATGATAGCAGCGGTACCGTTTATAACGGTACCGTTGCTACCATCTAGTTCTGCTCACGGGTGCCAGCACGGCCACCTGGTCAGACCAGGTGGCTGCAAGGGCACCCTCGAGCAGAACTCGTAATGTGGCGGTATGCTAACAACGGAGCCGGTAGCACTACCGGCGCCGTTGTTGCCTTACCGCCACATTCGTAATGAGGCCCACTGAGACCAACCCAGTCACAGCAGTGACCCAGAGATACTGATGGAGGAGCAGCAGACTCTGGCATGGAACCTGCCAGCACAATCTGTGGATGCGTTCAGAGGGTTGATATTCCACAAAGGATGCATTCTGTCTGCAATTTTTTATGACAACTAGTGAGGGACCCTAACATGCCAATAGTTTAACTGTTTGCCTTGCAGGGCTCCATATTTCTTCTCCACCTGCCTCTGTCCTACAGACAATTTAACCTACTGCTGCTACTGCATATCCTCTGCATGGAATTATTTGTTCAGGATCAGAAACCTCATCTTGTGCCAATCACAGGGAAGCCCAGGACCAATCTGGGTATGTCATAGATGCGTGGCCATATGAAACCACATTATGCAATGGCATGGGACCAACATACATTGTTGGACATAATAATGACATTTCCTAGTTCCCATGAACATAGGACCTGGGTTGGTGTAGCATACAAGACAAATTGCTAGAGAGGAAGGGTGGAGGGCTACTGGCTTAGTGCCTACTTGCTCTGGCTAGTACAATTCGGAGGACCGTTAAAGCCCAAGTGTGAATGAGCATCATTAGTCCCTACAGAGTCCTGGGCCTTGGGCCTTGAGACTGGGTATCCAACTTGAGATCCAAACAGACATCCCCCCGCTGAAAGGGAATGGGTGTAATAAGGAACCTGGAGGATAAGTCATGCTGCAAATGGGCACAGACCCAGCAGTTGTTCAGATTCAAAACACAGGCATACTGCCATGAATATGCAAGTAAGCATTTTCACTGTGAGCTCAGGGATGTGTAGAGGGACCATCATTTTCATGACGGGTGGTGCGAAAAGCATCAGTCGCAGTGAAGCAATAATATATCAATATTCTGACAATGACAACGATAAGAGAAAATTAACCAGACATAGTGTACAATAGGTCCAATCCTCCCAATCCTCGGATTTCCAAGTTCTAGAATCAGGTTGTGCCACCAGCACAAAGGTTTGTGGCTTGAAGACACTGTTTGATTTAATTCATCACGGCAGGTGAGGTGCGAGACACAAGTAAAATACGTTCAAAGGTTCTACCAGCAATCAGGTACTGTGCAAAGAAATCCTTATTCCAAAGTTCCAGATAAAGGTCCAAACTACAACTATCCCAGGTACCAGAGCCACATCCATATGAAGGTCATTGTAACAAAAATGATGACCAACAGATGATACCAGCAGGAGCCATAACCTGCAGATATCTGTGAATCAACAGTAGTGGCTTCTACTCTCTGCCAGTGCACCATCACCGCAGGGAGATTCATCATCGTTAAGGGGACAAGTTCAGGGGCAAGTGACTTGGCCAGTTGCCACTTTGTTCAGAACTATTGACTCTCAGGATCTCTTCCATGGGATCACAAAGTGTACCTTTTGAAGGTTGCATTGTGAGGTCCAGAGGGGTCAGACACTGAAAATGGTACAACAGTGAGGTCTGAATCAGGGTTGTTTCTTCTGGAACCTTGACTGCCTGACGAAGGAGCCTTAGCATTAGCTCCTGCAGGGACCTCACTTTGTGGAAGAGATTCAGAAGCTGAGGATCCTGCTTCAGCACTTGAGCATATTGATATGTTGGCTGATTGAGGGCCGCCTGTGCTGTGAGAACAGGGTGGAAGCCTACTGAATTTATAGTGAGTGGATTTATGGATTTATGGGTAAATTCAAACAGATTCTGGCTGTCAGGATGTATGGGTATGGAGGAAACTGCTAAACACAAATCTACAACAGTACTTGACTGTATGGGCAATACATGGCAAAATGGTACCAGGGTTAGGTACAACAGAAAATGCTGGTAACACAGCTGTTTTAAAAGTGCAAGAATCCTGAATAAAACAATACATCTTTTCACAGGAGAACAGGAACTCAGCAAGAATGCTTGTTGGTCAGAAATTGGACCAATCGTGACCATTGGTGGAGTAGACACAGGATGAGGTGTAGGAGGACCCCATGTACCTACTGCATTAACTTCTTCCTCAGAATGCACCATTTGTGAAAACTCTGAAGCATTTAGTGTGGAGCGTGATGTTCCAGTGTCAACCAAACATAAACTCTTTTGACAACCAATAACACCATAAACATACAGGGCAGTGGGATCAATCAATATAAGTGGTGCAACAAGTTTTGGAGACCCATTGGCAATCCTAATCATCAGTCTGAAGTGGTGGCTGTGGAGGCTGAGTCCTTGTCATTCCGCTTGGCCCAGTTGGCTGTCTTCCTCGACTGTAAAACTGAAGCCATGTGACACTCGGCTTTCCAGTGTCAAAACTCTTAACAGTAATTGCACTGTACACTGTATGTGTTTGTGCAATACCTTTCAGAGGTTTTCATTGGCTTGTAAGACTGGGGCTCCTCTACCTCTTCTCTGTCCTTGCCCTCTCCCACATGGCACAGGGGGAAACCCATCCCTTCCCTGTGGAGGTTGTAAACTCTGTATCTGCAGCACCATAAGTTTGGTTTCAGTCGTTTCTTTCTGTCTTTCAACTTTTTCATGATAGTGCTGTGCAGCTAATACAACTTCTACCAAACCCTTTCCTTCCCATCCTATTAGTACTGCCTTCCTTCCTTCAGATACTTTAGGTTGCAAACCTATAACAAACTCAGCCACCACAACGTGAGGTGCTGTAAACGCTTCATCAACAATCCCAGAGCATTGTTCAAAGCTTCAGTTCAAAGGCTCAAGATATTCCACAGGAATTGCATGCATTCATTTTAGGTCAATCCGTCTTTCGAGGACACATTTCAATGATAGTTTGCCCACTCTATGAGTAAAGGTTTTCAAATCCCTAGAGGTGGCAGGTCCTTCAGACAATGTGCACGCACTTTGAGCAAGGTAAATGTATTTGTGGGCAGCACTGCTCGCAACAATTGATTCAAATCTACACAAGTGGGGTGATAACAATCTGTTTTGATCTGGAGTTCCTCCTGGAATTTAACAGGATCTTTTGGTATCTTTGGAAATCTCTGAAAAATATTAAACAAATTAGTAGTGCTCCAGAGGGCATGTATGGTAACTAAAGTATGGCCTCCCCCCCGGGAGTTGTCTAAGCAGAAATGCACCAGTACCGGTATTAACTGTTAAATCCGGGAACCCTTCAAATGTTGCTGAGGAAGGTGAAAAAAGCTTAAAAATCTGAGCTTGCATTTCAGGAGTGAATGGAACAACCAAAGAGTTTATTGGGTGGACTGAAGATAAGTTGGCGGTTGGGTAGAGTCTGGGCTAGCCGGTTGTTGGTTGGGTGTAGCATTTAAAAAGGCGGGGTTGTACGTGTTCACAATATATGTGACTTTCCTTTAGCAGGGGCTCCCTTGGATTACAGTATATAATCGTTTGTACCTGACTTTATGGGCCGGTACCTGCAGGTTAGAGTACTCAGTTTTCATGGATTTAATTTGCTCATGGAGCTTTTCTTGTGGGTCTTTCAAAGCCCTAGTCTCGGATTAAGTCTTTCTCTTATTAGCTTCGGTATACCAATCTAGATAACGGGCCCATTGCCATTGCAGTACACTTTTGCCTTCCTTTTCTAACGCCTTGATACATTTGTTATTCTGTCTAAGTCAAATGTGCCTTCCTGGGGAAAGTGTATAGGTGACTCACTCTGTGTACATTCATGTCATTTATCCAAGTACTTGCATGCTTTTGGCGAATAGTGAGTAAACATGAAGTGGCATGGATTTCCTTTAGGAGGCAATTGACTAGACTGCCCTGGACCCATGCTCGGAGGGGTAGGACAATGTATGACTTATTACAGATCCATGTCCGTTCCTAACTCTGTCTGCATCAGAATGCTATTGTGTCCGATAGCTGGTGGCCTGGTTACGGCTCATAGCTGACCGCTCTGCCGGGACTATCTGGAGGCTCAGATATCAACACCCAACCTCCCTGTTATAGAAATTTCAGAAACACCTGCAGATGTTGGTCAAATTCAGATAACTGATGGTTCACAGCTTATATCCCCTATTATGCTACCCACAATGCAGAGCAGTATTTCAGCTTTTCAGAGACATGGTTGCTAAGGGTCAATGACAAGCTACATAATGGGTAGAAACAAAGCCTGTTAGAGCTCCGGTACTAGGATAGAGGAGAGTGTGAAATATGCAGCAGGGTTGCAACTGAGTTGCACATTTAGGGTTTTAAGTATCAAGGTATAGGTTTTAGACAAGACAACCAGAGGGTTCTCATCCTCACATTTTCTTCACACTCATACAGAATGCATTTGCCCTAATACCTAATTCATAATACACTACCCTGACTGGCGTAGCAGTTTCATGTTCTCTTAAGTCAGTAGAAAGCATGGATTTACTGCTTCTACATTTTTTATTCTAATCTGCAGTGGCCACTTTTACTTTTTCTTATTCAGATAAACAGTTCTATAGGCGGGGTACTTTCCCTCCTGTATTCTTCGATAATCACAACAGACTTCAGACTTCAGATTTCAGAGACAAACATTTACCCCAACCCATTTCAAGCAATACCTTCCATGACGTAACAATACACTGACACAATTACCTGTGTTCACCAACCCACAATTTTCAGTCGGCTATTTCTTCTGCATATTCTCTGTCCACTGTGATGAATCCTACAGTGGCATCACTGACTCCCTGTGATGGTCTCATCCCACATGGTCAGGGGACAGCAGCCTCTACCTGATCCTGGTCCTTGTGGTGGTATTATGAGAGAGGATCATGTGGGAGGTCATGACTACCAGGAGGAGGTGATGACTCCATTAGGAGAGACGCAGAATTCCCCCCACCTTTGAAGAAAGCACTATAACACCAAAACCGCTGTTGTCATACTGCCATTCTGAGCAGAAAGCCATTCATTCCATGAATACAGATAACTCACATTTAACATTCTTTGTCTCTGATGTTTTTGTACCAAAAAAAATCCCAAACAAAATCACCTTAGAAGTTCTATAAATCCTGTGGACTGCAACTCCCATAACTCCACAGGTTCTGAGACAAGGAAGAGAAAGAAGGAGTTAGAAGGATTGAAAGAAACCCCAAGCTAAACAGGCAGTCTAGTTGTTGCAATGAAGATCAGCTGTGCGGGACATTTAATAATGACTTACACTTTCAACGGGAAGTCGGCAAGAAGAGAAACCGAGTGGGAGAAGCAGAACCTCAGGGGAAGGCGGACACACTGGAACAAACCGTGCAGAAGTAGGCAGATGCTTTCAAGCTGCCACTTGTCAGCATTACTTACCAGAGTGGTGGGAGACACACAGAAGTGTGGCAGGCACTGGGGGATACCCACTAAGAAGCAGCAGCCTTACTGGCAAGTGAATGTGGAGCTGACGGGAAAGCTAAAATAAACTTTCTCGCTGCAACAGGTTGGAAACGCTATCAGACACAGATGTGTTGGCCCAGTGATAGTGGGAACCCCGGGGCGTATCAATGGCCCATGAACAATAGAAAGTTAATTTTGAATATTGGCCAAGCAAAATAGAAAGACAGCATTTACACACATCTTCATGCCTAAGATGACGATATGGGGAAGGTTGGAGCAAGTATTGCCACAAGCAAATTAATTCAGTTGAAGAAGTTAAAAGACAGAACTTGAACAAATCTCTATAAATGAAATATCAATACGGGTAAAGTTGGATCAAGTAGTATCTAAAGCCAATGAATTACAGATAGTAAAGGAATACAACTGTGCTCTACTGAAAGACAGAGAGAACATTGAAAGAAGTCCTGGTAAATGAAGAACATCAGGCAGTGAGCCTTTGGGTGGAAATGATGCCTGTCAGGAGTGTACACCAGGGGATCTACAAAACCCATAGAAAGTTTCCTGGCAGGGGAGTACACCAGGTGATCCATTTAAAGTGTATGAAAGAAACGGACATTGTGAAAAGATACCTGGCAGGAGAGTACGCCATGGGATCTAAAGAATCTACTGAAGGATTCCTGGCAGGGGACTATACCAGGATGTTATCCTTGAGAAGGTATTATATAAAAGAAGACACATTTACCATCCTTGAAACAGTTGTATAAAAGAGACACTTTTTCCAGCTTTGAGAAGTGGTTGTGTGTAAGAGACATTCCTACCAGCCTTAAGGAAACATTGGGCCTCATTACAAATCCGGCAGTAACCCTGCCGGTGCTACCGGTGGGTTGAGCTGGACTTGTAAGATTCACTGGCTCCTGGCTTGCCAGTAACACCAGGGGATTACAACAACAGTGTTCCGGGAAGTCAGGCACCTGTAAATTGTAATTTCCCATTCCCATTATAGGACTCAATGGGAATGGGGAACACAGAAGCACTGGCACCATTAATAATGGTGCTGGTGCTCCCGATACGGCTTGCTTACCATGGCCGCAGTTTCCGGCAGGGTTTGCCTGGCATGCAAACCCGTAGTGTGCCGGTCCGGAAACGATGGTGCCGGTAGGCTTAACTGCACCGTTGTTTCAGGACCGGCACACATGTAATGAGGCCCATTGTTTGAAAAATATTCTTTTGCCATCCTTCTTGAAATAATCCAAGGGAAGGGAACTACATCAGAGACAATTTTACGAACATTTCTTAGTTGTTAATTTCCAATGTCAGGGCCAGATATTTTTTGGACACAAGGACAGTTTACATAATTTTGACGACAAAACAAAGACTAATCTTTAGTTTTAGTTTCCTAGGCAGTGACACTCTTGTTAGGATAGGGGCAGAGAGGCCTTTATCCAACCCTTTTCTTTTAGTAAAGATGTCTGATGTTAAAAACACAGCTTCTCATTTATGACCCCTTACACTGCCCTCTCCGAGTATCCTGGCACTCGGGCTAGCTCTTGCATCCGATCAAATCATCTCTCTTGGAGCCACTGGGATCCGGCAACCATTGGAGTTGGCCGCGGGACAGCAGGAATGCAATGTCACAGGCACCAATCTTGTGATGGAAAAATGACCTCTGACTATTCAAATCGATTGGTGGACAATGTATTAGTAAAAAGCAACCAACAGGACAAAACAAACGAATCACTTGCACCATTCTCTTATATCCAACAGAACAAATGCATTTCATTGGAAGGGGTGGTCAGACAAGGCAAGGGATCATACTGAAACAATGTGGCAAGCAGGGAACAATGCTCCACTATACAAGTTTTTCATACCAGCTGCATTCATACATGTTAGGCAGTGTTATCAGGGAGGACAGCATAATGGGCTAGATTTAGTGAGGCATGTGTTTTATGTGTATGTGTTTGTATGTGTTTTAGGGGGTTTGCCTTTTGCACTGTGTCTATTAGAAGACATCAAGCTATTTACTTGTCCTTTTTTGCAAACTGGTCTAGGGAAGCCAAAGCAACATTTGGTATAGTATTTATCTTTGTTTTTATATCTACTTCGGCAGTATTTGTCACATGTATGTTTTTTGGAAGCATGCCATTTGTGGAAATAGGTCACTATGTTTGGTTTCTGAAGGGATGTTGCAGGTAATGTATTTCTCAATAAACTGTAAAACAGTGGCATCACTGCTATGGCCACATTTGGCAGCATCCTTTATGCACAAAATCATGTGGATGCCTGGTAATCCTCTGGATTGATATTCTTTTCTCCAAAAGAAGTGTTGCACTTCTACGAGCAAAGGGGTAGTTTTATTGCAGATGACGTGCAGCATGGCAATGAAGCGATGGTGAAAGTTCCTTGGTACAAGTTCTCCTGGTGTGTGTTTTTATATCTATTCCAACTTTATTTTGGTTTGCAGTGCTTAAGCAGTCGTGCAAGTCATCCCATCCATACTCTGCACAACTTAAAGTAATAAACCATGTTGGTGGGCATAGGTTCCTTATCATACAACGCATATCACTGTGATGTTGGAACCAGCATACTTTTGTACCACGCATGTTTGCCAAGAGATTTGTGATACTTGACTGCAAAACTGAATCTTTGTCTATTATCTTTTGAAGAATAGCAGACATAACTAAGAAATAAGAGTCTGTTTTTAATGTGTGTGCAGCTCTATAATATAGAGTTGCTTGTTCATTTCGAAAAAGAGGTGGAAAATGTATTCTACATTTTGTCTGAATCTTAGGTCTTCAGAATACATTTATAAAGAGCGATAATCTGATGCACTAATTTGTGTGTATCTTTCATCATATCTTCCTCCTTTAACTGTCAGAAAGAATAGAGGGAAAGAACATGCTTCTATACTTTTTTCCCATATGCTCATTGGGGATCCTTTAGCCACACGCATCTTCAATGGTGTCTTTGGAGTGTAGTGGGTGAATTGTATACTTGTCTAAAATGTTGGCTGCACTTACAGGATCTACACGTAAAAATTGGCTAGTTCCTGGTGAATCTTGAATTATTTGGTTGATTTCTCTTAGGTTTTCCTCTATCTATGTATCTTTGTAGTGTTGATTTTTTTCTTTCAGATATTGCAGGGCTTGTCTAACTTTGTTTAAGTCGACTATTTGTTGCAAATTCTTTTGTTTTTTGTTGGTACAGCATTAACTAGTATAATCAAAGATTGATCTATTGGTTGTTGTACTCCTAGAGTTTGTAAATTTTCTTTAAGATCTAATGGCAAATATATTACTTTGCCATGGATGCCTTTTAGTAATTTGACTGTTTTCAGTAGAAGGGGTATCATAGCTTACAATTAGTGTATTGTTTGAATTATAATGCTCTCATACAAGTTAAGTTGTTGGAGAACTTTTGGAAGTGGGAACATTTCTAATTTATTAGTGATAGCATGTGATGGCATTTGGTTATTGTCAAGCTTTGTATTACAGTATGTGCAAACTATTGAGGGATCAGTTATTTTGTATTTATTATCTGCTGTTAGATATACAGCTAATTGGAACCATTGGGATTCCTCACTGGCCTTTTTCTTGTAGGCAATGTCTACTATTTTTCAGCTCTTTTTATGAATAGTTGTGCGACAACAGACACATACTTTGTCTGTTATTTCAGCAGATGTGTTTTGAAACGTATCTATTTCTTTTTTGTATGTGTTTGTTAGGAGGTTGGTGTTTGTGAGGTTTCTGGTAATGTTTTCTGAAATTAGTGCATTTTCTTATTCAACTTCAGTTCCAAAGTATTTACTTTGGATGTGCTCTATTTCTCAAAGGAGTTATTTGGGTGTTCCATGTAGGAGAATGCTATTTACATTTTGCAGTTGTAGAGCAGGGCTTTTTGCATAGTATAGTCCATGCACAAGATTCTGTATAGCGGAATGGTGGGTTGCTAACATTTTGATGTGATGTAAGGTGCTTTTTCAAGCAGTTTCTGAAATGCAGGCTAATGAATGTCCTTGAAGTCCAGTGTTTTCTGCAGTGTCCATGGTTTGTAAAGTTTTCATTTTCGTTTTGTCGTTTAGTATCACTTAGTGATTGGAGAATTGTCATGAAGATGTGGACGACTTGTTTGGGAGAAAGAAATATTTGGTTGAAAGTTTGTTGGGGATGTTTTTCTATAAGGGTTTCTTTTGCCACAATGATGTGTCCTACTATTTCATACCCTTGGCTATTACTCTCTACAGCAATTGAGTTATTTTGTTCTTGTTTAGAAATGTCTTCATTGAAATATGGTTCTGTGCTGGTTGTGTGAACCCATTCACCTTCAGAGAAGTTTGAAAAGGTATCTATGTTGACATTGTGCATGTTTATAAATACTTTTGTAATTTGTTGATTAATTTAGTTAGTGGTATCATTCTGTTTAAAATCACTATAAACAACATTCTCTTTAGTAGAAATGTGCTGTCAATTAGAGCTTTGAGGATTAGTCTTCTGCAGTAGTTTTATGGTACATTGTGACTTTCCAGCTGTCTTTATATTATCGGGAATGCTTTACTATGGCTACATTAACATTGGTAGATATAGTGTTAGGATCATCAGTAGATCTGCTTTGGTTTGTACATCTTTTTTTACTTTTAGTTTTTGGAAGAGAGGTTGTAACTTTTTTAGTGGTTGCTGGTTTAGTTTTGTTGAGTGAGGTTACTAGCTATTTTGTTTTAATGTTTTCTATACATTATTTAAGTTGTGGATGACTATATCGCTTGCTTTTATTCTGATCTGCTCTATGTTGTCTTTGTTTTCTACTGAGTTGCTTTTTTAGTAGGCATTCTGTTCTGTCTGTTGGGGAAAAAGAAAGTTTGGGGTCGAAAGTTGTGGCATCTATGTGCATGTATTGTGGATGGGTGTGTGGGTGTGATTATAGAGATGAAGAGAGTGATGTGTGATTGTGTTGTGAGTTGATAGGTGTAGTTGGGAAGGCTGTAAAAGTAAGAGTCTGTACAGGTGTGATGGGCTTGGGTTAGTGAGTAATGGAGCAGCGGTGTGATTGAATAAGTAGGGACAATATGATGTTTTGGTGAAAACAGTGGCTGTTGTAAGAGTGTGTTTAGATGGGAATAGAAAGAGTGTGAATGTTGCAATAAGAGTAAGAGTGAAATAAATGTTTTTGATTCAAAAAGAATACTCTAGGCTAATATATAGTGAAAGTACATTGTTACAATTAGAAAAATATACATGCTATATTGATGTACTTACTTTGTAGGACGGGAACAGTGTTCTTTTTTTGGTAGCTGTATTTGACAGCAATCTTCTGCTTTCCTGTAATTGTGAAAGAAAGTTAGTGTGTATATGTGGTAATGGTGAAGTAGTTTTAGTAAGCAAGGTTGTTATTTATGAAGGTAGGAGGAGTTGTTGGAAAAAGAGTTAATAAAGTTGTGGTATGGGTGGTGTAAGAAAGGGTGTTAACTATGTTGTTAAAACAATTAGAGTATGAGTAGTGCTGTTTGGTACATTAGAAGGACCAGGGCAAAAATGGTTGTGAAAAAATATGCATATCCAGGTTGCTTTTGTACTGGTGATTTTAATAGAAGAAGTGCTGTGTTAGTGGTTTAATGCATTTGTAATATGTTGCAGTGTTTATAAAGAATATGAATCTGTGGCCTAGTGGTAATGCAATGGTGGATTGTTGTTGCAGCAGTGTTTGGTGTGTTATAGTAGAGGTTCAGAAAGAAGAGTACTTTATATGTAGGGTGAAATGTTGTATATAGATACTTTGATGGTGTACCCATATGTGTGAGCAGGTTGAGAATGGTGACAGTGTAAGGGATGTTATGAGAATGAGTGAAGTTGAAAAGTGTGAGATTTATATGGAATGAACAATGGAAAATTCTGACTGTTTAAAAATGTTGTTTTTAATGTTAATGTTAAAGGTTTTTATATAGCGCACCGTCACCAACTGAGTTGGTCCCCAGGAGCTCTGACGGATCTGTAAACAAGAAGGAGGCGGGAAGGTTAGTCGGGTGGAGGTGGAATAGGGGAGCAGGATTTAACCATGTTATTTTTTAACATTGCTGGGATCAAACCCTGTTATTACTAGTTTAAGGATTAAAAAGACTGGGAACTATAGTGCGTGCCTGACCTTTTCTTTTTTACTTAATTTGAGCAGGAGAAGTGGTGTGCTTTTGGCGGCTTGAGTTCGGTATACACTGTGCGCTGAGCTTTGGTGCGAATATCGGACCGGGTGAGACCTTGTGTGCTGTACGTGCTGTTTATGTGTTGTTTGTTAGTTGTTGATGTAGCATGGTAAAGTGCGTGCGGTTTGCTGGGCGAGAGATGGTTGTGTGAATTTTTGGGTGGGTTGGGTATGCAGAGATTTGAAAGTTGGGTTAGTGGGGTTTGTATCCTGATTCAACATCTTATTCCATTTGAGTTGTATTCCTCTGGGTGGGTTGTTTTGATTTCCTTCATTGGCCATGTGACTGTAGTGTGTGATGGCACGGTGCACTCCCAGCTGTATCCTAATGAGCTCTGGATAATATGGTTGGGTGTGTCTATTTCTCTCCCTTTAGTGTCAGAGCTGAGGGTTGGGTGTTCCCTATTTCCTTGCTGTCTACCGTGACCTGGGTCTGTTGGAGCATGTGTATGGTTTAGGGCTAGGGTGCTATTAATGAGTTACCCTAGTACTTTTGTCTGGGTCTCGCTATGTATTCGGTCTTTAGTGTCCTGTCCTGGCTATCTCTCAGTTAGTGGTTCGGTATGTTGTGGAGTGTCTTCCTTAGATTCTTTTTTTCAGTCAATTGTTTGGTGGGAATCTGGATCTGTCTTCATCCATCGTTGTTTTAGTTGTGAGTGTGTCCCTGTGGCCAGTCTTTTAGTTGAGAAGTGAAGAGCCAGGATTTGAGCAGTTTCCTGAATAGTAAGTGGTTTCTTGTGTTGTGTATGTTCTTTGGTAGGTTGTTCCATGTTTTCAGCGCCTGGTGAGAGAATGAAGATCCTCTGAGTTTTCTTTTGTTATAGGGTTTCGGTTCCAGGTGGATGTCGTTGCTTGATCTGAGCCTTCTTGTCAGTTGATGTAGGCGTAATTTGTCTCTCAGGAACTCAGTGCCTTGATTATGTATTGCTCTGTGCGCGATGCACATTGTTTTGAATTTTATTTGTTGTTTTATTGGTATCCAGTGTAGTTTTTTAGTGCAGGAGTGATGTGTTCTCTTCGGGGTAGTTTGAGAAGCAGTCTGGCTGTCGCATTTTGTATGCGTTGTAGTTTTTTTAGAGGTCGTTCAGGCATACCCAAGTATAGGCTATTAGCGTAGTCTACCCTGGACATGACGAAAGCGATGATGCTGGTTGTTTTGTTGGTAAATGATAGGAACGGTACGATCCTTTTTGCTGCTCACAGGAGAAAGAAGCATTTCTTGAGTAGAACGTTTAATTGTGGCTCTAGGATAAGATTGTTGTCCATCAGCACCCCCAGGATTTTTACGATCAGCGATGGTGCTGGGGTTGAACCGAGTTCCCTTGGCCAAGGGATGAAGTGGTTGTCTCCTCCATTTTTTGTGATGATCATTATTTCTGTTTTGCCTGGGTTAATTTTGAGGTTGTTAGAGTTCATCCAGTTGAATATATCACAGAGACAGTTCTTAGCGTTTAATTATTTTCTTGAATGTCTTGTATTTTGAAGATTATTTGTGTGTCGTCGGCATAGTTGAAGCAGGTGAGGCTGTGATTTTTGAGGATTTTGATTAGTAGGCTTAGGTAGATGTTGAATGATAGCGGGGAGAAGGATGATCTTTGTGGTACTCCAGATGTGGAGTGTCTCGGGTTGGATTTGAAAGGTTTCATCCATACGGTTTCCAATCTGTTTGTTAGAAGGGATTTGATCCACAGTAGGGTGGTGTCTGTTATTCCCAGTCCTTCTAATATAGTTCTGAGTATGTAGTGATTAACTGCGTCGAATGATGCGGATAGGTCTAGAAGTATCAAGGCGGTACTGTTGTCCAAATCTGCGTTTGTTTTAAGGTCGTCCCATATTGAGAGGAGAGCTGATTATGTTCCTCTCATTGGTCTGAAACCAACTTGTGCCCGGTCTAGTAGGCAGTGCTCTTCTACAAATTCTTGGGTTGTTTTGCATATGTACGTTTTGAGCAGCTTGGCTGTGTACAGGATGTTGGAGATGGGTCTGTAGCTGGAGAGGTCCTCTACAGTTCCTGCTGTATCTTTGAGTAGTGGCCTGATGTATGCTCATTTGAAGGATTGTGGCACTTTCTCAGTCTTGATTGAAAGGTTGAGGATGTTCCTGTGATATTACAAGGGAGTTCCTTGTTTAAGAGTTGATTTATATATGTCCTGGGGGCAGTGGTCCTCCGGGGAACCCGAGTTGTTGCTTTGATTTACCAGTTTGACGAAAGTCTCCACTGATATTTTGGGGAAGCTTCATAGTTTGTTTGGATTTTCCTCATGAGGATAGATGGGGTTAATAGTATGTTCTCGTGGTCTGCTCTGTTTGGTACCTTGAATATTGATTAATTTGTTTTTGAAGTGGTCTGCTGGGTCATTGCATAGTTTCGTTGAGGGGATTGGCGAATTGTTGCAGCCCGATTTCTTATTTCATTTATGATTTTTGGGTGTTTGGTGCTTTGAAGCTCAATTGTCGTAGTGTTTCCTCTTCGCGTTTTGTATTTCCTTTTTGAATGCGCAGTTATGTTGCAGGAATTTCAGTTTCCTTGCAGTGTCATTTTTGATTATCCAATCTAGTTCTAGTCTTCGGTATTTCCTTTTCATGGTGTTGAGTAGTGGGGTGAACCATTTTGCCATTGATCTTTTATGTTTGAAGGAGTGAAAGGTTTTTCTTTGGCGATGTTGTCGATAGTTGTTACAAACAAGGTGTGGAGCAGGGCTACTTTTTTATCCAGGTCAGCTTCTTCCATAAATGTTGGGTGCGGTTTGCTGAGCTCCAAGAGTTCAGTTAGGTTGGAGTTTTTATGGTTCGCCAGTACCTTTTCATGGTGTTCATTGGTTTGTCTTGTTGCTTGTTTACTGGAGTGGTCATTGTGATTACAAAGGGAATGATAAGGTGGTCACTCCAGAGTATTTGAATTGGGGTGCCGTGGTGATGAGTTCTTTGTTTGCGAAGATTGTGTCAAGTGTGTGCCCTGCCCAGTGGGTTGCTCCTTTGAATAGTTGTTGTAGATTCATTGCTGGTAGTTGGCTGGTTAGAGATTTTTGTGTGGTTGTGGTTTCTTCATCGAACCAGATATTGAAATCTCTGAGGACGATCAGGTGATTGTGATTGATGGCTAGGATGGTGATTGCTTCCGTGAAGGCATCTACGAAGGTTGCATCGTAGGTTGCTGGTCTGCATATCAGTATGAATTTCAGGTTTGTTTTGGGGTTTACTGATAGGCATAGGATTAAGGATTTGCATTTATCGATGTTTAGTGGGTCTTCCAATTTGATAAGAATCAAAGGATCCCACGTGGGTTAAGGATAAATTTACGACCGACACCAGGTAAAGAAAACAAAGAATTCATCCGCAAATGGGAAGCAATCTTGAATAAATGCTCCCTGGACTTAATCTTATTGACGATACAAGAATTTACCAAAAATATAACAACTTTAAATATGGAGATAGAGGAAATTGAGAAACAATTGAGTACAACATTAGGTAAAGAAGAGCTGGATGAGACAGTCAAATATATTAATTTGAAGTTGGAGACATATAAAACCGAAATAGAGGGGAAGAAGGTGAGGACATTTCGACGAGACACATATGATTACCTGAATGGGGAGGTCTATACGTGGATGGACAAGTATACAGCACCACCAAGCGGAAGCCCAACAGAGGCAGCACGGATAACCCCTCAAGCACTGACTCAGAAGATAGGGACAGTAGAAGCAGACCTCCAGAAGAAGGGACAGCAACGACAACACAAGGAGAGAATTTTGCTACAACAACAAAAGCAACAACATCAGCACAACCTTTTTTAGGATGACCCAGAGAAGAAAGAAGACAAGGCGAGGGGAAAGACGACACAAGGGTAGAGACAAGAGCAGCACGTCAACAACAAAAGAAAACTTAGTGAAAAATCTATCATCTAGAAAACTGAATCGAACAGAGATGGAAGTGTTACAAAAAGGTTTGAGTTTTGCACCTACGCAGAGCACAACATTTTTTGAGATGAAAATAGATCTCTTCAAATTGGTGAGGAAACTCAAGCTCAAGGTTTTCTTTGAAGAACTAGAACCATCAATCAGTAAAGACCCCAAGGAAGAGGTATTACAGGAATTTAGAAAGAAAAGGCACTTTATGCCACCGATTAATACCGCCTCTATTGACATTTTCAGAGACAAACTTTGAATGACCTTAAACAAATATCGTACAAACGTCCAAGATACAGCAATCTGAAACGCAATGAGTTTGCCATATTAAGGGATTTATTTGGAGATGGCAAGATTACCATAAGACCAGCGGACAAAGGGGGCGCCCTAGTTATTATGAACAGCACAGATTATGATAATGAGTGCTACAGACAACTTAGTGACACCAATACTTACGCTAGATTGGATTGGGCTCCAACAATATCGATTATGCGATAGTTGGCGAAATCACTGGATAAAGCAGAGGAACTCGAGTGGATTAACAAGAAAACTAAAGCATTCCTGCTGAATAAACATCCCCGGGTACCGAGTTTCTACACACTGCCGAAGGTACATAAACACCCTACGTTACCACCTGGCAGACCCATAGTGTCTGGCATAGATAGTTTGTTACAGCCACTGGGTCAATATATAGATTTCTTTCTCCAACCTTTAGTACAGAAAACATGTACATAAACTAAAGATACTACACATTTTCTGAACTGCCTGAGGGATACTGCCTACAGAGAGAGTTCGATCATGTTCATGATTGACATTAAAAGTCTTTGCATGTCGATACCTCATGATATGGGGCAAGAAGCCATTCAATGGTTCCTTGTGCATGAAGGTGAGATGAAAGCAGTAAAATGATTTATTCTGGTGCTACTTGAATTCATTGCAGAGAACTCTTACTTCCAAATCAAGAATACCTTCTTTCTCCAAACATCGGGAACGTCGATGGGGGCCACCATGGCCCCTTCTTATGCAAACATTTTTATGCATAGATTTGAGAAAGAACATGTTTTATCACAAGCAAATTGGAAGAGTAACATAGCACTATGGACAAGGTATATAGCTGATATATTTGGAATATGGATAGGATCACCTGACACATTACAACAGTTTTTGTATACCTTAACTCGATAGATCCAAGAATACAATTTACCTACGAAAGTTCCTCGACAGGCATTCATTTCTAGATGTGGCCATACATGTCAAAGAAGGGAGATATGAGACAAACATCTATCGAAAATAAACAGATCGTAACAATCTTTTACACCGACTTAGCTTCAACCAGCCTAGCCTACTCAGGAATCAACCATACAGCCAAATGAGACGAGTGAAACGAATTGTGAATGACCCGGTGATGTGTGACAATGAAATTGAGATTATGGGGAGAAAGTTTGAAGCTAGAGGATACAAACAAGAAGAGCTCACAGCAGCAAAAGAACACCTATCATCACAGGTGATTGGAACACAAATGAAAGATAAACCACAGAAATCAGATACCCCAATGTTTTTGTATCATGTTACTCACTACAACGTAGTCGGATAAAAGCGGCCCTACTGAAAAATTGGCAGATACTGAGGAATGATACAAAGAACATTTATTCAAGGACAATCCCATTTTTGCGTACAAGAGGAGCAGAAATATAAGAGATAGAATAGTGAAAACAAGACCAACATCCCAACCTCTCATAACACAGAGGATGGGCACTTACCCGTGTCTACACTGCAGCAACTGCAGTTTCATTATCAAGGGAGATACTATAAATCATCCCCGAACAGGAGAGAATATCCAATTAAGGAGCTATGCAACGTGTGACACTATCAATATAATATATGCCATCAAATGCCCCTGTGGTATTTACTACGTTGGACAATCAACAAGGTCAGGGAGGATCCGATGGAATGAACATAGATCATGAATACGCACAAATAACAAGAACTCTGCAGTAGCGAAACACTTGGAAATGAAAAAAACATATCATCAACCAAACCAGGATTCAGTTCCTAGAAGTAGTCAAGCCGAGAGATAAGCATGAGGACCTGAGCAGAAGACTCAATCAACGAGAAACCTACTGGATTGATAGATTGGACTCGCTAAAACCAGGCAGGATTAATGAAGAGATAAACTATGTATGAACTATGCTTCCTATAGTATGAACACACATGGAGAAGAGAAATGCTGGAGACCTAAGGATGTTTTTTTAGAGATTGATCACTATAATTTTTGCACAATCTTTGATATATTTGGCATACGTGTTTTGAATAAACTGTAGGGTGTTCTTCCCGTTTGGTACTTCGGTCCAAGCGGTACCCAAGGCAGAGGCTAAGGCTCCTGCCACAACTCACCTCGCAGTCAAATCGTCTCCTAATACACAAATGTTTACACATTTTGACAATAGCAACATGTTGCAGTTGAATACGTAGCATGTCACAGTGACTGTTTAAATACTAAGTGGAAGCTGTATTCCATTTTTGCACTCTAGATTTAATGGTCGGATTCAGTTTTAATGCACAGTGGTTTGTCCTAAGACACAATGGACATGTATTATGTTTTATTCTGTTGAATTTGAATTTGTTCTTACTATATTCAAATACATGAGTCTAACAGTTACCTAGGCTTAATAGATCTATACACATGTTATTAATACCTAGCAATACATATAGGTAGTGCATACCCCTGTGGTTTCATTAGCAGAGTAGCGTTTCAACACTGGTTATTACATTGCTTTAACGCGGTGGTCGTAAGAAAGTGAAAGTAACTTTCCATGAACGACCGGCGCATGCGCGGGTTGCTAAGGAACAACAGACAGACAACAAACTAGAAAACCAGCGTCTGCCGTAGATGCTGGTTTTTTGCAGCGAGAAGCGCCACGGAGGAAAGCGGGCGACGAAGGTAAGCCAACAGGACTGCTAAAAGAGGGCAGTAGATTAGTAAACACGCGGACCAAACGATCAGCATAATTATACGTGTCTGGATAATTCTGATTTTACTAACAGGTTGCCACGGAAGTTAGAGCATATGGAGGTTTAGCGGTATGACACCAAGCAGGACACAGACAGTGCCCTTTTGGAAGACAGGTACACATCACACATATTATGAGCACTTAAACAGACACCTTATTGCATTTTGTTTTATTACTGAGCTCACTAGTATTTATCTTTGTTTATGTGTGCTGGTCTATTTCCTTAAATTTGAACAATCTGGATACCGACTGGAAACGCTATGTGATTACATTCATTGAATGTTTTTCTTTGCATATGGATTTTGGTTAAATGTAATTGTTATTCACAAACATGGGGTAATGTTTTTCTTTTTGGTATTACTATTGGCAAAACATATGTGAATTGTTTGAATGATAATGTTAAACTTATAATTTCTATTTGATAATATAATGTGATGATTATAGTGCCTAAGAGCCCTGAAGATGGACCTTAATCCGAAATACATTGGCAAACACATTTTTTGGTGCTATGTGAATAAGGAACACCCAAGTCTCACAAATAAAAGTGGAAGACAAGAATCCTCACAATTTTACACAAATTGGGAATCGAGTGTTTATTTTAAAGTGAACACTACTGTAGTTATTTACAATTCAAGCAACTCCAAAAGGAGAGCTGGGAGCGAGCACACCTAGGATGAGATTCAGTTCTGATTCTTCTTCTAGTTTGGATTTTATAACCTTGTGCCAAGGCCTCAAGGTGTGACCCAAAAATATGGAAAAAATATGAAGAAACATTTAATTAAAATGTAAGCATACAAAGCAGGGACGTCATTTCACCAAAATGCCAGGGGTAGCGGAAGTGACTTCACACGACCCTTGACCCACTGATGACATCACAGGAAGTGATGTCATTTGACCCCACCCCAAAATGATATCGCGGGAAGCGATGGCACACAACCTTTCACCCGTTGACAAAACAGGAAGTGGCATCACATAGCATTGTACACTATGAAAAATATGGTTACGATATCACTATAATGTGATGTACATTTCATACCTGAATGGATCGCCATATGTATCATTAAAATCAGTGTGTATGGGCCCATATTACCAAATTACTGTGATTGCAAGCAGACGTGCATGACCAAATGATAATGATGTGTTATTATATAGCACTTACGCTTAAGCGCTTTAGATAGAATAAATATACACCCAATATCACCCAACCTGTGTTGGTACCCATTTATCGACCTCAGAAGGATGAAAGGCTGAGTTGAGGTGTTTGAGAAAAGACTAAATCAGTGACTTACCCCCTGAAGTGTGCCTGAAATAAACCTTTAACGAGCAATTATTGTATAGAATTCCAGAAAGACACATTTTTTGGCATTCCTATTCTTTCTTATTTAGGTTCAGTGCTGAAACTGTTAGACTTGTGGCCCTCATGTTCCTTTTCTTCTTTTTTTAAGGGACCAGAACAAGAAAGCTAGCCACTCCAGAATTAAAGAGCCACATGGTGCTGGCCACAGCCCAGGAGCTTGCATTGCAAAAAAGAAAAAAAAGAATACTTTTTTTTTTTTTTTTAGAGGTCGCACTTGCGACCTCTGGCAACCACAAATGACCTCCCTGATACAAAGCAGTGCCCACCCCTCGCATATAAGTTATCTTCCAATTTGATAGCCAGGTGTTCCTTGTGTATGATTGCCAGTCCCCATTTGAAGTTTTCAGGCAGGCAGTTGTTGAGGGTTATTTTGTAGTGGTTGTCTAGCCATGTTACGGTTACAAATAGGATGTCAATACCTCAGTCGCAAAGGAGATCGTATATTTCGGTGGCATGTTTGAACATTGACCTTGCATTGATTAAATTGCAGTTGATCTTTTTGGTGTGGCTTTGCTTATTAGTTGTTTCTTGTTTTGTTTCGCATTTGTTCGATGGTGATGCCTCTGTGTTGACATTGAGTGGATGAGGATGAGGATCAGTGAAGGCTACATCTTCATTGAAGCGGTCTGCTAGATTGAAAGCTTGGCTGTTCAGAAGCAGTGCTTCTTTGCTCATGCCGATTTCTTGAAGATCAGTGAAGGCTTCTTCGTCATTGAATCAGTCCATTAGGTTGATGGTTGGGTTGTTGGTTACTAGTACTTCATTGTTTTGTCTGGTGTGTTGTGGGTGTTGGTGTTGCCCTTCTGTTCTTGTAATATATGAGGTGATGGGGTTGGAGTCTTCCCATACTCTTCTTGGGTGCTCCTCTCTTTTTTCTGGCTGCCTGGGGTGAATCTTTGTTTGGCTCGAGGTCTCGGTGTTGTTGGGGTATCCAGGTTCTGGGGTTGTCGCCAGCTATGGTGTGAGATATAAGGATTTTTCTCTTTCAAAGTTTGTTCTGATTATATTGGTTTTTGGCGGGGAGTTTCCTGCATCTGAGGCTGTTACTGCTGGGGTCAGTTGGATTTGTGTATCCATTTCCATTGTTGCATGATCTTGTGCTCTTTCTCTGCGCCCATTCCTGTTCCGGAGCATTTTGGTACTTAGTGCGGGAATAACGGGTTGAGTGGTCGGCTGTAATGTTTCTGTTAGGGAAGTACTGGTGTTTCCTCTGGTGTTGGTAAGCTTGGGTTCTTTAGGGTCCTGTCTGTTCTTCCGTCGATGGGTTGGGTGTGTATCCTACATGTGCACTGTCTGGGGGGAGTTGGGGTTAAGCGTAGAGGGTTGTCAGGTGGTCTAGGACTCAATTCAGGTAGCTATCTATGATGTTCTCCAAGTTATAGGTAGCCGGTTAATGCAATGCTATCCCGGTGTGGTCCCCTCTAGATGTATGTCAAGTTAGTCTAAACAGAATTAGAGTACAAGGCTGAACCCAGCTAGATTTAAGGATCCTGCACAGTGCTAGAGAGGCTCACATCTACCTGTGCAAGATGAGTACAAGTCCACAGCTAGACTTGAGAATCCCGCACAGTGAGAGAGAGGCCCACACGCATTAACGCAGAATGAGTATGAGACCAAACACAGCTAGATTTGAGTGTAAGACTGAACACAGCTCAATTTGAGTACACAACAAACACAGCTAGATTTGAGAATCCTGTATAGTGGAAGAGAGGCCCACACCCACTAATGCAAAATGAGTATGAGACCAAACACAGCTAGATTTGAGTGTAAGACTGAACACAGCTCGATTTGGGTACAAGACCAACACAGCTCGATTGGAGAGTCCTCTATAGTCGGTGGTAGGCCCACACCTAGCAATGTAAAATGAGTAAAAGTTTAACACAGCTAGACTAGAGAATCCTGTACAGTGGGTGAGAGGCCTACACCCATCAAAGCAAAATGAGTATGAGACCAAACACAGCTAGATTTGAGTGTAAGACTGAACACACATCAATTTGGGTAAAAGACAAACACAGACGAATTTGAGAATCCTGTATAGTGGGAGAGAGGCCCATAGATAGCAATGTAAAATGAGTACAAGTCTAACACAGCTAGATTTGAGAATCCGGTATAGTGGGAGGGATGCCTATACCTAGCAATGTAAAATGAGCACAAGTCTAACACAGCTAGATTTGAGTGTAAGACTGAACACAGCTCGATTTGGGTACAAGACTAACACAGCTAGATTTGAGAATCCTGAATAGTGGGAGAGAGGCCTACAGTTATCAATGCAAAATTCATACGAGACTAAACACTGCTAGATTTGAGAGTAAAACCGAACACAGCTGAACTTGAGAATCCTGTATAGTGGGAGAGGGTGGCAGAGGACAGTTATCACATCACCACACAGGTGTAGACATGTTCACACAGTGTTTGGGCCTCCAGGGTGGAGCAGCCGCTGAACTCCCCACCCTGGTCCCTCTTACCGTAGTACGAGCTGCTGGTTGACGGCTGGCTGCTAGGTTCCCCTGCTGACACCTGCAGATACGATGTGGAACCGCCTCATTTGGAGCCTCCCTTTGACTTGGGGCACTTAGCCACAGGGGGCTGCACAGGCAGAGGGTTGCCCTGTAAGGGTCAGTTATGATCTAGACGGAGCACCAATCAGGGACGGAGGGAGGGCTGGGAGGCGGGAGGGGGGAGGGAAGAGAAACCAAAGCCAGGAGGGGACAGGGGAGACTACTGCGCTACACGCGGGTGCATGGGGACACCTAGCAAGACTTTTTTCAGGCAAACCCAGCCCCAAGAGGGTCACAAGCTCACCAGGGGGACTGTGAGGGGTGAAAGAGCCACGCACTGGCAGTGCCGCTGGTTGTTTTTCACCTGCAGCCAATCACGGGTGGAGGGAGGGCTGGAAGGTGGGAAGAGAGAGGGAAGAGAAACCAAAGACCAAAAGGGACATGGGAGAATACTGTGCTTCACGTGGGGGGTGGGGCCACCTAACCTGACTTTTTCTGGCAAACCCAGGCCCCAAGAGGGTCACATCTCACCAGCTCATCTGGAGGAAGCCAGGGTTCAAAGAGCCACGCACTGGCAGTGCCACTGGCTAGGCCTTCCTTGTTTTTCACCTGCAGCCAATCACGGGTGGAGGGAGGGTTGGGAGCCGGGAAGATGGAGGGAAGAGAAACCAAAGCCCAGAAGGGACAGGGGAGAATACTGCGCTGCACGCAGGGGCAGGGGGGACCCTAATGAGATTTTTTCAGGCAAACCCGGGCCCCAAAAGGGTCACAGGCTCACCATCTCACCAATCAGGTTTCTGGGTGTGATGTGCAGGAATACTGGGAAGCAAGAATTATCTTTGTTGTGTGCAGTGAGGATGGAGGGAAGAGAAGCCAAGGCCCAAAAGGGACATGGGAGAATACCGCCCTGCATGTGGGGGGAGAGGGCACTTAACAGGACTTTTTCAGGCAAACCCGGGCCCCAAGAGGGTCACAGGCTCACCAGCTCACATGGGGGAGGCCGGGGTTCAAAGAGCCACGCACTGGCAGTGCCACTGGCTAGGCCTTCATTGTTTTTCACCCACAGCCAATCACAGGTGGAGGGAGGGTTGGGAGCCGGGAAGATGGAGGGAAGAGAAACCAAAGCCCAGAAGGGATAGGGGAGAATACTGTGCTGCACACAGGGGCAGGGGTGCCCCTAATGAGATTTTTTCAGGCAAACCTGGGCCCCAAAAGGGTCACAGGCTCACCATCTCACCAATCAGGTTTCTGGGTGTGGTGTGCAGGAATACTGGGAAGCAAGAATTATCTTTGTTGTGTGCAGTGAAGATGGCTATTGCTATAGTTTGTGGAAGCAGACTGTCTGAATCTAGGGCGACTCCTGGAGACATTGGCTGAAGGTGTATTCTGAGCACTCTCGATTGCCTGACAATCTTGGATTTGATGAATTTCAAGGTTCATGGTATGGAGTGCAAGGAATGAAGTGGGCGTATTTCCTCCTGTTTTGTGAGGCTATGGCTCACTTGAAGCATTCTGACATTATTGTAGTTCACTGTGGAGGCACCAGTTTGGGCTATGTTACCGGAATTTCATTACAATATGCAATGAAGAATACAATTTGAAAGTTGATTGAACTGTTTCCAGATTCAAAGATTATATATTTTCACAGATTGCTCAGCGACAAATGTGGATGCCTTTGCATTTATTTTGTCCACAAATTGAGAAAGCAAGGTGCATTGTGAATAAAGTTTTATGTGCTTTTTGCAGAATGTAGGGGTGACACCTTTCCATAATGAAAATATAAAATGTGATATTGTCAAACTTTTTCAAAGAAATGGAGTGTATCTCACTGATGTGGGCAATCAGGTTTTTCTTGGAAACTTTCAAATTGCATTGACGCAGTTTTTATGAACATATAGATTATGGATTCAAGTATTCTTGTTGAAGTAAACAAAAAGGAAAAACAGAAAAATAAATTAGACGCACTTTTTGTGAAAGTTAGAACAAATAATTAAGTTCTGAACAAATAATGAAGTTCAGTAGAATATTTGTTAGTTGAGTATATAAAACCAAAAATGTACAAAATATATAAAAGCCATAAATGGAAAAAAAGGTTCTTTTAAGAGCCACCATTTTTCAGTGAAATTTTTTTTAAATGATTTTAACTGTCCCACCTCATTCTTTGAGTTTTCCTGGTGTCTGCAGACTACCGCACTGTCCATCGACTATGCAGTCTGCAAAAGTGGCCTGTGATTTTTTAGTTCAGTTCTATTTTTTTAACTGTGAAAGGTGGCTCCTAAAGTAACCCTTTTTTGTGTTTTGTGATTTAGTATTTTTTTGGGGCTTTCATTTTTTTTTTTCAGGAGAGGCAAGGTAAGGTTGGGGAGGGAAGCAAGGCAAGGGGCACCAACCACAGAGACGCAGGGGCAGGTGGACAGAGGAAGATGGTGTGCAGGCCTTAAATTTAAGGTGGGGCAGTGTTTCTCGTGCTTTTTGGCCACGTCCTCAAAAGCACAACGAAACTGCTCCCCCCTGCAGATTGGTGTGTCGCAGTACAAACATAGTACTGTGACCCTCAAAAGGTAAGGGTCAACAGCATTCTGTATGACCTGAGAGGCAGCCGCTGAGATCCTCTGCCCCACAAGGACTAGTCTGTTTGGTGACAGGAGTGGTCAAGGAATATGTGATAAAAGCCATCAACCTGCTTCTCCTTGAAAAAGGTACCACCTTTTTCAGAGCACCCGGCAGGTTGGATCTGGTGTGGCGGTGCATGGAGGTGGTCCTGTAGGAATACAGCCCAGGTTTTAAATGAGTAAGTGCAACTTTGCCCTCAGTGCTTCTAACCTTGGCTGCCCAAGTCTTTGGTACACCCCCAATGGTGTTGAAAAACCACCACACACAGGACTCACTCTAGGTGCTGGAGGTAGGCACTTCCTCTACCTCATCTTCATCTTCCTCCTCATCCTCTTCTGCATCCTTGCACCTGTTCCTCTTTCCAGACCCTCCAGATGGTGATGGTGGTGGTGGGAGTGGCTGGGGAGGAGGGATGGCCATGAGTGAACCCATAGATGCAGACAAGTTGATCTGCAAAGCAGCTGCTCCTTTTTGGTGCTCTCTCCTGATCTGCCAGATTGAGAATGACTAAATTTAACGAATGAGTCCCTTCAGAACCCTCAATGGACCGCTCGACTGTCCGCAGACTACCGCGTCAAGAAATAAGCCCTGGAAAGTTGTAAAAAGTTGCAGATCAACTAAGACTGGGTCTAGGGGCTCTGCAAGGGTAAAGTGAAAAGTACAGTGAGCTAAAAGCGATGGCTGCAGACTCTCAAAGTGGAACAAACCACAGAACAGGTTATTATGCCGTGTTCGTTCAAAGAGGGGCACCTGCTACCTTTTTATGTTTCTGCAAGGGTCAACTTTCAACTTGAAACGCCCTAGATTGTTTGAAAAAATGCAGTTTTAAACTGTCCACGGAGCACGGACACCATTCGCAAACAGGCCCTCTTGCAACATGGGTGCGTTCACATGGTTACGTCCAGGGTCAGCTGCGTCACTGACAGCCATCTGCTGACAACCATCAGGCAGGAGAAGTAGGGCCCATGCGCATGAGTGTCCGTAGAACTGGCCATGGGACTGGTCCATGGACCAATTAAAAGTGAGTCATGCGAGAACGGACATGTCCAGACAGGATTTGCTCTCCGCGGACAGCCTATTTTGTAAACCAGACATCCCAAACCGTTGTATAGTCTGCAGACTATTAATTGGGGTGTTAAAGATAAATAAATAAATAAGACAGAACAATATATGAGGTATTTATAGAATACACAAATGTATTTATGAAAGGGATGGGGTATCGGAATGGGAAACATAAATGGGAGAATTTGGAATTTCTGTACAATGATGAATAGGGGAGGGAGGAAGGGATTGAAGATTCATCAAAGCGTCTTTCATTTATATTTTGAGAATTAGATGGGGATAACTGCTGGGGATAATGGGGACAGGTACAAGAAGCACAGTGATAACCAACATTTGTAATAACATGATTTTTAACATAATTTAAAAGTTCCTTAAAATCATTAATAAGTTCATACGATTTTGCAGACAAGATCATGATTTCATTATGTACAGTTGGGGATAGAGACTGTCTTTGTGATTCTTGGGGGTGTTGTTACTTCATGTGAACTATGTACTATAAGGAAAGAAGAACTTATTGTTTTGCTGAGGTCTGTAGAAATTACATTATTTGTGTATATTTAAAGATGTATTGTTTACCATTAGAGTTATTATCATCACTCATTTCTTCTGTTGGAAAGTGTTCTTCCAACCACACAAGTATGTTTGCCATTTCTGTTAAAATATTTGCTTATAATAATGTATCATAATGAATGGAAATATTAAAGAAATGAATACAGTCTACTTACTATTTGATGAGAGATTGTTTTGGAATGAGCGGTTGGTGTATGTGAGGCTCTATAAAGAGTTTTTTGGAAGTGATAATATGAGGTATACAGTATGGTTTGTGCTTGTTGCATTCCATTATATTGTGTTATAAGTGAAAAAATAATGTCTACATTTTGAAGTAATCATTGGTACAAAAAAGGTATATTTGGGTGTAGTAAATCTATGTAATGTTGTTTTATGTACATGTATTTGTTAGTTGATGGGTAGAACATTTTCTGTTCTCCCCTGTACTTCTGGGCTTTGTGAATACTGCCATCTGTCTGCGGACTATCGCACTGTGCACAGACTCTACAGCTGCTGCATTGGGGGTTAGTATAATACAAGGAACTTGTAGCAAATTAAGGGTGCACTGGTAAAAACCTATGAAATTCAGTGAAACAACTTTGTTAAAGGAACGTTTTGGTCAGGTTGTACTAATAAAAAGCTATGAAATTCAGTGAAAAAAACTTTGTTAAAGGGATGTTATGGTTACAAGTAAAACCAAACACCCCCAGAAATGTGGCAGTTATGGTAAGCTAATCAACCATAACTCGTGCTACCACTGTGTACTGCTAAGACCAACACCCAGGACATCAAAGATGACATCACAATGGCTGATCTAGCTCCCAGCTTACTGTGAGTTCCAATCAAGGGTTTCAGGGACAAGACAGATCATTGTTCTTGTTCTCTCAAACACGGGGGAATATGGCAAACGCCTGCAGGGGTCCTTCACCTCCAGTGAGGTCCTGGATCCGGTGTAGCTGGCAGAGAGGCAGGACTTGCTCCAGCAGCATGAAACTCCCAATGTGCCTTGGGAACAGTTAGGGAGCAGGGCTTTCCTCTGTCTTGGGTCACCTGCCTTCACCTCACAACTGGAGGTCTTTGGAAAGGACTGCTCTCCCAGTGGAACCCAAAGAATACTTGAAGGGTGAAAGTCCAGCTATGAATCAAGGAGAAGTGGTAGGCCCCCTCTTTGATAGGCAAAGGTCCACTAATGATTGGACAAAAGCAAACCTGCTTTAAGGGGTCCAATTCCTGGCCTTGTGGTAAGTGGTCTTTGCCTTCCGACATTATACTCAAAGTGCTGTGTGCCAAAGAAAGTGGTGGAGACAGGAAGAAAAGAGTGGTACAGAGAGAAAGAAAAAGGTGGGACCCTTCCCAAAATATGCTGAGCTCCCTCTGTCTACAGTAACCCCATAGCATTAAAGGCCCTTTAACATGAAACATCCTGGTGTGAGGCTTGTACTTTTGTGCTGGGAGTGCCATTTAATTCTTGTTTCCCAGGACAACAGCAGAGAGGTGTCACCTGACCTCACAAAGGATCAAGGGCATGGAATAGTGGACACTGGGGTCTGTATGCCCCTTGGAATCCCTTACCCGCTTCCTACAGTGTGTGGACTATCCCCCAGCCTCCACACGGTGTCTCTCCAGGGTGCCAGGGAGACTGACCCTATATGTCGGCACTGGGAGGGACTGACTCCTCTTTTTCGTGCCTGCAGGAAGGTGTGGAGGGGCCCTGGCAGAATGCCCTGGGAGTTCCAGTTTGTCCCCCAAAGACCCCTCTCACTGCAGGCCTCTCTGTGGTGCATCAGTAGCTTTCTGGGTAGTCATTGCAAAACTATTTGCCAGCGGGATCACTTTCACTTTCCCGCTGGCATTCACTTCTCCAAGAATTAGGCTTCCCGGGGCTCGATCCACTCTGTTTTTCTTTTAAAATATGGCCTGGATAGTAAGGGATCCCTCACCTCTGGTTCCGCTGCCTGCGGGGCCAAAAGTAGTGGCTCAGTCCACTTTATGGCCCGTTAGGTCAGGAGAGCCACACTCAGGCTGTGATCATGAGCGCACGCCCTGGTGGCCTCTGCAACCACTCTTTCAGATAGATTTTTGACTGCAAGCATTAAATGGAATTGTATTGCTGTGTAGAGTTAAAGCAGCAACTTCTGACTTCTTTCGGGAAACGTAATTGGTCACATGTGACCTTCCTTTGTGCTTGTTTCACTTGTAACACTTGTAAAACAATATCTCTGAATTTTCGAAATGGAAAACACTGTTCCTTTTCCACAATTAAAAGCAAGCGACCACTCCAATAATAGGAACAAGCGTTTAACATTGAATGAAAAGGTCTTTCTTCTCCAAGCAAACACACCGGCTTTCAAAATAGATGCGTGTGTTACATTTTCATTAAACAACTTCTGACTCTTGAAGTACTTATTAACCTCAATTGCCTGACGTCCACATCTGCATGCCTCTTCAGTCCTCTTCCTCGTCTCAGTTTCTCTAGGGTTCTGGGACATGAAGTTTGTTTCCCCAAAGTGAGGTTTTTCTACTTCTTTATTACTTTTAAGGGTAATTCCCATAGTAATTGTAGCAGAAGGACTGGGATTTGTAAATTGTCTAGAGGAAGATGGTGTAGAAAAGACAATATTTCCGCAATCCTTTTCAGTGTACCTGTAAGGAAGGCATGGTATCAACAGTAAGTCAGACATAAGTGACCACAGTTCAAGGGTGTTTATTGAACTTGGAAAAAGGGTTGAAAAACGCCTATCTAATCCTAAATCTACAGATGGGGGCAATTTACGACCATATAATAATAATAACGCAGTCCTAGTAGTGTCTTGTCGAAATAAAAGGCCTATACTAATAAACCTATTGCCAATACTTACCTCTTAATACAAATGCTGTGGGAAACAATGTTGCAAAAAAGGAAGAAGTGTTCACAAAATGATATGTCAGGATGTTGAGTCCATTGTCCTCCCTTCTCCACGTTTTCAGCACGGGACAAGGCGGTACACTTCCGTGCCAAAGTCTCTTCGTCTTTCAAAGTCTCTTCATTCAGAGGGCCGGATGCAATAAACAAACGATGCATTCCTTTTCCTCTTTCAGATAAGTTCCTTTTCCTCTTTCAGAGTTTCACAAGTACTCAAATTCTTAGGCTATTCACCATTCACCTCAGACCCCCACTCAGCTGGGCTCAGATCCTCTCAACACAATTTTCGTAAATTATTTATGCATCCAATTTCTCATAGGATATTCTATCTGTAACTCACAATTCCCCCAGATCCTCTTCAGTCAGGCTCTGATCTTGGATCCCCTTCAGTCAGGGTCAGACCTCGGATCCCCCCTAGGTGGGTTCAGACCTTGGATCCCCCTCAGTCGGGCTCAGATCAACTTCATATATCTTTCAACAACTATCGAAGACTTTTGGATATGCACAGGATTTTGCTTCACCCGTTGCAGGACCACTTTGATTTCCCAATTCTTTATCACTCTTCACAATTGCCACCTTTCAGCTGGACACCTAATAGAGACTTTTGAATGAGCACCCACACGGTGGCAGACCACTCCGTCTACGGTATCGCATCTTGGCTTCAAAGTTCAATCACTCATCTGTGAGTTAACTGTATTTGCGTCTCTTGCCAGATATGCTTATTACACTGTTCTCTTCAATTTCGACTATACAATGTTGCCGCTTGTAACCTTGGCTTCAACACAGACCGATCTAGATTCAGTCTCCCCAACTCACTGGCTGTGTTGATGTCACTGGCGCTGCTTTGTTGTAGGAGCCAATGACAGTACCATGGCAGAAAACCATCCTTCCCGCCTTGACCATCGACGCAGGAGAGCCTTTTGTACCTCCAAAACACAAGGCAGGATTCCTCAGCCTTGATTCCTGGTCTTGCGTTTCCAATTCTCGAAGGTTTCTGAAAGTAACAGGCTTTCATTGAAAAGGTCAAGGGCACGTCTCTCTTTGCAATCATTTTCGGTTCTGCCGTCTTTTGCCTTGTATTAAACAGCCATCTTGGAACTGCTGCCTCCTCGTGTGCTTTGCCTCGTTACGAGTGTGCTTCCGTGCTCCGCCTTTTATCCTGTGGGGAAGTGTGATGGAAGTCAGATGTGTGTAATGGTCAGTAATTGCTTTACCCTGCCTGACCATTGTATTGGGACATGTCAGGTATACGGCTTGGGTGTTAGTCCGTTTTCTCTCACCTTGAGCTGTCCATGTGAATGTGTTTGTGTTGGGAAGGTGGGTTTGAGTTCCTAAGTATTTTTCCAGGTAGAATGGGGTAAATATGTTGCAGGGAAGTGGATACTGTGTCTCGCCATCCGGTGTCCAACTTCCACTCCCCAGAGACCCCTCACCCAGGTGATCCTCCCACATTGGTCCACCCTCACAAACTGGATCCAAAAGCGATGGCTGTGTCCTGGCCACCTGGATGAAAGATCCCTGGGGACTAGCAGGTGAGACACCTTCAGGTTTCTCATATACCCTTGGAAGTGAGGAGGGCATTTAATATTAGATACCAAAAAGAGTTTTTCTTTTTTTATAGTACATTTTGGTGTTACAAATTTAGGGTTCACAACCTTAGGTTTAATAGGCGTTTGGGAGACATTGAAATGGTAGTAAGCCATAACCTCTTTTGGCACAGTGTTAAGAGTCTCCTTATCAGAGAAGAAATGTTATGTCTCATCTCACAAAATCTCCTCATCACCCTGGGCCCTGTCTCCACATAGGTGATCTTCCTGCAGTAAACCACCCCCAGGGTTGGGATCAGGAAACATCTGCCTTGCTAGACCACCTGGGAGGAGACTTTAGGCAGGGTTTCATTGAGGGATCTGCAGGATTCTTCACATTATATTCAGGACATTCAAGAAAATGGTGGCTACAGACTAGAGAACCGTGGGACTAAAACATAACTATTCTTTATCATATTTTATCTCAGGGACTTCCCAAGGAACTGCAAGGACAATTGAAGAAGATTGGGGGAATGGAAGCCAAGCCATGGGTGGAGATTCAGTTGACTATTGTTCACTATTGTCAGTTAAAACAAGAGAAATACAGAAAGAAAGTTGAGGAAAGAAAGATGGAGGAAGCAAAATTAGTTTAGAAAAAACAGGCAGTTGTCAGTGGAAGGTGCGGTATTAACAAGTGGGGAGAACATGTTTTAACACACAAAGGACACAGCAGGTACAGCCAGCAACCAATGAACATTTTAAAAGGAGATCATCATTATTTTCCCCAAGCGTGAGGGTTTGCACCCAGAGGCAGAGGGTTTGGATTTCAAGCTCCCCAAGGAAGAAAGTTTAATGGGAGACAGCTTTGTAGGACCTCCACAGCAGAGCAGCAGAGTTGAACGTGTGCAAAGATGGTGCCCATTTCACGCATATGCCGAAGCAGGGGAGGACTACAACAGAACTGGAAAGCAGCAGATACAAGAGGGGGGACAGCATACCCCCCTCCATATAGCGCAGAGTCACCCGAATATTATGCCCAAGATCACCTGCAGTATCAGGCACAAGCACAACAAATACAACAAACGCAAAAAGGGATGCCACGCCATACACAGCTTATCACAAGGTCACCTTACAGCCTGGCTCAAACAGACCCTCTTAAGGTCTAAAAGGAAAAAAATCCCCCTAAAAATAACTTTAGACAAGATGTCCACTTTCTAAATACAAGGTTCAGAATTGTGTGCACCTTATGGACTCTATTATTTGGGACTCTTTTTCCATCTTTTTTACTTACCTACAGTTTTCACATGGAATGACAAATCTGCATGAAGTAATGCATTTGTAGTTGGAAACTCCTTTTTTCTTTCCCTCCGCTATATGTGAAAATAATGAACACTGTTGGGATTTCATTGGTACATGTACATTTAGCATGGAGTAATGCTTGTACGTGCCTGGTTTGGGTATTCATGTACTTAGGTAACTCACCCTTGCATGTATAAATAATTTAGTTTGTTGGAATTATACGGATACTTGCACCTCTTTGTTGAACGTGAGACAACCTTTTTCCTGTTATATGAAGCCTCACGGGTTTTGATGTACATTTGCCCACAGAACTTTTTTAACTTTTATGTATGTCTTTAAAAATGAATGTGTCCACTACCAGTAAAACAAATTGTAACTCACTCTGAGTGCCTATACTGCATCTTTTACACAGCTTTGCACAACTTGACAGTAAATAGTATGCTGCCAGTGTGCCATTTATGTAAATAAATTTGCATTTTGAATAGGTGTGCAACCAAATAGCATCCCCACAGGCAGGACCCCCCCTCGTTTCTTGTATAACGCCATACACAGCAAGCACCGAAGCACACACAGCAAGCCCTATACAGATATGGCAAACACCAATGCCGACGCAGGGACCAGCACAACAGAACACAGTGACATCGTGGTATGCAAAAATATTATCACAGGCACGCACACCTAGGATAGGAGGTCTGATACTAGTGGGAGGGAATCCTTTCACTGGCACAGGACTGGGCATGTATTCGAAATAGGACAGCCTACAGAAAGGCTTGATGTGACCATCATATCAACACCAGACACACAAGAGGAACCGAGGGTCAGAGTGACCATAGGTGACAAAAGATTTTCCTTCCTAGTAGATACGGGTGTGACTTGATACTAAGTTAGTGAAGGAATGTTCCTAATGTCAGGCACTGCCATGAACCACAGTGCCTTTTTTGTAAGAAAACTGAAGGGGCCTCATTCCGAGTTTGGAGGTAACCACGCCGCTATTTGCGGCATGGCTGCCTCCAAACTCGTTCCGATTATGCCCTGGTGAATGAAGCAATTACCGGTCCATTCCAAGGTTGGCGGGACCAGTAATTCCCCATTCACCAGGGCCCTTCCCCATTCCCATTTGAGCCCCCATAGGACTCAATGGGAATGGGGAAGACGCTAATAACGGTACCATAAATTACGGTACCGTTATTAGCTCTAAAGTCCCTTTGCGGGTCCCGTCCTTAACGCTCGCTAAAAGCAGGCGTTAAGGAAGGACCCGCAAAGGGAACTTGTAGTGGGGCGTTAAGGGTTTAACGGCACCGGTCTCGTTACTGGTGACCGTTAACCCTTACCGCCCTACTTGTAATGAGGCCCAAGGTGTTTCACCTGTTAGTCCCCGAGATCTGACATTCAGGAGGCCAGGAAACGGCCATTGCATTTGGATGCAATTCATGGGGGTGGACCAGTGCGGGAGAATCACCTGGGAGAGGGATCTCCTGTTAATATAGCTGACAGTCAAGTAGGCACATGAGAAGCCATGTGCAGCCATTTCTTGGGCACTAACTATGGTGCTTTTTTGCAGCGTTATTCTGCTACCACAAGACAACCAAAGTCTGGGAGCTGCAGGAGCAACAGGGAACACGCCTATCAGCAGAAACCAGAGCTAAGTGTTTATCTGTTAGGTGCTTACCTAAATGCATTATGTACTGTGTGCTCACCAGGGAATTGCTTGAATGTGTGTAAGGTAGTGGGTGCAGGTTGTTTGCAATATTGTGCATTGGTTAGGACTTTCCTAAACCCCCTTTACCTGGCCATTCTTTTTTTTTAAATAAAAGTTACTTTCACTTAACTCAAAACTGTCTGTTCTTTACTTGTAGTCTTTGAATCCACTATCCCTTTTCCTTAGCAGTTATTAATGAGTAATTTCAGACTCTTGGCGACCAGACCATAGTCATTCAGTGGTCGTACGGTTCCGAAAGGCATACAATGTTTTTTGAACACGTTACTCTGAGCCGATGTTGTGCTATACGCTTGCGGTCAGGTAGAGCGTCCATTTATTGAATGCAGTCTATATTTTCTAAATTGGGAATCTGCATGCGTGTAGAAATGCTGAATTAGCAGCAGGATCAAAGAGGTCAACTTCCCGCAGTCTCCTGCTAACTGCAGCACACGCCACCAATTTCAAGTTTGAATTCTTACCGCTTTCCCATCGCTTTCCCAACACGTCGAGATGATTGAAACTCCTTCTTCACGATCTTACACAACTTCTCACATCCATGTCTCTGTACACCGACTGACCACGACAGACCACTGGTGAACCACTTGGATCTGCGCGTGCTACGCGCTGCAAATGAGCCTTTGTAGCTTCTGACACCTCACTGCAGTCAGTGGCTCCTCCCCATCAAGGACACAAAAAAATGTTTTCTAGCCAACGACAGACCACTGGTGAACCGCTTGGCTCCGCGCGTGCTCCGTGCTGCAAATGGGCCTTTGTACCTGTCGACACCTCGCTGCAGTCAGTGGCTCCTCCTCATTAAGGACACAAAAAAAATACTCCAGCCCACGACAGACTACTTGTGAACCACTTGGCTCTGCATGCGCTCCGTGCTGCAAATGATCCTTTGTAGATCTGACACCTCGCTGCAGTCAGTGATTCCTCCACATCAAGGACACAAAGAAAATACTCCAGCCCATGACAGACCACTTGTCAACCACTTGGCCATTCAATCTCCTACATCCTCTTCCCGGTTACCCTGAAAACCCCATACCTATCTAACCATCAAGACCCTAAACCTACCTTCCCTCCTGGGGTTGCGGTGGCCTGTGTAAGCTTAGACTTGCAGGTCCCAAAACCACAGAGGAGGTAGATTGGTTTGTGCCACTCCTGTGGCTCTGAGCAGTGGGCCCTCTCAGCGAAGGGGTTCTCCTTCTGCTCCAATGCTCACAATTTCCTTTACAGAATTGACAATTTACTGGTGCCCGCCACAAATAGATACAGGGTCACAGGGACCACCTTTTTGCCAAGGGATATCTCAGCCCACTCCCCCCATGGTCATCACAGTAGAAGAGAAGGGGAACAGGCTTAGAAGGGGTTGGAGAGTAAATGCATACTAGCTATGTAACCCAGAGATAGCGCAGCAGATATCCCAGGCTTCCGAGGAGTATTATGTGCTCAATGAGGGCTCATTAGATAGCTGATCGGTGCTGTGGGAGGCGTATAAGGGGTGATGCGAGTGGAGGTATCATCGACGGTGGGGCACCACAAATGGCTTAGGAAACTCCAGATGGTGGAGCAGGAGTAGGAGGCGAAAGAGGCTGAGGCTGAACACCCGATGGAGGAGGGTAGAAAGACGATGCTGAAAAGTAGTCTCCAACTCTGCACATTGGCGAAGGATGAGGCCAGGGCGGCCTTCTAGGATAAAAAGGCCAGAATATACAAGATAGGGGATAAATGTGGGGGGATGTTGGCCTGGCTGGAGAGGAGGGACAAAGAGAGTTGCTCGGTCAGAGAAATCAGGACCAAGACAGGAAGTATCCTGACTCAGACGGAGGACATTGAAGAGGCCTTCACACAATAATATCCAAACCTTGTATAGTGAATGGGGGGCAAAGGGGAGGAGGAGATGGTGGCTTACTTAGAGGCTATAGAGCTGCACGTGATGGCGGAGGAGGAGAGACGGGCACTGGAATCGGAGTCCTCTGAGGAGGAGGACATTCATGTAGTGATCAGGCAGCTGCAATCGGGCAAGAACCCGGACCCAACAGTTTTCCCGTAGACATCTGGAAGGCGGCAGGACAAAAGGTAAGGGAGGCAATGGGGGAAGTTTTGGGACAGCCGGGAGAGTGGGCAACTGCCAAGGGACCTACGACAGGCCACAATAGTGGTCATTCATGAGAAAAGGAAGTCCCCAGAGTGCTGCGGTGCACATAGACTCATTATCTCCCTATTGAATGGGGAAACCAAAATATTGGCAAAGATACTGGCTAATAGGCTCCTGGGGATCTTGAGCAGGTTCATCCATGGTGATCAGTGCGGCTTTCTGCCAGGTAGGGCTACAAGGATGAACTTACACAGGGTGCAGAACGCTTTAGGCGTGGCAGCCACCCTGTAGGGGCCTCATGCCCTGGTGGCCCTAGATTCAGAAAAAGCCTTTGTCTCGTTCCGGTTGGGGTTGTTAGGGGTGGTTTTGAACAAGATGGGTTTTGGCCCTAACTTCCACAGCTGGCTGAAAATGCTCTGCGTGGGTCCCACAGCGAGAATTAGAGTGAGTGAGGTATGCTGCAGGAATTCCCACTGCAGAGGGGCATGAGACAGGGGTGCCTGCTTTCACCACTACTGTTCCTAATGCGGTGAAGCCACTAGCTGCCAAGATTTGGGGTGACCGCACGATTTGGAATTCGGGTGGCCAGGTGGTAGGGAGGACCGAGTATCCCTCAACGCGGGCGAGATACTAATATATCTTGCCGAACCGAGGGCTTCCAGCTAGTTGGTGATGGATTTGATCTTGGAATTTGGGGGTTACAGCGGCCTGCGGGTCAACTGGGACAAGTTGTGATGGGAGGGATGAAGGCTGCACCATTGGGGTGGCCCTTGAGGGTGGCACATGGGATGATTAAGTAATTATTTGGGGATCACTATAGCCACGGATGATCGAACTTTCCCCCAGACCAACCTAGACCCAGTATTGGTTAGGGACAAGGCTGAAGTCCAGCACTGGAACACCGTCTCAGTGTTGCTGTTGGGGTGTGATAACTTTTTAAAGATGCTGACACTCCTGAGGCTCCTCTGTCCTTCAGAACATGCCGGTGAGAATCCCATTAAGGGTTTTCCAGGTCATCGAGGGGTTGCAGAGGGAAGCGATCTGAGGTAAAAAGATTCTGAGAGTCATGCTGTCTACACTGGTCACGTCGATGTGGGAAGGGGAACTGGGGCTCCCGGACGTCAGGGAATATTATTGGGTCTCCCAGCTGGTCACTGTAAATGAGTGGGTGTACGGGGACCAAGGGGCCTCCCATATCCATCTGGAAAAGCTCATAATGGGGAACTGCCTGCCGGCACTATGGCTATATGGACATCCACAAAAGGCTGCCCTGCCACCACCGAGCCGCTGCAATATCGATGCGTGGTCAGCGGCCCCCAAAGGGATGGTATGGGGTGGGATGATGATGTAGGAGGCATACATTTGGGGGAACAGAGACCCTCCTGAAGGGGGGAAGTTAGGATACCAATCCAGATGGGTTGCAGCAGGGGTGCAATTAATGAAGCACATTATAGAGCACGAACACCCAGCCCCCTTTGACCATTTACAGGCTACTCATGGGATGGGCAATACCGACTGCTTTACTTACACACGGTTGCAAAACGCCATGAGCCACCACTGCAGGGCAAATTTGGAACTTGCCGAGCATTCCCCACTGGAGACAAACCTGCTGGATGCAAGGCTACCCGGAAAGGTGGTCCTGACTCTCTACCAGTTGATCAATAATTTTGCTACTCCCCTCCTGAACAAACTGAAGGAACACAGGGAAAGGGATCTGGGGTCATCGAAGAGGAAAACTGAGTGGGGGTGCTGGGCTCGGCAAGGGAGGCTGTGGTATCCAGCAAGCTGCAGCTCATTCAGTTCAAAGTTCTACACAGGGTATAGTACACCAGGTTTAGACTATACAAGATGGGAAGAGTAATGGACCCCAGGAAGAGCAGAGGGGGGCACTTTCATTCACACCATGTAGGCCTACCCAGGGATACAGCACTTTTGGTGGAGATGCGGGAAGCTGTGACCGGGGTTCTGGAAGAACCAGTGCCGGATTGCCCTCGGTTTTATTTGCTTCATGTATGGGGCGACTCAGACTTCTCTTCTTAGGAACTATGTTTGATAAAGATGGCACAGATTATTATTATTATTTGTTTATTTTTACTGCTCCAAAACACGCAGCAATCAGGGCCCACAACAGACAACATCATTAGTTACAGCTAGTAGTAATGAGTTAGATTACTCAAACAGAGCTGTTTTAAGATTTCTACGGAAAGTGCTGTAGCTTTCTTCAGATGGCATAGATGTTGTCAGCTTGTTCCAGCTACTAGCTGCTTTAATCCGGAACGATCTACCCTTTCCTCTGGCTCATTTAATTTGTGGTACAACGAGGAGGTGTGCATCACTTGAGTGAGTTACCAACAGTTTACCAACGTGTATCCCAGGGTGTCCACTAAGATATGAACTAGGGTTAACATCCCTACATGGTATGCTCCAATGGTGCTTATGTGCCCTATTCAGAAAGTGTTTATTGGGACTCAACTCTAATATGTTGCTGAAAGTTATAGCCAAATATTCGCTTGTATCGACTTATAACTATCCAACCACAAAAAGAGCACAATTCACTACAATATTAGCTGATGCTGATATTACCTTTGAACTCCTGATATCCAATCCTGACTAAGCCAAAACCAAACTTTATCAAGCAGACTGGATAGCTACACAGAGAAGTTGCAATCAATATAGAGATTTCAAAAATAATACCTTTTCAGACAAGCGACTTTATACTGTTGAGCCATATGTCCTCAAGTATCCATCCTTAACATACAGATTAGCTACATTGAGGTTTCGTTTGAATATCTGGCCATCTAGAGAAATCTTTGAAAAACAAGCTCTTATTAGAAAACAAGATAATTTTTGTTTATTTTGTCAAAGAATAGTATATAAATAAACTTTGAAACACATCTTAACCGAATGTTTGGCTTTAACATCGCAGAGAGTTAAATTTTTCTGTAAGCAAATTGGTTATTTTCAAACCTTTTTACAAGTATGGTCAATAGTGATGATCTGAAAACCAAAAGTAGACGAAATGTGTGTATATTTGGTTGTAGTTTTTCGTCCCTTGTTCTGGCGGGTCCTTTATGATACCTTGAGAATTTTGAATTTTATCACAAGCCAGTTGGACTTTATCGTGAAAGGCTTTTTGCACCTTTTCACAGTCATCCTTATTTGGGTTAATGACTTGAATAAGGGCGGTAGGCTTTTCTCAAATTTTATAAAGTTCAAAGAGTTTTTTTGTATTGTTTCTCGCAAGGTCAATTTGAGCATCACAGTCATTTTTTTTGGCCTCAAGGATCTTTGTTTTATATATTCTTACTTTGGATTTCCATTTGTCTTTATTTTCGGCACTCTGGTTTTTTGGCCATAAGTGCTCGGCTTGTCTTGTTTGAGGATCTTTAATGCTGGGGTAAATCAGTCTTGTTGATTTGGGTAGTCCCTGATTATTTTGCTTTTTAATGGTGCTTTGTTATCTAGAAGTACAGTGATATGTTGATTGTAAATTCCTACCAAGTGGTCTGGGGGGCCTGAGCCTGTCCATTTAGTCATAATATTTTGCATGCAAATTTCTAGGTCTTTTGCCTCAAGTTTGTTATAATTTCTGTTGCTGACCTTCTTAGGATGTTCGCGAAAGAGTTTGGTCTGATGTATGGGCAGACCAAGAATACATTCTACTTTGCAGTGGTCTGACCAGATACAAGGGTTTGTGGTAAGATCACATAAGGGGATATTTCGGGTTGCCACCCAATCCAGTATATGACCTCCTGTATGAGTTGGTTTCACATTGAGAATTGTAATACCTGCATTTGATAGTTGTTGCTCCAGCTCAAGGGCTTCTTTGTCCTTGGCATCCCCTTTCCACCTGTTTAGGTTTTCAATTAATATGGTGGAGGTGTTTTGACAGTTGGAGGGGTTTAGTAAATGGCTTAAGTATTCATTAAATGACTGATGGTGGCCAAGAGAGACATAGCAGCAAACTGGGGAAGTGTGGTGACCCCGGGGGTCTCCATTTGGCCACAGGAAATGGACTAGTGTTGTGATCTAGAAAGGCGGGGGGTATAACGACAGGGGGAGCCCCCAGAAACATGAGCGAATTGGGGGAAATGCAGGAGATTAATGGATGATGAGGTGAGGTTGGTGAGGGGTAGGCTCCATACGATTGTGGGTGGAGGGTTGGAGTATCTCTGGAAGTTGTCTGGTACCTTTTATGTTTGAAAATTCAATACAAACGGTTTATTTAAAAAAAAGTCAACAAGAGAGGGTAGTAACCAGAGAAGAAAATACAAGCCACTATTGTCAAAGCCAAAAGACAACCATACCAAGACAATTTGTAAAGAACCAGTATTGCCCAAGCCAAAAGAAGGCAATTGGGAATTTCAGTGTTTGTAAAAGCTATTTCCCATATTTAAAGGAAGTCATGAGAGGAAATGGCTTAAACCCACAATGCTAAAGCCAAAGAAGGGTGAAAGTGAGAAAGAATCCTTATCACCATTTGACAATGGCAAAGTATGGAAACAAGAGTGGCAGGAAGGCTGCCCTTTGGATGAAAGGTATTCAGGAGGAGTGGAGCCTAGCCTGTACTGGGAGTGGAAATCACAAATGTGTAACATACAGCACCAGTGTAGTTCTTATTTCCCCTAAATACATTCTTAATGTTGAAGTTGTGGAGCAAAAGACATTGCTAGCCTGTTTGAAGTTAACCCTTAACACAGAAATACATGCAGTTAGTTGATTCTGGCCTGGTTGGGGTGTACGCCATGTCAGAGAACTTTGCAGCATTTTGTTCTGTTCTGGCAGGAGAGTACACCAGAACAGAGAACTTTGCAGTAAATGGCCTGGCAGGCGAGTGGTCCAGGTGGAAGCCATTGAAGTACTGTGGTGTTGTTACAGATCTTGAAGAAGTTGAAGAACCACAAAAGTGTTTTTGTGGATTAATGCAGAATCATCCTGACAAATTAATATCACTGCGTGTGAACTGCTGCAGAATTATTTCCAACAAGTGGTTTTATGAACTGGTTCAGAAATATCCTAAAAAAGCCATTTTTGTTGAAACTAAAGAAGTACAGAAATATTCTTTGCTGATTACAAGATGGTGTTTCAAGATCTTTTTTTACAAGTAAAAAAGAGGAAAACTTTGATGAACACTTGTGAACTGTTGATTGAATTCAAGTTGGAATTGTGTGTTATCCAGTTGGAACAAAAAGTGGAACTTTTGTTATGAAACAGAATTTCTGTATCCTTTGGAACTATTGAACAAAATCCTGCTTGAATTTGGGGAAGGGGAATTCACTCAGATTATAAGGAGAAACAGTTATCATAATGTGACATTAACTGTTATATTTGTTGTTTTTGAACTGCCATATATTCCCTTGTTGGGTTGGTGTATGTACAAGGAAGAGTGAAAAAACCTTTTGTTAGAGTGTTTCCTTTAGTTTATTTTAGGCACGGAATTCCTCATCAGGGTAGGGGTAGTAAGGTGTTTATCCAACTTTTTGAGTTAATAAAATTGTATCTTTTCCAAAACCTTCACAAAGTTGTCTGCCTCAAATTTCTGACCCTTCATATATGGTGTCAGTTGTGGGATGTTAATCAATTGACGCAAATTGGGAAACCCTAAAAATCAGAGAAACTTAGCAAAAGAGTCTCTACACCTACTGTAACTACTGAGCAGTACATAGGCTTTGATGTATATAGTAGCAGAGGATAATTAATTAAACCAGGAGACAGGGCCTTGATCCCTTACAGACTTAATCCTCATTCCTCCGAAGGGTACTTATATCAGACTTGCACCTAAGTCAGGCCTAGCCTGGTGCTATGGCTTAGTAGCTGGGCGCAGCAGTACAGGATATGCGAGGCTTAAGTACAGTTACGAAATACATACAGAGTAAAGTATAGGCAGTTAATTACAGTATAAACAGTCAATTACAGATTATGGGCCTCATCACGAGTTTGGCGGTAACCCTTAAATCCGGCGGTCGTGCTATTACCGCCGGATTTAAGGGTCTGCCAAATCAGGGCTTTGGCATATTTCTCCCTAGCTCTGAGCTGGGGGGAAATCCGCCATAAATTTGCGCTATTACCGCCGGCGGGAAAACCGCATGAAAGAGCGTGAAAATTCCCCATTTTGCCCAATGGGGTATGGGGCATTCCTGAATGGGCTCAGTGGGGAATGTGGAATTCCATTACGGCCAAACCCGTGATCCGGCGCTAATAGCGCAGGGGGGTTTGGCGGCATGGCTACCGCCCAACTCGTGATGAGGCCCTATGTGTGAGCAAGCTGCATAATATGTACAAGATATATACAAATACAAGGCGGACAGCAAAGCCATGCACAGGAGGGACAAATGCAATAACCTGTCCGGGGGAGAGGAGTGAGGATGTGCTCAAAGGGTATTGCAGGAGTGATTGACCCGGACTACAGAGGAGATGCTAAAATACTAATGCAAAATAATGGTAAGAAAGCACACCAAATTAAGGCCAGAGAACGGATTTGCTGATACAATACTGGAGAAGGATATGTTTCTAAAACCAAACGAAATTGAAAATAGTCACCAGACTGAAAGAGGAGCTCAAGGTTTTGGTGAAGCAGACCTCAAACCAGTGGTAAAGCTCAACACAGAGGGAGAAGAAATCATTCCTGATCTGGCTTTTGCACAGCGTAATTATCCATTGTTAGCAGAACCCCTTAATCAGATAATAAGTGAGGAAGAAGAAAGGAGAAAGAACAGAACCTTTTTTTCTGAAACCAAGACAATTATATAGGGGAGATGTGGATCCATCAGGTACACCTAGAATCCCCCCATTCCCAAAAGTTATAGAAATATTGTATTCTAAATGGCTCATGCCTATCTAACAGGGGGCATTTGGGAACTGCAAAGACCCAAGCGCAAATTGTAAATAGATTGTATGACCAGGAATTTATGCTGATATAAAGAATTTTGTAAACATGTGTGCATTGTTTAAAAAACTTGTACTTGAATACCTCTTCCCGTTCTGTTACAACTTTTACTTTTTATAAAGGTTCCCTTTTCTAGAATCAGGATGGACATAGTTGGACCATTAGAAACATAAAAATTAGGTAACAAATACATATTGGTAATTTGGGACTATGCAACCTGGTACCATGCAGCCTTTCCATTACAAAACAATACGATTTTGAAACACTTACTCCCTTTACTTTAAAGAATTGGGTTTCCTAAAGAAATTCTGACTGACCAATGGTCCATTTTTATGAGTAAACCCATGGACAAGGTGAAAGATATTTTTCAGATTAAGACCTTATGTACCTCCATTTACCATCCCCAGACAGATGGATTAGTAAAGAGATTTAACCAAACACTGAAACACACATCTTAAAGAAATTAGTAGAAGCAGATGGGAAAAATTGAGATATCATGATACCATGGGCCCTATTTGCTATATGGAAAACTCATCAACTGGAGTTTCCCCCCTTTAAATTATTTATATGGGAGAAAGCCCAGAGATGTATTATATATGCTGAGGGAGACCTGGGAAGAAAGGGCTCCTATTCCATTAGCACAAAGTCTAAAAGAACATATGAAGGCAGTTTGTGTAGTACAGACCAATATGGCCCCGAGCACAGGAACAGCAGCACAAATGTTATAACAAGAGCGCAGTGATGAGATCCTTCTCGATAGGACAGAAAGTATTGGTTCTGCTCGCATCATCTGAAAATCAGATGCTTTCTAGGTGGCATGGACCCTATGAAATTCTAGAACAAATGAGACTGTTTAATTATAAAGTTTCTCAACCTGACAGAAAAATATAAACCCTAAACCCATATATACTATATCAATTTAATTCAATGATGGACGGAAGATCCATTGGAAAATACTTCACTCATTTTAACAAGCTTGCTGTCTGAAGAAAGTGAATTCTAACCAGTTAATGTCTACTGACGTATCCAAGAATCATAAACAATATTTATTAGACCTTTTAATGCAATTCCCTGATGTGTTTAGGACTGAACCAGGAAGAGTAAAAGGAGTATACCATTATATACACCCCCCTGCCCCTGAACAGGTAGTTCACCATAGACTGAATAGAATCTGTGAAAGCAAAAAGCACATGATCCAAGATCAAACAGAGGCAGTGCAATGGCACCTGGAACGTTGCAAGTGCTGGATGGGATTACCAGAATAACTGATCGCAGGCCCAATAAACCAGACAGACTCAAAGAATCTGGCAAAATATGACTTTATTATCAGCTCAATAAAGTAGGGAAACCTGGCGAGCAAATGAAATCACAGCTCACACACTCTCGACACATTTCATTTACACAAAAGGCTTTATACCTCGATGTATGTCAGCTATGACGTCATCCTGCGTGGCAAACAGTAAAAACCTATCGGGCGAAGAGATTGGTTAAGGGAAGATATATACCTATAGTCTGCAAAGATGTTAGTAACATCATTGGCTGGACCTTATCTGGTAGGCACACCTTGAACTACCTCTAACAATGTAAAATTCATATAATAGCAGAATAACTGCACAACGGATTGCTTCTGCAACAATGTATAGTCCATCACTACACAGGCCCTCATGATTGGTTGGCACTGTCCTCCAACCTTTGACATTCGGCTTGTTAGCAGCACATAAGCAAAACAAAAAACCCAGGGGCGAGGTACCAAGTCAGACAACTGCCCACTTGGCTAATTAGCCTACCATCTCCCATCCATTAGGACCTAATCCAAGGCTTCTTCTTTGTAGTTGACTTTGCAAACTGTTCCCTTCAAAGGAACTTTAAAGGGAGTGAAGATACATTTCTATCTTCGTCTGAAGCCTTATGAATAGGCCTTGTTTTCTGTTCTTACACCATGTGTGAGGAGACCATGATTTTATCCACTCTGTCCTTCAATCTAGTGCTATTTAATTCAGTTATATTAGATGTTATTACTCTCTTCGGCCTCTGGAGACTTGGTTTCTCCATCTTCAGTATGCTTTCTGCATCATTGATTGTACAATACTTGGCATTCGCAAATGTTGACTCCTTTACTTAATCTAACAGAAGTAAGTCCTGCGTGCATGACTTATCCACTTTGACTCCTTTTATGCCTTTCAGTTGCCTCTTGCTGCGGTATCCCTGATCTTAAGCCAAACAAATGTTCTTTGTTTTTGCACGAATTTGTATTCCATTGCCTGTCAGCTCTGGAGCTTTGGTTTTTCTCCATGAGGCTTCTTGCTTACTATTATACGAAACCAACTTCTATTTTCTCAACATGGCTGTTTAACTCGCTTTATATGTCCAACATTTAGCAAGCTTATACATGTCTCATCTACCTTGCATTTCTGTGTATATACAATTACTGCATCTCTTCTCACTTATCTTCTCAGCATATATAATTTCTCTGTATCCGTATGCATGTTCACTTTGTCACTTTAGTCACATTTTTATTCTTTAAGTATTCATATATTGTTTCAGTGTGTCCTCGTTTCTTCTCTTCATGATGTCACTTTACACCTGTCAGACTTTACTTACAGTTCTTCTATGTCCAGTGGTGTCTGCAGACTTCCTTCTACTGCATCAGTCTGACGGTAAGTTCGGTACGGTTGTCTGAATGCATAACGTCTCTCATATCTTTAATGAGTAGTGGCATGATACCCGGTGTCAGGCACAGTGTCTTCTTATTATTATTCTAGTATGACGGAGGTCAGGGGGTAGGGTCTTATGATGTACACATCTGCCTCTCTACATTACCCCCTCTGGTTGATTCCTTGACCACCTCCTCAACTTTCTTCACCTTTTCTCCACAGAATGTTTTTTTCTGTACACATGTGTTACTAGGCGCGACAAGACAAGGGAGGGTACCGAGGGAGTACTAGACAAATGATCTTACTAGGCCTTGTGTCTTTCAGATTGAGCAAGTGCAGTAACACAAAGTGCAGGGGAAAGGGACGGGGGAAGTGCAAGGGGGGAGTGCAATCAGGGCAGCATTGCTCTGAGTACATGCAGGCAGGAAAGCATGGCTCTGGGTAGTGCAAGGTGCAAGGAGACAGGGAATTGTAGAGTTTACAATTACAGCCCCTAGTGCATGGCAGGCCCGTAGGCAGTGCAGGGAGGCCAGTCAAGAGGAGCCAGGTACCCAGTGAGACTCCGAGGGTAACCAAGCAACCAGTCGGTGCAACAGACAGGTAGGTCAGCAGGGAGGGAGGGGCAGAAAGCAGAGGAGAAAAGGAAGGTTTTGAGCTGCTTCCAGAACTTCAGGTGGTCCGGCTCAAGTTTGAGATGGACAAGAACACTGTTCCAGAGGGAAACACCTGCAGAGGAAAGTGATCTAACCCCTACTCTTCTGCGTCTGACCCTCAGAGAGTTGGAGGCAGCAGAACGAAGGGCTCAAGAACGAAGGTATTTAGAAAGAGAGAGTTGAATGTAGTGCGGGCCCCAGCCCCAAAAAGCCTTGTGGACAATGCAGAAGGCCTTGAACTTGATCCTTGCAGCAACCGGGAGCCAGTGGAAAGATTTCAGGGTGGGGGAGATATGGTCACTGGGCTTGAGGTCGAGGATACGTCTTGCAGTCTTGTTTCGAAATTTTGACTGCACACCAACCAAGACTCTGGAGACAATGTGCTTCTGGGAGAAAGTGAGAAAAGGAAGAGTACCTCTGAGGAGGTGAAGCTGGTAGTGTGATGTGAGTAGAGAAGGAGAGAGAGGAGTCGAAGATGACACCCAGGTGTTTTGCCTTACAGGAAGGCAAAGGAAGAGGGCCCATGGATGGCAGCCAGAGTGAGAGAAGGAAAGCGAGAGCAGGGGTCCCGATGAGGAGGATCTCTGTCTTACTGGCATTAAGACATAGATCGTTGGAGGCACACCAATCCTGAATCGTGGATAGACAGTCTGGAATGTGCGAGAGAGGAGAGGATGCTGTAGGGAGCCGATTAGAGAGCTGCGTGTGATCCGCATAACACTGAAAGGTAGAGCAGAAGGTGGAGATTAGGTGGGCCAGAGGGGCCACATAGAGATTGAAGAGCCAGGATGAGAGGTTAGAGCCCTGGGGAATAACACATGTGGAGAGAGAGAGGTGGTGGGGAGAAAAGACCCAAGTTGTACCTGGGAGGGTCAGTCCAGGAGGGAAGAGATCACCCACTCCAGGGCCTGATCCGTGATGCCCAGGAAAGAAGTGATAGAGATCGAGCGATAGTTAGCTGGACAAATAAGATCGGCAGAAGGCTTTTTAAGGAGGGGGTGCACAATGGAGTGCTTGAGGAGAGAGGGGAAAGCACCAGTGTCAAAAGAGGCTGGAGCAATGGTGGCAATGTGGTCCTTGATGGTTCTGTAGGAGCAGGGGAGCACCTGTTTGGACAACACTTTCATAGATCGGACTTGTCTAGAAACATCATCAGGTGTTATCAGAGAGAAAGAGGAGAAAGGAGGAGGCGAGGCAGCCAGTGGGGGGCCGAGAGGGTAGCGGAAGAGAAAGAGGAGAGCAAGGACAGGATGTCCTGCATTTTAGTAGTGAAGTGAGAAACCAGGGTCGTACAGAGGGCCTGGGAGGAAACAGGAGAGGTGGAGACTGCAGCAGGATTGGCCAGCTCCTTGCAGATTTTAAAGAGTTTGACCATGTTGTTAGAGGCCACAGAGATGCAGGCATGGATGTGGAGTCTCTTGGACAGGACAGATAGTCTGTATTGCCTTTGGAGCAGGCGGCAGGCCAGTTCTTTCAAAGGATGCACTCAAAGCCCTGCACTTCCTCTCAGCCACCCTGCATTTGTGTTTCAGGGCGGCGAGGTCAGAGTCATAACAAGAGATGCATTTGGAGTTAGGCTTCAGACATATTCTCATGGCAGTGGTAAGGATGTCCAGAATGTTGGAAATGGCAAGATGCAGATTATAAAGGGCTGTGTAACGGTGCGAGTCAGCCACAGGAGTAGGAGGAGCAGAGAAGGTGTAGGCAAAGGCATCAACTGACACGCTTAATGGGCCGAATGACCGAGAAGGTAGGTGGCAGTGATTGGGTGGGCTTTGCCTGGGGGACAGAGAGTGTCAGGTGAGAGGAAAGAAGAAAGTGGAAAGTGGTCAGTCCAAGTGAGAGGAGTGGTGATAGGATTAGAGACAGCAATGTCTGAGGAGATGAGAACATTCAAGGTGTGTCGGACCATAGGGTAGAATGGAAAGAATGATAGAGTTGCAGAGGGTGCAGAGGAGCCCTGTGGAGGGATCAGAAGCATCCAGGTGGATGTTAAGGTCTCCGAGGAGGAGAAGTTGAGAGGTAGAGGCAAGGAAAGATGTCGAGAGGTCAGTCCACTCTGAGAGGAAGAGGGCAACCTGGCCAGGTAGCCTACATATGGTGGCCACAGTCAGAGAGATGCCAGGAGAGATAAAGATCCTGCAGACAAGGCATTCAAAGGAGGAGTAGGTCTGTGTAGAAATGAGAGAGGCAGGGACCCACTCTGGAAAGATGAAAGCTACTTTCTTTGGGTCGTTTCGTTCTGGGCACAGAGTGGATCTTGTAGCCATCAGAAAGGGGAGTGTCAAAACCTGTGACAGAGGTGTCCATGAACCATGTCTCAGTGAGAGCGAGGACATCCAGGTCAAGCTCTTCGAGGAGGTGGCAGATGTCAGAGGAGTGTTTGACAGTGGAGTGAGGGTTGAGAGTGGCAATGTGGAGCAAAGTTACCACATTTGAAAGATTTCCAGGGAGGGCTTGAACTGCACCCAGCGGAAGTGGTAGAGGTGCCAAAGAATGGGCAGAGGTTAAAGCAGGTGGTGACAAGGTAGCCAGAGAATAGGAGGATGGTGCCAGAGAGGAGGCAGAGGAAGGAGGTGGCAGAGGGACCAGAGAGGTGCTAGTAGGAGTAGTGGGAGGAGGAAGGAAGTTGATAAGACAAAGGAGACACCTATCAAAAAGGAGGAGATTGAACTGAGGGATCTGGACCAAGACAGGGCCATTCAGGTAGACATTAATGATGGTCTTGAATGAATGCAAGAGGGCCAATGGGACCTCCCACCAAGTGCCACCATTAATGGGAGAGGAGGAGATAGGAGGGAGAGTCGAGACCATATGAGGGAGCCATAGGTCCGGTGAGGGAACGACAAAGAGGATGTTGTGAGAGTCTGTCTGGAGGAATCACTGATGTAGGTATCAGCGATAGGGAGGCCAGGGTTGGCAACCAGAATGTCCCTCTTGAAATTCTTCCTTGCAGACTTAGTGAGTGGGATAGTATAGGAGATGGAGTAGCAGAGAAGAAGAGAGAAACAGAGAGCACCGTAGAGGGTGCAAAGCAGAAAAGTGGGAGGAGAAGGGTGCAAGAGAAGAGGGAGAGACGCATCACCCACACCACACAACGCAGAATACAGGGACGGGTTCCAACAATAGGGAAGACACAATAAGGAAAACACAGAAGGAGAAAACAAGTGATTCACAAGAGTACAACGGCATCCCTTGCGGGGGGGACCTAGAGAGTGGGAGAGAGCTAACAGTACCACAGTTACCATATTGCAAAACAGCCAAATTCAACTTTCCTAAAAAGAGGGAAAAGGCCCAGTTTTTAACACAACAGCAATACAAAACATAAAGATCCAATTTACTTCATCACCCCCCTCAGGTCACCTATATTTTTTATGTGCTCGTCCACACTCCAGGTCATATAGCATCACCTCTCAGCGGGTGAACAGTACACACAACGTCCCACATAGTTCTTAGGATTCTTGGGATAGCAGAACTTTGTTCATCAGGATGCCAGAGGGATTTCATTCAGATGCTCACGGGTGGTGTTTTCGGTCTGTTTGTGCTCATCAGTAACAGCATTCACATCGATCATTATCTTCATTCCAATAGCTTTCTTTGCTGTCTTCTTGCATAATTATTCTCATAAGACAGAATCCAGCAACACTAGCACTAGCATTTCTCCCAACATTTTGAAGACATTTGCCATCCAGGTTGGAACCCACGTGAATAGAGCTGAAAATCTTCATCTTCGGTCTCATCTACTTCTTCCACCATTTTCGTACGCAGAGTTGAAAGCATAGTTATTGCCTCTGTCAAGATTCAATTTTCTCCATTGTGGGCAGGTGTGTAGGTACAGTAAGAAAGTTTGGTTACTGCTCTCACACCGCCTTCCATTGCTTTTATTAAGTCCAAGACATACCTGTTCTGAAGGGACATGCGTTTGTTAGCCCTCAATTCTTCTATAATTGCATTAAATCCTTTCATTGGTGTGTTAATTGTGTGTAGCAGCACCCATCTGGTGACTTATAGCCACTTGGCATTTTCTGCAACTTGAAGTCCTGGCAAAAATATGGCTGTAAATATCACTGCCACACTACTGAATATTGTATGCTCATCTGGAATGCCATAGTAGGCTTCTATTGATTTTGCCGAAAAGAAGTTCTCTCTCTTCTGTTGGGTGAGGTTCAGTGACCACTTCTTCCTTTTGTGTGCATCAATTTTCACAGAACTTTCTATGTGGAGATCACTTTGAGGGGCCATTAATGCAGGAACATGTATTATCACTATAGAACATATTCCTCCCCAACATTTAGATAGCTTCATATAAACTTTGGATCCACAGGCCCAATAGCGGTCCATTAGCACAGCAGTTCCTCCCATCATTCCTGGCACATCGATTATTTGCTTGCATCCTTTATTTTCTCCAACTTTGATCAGACCCCTGTTTCTGAAACAAAGTGATCCATTCTTCATGGGCAGTATGGATACAGGTCCTGCTTTATCTTCAACCCATGTTAGTAATTTTGCATACTTGGTCCAGGCCATAAGACATTCGTCATTCACTGTTTGCACTACGTTTACTGGTGCTGTCATAAATAAGTGTGCACTGCATGCCAAAATTCCTGCTTCCCATCCTTTACCGGTGGATACTTGTCCATATACTAATAGCTGAGGTTTCTCCAATCATCCTTGCAATCCTGGTGTTTCCCATGTATCTGCACAGTTCAGTCTCTTTTCTTCAACAATCCTTATCTCTCCTCCAGTCAGGCCATTAAATGAGTACAGGAGAATTCTGCTCTTCCAATCCAGGTCCTTTTCCATCTTCTGTGTCTTTATGTAAGCATCTTTATATGGGAACATTCTCTTTGACATCCATTGTAGGGTTGCCCATTCTCCTTCAAATTGTCCTCTTGTCATGCATGCTGCTAGATGGCTGAGGCACTTCGCTTCATGTATAGGTATTTCTCTCGCTATAAATGTTCTAGCTGCACTCATGACATAAGGGATGAGAGGACATACATAGTAGCTCTCCTCTGATGTTCTCCTCTCCACCTCACTCATGTGCTGGTACCGCATGTTATTTTTTAAATGGGCTGAATTATCAAGGTATGTATTTATATCCTGTTAATCTTCTCCAACATCCCTCTTGACTCGGTTAATTTGTTTGGAAAACTCAGGGAAAATATTGCCTGTGCTTTTTTAGGGATAGAAAGAGATGTCTCATTGTTGGATACTACATTTAAATTAGAAAACATTATTCACAAAATGCTATAAGCATAAGGAAGTAAAGAGAATACATTGTACAAAATGTATCTACAAGAAGTATTGCAAAATAATTAATGTGTTAAGCACTATTCTGTGCAGTAGGCGGTGTTAGGAACCAGATGGTGTCTCACCTGCTAGTCTCCAGGGATCACTCTCTCAGGTGGCGAGGGCATAGCCATTTCCTTTGGATCCACACCCAGGGGGTGGACCAGTGCAGGGTCATCACCTGGGTGAGGGTCTTCAGGTAGTGGGGGTGAGGCAGCCGATAGTGAGACGCAGTATTCCCCCTTATTTTGTGTATCCAACCCATCCTATTTTTTTAGGATCCACTGAAGTCCCAACTACTCCCCCCTTTTTACAGAAACACTGGACTGGACCAAGGAAGAGGGTGGCTGGGAGTAACAACATTAACTTTCACACATCGTACTGGACCTGTCCCGTTAATCGGTCCAGGTGAAGTCAGCACTTGACTCCAGGTGCATACACCTGATACCAATTAGCTCTCCTCACATGAATAAAAGGCAGAACCCAAAGAGCAAGGTGGAACACGAGTACAAGCAGAACTTCTGGGACAAAGGCAACCCTACTGGAGCAGAGCGACAGACCAAGGGGCGAGAGCAGTGGGTAGAAATGCCCAAGAGTTCCCTACTGGAGGTTGTTGCCTCCAACAGGCCGTTGAAAACACATGTAGAAAGCCAGATCCTACAAGGGAAGACTGCAATGTGTTTCAAGGATGCCAGTGACCCTCCAAGGTGAACGGCAGAGTTGGGGAGGTGTGGCCAAGCCTGTGGTACTAACCTTGACTCGTGAAGTGGATATCCCAAAATCAAGAGAGAGACACACACAGCCGGTGAGTTGGCAAGTGACCTGAGAGACAGGTGTGTGTTGAAGTGGAATTAGTAACATGATATCGCAAGTGAAGGCTGCATGCATGTGGATGAGACGTGAGAAAAGGCAGACCTGTGAATGAACTTTGAAGTAAAAAACAGTGGCGAAATCCACAATACTAAGTAACAGAGTGGTCCGGCGAAAGGAAGTAGCCCACCTGAAAGTCTCTGTGAAAGGTACCTTGTTAGAAGCGATAAAGCAAATGAACAGCAAAAGTGAAATAAAGAAGCTTAACACCTGGAGAAGGGGAAAGTGAAAATGGAACTATAAGCTTTGAGTCAAAGTGGTCCTGCAGTGGTCTGAAAAGTAAACCATGCACATTCAAAAGTCTTTGACATCCGAAAGTGGTCCGAGTCCGACAGAGCGAGACCCGACGTGAAATAAGCTTGGGAAGGGAGCCTTCGCTTGCAAGTTTGAACTTTATCGTGAGAGGTCTGAGCCCGGCAGAGGGAGACCTACGAGAAATGTGCAGTGAAAGGTCTGATCCCGACAGAGGGGGACCTTTGTGAACCTTTTGGTTGAACCATTATCTTTGGAAACTAGAGAAAAGAGACTTAAATGTGGAAGGCCAGATGGACCTTGATCCATGTTCTGGAACTGTGTATCATATTGGAATCCGAGCCAGAATGTGTCATCCTGCCAACAGGGACAGCCTTACTTGAGGTCTAACGTGGGGAGGAGAGCTGGTTCAACCACACTTGTTTATTTTGAACACTGATTTTTCCTTTTGCATACATTTCTCCTTTTTATACTTGTTGTACAAGAGATAGGGCAGGTATTTTTTATTTTTTTTTAGCATAGGCCATTTTGTTTTGACAGCAGACTCCACTGCATTATTTGTTATTTGATGGTTGAGACTACTCACATCTTAGTTATAGGGCAAAAATAGGAGTTTATCCAATCCAAAAAATTTCAATAAAGGTTTTGCAAAGCGTACCTATTGTGTCAGTGCCATACAGTTGATACCATGCCTCCCTACAGTGGCCTTCTTACTAGCAATGTGTATGTTAAATACTGGAAGATTCCCATTTTATTTAATTCAATCATTCATTGATAAACCAAACTTTTTATACCAGAATTTGTAATATGATTGCAATGATGATTGCAATGATGATCCTGAAAATAATAGGACTGGTTCTAGGATTTCCCAAAAAAGTGACAATATCAACGTGTCATCTCACTAGAGCTGGATAAGATTGAAGTATGTATACAAAAACAGCATGCAAGAATGTATGCAATGTTATAGGCAACATAAAGTGTTGTGTGCGGTCTTCGTGTTCTGTTCTTCAAAACATTGTCTCTTTAGCCTAACAGGAATAGTTCTGTGAACCCTGCAAACTCTGTTGGTTTCCCTTTAAATTTGGGAATAATTGACAATTCAAATTGTTTTTACTTAATCTGTTCTTTGTTGGTCCTTGGTAGGGAATCTGGTCTGCATGCACGGAACTCCTTATCTTGCTTCACTGTCAGTGGGTGCAGGAGGGGTAAGGGTCTCTTCTTTGTAAAGCTTTAGGTCATTTAAGTGCAGCCAAGCTCTTACTGGTTGGGGTGCTACAGAATTCAGAGTGACCCCCTCTACTTGGTATGGTCCTAAAAAGCGGGGCTTATTCAAAGTGCAAACAAAACTCCTAACAAGCACTTGGTCACAAGGGTACAAACTAGGTGGTTTTCGCAAGTCCATAGGATTAACTATTTGGCTGTCTTCTTCAATCTTCTTTGACCCTTCCCTCCAATGTTTGATCTGTTGGGAAAGAAAGAAACACTAGCGGTCATATTTGTCAAATAATCATGCATCTCATCCCTTAATGTTTTTGCTACACTATGGGCATCAGTTTTTGTTTGAATGGTAGGAGCAAGGGGTCTCTTGCAGCATCCAGTGACTGTGAGGAAGGCATGGCATCAAACGCAGACACTCACACAATGGATGCAAGTTTCAAAAACCCTTATTCAATGTAAAAGTTGTTTGGAAACAGCCTATCTCTAAAATGGGAGTAATATCGTCCATTAAAATAAACTAAATAGTCCACGTTTGTCTAGTCAAAATAAACGCCTCTACTCAGTAAACCAACCTTGCCCTCTTTCTCAAAATGACAACTATGGGCCTCATCATGAGTTGGACGATAACGCTGGTGCTATTAGCCCCGGCGCTAATAGCCCTACCGCCAAACCCCCCGGCGCATCGGGTTTGGTGTAAGGGTTATTGCCCATTCCCCATTGGGCCCATTTGGGAATTCCCCATTTCCCATTGGGCCCATTCGGGAATTCCTCATTCCCCTTTGGGCCCAATGGGGAAAATTCACGCTATTACTGCCGGCGGATTTCCCACCAGCGGTAATCGCGCCGAAAATCGGCAATTTTGCCGCAGATTTCCTCCCAGCTCAGAGCTGGGGGGAAATCCGCCAAAGCCATGATCTGGAGGACCCTTAAATTTGGCGGTAATAGTGCTACCGCCGCATTTAAGGGTTACCGCCAGACTCATGATGAGGCCCGATGTTAAGGGAATAGAAAAGAACAATAGTGTCACCAAAAAGAATTGTCAGAATGGCTTCAGCATTGACTCCCTTCACAGGTTCAAATCTCAGGGACATCAATGGGGGGGCGTAATGGCCCCCAGCTATGCCAACATCTATATGGCTTATCTAGAAGAGACTAAAGTGATCAATAACTCCAGCTGGAAGAATAAACTTACATTTCTGGTCAGATACGTTGACGACCTGTTTGGATCGGGGAGACGGAAAAGAAGCAGATCTTCAAGTATTTTTCAAATTCATGAATTCACTTGCCCCAAGAATTAAGTTTACTCACAAGACGAGCAGGACATCTCTTCAATTTTTAGACGTACCGGTCTATCTCAAACAAGACAAAATACAAACAGTCTTTACTAATAAGACTGACAGGAATAGCTTACTGCTATCATCTAGCTTTCATCCGAAAAACACCATTGAAAGCATATTCCTGAGCCAACTGATGAGGTACAGAAGAATAGTATCAGAGGAGAGTGAATTTGACAAAAAAGCCAATGAACTCACAATGAGTTTCCTGTCAAGAGGTTATGATCCTATCAGGATTCAAAGGGACACTGATAAAGTCAAGAATATGGCGAGACTGGAAGCACTACAACCAAGTGTCAAAAAGAAAGACAATGGGCCTCATTACAAGTAGGCCGGTCCGGATTTAACGGTGCCAGTAACACCGTACGGACACCGTTTACCGGACCGGCTCATTCTGATTCACGATCCCGGAAACACCACCACCGCAAAGCGATCCCCGCGGTGTCAATGCACCCGGTAGCTCTGTGTGCAGAAACAGCATGTAGACTCGCTGGCGGCCCCCAGTCACCGGCAATGCTCTCATTATGAGTGGCACAGAGAAGGAAAACTGCCATGAAAGTGCTGGAAAAACAGTGACCATCGTGGCGGTATCGCCGCCACCCAGACATGGCGTTAAACAGTGGCAGGTGAGCTGAATCAGGTCCCAGGTGTGCAAAATGAGGCCAGCTGCACCTCATAGGCCACTGGGAGCCTACAAAAGGGCCACACCCACACCCAGGCCACCATCCAGGACAACCATGCTGTCAGCTGCTGTAGCAGCATTTGGGCTAGGGAACCTACAAGCAGCAGTGCACATTGTGGCATCAGTGGGGCAGAGGAGGAGGAGGCGCAGGCGGCAAAACTTGAACCCTGTGTCCATCCCAAACATAAACGTGCAGCAGGCACCACCCCGCAGACAGCCAGCAATACCCCGCAAAAGGGCCTCTCCCTGCAACCTGACCCCAGATCAAATCCACACACTATACAGGCTTGCCAGGGCCTCAATCATATCCATCGTCACCCTGATTGAAGAGGACATCAGTAGCCGCATTGGCATACGGACTGCAATCCCCCCTGCTGAAGGTAGTCTTGGTACTGCATTTCCTCGGAACCAGGACATATCAGCACACTGTTGGAGAGCTGCAAGGGCTGTCACAACCCTGGTTTTCTAGAATACTGGTCCAAGTACTGAATGCGCTGCTGCGCCATGTGTCGGAGTACATTTCCCTACCCCGTACCTCTGCACAGGTCATTGCCACCAAGTTGGCCTTCCATGCCATTGCAGGCATGCCCAATTGCATTGGTGCAATAGACTGCACGCACGTGGAGTTGACAGTTGGACATGCAATCGAGGCGGTGTACCGCAATCGGAAGCAATTCCACTCACTGAATGTCCAGATGGTCTGCGATGCCAGACAAGTGATCACCCATTGCTGTGCACATTTCCCGGGGTCTACATATGGCTCTATGGTCTTGAGGAATTCAACATTACCATGCTACATGGAACGCTATGCAGGACAAAACACATGGCTATTGGGTGAGTACTACTGCCAATGCATGACCCCAGTGTATTGGTGGGGGGTAGTGAAGGGCCACAGTGTCCCAGGCATTGGGGTGAGTACCACTGCCAATGCATGACCCCTGCATTATGTAATTGACAAGTGCCAGATTCCACACAGTTCAATGAATAGAATTAAAAATTGCCACAGCGCGCAAGTACATGTGCTGCCTACCTCCATACAGATCCTAGCCATGTGATGGGACTACATGCAATATCAACATGAGGAGGTGAGTCCCTCCCCCAGCCAATGCACCTGTTCCTCCTCCATGCACACAATGTGTGCCCCCCTGTGCAGTGTGCATTGCTCACATATGTACAGTGGCCTGTGTCAGCCTGATGCAGGTCTGCCCAACACATCACATATCACATTGCCATAGTCACCCACCACATTTGTACCCATGGGCATAGAAATGTGCGCAACATGTCGTTGCCCAATATCACTGACCCCTGCATTGTAATGTGATCCAAGTGTGCTGTATAGATGAATCACACAACAGATTACCAAACGGGGCATCATTGTACTGCATCTGAATCAGACACTAATACCACGAACACTAACATGTGCCCTTGCGTACACTCCCATGCAGGTGATGCTGGATATGTAGTCATGCCATGGCTGATGACACCCATACGAAGGCCAAGGAACAGACCTGAGGAGGCCTACAACAGGGCACACATACGCGCACATGGCATGATAGAGCATGCCTTTGGTCTACTGAAGGCCAGGTTCCGCTGCCTGAGTTGATCTGGTGGCTCATTGCTGTACAGCCCCGTGAAGACAGGGAAAATCTGTGCATATGCAGGAACATTCCACTGCCCCCAGACAGCGAGGCTGAAGATGATTATAATGATGATGATGACGATGCCGATGAAGATGGTGATGGTATGGGTGCACTGCCAGCCCGGGGTGCCATTGATGGACAACATGCACTTGCAGCACTCATCCACAATTTTTTTTTATACACTTCTCAAGCACATTCAGCACTTCATTTGGTGGCACAACATTTAAATGGTTTGTAGACACAAGAAATCAAGATTCTCCACTCGTCATTTGCTTCTTCACAACAGTGTATTTACAAGTAAACAGGGGTGACGGGAATTGGATAGGAATGAAGTACACACGTGCCCCCCACCTCCCCAATGTACCAAACCACCAACCAGGACCCAAATGACTTACCCCACTAAGGACCACACACACCGCCCCAACGTACCCACCCACCAACCACAACCCCATCACAACTGTTTGGATGATAGTTCAACAATGCACTTTCTATTTGCGTCCACGCTTGTGCCCGTACATGTCCTTTCCAGATGGTCCAGACAGGCATGAAGACCTCCTCTGGGACTACTGGCCACTGAAGTGGAGGGTGTGCTGCTGGCAGATGGCACTGCCGGGTTTGCAGGTGGCACATTACCCAGGAATGCCTGTTGGACAACAAGCATTGTCTCTGCGATATTTGACATAATATCATTGCCCTCCCTGACACTCCGTGAAAGGACCATGTTGGTTGTTGCAAATCGCCCGATTGCACGTGATAGCCAGCGCACTGAGGTGGCACTGCTCTACCATTGGAGTCTAGCCTCCTCGCATTGTAGTCTGGCCTCCTCTCGTTGCATCCTTGCCTCCTGGAGTTGTTGCTCGACAAGCTGTGTTAGGCTTGCTTGGTGCTCCTCAATGCGCTGGAGACGGGCGCTGATTTCCATGAGTGAGGGTGTAGGGGAGCAGAATGGACTGTGGGGTCCCATGGGGCTGAATATGGGCACCTGCTCGAGAGTGATGTTGCCCCATCATCCACATTGTCGGGTGCATCTGCACCCTGTTCCCCCGGTGCACTGTTGACGCTGGCTGTGTCATTGTCGCTTTGAGTTGGTCGCCTGATGGGTGCGACGGGAGTGGCAGCAGGTGTGTCCTCGATTGCCACGTGCTGCACTTCGGGTGCAGTGGGCATGGAGGTGTCCGTAGCCACCGTCGGCGTGGCAGATGGTTGTGTGCCAGAGGTGGAGGCAGTGGTATCCCGGGATGTCTGTGTATGATGACCATGTGCAGTTACCCTTGTTATTGGCTGTTGTGCCGAGTCACTGTCGGATGATGTGCCTGTGGGGGGAATGTAGAGCATGCTGTTAGGTGTGTGGCAGGATGTGAATGGGGCTATCACATGCAACACACTCCTCATACTCAGTCCATTTGCATGTACACACATTTGATGGGTGATGCCCTCAGGTGTATGGATCATGGCTTGCACACAGTTGCACGTCATCTGCCTGTCCTGGTGGTGTTGTCACATGGCCGTTTTGCATGCGGTGTGGTCATTGGTGGATGTGTTTGCCTCTAGGCCCTGGATGGGGGGGGGGGTTGAGGGTCATTGGTGGATGTGTTGTGTGTCTCTAGGCCCTGGCTGGGGGGGTTCCATCATTCGCACTCATGGCTTTGCACACTGTGTACTTACCTGCCTTGCCAGGTGTGCCGACTCTGACCTCTGCTCCACCAACTCCCTCGATCCCCTAGAGGTGCATGACACTGCTGCACCTCTCCTCACAGGTCTGCAGCTCGAGGGGTGAAGCAGGTCCTCCTCCTGTGCTGGTGCTGTGCTGGCAGTGTGCTGCCATGAGGTTGCGTGCATGCAGCCGCAGATCATCCTAGCGCTTGGGGTAGTCTTTGACAGTGCGCACCGTCACACCGACTGCTGTGCACTTCTGTGCAGGGGCTGCCCAAATTTCCTTTCGCCGCTGCTGGGTGCTGCGCCTTTGATCGGCGCTGAAGAGCAGTGGAACATTGCCAACAATGTGCTCAACCAGCACTGTTAGTACAGCCTCACTGAAGCAGGGTTTGCGCTGCCGTGTGGCTGGTATGCTGGATGTCATCTTCTTGTGTCTCTGGAACAAGTCACAGTAGGTGTAGGCCCAGTGGTTGCTGAGGATGGCAGTGGATCGTGGTCTAAGTAATGACTGCCACTCTCTTTCCGGTTTTCCCGATCACAGTGTTTCCGGGACCAGGATTTCCGTATCCGGGACCGCAGCGGCGGTATACAGATGTACCACTGCCATGTTGCGCAATGCATCCATCTCCGTGGGTGTTAGCGTAACGGCGTTGACACCGTTTCTGCAGTGATCTTGTGCCAGTGACCAACAACCCATAATCGCACCTTATTTCTGCATGCTTGCGGTAGCGGAAACAGTGTCACCGCCTTCACTGTCACACTGGGTTCCGGACCGGCTAACTTGTAATGAGGCCCAATGACTTAGTCTACGTTACAACTTATTCACAGCAAAGTGGACAAATTAAGAAAATTATGAAGAAGAACTCGGAAACTTTGTCCCTGGATCCAAAATTGGCAAATGTATTTCATACTCCACCCCTATTTGCCTATAATAAAAGTAGGTCCGTCCTTGACCACTGGACCAAATCAGACTGGAGCCACAAGAGAATTCAAACCACAACATTCAAGGGTACTCTCCCCTGTAACAACTTCAATTGTTGCCATAACATTACAAAGGGGAATTACATAAAAAACCAATATAAAGGCAACAAGATCCATTTGAGACACACCTCTACATGTGACACGAAGAATGTCATCTACGGCAGAAAGTGTCCCTGTGGCCTCTGTTATGTGGGCCTAACTGGAAGGAAAGCTAAACAAAGATGGGGAGATGTTCGCCAAGGGTCTATAAAATCTCCTGTCGCTCAACATTTTAAGGAGCTTAAACACTCAGTAGCTCAGTTAAAACTTGTTTTTCTGGAACATGTGCAGTTGCCAAAACACAGTGGGAATCTCCAAAAGTTATTACAGCAGAGGGAAACATTTTGGATTGAGAAGTTGGACTCAATGCACCCTAGAGGGATGAACCTTGATTGGGATTTATACTAAGTACTCGCCTAATTAGTACTTAGTTGCTTACTCTACAATTGAAGACAAAGGGGGGCTATTTAGCCTTAACATCGATGATTCATAGTCAAAGTACTTTCTTTTCATTATATGAAAATTAGGACAATTTCACTCACCAAAAAAAGAGGATGAGTTTAAAATTTGAATTGTGGCCAGAAGTCATTAACGTTGTATATATATTTGATGTCAAACGTATATCTGTAATGTTATAGAGTTTGCATAACCATGTCCTTGTAAAATCACTTAGCTTTAATGGTTGTGCCGTAGTATGAAACTATATATGCCAGTCTTAAAAACAATAAGATTACTTATTGATTGATACTAAAAGGTTCACTTACAGTGTGTGCAGATTTGAAAAACAAACACCCTGTCTTATTTAAACATTACTCTAAATTCAATATATGAATGTAGTTTCCATTTTACATTCATAGACAGACGAATCCTAGTCAAAGGAATAATGTTAGTAGTCCCTTTTCCCTTCCAAGTTGGCCGGTATGAAAACACACTGTGACTTTCTAGTCTTTATTTAAGGATGCACGTTGTGCCGTCGCTTAGTGATGAGTGAACAAAAGGAAGAGCATAGTTGACTTGGATTAATGTGTGCGGCAGCAGTAATTCATTCAATATACAACTTTAAGTAAGTGCTCGAATTATTTGCTTTTATGGGTTGAAACCAAAACGGCATTGCAACCGTTGTCGAGAGGCATTGTTAATAATATTGAGACATGCGTGTCTCTTCACTTTCAGCAAGCCGCTGTAGAGCGTCCATATTTGTAAACAGGAGCAAACGCTACATTAAAGGCATTGCAGGCATCCTTGCATTACAAGCATCCTGCTGCTAGCATCTGGAAAATTCCTCTAACACACTTTTAGGTAAGAGGATTACAACCCCGTTTTTTTTGGCAACAAACTTAAATTAATGTGATAAATTAAGGCGGGCTATTTCAACAATGAGACATTTTTTTCATAATACTTATCTCAGAGATACAGTAATGCCTTCAGCAGTAATCAAGTTCAGGCAGTAGGCACCACTGCCACAGAATCAACAAGACCAAGTGACGTACTTGAAGAGAACATATATCTTTTGAATCGCCTTTCTGACAGAGTTATTTGGATGCGACCTGTGTCGCAAGAGATAAACCATCAACAAATTCTATCTATTTTAATTAATTGAGAAGCTCTGTTACTTGAGAGTGACCTTAGTTTATATGTCATTACAGTATCAACGCATATATCCAGCTTGACTTTAAAGATTGGGAGGAACTTACTAATTATCCGAATTCTCCAGTTTCCTATGGGGACGAAATACAGCATCCACCTTGTGGGTGAGTCAAATTGTCAACTACTATGACAGCTAATTTTTCTTTTTTTCTTTGTTAAAATCTGGTCTCATAGCGGGACAAAGCCCGCAACAGACCAGTATTTTTGTATACTAAGAAATTAAACTAAGATCAGTGATCCCGACACCTTAGGTAATCCTAGTTATGTTCCACACTTACTTTTCAGAATTGGTATTCCTTTCGAACCAGTATGTAAGAAGTACTCAAGTCCTATACGAGTCTCTTTACAGGTTAGTGCAGTGACCTTTAATTTGAACTTTAGTGATGTTTAAACAATTTTGGAAACAGTTCTTCCAACTAAACATTATTTACTTTTATTACAATTTCATAATGAATATCCCAGATATCCATACCTGAAGAAGGGCGTTATGCCCTAAACAGTAGTAGAGATAGGTGGACAAATCTAGTGCCTACTTAGAAAGTAACCTCCTGTCAAGATATCAGGATATCATCTCCTTTGGAGACAATTATGAACTTGCTTTTGTACACTTAGTAAATTTAATATTTGTTTTTATAATTATTGTTTCATTTTTTTATTTACTTGTTTATAATCGCATTAGCAATTTTTACAAAAGTAAAAGCTGCTTCTTAGGAGCTAAGATATTCCAGAAGAGATGAGAAGAAACGAAACAGAGAAGAGAGAAAGTTGAAGAAGACAAGAGAAAACGAGATTAGCCAAGAACAAAAGGAACGGCTGACGATAACTAGTTAGTTAGAAAGTCAGTGCCAGTCATGCACGGGCAACACAGAAACGTTTAAAGTTCAAGTAGGAGAGAGCGGGAAAAGAGGTAGTCAAGTTTGATTAATTTAAGTTTCCACTAGTCCCCTCCTTGTCGAGTTGCAGTATATTTACAATGCAGTCATTCAGCCAGGTCTCCAGTTCATTGCATGGGCATTGCCGCAGTTTGTGCGTTTATCTTCTGAAAAGCCGATTCTAATATTTTCGCCGTTGCTATTGACCAGGTCGTCTTTTCGCCTGACATCAGCCTGTTCCACCATACAAATTCTTCTTCTCCCTGGAGTCCCACAAAGTCAGTGCATAAGTTCTTCAAATATGTCGCCCGTACTTCACTTAGCTCCGGGCACTGCATTAGCAGATGTCTTAAGGTTTCAGTTTGGTTGCACTCTCCACATAATCTGCATTCTTTAATGGCTGTTTTTAGTCTAATCGCCTGAATTTCCCATGTTGGGAGAAGATTCAAGCGAGCTCTCATGAAGGTTGTCCTTAATTGTTTGTCTGGGAACTTGGTGCAGTAAGGCAATGGGGCCTTCAGTCTATTAAAGGTCGGTGGGAGGTGTTTTGTGAGTTTGTTGCACTGTGCTCTTTCCAGAGTATTGATCCAATCTTGGGCTTCCATTTTGGATTTTACTCTTACTGGGTTCACTTGAAGATCTTCTTCTGAGCATGCGAGCTCCACCAACTTCTTTCTTAACTTGTCTACCCAGTCATTTAAGGTAGTCAGATTTCGATTTCCTATTTCTCTTTCTATGATCTTGTAAATCGGCGGAGACTCAGGTAATAGGGTATTTCTGAGGAGTTCCATCGTCCCAAGTGTTACCGTTGCTTCTAAAGAAAGCAAACCTAGTTCTCGCCTGATGAGGTCCACTGAGACCGAGTTTGGAAGACCTAGAAGGGATTTCCAAAGGTAGCCTTCTAATTTTCTCCAGATGGTGTTTGGCATATTCAAAGTTGCCCCCATCCCATACGTGATCATAGGGACAACTTTCCCTTTGTAGAATCGTATGACAGGTGTTACTGAAAATGTCCCATATTTTCTGTCCACACTCTTCATTTGGGCTGCTCGATTTTTTGCTTTTTTTCCACAGTGTTGTTTGCATTGTTGCTTTGTTCACAGATGCACACTCCTAGGTATTTGTAGGAGGAGACCACCTCAATGTTCACCTTATACACGGACCAGTTTTTGTGTGTCTTTTTTTAATGCACTTTTTTCCGAATGACATTATCTTATTTTTTTTTTGTTTATTTGCAGATTGTTTACTTCCATGTATGCGGCCAGGTTATTAAGTTGGCGCTGGAGGCCTATCTGTGTCTGATCTAGCAAAATGAGATTGTCTGCGTATAGTAGACGTGAGATGTTCACATTTTCTAGCTTAGGCGGGAAAGCTCTCACAGCAAGTTCTGCTTCTTTGAAGTCCCCTAGATAGGCAATAAACAGTGCCAGTGCCAGGGGACAGCCCTGCTTCACTCCACGGTTTGATGGTATTTCACGGGATAACCTGCCTTGTTTCATTTGAAAATCAATGTAATTGAAGCTTTGAAACTTGTTTGTATGGAACTATCAAAGTATAACTATCCCTGTTTGATTTAAATGCAATGTAATTTGTGAAATCAAACTATATTATATTGTTACTTTGAGAATATATTTGTTGAAAAACAATTTTGAGTATCTCTTGTTTGGAAAATCATTACGAATTACTTTACACATTTTAGTTGTCTTTACAGTGCCATTGTTTGCATCCTAAGGTGTTTGAGGTACCATTCCTTTGTTCAACCCCACAAGTTTTAGAGAGTAAAAAACAAAGGAGAGATGCATGGCTCAATTCTATCAGTCTCGCACTCTTTGGATTACTGGTACAATTCAACAGTTCAATCTTAGGCTTCCATTTTATGATAGTTCAATCACTTTCTTAAGGCACCCGCCTTGCCATCAATATTCAGTTTGCATTCACTTTCTCAATTTCTCACAGTTCTGCACAAACTTCCCTCTGGCAGGCTCGAGCATGTCTCACTTTCACTTTATCACACAGTTCTGCACAGGCTTCCTTCTGCCGGGCTCGCGCCTATCTCTCCTTCGTGGGGGTTCCCTTCCCCACATTTGATCTAAAGTGTCCTTTCCTGTCGAAGACTTTTAAAACTGAAAGGGATTCACATGTACCTCTGCATTACCACTTCAACCTCTCTTACAACAATCCTTCAATTCACAATCTTCTCTTGCAGCACCAATATCTCTTGGTACTTGTACTTGTAGTTCTTACTCTCTTCTTGGCCTTTTCCAAAGTTCTTATATTTTGCCCTATTGGCGTATTCACAGTTCATATATTTCACGTTCCTCCTATTCAACTTTCTTTCTTCATCGCAGTTTCTTTCTTTCCTTTGATCTCTGCTGCAATATCTTTCAAAAACTCATAACATTTCACAGAGACTTTCAAATGTGCAATTTTCCCTTGCAGGACCACTCTTTTACTTTGTATCCTTTCCTTTCATCAATTGTTCTTTTCACTCGTATTTTATAGGTCACACGCACAACCTTCAACTTTCAAATTGCAGTCACTTTCCCTTTAACACCCATCAGATTGCATTCCCTTCCATAACTCACTGATCGTGTTAATGGGATTTCTTTCATCTTTTTCCTTCAGCTCAAGGCTGTTACCAATGCCTCCTCTGCCTCCTTCCCAACTCTGCCGTTCACCCGGGAGGGTTGCGGGCCGCCTACTGACAACTTGAAGGTTTATTTCCTCCGCTCACTCGGCTCTGCTCTTTGAATGCTCATGGCTTCCCGAAAGCTTAGAAATCTTGCCTGGCTTTCTCTTGATTATCTCAACTGCTGATCACCCATTTGGCCTTCCACCTTCCACAGCCTGGTTTGCATCAGCCTTAGAAGAGCTCTTTCTTCTGTTAACCAACCTCGCTCTAAGTGTGCTTGTGTGTTCCACCGTTTATCTTTACAGGGAGTGGTAATAAGTGGCAGGTGTACCTTGTTAGAGCTACGTGCCTGACTCTGCCTGGTCTCATTCCAGGGATTGGCCAATTCAAGTCAGGGGAGGTAATCTTTCTGGTCTCATTCCTCATATTCCTCGGTGAAGTACTGTTGTTAAGTTAGAGTAGGGAGGAATTATGGGAGTTGTTGTTTCCCATAAAATAAGCAGTGATTGGGGTTGCAATGGTTGTAGAAAAAGTAATATACCATGTCTCACCATTTGGTGCTTCTCCCCCACTACCCAAGGTCCCCATACCCAGGGGATCCTCCCTCATTTGTCCACCCCCAGATCCCTGGGGACTAGGTCATGAAACACCCTCTGGTTTTTCACATCACCAACTCATGAATAGTTAGGTGGTGATCTAAGCCATGCTGATTTCTCATAGCAAACAATGCAAGGGGTAGGCAATATAGCCATCCCTTCTTCAAAGTCATCTTAATCTTGGGTAGCCTCTCTTTAAGGAGTACATTTAAACACTCACGGATACCATTCGTCGGTTAGTGATAAGCAGACAAAAATGTGTGCTTTATGTCTAATAGAAGAGCTATCTGTTCAAATAATTCATTTAAAATGCGGCTGATTATCAGATCGCAGGACTTCGCACACACCCCATCTAGTAATCACCTCACGTATACAAAAATTGGAAGCGCATGTGGCATTGGGTGCATACATGTACCTGCCTCAATGCATCTGGAAAAGGGACATACTGCAACTAACATATATCTGTAGGCATTACATGTTTGCAACATAGCCACATAATTATATGCAGATGCTGAAAATGACTATTAGGTCTGGGTTTTGCTCCTCTCACTGTTAGCAAGGTATGACTTGCTGTGAGCTTCTGGCAGATGATGCAGTTTGCAATAAACTGTGCAATGTGTTATAACAGATTTGGTGAAAATCAGTCTTCTACGATCATGGCAGCAAAATTCTCTCTGGTTCTATGCGATAGTAAAGCTAATCCAGCGCCACTTTCAATAATGCTAGAGGCATTATTGGCTTTCCAATGCTATCTTGTCTTCATATAGCCACCGTGGGGGATAAAGAACAATGGATAACATATTGAAACCTTCCTTCACCATCATACATAATTTCGACATTTACTTAACATCTTCTACTTCAAATCAGAAATATATGTCAAATATGCTGCTCTTTTGGCTTCAACATCTGCTGCTTCGTTACCACGAGAAATCATGTCTGCCTTCTTAGTATGGGCTGTGCACTTCACCAGGGCAATAGCCAATGGGAGCTTTAGTACCTCAATAAGCTTGTCCAATAGCTGTGCATGTTGTACTGGTGTTCCGTATAAACGGAGGAAACCCCTCCATTTCCAACATGACAATCCTGCTTGTACGGTTGACATCTCATAGGTGGAGTCAGAGTACAGTATCACTTCCTCATCTTCATATCTCCGGAGTGCGGCAATATGCATCACTAATTCTGCAGCCTGTGCTAAACAATGTGAAGGCAATCTTCACCTTGTCACTACTTCAAATTCACCATCACATTTTAACTTTACTACTGCTGATCCGGTACGTCTTTTGCCTGTCGTTTGATCAATTTTTGAAAACCATCAATGAATAGAACTCCCCCCCCCCTGTAAGCATTTTCTCTAACATAGGAAATATCATTATAAATCTCAGTATATGTTGTACAGTCATGTACATAGTCGTCTTTTCCTACTGGTTCTACTATATTTGTCGCTGGATTCACTAGTCTACATCTAACAATTTTGACTGCTGGGTTTGAAATAATAGATTCATACCCTGCCTCTCTTTGTGTAGTCAATGTGCTTTTGGGTTTCACCAAATTAGTGAATATGGAATGCTTGACGAATAACTTCATTGAACACCCCATTGTAATACTTGCAGCTTTCTCAATCGCAAAAGCAGCAGTAGCTAACGCTTGATATGATATGATATGATATTTTATTTGTATCACGCACATATGCAAGTGTTTCAGAGCGCGATGAAGCCAGGGAGGGGAACAAGGGAAGGACAAAAACAACAATCGTATAGGCCCAGCAACATTGAGAACACGCAAGTGCAGAGGAGAGGGAAGTGCGAGGGAAAGGGGTGAGGTGCAAAGTGCTGAGCAAGGGAGAAAACAACAACAACTGGTAGTGCAGCCAGCAAGTGCACAATTTAAAGCGCAGACAGGGGTGTATGATAAGTGCAGGTAAGGGGACTGTAGGGTTACAGATACAGACCCAAGCGCAAGGGCTGCCAGGAGGCATTGCGGGTGTGTGGCTGCTTATTTATTAATTACTTTATTCACATTTGTAGACGGCACAGCAGCCCGTGGGCATCATGGCGCTTGTTACAAGAGATTCATGCTTAGTTACATAGAGAAAAACATAAGGAAATGCAAATAGTACAGATTTAGTTACAGAGACAATAGAGTAGACAGTCACGAGGGGAGGCATGGAGGGCAAGAGGTTAAGTTGAAAGGGGTGGTTTTCAGGGTTTTTCTGAAAACTGCGAGGGATGGTTCCGCTCTAAGAGAGTTGGTGAGGTCATTCCAGAGTTTGGGTGGGATGTGAGGGAAGCCAAGGCCACCAGCTTTGGCTCTTTTTATGGTCAGAATGTGGAGTTTGTTGGCATTAGAGGCTCTTTTTGGGCAAGAGGATACATCACGTGTAATGGTGTCAGAGAGGTAGGAGGGGGCATTGAGTGATAGGCACTTGTGTGTGAGTGTGAGTGTCTTGAATGGGATACTGTCTTTCACAGAGAGCCAGTGTACGTCACCTTGTGCTTGCGAGATGTGGTCCCGTGGTCCCTTTTAGGTATGCTAAGAGCAGCTCTAAGAGCATTGTTCTGGATAACCTGAAGACGGTTTAAGTTCTTAGAAGAGGCTCCTGCAAGGAGGACATTGCAGTAATCAAGTTATGCTCCAAAAGTGGCTCTAGCGATAGCAAGGCAGTTTTGTTTGGACAGATAGGGTTTAACTTCGTTAATGAGTTTTGTGGTGTGGGCAGAGGCTGAGGCAATGGCGCTGACCTGACATGTCATTGAAACAGTGGAGTCCATGTAGACCCCTAGTGGCTTAACAGATGGTGAAACAGGGATTATCGAGTTTTCTATGGTGAAGTTAAAATATTGTTGGTCAAGCTTAGATAGAATCCCTCTAGGGCCTATGATGATGATCTTGGTTTTGTCACCGTTTAGGCATAGACCATTTGTGGCCATCCAAGCTTGGATGGTGATGTAGATTAAATGGAGTGCAGCTGCATCCTGACCGTAGGCGCCAGAGAGGGGTAGTAGCACCTGCGTATCTTCTGCATAGTTTGTGTAGGCTATGCCGAGTGAGTCCAGCTTGTCGAAGAGTGGTTTGGTGAACAGGTTATAGAGAGTGGGAGCTGTGCAGGAGCCCTGTGGGACTCTGCAGTGAATGGTTGTGGGAGCTGCATTTGCCTGCTTGGAGAACACTTTCATGGCTCTTCCGGTAAGGAAAGAGGTGATCCACGTGGTGGCCTTGTTGGAGAACTGGGCTGCGTTGCTGAGGTGGGCGGTGAGGGTCTTATGGTCTACGAGATCGAAGGCAACTGATAGGTCAAGGAGTAGGAGGAGGGCTGGCTTGCCATTCTCCATGATGGAATGATTTGGTTTTTGAGATCAAGGAGGGCTGTTTCGGTGCCATGCCCTCTGCGAAACCCAGATTGTCTTCTGCCAAGAATATTATTGGCTTCAAGAAATAGCTGGATTTGATTATGAGCTGCTTTGTCCACGATTTTAAGAAGGAAAGGGACAGTGGTGATAGGGCGGTAGTAGTTTGGTGAGAGTGGGTCTAATGTGGCTTTTTTTAGTAAGGGTCATACCCATGATTCTTTGAGGCTTACTGGGACGGACATGGAGGTGAAAGAGGCATTGATGAATGCTTTAAGGAGAGGGGCTAGTTGCTTGGCGCAGGCTTTGACTAAGTTGGGGGGCAGATGTTGCCTTTATACATGGATGGTTTTTTTTGTTTGAGGAGATTGAGGACATCGAGTTCTGTGACATCATGGAAGGAGAACAGCTGTTTGGGGGTTTCTTCATGCAGTTGGGGATGTGGAGAGGTAGGACTGACCTTGGGCAGGTTTTTGGAATGTGCTAGGATTTTGTTCTGAAGCAATTCTATTTTTTTTAACATCGCTGCTTGAATGCTGGAGCACCAAGCTTCATCTTTGACGATCTCGTCAGGTCTACTGGCTGGCGTAATGAGTTCTCTAAAGATGGAAAATAGTTCCTTAGGTTGAGAGTTCGCTTTTGAGATTCGATCATTGAAGGAGGTAGATTTGGCATGAATTATGGCTTTTTTGTATTGAGTGGATATTTTTTTCAGGTTTTCTTAGGTGCTTTTATTAGAGTTGGAGTGCCATGTGGTCAATGCGTGACGCTTGGCGGACCGTAGGGTAGCTAGTTCATCTGTGAACCATGTTTTGGAATGTAGAGATTTTTTCTCTTGTTTTCAAGTGGAGCAATGGCTTCAATAGCATTGGTCATTGTGTGGGCATAAATGTTAGCAATGGTAGCTGGGTCATTGGAGAAGGGTGGACGGAGTTCCACAGTGTCCAAGAAGGGAAGGAGATTTTCCTTGGTCAGTTTTTTAGAACTTCTTACTAGGGCTGGTGGTGCGTGTATGAGAGGTCTAGCTGGTTGGATAATGGGGATGGAGAATTGTATGCAATTGTGGTCTGTCCAAGGGAGGGCAGAGAAAGAGGTGATTGAGGTGTGGCAGTTGTGGTCAGTCATCCAATCAAGGGTGCAGCCCTTACAGTGCTTTGGGGTAGAGACATTTTGTAGATATCCCATGTGGGTGAGTTCTTTGTCTAGAGCTGCTGCAGCTTTATCATTGGGATAATTAAATGCTAAATTGAGGTCGCCTAGTAGTATTGTTTTTGTAGTTATTTTAAGGTTGTCTCCTAGTAAATGTAAGAGCTGCGCTTGGAACTCAGGAGTAGAAGTGGGTGGTTGATAGATGGTGTGAATATTTAGGGCACAGCTCGGTGAGAAGGACAGTTTAACGGAGATAAGGTTGGCATGACTTACCCAGGGAGTGTTGTATTGCCTGATGGGAAGCAAGTCTTTAGTAATGAAGGCAACTCCACCTCCTCTTGCTATTAGTCTGTCTTTAGTATGGAGAAGCCAGGCGGGAGGGCTAGAGAAATTGCAGGACCGGGCACATCATGGGGCCACGGTTCCGTTATGGCTAGTAGATCTAGATTGTGGGTGGGTGGAGAGGAGGTCATGGATTTGAGGAGCATGGGCTGGGAGAGAGCGGGCATTAATGAGGGCACATTTAAGGTGAGGTGCTGTTGGGTACCTTCAGGTTGGCGGACTGGAGTGGGTTATTCTCCTGGGTTTGGATGGATTTGGGTGGTGTGGCAGTGTGAGGGGCAACTGTGAGTGTAGGTGAGCTGGTAGTGTTGGAGATGTAAGAGCGGCCAGGAGTGAAATCATGTAGCTTGGAGTTGAAGGTGTGTTTTAGGGAGAGCTTTCTCTGAAAGCATGTGCTGAGGCTGCTGTTACTTGTGGCAGTAGGCTTAGGGTGGATTTGGAGGTGGGGAAGTGCTGTGTGTGAGCTGAGCCTGGATAGCCTAGCTGATAGTGTAGGTGGTATGTGTGTGATGCTAGCTGTGTCATGCATGTTGAGAAAAATCAGTTGTGCAGGTTGTGTGGCTTGGACAGGGCCAGTGTTATGTTGCCAATTGCATGTAAATGCAGTTGTGATTGGGCAGTGATTATATATAGTAAGCAGCGTGGAGATGCACAGAGTGATTGACAGTGCTATTACTAGCAGTAAGTGAGATCTTTGAACGGCTTATTGTGGAGTGTGCTGCATAATTGAAATGTAAGCGCTACATCTGAAGAGTCTGGGGCAGTGCTGGAGCATGCGGATCAATACAGACGAGTAGTGATGGCGCAGTGATCTAGGTTGTCTATAGAGTCGTAGTTGTGGTGCGATATAAAAGGTCCACTGCAATAAAGGCTATATCCATGCACGGGGCACAGCTAAATTTGGCATGAAATGCGATAGCACAGGGCACAGTAAATTAAATAGTGGTAGTATATGAGTTGGGGCCGTCGCAAAGCAGATGCTCAGCAAGCAGCACAAATACAAATATAGTGTGTCGAGGGCTATGCACCGGAGGGTGCAATGATTAATTGACTTACAGGCACAGATGTAGCGACTTCGATTGCACATTGAGCAGCATAGATGCAGATATTACAGTTAGCAGAGTGTCAGCATGGATACAGGTGCTGCAATTTGGAAATTAAGAGCATGCATATAAGCATTTACAATATGAAGGGGGCTGAGTCTTCTTTCTCGCATCTGATACATTTGAGATGTATATTACAGACAGACAGTGAACAATAGGGAGATTCGATGCAGTGAAGGTGCATCCTTAGTGGGCGGACTGCATAGAATCTGCTGGGGTGATGCTAAGGCAGTTCATGCTGGAAGTTCCATGGTGGCTAACAGGCTGGTAATGTATAGTAAGAGTACTTACAGTGGACTAAGACAGGGTTTCCGGCTGACTGTCGGGACGCCCGTGCACAGGCTTGGACGGGCACGTAGCCTTCGAGGTGTGGGACGGCTTATGCTTGCCAGCACCGGATTGGTGTTTAGAAGGCAGAGCGGGCCAATCTGCGTGCTTGTTTGCAGGGGTAATGCCATTTCATTACTGGGTCTACAATCCCACTATAGTAGGCTAATGGTTTATGTCCATGTCCTAATGTTGTCTTTTGTGTGACGACTGCTGTCACCACTTCTCCATTTGAATGTGAGAATGAGTCAAACTCCTCATTTGAGTATGAAATCCCTAACACAAGGGCTGTACAAATCGCCCTTTTTCATTCTTTGAATCCTTCAGTCATCTATCCTGTCCATGTTATTTCACTTTCACCTATCTGTGCTTCCTTGAGTCCTTTCAAAAGTGGTTGAATATATGTACTGCAATCAAAAACCCAGGCCCTACAATAATAACATAGGCCTAAAAATGATTGCATTTCCCTTACTGTCTCAGGTTTTGGGGGGTTCCTGATCCCTTCTGCTATCTCAGGTGTCACTTGTATCCCCTCTTGAGAGATTAGCTGTTCTATGTACACAACGTCTTCCTGGCAATATTGTAGTTTCTCGTTGTCCACTTTATATCTTTTCTCTGCTAGTATTATCATTAGTCAAACTGAATAGTCTCTACATCTTTCTTCTGTCTCCCTGCACACTAATGTGTCATCTACATACTGAATTATTGTGCTCTTGAGTTGTATGTTACCTAGGTCCATCTGAAGAACCCTATTAAAGATCGATGGGGACTCACAGTACCCCTGGGTTAATCTTGTATGGTTCCAGCGTTGACTTCTATACGAAAACAAAGTAAAATCTTGTGAGTCTTCATGAAGGGGAATTGAAAAGAAAGTGTTTTTTAAATCTATTACTTTAGAATATGTTGTTTTAGCTGGGATGTTGCATAATATCATAGCTGCATTCGGAACCAGCAGAAACTCTGCTTCAAAAATATTATTTAGAGGGCGTAGATCCTGGATAAATCTCCACGACCCCCCTGTTGATTTCTTCACTGGGTACATAGCGTGTTACATGGGGATTCAGATGGCACCAATATTACCTACTGTATAAAAGCGAACATGGTTTCAAATACGCCTTAATCTGCTTCTCTGGACATGGGATACTGTTTTGCTTGTGGAAAAATTGCTCCTGGTTTAAGCTTTATTTTAACTGCTCCTGCTCCCCTAAATAAACCCACATCATATGAACTACCAGTCCATAATATGTTTGGCACCTTTTCTAAATCTTCCAGAATAAATTACGGTTTCTTTCTTATCAATACCATTTTCTGTGGTATTTCCCTATACCCCTGTGAGCTTTCCTATTGTGGGCATAAATTCATCCCTGTACCTGTAAAAGTATTTCCTCCCACTACTGTCACACTCCCTATCTTGGGTGTGGATGCTTGTGGGGCTACTGTATTTTAATTTCATTGTGGCACTGTTGCTTGTTGCATCGCAGTGTACTGTTGTTGTGTCTGTACTTGTGTTTGCATAGGTGCTTGTTGTGGTTGCCCTTGTGGCGATTGTGATAGCAGCGTAATCTGCTGCATTTTCTGTATTTGTGGTGTGCGTGTCTGATACTGCGTGTGATCTTGGGCATAATACTCCATGGTTCTATACTATATTGTGGAGAATAACCCATCCCCCTCTTGGAGTTTGCCAATTCTGCTGCATGCCCCCGCTACTTCTATACGCGCAGGCCATATTTCCAGTCCTCCCAAAATTCCAGCACTTTTGCAGCTGTCTTCCATTAAATCTTCCTCTCCTTGAGGGTTTTGAAATCCACCTTCTCAATCTCCAGTTCTATTCCCTCTACCTCATGGCCAGAAATTGTACCCACCTTGATCTATAGGGCACCCTACATTGCTTGGTGGTGTAGGCTGTAATTCTTGCGTGGCCATGCCATCGTTACTTTTCAATACTGCTCCTTGTATGGTACATTTCAACAACATTTCCTGAACTAACTTTGCTTCCTCCTGTTATTCTCTGCTTTTTTCTAATTCTTCTTTTGTAACAATCGACAATGATGTATGATAGTCAACTGTATTTCTGGCCATGGCTTTGCTTCCATCCCTACCTGTTTTTACATCTGCTGTTGCACTGGTTCGGGCAGTCCCTGACATAAAAGATGGTAAAATAATGCCAGAGTTTTATGCCAATTTTCTTGAATCTCCTAAATAAAGGTAACAGGGTCTTTGTCCCCACGCATTTTCCTTGCCTTAAACGCACCCATGTCTGATGTGTCAGGATATTGTACTCTAAGCGCGCTCCATATGTCTGCTCTACAATTATTAAATGGTACTCCGTCATATGTCGTATTTTGCGCATTCACACTCGCATATCCAGCTTGTCTCCAAATGTCATCATCTCTCTCTCCTAGAATGGCTGCTAGTAGGCCTTTTACGTCACCCACTGCTAACATCATTCCTGCTGTCATTCTTTCTAACTTATGAATCCCTGTTCCTGCACTTGCAGTCAAACTAGGTCATTTACATTTTAGGTTTTCTTTATCCATTTGTGGCCACAGTATATATTGTGGTCGTCCTCCCCCTTTCTCTAATAACAGGGATTGTGTCAATCCTGCTCTACAATTGTATCCACCTACACTTCTTGTGTTCCAAGTAGGGTTAGTTTCACCCGTTCATGTCCGTCCTGGCAGTGGCCCTAATCTACTTACATAAGACACTGATATATCCCCTGTGCCATGCGATCGTGCTTGTGGTCGTTCAGAATATAGTATAGGTTCTGATGTTTTTTCTTTGGGTTTTCTAAATCTAATCACTTTACCTATCTTTCTGTGTTCGGATCTACCAAAAAACCACATGCGCCCTCTCCTCGCGCTTTCTCGTTTTCTTCCCTTTCTTCAACTGGCATAATTTTACCCCAACTAGTATGGCTGTTGTCCCTTTCCTCATCATCAAGAACGAACCCACTTAAGGACAGCGTTCTATGCTTGTCCATCATAACTTCATTCTATCTACCTCCTGTTTCCTTCAGAGGAGTTCCTTCGATACTCCCTTTGGTCGCGTAACCCTCTTTCTTCCTCATTTGCCTACATAGATCCAAAATCCTTTTTCCTATGCCTTCTGCCTCATGCTCATCAGCCCTTGCACGTATTCTAGGTATCTAGTGCAGCCCCCTGTGGAGCTGTTGTGACCTCCGCTCTTCTTCCCATCGTTCTCGTTCTTCAACTGGTATTACACATCTATTAACAATGTGATCTATTTTGTCATCTCTTTGTCTCCTACTCTTTCTCATTTCTTCTTCCCTTCTTCTCATCTGTTTTCTCTTCTTCCTCTCACCTTCTTTGCAACCTACATTCTTGCAGTCTCTGTGCTTCTATTTCTTCAGTTTTCTTTGCCTCTTTTGTCTCCGTCTCTTTGCCTGTTCTTCATACCTTCTTAGTCCTTCCTTTCCCTTCCTCTATTTTACTTTCTCCTCGTTGTATGCCCTTTCTCATTCCTTTTCCTTCTTTTCCCATTCCTCTCTTTCTTCTCTTTCTTTAACATCACCATTACCCTTTCCGTCTGATGTGAGTAGGATCTGCCCTGCCATCCACTTGTTTTGTACCATTGTCATTGTGCTGACTCTGTCTTTCTCTCCCTTTTGACTCTTGGCCTTTTCTTCTATCTCTATCTGTCTGTCCCTTCTTTCATCATGCTCTTTATGTTCATCGCATGTGGTCATATATTTGTGTTCTTTACTCTTTCTTTCTTCTATATTATCTTCACTAATATAAGTTGGGGGCATGTATGTCAGATTAACATACCCCGCTGCTGCTTTTAACTCCTTTAAAGGATAAAATCCCTGCTTGTCCTCAGTTGCACTATTGTTTTCAGGATGAGACAGAGGAGCTGTGGGTGCTGCGCCCTCTCCTTTATGCTGATTAAGCACTCACTCCTTCTCGGGTGAGTCTTCTTTCTCGCTCTGATACATTTTCCTAATCTTAGGTGTGTATCTCGGTAATGTTTTACACAAGTGTAGAAAGGGGAGTGTACCCCCATAATGACAAGTCATATTTAACTGTCAATACTTACTGGTTCTTTTATTCTGTATTACTTTAATTAATGACACTGAACCCGTAGGCCCTTTAAGCAAGGTAGCGCTCTATGGGATGGATGTGGATGCAGATCTTACTCTTGCACCAATAATCAGACCGATTCAGTTGGCAAAACATAACTGTTTTTCATTGCAATTGTCTAAAACAGGGAGTACAACGGACGACCCACAGCATAAGTCTCAATGCATTTCATGAAAAAATTGTATTTATAGCAATAACACGTCACTAGTGATGTCTTACTATGTGCAAAATAAGCAAAACGCTACAGGGGTTTATGATAGGCTTAAGGGGAACATCTAAGTATACTTTCTATGGGGAACAGGCTTGTGATTGGGTCTCGAAAGTCAGGCATGATATGATATGGCATTCATAACGTGCCTAAACACGAGTGTTTTAAGTGGAAAACTGTGCCCACCCCTAGTGCAAGTCATCTTCCATGTCATAAAATACACAACGTTTCATTGGCTTCCAAACTATAGGGCTCTTTGCTACATGGCCCTCTAGAATTGGTTGGCACGATTGTACTCTTCTGGAATATTCCACTTGCTAGCAGCACACAAGCTGGTGCCCCAGGTGCTGGAGGGAGGACTTGACCATACCTCCCCATCCAATTAGCCCATCATCAATCATCACTCTTACTTTCTGCCATTCAATTAGTCTTTGAACTCGGCCTTGCAAAGGATGACTGTGTCTGAGAATAAAAGGGAGTATGAGCATGGTCTTATCTTCAAGTCTCGCTGTAGCTTGCCCAAAGTCTATTTTCATCATGGACATGTGACAGGAGACCGTGTTTTGACCTCCTCCTTTGCATTTAATATTATTAAACTAATAATACCTGGCACCTTTTGTTTTTCCATCACACCTCAACAGGAGCTCGCCTCGCTTCTCACGTTCATTGTATCGTCTCGAATAGATAACCAGTTTCTTGGCTGCCTCAACCCTTGACACTGGGCCAGACAAGCCTTTTCGAATCTTCCTTCAATGTCAGCTGTTTTTCTTCTACTGCGCCATACTTTCAGCCCTTCTATTCATGGGGTCCTAGCTTGATAAAGTGCATCATGGAACATCTAGATTATATACACACATATAAATGTATTGGCGGCACAGCCTGCATTCTATTCATTCCGTATAGCCAGCCTCATGATTACTTAGTCTACTTGCATTTCAGCATCTGTACAATTATAAAACTGCTTTCATTTTCTTCTGTGCTCTTCACACGTGCAATCTTCTTTCCACACATGAAATGTTGCTCAATTCTTTACTTCACCACCAGATTCTATAGGGTCTATGTACTCTCTTCATTGGCATCTCTTCTGGGTGCGTCATTTCTGCTTCATGTGTGTCACCAGTCTTCTCTTTCATTCACCTTCACACTTCTTCTGGAATTTCCTTTAAAAGAATGTCATTTCTCTGCGAGTACATCATATAAGGTTTTCTCAATGGATACCTTTTTTCAAGGACTCTTCGTGGTATAGGTACCATCACTGGTGTTGCGCATGTCGCAATTTCCGGTTTCAAACATATAGGTAAATTGAGGGGTGGGACTTCCAGTAGGGGCACTTGGCTCCTCCTCTATAACTAAACAAAAATAAGTTCAGGCAAGCACCATCAATCGTCACCCATTTCTCCAAAATATTCTTCAACCAATTTTCAAGTCTACACGATAATATTCATTTTACTTCTTCTTTTCTGGTTTTATCGATTCTTACTACCCTGCTTTTATTATTGACAATCTAAGCGTCTTAGTTTACTCTATTTTTTCCTCAACTGCTACTGTGCTATGATAGGCACCAATCGCTTGTTTTTAGGCTCTGATAATTAATCAAATTATTACTATTGTTTGTAGTTTTAACCTACAACCTATTTTATCACAACAATATAAAACACGTCAACTTTTTACACTAATATTTTCACAACCCCAAATAAATGTGCACAACAATTTCATCTTCCTTACTGTCTCTAGTAAAATATCTTAGCTCTATTTTACTCCATTTTGGAGTGTGCCGCACATCAGTTTCAGTTTTTATTAATATACTTTTAGCCAACGGCTGTGTATATACAACAAAAAAGACATTACAAAGACAACACAAAATCCATAAGCGGCAAGTTTCCATAGACGGCAAGACAGAATAATAGAGTAATAACATCTCTGATACATTTTAAAATAATGTCACTTACCTACTTAAAATACTAGCATTAAAAACCCTGGTAATAACACAGTATTTAATACAGGAATTAGCAATTTCTAAAAACAATTTAGGATATCAACAACACGTAAATAAAATAAGACCATAAAATAGATGAGGTTACATTCATCACCCTTCATAAAATTAAGCCACATGTTGGAAAGATTGCTAATATCCAACATATTGTCATAGGATTTTATGTATTTTAATCGCAGTACCAACAGGCTGTCACAGCCCCCCTCTGAGGAGCAGGAGATCCATCCGACAACTGCAGGAGCAGTGGCCAGCCCAGGAGAAGACCATCACATTGCCAGCACAACGCGGTAAGCGCTCAGCTAATTGCGCCTGAATTCTGAAATTACAGCCTACAGCATGACAAATTGCTGGATTGCATTCCCTGAAGTTCGCTACAGTAAATAGCATTCCTACCACCAGCTCTCAGGAATCCGTATTTTTTGCCAGTTACTACAGTCACCTGGAACTCCCACCCTCCATTGTTCACCCCGAGGAAGGCACCACCTTCCAAGATGGCTGCCCAGCATTCTGCCTTAGCACCCCCCTGCCTAACCCGGCCCAGGCTGTGTAGCCAGGCACTGATTGGCTGCCGTGCTCCATGTTTCCACCTATCCCGCAGCAACAGGCAAAAGCCGGCCCACGTTCTCCAAGGGCCAGGGAATCAAGGCTGCCTCATGTCCCGTCCCTGTCCCCAGCCGTACATGCCATCAGCCACAACCGCTGTCCAGGCTGTCCCGGACTTGGTTGCATCCACGTGGCAACTACCTACTTCGCTAAGGTAATTCCATCTATATCTGCATTACCGCCTGCATATTGCCTCCCAAGTTCCAGGAGTGACGGTCCAAACATACACCCAAGTGCCCACCTAAGCCCCTGTGCTCCTAAACTCCTTATCACCAACATCCAAGTGCTCAGCACATCACGCGGCAACTAAAGTCTCCAACACCTCCCCCATTTCGAACTATGAGCATGGCGTCAGAACCCCACACGGCCTTGCAACCGATGACACTTGCCATTGTTCATGAGACACATATGCACATTGTATTAATGGACAATACCTTATATTGTAGCCAGGAACATGGATTAGAAATTTAGCTCTCTAACTATTGTCATGACATACTTATAATCTAGCCTATCGTGCCTTACTGAATGTGCCATATTTGAATGCCCTATCCAATGTGCCTTGTACAACGATATTATGCATTGATTACTACACATACTGACTATGCTTGAATGTACACTGTCATTGTAAGTCACATGTTATGCCACGCTCCCATACTGGTGTACTACTATTGTTTAATGGCCTACTGCTGCCCACTTAGGTTAACTGTTAGCAGCCCTACTGCCCTACTGAACTAGCCCACTGTTTATCCTGTGCTTAAGTGAACTGGCCTATTGTTTATCTTATGCCCATTTGAACTGGCCTACTGTGTATACTGTGCCTAATTGAACTGCTTATTGTTTATCTTGTGCCTATTCATATTGCCTATTGTGTGCTGCTCGGAGTGCCCAACTACCAGCAAATCTCCTGCCAAAACATGCACACCATTACTTACAACCTATTCGCTGTCATTATACTCTTTATAACTAGCCTCCTAGTGTCCTGTGACAGACTCCCACCCCTTGGTGTAGTACAAGCCCTACCTAACCTGACCAAAATGTCAGGATATAGCCTTCCTATCATCACCCAGCCTAGCCACTTGACCAAACCAAGTTCATACGCAAGCAATCCTTGCACTGTAAATAATAGGAATTCTAGACTCTGCGCCAGACTAACCAAACTCTACGAACCTCTAACAAGATCACTACCCTCAACAAACAAGAAAACGAACTTCCATACCCACGTTAACAATGCCAATCATGTCACTAGCTCGCCTCACCCTCAGACCACCTCTAAACATAAACCTAAGACAGCCGACATCATACCTACCACCCTTATCCATGCCACAGCCATAACTGAGGCTCAACCTCTTAAGGGATCCCTTATAAATGCTAGGTCCCTGGTTGCCCATGCAACGGACGTTTCTGATTCAGGCAGACAACTTGAACTTCCTGGCCATATCTGAATCATGGCTAAATGACGCGGCAGGACCTTTGCTCTCGTTAGCTGTCCCAGACGCTTCCAATACAGCCAACATCCTATCAGAATTACGTTTCTCCCAGAAAATGAACAAACCCACCCACAATAAAGGGAGAACTCTAGATAGGGTAGCTGACTATAATTGTACCGCCACTATCACCTCCATCTTCCTGCAATTGTGGACAGACCATTTCCTTGTGTCTTTCATCCTATCTACTACTAGACCACTCCCGATGGTCTCACCAACTGCCCCTCCTTGTTTAACAAGGAACAAAAAGAATATTACAGTGGACAAAGTGATCCCGGCCATTCTCCCTACCCTTAATTCACTGGCTGACAACCTGCATCCAGGTACACTGGTCACTGAGTACAATAAAATTATGCAAAATGCACTTGACAAAATTGCTGCACTTAAACATAGACCCAGCAAACCTAAATTTCACCTAAACAAGTGGTTCACCCCTCAGCTAAAGGACCGACAACTCCTAAAGAGGAAATGTGAAACCGCCTGGAGACTACTCCCCTCAGATGACAACAAACCCAAGCTAACTAAAATCTCTTCCCAATATAAAAATGAAATCTGCTTGTCTAAAAGGTAACTCCTACAATGAATGTATCTCGAACGCCAATTCCAGTATGAAGGAATTATTTATCATACTAAAAGAATTAGAGTCTAATCTGTTAAGGATTTTAATCAGGCAACACACCCGGGTCTCAGCCTAGCATGCAGTGCACAAATGAAATACTTATTTTATTATGTCTATAAGTTCAATATTCTGAGTGATATGCCACTCATATCACATCCCTTCTCAAAATACCCCCAGGTCACAATGGACCAGGAATCAGGCTGGATGGTAAAGGTAATATTTATTTATGTATTGAAACCAATGTGGTGACAATAACACAGAAAAAGAACAGTTTTGGCTTGTTTGAAAGATAGCGCTTGAGTTAAGATGTCCCCCTGCAAAATTCTCAACTCACAAATAAGCAATTCTAAACATATGTGAGGAAGCAGCAGGTATTCAGGAATAAAGAACAGTGTACTGGATTTGAATACAACCTTCCCTCCACAAATAAGAGAGAGAAAGATTGACGCTTCCTGCCCCTCCCCTTGGAAGGGTGATTGTCCAAGCCTGCTATTGTCTTCGCCTGGGGCAAAGACGAATGTCTAATGAAGTCCCTTTGTCATGAGTATTCAAGACCTCCGAGCAGCAATTAGCCTTTCCTGTGCCAGCAGTGGAGGTGTCAACGTTTCTCAGGGCTAAGAACTGTCAGAGCAGGGATTTTTTATATATAGTTGATTAAATCTTTCCTTTAAACATATAAAATTAAAACAGTTTATAGGTGGATTTTTAACATTAGCAAATCCTTTGACATTCTTAAATATTTAAGCCTTTACCAAAGAATATACTTTAAAAACAGGCGATTTTGCTCTTCATTCATGAAAATGCACATTAAACTTATTTCTTTAACTCCAGTTTACATCTGCAGCAAATACACATTTTAGTCAGCACTAGTTCTTCCCTTGAGTGCTGGAATTTTTTGCAGCATGAATACATGTGTCATGCCTTTGTTTAGAGTTTCTCTGGACAGCTGTTTCTTGATATTTGTTGTAAAGAAATAGCCACATTTTTCCCATGGAAAATGAAAACAAGGGTTCCTGGGTTGCTTTTTCATAGATACATTTTGTGAGCTGTCATTCAAAAGAGGCCCGGTTCCTCGGGGCCACACTGGATGATCCTGGGCATTGCAGGACCCTTTAATATCAATGATTTAGTAGAAATGAATGGATTTGGCACCAAAACAACACTTTTTAAGATTAGGAAAATGTCATTTTAAAAGGCATATTTGGGTTTTCAGCACAATGATGTTGTTTCATTCAATTTGGTCCATGTTGACTGTGGCAGAGCCCACTGGCATTCTCCTCCAGTGAGGACTCTGTTTTCGCACCACCTGAACTATGTGTGGCAGGGTGTGCAGCCTTTTTCTGGTTGTGACACAAATGCAGTTTTAGAGATTTTAGCGTGCACAGGAGTCAGCGCAGTCATTTTGGGCTGTTTCCGTCACTATTGTGGTAAAGTGATGTCATGAGGCACATTGGAATTGGTCAGAATATCCCACACCTATCCCTATACCTGATATCTGAACCAAAAAAAAAAGACATGGTGCTCAGATATTCAACAGGCTCTTTCTAAAAAAGTAGCTACTCTCCAGAACAAAATAACCCCAAAAAAAGCATCCCTTAACTCGCCATCACAACTGAACAATTTAAACCTCCCCCCTAGTGAAATACCATCTGACTGTCCCACCAGATTCCATTTGACTAAAACCTCCATACTTGAGGTAGAAAAAGTCATTCTATCACTCAAGCCTTCCAATTGCGAAGGCGATCCTTGCCCAGCTCAGATTATAAAAGATGCCGCAAGAGATTTTGCCCCTTTTATCTCTAAACTGATCAATGCCTCCTTCGCATCTGGCACCATGCCCGCCAACCTGAAGCAATCTTAGGTACTCCCACTGCTAAAGAAGCAAACCTTAGATCCACTTATACCTACCAATTACCGTCCTATCACAACGCTCAAAATACTTGATAAGATTGCTTACAATCAGATCCAAAAATATTTGGAACTCCATAAGCTCCTGTGAGCAAGACAATCGGGATTCTGCCCCCTACATGGGATGGAAACCGCCCTCATTGATGAGCTAAGAGACAAAGGCAAAACAGCCCTCCTCCTACTGTTAAACCTCTCAGCCGCACAACAAATCCAATGGCCCATTTCACATACATGTTTTTAATTTTACCTAGCGTTCCCATCAAGTTGCTATTCGCAATTTGCTCAAAGGCCCGCACATAAAAGACAACAATTGTGTCATTTTCTAGGCTCATAATATCATAACTCATAACCATTCTACTGATGACTTCAGACTCAATGCACTTCATGTCGAATTCAAGATACAAGTATTCAACAGAGGTGTTTCAAGGTAGCCGCATGAGCTTACGAAGCAACAATGCTTCAAGCTTCCTCAAATTTGTGACATATCAATGTCCCCAGATTTCAACAGCATACATGAGCATTGCCCGAATTTTTGTAGTGTACAACATTAAAACAGTATAAACTGAATAGCCATTGTTCCTACCTATACAGGCACTGATCGCACTGGCAGATACTAGGCATATTTCTTTAATAGAAAGCCATTGCCTTTCCCATCTAAGTTTGTCATCTATTATGACGCATGGGTATTTGTAATAATATACTTGTTCAAGCGTCTCATGATTCAATTGCCAACCTATTTTTTTAGATGGTTTCACTGGGAAGACTTTACTTTTACCGATATTTATCGTGAGCCCATTTAGAGTGGAATAAACAGCCAGTGTGTCCAACAACCTCTGTAGGCCAGAAGGGGTGTAATCCAACAACAACACATCGTCTGCATGGGCCAACCACCCCACAAGGGAAGTGCCTACCTTTGTAGGGCCGATTGATGGTATCATGAAAACCTGTTGCATGTCTGGCAAGTACAAGTTAAACAGGGTTGCTGCCACTATGCAACCCTGCATAACACCACAACTTGTTGGTATTAAAGCTGACAATGTTCCCTTTGCATCGAGTGTAATGCGGACAGATGTATCCGTGTACAGAAGCATTAACATTTTTAGAAGTCCTGAGGGGATGTTCCATTTACTTAGCTTCATCCGTAGACGGTTCCTGAGGACTGAGTCGAAGCGACAGAATCTCTTGTTTTTAGGGTCTGATAATCAATCGAATCACATCTTTCTTTGGCCTAGCTGCAGGAATCCTTTAAAAAAATACTCTGTTCCGGAGTGTGATGCGGTTCCTTCTACCACTTTGAGGATAGGAAACAAGGTATCTCTCCCTAATTAAATCCTGTTACGTTCCCCACTATATACACAAATGCATTATGATCCCTCCTCTTTTATTTGTCACTTTCGATGCTTCTACTTCTGTCTGTTGTTTAGTTCGAGCACTTCGGTATCGACTCTTCCCCAATCGACCACTTTGACTTCAGTCCGCCTGGCGCCCTTGGGGACCGGACAGGAATTTCTTCAAAGGTGCACATGCTGACCACCTTGTCTTACACATGTGTTTCTTCTGCGCTCTCCGCAGAAAATTGTGCGGTCTTCCATATGATGGTGGAAGGTTTAAAAGAGCTGAGGGTCTGGATTGAACCATCTGCACCACAAAGAAAATAAATGTGAAGTAGCACCTTGAGCGTTCCTTGTGCTGGATGGGATTACTACAATAACTGATCTCAGGCCCAAATAACCCGTCAGACTCAAAGAATATGGCAAAACACTACTTTATTATCAGCTCAATAAAGTAGGGAAACCTGGCAAGCATAACAATTCGCAGCTCACACACTCTCGACACATTTCAGTTCCACAAAAGGCTGTATACCTCTATGTATGTCAGCTATGACATCATCCTACGTGGCAAACAGTAAAAACCTATTGGTCAAGGGAACATATATACCTATAGTCTGCATATTAACATCATTGGCTGCCCCTTATCAGGTAGGCACGCCTTGAACTATCCCTAACTAGGTATAATACAGATTATAGTAGAATAGCAGCAGCGGATTGGCTTCTGTAACAATGTATAGTCCATCACTACATAATCCCTCATGATTGGTTGGCACTCTCCAACCTTGGACATTAGGCCTGCTAGCAGCACATAAGCAAAATGAAACCCAGGTGCGACGGACAACATCAGACAACTGCCCAACTGGCTAATTAGCCTACCATCTCTCATCAGTTAGGCCCTAAGCCAAGGCTTCTTCCTTGTAGTAGACCTTACTAACTGTTCTCTTCTCCAGAACTTGTAAGCGATATTCAATCAACACTACAGCTAAATCAATGCCTAGTCTGGGATGCTGAGGAAAACCCTTATTGATGTATTTTTATGTCGAGTTCAGTACTCTAGATGACAACCCTTGTATAACACCCCCCTCTTAGAATCCCCCTGACCACACTGAGCAAAGAAGTAGGTTTGTTTAGCAAATTAAAAGGTTTATTTGAAAAATTAACAAGATATATATCACACTTTTATAATAAATTAATCATTGATATCACACTTATGGATATAATGTTGATCAACAATGGGTAATCTGGCACTAGCACACTTCTTTAAAATCAATGAGGAGTTAGTATAGGATGGATAAGGTAGCAAAAATACTTTTATGGTTTCAAGGGAAAAGCAATGAAGAATAAAATGCAGTACAGAAATAACTTGATATGATTTTAGCAAAAGATAAGATAATCACTTTTTCTCTGGCAATTCACCCCTCCCTATGCAATGTAAGAAATGGAAGGAGAGCACACAGTCTTCAAGAATCCCAACAAAAATGCACTATGAAATGCAGTTCCCCCCTAGCAAGCTTAGAGAAAAACAGGTATGATTTTAAAACACAGGCAATATACTTTGATGTGGTTGCAATTAAGTGAAAAATACGCTAAAAAGGCTTTTAATTCCCTATAGGGGGTTCAGGGTAGTTGATAGATACTTTGAATCAGTTCAGGATCACTTTAGCAATGCTCTATGAATGATTGTCCGGTTGCACACGAATTTCAGCAAGCAAAGCAAGGACAAATATTTTTACACGTGGCTGAAATTGAGCAAAATGTCAAATTGCGGCAAATTTAGTCACGTGCGTCGAGCGCGATTACGGAGGCACTATAAGGAGTAGGAAGTCGCTCCTAGCATAAACGGTTCCGGAGATACAGCCGATTTAATAAAGGTCGTTTTTCGGATTTGAAATTTTAAAGCTCAGAATGACAGATGACAGTTCTCAGTTTTAAAGATGACAGAATGACACGATTCTAGGAGGCAGTTCTAATAGGCTAAAATAGTTTGAATTAGATTATTTTAACAGTTCTGCTAGGTACTCACAATATAAATTTGAAATAGGCCTCGTCACGGATCTGGTCAACACGTCCAGCGGCGGTTCTCTCTGCTCGGCGGGTCAATCAGGCACCGGTTCTGCTCAGAGCGATCCGGATCTCTGGTTCTGCTCACAGCGGTCTGGGTCTGGTCTGCGGTTCCGGCAAAAGTTCTTGGCAAAGAATTCAAACAGTTCACCCGGCTGTTGAATAGTTTGGTTAGGTTTGCTGGATTCTGAAGGCCTGCTGAGAATACGTTTGCTTGCAGTGGGCCTTCTAGGTTCAAGGTTCTGTAGTCTATGGGTCCCTGGTTCTGGTCTCTGTCTGGATGGTATGTCGGCCGTCAAAATGCTCCATAGAAATGGAAAATTAATGTCTCTACCTGTCCCAGCAGTCTCTTTTTATGTGTTTTGGAAGTGGGTGTGTGCGTGGAATAACTGAGCCTGCCCCTCTCTACTTGTCACTGGCCCAATTTTACCCTCTCCCATGATTGGGGGAAGGAAATGGATTGTCATCATGATGAGGTCTGTTTATGGGTCAGAGGATCCTCCCCTGGTCAATTTGCCCACAAATCTATATTTGATTCAAATACATATTTCCCAGATACACAAGTGGTTGATATTACATGTGCATATTACAGATGAATGAAGACAGGTCTCTGTTCAAGCCCCATGTTCCTGCGAGCTGGGATTCAGAAATGACAACATTTTGCGCTTTTTGGTCGGTTTACCAATATCGGACATTTACCAAAAATTACACAAATGTGCGCAAGGAGTATGGACATTAATTGATGAAGTGTCAGATTTTTAACATGCAGACATTTGGAGTAAGACCCTATTTTCCGCTAGCAACCCCCCAGAATACACCACAGGGTCCTAACACCTCTTAAAATGTGCACGGAAAAATCCCAAGAATAATGATATTACTTATATAATTCTGACAAGTCCGTACTATGAATTATCCATCTTTTTTAAAAATTATGCTCTGGCCCAGATGGGTGTGGTTTAGGTTCCAAAGCACATGGGGAAGCTTCTGTCTGTCCCCGCCTCCAGCTCAGGTGGCTCCCAGAGGCACTTCTCCTCCCACTTCTCCCAAGAGTAAGCTATTTTATGACCCCCCCAATTTAACATTTGCCTGAGCCCAGGACAGTGCATTGTTCTGTGTCTCTGCCCTCTGCAGGTGTCCCTCCCCTAATCGAATCCAAGAGGTGTCATCTCCTTTTGGTGGGGAAGCAGGAGGCAGCCAGGCCTGGGAATGCAGTTTGATCAAGTTTCAACTCCTGTTGGGGGTTGTTGCTGGGCAGAATTCACTCTCTTTAAGCCAGGCTTCACTCCTGTCAGAGTTTAGACCGCTAGCGCCGGCTTGTATCCAAAGCCGGTACTGCACCCATTTTTTGGAGTTGTCTTGAATTTAACAGGAGAATTTTGCTATTGTTTTGATGGGCATCCTTACAGTAGAGTGGGTGATGTGGAACCCCCTACAAGAAGGTTGAATCTTTGAGTGGTCTTGTGCCCATGATTTTAGCAAATTCTTGACATTAAGAAAATTAATTCCCAACAGCTCTGGGTTGCTTATGGCAATCAGCATTGAAATTTGTAGCAGGGCTTGGATGCATGGGTAAAAACATCCCACAAGCCCCCCTTCTTGCGATGGCCATTCTGACCTTTCACTGATGGAACTCGCAAGATCTGGGATGTTCGCCTCTTCTTCTTCCGATTCGTAGATGGCACAGTTCAGCATCTTCTCCTCCATCAGGGTGGATCGATCGGTTCTCCTCGCCGGTCCTGATGGGAGTATTGGGCGGTACCCCAGGCCCCTCAGATCCTTGCTCCCGGTCCCCGGGGCGTTGTCCTTGGTCGGTCTCCATGGTTTCATCTCTCCTAGGATGATAAAGCAAAGCGGCAATACACATTCCTAGACATTTTCCACCAGTATTAATGGTGTGGCGAACATATACATTTTATAAATCAGAAGATATGAACATATACATTTTTTTTTTAATTAGGGGACAAGAACATATATATTCAAGAATCACAGAATCTTATATGCTATATGTGGAATATTTTAGGGTTGTAACTGAATTACTCTGGAGCGGCCCCCTCTGGGATTCCAGTGGATTCCTACAGTTGTTGCAGAGTGTGCTTGGGATGGCAACACTTCAGCTGATTAATATGGACCCACTTATCTTCCCCTTCCGCCAAATTACCTTTGGGGATGCGGATCTTGTAGGAAACAGGGGAGATCGTGTCTATAATTTCAAAGGGTCCCTTCCATGTAGGCAACAATTTTCGCTGTTTGGCCTGGTTCCTCTGGAAATTGTATAGATGGACCCGGTCCCCCACCTCGTATACTTTCCTGGTGGTTTTCAGGTCGTAGTGGGTCTTCATGCTATCAGCTGATCTTTCTAGATTCCGCTGAGCATAGGCAAAAGCATGTTGGAGGTGTTTCCTTAAATTCTCCACATACTCATGAGTTGTGGAGGCATTTATCAACGTTTGCTCTTGGGTTCTGTAGAGCAAATGCTGGGGAAGCATCATCTTGCGTCCAGTCATCAACTCAAATGGTGACAATTTAGTTGCAGATGAAGGGGTAGATCTGATGGCCATTAGGACCAGAGGTAATCGGATATCCCAACTTGGCCCAGAATCTGCCAGAAACTTTTTTAAGACGCTCACAATAGTCCGGTTGTAGCGTTCTACTGCCCCAGAGGAAGCTGGCTGGTAAGCAATATGTAACTTCATTTTGACCCCCAGTATCTCCCACATCTTTGTCATTACTTCACTGGTGAAGTGGCTACCCCTGTCTGACTCAATCCTTTGAGGTAGACCAAAACGGGAAAAGATGTGGTTAATCATCAGGGCAGCTGCTGTTTCTGCCTTGCAATTTGGGGCTGGGAGACATTCCACCCACTTGGTAAACAAGCATGTAACGGTCAACATGTACTTGTTTCCTCTAGACGAGCGAATTACAGGGCCTACAAAGTCGATTTGCAAATCTGACCATGGCAGTGTCATCCCCCTCTTTTGGAGAGGCGCACAGTGTGTGAGGGATGATGGCTGAAATTGTGCACACACAAGACACCCCTTCAAGTATTGGTCGAGGTCCTGCCCCATGTGTGGCCAGTATGCAACCTCTCTTAAGATTTCCAGTGTTGTGTGAAACCCCCTATGACCGGCGGTGGCCGCATCATGGGCGTGACTTAACATCAGGCTTCGGAATGAGGTAGGGACCACCCACTGATCATGGCCAGCTTGGGATTTCCTTACCAACAAACCGTCTTGGATTCGGAACCTTTATGGACATTTCATCAACACTCTTAGGTCCTCTTTCCCAATGTAATCGGTATCAGTCAGGGGAAAGTTCTCAGGGTCCTCAATGTGTTGGTAAAACTTACCAATGATTGGATCCCCCTTCTGAGCTGTAATTAAATCAGCATCAGGGGTCTCCTTACTCCATTGGGCAGTTGAAAGATCATTGTGAGCATTTGTCTGGGACCTAGTGATAGCAGTGACCTGGATTTCCCCCAACAGGGACTCTATTTCTATTAGCTCCCCTTGGATGGCCCCAGTTTTGGCCAGCTGATCAGCTAAGTCATTTCCAGTGTTGTCTGGTCCCTCTACTTTGGAATGACCCTTAATCTTTTTCCAGAAGATGGTCATCCCATTCGATGTGACCAGATCATCAATATTTGTTATTAGCACATAACATGCCTCTGGTTTTCTAGTTAACCAGGTGCTCCACGATCCCGTTCCGTACATAATCTGAATCTGTGATTATGGCCAGTTTGTGGAGTTGATGTTGGACAGCAGTGAGGATGGCCTGATGCACAGCAATCAAGTCTGCCACCTGACTACTTCAGGGACCAATTTTGTATCCAGCGGAGGGTTCTGGAAACTCCTTCACCCATGCATTCCCTACGCCGACCACCAGTTCTTTCTCCCCGTTGTTGTCAACATGGTAAGAGCATCCATCCACATAGACAGTGGGCATTCCCTCACACTTGTCTTCTTCAAAGACTTCGTGTGGGGAATTAAGGTATGCCTCCATGTTGTCCTTGATTTTTAGACTTTCGTCCTCGAGACAGTTTTCTCTGGCACAATCATGCAAGTCAGCCAGACCTTGCGCGAGGGGACTCTTCTTGTTTTGGCCATATCCGCCCTCCACAGGAAAGCCTTGCATTGACAGGATCCAGGAAGTAATTCGGGAATTACTCACATTCCCGGCCCGGATTCTGTCACTTTGGAGATATTGCAGAGGCTGGTGTGGAGTCTCCACTATGATGTGTTCCCCCTGGATGAACGGGGCGGTAATTCTTCAATGCCCACACCATTGCCAGGAGTGCCTTTTCACAATCGTTGAATTTTTCCTACACAGAGGATAAAGTTTTGCTCGCATAGGAGATTACTTTATTGACCTTGTCATGCTTTTGGTATAATACTGCCGTCAAGCACGTATTAGAGAACCCTGTCTCCAGAAAAAACTCCTTGTTTCTGACAGGGTAAGCTAGGCAAGGCGCTTGTGAGAGGCTTCTCTTGAGTTGTCTTACTGCCTCGGATTGTTCTGGACCCCATTCCCACTTGACCCCCCCCTTCAAGAGATGAATCAGAGGTCTAGTGATCTCTGCGTAGCCTTCAATGAACTTTCTGCTGTAATTAGTCAGTCCAAGGAGGCTCCTTATTTCCCGCAGAGTTGTGGGATCCTTCAGTTTCTGAAGTGCTTCCACTTTCTTTTCCTGGGGACAGAGACCCTGAGGAGTAATCTCATGCCCCAAGAAATTAACACGGGTTCTAAACCACTGTGCTTTCTGAAAGGAAATTTTTGCTCCGGCGGCCCTCAACTGTGTCAGAACATAATGGATCTCCGCTATGTGTTCTTCCACAGATGAACTTTTGATGAGGACATCATCTACATAAGCCAGGTTACCCCTCGCACCCAGGTCAGGCATGGCCTTATGTAGGAAAATGTTGAATTCATTGCCGGAGTTGAGGTATCCGAAGGGAGTCCGGGTCCATGTGTATTGCTGGCCCCCAAAGGTAAAAGCCAGTTTGTAGTGGTCCTCCCTACTGACAGGCACGGTCCAGTATCCATTGGTCAGGTCTATTGCAGTGAATACCTGTGACCCCTGAATCTGGGCCAGCCCTTGGTCAATGTAGGGTAGAGGCCATCGGGAAGTATGGACCCGTTTGTTGAGGTCCCTAAGGTCGGGGCAGAGTCTCCACTGGCCGTTTGGCTTCAATATTCCCAGCACCGGATTATTGAAGGTGCTCTTTACTGGACGGATTATTCCCCGGGACTCAAGGTTCTTAATTATTTCAGTAAGGGACTCCATGGATGCGAGAGGCAAGCGATATTGCTTCACAAACACTGGAGTCATGCCAGGGTCTGTGGGAATTGTTGTTGTGTGGATGTCGGTGCGACCACAGTCATATGAGTCTACCGCAAAGAGATCTTGGAAATCCAAGAAAACTTGTTTCAACTTTTGCTTCTGTTCTAGAGTCACACAGGCATCAGCTAGGTTGACTCTCTCTTCCACCATCTGCCTGAAGCCTGGAAAGACTTCTGGTTTGGCTATCTCAGCGGCCTCCTCCAGCTGGGTGGAGAAGTCCCTAGTCAGAGTGCTGATTTGGACTGGAGGCTTCAGGTGGGAAAGGCAGCCCGCATGGACCTGGAAAATCACCTCATCCCTCCTGAAGTCAAAAGTCACATCTTCCTTACCATAAGGGCAAGAAGTGTACACCAGGAAGTTCCCCCCATGCCGGCTGAAACTCCTGTCTGGTGTTGTATTGTCATCACTGTCACTGTCAAAACAGTCCTTGGGGATTTGTCCTAACAGTTCATTTCCTAAATCAATGGAGAAATGTCGGTCATCAACCGCCATTCCAATAATGGTGCCTGCGGCTAAAGTGATACTCTTTAAGTCGCTGTTATCCACCTCTATTGGAATGGTGTCATGTTCTATGTTGACTAATGGTGTTGGGTTTACCCCTAACCCTTGCTGTTGGAGAGCAGCATTTAGATGAATATAAGCATCAGGGTTTTTCAATTTTTGTCCTCTTTTAACTTTCACTTCCAGGGAGAATTGTCGGGTCCTTTCTGGGATGGTGACTTCCTCTTTAAGCTGAATTTCAACTGCATAAGGTAGCAATTGAGCTGACCTAAATGCTTTTTCTTGATCATCAAAGCCCATGGGATTATCCGCTAATCGGGACCAAGATTTGAAGTTTATTAGGTCCAAACTAATGGCGAAGCGATTGAGAATGTCACTGCCTAAGTAAAAGGCGGCAGTGACGTCTCGCACGACCCAACAATTATGGACTATGTGTCATGATGCTTACCCCCGGAGCACCAGGCCAGGCCCAGCACCCCCGGGAGCAGGCATCACGCCCCCGGGTAAAAGCCCAGCGGCCCTTTATGGGTGCTCTTTGTACTCTGTCCTGGCGCCGTTGGCGCCAGGCTCATGTTGGACATCAGTTCTGGCACCATAGGCGCCAGGCTCATAAGGGGAAGTGTTTGGTGCACTTACCTGAAGCAGACCATGCTGCACACTCACCTGATGCAGACCATGCTGCATGAAGAACCAAGCCAAATGAGGCTTAGGAGGGACTATTTTTCTGAAGGAACTATTTTGTTACTTGGGTGGGGCTGTGGAAGAATACTCACCTGGAACTTCTTCCAAGGCTATTTAAGCCACGCCCGGACAGCCACACGTGCTTCGCGTTGTTCTGCATCCCAGCAGCTGAACGCTCACCGTGTCTGCTCCTGCACCTGGACTCCAGCCACGCCCGCCTCGAACCTGGAACACCTGTAAGGAAAGAAGAGAAGAGAAAGGTGAAAACCAAGAACTTATTCAACCTTCTTACCTGCATCCGGAATTTTCACGCCACCATTCCTGAAGGAAGACTTCCATTTAAAAGCACTGCGTTGCTCGCTGCAGCGCCGCGCTTCACTCACCTGTTCCCGAGACACCGCCCGGCTCCATCGCGGCTCTCAGCACCGGTCGCCACATCTCTGCACCTAGGGGAGAGAAGAAGAGACAAAAGGTGAGCAAGGGAACACAAGAGGAAAGCCGAATTTTCAGCCATATTAATTACCGGCTTTTCTTGGTGAACCATTCCACCTCTCGGGTCGGCGCCGCATCTTTGTCAGGTACCGCACCCCGGCCCCTATGGGGAAAGGACAAAAGACATTACTGGGGAATTATAAAGACATTTAGAGGGGTCGCCCTCATCACTAACTCAACTGATTTTACCACCGGCAATTTAACCCCTCAACGCATCGCCTTTGTTCTGCACCTGAAATAAAGGACAGATCACAGGTTAGGAAAAACAACATAAAAGGAGGCTCACACTTGAACTTTTGCATCTTCTTACTTACGGTGTATCGCTCAGAAAAGTCAAGTGGATTTGCCAGCGCCATTCTGAAAACCAGTGAAGTAACTGGACGAACGCGCGCCCCTGCACCAGAAGTAGGATGGAGAGTTCATCCTTCCAAACCATAAGGTGAGCTTAAACCGGGGGTTTTGGAGGAAGTCAGAGAAGAACGAAGGGGGAAAGGGGGGAGAAAGCACACTATTCAGCAGACAGTTAACCCCCTTTCTCATCTGCAGAAGGATATTCCTACGGGCCAGACAAGCAAGATTTGGGGGTCCTGTTCAATCGGTGGTCCGAATTCTGCGCATCACGCTTGAAGAGGCCACAGCAACCCAGACCAGACCAGCGCCTCCGTGGGAGCCAGGTGAGCGTTACACTATGCTCTTGTTGCCAATGGAGATTTTGAGCATACACCTGCTTGGCAGGAGATGTTTGGAATTGGGGTTTTCCAGATTCATTTCCCATTTGTCTATCAGTTTGAATGTGGGAATGGCTGGATCTTTTGGGAGTTGGCGGAACATGGCTTCGCTGATGAAGCTCTTACCGTTGTTCACACACACACTCGAGCGAGAACAGAGTCCTTCCCATCATTTAACTGAACAGGGATGAACAACTGCTCTCCAATTTGCTGAATATCAGCCAGGCTCTGAGCTGATTTCACATCTTTCTGGACTATAGGAGTGGGAGTGTCTGATTGTGGATTGGTAAAGAATTTCAGAGTGTTTCCTTCCAGTGTGTAATACCACCTTAAACTGGAAGGAAGGTTGATTTTCAGAAATAGAGAGGACCCCCCATCACCAGTCTGTTGTCCTACTGCTATTACTGTCACGTCTGGAATTTGGTTGTTCTGGAAGTTAAATTCTACTTGGTCAGATTTTTGTTCAACCATGTGGCAGGTGCCGTTTAAACTAACATGGTTGACACTCTGTTTTAATTTTATTGGTTGGCTAGTCTGGGTCCAGAGGACCTTGTTCACGCAATCTATTAGGGGTGACAACCTTCTCAGGAGGTCATTCCCTAGTAAACAAGGGGTGCCCTCTGGAGTCACCTTGTGTCGCCCAATTTTGATGTCCAAATCTGCAGTCCCCTCGACAGGAATTTCCTTCCCGTCAAAGTTCTGCAGTTGTCCAGGAAGAGAGGTGAGAGGAATACGGTAATTCTCCCCCCTTCCTGCATTTAGTTAATCAAAGGCCCTTTTGGACAGAAGGGTAGCTTGGGATCCAGTGTCCACCAGTGCCAAAATTGTACCCTGCCCCTGTACTTGTACCGCGGCATAGTATCTTCCCTCCTTCTCCTCAAGGGGGCACAGATAATGCACATTTTTGGACAACTGGTGGGCTAATTTTCTGGTTTTGGACATTGCTAGCGAAGAGATTTGGGCAGAATTCTGTGGAGAGCCTGGGGAATCTGAAAGAAAAAGTTGGCAACTGGAAATGGTTTCGGGTTCTGGGCCGCCCCCCCCTTTTTGGAGGCAGTAATCAGGATGATTGGCGGCGATAGCTCAATCCCCACATCTACCCAGTCTGGATTGGAATCTCTTGGGACCCATTTTTCCTTGGGAGTAGTTCCCCCATCTCTGAAGGAGAAGATCCTATTCCCAGGATCTTCTGAGGATCCCTCTCCCTCAAATTGGAAGACCTGTACCTCCTCCACAAAGTGGGTCTGTTTGGGTCTTTTGTTTCTCCTACCTCCTCTCTGCTCCTTGGGTGGCAGACTTTCAGGGGTAGGAGATTTTGTTTCCGGTTCCTGGTTTTCCAGGGGCTGTTTACAAGTTGGGAAGGAAGCTTCCTCCAAGGCTTTACACCCCCCTTCTTCTTGTGCCTCCTCCCTGGGAACCGGTGGGTTATCGGGGTGCTGCCCCCGTCATTGTTCTGGAGCACCAGGCCCAGAGTTTGGGGCATTCTGCGGTGGCATGCTCATCTGAGGGTTCTGTTGAGCCCTCAGTATGTGACCCAGATCCCGTGCCATATTTTGGACCTGGCGCTGAAGTTGTGAAACCCGCTCAGGCTGATACGGGGCTCTATTTTCTCCCCTGGGCTGATCCCAGGAAGGGTAGCTATCCCTTCTCTGGTAAAACCCTGGATTGGGAAGATTTGGGTACCCCTCCACCCTTGGCCTTCCCTCTCCCGGTTTGGGTAGATTTGGGTACCCCTCCACCCTTGGCCTCCCCTCTCCCGGATTGGGTGGTCTGGGCTCAGGGAATTGGGGAAAGAAGGATGGAAGGTTTTGGGGTTGGAAATTGGGTGGATACCTGGGGAAAAAGTTCTGCCCAGGATTTGGGGAATTTCTGCCCTCCTGTGGGAAGCTGGGAGGGAAGTTCCCTGGGTCAGGTGCTTGGCTGGATCCCCCCCTTGGGCTGGAGGAGTCCACACATAACCCAGGATGGGTTGGTTTCCCTTGTAACGGGGACTTACATAATCAGGGGAGCAGGGGACCCCATTTGTGGGACTACCTCCTCGACTCCCTGTCTGTGACTGGCCCGAGGGCCTTCTGGGCTGTGAATTATTTGGTGCAGGCAGGTTTTTAGGCCCCCTCATCTCCAAATCTAAAACGGGGGCAACCTTTACCTCCGCCACCATGGCAGCAGCAGGGGTGCTGTTGGTTTTGGGATTTTTCTGCGCATTACTTTTATTTTCTATGGGCTTCTGCACCTCAAAGATCCGGGTAGCCTATTCAATGACCCAGTCTAGTGACCTCTTCTCGTGAAAATCTCTCACTAGCTGGGTCATGATGTATTTGGGCAAGGCATGGAAAAAAGTATTGACAAATTCTCTGCTGTCCGTGCGAACCCTTCTGGAGGTCTGCGCAAAGGCACGCTTCAATTCTTGCACGAATTCTTGTGGGGCCTGATCCTCCCCACATTGCAAATTGTAGGCTGCCTTGCGAGCCTCTTGAGGATTTCTATGAACAGAAAAATGTTTCAAGATGGTCGCCCTATATGCGGACCATCTTGAATGGTTTTGGTCCTCCAGCCCTGCAAAGAAACTGGAGTATTCTGGGGAGAATGTCCATTTGATGTACTGGATGCAGCTACTGCTGTCCTTCAAATGGAAAGTCTCCATCATTTGCTCATAGAGCTCCAAGTGTTCCCAAACAGAATACTTGGCGTTCTTATGATAAGGCGTGATGACACTCCTTATTGCCTTTATTTGTTTCAATAGGTCCTTAAGCAAGGCCCTTTTTGCCTTATTGGCCTTTTTGGTTTGGGTAACCCTGGTCCATTCATCCTCTGACTCCGAAGCACTTCTCCCAGAGGTGCCCGTCTGATCTTCCAGGTTTTCCCGGATTCTGCGAGCCTGGGAATGGCTGGCAGAATGTGGGGACCTGGTCTCCTGTGTCCTGTAACTCTCAGAGGAGTCTTCAGATCCCTCCTTGCTGCCAGGATTTGATGGGTACCCCCCCACTGACCTAACTGGGCAGAGGTTTTCAGGATGCCCTTAATGGGCCTACTCTCCTGGGGTTCCCCACTAAATTGCACTGTGCTTGGGTGCCCATACCCGGATGCCCGCCCCTCCATTCCTGGGTGGTACTGGCCTATGAGCCCCATACTTTTGGCTGGATAGCAATCTGCCATCCCTGTGGCCCTGTGCTCATGTGCGCCAGGGGACATGGGGGTGGCAGAGTCCAGGGACTGAGAGAGATGAAGGCCTCTGGTACTAGGGCTTCTGAGGTTATGCTCAGGTGTTTCCCTTTCCCAGCGAACTTCATCTCTGTCAGCCCCTGCTCCCTGTTGCACTGCAGGAGCCTGCGCTTTCAGTTCCTCAGTTGAGGCCTTACTAGACTCTATCAGTCTCTCCTGCATGGCTACCTGTTGCTGGAGCCTATCATTGTGCTGACAGAGAGCCTCATTTTCTCTCTGTGCCTCCTGATTGGTCCTGGAGTACTGGGCCAGTCTCTGCTGCAGGAGGGTTACCTTCTGAGTCCCATCCCTACTGGCCTGCTCCTTTCTTGCCAGAGCCTCCTCCACCCTCCTGGTGTGCTCTAGCAAGTCGTGATGCTCTTTTTGGAGGTCACCCAGCCCCTGGAGGGCCAGGTGATATTCTTCAATTTTTTCTTTTAATTGGCAGACTTCCTGGCCTAAGGTGTCCCTTTCCTGACTAAGTGCCTGCATCTGTGCCGCCAGTTTGTCCCTCTGCCTTTGAAAGGCACCAGCTTTCTGGCGCTCTTCCTGAAATTCTGTCTGGGTTTCCAGGTCTTTCAGAATCAGTTTATTGCTCTCCTTTTTTTCTCTATCCAATTGGCTTTGCAGGGTGGCTACCTGCTTTGTGCATGCCCTGTTGAAATCTATCTGTTGCTCCAGCTTTTTCTGGCTCTGCAGTAAGGAGTCCAAACTGTCTTGGTGCTCCTTCTGCAAAGCCAGAATTCTGGTATCCTGGTCAGCCTTTTCCTGTTGCAGGATATCCATATCCTCCTTCATTTTAATGATGTATTGTCTACTCTCGTTTTCTGACTCCTGGCTTCTGTGCAGCCTCTGCTCAGAAGAGACCAGGTCAGATTGGGCCTTTTCTAACGCCATCTGTTGCCTATTTGCCAGTTCTTGGCCTTCAGCACATTTATCCTGCATGGCTCCCATATGTAAATATAAATATGCCGCTACCCTGGCAATCTTGTTGTGCTCATCCTGGGCCTTAGGGGCCATATATAGTTCACTCAGGGCCACATGTAAGGGACCCTGATCTCTCCACATATCTGACCCAGTTGTAGTGACCTGTTGTGTGATCGCCTGCAACCATACATTGTGGTCCTGTTCAGACCATTCACCTCTCACAAACAGTTTATGTAAGAGGTGCTCCCTAGCTATCTTCATATCTACCAAGGTCATCATTCTGGAACTTGATTTCCTTCCTGACTTACAGAAGTTTGTATTTTATTTTGCAAAACAGACCTTTTCCTTCGAGCGTTCCTTTGAGGAGTGCTTTACAGCGTAACACAGCATGGTGATCTAACCGCATATGTGTATCCTGTCAGCTGGCACACTGTATTAATCTGCACAAGTGATAGATCTAATCCAGAATCCCCGGCTACGAGCCCCCAATTTGTAAGCGATATTCAATCAACACTACAGCTAAGTCAATGCCTAGTCTGGGATGCTGAGGAAAACCCTTATTGATGTATTTTTATGTCCAGTTCAGTACTCTGGATGACAACCCTTGTATAACACCCCCTCTTAGAATCCCCCTGACCCCACTGAGCCAAGAAGTAGGTTTGTTTTTCAAATTAAAAGGTTTATTTGAAAAATTAACAAGATATATATCACACTTTTATAATAAATTAATAATTGATATCACACTTATGGATATAATGTTGATCAACAATGGGTAATCTGGCACTAGCACACTTCTTTACAATCAATGAGGAGTTAGTATAGGATGGATAAGGTAGCAAAAATACTTTTATGGTTTCAAGGGAAAAGCAATGAGGAATAAAATGCATTACAGAAATAACTCTGACAATTCACCGCCCCCCCTATGCAATGTAAGAAATGGAAGGAGAGCACACAGTCTTCAAGAATCCCAACAAAAATGCACTACGAAATGCAGTTCCCCCCTAGCAAGCTTAGAGAAAAACAGGTATGATTTTAAAACACAGGCAAGATACTTTGATGTGGTTGCAATTAAGTGAAAAATATGCTAAAAAGGCTTTTAATTCCCTATAGGGGGTTCAGGGTAGTTGATAGATACTTTGAATCAGTTCAGGATCACTTTAGCAATGCTCTATGAATGATTGTCAGGTTGCACACGAATTTCAGCAAGCAAAGCAAGGACAAATATTTTTACACGTGGCTGAAATTGAGCAAAATGTCAAATTGCAGCAAATTTAGTCACGTGCGTGGAGCGCGATTACGGAGGCACTGTAAGGAGTAGCAAGTCAGTTCTAGGCTCGTTGAAAAGCTTGGAATCTTAGCTTTAAGATGACAGATAAAACTTGCTCCTAGCACAAACGGTTCCGGAGATACAGCCGATTTAATAAAGGTAGTTTTTCGGATTTGAAATTTTAAAGCTCAGAATGACAGATGACAGTTCTCAGTTTTAAAGATGACAGAATGACACGATTCTAGGAGGCAGTTCTAATAGGCTAAAATAGTTTGAATTAGATTATTTTAACTAAGAGATTGGTTCTGCACAGTTCTGCTAGGTACTCACAATATAAATTTGAAATAGGCCTTGTCACGGATCTGGTCAACACGTCCAGCGGCGGTTCTCTCTGCTTGGCGGGTCAATCAGGCACCGGTTCTGCTCACAGCGATCCAGATCTCTGGTTCTGCTCACAGCGGTCTGGGTCTGGTCTGCGGTTCCGGCAAAAGTTCTTGGCAAAGAATTCAAACAGCTCGCCTGGCTGTTGAATAGTTTGGTTAGGTTTGCTGGATTCTGAAGGCCTGCTGAGAATACTTTTGCTTGCAGTGGGCCTTCTAGATTCAAAGTTCTGTAGTCTATGGGTCGCTGGTTCTGGTCTCTGTCTGGATGGGATGTCGGCCGTCAAAATGCTCCGCTGAAATGGAAAATGAATGTCTCTACCTGTCCCAGCAGTCTCTTTTTATGTGTTTTGGAAGTGGGTGTGCGTGGCATAACTGAGCCTGCCCCTTTCTACTTGTCATTGGCCCAATTCTCCCCTCTCCCATGATTGGGGGAAGGAAATGGATTGTCATCATGATGAGGTCTGTTTATGGGTCAGAGGATCCTCCCCTGGTCAATTTGCCCACAAATCTATATTTGATTCAAATACATATTTCCCAGATACACAAGTGGTTGATATTACATGTGCATATTACAGATGACTGAAGACAGGCCCTCTGTTCAAGCCCCATGTTCCTGCGAGCTGGGATTCAGAAATTACCACATTTTGCGCTTTTTGGTTGGTTTACCAATATCGGACATTTACCAAAAATTACACAAATGTGCGCAAGGAGTATGGACATTAATTGATGAAGTGTCAGATTTTTAACATGCAGACATTTGGAGTAAGACCCTATTTTCCGCTAGCAACCCCCCAGAATACACCACAGGGTCCTAACACCTCTTAAAATGTGTACGGAAAAATCCCAAGAAATAATGATATTACTTATATAATTCTGACAAGTCCGTACTATGAATTATCCATCTTTTTTTTAAATTATGCTCTGGCCCAGATGGGTGTGGTTTAGGTTCCAAAGCACATGGGGGAAGCTTCTGTCTGTCCCCGCCTCCAGCTCAGGTGGCTCCCAGAGGCACTTCTCCTCCCACTTCTCCCAAGAGGAAGCTATTTTATGACCCCCCCCAATATGACATTTGCCTGAGCCCAGGACAGTGCATTGTTCTGTGTCTCTGCCCTCTGCTCTGCAGGTGCCCCTCCCCTAATCTAATCAGAGAGGTGTCATCTCCTTTTGGTGGGGAAGCAGGAGGCAGCCAGGCCTGGGAATGCAGTTTGATCAAGTTTCAACTCCTGTCGGGGGTTGTTGCCGGGCAGAATTCACTCTTTAAGCCAGGCTTCACTCCTGTCAGAGTTTAGACCGCTAGCGCCGGCTTGTGTCCAAAGCCGGTACTGTACCCATTTTTGGGAGTTGTCTTGAATTTAACAGGAGAATTTTGCTATTGTTTTGATGGGCATCCTTACAGTAGAGTGGTGATGTGGAACCCCCCACAAGAAGGTTGAATCTTTGAGTGGTCTTGTGCCCATGATTTTAGCAAATTCTTGACATTAAGAACATTAATTCCCAACAGCTCTGGGTTGCTTTTGGCAATCAGCATTGCCATTTGTAGCAGGGGTTGGATGCATGGGTAAAAACATCCCACAAACTTTAAAGGGAGTGAAGGTATATTGCTATCTTTGTCTGAAGCCTTATGAATAGGCCTTGTTTTCTGGCCTTAAACCATGTGTGAGGAGACCATGATTTTATCCATTCTGTCTATTTAGTGCTATTTGATTCAATCATACTTGGTGATATTACTCTCTTGGGCATCTGGAGACTTGGTTACTCCATATGCTTTCTGCATCTTTGATTGTACAATACTAGGCACTCCTTTTGTGCTTTTCAGTTGCCTCTTTCTGCGCCTCTTTCTGTGGCAACCAAACTCTAAAGCCAAACAAATATTAGTTGTTCTTGCATGAATTTGTATTCCAGTGCCTGTGAGCTCTGCAGCCGTTGTCTGTCTTTTTGAGGATTCTCACTGATGATACGAAACTGATGTCCATTTTCTCAACATGGCTGCTTTACTCGCGTTATGTTTCCGACATTTAGCAAGCTATTATATGTCTCATCTACCTTGCATTTCTGCATATATACTTTTACTGCATTTCTTCTCACTTATATTCTCAGCATATATAATTTCTTTGTATTCATATGTATGTTCACTTTGTCACTTCAGTCACATCTTCATTCATATATCTTTTCAGTTCGTTCACGTCTCTTCTCTTCATGACATCACTTGACACCTGTCAGACTTTACTTATAGTTCTTCTATGTCCAGTGGTGCCTGCACACTTCCTTCTACTGCATCAGTTCGAGGCTACATTCGGTATGGTTGACTGAGCGCATAACGTTTCTCATATCTTTGATGTGGTATTGGGATGATACCCGGTGTCAGAACAAGTGTCTTCTTATCATTCTTCCAATATGACGGAGGTGAGGGAATGGGGTATAATGATGTATACATCTGCCTCTCTACAAGGCTATGATACAAACAGACATTATTGAACCATCACACAGTCCCTGTTGCTCTGCTATTGTCTTAGTTGCAAAACCAGATAATTCCTGTAGGTTCTGCATTGATTTTAGGAAGGTCAATGAGGTGTCACAGTTTGACAGCTACCCCATGGTCAGGATAGATTACTTAATTGACAGATTGGGTGGTGCCGTATATCTTTAGACTACTGGCCTAACGATAGGTCATTGGCAGGTGCCAGTCAATCCCACAGATAAACTGAAGACAGCCTTGTCTACTCCTCTTGGGTTGTTTCAATTCAAAGTGTTGCCTTTCAGGTTACATGGGGCTCCTGCTACTTTTCAGACTAGTGGCCCAGGTGTTGAGGCCTTATTCGTCATTCTGTGGGGCCTAAATTGATGGCATCATTATTCATAGCAAAACATGGCCTATACATATGTCAAATTTATACCAATTCACTCAGGCTTTACGAAACGCTGGGCGTACTGCAAACTGGTTTGCAGTAAGCCCAGTGTTTCGTAAATGTCATCTGGCTAGATCTGTAGTAAAGTATTTTGTTGTTGTTGTAGGGAATGGACTAGTCCAGCCTTAGACCGAAAAGGTTAAAGCTGTTAAGGAAACAACACCTTCAAACACTAAAAAGGAATTAAGGGCCTTTTTGGGCATAGTTACTACCGTAGATTAATTCAAGATTTCTCTACCATTTCTGCTCCTCTTAGTGATGAGCTTAAAAATGCAGAACCCCAAAAACGTAAGTGGCGTCTGGACTGGTTAAAAAAGTTTTGTGTGGTGACCCCCTTTTGAAGGTGACAGAGTTCAATAGACCATTTATCTTACAAAAAGATGCCTCACATATTGATCTTGGGGCAGTATTATCACAAAATCACGACCCTATAGAACATCCTATCCTTTACATTAGTAGGAAATTATTTGCCAAAGAAAATAACGATGCTACTTTAGAATTTGAAGCCCTCGCCATTAAATGGGCTATAACATATTTGAAATACTACCTGGCTGGTCGAAGATTTTGATTGGTTACTGACCACACTCCCCTTCAATGGTTAAGTCTAAGTTATGCGATGGTATATAGATTCATAGCCCTACCGTTTTTCTGTTGAGTATTGAAATGGAAAAGAACAAGGAAAAGTTGATTTCCTTTCTCAATTCCCAATAGATGCTGAGAAAACCAGTAACATTAGGGCAATGGCATGTGATTGATCAGAGATGTTTCAGCCACAAAATCTGGCCTGGTACCCTTCTCATGTGGCCAGGGAAAGGCAGACGCTTTCTGATCCTCACCGTGGGGGTGCTGTTCTGCGGGAGGATCACTTGAAGGGGGAACCAGGTAAGGAAGAATGGGGGACCCCCCCCTTGTATTTATTTTATTTTTTAATGTATTTATTTAATTGGTTTTCCCCAATACCCCAACCTTCTAATGGCCTATTGTAAAATAGAAACCATTAGAAAAGCTAATTTTGACATTGTGGACACCAAGTCCCATAATTTCCAAAGTACTCGGACAAAGAAGAGGACTGCACAGGCACAAGACTGCAAGCTGCAGCCTATAAGGTATAATGGCCTAAGGGAGATTTGGAGGCATAAAAGGCCCCTTCAGGTGCAGGCCATTGAGAAGATCAGTAGCAGAATGTGGAGTAGTTTTGACACCTCCATGTGGCAGCAGATGCAGACGGTAGATGAGAGCCGAGATGCCGGGACCACCGTTGAGTGTAAAACGGATGCTGGTCCTGAGAGGATCTCTTATGCTTGAGACCGTAAATGGAGAGGTGTTGGGAGTGACAGCTCTCCCCCTGAGTATCGCAGCTACAGAGGTCATGCAGCGGAAAGCTCACCATTTAAGAGTTTTCCCCATTGTCAATCGAGCGCCGGTGGCAGGCCAGCACTGGAGAGCTGTGGGAGGCAGGAGAGCCCCGCTGTTGACAGATGCAGGCCATGCAAAGCCACTAAGGAGAGGTTGCCATGCCGCGCAAGTAGGCAGAAGCAGAGGACCTGGAAGCAGCGAGGCGAACAGATGCGCATGCCAGACCTGGTGAGTTCACTGTTAGATTTTGACCCCAGAGTGCTCTGTAATGCCCACTGCCAAGTCAAGGGGTCTTGACCTCTGAAATAATATAAACGGAGTAAAGCTGAACAAGAGAACTAATGTAAAGCAGGCTAATTATTCTGTTGCAAACTGAGCTGATTTAAAAAGGAGCAGATGGCAGAACAAGAACTTAATAATCAGACCAGAAGGGTATGATTATAACAATGTGGCCAGTGGCATACCAAGAGGGCCACAGGGAGGCAAGCTGCCCCCCCCCAGGATCTTTTGATAGCCAAACTGGGACATTTGTCAGTGAGACACCTCTCCCGTTTAGCACCTCAATGAGGGTGCCCAACGGGAAAGGTGTCCCGCTGGCAGGACAATGTGTGCTGAGCAATTCCTGGGCAGCATGCTCATTGTCCTGGCAGCACAACACCTTACTGTTTCCGAATGGGAGAGGTGTCCTGGTGCCAGGACAATGTACCAAGGAGCTACGGGCATCAGAGGGGCTTTCACACTGCCCTGTGTCAACAGAGCATTTCAATGTGAGTCATTACGCACTGATGGGAGGGAGGGGGGACTATTCGCAGGGACATTTGTCTCTTTAGAAATGTGAATGGGAGGGACTGATCAGAAGTGATAAGGGTGCATAATTCTGCATGCTTTATGAAAAAATGAATATAGCTTGAAAACCCAACTGGGATATTCTAGGCTCAAATTAATCTGCATAATGCTTTTGTATTTATTTATTGATAATTTGTACGGCGTCTATACAGCAGAAGTGTTTCCAGGGGATTTATACTGTTTGGCCGTGACACAATTGTTTGCGCCGAATATACAGTGGTCAATTCGGCCGCAAAGCCAATTTTGCTGCGACTAAATCTGCCAAAACTTAAAACGCCATCACTACCAAACATGGGAAGCGGGGGACACCCCATAATTCCTGCTCCCCATGTTTGGTAGTGATTACCCAAACTTTATCGTTTACAAACAATCAAATGGTACTGCCGGAATTCGGTCAGATTTACTGTACGATCGTTTGTAAATGATCAATTTGAATAAATCCTTTCAAGGCGCCACAAGACAAAGGGTGGGGAGGACAGAGGAGAAAAGAAAAATAACGGTCCTACTAGGCCTTGTGGCATTTGGATTGTGCAAGTGCAGTAACGAGAAGTGCAGGGGGGCAGGTCAGGACAAGGGGATAGGATAGGGAGAGGTTGAGGAATGGAGAAGTGCTGGAGGGAGGAGGCCCAAGGAGCTGGGCAAGTGATAAGGGGTGCTAGGAGGGCTGTGACTGGGGGAAAGGGGCAGGGGTAAATAGTGTGAGGGGGAAGTGGACTGACCTCGGAGGGCTAGTCAGGGAAGAGGGCCCGAGGGCAAGTTCTGGTAGGAAGGGGTGAAAAGGGAAGACTGGACGAAAGAGGGCCTGACCCCGGTGAGTCTCATAAGGGGACACAGAAATCCAGTTGCAGCAGGAGGACACTAGTGGGGGGGAGAAGGAGGAGGAGAAAATGAAGGTCTTGTGACTTTGCATGCAGGATGAGGAGAATACAACTAAAGTCAAACTCTTATTGCTCAACATATTTCAATGACAATGTGTGTAGTGTGTAGTTAGTTTACTATGAAAGGTTAGTTTATTATGTAATGTGGTTTGCTTCCAGGGCATTGCTATAAATGATATGATTTAAGCACATGAAATGCAAAGCAAACCTTAATAAATATCTATATCAACTAAACATGGGAAGATGTGCTCAGTTGCTTAAATTGTCCACAACCCGGTTTCACCATTTAACCAAAGTGTGTGATCCTGGGCAATAATGTAATCACACTGGGCCTCATTATGAATGTGGCGGAAAGGCAACAACAGCGCCGGTAGTGCTACCGGCGCCATTGTTACCTGTCTGCCACATTACGAGTTCTGCTTGCTGGGGCCGAACTGCACGCCTGGGCTGACCAGGTGTGCAGACCGGCACCGCGAGCAGAAATCATGATTGCACCGGCACCGTTATTAACGGTGCCGGTGCAACCATGCTCCCGACCCCCATTCTGCCCTACGGGGCAGAATGGGGATCAGGAGGCCGGCCATACGGCACCCGCGAATGGTCAATTACCGGCCCATTCATCTCGTAATGGGCCGGTAATGTCCCATTCGCGGGTGCTGGGGTCGGTAGCGAGTTTGGCGGTAGCCGTGCCCTTAATAAGGGCACGGCTATCGCCAAACCCGTAATGAGGCCCACTGTGTTTTATCTGCAGCTCTATAAGTGATTCACTTCATAGCTTATGTTAATATATCATACTGTTATTTTAAAAAAAGCCTAATGATTATAGTGCTGATCCATTTATAATAATAGTGCAATTTAGGTATTTTGCACCACAAAGTTATTTACTCATGACAACTTGTTCTAAAGTAACCACTTGCGGGACGCAGCAGAGGGATTCATCCCGATTCCATTCTACTAGGTATTGATACCATATATACTGGAGACTGTGGGCCTCATTACACGGTAGGCGGAGAACCATGGCGCTATTATCGCCATGGTTCATGCCGGTAAAATACCAGCACCGCCTTGGTGGAAAGGGGAATTACCGCCCCATTCCAAGGTTGGCGGGGCTGTAATTCCCCCTTCCACCATTGCCCTTCCCCATTCCCGTTTTTGCCCCATAGGGCATAATGGGAATGGGGAAGGCGCTAATTAAGGCACCGCAAATTGCGGTACCGTAATTAGCTCCCTGGGTCCCTTTGCGGGTTGGTCCCCTCATAGTAAGGCGGTAAGGATTTACCGGTACCGGTAAAATACCCGTACCGGTAAACCCTTACCGCCTACCGTGTAATGAGGCCCTATATCTATTGAGAGGAATCATCCTTTTAGTATTGGCGCTTCTTACGCTGCATGCATTTGACTTTTCAACAGACCTGAACCTTATCAGATGAACGGTCTATAAACTAACCCACTTGAATCCAGGAACTACATTTTGAGGGATTTTTCCCAATACTCGATTGCCTTGAGGACGACCTGAATGGTTGAAACACGTGTCGGCTGTGATCGCAATAAACCACTCTATACACCATTGGAACTTTGCTCATTCAAGGACATTTTAATTGACTTGTAAGGATCTAACCCTCTGAAAAGAAGGAGTCATTTGCGCATGCTTTCTGCACATCTTTCACTTTTGTTCTAAAGTCACTTCCATGGTGCCTCCAAGTATCAAAGACTGATGATGCTTCTTGCAATGTCTTTTCTTTGAAGTCATTTCTGTTGGTGTAATCCATATGCAAAGTAGGAGGTTACATGTATTTTTCCCCAGAGCGCCTGGACAGATGAGTTTAATGCACTGCAATTTTATTTATTTGTTATGTGTTGAAATGGCACATGCCACTAATGTTGCCAGCAATGTAAATTAGGGCAGGGGTCGGCGGTTTGGGGGTGCAAATAAAACTGTATGAAATAGTGCGCACTGTATTTGGAGGAAAAGTAGCAGGACTTTGTTGGTGTCTTGCCCTCCCACTCTTGTAATGCTGGATACTCGCCTGATGGTGGTTTATATTAAAACAGCAAGAGAGGGTAGCAACCCGAGAAGAAAATACAAACCACAATTGCCAAAGCCAAAAGAGAATCATACCATGGCAATTTGTGAAGAACCAGTATTGCCCAAGCCAAAAGAAGGCAATTGAGAATGTGAGTGTTTGTAAACAATGTTCCCCATATGTAAAGGAAGTCATTAGAAGAAATGGCTTAAACCCACATTTCCAAAGCCAAATAAGGGTGAAATTGGGAAAGAATCCTTGTCAGCATTTGGTTAATTACAAAGCGCCTCATCACGAGTTGGGCAGTAAACCCTGAAATTGGCCATAACAGAATTAGTGCCACTAATGCCATGCTGGATCAGGAGCAGGCGTAAATTCTGCTGACTGTAAAAAAAGCTGATGCTATTACAGCTGGCGCCATTACAGCTGACGCAAATCCAGCCAGCGGAATGTGCGCTCATAACATGAAGTGCAATAACCGCTGCATCGCAAGTCCATATACGGCAGTATTAGTGCCTAAAAGTGGCGCAAAAAATACCGAAAACACTGCACAATTAGCCCCACCCTCCAGGTGGAGGTAAATGAACACAGGTGGCAGAAATGAAGCCACAGGTGATCCAAATACACTCAAGAGGGCTACATAACACTGTTTCCAACACCATGCTGCTACTAGCCATTGTTAGCTGCAACATGCATGCTCATGCTATGCCTGGAAGTATAGATGCAGGACAACCAGCCCATGGCACAGAGAGTTTAGGGGGTGAGGAGGAGGAGAGCCCAAGCAAGGAGTGCACCGATCACCAAGGTCAGGCCCTCACCCTGGAACCCTCACTGCCAGCCAGTTGGTGACCCTGTCCCACCTCAACAGGGAGACCATAACTGGGCTGCTCACTACAATGCAGGATGACATAGGGAGCAGGATCAACATCCAGACACTGCTGAAGCTAGTCCCTATCCTACAATTCTTAGGAACTGGCACCTTCGAGCACTCCTTGGCCATGATGCACGGCACACACAGCCCACATTTTGCGCAGTTTTGGCCCAGGTGCTGGATGCCATCCTGTTGCATGTGCAATGCCACATCTCACTTCGTACCACCGCTGCCCCGGTCAAGGCCATGAAGGCACAGTTCTATGCTGTTGGCCAAATGCCAAATGTGATTGCAGCCCTGGACTGTACCCATGTTGCGTTGGTGGCACCCTAGGCCTACGAAGCAGTGTACCGTAACCAGAAGCACTACCACTCCCTGAATGTGCAGGTGACCTGCAACCCCAACCTGTACATCATGCACAGCTGTGCTCTCTACCTTGGTTCCACCCACGATTCCATGGTCCTGCGGAACATCACACTGCCAGGATGCATGAAGAGGCACAGAGGACAACGGGCATGGATAGTGCGTGAGTAAAACTGTCTGCATACATGCGCTGCGAATCACCAGACCAAATTGGGGTGGGGGTGTGAATAACTACACAAAACATGGCATGACAAGCAAATGCAAAAGTCGTGCCTGACCACCACCCGCACCAATGACACACTACAGCCCAGGGAGCATGCACATGTCAGACATACCTGGGTAAAGAAGCTGATGAACACAGACAGTAGAAACTACAAACACACACACGACTACAGGTACCACAATGCAACATGCATAATCCATAGCAATGGAAACAAATTGCCACATCGCATCACACAGTAACCCTGCCAGTACCACAGCCATGCACCCATGTACACCCAGCCCACAATGCCGACACGCTGGCCCAAGGATCCTAGGGAGGGCCAATAGGAAACCCAGCATGCCACATGCTCGAGAGCAGTACACTGCCACAAAACAGCTACCATGCCAGCTCGACATGTCACCTACAGACACATTATGTAACATCTGCTACAGCGGACAGGGAGCATGTCAAGTAAAACCAATGCATGATGCCAGTGACACAGCATGCACAGACACATGCCATGGAATGAAGCACCATATGCATGCACATGACGTCCATTGTCCTGATACTTTGTAAGGCCACCCCCACACATGTGTGACTTATGGCTGTGCCTCCCCTCATGCAGGTGACTCTGGATACCTGGGGCTGCCCTGGCTAATGACCCCTGTGCATGATCCACAAACACTGTAGGATGTTGGCTACAATCAATCATGCTCACAGCAGGACACGTATGTGCATCGAGCATACCTTTAGCCTCCTGAACTGAAGGCACATTTCCGCTGCCTTGACCGTACTGGTGGAAGCCTGGTGTACACTCCTGGGAAAGTGGGTTGAATTGTGTTTGTGTGTGCCATGCGGCACAATATCTGCCTACAGAGACATGTAGCGCTACCCCCTGACGTGTACATGCCACCGCCAGAGGATGAGGATGCAGTGCATGTGGCAGAGGCAACTGCACACATTGCCAGAGATGACGTGATGGATGGGAGACTGGCTCGGCAGGCACTGATAGACAATTTCTTTTCACACATTCACATGGCACAAGCCATGCACCACTGTGCGACACTCAACTCCATTAATAAACATGACAATGACACAATCAGGAATGTCCTCGCATTGATGAAGTACAACAGTTTTAATGAAATGATATACACCAACTATCCCCCTTTTCCCACTCCCACCACCAACTCCCCAGCACACTATAACCCCTTCCCAGCACGGTACCTCACGACAAAATGTGTTTCAATCTCATTTCTATGGCCTCTTTCCCCCATGCCATACCCTAGTGATCTGGGACCCAATTGGCGCTCAGGGCGGCACCTGGGCGTGCTCAGCTGTAACCTCTCAATGGGTGTCATGGAACTTGAGGATAGTGACCCTGGACTTCAGATGTGCTGCAGTGTGACTTTGGTGCTTTGATGGATGGACTATGCATGGCCTGTGTGCGCCTTTGTGGGTTGGTGGTGGTGGCTGAAATTGAGGGCCTGGAGGTGCTACCTCCTGATGGGCCTACCCCCTCATCCTCCTCTGATGCTTCTGGTGAGGCGTGAGTGCCTGTAGGGGACATAGGAAATGTTGTCAGGTATGTTTCTTACAAATATGTTGGCATGCAAGACACATTTGCTATGGTACAGAGTGGCACCCCACACATATGGGCATATGGGTATAGTTGGTCAGGAGAAATTGCACGTGGGCACAGTGTTGTGAGGATAGTTGCAGCCATGTGTGTGGCACATGGCCAGGTGGCCTTTGGGCTGTGTGGGGTGGGCAGGGTGTCCACGCTGCAGGCAGCTGATGTATGGCATGCAGTTTTCTGGACTTTCATTCCCCCACATCCCCTCTGCGGGTGGTGCACACCTTGTGGGAGTGGGTGTGGTGGCTTCATCTATGGCACTGCTATGGCGCTATGGGGGCAATGCTGTGTCACCAGCAGTGTTTTGTGCTGTGGTGTTCAGTGATTGGCTAGCTGCGCCCATGTCGGTGTAGGGGGACATGTACTTCCATGGGGCTTGTCTGCTATTCCAACATGAGGCAAGCCGCCTGGGCCCACATGTTGGTGTGACTGCTGCGCAGTGTCATGGTTACTGACACACCACAGTACCGCTGGCACAGGGTGCACCAGCAGGGGTGTGATCGGCTTGGCAATTGGATTGGTCACTTGACACTTCATCACACTGCTGTAACACTCGATGGTGCACTTGGTGCCCTGCCCCCTGGCTGCTGTGGAGTGTGGCTGATTTGGCACCCAGTCACTTCACCCTGATTAGCCCGTCCAGCTGCTGGGTCTGCCGACAGCTGTCCCTGTCCACTGCGGCGTCTTGTGCTATGCTGACATTTGTGCATGGGGTTTTGCTATGTGGTGTGGAGGTTGGCTCACCTCCTGCCTCCTAGCTTCAGTTACCAGCCTCCACACCTCCAACTCCCTCAATGCTCTCCATACCAAGGATGGTGCTGCACTTTTTTCCCAGGCTGTCAAGACCAGTGGATTGACAGTTCCACCTCCTGTTGCCAGGGACTCCTGGTGGTGTTGGTACAGGAGTCCCCGCAGCCGCCCCCTGAGGTCATTCCACCACTTTCTGCAGTCCTCAGTATCACGGAGAACACTAGACACCGCAGTCACCTTCTTATTGATGGCAGGCCAGATGGCAGTCCTGTGCTGGCATGTTTTTCTCTGCCTGCTGCTGTACAGTTTGCCGCACTGTGCCACAACCACACCAATGAGAGCCACTAGTTCTCCCTCACTGAATTTGGGTTTGCTTAGATCATTTTCAGGCACCTTGCATCAGGTCTTCTCCTGTGAAATGTTTGCTTTCTTTCAGGTCCGGATGGTTGCAAGAAGTGGGTGATTCTGGTTGAATTGAGTTTTAAAAAATGTCTGCCGCCATGCTTCCTGTTTTGGCAGTGATGCAATTTCTGCCAGGGACGGTGGTGGTAGCGTTATTAGTGCCAATATTGTGGCAGTGAGCCTTATTTCAGTGCAACTTCCACCGGGCATAATTAATGTTACCACCAGAGTGGGCCACACATTCACGCCAGGTTGTGAAGGTTAATACTGACACACAACCTGCCGGTAATGCTAATTCTGCTCAGTGGTAATTGCGCTGAAATTCTGCCAGACTCTTGATGATGCCTGAAGTATGGAAACAAGAATGACAGGAAGACTGCCCTTCTGATGAAAGGTAATCAGAAGGAGAAGTTCATAGCCTGTATTGAGTGTGGCAATCACACACGTGTAACAAACAGCACCCTTGTGGTTCTTGTTTCCCCTAAATAAATTTTTAAACTTAAAGTTATGTATAAAAAGACATTGCTAGCTTGTTGGAAGTTAATCCTTACCACAGAAGTACTTGCAGTTAGTAGTTTACTCTCGCCTGGCAGGAGGATACACCAGGTCAGAGAACTTTGTCAGAGACCAGTGGATCAAAAGTTCCAACTCCTGTTGCCAGGTCCTCCTGGCAGTGTTGGTACAGGAATCCACGCACCCAGACCCTGAGGTCATTCCACCACTTTCTGCAGTCCTCAGCATCACGGAGAACGTTGGAGACTGAAGTTACCTTCTGACTGAGGGCATGCCAGATGGCAGTTCTGTGCTGGCCTAATGTTTTTCTCTGCCTGCTGCTGTAAAGTTTGCTGCACTGGGCCACAACCACACCAGTGAGGGCCACTAGTTCTCCCTTACTGAATTTGGGTTTGCGTAGATCATTTTCCGGCACCTTGCCTCAGGTCCTCTCCTGTGAAATGTTTGCTTTCTTTCAGGTCCAGATGGCTGCAGGAAGTGGGTGATTCTGGTTGAACTGCATTTTTAAAAATGGCTGCCGCCATGCTTCCCTTTTCGGCAGTGATGCAATTTCTGCCGGGGACTGTGGTGGTAGCGTTATTAGTGCCAATATTGTGGCAGTGAGCCTTATTTCAGTGCAACTTCCACCAGGCGTTAACGTTACCACCAGAGTGGCCCACACATTGACGGCAGGTTGTGATGCAACGCTAATACTGACAAATAACCTGCCGGTAATGCTAAATCTGCTCAGTGGTAATTGCGCTGACATTTTGCCAGACTCTTTGTGAAGCCTAAAGTATGGAAATAAGAGTGGCAGGAAGGCTGCCCTTCTGATGAAAGGTATTCAGAAAGAGTGGCGCATAGCCTGTTTTGAGTGTGGCAATCACACATTGGTAACAAACAGCACCATTGTGGTTCTTGTTTCCCCTAAATAAATTCTTAAACTTGAAGTTTTGGAGAAAAAGACATTGCTAGCCTGTTGGAAGTTAATCCTTACCACAGAAGTACTTGCAGTTAGTAGTATATTCTGGCCTGGCAGGAGGGTACACCAGGTCAGAGAACTTTGTAGCATTTTGTTCTGTTCTGGCAGGAGAGTACACCAGCGGAGAACGTTTTGTAGTTGTAGGCCTGGCAGGAAAGTGGTCCAGGTGGAAGCCATTGAAGTACTCCAATGTTTTTAAAAATCTTGAAGAAGAAGTTGAAGAACCACTCAAGTGTTTTTGTGGATTAAATCAGAATCATCTTGAAAAATTACCATCACTGAAGCAAGTGCTGTGAGAACTGCTGCAGAATTATTTAATATTGTCCAACAAGTGATTTTATGAACTGGTGCAGAAATATCCTAATGAAGAAATTTTTGTAGAAACTAATGAAGTACAGAAATATTCTTTGCTGATGAAAAGACATTGTTTCAAGATCTTAGCAAGTGAAAAGAGGAAAACTTTGTTAAATATTTGGGAACTATTGATTGAATTCAAGTTGGAATTTTGTGTTATCTAGTTGGAATAAAAAGAGAACTGAAGTGGGACTTTTGTTATCAGACATGATTTCCTTATCCTTTTGGAACTATGGAATAAAATCCTGCTTGAACCTGGCGAAGGAGAATCCACCCAGATAATAAGGAGAAACAGTTACAATGATGTGAATTTACCTGTTATATTTGATGATTGTAACAGCCATATATTACCTTGTTGAGTTGGTGTATGCACATGTATGAGGGACAGAAACCTTCTGTTAGAGTGTTTGCTTTAGTTTATTTCAGACATGGAATGCTTTGTCAGGGTATGGATAGTAAGGCAGTAATCAAACCTTTTGAGTTCATAAAATGGCAGCTTTTGAAAAACCTTCACCAAGTTGTCCACCTCACATTTCTGACCCTTCACAATAGGAAGCAATTTTCATAATGCTGCTTTGTTCTTTCCTATCTAGGTTTTTTTTGTAACCCCTTTTGATATTATGGGATTTGTTATTCATTATTCTTTCTATATCATTTGTCACCACGTTAGAAAAAAGTGTCTATACAATTCCCTTGTGGTATTAATGTGATAAGCTTAGACTTAGGTTTCAGTTTGCTTTCTTTTAGTGAATTAGTATATATGCCTAAGTAGTTAATAAGTTCTACCCCTTGTATTTACACATCGTCTTCTAATAACAGAAGTGTTTGTGTATCCATTGTATCTTTAATGGTTAGGGGGCTGATGATTGGGTCCCAAATTTCTTCCTCTCTAGTTGGCTCTAAATTATGGAAGAATTTGTTAAACTTTAATCGTACACATTTAAATGTATTGACTTGTAGGTTGATGTAATCTGCTCCTATGTGTGGTGTAAATGATAGGCCTTTATTCAGTGCTTGTATCTCTACTGTGTCTAGTGTTCTATTTGAGAGATTCAGGACCAAGTTTATCTCCTCTCTGATCTGTCTTTTCTTCATTCTGAGCATCTCGCTCTTGTTCTGTTCCCTCGTTCCCCTCTTTCTTCCTCTCCCCCCCCCCTATAGCCTCTGGTATGAATCTTACGGTTGTAATATCTGTTTATATAGGTACTTGAAATCTTACTGGCTTTGAAGTCATTATTTTGATTGCCACGGTTGTATCTTTTTATCTGTTCTAAAAAGACTTTTTTGTTGTTGTTAGGGTATCTGTTTGATTAATGTGTGTAGTTGGTAAATTGTCTCCATCGCTATCTACTTCTGAGCAAGTTGGTGACATGCACGGTGTGCTTGTTCCTGATGATGGTTTGCCCTTGTCATCATGTTTCCGTTGAAATGTGTTTACCCTATCTTCTCTGGAGTCTCTGTCACCCCAAGGTGCCTTACGGGTCTTCCTTAATATAACTTCATCCTGATGGTGTTTTTAGGATGCAATCCATAGTTTTGAAATGTTTCTTTTTAGTGGCCTCTGGTGCCTCCATCTCCTGAATTTCTTTTTCAATTTGTTCCATCTCTTTCTCTATTCTTTTGTGCTCCCTATCTTGGTGTTGCGTAAGTAATTCAACCCTTCTTTTGGGACTTTGGTTTAGATTAGTTCACCATTCCTCGGCTAAATCTTAGTTTTCAAAGTTATTAATGATTGGAAAAATACAAATGCTTAACCCCTGCAGTATTTGGTTATTCTCTTGGTAGTTCATCATAGCCGCTCTTTTATAATATGTGCTTGTTTCTCTGATTGACAGTCTCTCTAATTTGGTAAACCTTTCACGTAAGGTGTCCTCATTTGGTGACTGATTCCTAAAGGCATGATTGGAACTGCCTCTAGGGGTGAAAAGTTCCCTTGTATCCTCGTCTCTATTCATGCGATAGGTAGACATGGTTGTTACTAAGAGAAGGAGCTTTCACTGCCTAACTTGATTTAAAATGTGAAGGGGATAGGTGGATATTATGCTGTGCGCCTATCTCATATATTCCAATTGTGTAATGTATGATTGGTGAAGCTTGGCTGCAGACACCTAACCTGTACTGCTATCCAATAGTCAGTCAATAGTGCATTGTAACAGATTATACGATGGGTAGGCGATAATTCTGCACCTATGCTATGTTTTTATCCAAATACGTCAATCATCCAGTAAAGTTAAATTACTTTTTGGTTCATTCCCACAGGGGAATACATCAGAGCACAATGCAATTGTCAAAAACAAGACACATTTGAAAAAGAATGCATGCTTTTACAAACCAGATTCCACCAAAGAGGATACACAAAAGAATGTTTAAGAAAAGCATATAAGAAAAGCAGTACACAAGACCAGAAACTAGAAACAAGTAGAAAGCAGTCTTCAGCTGAACAACAAAAGGTTGGGTTTGTAACCAGATACAGAGGCAACCACCATGTCATCGCCAAGATCCTTAAAAAACACTGGTTCGTACTGAAACTTTGTGAGAACATTAGAGAATATGTGGATGACAAGCTAAACATCATATGCAGAAGAGCTAACACCCTCAGAAATAAACTAAGTACATCGCTACTACCTGACATACCAAGTACAATGGACAGTACATGGTTACATTCAGAATACATTGGTTTTAGAAAATGTGGTACATGTACCATATGCCGTTTTGCACACGAGAAGACCAGTACATTTTGTGACATCAATGGAAAAGAAATTACAATTAAGGAATAATTGTAGGACAAAATATGTGGTTTATGGCATTATATGCAAATGTCTGAGATTGTACATTGCAAGCACTAAAAGGAGAGCTTAGAACACGAATAAGGGAACATTTGGCCAAAATTGGGAGTCAAGACCCCAAGTTTCCTATTGCACTACACTGGCAAACAGTGCATCAAATGGAAAACAAATCAGAAATCAGATTCATTGGACTCCAAAGAATTGTTCTTGGTAGAAGAGGTGGTGACAGAAAAAGCACTGAGGCAGGCAGAACCAAGGCTAATATGCAAATTGAATTTGAACAGTCACAGGCCTCAACTCAGATAATGAGATGATATCTTCTCTAAAATTGGTATTAGATCAAATGCTAAGGAAGATGTTATATCAGTCTTACAATGTAAACAACATAAATATGGTCTGATGAACTCTCTGCAAAACTTGTTGGTCACACATATAGCCAAATACCACATTATTAATGTGTTTTGTACCGTTATAATAGAATCTGGACCTAGTTCTGTACATGGCTGTTTTTGTCCTTGGCTTTTTTGGTTTATGTACTAAAATGGGAATACAAAATTCATAGCCTATTTAGCAAACTGATCACGGTATGTGAAACTGTTTACAGAATTCTTCTGGTATACCTGAACCTTTTTTTTAAAAAGTCAAATTAATCAATATATCTTTTAAAACCAATTATGTAATCATATTGATCATACATAAGGAACTTGTACAGAATGCCGTAATCATTATATGTCATGTTTATGGTTACTAATCATGTATATGCAAAACTGATACCGTACCAAATCTGTACATTTTCCGTTTACAGCTGGGTGAATAAGAGTTAGGCAACATAGATTATTGATAGAAATGACACATATTACATATACAGTGTGTGGTTCAGCGGAAATTAATTGGGTTGCACCAAATCCACTGTGACGAAAACACGACTTACATGCCCAAAAGATGGTGTTCACGCCGTTTTAACAGATTACTAGGGTCCCTAAATATGGCGGCTGAGCCATAGAAGGGAAACAGAAAAAGGACACATGCCTAAGCGTTATCTTGGTAACCAAAATCAACATTATCCTAATGGCGGCGGCTTTCCGCGTTCTAACGAGAAGCCAACACGGAGATAAGAATACAGAGCAACGATAAGATACCATCATTAACAGTATGATCTGTAACTATTAATCGATAGCCTCTGTCAAGCAAGCCAGTCATCTAATGCATGTCATATGATCGAGCAATCTAGCGCACACTGTCCTTGGTATGCGCCCTGTAATCTGTAAAGCAAGCTATCAGTAAGCAAGCGCGATGGCGAAAGCACTTTTTGGAAAACCAATATTAGCTGCAATTATTGATACGACAGATGTCTGCACATCAAGCTGGACACAGAAACTATGATACTTGATACGATCATGCAATTAAGCGAACCCGGTCTACAATATGCACACTACACTTTAAAACCACTATGGCAATCTACGGCATACAAGCGAGCCAGATATTAATGTGCCAAGTGTGCGCTTCCAATCTCCCAAGTGGTTAAGCGTGCCTCAATCATCATGAATGGTCATTAACGCTGGATCTGGATTAAACGTATGCCTGACAATATACGCACTCTTTCTATGAATCTAACCCGTGAAATATGACATTTTGACGAACGTTCACACAGTAGATGCATGGTGAGAAAGGTAAACCCTTTAATAGACACTAATACTATTGTACATAATTACCATAATGAGCACCCAACTACTACTGCTTATTCATCTATTCTGGAAGAACTTCATTTTGGACTAGACAGTTAATAACACAGTAGCTTAACAGGAGCAATTATTAGGAGTTTTATGTATTATTGTGGTAGAAGTATGAATATAATACGGTCTTTTCAAATTGTTGTAAAATATTTGCAACTTATGTTTATTTCTTTTGTTTTTGTTATGTTCCCTTTTCCAACCTCCTAACAATCCTCCCCTATACCCATCCATCATTTTCTGTCACACAAATGTATATTTATATACCCGATTGAATATTGTGGAATGTCTACACGCATGACTTTATGGTTTGACACAATGCATCTATACAAAGTTTTCTGTCATCCATTTTAATTAATGCTACATGCCCTGATTTGAAAAAGGCTAATGCCGAAACACGTGTCATCGTTAAGGGCACACTGTGATGCTTTTTTCCAATAAAATATTGGAGACATAAATCTAACTGGCGCAGGTGTCTAAGAGTATTTGTGTTGTATTATAAAAGAGTGACTATGCAGAACTACCAAGAGAATGAACAAATACTGACGAGGTTAGGATTTTAAATGTTTTCACACCCTAATAACTCTGAAGACTTAGACTTAGTTGAGGAATGGTGAACTAATCTAAACAAAAGTTCCCAAAAAACGGTTGAATTTCTTACTTAAAACGCAGATCAGGAGAACAGAAAAATAGAGAAATAGATACAAAAAATTGAAAATGAAATTCAGTAGATGGAGGCACATGAGACACCAAAATAGAATAATTTCAAAACTAGGGATTCCATCCTAAAGCGCCATCAGAATGAAGTTAGGCTGAGAGGATTGGTCAGGGGCAACACGCTCACCTTGGTAGCAAGACGGCGCAGATCAACAGAGTTTCGATCCCCGGGTAAGGGCTTAGAAACCTCTGGGTTTTAAGCGCATTATAAATAACCAATTATTATTATTATGGTAAATTAAGGAAGACTTGGATGACATCTAGGGATGACAGAGACTACAGACAAGATAGGGTACACACTTTTCAACAGAAATACGATGACACGGGCAAATCATCATCACAAACAAGCATATCACCATCTAGCTCAGATGCAGATAGCGATGGAGACAATTTACCGGCTACACACACTAATCAAACAGATATCCTAACAACAACAAAAAAAGATTTTTTTAGAACAGATAAAAAGATACCACCGCAGCAAAAATAATAATAAATGTAAAGCCAGTAAGATATCAAGTACCCATACATACCGATTTTACAAGGGGAAGATTCATACAAGAGACTGTAGGAGGGGGAGATGAAGAAAGAGGGGAATGAGGGAACAGAACAGGAGTGAGAACTGTCATGATGCCTACCCCCGGAGCATCAGGCCAGGCCCAGCACCCCCGGAAGCAGGCATCATGCCCTCGGGTAAAAGCCCAGCGGCCCCTTATAGGAACTCTTTGGACTCAGTCCTGGCGCCTTTGGCGCCAGGCTCATGTTGGACATCAGTCCTGGCGCCATAGGCACCAGGCTCATAAAGGGAGGTGTTTTGTGCACTTACCTGATGCAGACCATGCTGCACGCTTCAGGCCTCCCTGAGACCTGAAAGGGACTATTTTTTCATAGGGACTATTTTTTCACTCGGGCGTGGCCAGGGAAGGATACATACCTAGTTGGGGAAGGATACATACCTGGGACTTCTTTGGAGGCTATTTAAGCCACGCCCAGACAGCAGCTCATGCTTCGCGTTGTTCTGCTTCCTGCAGCTTAACGCTCACTGTGTCTGCTCCTGCTCCTGGACTACAGCCACGCCCGTCTTGAACCTGGAAGACCTGCAAGGAAGGAAGAGAAGAGAAAGGTGAAAACCAAGGATTATTTCAAGCTTCTTACCTGCATCCGTAATCTTCTCACCAGCATCCCTGAAGGAAGACTTCAATTTAAAAGCATTGTGGTGCTCGCTGCAGCGCCACGCTTCACTCACCTGTCCTGTCCTCAAGACATCTCCCGGCTCCATCGCGGCTGTCAACATCGGATGCCACATCTCTGCACCTAGGGGAGAGAGGAAGAAACAAAAGGTGAGCAGAAGGACACACAGAAGGAAAGCCTGATTAACAGCCATATTACTTACTGGCTTTTCTTCCACATTTCGGGTCGGCGCCGCCCCGTTGGCAGGTACTGTACCCCGGCCCCTATGGGGAAAGGACTAGAGACATTTCAGAGGAATGATAAGGACATCTAGAGGGATCGCCCTCATTACTACTCACCTCGGCAGGTTAACCCCTCGACACATCGCCTTCATTCTGCACCTGAAATAAAGGACAGATCACAGGTGAGAAAGACAGCATAAAGGGGGCCTCACTTGAACTTTGAACTTTCATACTTACGGCGCATCGCTCACGAAAGTCAAGTGGATTTTGCCAGCGCCATTCTGAAAACCAGTGACGTAACTGGACGAACGCGCGCCCCTGCACCAGAAGCAGGATGGAGAGTTCAACCGTCCAAACCATAAGAAGGATATTCCTACGGGCCAAGGAAGCACGATTTGGAGGTCCTGTCCAATCGGTGTTCCGGGTCCTGCGCATCACGCTATAAGAGGCCGCAGTAATCCAGACTAGATCAGCGCCCCCGCGGGAACCAGGTGAGCGTTACAAGAACATGCTCAGAATGAAGAAAAGACTGATCAGAGAGGAGATAAATTTGGTCCTGAATCTCTCAGATAGAACACTATACACAGTAGAGATACAAGCACTGAATAAAGGCTCATCATTTACACCACGCATAGGAGCAGATTACATCAACCTACAAGTCAATACATTTAAATGAATCTGAAAACTAAAGTTGAAAAAATTATGTTATCATTTAGAACCAACTAGAGAGGAAGAAACTCAGGAACCAATCATCAGCCCAATAACCAATAGGGATATCATGGATACACAAACACTTCTGTTATTAGAAGAAGATGTGGTAATACGGGGGGTGGAACTTATTAACCATTTAGGCATATATACCAATCCACTGAAAGAATGGAAACTGAAACCTAAGTCTATGTTTATCCTATCAATACCACAAGGGAATTGTATAGACGTATTTCATAAAGTGGTGACAAAGGATGTAGAAAGAATAATAGATAAGGAATCCCGCAATATGAAAAGGGTTTCCAAAAACCTAGATAGGAAAGAACAACAAGCCATTAAGAATATTTCTTCGTATAAAGATATAATAATTAAACAAGTGGATAAAGAGGGAAATATTGTAGTTCTGAACACGACAGACTACATCAAAATGTCAAATGAACATCTAAATAGACCTGGATGATACAAAAAGGTTAATAGACAATGTATAGCCAATACAAGACAGACCATGAGTGAACTTGTAACTAAATGGCATAAAAATAAATCTTCACTGATGATGAGAAATCGTTCCTTATTGTAAATGAACCAAAGATACCGACAATATATTTCCTTCCAAAGGTCCACAAGGACTACCTACACTTACCAAAGATTAGACCAATAGTTAGTGGTATTGGATGGGCAACAGAAAATGTGTCAAAATGTATTGATATGATTCTTAGACCAGAGGTTTACAAATTGGATTCCTATACCAGGAACACAATGTATGTTATTCAGATAAAACTGAGTGGAAAGGCAACTATGGATGTTAAGGCACTGCACATGCCCATAGACCATGTTCTAGCACTAAAAATCTTAGATTATATTTACCAAAATGTATCGGCATCATACTATTTATATGTAGTAATGTTGAAAGACGTTCTGGCCTTAGTCCTGAATAATAATTTGTTTTTATTTAACGACCAGCTACACCAGCAAACCAGGGGTATAGCAATGACCACATTCTTTGCACCATCGATGGCAAACCTATTCATAGGAGAGTTTGAACAAAAACATTCAGTTGTACACCCAGACCTGTCCAAGCGGGTAATCAATTGGTTAAGTACATTGACGACGTTCTTATCATATAGGATGACAGTGAACACGATTTAGATAACTATTGTGATTACTTGAACAAGAATGAATTTGGATTACAGTTCACACTTGAGACAAGACAAACACAGATCAACCTTCTTGATTTATGTATTTACATTGTGAATGGACTGACACAAACTAGGACATTCTGCAAGAAAACTGAAGTAAATGCTACACTACATGCTGACAGCTGCCACCTTAAAAGTATCATTCACAATCTCCCTATCAGTGAATTAATTAGGGCCAGGATAAATTGCAGCAATTGCGCATGCAGAAGTGTGAGAAAGTGTCTGGCTGTTGGGCTGGAGTGAATGCACTCTGCTTTGTTTCTCGCCGTTTGAGCCGGAATTCTGCTGCCACGTGATTCGGCAAGAGGAAGAACGCCGTTTTGGAAACACGCTACTACTACTAACGCCACTGCCCTGCCTTCTGGCCTGCCTCTCCTTTCTCCCATTGGTCCAGCTTGCCACTTTAATCCGGTGCACGCGCATCTCGCGCGCGCATCTGGAAGTGTGCGAAAGTGTCTGGCTGTTGGGCTGTTCGGCTGGCGGGGGCAGGGGCTGCAGTAACTTGTTATTATTAGTAAGTGTTTACTAATAATTAGTAAGTGTGTTAGCATATTGTTACTACTAATAACCTTTGTAGAATTTGCTGCTGCTGCCATAACTTACAGTTAATCATGCGTAAAAACAAACTTCCAGCAAGAGGAAAGATGCGGAGGCTGACTTTTTCACTGCTGTCAGTACCAGACGTGCGAGTCTCGCATGGGCTGCCGCCTGTCCTTTGCCTATTGTGAATGATGAGGAGGAAGCCCTCCTGCAATGTGCGCAGGAATGTTCCCCTGACTGTAAAACCATTGAGGATCAAAGTGATCTGTCAAAGCCACTCTTTGTTGGCTTAGATTCTAACTCTGCTCCAGCCAAAGGTAAAACACTGGTTAACAATGATATGTTGGCCATGATGGAAGTATCCAATCCAGGCAGTTTTTGTTATGATAATCTGGCTGATTTCCCTTTTACCACATCACAGGAAGGTATAAACCCAGCGGCTGGCGGGGTGGGGAACAGGAACGATTCAACCCAACCGGTTATGGGGTCTGATTTTTCTGCTATGATGAGCATATTTTACAGATTGTTGCTGTCTGAATTTAGAAAACAGACAGCGGCTCTATTGAGTTTGGCCAATGAGGTGGACAAACTGCCTATGAGATTTACTGAGTCTTTTGTACAGGCCATGAAGGCTGAAGCTAAGTCTAATGAGAAAGACTGTAAAATGGAGAAATCATGCACTCGCTCCAATATTACCGCCTCTAAGGAGGAAATTATTATAATTCCATCTACACAGGAAATGGGGAGGGATTGAACCACTCAAAAGCTTCGGTTCGGAACAAAGGTCTGTGTGAAGAAAATCCTAAGGTTGTAACGAACGGGAATGTCTCACTAGAGTGCCCTTCCAGTGATAACTTTGAGGTGAAACTATCCAAAAGGCAGGGGAAAAAAATGGCCAAACAAAGAAAAAAGAATAACGATGCTATTGCTGCTCTCAAAAAAACCTCAAGGAAGTTCTTGAAGGACGTGGAAATGACACAGACAATGACAGATGAGGAGGGTGAACCCTCTGATGTGCTATGCACAAGGTAGTAATGCCCAACAGAGATCACAATGTGAAGGGCAATTTGGTGAATCACACAACTAGTGAAGAAGTAATTGTACTAGATAGGTACACTGAGGGTGAGGCGACTTTGAACGAGGCTATGAAGAAGAAAAGTGATGTAATGTTTGAGATCTTTAAAACTGTACCTATGCTAAGTACCAGTAGCGTGACCTCGAATTTCGAGTCTGTCTGGGGGCAAATTGTACATACTGATGGCAGTGATGGCTGTGTTCTGATGGAAGGGGAATCGGTCGATAATGAGAAAACTGCTAGACTTGTGGCCCAAGGGCACAAACCTGATATAACTACTGTGAACATGTCTGTGGGTAACGTAGAATGTAAGAATGACAAAAGAGTGCCACTAATTACTAAGCAGCATGACACAGAATTTAGAGTTAGCACTATTGAGACGGAGGTTACACCTCCGCCGAAGGCCAACTGTGAGGTGGTTGCGGGCCTTGAAGTCTCTAAAAATGTTATGAATGCTAATGACATATGGCAACTGATCATTAAGGTGCTTAGGGACGATCTTTCCTCTGGTCCTGGTGATACCTCTGATGCTATATCTCAATCAAGAATGATGCAAGTGTCGGGACTACTTCAGTAGGGTCTGGTAAGGATGCTATAGGCGCTAAGCCGAATGAGTGTGAGTTTGAAAGTGAGTATCAGACGTTTGGTAAGCGGGACACTGATTTACGACAACCAGCTATTCCAGAGACCCCTGGGCTAATCCTTAAAGCTTTATTTGAGGATAAGGGACATGTATCCTTGAGTAGATCATACATCTTATCATTGCTGTCGACCATCCCCAAGCTCAGTTTAATTACTTCATCGGATATTAAACTGGTGGATTTTATACACAGATTTAGGTATGATTATGTTCGTCTTGTCATTCCTTCACCCTTGGTTAGGTCGATGCTCTTGAAGGAGGCCGAACAACTACAAATTTGTGGTTTTGATATACATGAATATGGACCAACTATGCATGACCCTCCAAGATTGCTAAAGAAGCCAGTGTCTTATGATGGGGGAAATCAAGAGAGAAATGTAGGCGATGACATCTCCAAGGCTGAACAAGATCTGAACAAACAGCATTGGTGATGGTTGGCTTTGTCATTGAGCGACTCGATTGACACACTTAAGCAGCTGGGCAAGCCTCTTTAGCTCCTGCCACAAGCTAAAATGTGTGAGTTGGAACTCGAGAGGCTGTCTGAACCTGCTGCATAATGAAAAACGTATGAGGTATTTGACCGAGTTTGATTTTATTCTCCTACAGGAGACCTGGTCCAGAGTTCAGTTGTGTTGAGATGGCTTTGATGTTACCGCAGTCTGTGTTTATGGCACAAATAAGGGACGCCCGAAGGGGGGTTTGATTATAGATGCTAAACAAGCCAACAAAATAGAGAAAACTGGGGAATGGTTTTGCTCCCATCACTTTTTAGTGGTTTCCTTTAAGCTGGGGGATATTAGTGATGGCTTTTCGGTGCTCATTCTTAATGTGTACTGGAATCCCAGTGAACTTACTGACCTCATTCTTGAAAAAGAGCTAGTAAATTTGGGATCTATAATGGAATCATGGTAACAAAGTAATCAAGGAGGCAAGATTATAATTGCTGGGGATATGAATGTCAATTGTCATTGTCACGGGTTAATGGGGGACGTTGCTCTGGCCTTTCCTGGAGAACAAGATAGAGTAGGGGGAAACTCCAATTTACAGGGGAGATTGTGGACCCATTTTGCAGAGTCTTGGGGTCTGGATCTCCTTTACAATTATCACTACACTTGGAAGGCTAGAGGCCTAGAATCCATAATAGACTATGGCCCTCATTACGACCCTGGCGGAAAGTGACTGACCGGACGGCCACAGCGTAAATAGCGTTTCCGCCATTGCACGATGGAGCAAAGTGCGGCCCATTCCGACCCATCGGGCACGAGCACCACGGCATGGCGGAAGTGCAAAGTCCGCGATGGCGGAAATGACCCCAAAACGGCCCACACCGCCGCCGTACGGCGCCCTAGGTGCAATACCGCCACCCATCATAGCGGACACCGCAGTGAGCGCCAACCGGAAAGTACGGTGACCGTAAATATACGGAAACGGAAGTAAAAACATGGGCCCGGAACGGGAAACAACACGCCGTACACCTATAAAACCACAAAATACACACAACCACTAAAAACACTACCCTGAGACACATCCCAACCCGTCATCCACCCTAGTGAAACCAAGAAAAATGGGAAAAGTAGCGAAGAAAGCGTGCGACTGCAAGCGGCAGGTCCACTTCTCCCGTGAGGAACTCACCGTGCTTAAAGAGACCCTCCAGGAGAATGCCGCCGCCGTCTTCTCCACGCAAATGACCAGGACGGCACTTGCGAACAAGAAGGCCATATGGGCCCTGGTGGCACAGCGGGTAAGTGCGGTGGGGACCGCACCCCGCAACCCACAGCAATGCAGGAAGCGGTGGGACGACCTGCGGATACGCGTCCGTAGCATACTTTCTGCCAACCGCAACATTGCCACAGCCACCGGGGGAGGATCGGAATCACCCATCAAGTTGACCCCCTGGGAAGAAATCTGTGCCTCCACCATTGGAATGGAGAGCATAGAGGGAGTCGGAGGGATGGAGAAAGGAGTGCAGACATCCGGAGAATCAGGTAGGTGGCCCAAATAAAACCATGCCAAATCCACAATGTCCAATCATGTGATCCACATGTGTCCACATAGCGCAACAGCAACACATGGCCAGGAGAACGTCCACACACATTGGCCTGATAGCGCACTTTAAAACTCACAATAAATACATAAATAAGTAAAAACCCCAAAAACACCCACTACACGTGCAGCAGGCACACCCTAACTGCAGGCTGCCAAACAACTGCACCCTCAACCCACACACAAATGAAAGCACCTCCAAGGCCCCGACCCAAATCACCCTCAGGTACCACCCCAATGCATGTGATACATTGCCATTCCAATTCCCACAGACCCATTAATAACGCTCGCCCTCCTTTACTCCACCACAGGGTCCGATCCAAACGACGAGCTCCAGGACACCCCTACCAGCACACCTGCAAAGAGGGCCAAGACCGACGGCCAAAGACCCTCCACCTCAGCTGCACGCATCAAGACACGGCAGCAGCACATATCAAGTGGCAGCACACAGGAGGGAACATCAACAGGCACCCCAGCAGCCAGCATGCCCACAACAGCACCACCACAGGTCCCCCCAATGGATGCCACAGAAGGTACTGCCTCTGGTGGCAGCAGCACCATAGGTGACACCCCATTAATGGCAGCATGCTCCGACACAGAAGACGGGGATGTCAAAGTCAGATCCATCCATGACCTGTCCCAATCCCCCTGTCTGTTCCATCCCGTACACCATGAGGATACCACGCAGGGGCACCCACAAGACGACGACTGGCCATCCCCCACAAGCCCTGTGGCAGGGCAACATGAGGCGAACAGCCCCTCTGTGACACCACCGCAAATGGCCATGGCACAGCACAGGCAACAATCCCTCGACCAGTTAATCGTGCAACAGCAGCAACTGGCCACGCTCCTCAAGGACCATGCCGATGGATGTGGGGGCACTAAGGCAGACATAGAAACATCAACTGAGACACTTAGGGCACAAATGGAGAGTAGCACCGAGAGCCTGAGAGTCCAAATGGAGAGTAGCACCGAGAGCCTGAGAGTCCAAATGGAGAGTAGCACCGAGAGCCTGAGAGTCCAAATGGAGAGAAGCACCGAGAGCCTCAGGGGGGAACTGCATGCGACGTCCAAAGACGTATGTGCCGAACTTGCCGCAGTGCGCCGTGTGCTCACTGAGCTCTCACAAACCCTTAGGGACATGCATGGACGTGAGCAGGCAGAGACATCATCCGTTGCAAGTTCCGTCCAGGGCAGCCCCCAACGTAGATCTGGGAGGAACCTGCGCTCCACAGGCAGGGGTGCCCCTGATACCCGCAGAGGGGGCTTGCAATAGCGACTGCCCACTGACAATGAGCATCTTTGGACACTGGTGTTCGGGGGGGAGGTAGGAGGGTGGAGGGGGTGTGTTGGGCTCACTTGGGTGGCCGGTCGATAGGGTGTTCAACATGATATCACATATGCCATAAACAATGCACGATCAACCAATGAGATGTGTGGACAATGATCTTTGTGTACTAGGCCATCATAGGCGTACAGTCCATATTGTGCATGTACCAGTGTAACGCTCACCTGATTCTCGCAGAGGCGCCGGTCTTGACTGGGCGACTACCGTATCTTCAAAGGTGATGTGTAGCACCCGGTTGGCTCTTTGGGCTGGACCTCTGTGCACTGTATGCCTGACGTGTAGAGTAAGATGTCTGCAGATAGAAAATATGGGGTTAATGAACTGGGGTTATTGGGGTGTCCCTATCTCTTTCCTCTTCTCCTCTCCTGTAGACCCCCAAAGGTTAACGCTCTCACCTTAGGTAAGTGAATGCCGAGCTCTCCATCTGCCTCGGGGCAGGGTGCTGTAACCAGTTTCTTCACTGGATAGGTAGCGCAGGCCTCTTGACTTCAGAGGACTGCTGTCCGTCGTTTACTGCACAAACGGTAAGTTTCGAGTCATTCAAATGTCTTTAAAGTCTTTAGTAATGATGTCTCTTGTTTTGCAGGGTTCCGGCGATGGCGGATGACGGGCTGAAGTGAGTTGAAGATGGAGCCCGTGTGATGAATAGAAGCGCCTGGAAGCACGTAAGTAAGCGCTTGTTGCCTGCTTCACTATGCGCTCTAACTGTCTTTTTATTTTGCAGGTACGAGTTCGGAGCGGCTGCAGGGTGCCGGAATACCCACTGGATTAGATGTGGAAAGGAGTAATGGCACGTGAGTATTAAAGTTCCCCAATGTCTTTAAACGCACCTTGTTTTGTCTTTCAGATGCGGGATGCAGCGCCGAAGGCCTCCGGAGCGTGCGAAGAGTTGGTAAACTTTTGTCCTTCAGATTCCGGAATGCAGTGTGAAGACCTCCGGAGCGCACGAAGAGTAGGTAAGCCTTTGCCTTTCAGATGCCGGAATGCTAACCTGTTCTTTCTTGTCTTTATAGGTGTTGCTGAAGACTGGATTCAGGATGGTAAGCCTTTGCCTTTCAGATGCCGGAATGCTAACCTGTTCTTTCTTGTCTTTATAGGTGTTGCTGAAGACTGGATTCAGGATGGTAAGCCTTTTTCCTTAGGCCCAGGACCGGATGCAGAAGACACGATGAGCGTTCTGCTGCAGAGGTTGCAGAATAACGCAAAGCAAGATTCATCCACCGGGTGTGGTTTAAATAGCCTCCTGTAGTGCTTAGGTGTCTCCTTCCACAGCCACGCCTAAGTAAGAAAAGAGTTCCTGGTAAGAAAAGAGTTCCTGCCTTCCAGAAGAGTTCCAGTGTTTTGAATCTAGGGAGTGGCTCCAGCCCCACCCAACAGGAAAAGTAGTTCCAAACAGAAGAGGATCAGAGGCTCAACTGGCAGGCAAGTAAGCAGCATGGTCTGCTGAAGGTAAGTCCACCCAAGCATTATGAGCCCGGCGCTTCCAGAGCTGGGACTGGGCATATTTATGAGCCTGGTGCCACTGGCGCCAGGACTGGGTCCAAAAGGTCCCAATTGGGACTGGTTGGCACTCGGAACCTGGGTTATGGATCTGCTTCCAAGGGAGTTGGGAAAACCCTGACCTTTTGGAAGCAGAGACCATGACAGTACCCCCCCTCAAGGCCCCTCCCAAACCGGGCTTCTCCGGGGTTTTGGCTTGTCAGGAAATGTTCGGTGAAATCTTTTGATTAGGCGAGGAGCGTGGACATATTCAGCAGGTTCCCAGGATCTCTCTTGGGGGCCGTAGCCTTTCCAGTCAATTAGGTAGAATAGTTTAGATTTGGAGATCTTGGAGTCCAGAATGCTTTTGACTTCAAACTCGAGTTCTCCATCCACTAGGATAGGTTTTGGAGATTTGGTTAGTCGGGTTTGAGGTTGCACAGGTTTTAATAGAGAGACGTGGAAGACCGGATGTATCTTCATGTGCGGGGGCAAGTCCAACTTGACCGCTACTGGGTTTACTATGGTAGTGATGGAATAGGGACCAAGGTATCTTGGGTTGAATGTGCGTGGCCCTTTTAGAGATAGATATTTGGTGGATAACCGGACTTGATCCCCTACTTGATAGTGAGGGGCTTCCTTCCGATGTTGATCTGCTCCTTTCTTGTATTGTTCTTTAGCCCTTTGAAGGTGAGAAACAGCTTCCTTAAAGGCTTGGGTGATTGTAGAATGCAGGTAGTCTACTGCTGGTGTTTCAAGATCTTGGAGGGGATCCAACTCCGAGGTTCGAGGGTGACTGCCGTACAAAAGAAAAAACGGGGTTTTCCCAGTTCCCTAATGGACAGAGTTATTGTAGGCATACTCGGCTATCCAAAGGATATCTTTCCAAGTTTTTTCAGTTTGTTGCAGCATGCAACGTAAATACTGTTCCAGAGTTTGATTGGTCCTCTCGGTTTGTCCGTCGGTCTGAGGGTGGTGACTGGTCGATAGTCTCACATCAATTTGAGCCGACCGACAGCAACTTCTCCAAAAATGAGAAATAAATTGACTACCTCGATCCGAAATTAGAACCGAAGGAAAACCGTGCAGTCGGACGATGTTTTCGAGAAATTCTCGGGCCAGAGTTGCTGCTGTTGGCAAGCCTTTGAGCGGAATGAAATGCGCCATCTTGGAGAATAAGTCCACGATTACTAGAATCGTATTGTATCCGGAGCATGGAGGTAGATCGGTGATGAAGTCCATAGAAAGCGTATGCCAAGGGCGAGGTGGGATGTCAATAGGGCGTAAGAGGCCTGCTGGTCTTTCATTTTGACTCTTGTTTTGGGCGCGTACTCCACAGGACATTATAAAGTCTCTGATATCTTTTTTCCAAGACGGCCACCAGAAGTAGCGCTTGATCTTTTCTGAGGTCTTGGCTATACCGGGATGACCTTCCATTAAAGAGTCGTGATAACAAGAGATTACTTTTTTCTGTAAATCTGTGCTGGGTAGGTATAATCGTTCTTGGAAATACAATAAGTTGTCCTTTACTGCAAAGTCCTTTCCCTGCAGATGCCAATTCTGTATGTCTGCTGGAGTTACAAGTTGCCTGGCTTTATCCTTAACTTCCTCTATGGATTCTGTGGCGATTACACCCAGAATTCTTTGTTCGGGAATGATTGGTACAGGTTTAGGGTTGACCAAGTGTTCTTCCACTCCCATCCGAGAAAGGGCATCGGCTTTACCGTTCTTTGTACCAGGTCGATAGGTAATTATGAAGTCAAACTCGGCAAAGAATAATGCCCAACGGAGTTGTCTAGAGGATTGGGCTTTTGCGGTCTTCAAATATTGCAGGTTTCGGTGATCCGTAATCACAGTAACGGTGTGTCGGGCCCCCAGCAGATAATGCCGCCAAGCCTTAAAGGCAGACTTGATAGCCAGAAGTTCCTTGTCAGTAATCGTGTAATTGATTTCAGGAGGCGAGAATTTGCGGGACCAAAATGCCACGGGATGCAACTGATTGGTTACCGGGTCCTTTTGTGATAGAACTGCCCCCATGGCAAGGCTTGAAGCATCAGTTTCCACGATGTAGGGGAGTTCGGGGCGAGGGTGTTTTAAGATTGGTGCAGAGATAAATTTAGTCTTCAAATCCTGGAAAGCTTGTTCCGCCTCGGTAGACCATTCAAAACGTTTGTTTTTCTTTAACAAGGCAGTGATGGGCTGGACTATTCGAGAGAATTCGGGGATAAACCTGCGGTAAAAGTTAGCGAAGCCTAACATGCTTTGCACACCTTTTACGGAGGATGGTGATGGCCATTTGAGAACTGCATCGACCTTCTTTGAATCCATACGCACTCCGCCAGGTGATAATATGAATCCCAAGAATTCAACTTCAAACACGTTGAAAACACATTTTTCCAATTTAGCGAAAAGTTTGTGTTGACGCAATCTTTCGAGGACCATTTTCACGTGTTTCCGATGTTCAGATTCCGATGAAGAATAAACGAGGATGTCGTCAATGTAAACAACAACACATACATCTATGAGCTCTCTGAGGACATCGTTCATAAAATATTGAAAGGCGGCCGGGGCATTGCAAAGTCCGAAGGGCATGACCTGATATTCAAATATCCCATACTTGGTGCGGAAGGCCGTCTTCCATTCATCGCCCTCTTTTACTCGTACCAAGTGGTAAGCTCCTCTAAGATCCAGCTTTGTATATATGCATGCTTTTCTGACTTGGTCCAGGAGTTCAGGGATCAAAGGTAACGGATATCTATTCTTAACGGTGATCTGGTTCAGGGAGCGATAATCGATACAAGTTCTAAGGTCTCCTTCCTTTTTTGGAACGAAGAACAAAGCTGAAGAAGCAGGGGACTTGGAAGGACGAATAAACCCATTTGCCAGGTATTGATCCAGGTATTGTCGAAGGTGAAGGTTCTCAGGCTCGGTGAGGGCATAAATTCTACTACAAGGAGGAGTAGATCCAGGTATCAGGTCTATCTGGCAGTCATAAGACCTATGAGGAGGTAGAGAGTTAGCCTGATCCTTCCGGAAAACATCTTGGTATTCTAGGTATTCGGGAGGTAACTGGGGAGTCTCTGAAGAAATTGCGGCCAGTGCAACACCAGGTGGAGGGTGACAAGTAGAGACACATTCTGGAAACTGGACCGTTCTTGCTCGCCAATCGATCAGAGGATTGTGTTTCTCTAACCAAGGTATTCCTAGAATAATCTGAAACTGAGGGGCCTTGATCACATCGAACACGATCTTCTCATGGTGTCCATCTTGACTTACTAGCGTCACCTCTTGAGTGGTATGCGTTACTGGCCCGGAGGCTATCTCCGTACCATCCACCGTAGTAATGACGTCCTTTACAGCCTTGGGACAAAGAGTTAGATTCATCCTCAAAACCATTTCATGATCCACATAATTGCCGATGGCACCGCTGTCGACGTAAGCTTCAATTGCATGTAATCGATCCGGATTATCAGGGCTAATGAGGACCATAGGTATCACGAAATGCGAGGTCACGGAACTGGTTTTCACGCCCGGCAAGAGGACCTCTATTCTTGTCGGGCGAGGTCGTTTCCCTGCTCAGAGTTTGTAACTTTGGTAACTGCAGCTCCTACTGCCTTCTTGGCAGGTTTCACCGGACAGTCTCGAAGAAAGTGCCCTGAGTTTCCGCAATATAGGCATAACTGCAACTGTTTCCTCCTTTCCCGCTCCCTTTGTGTTAGAGGACCTTTCAGACCCCCTATTTGCATGGGTTCCCCTGGGTCTACTCCTTTGGAAGGAGTTGGCGGTTTGGAAAATACTCGAGCATCAAACTTGGAACGATCGGCCTTCCTGTTCTGCAGCCTGTGATCTATTTGAACGACCAAGTCTATATAATCCGAACAGTCTTGTGGGGGATTCACTACTTGGGCTAAAACGTCTTTGAGCTCTCCACGTAGACCTCTATAAAACAGCGTAATCCTTTTGTCCTCAGGCCATTGAGTTTCCACTATTAGTCTATTGAAAGATGCAATATAAGCCAAAAGGTCTTGATTACCCTGTCGCAACGAAAGAAGCTCATTGCCCAAGGCCTGCCCCTGTGAATGTCTTGCGAACAGTTTCTCCATACTAAGCTGAAAGGCTTGAAAATCATGGAGAACCGGATCATCTTGATTAACTAGAGGGATCGACCAGTCTGCCGCATTGCCACTAAGGTACGAAAGTACAAAAGCTACTTTTGCTTGATCAGTTGGAAAGGCTGCTGGCCGGCATAAGAAGTGCAACCGGCACTGATTGATAAATACTGCAAACCTCTTTGGGTCACCAGAAAATCGTTCGGGCGGAGCCAGAGGTACATTCCCAGGTAGGTTGATCTGCACTGGATTCATAGAGGATGTTGAAGGAAGATTTGCTCCTGATGCGGGTAACGGGGTCTGTCCGGCTTGTGACTGTAGCACTTGTCTAGTAAGATTGTCTGTTCTCTCCTTGGAAATAATTAGTTCCCTTCTTAGAGCATTTGTTTCCTGACGAGCTGCATGCACTTCTGCCCTTAGTTCCCCAAGTAACCGGGCTAGGGGGTCAGATACCGAGGTTTCCATAGCGCCTGGGCGAGAGTTTTGCGGTAGGCTTTGCGTTCTGTAACGCTCACCTGATTCTCGCAGAGGCGCCGGTCTTGACTGGGCGACTACCGTATCTTCAAAGGTGATGTGTAGCACCCGGTTGGCTCTTTGGGCTGGACCTCTGTGCACTGTATGCCTGACGTGTAGAGTAAGATGTCTGCAGATAGAAAATATGGGGTTAATGAACTGGGGTTATTGGGGTGTCCCTATCTCTTTCCTCTTCTCCTCTCCTGTAGACCCCCAAAGGTTAACGCTCTCACCTTAGGTAAGTGAATGCCGAGCTCTCCATCTGCCTCGGGGCAGGGTGCTGTAACCAGTTTCTTCACTGGATAGGTAGCGCAGGCCTCTTGACTTCAGAGGACTGCTGTCCGTCGTTTACTGCACGAACGGTAAGTTTCGAGTCATTCAAATGTCTTTAAAGTCTTTAGTAATGATGTCTCTTGTTTTGCAGGGTTCCGGCGATGGCGGATGACGGGCTGAAGTGAGTTGAAGATGGAGCCCGTGTGATGAATAGAAGCGCCTGGAAGCACGTAAGTAAGCGCTTGTTGCCTGCTTCACTATGCGCTCTAACTGTCTTTTTATTTTGCAGGTACGAGTTCGGAGCGGCTGCAGGGTGCCGGAATACCCACTGGATTAGATGTGGAAAGGAGTAATGGCACGTGAGTATTAAAGTTCCCCAATGTCTTTAAACGCACCTTGTTTTGTCTTTCAGATGCGGGATGCAGCGCCGAAGGCCTCCGGAGCGTGCGAAGAGTTGGTAAACTTTTGTCCTTCAGATTCCGGAATGCAGTGTGAAGACCTCCGGAGCGCACGAAGAGTAGGTAAGCCTTTGCCTTTCAGATGCCGGAATGCTAACCTGTTCTTTCTTGTCTTTATAGGTGTTGCTGAAGACTGGATTCAGGATGGTAAGCCTTTGCCTTTCAGATGCCGGAATGCTAACCTGTTCTTTCTTGTCTTTATAGGTGTTGCTGAAGACTGGATTCAGGATGGTAAGCCTTTTTCCTTAGGCCCAGGACCGGATGCAGAAGACACGATGAGCGTTCTGCTGCAGAGGTTGCAGAATAACGCAAAGCAAGATTCATCCACCGGGTGTGGTTTAAATAGCCTCCTGTAGTGCTTAGGTGTCTCCTTCCACAGCCACGCCTAAGTAAGAAAAGAGTTCCTGGTAAGAAAAGAGTTCCTGCCTTCCAGAAGAGTTCCAGTGTTTTGAATCTAGGGAGTGGCTCCAGCCCCACCCAACAGGAAAAGTAGTTCCAAACAGAAGAGGATCAGAGGCTCAACTGGCAGGCAAGTAAGCAGCATGGTCTGCTGAAGGTAAGTCCACCCAAGCATTATGAGCCCGGCGCTTCCAGCGCTGGGACTGGGCATATTTATGAGCCTGGTGCCACTGGCGCCAGGACTGGGTCCAAAAGGTCCCAATTGGGACTGGTTGGCACTCGGAACCTGGGTTATGGATCTGCTTCCAAGGGAGTTGGGAAAACCCTGACCTTTTGGAAGCAGAGACCATGACAACCAGACACACACAGTGCCACGAGTCCCGTGTCCATGTATCAGCCACCAGGCGTGAGTGCTAGAAGCATGCATCTATGAGATGCTGACGAATTTCACGGCCCTCCTGTGCCTCGCAGACTCCTTGAGGTGCTGCCACATCCCCACCCTCATCATGACCATCTTCAGGTGCTTGCAGTTCTGCGTCAGGGGGCATGGGCACATTTCTACGTACGCACATGTTGTGTAGCATGACACATGCCATCACCATCTTTGCAACCTTCTCATGGCGGTACAGGAGTGCCCCGCCAGACCTGCTGAGGCACCGGAAACGGGTCTTCAGTAGGCCGAATGCCTGTTCAATGACTACACGGGTACGTGAGTGGGCATGGTTGTAGTCCTCCTCATGCTGGTCCCGTGGGTTCCGGACTGGTGTGAGGAGCCATCTCTTCAGTGGATATCCGGCATCACCTGTATGTGGACGATAAACGAATTATGTGGAATGCCATTGCTACGTACGCACCCCCCCCCTTCCTGCCAGGTCATTGCCGCATCACATACCCCACATCATCATGCATGAAATGAGACTCACCGAGTAGCCAGGATCTGTTCCCTGCGTGTCGCTCCATGTAGCGTGGTATTGTTGAGTTCCTCAAGACCATAGAATCATGGGTTGATCCAGGGAATCGGGCACAACAATGTGTAATGATCCTGTTGGAGTCACACACCATTTGTACATTCAGAGAATGAAATTGTTTTCGGTTGCGGTACTGGGCCTCCATGGCATGTGGGACGACCAATTCCACATGGGTGCAGTCGATGGCACCAAGGCAACCCGGTATGCCGCCAAGTGCATGGAATCCCACTTTTGTGTTGGTAATTTCCTGCTCCGAGCGTGGTAGAGAGATGTAGTCGTCTGCGTGCTGCAGGAGGGCATCGAGCACTTGCAATAGTGTCCGTGAGAACAGTGGCTGAGAAATGCCATGCAACTGTCCGACTGTGTGCTGGTAGGTGCCTGTGGCCAGGAAGTGTAGTACAGACACCACCTTCAGTAGGGGTGGGATGGCGGTTGGGCTATCTATCATGCTGACAAGGTCAGCCTGTGTCATGTCCACAATGGCGGCTATGGTGTCCCGGTCCAAACGGTAGAGGGTGTGGATCTGCTCATCAGTGAGGTTGAACGGATGTGCTCGGAGGCGTGGGATTGCGCGCTGCCTGCGTGGTGGTAGTGGCTGTGCTGGCAGCCCTTGCTGGCCCTGCCTTGCCCTCCTCCTCCTCCTGCGTCTCCTCCGTGCGGCCGGTTGTAGTTGGTGTTCGTCTTCTTCTTGGAGTTGGAGTACTTGCAGTGCTATCAGGTCCCCCAGGGCCAACATCGCGAGTCCTGCCGGTAGCATTTCGGAGTGGGTGTGGTTGTGGGAGGAGACTGGGTGTGCAATTTATGTGTTTTCAGGCTGTATGGCCTCCACCTGTGGTGATTCATTCCACCTGTGCAAGCTGCTCTCCCCTTTGGGCGAGCACGTCCCGCACACAACGCTGCAATTCGAGGAATGGCATCTTGCTATTACAATCATGTATTAGTACCCGATGGCCGTGTAACATTGGTTGATATGTTCATTCGGCTATGGTCCCATTGTTTCACATGCATTCTTTGCAGTCGCGAACAGACTTGTGAAGGGTCAGTGGAACGTAGTACTCGAGTAACGGTGGACCCTCATGCATCACTGCACCGAGGTTCAACGACGGGCGGGGCGTGCCATTTGTGAGTGAAGGCAGTTGCCATTTTCACACACAGCCGCACTAGATGGATTAATTTGTGATTTCAAGCGGCCACAGATGCCTTTTCGACGTGATGTTGCAAATGAGGAATTCGAAGGGCGGCGCTTTCGGTCTTCAGCTAGCGGCGAGGAGATGCCCACAGGTCTGACTGCAAATATAACGTTCTATAGTTCAGTGTCCTTGGGACAGGGGCCGTGGCGAGGATGCAATGATTGATATGAATAGTTTGGGATGCGCAATAGCGAAGTGGATGATGAGGCCGGACGTTCCCAAATACATGTTACTTCACAACACTGGAATTACGGGCTGGGGCACAGTGGATTTTGCAGGCTGCATAACGCACAGACTCAATGGAATTCTCACATGTTATGTGAGTATGGAAACAGGCGTTATCATTACGGGATGAGGGAATGATGAATGGATGCATGGACAGATGATTTGATACAGTGTTTGCCATGTACAGGGCTTCTTGGAATCTGTCCGCCTCCCCTGCGCTATGTGATGCAGGGCTGCCATAGTGGGACCATCGTCTATCTGGCCTTGTTGAGCCCTCCCTGTCTCGACGCGCCTTCAGACACTTGTGTCCATGCACGTTACCAATCCCATCTGATGGATTCTGTTTTCACAGACGCATGCACAGGTACACTCGTTTGTGATGGTGTTTTCACCTCGATATGGATAGTTATGAGTCGCAAGTGGTTTTGGGGTGGTGATGATCCTTTGGAGTGGGCTAGCATGCATATGGCTGTGGATTTAGTGTGATCATTGAAGTGAGTTGTTCGAATGTAGTTCTGATGGCCATTCTATTCTTTTTCTTTTCTTTTGGTTGACAGGTATCTCCTCCCCTTTTGCCACTGCCATCTGTATGCCACTCCTGCAGATGGGTTTTACTCCCGACACCTGCTGCTTCGTGTTAATCAGTGGAGCAGCACTACGATCTTATGGGACGATCGCCAATGGGCCACAGGCCCTTACGCAGTACTAGTGGCTCGGAGCAACATTTCGGCCTTTCAGCTGGACTAGTGCCTCCCTATTGGGACGGCCCTGCAGTTCTAGGCACTTCCATGTTGCCTTTTCGTACGAGAATGTAGCCCCTGTGTACCATGAAGGAACAGGGCGTCACACAAGAAGTAGCTGGTCATTTATTGCGGATGCAGCCCACAATGGTGAAATGTGTTTTGGAGTTCATGGCCTAATGGCTGTATGGGCTTGGTGAATTTGTTGTGCATTAAATTTCTATTCTGATATGGGCCGTGTAGCGTTCTTCTTTGCAAGTGATGTGGCATATTCCTATTTGGGGAGCGATGTATTGTGAGGAGATCTGCATTGGGTTCCAGCTTCGGAGTATAGTTGCGTGGTACTGTGCTGGGCACGTTTGCCTACGAAGCCCAGTGAGGTCAGGGGTGAGGGCTGCCAATATGACTGTTTGAATGATGTCATGCTCAGGGGCGGGGAATTAGGTTTTGTGTAACAGATGCCGGTCAGCCAGGTGGATTGGTGGAATGATGTGATTATCGGAATATTGCTGGTCACAGGTGCCTGTGTTTGCGTGCGTTTCTTGGTGGGTGACTGAGGTCATGTCCATTGGTATAGTTTCTGTATTTGTGCCATCTGTGCCCTGCAGCTCCCATTGGCCCCTCTTGTGATTCTTTTGTTCGTTGGCATGCATGGGTGACTTGTACATTTCACTGGTTGCATTGTGACTTCGTTGCACCTACGGGGAGTTGTACTATGTGGCCAGGGAGCGGTGTACAGGCACTCAGTGGGGCCGTTTACGGTTGATTCGCGATGCCGTACTTCTCACCATGGCGGTATGGTACTTTCCGCCGTGCTTGATGGCGTTAAGTACATGTCCGCTAGGGTCGGAATTCGCGTACCCTTGCGCCATGGTGCTAATTACGGTTTGGCATGGCGCGCGCGCGCGTACTTGGTGCAGTTAGCGTTGGCGTTCACTACGGTGTCGCTAATGGCATCGTACTTTACGGTGACGGGTCATAATCGCACCGAGCGCTATTCGATGGCGGTATTGCATTTCCGCCATCGTTTTTCGATTTCCGCCAGGGTCGTAATGAGGGCCTATGTCTTCTTATCAGCTGCTTTGTCTAAAGTGTTGTGTAAGTTTGAAGTAAATGATTCCGGCAGCAGTGATCACTGTTTCCTCATCTTTGAAATGAGAGTTGATTATTGCAAACCATCTGTGAAATCTGACACTCACAATGTGGGCATAAACGTTAGAGGGAACAGTATTAAATGGTGTCATAGACTGAATGCTAAACTCACTGCTGCTATGATCAGAGATTATGACAAAATGTTGACTCAGAAACGTGCCGACTGTTACTCAGTTATTAACTTTACTAACTATATTAAATCCTCTAAAACTAATATGCTGGTAGATACACATAAGAACACCTACTTAACCAAAAGTCAGAGACATATTATGGATATTGGTCTTCATGAATGTAAGATCATCTACAGGAAAGAGCTTGGACATCTAAAAAAAGCAGGATTGTCACACTCGTTCGCCAAAACTGGGCAATCCAATATAGAGGATGCCGTATACAGCTAGATGGTGAAGCTATGTTGAAATCTCTCCGTGGACATAACTGTAGGAACCCCAGAAAGACGCTGTTCTAAATGCAATCCCAGAAGACATATGTTCGCACAAAAGTGGTGCACGTGGCTGGCGCACAGTGTTCCCGTGCGAATGTCTGCGCCAGCCGTGTGCGCTAAAATCGATTTCCGCTCAGAGCGTATTCATGGATTTTAGCCTCCAAAAGCAGCCGTGGCGCAGAGTGGCGCAGCGACCCTGCAGCAGCGGCAGTTACGCCCCTAGGAACGCCCTTGCACAAGGAAAAGCCATCAAAATCCCCAATCCAGCGCAAAGGGCTGCACCAACCCTGGACCAGTTTACCGGACTGCCAAACACCAAACGCCAAGCGGGGAAAGTGTATTACGGGTTTCGCAGTAACTTCCACACGCGAAAGGGCCTGTGCGAGTGGGGTACGTGCATAACTGTTGTTCGTGTGAATTTTTACACGCGATTGGCCTGGGTACGTGTATTCCAGGGGTGCGCGGGAAGTTTCACACGCGATTGGCCTGGGTACGTGTATTTCAGGGGTTTGCGGGAAGTTTCACATGCGATTGGGCCTGGGGGAGCGGGGTACGTGTACTTCAGGGGCTCGCGGGTAGTGTCACACGCGATTGGCCTGGGTACGTGTATTTCAGGGGTGCACGGGAAGTTTCACACGGGATTGGCCTGGGTGTGTGTATTTCAGGTGTTCGCGGGAAGTTTCGTACGCGATTGGCCTGGGTACGTGTATTTCAGGGGTTCGCGGGTAGTTTCAAACGCGATTGGGCCTGGGTGTGCGGGGTACGTGTATTTCAGGGGCTCGCGGGTAGTTTCACACGCGATTGGCCTGGGTACGTGTATTTCAGGGGTGCGCAGGAAGTTTCACACGCGATTGGCCTGGGTACGTGTATTTTAGGGGTTCGCGGGAAGTTTCACAAGCAATTGGCCTGGGTACGTGTATTCCAGGGGTGCGTGGGAAGTTTCACACGCGATTGGCCAGGGTACGTGTATTTCAGGGGTTCGCGGGAAGTTTCACACGCGATTGGGCCTGGGGGAGCAGGATACGTGTATTTCAGGGGCTTGCGGGTTGTTTCACACACGATTGGCCTGGGTACGTGTATTTCAGGGGTTTGCGGGAAGTTCCACACGCGATTGGGCCTGGGGGAGCGGGGTACGTGTATTTCAGGTGCTCGCGGGTAGTTTCACAGGCGATTGGCCTGGGTACATGTATTTCAGGGGTGCGCAGGAAGTTTCACATGCCATTGGCCTGGGTACGTGTATTTCAGGGGTTCGCGGGAAGTTTCACACGCGATTGGGCCTGGGGGAGCGGGTACGTGTATTTCAGGGGCTCGCGGGTAGTGTCACACGCGATTGGCCTGGGTACATGTATTTCAGGGGTGCGCGGGAAGTTTCACACGCGATTGGCCTGGGTATCTGTATTTTAGGTGTTCGCGGGAAGTTTCACACGCGATTGGCCTGGGTACGTGTATTCCAGGGGTGCGCATGAAGTTTCACACGCGATTGGCCTGGGTACGTGTATTTCAGGGGTTTGCGGGAAGTTTCACACGCTATTGGGCCTGGGGGAGCGGGGTACGTGTATTTCAGGGGCTCGCGGGTAGTTTCACAGGCGATTGGCCTGGGTACGTGTATTTCAGGGGTGCGCAGGAAGTTTCACACACGATTGGCCTTGGTACGTGTATTTCAGGGGTTCGCGGGAAGTTTCACACGCGATTGGGCCTGGCGGAGCGGGGTACGTGTATTTCAGGGGCTCGCGGGTAGTTTCACACGCGATTGGCCTGGGTACGTGTATTTCAGGGGTGCGCAGGAAGTTTCACACGCGATTGGCCTGGGTACGTGTATTTCAGGGGTTCGCGGGAAGTTTCACACGCGATTGGGCCTGGGGGAGCAGGATACGTGTATTTCAGGGGTGCGTGGGAAGTTTCACACGCAATTGGCCTGGGTACATGTATTTCAGGGGTTCACGGGAAGTTTCACACGCGATTGGGCCTGGGGGAGCGGGGTACGTGTATTTCAGGGGCTTGCGGGTTGTTTCACACACGATTGGCCTGGGTACGTGTATTTGAGGGGTGCGTGGGAAGTTTCACACGGGATTGGGCCTGGGGGAGCGGGGTACGTGTATTTCAGGGGCTCGCTGGTAGTTTCACACGCGATTGGCCTGGGTACGTGTATTTCAGGGGTGCGCAGGAAGTTTCACACGCGATTGGGCCTGGGGGAGCGGGGTACTTGTATTTCAGGGGCTCGCGGGAAGTTTCACACGCAATTGGCCTGGGTGTCTGTATTTCAGGTGTTCGTGGGAAGTTTCACACGCGATTGGCCTGGGTACGTGTATTCCAGGGGTGCGCGCGAAGTTTCACACGCGATTGGCCTGGGTACGTGTATTTCAGGGGTTTGCGGGAAGTTTCACACGCGATTGGGCCTGGGGGAGCGGGGTACGTGTATTTCAGGGGCTTGCGGGTAGTTTCACACGCGATTGGCCTGGGTACGTGTATTTCAGGGGTGCGCAGGTAGTTTCACACACGATTGGCCCTGGTACGTGTATTTCAGGGGTTCGCTGGAAGTTTCACACGCGATTGGGCTAGGTTCGTGTATTTCAGGGGTGCGCGGGAAGTTTCACACGCGATTGGCCTGGGTACGTGTATTTTAGGGGTTTGCGGGAAGTTTCACACGCGATTGGCCTGGGTACGTGTATTTCAGAGGTGCACGTGAAGTTCCACACGCTATTTCAGCAGGGTACGTGTATTACAGGGGTGCGCAGGAAGTTCCACACGCAATTTCAGCATGGTACGTGTATTTCAGGGGTGCGCGGGAAGTTTCACACGCGATTGGGCCTGGGGGAGCGGGGTACGTGTATTTCAGGGGCTCGCGGGTAGTTTCACACGCGATTGGCCTGGGTACGTGTATTTCAGGGGTGCGCGGGAAGTTTCACAAGCGATTGGCCTGGGTACGTGTATTTCAGGGGTTTGCGGGAAGTTTCACACGCGATTGGCCTGGGTACGTGTATTCCAGGGGTGCGTGGGAAGTTTCACAAGCGATTGGCCTGGGTACGTGTATTTCAGGGATTCGCGGGAAGTTTCACACGCGATTGGGCCTGGGGGAGCGGGGTACGTGTATTTCAGGGGCTCGCGGGTAGTTTCACACGCGATTTGCCTGGGTACGTGTATTTCAGGGGTACGCAGGAAGTTTCACACGCGATTGGGCCTGGGGGAGCGGGGTACTTGTATTTCAGGGGCTCGCAGGAAGTTTCACACGCGATTGGCCTGGGTACTTGTATTTTAGGGGTGCGTGGGTAGTTTCACACGCGATTGGCCTGGGTACGTGTATTTCAGAGGTGCACGTGAAGTTCCACACGCTATTTCAGCAGGGTACGTGTATTACAGGGGTGCGCAGGAAGTTTCACACGCAATTTCAGCATGGTACGTGTATTACAGGGGTGTGCGGGAAGTTCCACACGCGATTTCAGCAGGGTACGTGTATTACTGGGGTGCGGGCAAGTTTCACACGCGATAGGCCCTGTGCGGGGGTGCAGGGGAGTCCTACACCTGAATTGGCAGTGTGGGTCCTCCCAGGTGTTCCCTCTACACCAGGGGTGCACAACTGATTTTGACAGAGGGCCGAAAGTACCCTACATGATGGCCATAGTGGGCCGAAAAGTAAATGTGGGTGGGGCGGTAGGCGTGGCATGGCAGGAGGCTTTTTCAACCCCTAATTTTTATTAAACACTATGCCCCATAACCCCCACCCCTCAAGCAAACACTATACCCCATGGCTCCCACCCCTCGTGCAAACACTATGCCCCAAGGCCCCCACCTCTCAAGCAAGCACCATGGCCCCCACCCCTCAAGCAAACACTATGCCCCATGGCCCCCGCTCCCCAACCAAACACTATGCCCCATGGCCCCCACACCTCATGCAAACACTATGCCCCAAGACACCCCCCTCAAGCAAACACTATGCCCCAAGACACCCACCCCTCAAGCAAACACTATGCCCCATGACACCCACCCCTCATGCAAACACTATGCCCCAAGACACCCACCCCTCATGCAAACACTATGCCCCAAGACACCCACCCCTCATGCAAACACTATGCCCCAAGACACCCACCCCTCAAGGAAACACTATGCGCCATGACACCAAGCATGCACCATGCATACATACTCATACAGACCCCAACCCCCCCACCCCTGCATACAAACTAACAAGCATACACCATGCACCCATACAGACCCCACCCCAACTCACCATACAAACTCACATGCATACACCATGCATCCATACAGACCTGAACCCCCCCACCCCCCAACGCACCAAACAAACTCACAAGCATGCACGCATACAAACCCGGACCCCCCACCCCCACATCTCAACATACACTTCACTTGCATACAAACACATTCAGGCAGACCCTGGCCCGTAGGAATATCCTTCTGCAGATGAGAAAGGGGATTAACAGTCTGCAGAATAGTGTGCTAGCTCCCCCCTTTCCCCCTTAGTTCCTCTCTAACTTCCTCCAAACCCCGGTTTAAGCTCACCTTATGGTTTGGAAGGATGAACTCTCCATCCTGCTTCTGGTGCAGGGGCGCGCGTTTGTCCAGTTACTTCACTGGTTTTCAGAATGGCGCTGGCAAAATCCACTTGACTTTCCTGAGCGATGCGCCGTAAGTATGAAAGTTCAATGTTCAAGTGAGGCCCCCTTTATGTTGTCTTACTAACCTGTGATCTGTCCTTTATTTCAGGTGCAGAATGAACGCGATGCGTCGAGGGGTTAAACTGCCGAGGTGAGTAGTGATGAGGGCGATCCCTCTAAATGTCCTTATCATTCCCCAGAAATGTCTCTTGTGCTTTCCCCATAGGGGCCGGGGTACGGTACCTGCCAACGGGGCGGCGCCGACCCGAAATGTGGAAGAAAAGCCGGTAAGTATTATGGCTGTTAATCAGGCTTTCCTTCTGTGTTCCTTCTGCTCACCTTTTGTTTCTTCCTCTCTCCCCTAGGTGCAGAGATGTGGCGTCCGATGCTGACAGCCGCGATGGAGCCGGGAGATGTCTCGAGGACAGGTGAGTGAAGCGTGGCGGTGCAGCGAGCAACGCGATGCTTTTAAATGGAAGTCTTTCTTCAGGGATGCTGGCGAGAAGATTCCGGATGCAGGTAAGAAGTTTGAAATAGTCCTTGGTTTTCACCTTTCTTTTCTCTTCCTTCCTTGCAGGTCTTCCAGGTTCGAGGCGGGCGTGGCTGGAGTCCAGGAGCAGGAGCAGACACGGTGAGCGTTAAGCTGCAGGAAGCAGAACAACGCGAAGCATGAGCTGCTGTCTGGGCGTGGCTTAAATAGCCTCCAAAGAAGTCCCAGGTATGTATCCTTCCCCAACTAGGTATGTATCCTTCCCTGGCCACGCCCGAGTGAAAAAATAGTCCCTATGAAAAAATAGTCCCTTTCAGGTCTCAGGGAGGCCTGAAGCGTGCAGCATGGTCTGCATCAGGTAAGTGCACAAAACACCTCCCTTTATGAGCCTGGCGCCAAAGGCGCCAGGACTGAGTCCAAAGAGCCCCTATAAGGGGCCGCTGGGCTTTTACCCGAGGGCATGATGCCTTCTTCCGGGGGTGCTGGGCCTGGCCTGGTGCTCCGGGGGTAGGCATCATGACAGCACTCCCCCCCCAAGACCCCTCCCAAGGTCGTTCCTTCTGGAGGTTACGGTTTGTTTGGGAAATTCCGATGGAACCTTTTTACCAGCCGAGGTGCATGTACGTGATCACTGGGTTCCCAAGACCTTTCCTGAGGCCCGTACCCTTTCCAATCAATTAGATAGAAAAGTTTTGATTTTGAGATTTTAGAATCCAAAATGTTCTTCACCTCGAATTCAGGCTCCCCATCTATCTGAATCGGTTCTGGTGGCTTTGTTAATCTGGTTCCTGGGTGCACTGGTTTCAAAAGTGACACATGAAAAACGGGGTGAATCCGCATGTTAGCTGGTAAATCTAGCTTGACTGCCACTGGGTTGATTATAGGTTTGATCGAGTAAGGGCCTAAATACCTTGGATTAAAGGTTCGAGGCCCCTTGAGTGATAGGTGTTTGGTAGCCAACCATACTTGATCCCCTATTTGGTATGGAGGCGCCTCTCTTCGATGCAGATCCGCATTCTTTTTGTATTTCCCTTTTGCATGTTGCTGTCATGATCCCTGCTTCCAAGGGGTCAGGACTTGCCCCACGACCTTGGAAGCAGGCCCATGACTCTGATCCCAGGAACCAGCCAGTCCCTATAGGGACCCTCTGGACCTTGTCCTGGCGCCAGTGGCGCCAGGCTCATGATGGTGACTGGTCCCGGCACAGGAAGCGCCGGGCTCATATTAGATAAGAGTGCTTGGTGGACCTACCTGTAGCAGACCATGCTGCTTACTTACCAGCTAACTGGTCTCCTGATCCTTCTCTGCCTGGAACTACTTTTTCTATCTGGGTGGAGCAGGAGCCACTCCCTGGAAGCAGAACACAGGAACTCTTCTAGAAATCTGGAACTCTTTTCTTACCTGGGTGGGGCCGTGGAAGGAGACGCCTAAGCACTACAGAAGGCTATTTAAACCACACCCGATTGGTTTCACGTGCTTCGCGTTATTCTGCATCTGCAGCAGGACGCTCACCGTGTCAGCTCCAGGAAACCTCCAGCTCCAGATCCTGTGAACACGAAATAACCTGCTGGAATCCAATCTTCAGTCTTCTTCAGTCTTCTGCAGCTCCTGCAAAACAAAGGCACAGGTTAGGCTAAAGTAAAGGCAGTGAATCTACTTACCTAATCCAACGGCAGCATCCAAGGCGCCTTTCTCTGCCTTTCTCTTCCGGCATCCGACATCTGCAAAGAGAGAGAACATCGGTCAGTAATATTCAACTACAAGTTCTGCTTACCTGTGTTACGCCCGTTCCAACTCAGCTCGCGCTGCATTCCGGCACCTGCAAGGCAAGATACATCGGTTAGTAACGCTTAGTTACAAGACTGCTTACCTGTGTTATGTTCGCTTTCAATCTGTTCGCGCTGCACCTCAGCACCTGCAAAGACAAAAGAGACATTACGGAGCATTCTCCAGCGCTAGTGCAGTCTTTCTACTTACGTGCCATTAGAAGGGTAATCTTCATCGTCACAGCATCTGAAAAGGGAAAGACATAGACTTTACAGACTTAAGACTTTTGAAAGAGAAGAGAACAATGCAAAAGGAACTTTAATACTTACAAGGCACGCTCGTGCATTAACGGCGTCTTCGCTCTCAGCAAATCCTCTGCTATCAAGAGGCAGAGCTCGCATCCACTGAAGCAACTGGATCCAGCGCCCCTGCACAAGACGCAGGATGGAGAGCCCGGCATTTACCTATATAAGGTAAGCGCAATATCAACCCAGTTCCACGGGGAAAGAAAGGGCGAGAGGGGCTAGGAACTTTCCGAACCTTCCAAACACTAATACCTTGGTTTACCCTTGCAGACATCTCACTCTTCAGCTTAAACTGTCGGTGGGAAGGGGGCCCAGTCCGGGAGCAAAACGAACCCTGCGCCTAACACTGAAGACAGTATCCTCGCCAGATCAAGACCTGCGCCTCCGGGGGAACCAGGTGAGCGTTACAGTTGCAAATGTGCAGTTGCATCCTTGAAGGCTTGAGTAATCGTAGAATGCAAATGGTCCACTGCGGGCATTTCAAGGCTCAGAGGTGAGTCCAAGTCTGAAGTACGAGGGTGATGTCCATATAGGGTATAAAAGGGGCTCTGACCAGTTCCAGAGTGTATCGAGTTATTGTATGCATATTCAGTCACCCATAAAATGTCCTTTCAATTACCCTCCGATTGGTGCAACATACATCGTAGATATTGTTCAAGGGTCTGGTTTGTTCTCTCCGTCTGACCATCGTTCTGTGGGTGGTGGCTGGTCGAGTCTTACGTCGATTTGTGCCAGTTGACAACACTTTTTCCAAAAATGAGAAATAAACTGGCTTCCCCGATCAGAGACTAGTATGGACGGGAATCCATGCAAACGGATGATATTTTCGAGGAATTCCTTGGCAAGAACAAAGGCTGAAGGTAATCCTTTCAACGGAATAAAGTGGGCCATTTTGGAAAATAAATCCACCACGACCACAATAGTATTGTAAGCATTACAAGAGGGCAGGTCTGTGATAAAATCTAGTGACAGGGTGTGCCAAGGTGCTGGTGGAATGTCTAAGGGCTGAAGAAGACCGGCGGGTCTTGTCTTTTGACCTTTGTTTTGGGCACAAACTCCAAAGGACATCACAAAAGATTTAATATCCTTTCGCCAGGAAGGCCACCAGAATTGTCGTTTAACCTTTTCCTCTGTTTTGGCAATGCCAGGATGTCCTTCCATCAGGGTATCATGATGACGGGAAATAACCAGTTCTTGCAATTCCTTTTCTGGCAAAAATAAGCGCGTCCTTGGAAGTAAGGTAAGCCATCCTTGACTTAAAAGTTAGACCCCCTTTTGATCCAATCCTGCAAGGCTGAAGAGTCCAGGAATTGTTTCACTCGTGCTTGAATGTCTTCAAGGGTTTGTAAAGTGGTTATCCCCAAAATTCTTTGTTCGGGAATTATCGGCACAGGTTCTGAGCTTGTGTCTATTTCTTCCATTCCAATTCGGGATAGAGCGTCCGCCTTACCATTCTTATAGCCGGGGCGGTAGGTGATTACAAAATCAAACTCAGCAAAGAACAAAGCCCATCGGAGCTGTCGAGACGATTGAGCCTTGGCAGTTTTTAAATATTGTAAATTTCGGTGATCAGTGATCACGGTGATGGTATGCCGGGCGCCGAGGAGATAATGCCGCCAAGCCTTAAAGGCAGACTTAATGGCTAATAGTTCCTTATCGGTGATCGCATAATTTATCTCCGGCGGCGAGAACTTTCTGGACCAAAATGCTACGGGGTGCAGTTGGTTGGTTTCAGGGTCTCTCTGAGACAGGACAGCTCCCATGGCTAAGCTGGACGCATCGGTTTCGACTATATATGGGAGATCGGGACGCGGGTGCTTCAAAATAGTGAACTTAGCTTTCAACTTCTGAAAGGCCTGTTCGGCTTCCTCGGTCCATTTAAAACGTTTATTTTTTCGCAAGAGTGCAGTGATGGGTTGCACCACACGTGAAAACTCCGGGATAAACCTGCGATAAAAGTTGGCAAAACCAAGCATGCTTTGGACACTTTTCACCGAACTAGGTGATGGCCATTTGAGGATGGCATCCACTTTCCGTGAATCCATTCGGACCGCTTTAGGTGTCAGGATGAATCCGAGAAACTCAACCTCGGTGGTATGGAAAACACATTTTTCCAGCTTTGCAAACAGTTTGTGCTGGCGCAGTTTCTCTAGGACGGCCCTGACATGCTTTCTGTGATCAGATTCCGAAGAGGAGTACACAAGAATGTCATCGATATACACGACAACACAGACATCAATGAGTTCCCGAAGGGCATCGTTCATGAAGAATTGGAAGGCTGCAGGCGCGTTGCACAACCCGAAAGGCATCACCTGGTATTCGAATAGTCCATATTTTGTACGGAGGGCCGTTTTCCATTTGTCGCCTTCTTTTACTCGTACCAGATGATAAGCCCCCCAGAGATCTAAATTGGTGTATACGCAAGCATTCTTCACCTGGTCAAGGAGTTCAGGGATCAGAGGCAGAGGGTAACGATTTTTAACAGTTATCTGGTTCAATGCGCGATAATCGATACAAGTTCTAAGGTCGCCTTCTTTTTTAGGCACGAAGAACAAAGCTGAGGATGCCGGGGACTTTGACGGGCGAATGAAACCATTGGCGAGGTATTGATCTAAATATTGTCTCAAATGCAGATTCTCTGGTTCAGTAAGGGCGTAAATCCTGCTACAAGGGGGTTGTGCACCGGGCACCAGATCGATTTGGCAATCGTACGATCTGTGGGGAGGTAATGTGTTGGCCTGTTCCTTTTGGAAGACGTCCTGAAAGTCTTGGTACTCTGGAGGTAGTTGCACGGGGACAGAGGTTACTGATGCTAGATTAATCTTTGGATTTTCTGGGTAGCAGGTTTGTGCACAATCCGGGAAGGTTATTCTCTTCGCTCGCCAATCAATTCGAGGATTATGTGTCTCTAACCAAGGGATTCCGAGAATAAGCTGAAACTGTGGAGCCTTGATTACATCAAACACAACTGCCTCCCGATGGCCATCCGGACCTACAAGTGTCACCTCAGCTGTGGAATGTGTTACCAGTCCAGAGGCAATTTCGGTTCCATCTACTGTGGTGATGACATCTTTGTTGGTTTTAGGACGCAGAGGGAGGTTTATCCTAGAGACCAATTCTGGATCCACATAGTTTCCTATAGCCCCGCTATCAATGTATGCATTTATAGCATGCAACCGTTTAGGCTGTTCCGGATCTACAAGGACCATTGGCACAATGAAATGTGAGGTCTGAGAGTTAGTTTTCAAGCTCGGCAAGCGGACCCCTACGCTTGCCGGGCGTGGTCGTTTCCCGATACAGAGTTTCCATGGATTTTATCAGCGGCTCCTACCACCTTCTTGGGCGGCTTTACAACTTGTGCCAGGACATCTTTAAGTTCTCCGCGTAGACCTCGATAGAATAACGTGATTCTTTTATCCTCTGGCCAACCAGGTTCCACAATTAGTCTATTGAAGGTTGCAATGTAGGATAGAAGGTCTTGATTGCCCTGTCGCAGAGATAGAAGTTCGTCATCCAGAGCCTGTCCCTGGGAGTGTTGAGCAAATAACCTTTCCATGCTTGTTTGAAATCCTTGAAAATCACGAAGAATCGGGTCATCTTGAGTTACCAGTGGGACAAACCAATTGGCAGCACAGTCGCTGAGATATGACAACACAAAGGCTACCTTGGTCTGATCATTAGGGAAGGCCCCAGGTCTGCATAGGAAGTGCAAACGACACTGATTCATGAATACGGCGAATCGTTTGGGGTCCCCAGCAAAGCGTTCAGGTGGGGCCAGCGGCATGTTTCCAGGTAGATTAATCTGCACCAGGTTACTGGAAACCACAGGAGCGGGGTTCCCCCCGGAACCGGGTAAAGGAGTTTGTCCAGCTTGACCTTGCAAAAGCTGTCTAGCCAGGTCATCGGCTCTATCCTTTATTACAATCACTTCCCTCCTGAGGGCACTAGTCTCTTGACGAGCGGCGTGTACTTCGGCCCGTAATTCCCCCAGTAATTGGGCCAACTGGTCAGTTTCGGAAGTTTCCATAGCGCCTGGGTGGGAATTTGTAGGAAGGCTTCGCGTTCTGTAACACTCACCTGGTTCCCACGGGGGCGCTGGTCTTGTCTGGATTGCTGTGGCCTCTTCTAGCGTGATGCGCAGGACCCGGAACACCGATTGGACAGGACCTCCAAATCGTGCTTGCCTGGCCCGTAGGAATATCCTTCTGCAGATGAGAAAGGGGATTAACAGTCTGCAGAATAGTGTGCTAGCTCCCCCCTTTCCCCTTTCGTTCCTCTCTAACTTCCTCCAAACCCCGGTTTAAGCTCACCTTATGGTTTGGAAGGATGAACTCTCCATCCTGCTTCTGGTGCAGGGGCGCACGTTCGTCCAGTTACTTCACTGGTTTTCAGAATGGCGCTGGCAAAATCCACTTGACTTTCCTGAGCGATGCGCCGTAAGTATGAAAGTTCAAAGTTCAAGTGAGGCCCCCTTTATGTTGTCTTTCTAACCTGTGATCTGTCCTTTATTTCAGGTGCAGCATGAAGGCGATGCTTCGAGGGGTTAAACTGCCGAGGTGAGTAGTGATGAGGGCGATCCCTCTAAATGTCCTTATCATTCCCCAGAAATGTCTCTTGTCCTTTCCCCATAGGGGCTGGGGTACGGTACCTGCCAACCCGGCGGCGCCGACCCGAAATGTGGAAGAAAAGCCGGTAAGTATTATGGCTGTTAATCAGGCTTTCCTTCTGTGTTCCTTCTGCTCACCTTTTGTTTCTTCCTCTCTCCCCTAGGTGCAGAGATGTGGCGTCCGATGCTGACAGCCGCGATGGAGCCGGGAGATGTCTCGAGGACAGGTGAGTGAAGCGTGGCGGTGCAGCGAGCAACGCGATGCTTTTAAATGGAAGTCTTTCTTCAGGGATGCTGGCGAGAAGATTCCGGATGCAGGTAAGAAGTTTGAAATAGTCCTTGGTTTTCACCTTTCTTTTCTCTTCCTTCCTTGCAGGTCTTCCAGGTTCGAGGCGGGCGTGGCTGGAGTCCAGGAGCAGGAGCAGACACGGTGAGCGTTAAGCTGCAGGAAGCAGAACAACGCGAAGCATGAGCTGCTGTCTGGGCGTGGCTTAAATAGCCTCCAAAGTCCAAAGAAGTCCCAGGTATGTATCCTTCCCCAACTAGGTATGTATCCTTCCCTGGCCACGCCCGAGTGAAAAAATAGTCCCTATGAAAAAATAGTCCCTTTCAGGTCTCAGGGAGGCCTGAAGCGTGCAGCATGGTCTGCATCAGGTAAGTGCACAAAACACCTCCCTTTATGAGCCTGGCGCCTATGGCACCAGAACTGATGTCCAACATGAGCCTGGCGCCAAAGGCGCCAGGACTGAGTCCAAAGAGCCCCTATAAGGGGCCGCTGGGCTTTTACCCGAGGGCATGATGCCTGCTTCCGAGGGTTGCTGGGCCTGGCCTGGTGCTCCGGGGGTAGGCATCATGACACATGTCCCCTTGCACCCCCACCTTCCAGCACTGAGGGGCACCTGCCAACAGGCCCCCACACATGTCCCCTGCACCCCCACCCCCCAGCAGTGCGGGGCACCTGCCAGCAGGCCCCGACACATGTCCCCCAGCCAACACGTCATTACAATCTAGATCCCTGGCCCTTATGGCCAGCCTCCACATGCCAAAGACCCACCCAAGTATTGCATCCACCCACATAGAGATGCAAATTACATGATACAACCCCAATGGCAAGTATGTAAATGAACACATGTCCGTCACACACACAAAATGGGTGCAAGTGAATGTTAAAACCCATATCATGACATGCATGAAACCAATGAGATGATACCACAAATGGAAGTACACCCGGACTCCAGACGGGACTGCCTCTCAAGGACCTGGACATGGAGCGCTGGGGATATGCGTTCCAGGACCCTCATCTGATGTTCCGACAGGTGGCCCCGGCGCCCCTTACCATCCGCTGGCTTCACAAGGTGCCGGGCCTTGTTGAGGGTCCTGGACCTGAAGTCCTCCCAGCGCTTCTTCACATGATGGAATAGTCGGACTGCCACCCCCTCCGCGTTGATGGCAGTCACGATGTCTGTCGAGATCCTGGTCCGTCCTTCCTTGTCGGCGTGCAAACTTCCGTAGAGGGCATCATACTGCCCCAGTACTTGCTCCACCAGGACACCAACTTCGGTGGCACTGAAGCTGGGGGCCCTCTGCCTCTCTGGCTGGGGGTTGCCAGTGCTGCCAGATGGTGTGGTGCCCGACATGGCAACCCCAGAGGCAGGAGTGGGTGGGCAACTGGGTCCTGGGGCTGGGCTGTGGAGCAATGTAATCCTAGTCTGGAGTCTTCGGTTCCAGCAGGGGAGGTCACAGCAACTGCACCCCTGGCTGATGTGCAGGCAGCAAATAGCAGGGCACGTGGGCAGCAGGCAGTCAGGCAGCAGCAGATGGCAGGTGGGAGCATACTCGGGGTTCTGGGGGGCAGTAATTCGGCCTTCTGGGCAGGAGCGTGGTCTTCCGTGTGCTTACGCATGGCCAGCTTGATACAGAGTGATTTGGCACGTGAAAATCACACGTCAGCGTGTAATTCGAGGAAAGGCCCTTAGCGCGTAAGCGCGTCAGCACACGTACGTGATTTCATTGGACCAAAGGCCCTGAGCGCGTAAGCGCGTCTGTGACGTATCGCGCACGGGCCCGTACGTGCTTTTCGTGGGGTGCGGTGCGTGTGTTTTCCAGGTGTTGGGGTTCACACGCTATTACTTCACAGCGGGTGGGTGTTGGTTACACGTTCTTCTACATGCAAGGCAGACGGTGAGTAGTACCCCGCTCGCCCAGGCCCAATCGCGTGTGAAACTTCACGTGCACCCCTGAAATACACGTACCCAGGCCAGTCGCGTGTGAAACTTTGCGCGCACCCCTGAAATACACGTACCCAGGCCAATTGCGTGTGAAACTTCACGCGCACCCCTGAAATACACGTACCCAGGCCAATCGCGGGTGAAACTTCACGCGCACCCCTGAAATACACGTACCCAGGCCAATCACGGGTGAAACTTAACGCGCACCCCTGAAATACACGTACCCAGGCCAATCGCGCGTCAAACTTCACGCGCACCCCTGAAATACATGTACCCAGGCCTATTGTGTGTGAAACTTCCCGCGCACCCCCGAAATACACGGACACGCTATTTTTCACACAGCGGGTGTCCGTGTTTGTCGCATACCCCTTTGCACGTCATTTGTTCTAGAGGCCCACAGTATGGGACATTCTACATAGCTGTATATACCTGCTTTTTGTTGGCGCACATTTTGGCGCACATTTTTTTCATGCGCAGGGACGCGACCGCCTGCCTTCGTGTGGTGGACGTGTTTAGGCCTGTGCTCGTCTTTGCCCGTGCGCTGTTTTGCCCTATTCGATTCCATGAATACGTGTTGTAGGCGAGCGTGTGGGCGTTCCGCGCACTTGCCTCCTGTACTTCCCCGTGACACCCACATTTTCACGAGTTGTTCCCCATTCCGCGTGTCACGCCCCGTGTTCTGCCTACTTTTGTTATGTGCGCCGCGCTATGTGCGCTTTCGCTGTGGCCTTAGCGCACGCCGTTAGATGACCTGTGCGCTGGCATGCGCCACACACTTTTTCAGCGCACATCCCAGATTTTACCCGCGCACGGACTTCCATGAATAGATGTGCGCTGGTTTCCCTGCGATATTCGCACTTGCACTGCGATTTTCGCTCTTTCTCTGTGAATCGCACGTTTTCGCACGCTTGCGCCGATATTTTCAGCGCACATTAATTCCATGAATCGGCCTGATGGTTGGGTCATTTCACCAAGTTGTACACCGATAGCAGGAGAACAGAGGATTTTATGATTTCTCAAAGATCGGAATGGTCATTGCAATTTACGATGGAGGACATCATTTCTCTTATAAACAAATCAAAGAACTCGGGTGCAACTAGCCCTAATAATCTCTCCAATAAACGTTTGAAACTTAACCCAGTTATTTGGGCTAAGTTTTTGTGCATACTTTATAGAAACATTGTAGTGCACAAAAGTATTCCCCAATCGTGGAGAGTCTCAATTGTTATCCCGGTTTTTAAGACTGTGTCCTACCAACTACAGACCGATTGCGATTGCTGACCCAACATCTAAAATATTCTGTTCTCTTGTCTTACTGGAATTGCAAGAATGGATTAAAGTAAAATCCATCCTAGATGCCAAACATATCAGATTTAAAAAAATATTGGAACTGATTGTGGGGGGCTAATATTAAAATCCCTAATAGCTAAGTCCATGATACTAGGCAAAAGATCCCTCTTTGTTGCGTCGATGGATCTAAGCTCTGCCTTTGACTTGGTTGACAGGAATCTGCTATGGCAGAGGCTAAAAGATCTTCAAATCCCTTTACACTTGTTGGATATCATTATTGCTCTATACACGGATACACGGATACAAGGGTGACGGTGTGAGTAAACACAGAGGACCTGCTGTCCAAGGAATTTACCATTCCTAATGGACTACATCAAGGGTGTATGCTGGCACCCACAGTTTTTAACCTATATGTTAGCGGTGCAAACAAGGCGCTCAGTGGTAAAGGTTAGGTTCCCCTAAGTTAGACAATATATGTCTGTCATGGCTGGCCTACACCGATGACTTTCTTTTGATGGATAACACTAAGATTGGCCATCAAAGACTACTAAAAGCATTTGAAATGTTTATGTCTAATCTACAACTTAAAATCAATCCATCTAAGACAGACATCATGCGTTTTGGCAGACATAATAGGAAAGAAAATGCTTTTTCTTGGTTTTGTGGGGACAAGACAATTAAAGCCCAATCCACATTTCAATATATGGGTTTCTATTTCTTTGGAGGTGATTCCAATACTTTGATAAAAAGCCAGTTTAAACTAAAATCCGATATTGCCATCAGAAAGATGTGTGCTATTGACACAAAATTTGGTAAATTCTCTATGGTCCCCTTAAGGGAATTTTACATTAAAAAAATTATACCCTGTCTGATGTATGGTATGGAACTTTTTTCAAATGAACTACATGAATACCTGAACTACATTGAAGGTAAAATTTAGAGATCTGTTATGTTTCATTTGCCCAAATGCATACCATTAGAATTGCTAAAATATGAATTGGGTTTACAATCGCTTTCTACATATGGCATATGGAAACGAATGAGTCTCATGAAAAAATTTAAAACAGCTGCAGAGGACACTATATGCAGGGACCTATCATGAATTGACTAATCCCTTTATACACAAACTATATGTGGAGACAATGTGCTGTCTTATGTCCCTAGGTATGTCAGTTACTACTCTGTGTAAGAAACAGGTAAGGATTAAAACTTGCCTTATGGGCTTTGATTGGCAGAAAACCAAGCTCAAGATTTTGGAATCCAAACTGTATAAACATGCATGTTCAACTTTGAAGTGGTTTGCAGTTATAAAAAGGATACCTGACCAAATATCCCAGCAAACGTATGCGTAATAATTATATGCGCTTTCGATTTAATGTTTTGCAAACTAATCAAATCAAAAGTAGTAGGCAATGCAATTCAGAAAACTGGTCCTGGTGCAGATTCTGTATGAAAGAGGGAGACGTTGAAACTTTGCAACATATTTTGCTGGTCTGTTCTGGACTTAAGTCCCAAAGAATAAGGTATTTTGCTCAGTTTGTAAATTCTATTTATGATGTTGACAGAGACTTCATATGGCAAAGAATGCTACATGACAACTCCATTAAGTTAAAAATACGGGTGACCACTTTATTGCGCAATGTGTGTGATATGTGCTGAGGCGAACAAAGTGTGGTTAGCTTATATCTGTTTTAGGTTAAGGGCTTTTACAGAATTCTTTAAGAAGATAGGCTACCTTGAATTCACTGAGATACATTTAAATTTTGTAATGTTTTTGTGTGATGGTTTTTAAGGAATGTGATTTTCTTATACATGATTTTGTATGTAATTTTAAATGTGTTTTACTTCTTGGTTTGGTTTGTGATTTAAGCTGCTAAAATTCTCTGTTTTGACATTCTGTATTGGTTGAGTTTCTTAATTGTCTTCATTTTATGATATGTATTTGTAAAAGTATTAAATAATGTTTGAATTCTGTAAAGGTTTATAAATAAACCAAAACAAATAAAAATAAAAAAATAAAAAAATTGCAACAATGATTCCACACATGTACAAGAATGTGAGCTTATCGAAGATAGGTTCCTAGCGTGAGGGTATTGTAAACAATGTGTTACTAAGGCTAGAGACAAGATAACTGCTACACAATGCAGGGAATCACTGACACCAAAAAAGCATCAGGAAATTAATGCTGACAGGGGCAAAGTTAGAATGACAATAATCAAATTATTTGATGAATTTTCCCAAAAAATTGATTGTCACATGTTACATCTAGATCCGGGTTTCAATGATTATTTTTCAGAAAAACCTATCATTATAGATATTTAAAGGCCCAACATTGGGAATTAAACTTAGCCCTAGCTTTATGGGCATAAAAAGCAGACATGTGAAACAAGTATCTCACTGGGAAGTCCTATCATAATATTTTAAAAATGTACTAATTGCAGCATGGGGAAACATGCATTGAATAACATTCACACTTACACTGCTAAAAATGGTAAAGTGATTAACGTCCAGGAATTTATAAATCGCAGGGTCAGCTATGCATCATTGTGTGCTTTTGTAACAAGATATATGTAGGAAGTAACATATGAGAACTGAGAATAAGAATCAGGGAACATCTCAACAGCCTGACTGCGTTAGATCAAAAGACTGCATTAGTTGAGCATTGGTACAAGGAACATCTATCAGACAAGAAAGACAAATTAAAATGTGCCTGCTGCAAATACATCAGACCAGACACAAGGATGGGAGATCATGAACAGACCCTACACCATTAGGAAGCAAGAGTTATCTGTAATCGTAGGACTATCACAGAGAGACTTAACATGGATAACAAAATGCGCTACTTCTTGTAAAATATCTTGTTTTCATTGGGGAGGTAGGCACTGGGCGTCAAACCTTTGGGAATTATGATGACCATTGATTTAATGTGGAAACTAGACAATATGAAAAGGCAATAAGTGATAATGTATTGACACACAATATAGAAGGGAGACCATGAAGATTTTATGAGCGATTAATGGACAAAAAATGAAACTAATACAGTAGGGAATAATCTATCAACTAATGAAAAAAGGCAAACAAATAGATGCTCAGTTAGTTAATAATAGGATCAGCCCAAACATGATTAGAATGAACATAAATATAATATAGTCGAGGATAACTCTAACATACAACCCTGAATTCATACAACAGAATAAATCACATCCACACATGAATGGACACGTTTTAATATCTTGATCATAGTTAGAACAAGCACGTATATAACCTGATTAGGGCAAATTTCAGATAAGTGGATTTTTTTAACAAATTTTTTTAACACATTTCTTTTACTAATTTAAAAAATACTAAATAACTCACTATAACTTACAGACAATTTGCTTGAGCTGTGTAAATGGCCTTAGATCAGTGGTCTTCAAACTTTTTTGGCTTGGGCCCCCCTGAGCAAAATTTGGGCAGGCTGGGCCCCCCAAAATTGCGAAATGCACAGTATGTATAGTGCACCGTCACCTGCTCCCATCATAGTTGCTGGGCTCCCTCATACCACTCCTACCCAGTCCCTGGGCTCTCCCCACCCCATCACACACCCTGGGCTCTCCCACACTGCTCGACACACTATCCCATGGTTCCCACCCACCCTGCTGGCACCACAGATCTTGGGCTCCCCCATCCCGTTCCCAACACAGTCCAAGGGCCAGTCGTGGCTGCTGAATTTTTTAAGTGGAGGGGCATAACTTTTTTCCCCCCAAAAATGCCATAGTGACCGAGAGCAGTGAGGGAGCCCAAACCAATCAAGAGGAGTTCGGGGGGGTTTTCCCCCCGTAAATTTGTTTTGAAATAATGGGATAAAATGTTGCATTGTAGAGCATACTTTACAAAAAATGGGCAAATAGCCAAACAGTTTGCAATTTGAAATTGGTGCTGGGGGGCTCAGGGGGCAGGCATGACATTTTTTACTGGACATCTATGATAGATGTCCAGTAAAAAGATAACATCCCTGTCCCCTGGGCCCCACTGGGTCTAATAAAATCAACATGATTATGTGTGTATGCAAGCAATCAAGAGGAGTTTGGGGGGGTTTCCCCCCATACATTTCTTTTAAAATAATGGGTTAAAATGTTGCATTGTAGAGAATACTTTAAAAAAAATGGGCAAATAGCCAAACAGTTTGCAATTTGCAATTGCTGCTGGGGGGCCCAGGGGGCAGGCATGACATTTTTTACTGGACATCTATGATAGATGTCCAGTAAAAAGATAACATCCATGTCCCCTGGGCCCCACTGGGCCTAATAAAATCAACATGATTATGTGTGTATGCAAGGGGCTGGGGTGCCAAGGGGGAGTGCATGGTATTTTTGACTGGACATCTATGATAGCAATGCAGTTAAAAACATACAATCCCTGTCCCCTAGGATCCACAGCGCCTCACAAGGAGAGCTGATTTTGGCAGTTGAGTAGGGGAATTGTGCAACAAAGGCATTTAGGAATTTTTAAAATGCCTTTGTTGTACAACCCTCCTTCCCCCCTCTATCCACCACTTGCGAAAATCAGCTCAACAGACCAAAACAAACAAACACACACACATTCATACAGCAATCACTCTAGCATTCACACAAGCATCCATCACCATACACTCACTCATAACACAAGTATACACGCATCCATACACATGTTTAAATTAAAAAAATGAATATAAATTTACCTTCTGCATTGGCCTGTATGTGGGTGCGGAAATGTCCTGCTCCATGCTGCTCTGTCCGTATGTGCGAGGAGATGCAGGAGCTCCCCCTCACACATACAGACATGTAGTGCCCCAGCCAGCATTTCCAATGAGCTATGCAATGCTGGCGGAGCAAAACGCCCCAGCCTTGCATGGCTCAGTGAACATGTGTGGCTGGGGAAATTAACTGAACTGTCAAAGGGAAATAGTGTTTCCCTTTGACAGTTCAGCCAGCCCAGGAGCACTCCCTCACCGGGAATAAGCAGGTGAGGGAGTGCTCACTGTTTCACTGGGCTGGCTTCTTAGCTCCTCCATAATGGGTGAGGTGGCCACTAGTTGGGTGCCCCCTCGCCATTATGGATGAGCCACCACGCTCGGACTGGCCTGTAGGCAAATAGGGCAACTAGGGCAATGCCTTTGCCAAAAATGCAAAATGCTAGTGTGGGCCAGTCAAAATGGGCCACCTTTTTGGCCAATGTGGGCCAGTTTGATGAGTTACTTCACTATGCAGTTAGTAATTTTGACCATTGTTGCTGAATAAATATTCTTTAAATATCCCAATGTACTTAGATTTTAACACAAAGCACCCCCTTGGGTCCTATTGAAACAGTCTGTGACTAAAGGAATGAATATCCATTTACAAATGTGGGCCTCTTTTTCATTGGTGACTGACACAGTTTCATGCTTCAGCCCGACCATGTGAGCTACTCGTGTCCATTTCTTCCAATCTAAAAAAATAAAGGGGGGGTAATTTATTTTGTAAACATTTCATGTTGGGCTCTCACGGCGCGCCCCACAGTTTGAATACCACTGCCTTAGATGGAGTACAATAACTTGGCACATGCATCAAATCAGTGCAAATGTTAGAATTTGAACAACAATATATGTTGAATACAACAACCAGGAAATGTTTACCAAACTATTGTAAATGTCAGAATCAGAATAGTAATATATGTTGAATACAACAATTAGTAAATGTGAATTAGACTATTGTAGACTGCTACTAATCTGTCCACGTGTTCTCAGTATAACATAAAATATGCAAAATAACGAACCGACTAAAAAAGGATAATGTTAAACACAATATGGCGTTGTTACTGAAATGACATCATAGCTTATTTGTGCGTTACATCACCACGCCTACAGTAGTTATCTCTACCACAGCTTGATAAGAACAGTAGATGTTCACATCCAAAAAACTTAGAAGATCAATATATTTGTCACCAAAATGGTACTAATCATTTTATTTATTTTATTTTAATTTTATTACATTTGTTAATACGATCAATCCCGGAGGTATCACGGCGTAGGTTACAGGATAAATGAAGTACTTGCTGGTTACAGAAAAGGAAGTACAAACTTAATACAAGAATAGACCTATTATAATAGCGGCAAGCTCATCTTGCAGAGCATATACGGTCATAATTGTAGAATCTAAACAGCATAGTATAGTAACAACAGTCCTAAGGTTACAGTTGTAGAATTACATATATATATATATAAATATATATATATATTACATGGCCACGGTAGTTGCCCCCCACCCCCCGCTCATGCCCCGTGTCTGTCTCCTGTTCCCCCACCCGCTCATGCCCCGTGTCTCTCTCCTGTTGCCCCCCGCTCATGCCCCGTGTCTGTCTCCTGTTCCCCCCCACCCGCTCATGCCCAGTGTGTCTCTCCTGTTGCCCCCCACCCCCTGCTCATGCCCCGTGTCTGTTTCCTGTACCCCCCAACCCCCGCTCATGCCCCGTGTCTCTCTCCTGTTCCCCCCACCCGCTCATGCCCCGTGTCTTCCTCTTGTCCCCACTCCTATGATGCCCCTTGTTGGCCTCTTGTTCCCCCCACCCCCCGCTCATGCCCCATGTCTTCCTCCCGTCCCCCCTCTCCTCGCTGATGCCCTGTGTCTTCCTCCTGTTCCCTACCACCCCCTGCTCATGCCCCGTGTCTTCCTCTTGTCCCCCCTCCTATGATGCCCCTTGTTGACCTCTTGTTCCACCCACCCCCTGCTCATGCCCTGTGTCTCCCTTCTTCCCCCCCACCCCCCGCTCATGCCCCGTGTCTTCCTTCCCCGCTCGTGCCCCGTGTCTCCCTTCTTTCCCTCTTTCCCCCGCACCCCCGCTCATGCCCCATGTCTGCGCTGTTGGAACAGCGAGCTCATGGCTTGTGTCTCCCCTGTTCACCCCCACCCCCTGCTCATGCCCCGTGTCTGTCTCCTGTTCCCCCCACCCGCTCATGCCCTGTGTCTTCCTCTTGTACCCCCCTCCTAAAATGCCCCTTGTTGACCTCTTGTTCCACCCACCCCCCGCTCATGCCCTGTGTCTCCCTTCTTCCCCCCACCCCCCGCTCATGCCCCGTGTCTTCCTTCCCCCCCCACTCCCCGCTTATGCCCCGTGACTCCCTTCTTTCTCCCCCCACCCCCCGCTCATGCCCCGTGTCTGCACTGTTGGAACAGGGCAGACACGGGGCATGAGCGGGGGTGGGGGCCCCACCTTGCCCTACCCCCGCTCATGCCCCGTGTCTCTCCTGTTCACCCCCACCCCCACTCATGCTCCATGTCTGTCTCCCTCATTTTCCCCCCCGCTCATGGCCAGTGTCTCCCCTGTTCACCCCCGCTCATGCCCCGTGTCTCCCTTCTTCCCCTCCACCTCCCACTCATGCCCCGTGTCTCCCTTCTTTCCCGCTCATGCCCCGTGTCTCCCTTCTTCCCCCCCACCCCCCCGCTCATGCCCCGTGTCTCCCTTCTTTCCCGCTCATGCCCAGTGTCTCCCTTCTTTCCACCCCCTGCTCATGCCCCGTGTCTCTCTCCTGGTCTTCCCGACCTCCCGCCAATGGCCTGTTGTGTTCTCTTTATACACCCTGCCTACCCTTTCCCTGGTGTCAATCTTGGTAAAAGATTTTCCTTCCTGCACCGGGACGCCTGCCTGCGGCGTCCCGGTTTGGGAAGAAAAATCTTTTTTTTACCACCCCGGGTTCCCACTTTGAGAACCTAGGATGCTAGTTAAAGGGACGTTATGGATAAGTTGCGCTACTAAAAACCTATGAAATTCAGTAAAAAACCTTTGTTAAAGGGACGTTATGGTTAAGTTGCGCTACTAAAAACCTATGAAATTCAGTAAAAAAACTTTGTTAAAGGGACGTTATGGTTCAAAGTAAAAACGAAAAACCCCTGAAATTCGGCAGTTATGGTAAGATAAGCAACCATAACTCGCGCCACCGTGCACTGCTAACACTAACACCCAGGACATCAAAGATGACATCACAAATGTCATTGATGACATCACTGATGACATCACATGGCTGGCTCTCCCTTTTTTTCCTTTACTGACATATCTAAGCCACATAGTTTTCTTCAGTAACAGTCAGGAAGTATAAATTGAAAAGGTACTATATTTGTAGACTTAGGGTCAAGTCAAATCATATGAAACATATACATAGCGGAAGACACAGGCTTGAAAGAGAACAATCCTTTCTGTGCATTAAGATAATCATTAGGGTTATCAGCACTTTCTCATAGTTTTATTTTTATTACTCTACCTTTCCTGTATATGCTCATATTTGTATACATTATACTCACTCTCCTTTCTTTTGGGTGCAGTCACATCATGTGATACACATTCATATGGTAAGTAGCAGCTTTGAAACAGAGCAATAGTTTCTCTGCATAAAGACAATCAGTTAGGTTATGAACTCTTTCTGTTACTACTTCTGCTTTTTTGTTTACTTCACTGTCCCTGTATATACTCATATTTGTATGTGTTGTTGTCTCTGTGTTTTGTCTGTAATAATTATGTATTAAGTGGGTTTTATGATCTACTTATTACATGTTTCACAGTACGCAAAACTCTAATAAGAAAGCAGTTATCATTTCACTATTCAACATGGCAAGATTATGAATATGGCACCTTCATCATATATGCTGCACACACTGCCTATGTTTCTGCATGAGTAGCTTAGTATACTGGATAGAACTTCATAATAGAATGCTATTTATATCAATGCATTGCTTAATGCACTAATTAGCTCATGATATTTATCCCAATGATCCTTGACAGTTTTTGGTCAGCATTATAGGAATCCCTTGTACAGAGTTTTTATGAAAAGTAAATGCACATGTGATGTCATCAGTGATGTCATCAATGACATTTGTGATGTCATCTTTGATGTCCTGGGTGTTAGTGTTAGCAGTGCACGGTGGCGCGAGTTATGGTTGCTTATCTTACCATAACTGCCGAATTTCAGTGGTTTTTCGTTTTTACTTTGAACCATAACGTCCCTTTAACAAAGTTTTTTTACTGAATTTCATAGGTTTTTAGTAGCGCAACTTAACCATAACGTCCCTTTAACAAAGTTTTTTTACTGAATATATATATATACACAGCAGAATATACAGCAGTCCAGAGGTTGTGGGCCGGACTAATGCTGGCGAGATTAGAATTAATTGAAGAGCCCGGTTTTAAGGAGTTTCTTAAATTGGGTGTGGGAGGTTTCATTACTAATGTTTGTTGGAAGAGAATTTCATAGTCTAGGGGCTGCGACAGTGAAACTGAATTCTCTGGTTCTAGTGTTCTTGAAACAGGGGACAAGTAAGAGAGTACTAGTGTTAGACCTAAGGAACCTAGTAGAGGGTTTTCGCAAGAGGCAATCATTCGCTCCTTGAAACACTTGTGTATAGGCGTGTTATAAATGCCATATCATTTCATATCATTCAGACAGGTAGGGGCATTATGGGTGATGCATTTATGTGTGTTAGTGAGTGTTTTATGCAGGATTCTGACTTGAATCGGAAGACAGTGTAACTCTCTCCAAGATTGTGAGATGTGGTCCCTTTTTTATAGACCTAGGGCTGCTCTAGGGGCTTTATTTTGCAGTAATTGTAATTTGGACTGGTTTTTCTTGGCGCCACCTAACAAAAGTATATTACAATAGTCTAACTTGGACATGATGAGCTCTGGCAAATGTGATTAAGTTCTGTGTAGAGAGAAATTGACGGCTGACGGAAATACGTTTGGCTGTGTAGGCTGTTGAGGAGACGAGAGAGTTGATGTTTTTGCTCATGGTGAGGCTGGAGTCAAGATAGACCCCTACTGATTTTACATGGTTGGAGATGGGGATGGGAGGGCCATCTATGTCAATGGAGGTGTAATCTTGGGACAATTTCTTTAGTTGGGCTGGTGATCCAACAATAAGGATCTCAGTCTTTTCGGCATTCTGGCAGAGACTATTAGTTGGCATCCAGTTCTCGATGAGGGAGTAGATTTTGTTTGATAGTGGTATCTTGATCTTTATTACCCATGATTGGAATGAGTATCTGCGTATCATCTGCAAAATTGGTGTATATTACTCCCATGGCATCCAGTGCTGCAAAAATAAGTCTAGGATAAGCATTGTATAGTGTGGGAGAGAGGCAAGATCCTTGCGGTACACATAGAGGGACTGGTATAGGATCCGCTGCCTCCTCACCTATAGCTACTCTGGATGTTCGTTCTGATAAAAATGATTTGATCCAACCGGCTGTGTTTTGTGACAATTGAAAGTTTTTGGATAAAGTTAGGCATAATTTATCGTGAACCACTAAATCAAATGCAGCAGACAGGTCGAGTAGTAGTAGGATGCATAGTTTACCTGAATCTCTGAGAGCATCAATTTGATTTTTTAGATCAAGTAGTGCTGTCTCAGTGCTATGTTTAGGCCGAAAGCCAGATTGTCTATAGCCTAATAGGTGGTTATGTTCGAGGTGAGCTTGTACTTGGGTGTATGTGATTCTATCAATTATTTTAAGAAGAAAGGGGACTGTGGTGATGGGTCTGTATTTGGTGGGGTTGGTGGGATCTAGAGTAGGATTTTTTAAGAGTGGCGTTACCCAGGCTTCTTTGATGTCTGATGGGACCGAATTGGTGCTGAAGGAAGCATTAATGAAGTTGGTGATGATGGGAGCTAACGTTGGAGAGCAAGATTTAACTAATTTAACAGGAAAGCTGTCACCTTTACAGTATGAAGGTTTGAGCGAGGCAATCATTTTGATTACTTGGTCCTGGGTGACTGGGAAGAAATTGAACTGGGTTGCTAGGGCTGGAGTTTGACCAGTAGCTTTCTTTTTAGAATAATGTTTTCTTGGAGGGAGTTGATTTTAGCATCTAATGTGTTCTGTATGGTGGTGCACCAGGCTTTGCTAGCGATGAATGGCCTTGGAGGGGAGATGGGCATTTCCAATTTTCTGAGGATTGCAAACAGTTCTTCACTAATGGATGCAGCATTGGTGATGCGTAGAATGAATGTGCTAGATTTATGTATGATAACTGCCATTTTGTATGTCTGTGATAAGAGTTGGAGTTCTTTTTTGGCTTTCTTAGTGGGTTTTTTTTCCAGTGAGAAGCTCTAGTGCTCTTTTGTTTCTTCTGAGTTCTAGGAGTTTATCGTTGAAGCAGGCGTTACTACGTTTAGGTTTGGGTAGTTTAGATTTGAGTGGGGCTGCTTCATTGATAGCTGTTTTCAGACATGAGTGGTAAAAGTGGGATATACTGTCTGGGTTGGGAGTAGTTTTAGACTGAGCCTTTAGTAGTTTGTTAAGGACAGGGGTGAATTTGTCTTGAGTGAGCTCACGTCAGTTTCTCACTAATGCTGGAATGGTTGGTGAGGAGGGTGCTTCTTGGGGTTTGATGGTTGAAACATTAAAGAAAATTAAGAAATGGTCTGCCAAAAGGTATTACTGATGTCTACAAGGGTTACTTAAGTATTCAAGGTTAGAATCCAATCAAGGATTCTACCTTTGGTGTAGGTAGGCGCATTCATTATTTGGGAGAACTGCATTTCTTGTAATGCAGTGTGGAAGGCACTGGCTTTTTGGTCATGAGGGTCACTGAAGCTGAGGTTTATGTCACCTAATAATACAAATTTAGTTTTAGGTTTGAGTAGGGGGGTAATGGGTAACGGGATGTCAATCTCCAGATGATTAGCGGAGCTGGATGATCTGTAAAATAGGAAGAAGTTAATGGTTGTTTTAGGGTCAGTGGTTAGTTTGAGGGTAAGGAGCTTGAAACCCTCAATTCTGTCAGTGCTGCAAGCCCTGAACTGTAAGGAGGATTTGGCGATAATAGCTACTCCCCCTCCCACAGTATCTTGACAGTCAGTTCTGTGTATGGTGTAGTGTGGTGGGATAGCTAGTGTCAGTAGTGGACCTGATTCTGGGTGTAACCAGGTTTCAGTCAGTGCTATAAAGACTAGTTGGTGTTCTAGAATAAGGTCCTGCTCTTCAGTGGCATGAGCACCGAGGGATCGCACATTCATTAGAGGAACTTTCAATTGTGTATTGAAAGCACCATTATGTGGGAAAGGTGTGAGGGGTGGGTTTGTGTGTGGTGTGTTCATAGGAGGCTGTACTTTGGGCTGGTGGCACTGCGAGTTGGGTAGTGAGTGTTGCCTAGTCTGGTTGAGTTTTTGATAATGGTGCATGGTAAAGTAAGTGGAGATTTGTTCTGATTTTCGAGATCGAGGAGGCATTTCAGAAAAAACTAAATAGAAGAACAAAAAACGTAGGGCTAACGGCATGCAGAACATGGTGTTCTTTGTTGTGATGACATCACAACATGTAAATATGTAACACCATCGTGCTAATTGTACTTATGTCACTTTCAAGGTGGCGGCGCTCCAGCAAAACATGTGGAACGCTGCCATCCTGAAAGATGCCATCCTGAAGAAAGATAACAGCCCTAATATCACGTAAGATAAAGAGGATAGTGATGAAATGCAGAGCACTTATTCATGAATAAGAAGTAATGCAAAGCACCAATTTATGAAATAACAGATGGATCGATTTAGATTATAGACCAATTCTTTCTATTGCAGGATAACTATCCAGAAATTTCGGGTTACATCCCATGGTACAGTGCAACATAATACAACCAGGTCATATGGAGATTTAACTAAAGGAGGTAATTGACTTAATGATCATGATAATATCTACAAGTCATTTGACCAAGTTAAGAAAACTAAACACAACTTCATATTCATAGGTTCAAGACAGACTGTGATGAAGTGGGGACATACAGCATTAACAGAGAATCAATCAATGGATGAACCACTAAAGAATTTCTGAGGTACCAGCAATATTCTGACTCAAAATAAATATGGCAAACATAACATAATACTTATTAGAAATAATCAATTTCCTTAAATTAATATGTAATGTATTTTAGACATTAAGATACAACAACCAGATACATATAGTTCATTCTTTTCAATCCGCCCTGCATGAAGAATCACAGTATTTGACCTTGTTTACTTATTGCGGAATTAAGTAGAAACATACTTGTTTACCCCAGTGGTACTGTGAATCGCCATCCATTTTCAACCAAGTCTTGAAGATGGACTTGGGAAATGTACAACTTGACAGCATGGTGATGCAATATGTAGATGGCATCTTAGTGTGCATCACAACAGAGGCAGAATGCAAGAAAGGCTGGGTAATGCAGATGACAGTAATGTCAGAGAAAGGGTACAAGGTTGACAAAGAGAAAATGCAATACTGCCAGGCGGAGGTCCTATGTATAAGCCAGCTACCATCAGGCCACTTTTAAAAAGGACTTAAGGAAGCACATAAGTGACACAGCCTGGACAGGCGAGATGATAGAGCTCTTTTACCAATTAAAGCCAGCAATCAGTAGGGCACCAGTGTAAGGAATCCCTGATTTTAATGAGGAATTATTTTTATTTTCACATTCGAATGGAGAAGTGATGACGGCTGTCCTTGCACAAAAGACTATCATGGGACACAAACCATTAGCATTTTATGGTGGGATATCTAGTCTATACTCGTATGGAGAAGGCCCAAATCCAGCAGAAATCTGCTTATGACAAAAAAATTAGATTAAGATCTTTTTCTGTATTGTCCTCTTGCCTACCTCCGAAAACAAGCTTGTTTCTAAGTGGCATGGGCCATATCAAATACTGGAACGAATAAGAGCCTGTGCTTATAAGGTAGCACAACCTGACAGGAAACAGAAGATACGCCTATATCATGTAAATCTCTTAAAAGAGTGGAAGGAAAACCTTTCTGCCACCAATATCGCAATACTATCCTGTTTGCTGCTAGAAGAAGTAGACCGCTTTGAATTCATCCCCCTAGAGTTATTTAGTCAACAACAAGAAGATTTAAAAGATGTAATCATCTCAGAGAAACCAGGAAGAGTGAAAGGCACCTATCACTACATTAGAACACCTAAGGGAAAAGTAGTTCATCTGAACCCCTATAGGCTCCCAGAAGCCCACAAACAAATACTGATTGAGGAAGTGAATAAAATGTTAAGAGCAAACATTATCAAACCCTCTTCAAGTCCATAGTCCTCCCCTATCATATTGGTCACCACACTCGACCATTCCTGGAGGTTTTGTATAGATTTCGACCAAGTTAATACCATTTCCGACTTCGATGTGTATCCCATGCCATGTATCAATGACCTAATTGATAAACTCCAAAATGTCACCTTTCTATCGACCCTATACTTAATAAATGGGTACTGGTAGGTCCCATTGTATGACCTGATGAGGAAAGAACTGCTTTTTCAACACTGCTAGAACTGTTTCAGTTTAAAATCCTCCCTTTTGGCTTTCATGGGGCTCTGGCCACTTTCCAAAGGCTCATGGACAAAATATTACAGCCCTATTCTGATTTCTGTGGAGCTTATATTGACGATATTGTCATTTATAGTAAAACTTGGGAAGACCATCTTTTCCATCTTTATACCATTATGAGAGCTCTCAGAGAAGCTGGCCTAACTGCCAATCCATCTAAATGCAGACTGGCCCAATCCGCCGTGAAATACCTCTGCTTCTTTGTAGGAAATGGGAGTGTACAACCCCAACACAAGAAAGTCAAAGCCGTATTAGATAGCCCTACACCTAAAACTAAAAGAGATCTCAGAGCATTATTACGGTTAATCGGTTATTACCGTAGGTTTATCCCAAACCTCTCAGATAGGACAGCTAGGTTAACAGACAAACTAAAGAACGCCAAATCCCAGGAAATTTATTGGACTGATGAAGATGATATATGTTACAACAACCTTAAACAAACCTTGTGCCAGAACCCGATCCTAAAGGTGGTAGACTTTTCAAAAGAATTTGTATTGCATAAAGACGCCTCCCTTATGTGGCTAGGAGCAGTCTTATCGCAAATTTGCAATGGACTGGAATATTCCATCCTATTCACAAGTCCAAGCTTTTCCCATGTGAAAAAAATTACTCTGTGCTGGAATTAGAGTCCCTTGCCATCAAGTGGGCCATTATCCATCTCCGATATTACCGCTTAGGAAAAAAGTTCACGCTCGTTGTGGATCATTCTCCACTAGTTTGGATTAGCCAATGAAAAGACTCTAACCCTCGATTCATCCGATGGTTCTTAGACCTGAAACCCTACTGTTTCACAGTGGAGCACCGAAAAGGTAAACTCCAAGGGAACGTAGATTTCTTTTCTCGGTTCCCCTGTGAAACATATGCGGCTTAATTGCATAGGGTAAGGGTATGTGAAGGTGTATCACCCACTAGTCCCCAGGGATCTGTCATCCAGGTGGCCAGGACACAACTATCACTCTTGGATCCAGTTGCTAGGGGTGGACCTGTGCGGTGGATCACCTAGATGAGGCGTCTTCGGGGAGTGGAAGTGGGACACCGAAGGGTGAGACGCGGTATCCCCTTCCTCATGACACCTTGCCCCCATCCTATTCGGTAGCATACCTGGGAACTCAACCTCTCCCCCCTTTCCCGACATGAACACTTTCTCATGGACAGTCCACCGTGAGCGACAACGGGCTAAAACCAGCGCCGTATACCTGACATGTCCCAACACCATGATCAAGCAAGATCAGGCAATTACGGATCATTACACACAAATGACTTCCATCACACTTCCCTACACAGATAAAAGGCTGAGCACGCAAGCACACTCTGAGCGAGACAAAACAGACGAGGAAACAGCAGTTTAGAGAAGGCAATTTAATACAAGGAGCAAGACGGAGATATCAGAGAGGGTCACAAGAAGGGAAGTACCCTGTAACTCTGAAGACCATTACATTCGAGAACCTTGGAACATAAGAAACCGAAGACCAGGAACAAAGGCTGATAAAACCTGTACAGTGTGTCGGAGGTACCCAGGGCTCTCCCGCGTTGATAACCCAAATGGAGAGGAGTGATTGTAGCCGTGGTACTGTCCTTGGCTCCTACAACAAAGCAGCGTCAGAAAAGACAGCACAGCCGGTGAGTCGGAGAGATTGATACAGAAGCAGCTTGTGTTTTGAACCAAGGTTGTAAGCGGCCACTTTGTATAAAGGGAACAGTGTGTGAGGAATTGGCGATGAGCGACTCAAATGTAATTGGAAACTAACAAGAGTAATTGGAGGTCAAGTCAAGATACCATATTCAGAGTGGTCTGGTGCCATGTGAGCGCTCATTCGAAAGTCTCTGTTTGGTATCCAACTGATGCTGAATGAATTAAAAGGAAGATTGAGATCGAAGTGGTCGTTCAGCGGTTCAAGCTAAATGCTGTGCAAATTCGAAAGCCTTCGATCATTTAAAGTGCATCGCCATTGGTCCGACCCCGGTTGAGGGAGACTAATTGAGCGGGATCTGAGCCCACCAGAGGGGGATCCAACCTGAAACATTTGAGTTAAACGTTTGCTTTGAAAGGGTCTGAAGGGGATCCGGGGTGAACACCCAAAGTGTGTATATGCAAACTACTGAAGGGGAAAGAACATTTCCTTATTGTTTTGTGCAGCAGGCTCTATTAGTCAAGAGACTTGTAAGAAGTAAAGAGACTTGAATGCAGAAGGTCTTGAACTGTGGAAATTGAACTGCATTCTCGTGCCCCAGAAGCCAGAGTGTGTGCGTTGCTTGAGTGACCCGCCTTGCCCCATGCTGAAAATGTGGAGAAGGGAGCCAAACGGCCCGAGCATCCTGACATATCATTTTGTAAACCCTTCTTTCTTTTTCATGAACATTACCCCCACGTTATTTGTAAATTAGTGGTAAGGATTGGCAATATTTTTTTTTTAGTATAGGCCCTTTTTATTTGACAAGACTCCAGTAGGCCTGCCATGTTATTATTTGATGGTCGTAGCTTGCTCCCATCAGTAGATTTATGTTTAACTAGGCGTTTATGACCCCCTTGTGAACTTTCAATAAACACCCTTGAACTGTGGTCACTTGTGTCTGTCTTACTATTGCCACCATGCCTTCCTTACAGAATGCGGTGCTGGACCACTCTGCCAAAGGTATTGTATCTTGGTTTCAAAGTTCAATCACTCATCAGCTGTTCAACTTTACTTGCAACTTTCATCACACGCGTTTTAACAGTGTTCGTTCCAGTGCTCGCAATACAATGTTGCCACTTTGAACCTTAGCTTCAACACAGACCGGTCTTGTATCGGTCTCCCTAACTCACCTGCTGTGTTGATTTCACTGATGCTACTTTGTTCATGGAGGCAAGGATGGTACCACAGCAGCTGGCAATTCTCTGCACCTTGATTATTGACATGGAGGACCTTATCAAGGAGGATATCTCCGACACACAATGCAGGATTCTTCAGCCTGGTTTCCTGGTTTTACGCTTTCTATTCTGGAGGTTCCAGGAAAATAATGATTCCTCATCGAAAAGGTGAAGGAACGTCCCTCCTTGCCATCCCCTTCAGTTTTGCCATCTTTCAAATCTCATTCAGCTGTCGTCTCGAAACTGCTGTTTCTTTGTGTGCTTTGCCTCGCTTTGAGTGCCCGCTCATGCTCCACCTTTTATCTGTGTCGGGAAGTTTAATGGGAGTCAGGTGCGTGTGATGGTCAGTAACTGCATGACCATTGTATTGGGACATGTCGAGTAGACTGCTCGAGTGTCTGGTTTCTCCCATAGCGGGCTGTCCGTGTGAAAGTGTTCATGTTGTAAAGGGGGGGTGGAGTTCCTAGGTATCCTACCTGGTAGGATGGGGTAACGGTGTTACAGGGATGGGGATACCGCATCTCACCATCTCGTGTCCCACTCCGACTACCTGAAGACCCCTCAACCAGGTGATCCTCCCGCACTGGTCCACCCCCGGGAACTCGATCCAAAGGTGATGACCGTGTCCTGGCCACCTGGATGACAGATCCCCAAAGTATGTGCAAACCAATATTTTGGTATAGAGATAATGTATTTTCATCAATTTAGAGGTGGTCCCAGGTAGAGCCATTAGATTTTCATAACCCAATTACATGTTTTTCCTTAACCAATCCTCAGTCCCCGTAGGTTTTGTATGAAGAGATTATGTTATAACGTCAGCAATGATGAGTTTTGAGTATTTAATGGTATTAGGTCAAAAAAAGGTTTTCAAGAGAATGAAAAAAAAAGATGGATTTAGAAAGACCGCTCTGTGAGCACAGTGCTGTCTTTCCAAATTGAACTGTCAGACTTCTGCGGAACACGAGTGTGCGCAGGGAATGAAAGGCATGGTGAGACCCAGAGGAGTCGTTGCAGGAGTGTCAGGTGAGTGAATGTCAGGCTGTGTCTGTGTGTCTGTGTGAGTATGTGCGCATGTGTGTGCATGTGTCTAGTAAGTGTGTGTTGTGCTGGGAAGGGGTGGTGGGTGGGTAGAAGGGTAATTCAGGGGGGTTAAACCCCCCAATTAAAAGTAGAACTAGCGGGAGAGGGTGGGGTGGGAAGGGATCACCTTGCGGGGGGCTGGTGATATGTCCTATTTCGTCATTTTAAAGCAAACACAAAAAGGGCTGTTCGGTCTGAACCAATAGTAATCCAATGTAATCCATTGTTTTGTATTGAATTCAGAGCTATGAAATTTGTATGCTTGTATGCTGTCCCTGCTTTATTTAGATGATAATGAGGCTGGATTTTGTCTTGCACTTTGTCTACTTCAATTAGTCTAGCTTGGATCCTCTGGGTAATTTGGGACTTTCCTGGGCTGTCTTAACACTATGGAAACTGCCCTTTTCTTTGTCTGTGACTCTTTTCTTTCTGCTTGCTATACTAAGCAGTCCTCTCTTCTGGTTCTTCTTGACCAGTCTGCATCTTTTGACACTTCACTCACTTTCCTCTCTTGGTTTTGTGGATTCTGTCTTAAACTGGTTCTACTCCCACCTCACTAATTATAAATGTTCTCTTTTATGGGCGGGCCACACATCATCTGTCTGCCCTCTCCAATTTGGTGCCCCCAGGGTTCAGTCCTAGGCCTGCTCATATTCTCTCTTCACACAATTCCTCTTGCTTTTGTTATCTTATCCTTTGGTCTTTCTTGCCACTTTTATGCAGATGAAACGCACCTCTTTCTCTCTTGTTCCTTCTGTTCATTCTGCTCTCACTTCCTGTCTTCGTGCTATCCCGTCCTGGGTGGCAGACCATTACCTACATCTAAACCCCTCCAAGACTGAGGTTCTTTTCTTTTCTGCTGCTACTATTCATCCCCCCTTTGCCTCCACCTTCTATTTATTTTCCTTCTACCACTCTCATTCTCAACTCCTCCCTTAGATGTTCCTGTCATATCTCTATCACTGCAGTTCTTGACCCCTTCAGCTTTTTAATGTTTAGAAAGCACAACCTGTCCTTCCTTTTAACGCCATGAAAATCCTTGTCTCCTCTCTTATGTTTTCTGAACTATTCTATTCTTTGTCTCTTCTTCTTGGCCTCTCTGCCACTTATCTGGCTACTCTCTGCTCTATTTACAGTTCATTTGTCTTCTCTTCTCTCTATCCTCGCACAACTTATTCCCCCTGCCCTTCAGTGCTCTCCTTTGAAAAGCACCTTCTCTTTAATTCTTTCTGGGTTTTTTTAAGTGACTCTGTAGCTTGACCCCCTTAGCTTTCTCCTTTGATTTCTTTCTATTCACCTTCTTGCTTTCTTCGTTCACAATCTCTTTTTCTTCTTACTGTTCCACGTCCTTCATGTGATAAATCCCGTTTTTGTTCCTTTTCCCTATTGGACCCCAAACACTGGAACGCACTCCCTCTTCCCCTTCTTTCTCTCTCTTTTTTCCCTCTTTTCCGTACCTGTCTTAAAGCTCATTTGATTGCTTGCTGATTTGGTTGTCTCATTTTATTCCACTTGAATTGTACAATTTTTCTATTTGCAATGCACTTTGGCATATAGCGCTATATAAATAAAATAAAATACAAATAAGTGTTCAACAAATCTGTTTCTTGCATAGTGTGAGTCAGATATAATTGCTTGTTCATTGAGTTGATTAAGGACAGCGTTATATATGGCTATCAGTTCTGCCACCTGACCTCTCCAGGGACCAATCGTATAGCCAGCTGGGAGCACAGGGATGTCATTCACCATTTATTTCTGACAACTGTTACTAGTAACAAATTCCTTCTCATCATGTTATCTCATATGGTAGGAATATCCATCCACAAGAAACTATGGGCACTCCCTCACAATTGCTTTCACCATACACCATATGAGGAGAAGCTATTGGTTGCTTTGAGTTCTTCAGACTCCAAACAGTTGTCTTATGCACAAACAGAGATTGGTTAATCCTTGTGCCATGGGCCTCTTTTTATTTGGCCCATATCAGATTTCTACAAGGTAGCCCTGCATTTAAAGAATCCAGGAAGTAATCATTATATTATAGGCATTCCCAGTCTGCTTTTCATCACTCTGTAAATATTGTAGAGGTTGGTGGGGGGTATCTACTATTATATCTTCCATATAATCTATGGATTAACAGACAGTAGTTTTTCAATGCCCATACCTTTGCCAAGAATGATTTCTTGTATTCATTAGATTAGAATCAAAGGGTGAGAAGGTTTTGCTCACGTACGAGATAACCTTATTGACCTGGTCATACCTCTACTGTCAGACTGCACGTAGACAGTTGCCAGAAAATCCCGTTCCAGGAAAAATGCTTTATTTTTAATAATGAAATTCAATCACAGATATTTGGAAATACTTAGTTTCAGAGGTTTCGGTGTCTCTATTTGGGGGTCACCCACTCCCAATTCACTCCTGCCTTCAAAAGATGGGCCAAGGGTTGAGAGATATCTGTAATTCTCTATGAATTTACGACCGTTATTAGTCAATTCTAAAAGACTTCATAATTCACATACATTTGTGGGGTTCTTCAATTGTATTTGAGCCCCGCCATCTTTTTCTGATGATTAAGGCGGTAAACTGTAATTCCATAGCCTAGAAAGTTAACTATAGTTACTCCACTGTGGTTTCTGAAGGGATAATTGTACACATGTGTTCCTTAGTTTGATCAAAATGCAACGGATCTCCACCAGAAGTTGTTTCACCGTTTTTATTTTTTTATTTTTTTATTATTGGCTTTATTTGGTTTTAACAGGCAAAACCTTTTGCCACTGTTTCACTATTGATCAACAAGTCATCTATGTGGGCCACATTTCCTCTTTCTATACGGTCAAGCATGGCTTTAAGAAGGACTATATTGAACTAATTTGCACTGATAATATAACCAAAGAAAGTACGGCTCCAAGCATATTGTTGCACCCCAAATGTAAAGGCAAGTTTATATTGGTGTTTACAGATTGCTGAGGCAGTCAAATATCCATTATCCAAATCAAGGGCAGTTTTCACTTTAGAATCCAGGATCTGTACAATGCCCTGATCAATATAAGGAAGTAGCCACCATGGCATGTGCACTGTTTTCTTCAATTCTTTTAGGTACACAAAGAGTCTCTACTGTCCATTGCATGTCAATACTCCTAGTAGTGGGTTATTCAATGTACTGCAGATTGGTCAAATCATCCCGTGGGATTCATAGTTGTTGATAATCTCTGCGAGTGATTCCATGCATGCTAGAGGTAATCAGGACTGTGTTACAAATACTGATGCCATGTTAGGTATGGTTGTATAATGAAGGGACGTACGTCAACAATCATAGGAATCGACATAGCACACATTCTGGACATCTAGAAATACCTGTCTACGCATTTATTGTTGCTCTTCTGTCGCACAAACATTAGCCATACTGATCTGTTCTTTGACCACTGCATGAAGCCTGGAAATATTTCTGAGTTGGTTATTTCTGAGGTTTTTTTCTGATTGGGTTGTTAAGTCCTTATTTAGGTGAAGTAGTTACTAGTGACTCTGAACTCTATCGCACCTTCTACCATGTCACAAATAACATCCCCTGCCTCGTAAGAGCACAGGGAGTACACCATAACGTTCCCTCCATGTCAAGTATAGAGAGTTTCTGGCTTGCTACCATCAGTTTTGTTATAACAATTTTCAGGCATGGGTCCAATGATGGAGTTGGTTAAATCCATTGAAAATTGTGTGAAATTAGCACCCATTCAAATGGATGTGTCTTGGGATAAAATCATGTTTTGCGATTACTGCCAACCAATACTTGGAATGTAATCTTTGGGCTCTACTAATGAGTATGGTGTAGAGAAAGGCATTGTCGCTAAAGAATAGTGCTTAAATTCATAAACACTTCTTCACTAAACAAGGTATGTCTTTTCTGATCTTGATTGGCAAAGTGTATTGTTGAGTGAGTATTTCCTGGAATAGTGACTTCTTCTTTGATTTGAACTTCAGCAGCAAGAGGCAGCAATTAAGCTGACCTAAATGCCTTTCCAAGTTCATTGAAGTCCATCGTGTTTCTCCTGATTCTAGATAAGACTGTTATTAATAAAATTGAATGAATTGCAAATTGAAGTTATATGGCACTACCAACATGCAAGTGTGAAATAACATCTCTTATGACATAGCAATTATGATTTATCTGTTTGTTTCCAATTTAGATTTCCATCATACACTAGCAATCGGGTGCTTTGTAACCATTTCCTCAAGCCCAGTGTCCCTTGTGGGAATTTTCTGATGCTTCTTTAATTGTCTCAGTAATCTTTCAAAGGTGAAGCTTCTTCCTTGAGTTAAAAAAGACTTTGGAGAGAACTGTTACCTTATCTTCATTAAGTTGAATGGGGAAGAATATGAGGTCTACTCTCCTTAGCACAGAAGCTAAAATGCTAAGTTTATCACCTGAATTATCCACTTGTTGGCCGTGATCCTTGCAAGAGGTCTGCTGCAGATAGCCTTTCTGTGCATTTCCCTTCAAAGTGGAGAACTGCTTGTTATCTGGAGGAAGATTTATCCTCCAGGGTTTGGTGGGAGTGCCTTCATTATCATCTTGTTCTTTCACAGATATCATAGAGATGGATGGGACATGAGTGTTCTGAAATTACACTTGTTTTTTAATCAGATGGCAGGTGCCATTGAAACTGACATAAGTGCCACTCCTTTTAATTTGATGGGGCAGCGAGTTTGAATCGAGAAATCCTATTTCATGCAAGCTATTAAAGGCAAAAGCCTTTCAAAGTAAATTGTTTCCCAGTAAAACAGGTGTGCTCCGAGGAGCCCTGACCATCACTGGATGGGTAAGTCAGTATTTCCTTACTAGCTGATCAGAATGCTGTGATTCCCCACTGAGGGATTTGTGAGTGATACACTGATTTTCCCCTCTTCCAAGGTTCAGAGTACCAAAATATTATGGTTGCCGTATATCCATGAGAGTCAATACGTCATATTGTCCCTGAACTTGGACAGGCACGAAAATCCTTCCTTCTTTTATTTCCAATGTAGAGAGAAAGTGTAAGCTAATGGATAATTCTGATTGCATTGATTTCTCAGATGTCATGAGCTTGACCTTTGGAAACCCCCTCAAGGGCATTTTCCTCAGGAACTAGTTCATGTGGGTTGGTTAAGGACCCTGCAGGAATGACACTACATTTACAAATTGTCATTGGTACAGGGGATACCCACCTTCCACAGGTTCCAGGTCACCACTGCTGTTTGGATCATGATACTTAGAAGGATCTGGAGACATAGTGAAATTAATTTGTTCTATAAGCTCAGTGGAAATTGATGTATTTGATTTCAGGTTTTCTGTGAGTATTTTCTTGTTGGGATCTCATGATTTGACCAAGGCCCTCCTCGCAAGCAGCAGGAGCACTGCACGAAAACAGAGGGAGGTAGGGCCCTGCATTTTGCAAGAGTGCCGGATCCCTCTCTGCTCCCTTTGCCCACTTTAATAACACGGATTGTGCCATAGAAAAGCTTACAACCTTTTCTAAAGCACAATCCATGTGTTTCGTCCTCTGCCCCTCCCAACTCACCTACCTTCCTCGCCCTGCCCTCCGCCAGCCCTCCCCACCTCTGATTGACTGCTTGAAAGGGTCACAGGTCCTGGAAAAACAGCCTTAACCAAGATCCGCAGGGCAACCTTGCTTGAGCAGCTGGTGAATGGCAATGGATAAGGCCAATTCATGTTTGCCCGTTTGCCTTGTGCCACGCAATTCCTCACTGTAACAAGGGATCACCAAAAATAAGGTAAGAGATGACGTAATGTGCCGACATCAAAACCAAATTATGACTTTTGATTTTGCCGCTTTGAATTGACACTTTTGAAGTTTTGCCATTTTTAAGTTCTCTGATATTTGAATTTTGCTATTGTGAATTCTTGCCATTTTTTAATTCTGTGAAATTTTAATTTTGCCATTGTGACATTTTGCCCTTTCGAGTTCTGTGCCATTTGAATTTTGCCATTGAGAAGTTTTGCAAGTTTTTAGTCTTGTGACGTTTGAATGTTCTCATTGGGAGGTTCTGCCATTTTGTAATGTTGCCTCTGTGAGGTCTCTGCCTTCTGTTCCCACCTTGGAATTCTCCACTGTGACGCCTCACCACTATGAGGTTTTTGCTGCACCAAGGTTTTTACCACTTTGAATCTCGCCATTTGGAGTTTTGCCACCTATGACATGTTGTCACTGGGAGGCTTTGCCTTTTTTGAATGTTGCCATTCTGAATGTTGCCACTGCAAAGTTTGGCCATTCGTTATTTTGACACTGCAAGGTTTGGCCATTCTGAATGTTGCCATCCTGAAAGCCACTGTTAATTATGCCACTGTGAGGTTTTACCATTTTGAGTTTTGCCACTCTGAGCGGTTTTGTCTTTCTGAAGTGTGTCATTTTAATTTTGCCACCTTTGAATTTTGACAACTTAAAGGTGAATGTCCTACCAAGAAAGCAATGTTATACCTGCACAATTATCCATAAACCACCCAAACCCTACTCACAGCTTCCTTTTCTCTACCATCCTCCGTCGCCATACTCTTACGACACATGTCAAGATGGCTAGCAAACTACCCTGCTAAACATTTAAAGTGCACATCACTCTCAAACCAACTCACAAACCCGAAAAAAAGCCTCCAACACCCAACAACACAAAAACTGGACACCACCCTTCTGGAAATAAGCATCCATTGCACAAAACAAAGAACACTCAGAAAGCACACACATATACAGATGCCAGTTACTCCTGGTTCTACAGGCATAAACAGTTTAACTCAACACCTCTCTTATACCTCTCTTCCTTTCTTAACCAACCCATCTCACTTTGCCTTACAGAGCCACGAGAACGCATGCAGAACATGGAAATGTCAGCAGTGCATGGTATAGATCAACTTAACATAACATAACACTCCAGACTGCGGCGTGGCCATTTCTCTGCTCCTCGCTAGAAGGGTAACTATCTCTCATAGTAGAGTAGTTTTGGTAAATAATGTGTATGCATGCTTGGTCTCCACTCGCCCAGGTACTTGGAGTTTTTTCCTGGAACCTATGAGGAGGGGGAGAATACTTTCTTGCTTCACTGTCCCAGCATCGTATAAGAATCATCTCCAAGCTTAATGGGATGAATCAAATTAATTGGCTCCAATATATAAAACCAACATTTCAGATTCTAAATTTGGAGGGACACTTTGATATGGCAAGCCTATTGCCTGGATCTATAACCAAAGAGAAATTTCAGAGATTGTAAAGCCATCAAATAGACATTTTAGGTTATTATCATCAAACAAAATAAAATACTATTTGGTTTGGTCCAACAAGCAATCACAAAGAAGCCACGTCACCAGAGCCAGCTTTAGCTGTTTACCATTGGATGAAATAATAGCTAGGAGAACAGGATTGAGTATTCATGTTGTCTGTTCGGTCTGTCATGCAGGGTTGGAGGATCAGGCACATTTACTGTTGTTTTGCCCAAAATATGCTGAGTTAAGAAGGTGGTTGCTGGTCCCTGTTTTTAGAGGGAAACATTTTATTCAGTATGGGCTGACGCTTCTCTTTTTGCTGAAAGTAGAAGAACCTCTGACAGCTTGGGCACTGGCAAACTTTGTAAGTAGGGCAATGATAATGCACAAGAGTTTTGTACAGGACAAGTAGGCCTTGTTATTAACAAACTAAGGTACACCCTCAATTTAAGTAGGTGGGCAAAGTTTGGGTGTGTATATGTTATTGTGTAATTTGAAGGGGGGGCTGAATTTTTATTCTCATTCTAATTTTAATGTTTTATCTATGGACTTTTATGATTCTGTTTTGAACTTTTATAGATTTTAGTCTCTGAATAAAGTTTATCAATACTACTACTTTTCTTCGTAACTGGTTCTAGGAGATGGTGATTGGCTTCTCTCACTGGGTCAATTCTGATTTGGATTTTCCTGGGAGCCTACTCCTGAGTTCTGACAATTTCTCTCTGATGGAGAAACATATTTTTAGCTGAGAAAAGGCCTAGAACCTAAATAAAGGGGTCTATTGTAAATCTGTTTTTGCGGGATCAGTATTTTTCTATGTCATGTAGAGGATGCATTGGTTGGCTTTAAACAGAGGATCTTCTCTGTCTTTTAGGATCCTTAATAGCAGAGGAATAGGTCTTTGACACTCTTGTCTCTAAGTCCAACTGAGCAGTACTCATCACCTCCCTTGCCTTTATGATGGCTGGACTAGACGTTTATATGGGGCTCTTTTCTTTATTTTATTATTTTATTAACTGTTGGGTTCTGTACTTCATAGATCCTCATAGCCTGCGTGCTGATCCACTCGAGAGTTCTTGAGTCATCAGAATACCAAACTGTCAGTGACATATTTTGGATGGGCAAGGAAGAAAGTAGTTTTGGAATCTTGACTTTTTGTATTGACACATCGAGAAGAATGTGCAAATAAGTGCTTGAATTCCCTAGGGGATTGATTCTTGGCACACATTAAGTGATAGGCTATCTTGCAAGCTTCTTGGAGCTTTCTTTGAGTTGAGAAGTAGCCACCTTCTAAGAGGACCTTTTTAAGTTTCTTATACCGTGTACTGTTGCCGCCTCCATGCTTTCTTAGTGCTCTGGCAGGTCTGTAAAGTAAGGGGGGTTAGTTATTAGGACTGAGCGGGAGAAAAGAGCAAGAGAGCTGTAATGTGCTCTTGGCAGCTTCAGTTCGGTTGACACTGTTGACAGTGTAGGTGTGTTTTTCGGTTGGTAGCCACCATGTGCTGTTGGGCAAGGCTATGTGTGGTTTGTTTTGTTGTTGTGGTGCAGTGAAGTGCGTGCTGTGTGGTTTTGAATTTATTTTGGTCTTCCGGCCCAATATAGAAACTAGAAAACCCAGCAGGTAATGTCTATTTTATGAGTTCAATAGTAATTTGGTTATTCTTCATTCCAAATGATGCCATCATCTTTTCCTACAATTTCAGATGTTCCCAAACATACAATTTTTCATTTTATGGTGTAATGTTTTTTATATCCTTAATGTGTTTGAATAGGTATTTCACAAACTATGACTGTGATTTTCTTTTTCAATGTCTCCTTACTTGGGTCCAGGTTCCCTCATAATGGTGAAATCCACAACTTTAACCCCCTCCCTGCTTGCACATGTGCCCCCCCACCCGTCATAATGACTGTAGGAAGGTTTCCTATGTGTATGGGACATGGATCCGCTTTTTTCTCTCTTTCCCATTGGTCTTCTGGGTTACAGGCCTCAAATCCCTTCTGAGGGGCTGGGTGGCCATTTCGGAAGTATGGTATGTCTTCATATTGTTGCTCACAATCAGTGTTTCTCCAGCTACCTAGGGATTCTGGAATATTCGCATAATCCTTGGCATAGGTAGGGATCTTTAAAATGCCCTTTTTGGGTTGAATTGTCTGGTTCTCAATGACAGCAAAATGGGCTAAATGGGCTCTCTGTTGGATCATACGCTGCATTTCTTTTTCTCTTAGCTCATTCTCCTATATTGATTTCCTGATTCTCTGTTTGGGAGTGGTCTCATTTCCTCTCTTGTCCACTCCGGACATACTAAGCGTGCCATTCCCCTTTGCTCTCACATGATTTTTGGGATATTCCTCTGCATCCAACAGAGAACTCAAGTCTTCCCTTGTATCTGGGTGAGTTTGGGAAGAGGAAATGGTGTGCCGGGCATCCCCTATATCCTGACTATGGCTAGGTTTGCCGAAGCCACTAGTAGGACTCTGGAGGGTTCTGGCCAGGGAGAGGTAGTATCAGGAATTGGAGATAATCTCCCTTCCACCATGAAACCTATGAGTTTGTGGGCTTTAGATTTTGATTCTGATGTCAACTGAATATCTTCAATATCTTGTCTTAATCTAGCACTATGGTCCATTTCAATTTTCATCTTCTGCTTACAATGTACCAATTTGTCCCTAGATTTGTTCAGACTAGCCTGGCTAGTGTTGAATACTCTAGTTATGAAAGCCAATTATTTTGTCTGTGTTTTGTTACTCCTTCTGCATGGAATCTTTTACTTTCTGATAGATATGTATTTCCTTTCCTCACGCTTGAGTTATGGATGGCCAGCTAGCTAATACTTTCTTCAGGTGCTCATTCTGTGACGCTGCATCATCAAGATCTTCCCTTACTTTTTCTCTCTGAACGCCATATTTTCTTCTATTCTTTGCAACAGCTCCTGTGAAGTTACCTTACTCTGATCACTCTGTGCATGTGTCAGTTGTAAGGTGGAGTGGTGTAGTTCCTGAATAACAGTATATTTATCCTGTGCTAACTGGGTCAGTGGTTTTTCAATTATTTTTTATTTAATTAAATAGCTGATCAAATTCATCCATGTGAATATACATCCTTCACAACAAGATTTGCAGCTGTCTCTTTACTCTCTTTTGGTTGAATTCTTATGCTTACAATGACATCTAATAATGCAGTGGTATAAGTGACTTCATCCCTTATTTTGTTTGGCTTCTCTGCATACCCTTAATTCATCTTGTATTGCATCTACTAAACTAGGTTGTTTCTGTAGTAACATTTGCTTGTCAACCAGAGTTTGGCTGAACTGTATAATATCTTGCTCGCACTGATCATTAGGTTGTTACATAAGTGTAAATTCTGTAAATTCCTTTGAGCGGTTTCTGTAAATTGGTTTAAATAATGTAAATTTTCAAGTAATCTGTCCTCCACAAACTTGAGGTGAAAGAAGGGATGGACAAAAAGACATACAAGTGTCTATTTTTCGCTGTGGAGGTCAAACATAATTTTGCAATGCATCATCTAGTGGACATTCTGGGGCCCAAATATATACTCTTACATTTTGTACAATTTCTTTAATTTTGTCTTTTCATGATATACTGCATCAGCTACTGCCCATGCATGAAATTTCTAGTCAATGGAGAATCAAGAGCTTCTTCGAACTTGGCCCCGATGTCCTGTGAAAACATGGCTAGACTCTATCTTTGATCAAAGCTGTGGATCAGTTAATATATTAATCAACAATCTGAAATCAAATAAGTAAACTACCCGAATTACATTTGTTATTTCGGAATCCACTGTTTCTCAACATACAATTCTCCAAATTCTAAGTAAAAAAACATCCTGTTTACTTAATTGGACCATACACAGGGACCATCCAATTCAACAAAACAATTCAACGTCACACACATCTGTTATCGTGCACACAATCTATGTTAGACAATGCATAAGTGTGTTGACATCAGTGATTATAATTGTTGCTAGGTGGGTTTTCCCAATTTAATACTCCCCGATACACAATGACATACACAATGACACCCCACAATTGTGGAACATAAAACAGGCTTTATTAGGAATAAAAATGTTGATTTTTTCAAATAAAACCACTTGAAAGGTGGTCATTTTATGTTGAAAAAGGCACCACAATAAAGTATATAAACACATTATAGTTTGTATACCGAAATAAGAATTGGCGTGCCTGTGAGCATCTCTCTAAGACCCCTTGCACACATTGAGTCATACAATACATCAACTATTATACTTCTGAATCTAATTCTAATAGGACAATGTAATTTCTAAACAACACAATCTAAATCCATAGTTACACTGCTGCTTATCGGCCAGTGTATTCAACTAATTAACATACCAAATTAAAATATTTTATTGTCACGACTATTTGACTGATAATATAGAATATATCAGACAATTATTGCATAGAAAATGTATGTTAATGTAAAACACATTTGAAATGAATTCGCCCTGTGGGTAGATGTGGTGCTTTGGTTTCCAGACTATGCATGCAAACTGAATGCAGGAGGTGGTAATCTGCTCAACATTGGAATATAGTTTTATAGTGTTCTAATAAAGGAATAACTACCTCTCCCACTTTCTTTTGCAGATCTGGTTCCACAGGACCAGACATCTCCCCCTACTGTGTAGTGTTATGAGTAAGGTGTTAATACATTTATGTTGGCATTAACTTGTATGGAAACATAAGTTACACAGCTAAGTTCCCTTTCAACCCCAATTTGTTTTTTAAAATATATAATATTCAACTACTTCACATAACAAATTACAACATTTAATTGATATTAATTCCCACTATTGATAGATGTGGTGCTTTTGTTTCCACAATATGAATCCATGCTCAATGCAAACAGTGGTGAGATGCATCAGACTCTATAGGCATGTGTTTAGGTATACTGTGCTGTCAATTTAGAACTCACAGTGAAGGGGTTCATCCACTCGCCATTGGAATAATGCTTTTTTATTTTCTTATAAAGGAATAAATATCCCTCCCACTTTTCTTTGTTGATCAAATATCAATGGAGAAGGGATTTCCCCCTACCATGCAGCATTATGAGTGAGAAGTTAATATAATTTATTTTGGCATCATTATGTATGGAAAATTGAAGTAACACAGCTAAACTCCCCTTGAACCCCAATCTGTCTTTTTAAATATCTATAGCTTTCAGAGATCACAAATTATCAATCAATCATGAAGATATAGAAACTTACACCCTTACACAAATCTGCTGTGCAAGGAACTCATGGTGGCAACAGTAAAGACAGAAACAAGTAATCACAGTTCAAGGGTATTTATTAAACTCTATACAGGGGTGAGAAAAACGCCCCATCTAAACCTAAAGCTAAAATGGGAGCCACCTATGGCCATCAAATAATAATAATCCAGTCCTAGTAATGTCTTGTCGAATACAAAGGGCCTATACTAAAAAAAACAATGCCAATCCTTACCACTAAGTTACAAAAAGAGTGTGGGATAATGTTCACTAGAAAAGAAAGAAGTGTTCACAAAATGATAAGTCATAATGGGATGGCGGGGTCTCCCTTTCCCACGTTTCAAGCACGGGAGAAGGCGGAACTCCTGAGCACAACACACACACACTCCTGGTCTTCTCGAGCATGAGGCTCACAAGTCTATTCCACGATACCAAAACCTTCAAGGACTAAGTCTCTTTCCTCAAAGTCCCTTGCCTTAGAAGGTGTGCTGGGTCAAAACAATAAACAAACAAAAAGTTCCTTTGGTGGTCTTCCAGCTTCAGCGATTGTTCTTCACCCCTAGAACCCCTCTCCGCTGGGCTTGGATCCTTCTTGAAAAATGGGCCTCCCTCCATCGGGTTCACTACGGCCTTTCAAATACAGCTCATAACATTCAGGGGCCTTAATGTCTTTTTAAACAAACACTGTGGACAGCACTCGACCGGGTTCACTCTCGTCTTATCTCACAGTTCACAATCGTATCAGAAAGCAGGATTCCCTTCCCCAAGCTTTCTCCTGGCAATAGGTCAGAGGCTTTCGATTGTACAAGGGATTTAACATTACCCTTGTAGGACCACTCTGATACCTCACGCTGCCCTTTCCTAGGGCCTTCTGGTCTTTGCAGTTTCAACACAAAACCAAAGGGGCCAGCGAGGTTCTTTCAAATGAGCATTCCTGTGGCACCTGACCATTCTGCAGCTGGTCCTTGTCTGGGCTTTCTCAAAGGTTCAAACACACACACACGTTCTTTCTTCTCACATTCCTTGCTTTCACATAATGTTGCCACTTGCAACCTTGGGCTCAACACAATTCGGCTCGCTATCAGCTTTCAACGACTCACCGGCTGTGTTGAACCCGTTGGCTTGTCTTGCCTCTGGAGTCAAGGACGGTACCACGGTAGCCTGCATGTCTCCCCGTTTGTGCTATCAATGCGGGAGGCCCCTGTGCACCGTTGAAATCTGTTCCTCCACACGCCAGGTGTAACTCCTGGTCTTGTGATTTCCCTTCCGGGGCTTTGCGGGTCTGAGTTGAAAAGGGCAAGGGCAGTTCCCCCTTCATTGTCCTTCCAGGTCTCGCTGCTTTTTTCCTTCGTTTGAACTGCCAGTTTGGTGTAGTTGTTTCCTCATGCAATGGGTTTTGCTCGGAGTGTGCTCTCATGCTCCGCCTTTTATCCCTTTGGGGAAGATAAAGGGCTGTCAGGTGTGCGTGGTTGTTGTCAATTGCCTGACTCTGCCTGACCCGTGTGTTGGGACATGTCAGGCAAACAGCTCTGGTGTTATTCCGTTGTCCGTTACGGTGTAAGGAAGTTTTCATGTCGGAAAAAAAGGGGTAGAGCTTCTAAATATCCTACAGGTTAGCAGGGGAAAAGGTTTTATAAGGACGGGGTACCATGTCTCAACCTTCAGTGTGCCACTTCCACTCCCCGAAGACCACTTGCCCAGGTGGTCCTCCCCCACTGGTCCACCCCCAGGAACTGGATCCGATAACAATGGCCGTGTCCTGGCCACTTGGACGACAGATCTCTGGGGACTAGCTGGTGAAACACTTTCATGTTTCTCACAGGTGTCAGAGTACACCTTTGAAAACCAGCAGGGTTTAATATGATTGACTTTGGATTTACAAAGAGTTGTGCTTCATCTGCACAGAGCTAAATGTTCCCATGTAAATGAAATGTAGCTTGGTTTTGAATACAGTGAGAAATCAAAGTTAAATTCCCCCTTTGCATGCTCAGACATTTTATTTCAAATGACCACCCTCTAGTGGAAGACTCTTCCATTCCAACCACTCTTGAGATTGAACATTACAATGGATGTACAGTGAGTCCTTCGAATTACATTGGGGAATTGTAATGATCACTTGTTGATAATTCTGTTAAGGCACAGCCTGCAAGGGCCCTCAAGTGTTTCTAGTGAATTCCCAATCCGGTGGTGCCCTCCAGTCTCTCTCTCTTCTCTAGTATACAGGTCTGACTCAGGTAAATCGGCTTTGTCTTCCTTATGGAAAAGGCCCCTTTCATCACCAGATATTATCCAAGATCAGCCCTCATCCATTTTCAGCAGGGTTACTGCTTCTCTGCACCCTTCAATTCCAAATATCTCATCCCTATTCTCTGTGTGTTTCTACTCAAATAATGGGAATTATTCCCACACTATGTCATGACATAGCACTTTTTAATTGGCTTGCTCAACAGGCAGACATTCCCAGATTATACACTCCTTCATTTTCATAGGTTGATCAGATGTCTAAACATGTGACGGGGAGGGAGCTGTATGCTCTGGACACTTTTGATTTTACAATCATAGTCTATTCCATATCTTACTGTAGCAACATGACACATTGATGAAATACTTATTTCTTCGTTCCCATGGCCCCCTAATGCAGGTATTTGCAGCATGAATGTATGCAATGAAATGTGAATTATTTATTCATACTTATGACTATCCATTATGAATAATCCTACAAATATTGTTTTGAGACACATTTGTTGGAGGAGAATCTTAAGGTTGCAACACCATTTTTTGTCGGATTCTACGTCATATTGTCGTGGAGCTGTGTCTGAAAATGTTTTTAATGCATTTCTGATGTTAACTTTAAATGAGGTTAATTTGCTAGAATTATGAAACCTTGTGTCCAGGCATGCATTTTGGGTAATAATGAATAAGGTCTCTCTCTCCTTGCACTCAATGTCTCTTTGCACTCTTTCTCTCTCTCTCAATCTCTCACTTCTTGCACTGTCTGACTCTCTCTGCTTCCACTTTCTCGCTCACTCTGCTTGCACCTTATGTCTCTCTCCTTGCACTCTCTCTCTGCACTCTCACATTCTCTCATGTACTGTCACATGCTCTATTTACACTGTCGCACTCTCCCACTCTTTCTCCTTGCACTGCCTTACTCTACTACTGTCACGCTCTCCCACATGCTCACCTTTTGCTGTCACATTCCCCCACCTCCTCTCCTTGTACTATCACATTTTTCACACTTTCTTTTTATGCTATCTGACTCTCACTCCATGTGATGTCACACTCTTCCACACGCTCTATCGGTGCACTGTGACACTCTCTCACACTATCTGTGCACTGGCACGCTCTCTCTCTCTGTGTGCTGTCACACACTCTCTCTGTGCTGTCGCACACTCTCTCTGTGCTGTCACTCACTCTGTGCAGTTTCACCCTTTCTCTATGTGCGCTTTCATACTCTGTGCGCTGTCACACTCTCCCTGTGCTGCCACCATCTCTCTCACTGTGTGCTGCCACACTCTCCTTCTCTCTGTGCATTATCACACTACACTATTTCTCTCTGTTTGCTGCCACACTATCTCTCTCTCTTTGTGCGATACTGCACTTTCTCAGTGTGCTGTCACTCTCAGCACTGTAACTCACTCTCAATGTGCTTCCACTCTCTTTCTCCCTGCATGTTCACTCTCTCATTGTGTTTTCACTCTTTCTCCTAGGGGTTTTACACTCTCTCCTTGCACTTTCACTCACTCGCACCATGCGCTGTCATCCTCTCCCTCCTTATGCGATCACTCTCTCTTTGCACCCTTCCTCCTAGAAGCGTACTCTCCCTCACCCTCCGGCACCCATGGAGATATGCCCTCTTGGACCCTCATTCCATCTTCTCCAACTCTCATATTTAATCACAGCCCTTTTTCTCTCGTTGATTCCGCTCACAGCATTGATTTTTTTTTACCCTCCCACTCACCCTTTTTTGCTTATACCTCCTCTTGCTCAGCATCAAAGTCAACCTGTCTCTATGGCTTCCTCCCTTGCCCCTCTCCTTTTGCATACCTGCATCCCTCCTTGAAGCTTTACACTCTCCCCCTTGCACACCAGTGCTAATAAATGCAAAATGCAAAGAACAGCAGTAAAAGTCTAAACGATTGGTTGTGCCCAAACTTCTTTAACATATTGCTGGGTGCTATGGGTGACAATGGCCTCGGGCTTTGCTGTACCCAGCAATTTCTTCCCTTCAATGAAGCTACTACCAGCTAGTACAGTCAGCCCTGAAGCCATTATCATCAGTGGCGTCGTCGGGAATCAACTTTAGGGGGGGGCACATAGGAAACCACTGACAAACGTCGGGGGGGGCACAGACAAAAGGGCAATGTGTGATGTCACAAGCACTCCTGAAGAGAAGCTTCTGTGCACACAAACTACCACACCCCACTGCACCTCCCCTCCGGTGGGTTGGTGTGGGCTCCCTTACTATTCCCAAAAATCCATTAGCCGAATTCCAGGGAAAGCTTTATGCCACCCCAGCAGCCTCTGCAATGCACCACATACTTATCCAGTCTACGCCAAACTCACCGGACACAGGAACACCTCTTCCCAGCAACCTACAGTGGCCCTACTTGACGGTACACTACAGGTACACTCGAATGATGGCTGAATGGCACACATACCCGGTGCTATCCTACATTGTTGTACTTCTATTTCATGCTTTTATCTCCACCTAATTTTGCTGGGTGACTGTCGCATGCAGTCACTAACCTCCCTTTTTCTGGTGCCGTCATGTTGACACCTTTAACCAGACCAGTATTTTATTCCAATTTGCATTCTGGGATTTGTAGTTTAACCTTTAACTTAATAGCGTGAGCACCTAAAAGTCCTGCTATGCAAACTTCAATCGACACACACTATGGTGCCACTGCACAGTTGCAGCTTCCATTGAGAAAATATTTTTCTATCCTATCCTGCACTCTTGTATCCTCCAATGCCCTCTCACCAAACAATGCTTACTTAAGGCAGATATGAGCAGTGATACAGTTTTTACACCACGGGTGGCCAACACACGGCCCGCAGGCCAAGTGCAGCTCGACAAGTTGTGTTTTGCGGCTGTCAGGTTTATAAAGACTTTCCTAATGTTGGGTGTTCTGCAAGCAACAACGGCCGCCCTCCATTAGGAAAGTCTTCGTTTGCTGGGCTGGGAGAAATACTGCCCCTCTATTATTTCAGTGCATTTACTAGGTGTTGCATAGCACCCCTCCTGGGAGCATGGTAGCTCCCAGGATGTTGTAATGGGTCACGTGGCAGTAGCCACGTGACCAACTTAATAAAAGAAACGAGCCGCTTCCGGCTCATCAGTCAGACCAACTGGACTCCGTGTGTGTTTGTGTCAGCACCATGCTGGTGCCTCACCGCATGCGCTGGGCCCAAGGACGGGGCCCAGCTCGAGGACGGTTCCCCTGCTGGGCAACGCCGTCCAGGGGTGATCCCCTGTCCATGTGATCATGGCTCCTGTGCGACCCCGGCCTGGGTGCCCCCAGAGCTGGGGCCGTTGTGTGCTGGGTGCCCCCGGCCACATGTGTGCCTCCAGTGATCTGGGGGCGAGTGGGGTGACCCCCACTCCATTGTCTATGGCGTGATCACCACCTCAACGGTCCGCGTTGGGTGATCCCGACATGCAGATGGGGCCTGCCCGGTGATCCGGAGCAGGCCCCCTAACACTACGCAGCCTCTTACGAGTCATGTAGTGCGTGTGCTGGACCAATAGAGGCCCAGCACTGTGGCTGGCGTGGTTAATAATGCTTATTCCCAGAAGGCATTTCAGCCTTGCCAGCTGCAGCACACGTTTATGAAGATGACCACCGCCTCCTCTCCTTCAGGGCATGGAGATGGTATTTCAGTAGCAGGGACATGGGGATGGTGTTTTGGGGTGGGTGGTGGCCATGGGAATGGTATTTTGTTGGCAGGGTGAGGGGGCATTGGCATATGGGTTTGTTGGGGAGGGGGAATGGGGTGGCATTTGCTGGGGGAGGGCTCAAGGAGCATGGCTTTTGCTTGGGGAGGCATGGGGCATGGTGTTTGCTTTGGGATTGGGTGATCACAGGGCTTGGCTTTTGCTTAGTGGTTGGGCTTCCTGGGGCATGGTGTTTGATTGAGGGGGTGGGGGTTCATGGGGCATGGCATATGGTTGGGGTGAAGGGGCATGTCGATTGCTATGGGGGGCCACCTGACAACCCCCCCCCCCAGCACCTCTCCACTCCACGTTCGCCCCTCCCCAGTGACACTTACTTACTTTTGGGCCAACTAGGTAGCCTGTAAGGTACATTCGGCCCTCTGTTAAAATCAGTTGTGCAGCCCTGGTTTACACTTTTTAGTCATTCGAATGGCTCACCTGGCCCCCACCCTGGTGACGCCACTGATTTTCATCACAGCAATGTTGACGTAAAGCACTTAATATTGCGAAACACACGTTGCCATTGTCTCCTGCGCCATAGAGAAAGGAAGCTACAGGCTATGAAATTACCGAGCTATGAAATAAGAAAGTACAGAACTGGGGTATGCAACGGTTTCCATAAAAAAGTTTGTGAAAATTTATAAAACCACATAAAAGCAACAATAGTATGGTCTGATAAAAAAAAAAAGGTGGGAAAGAATTGGGAGGTGTTGAGAGGGGAGCGTGAACCCCTGTGTTGAAATGAGCGAAAATGGGAGGGCGAGCCTTTGCTATGGCAACCGCGAAAGTCATGTGATATCTAAACCTGCCTCTTTTCAGGTAAACCCAACTGACATCCAATGGCGCCTGTTGCCAGCAGCCAGTTGCATTTAAGAATCACACACTTTGAAAAAGAGTTGCGATTTATTGTAAGAAACCTGAAATAATACCGATGGCTTGCACTCATTTCCTATTGGTTGGCTTTGCCACACATTCTGTAGTGAATTCCTGCTCTCTTCAGTCAGAGGAGCCTCGGTAATTTCATAGCCTGTAGCTTCCTTTCTCTATGGCGCAGGAGACAATGGCAACGTGTGTTTCGCAATATTAAGTGCTTTACGTCTTTCGGCTATAAATAGAGGCTCTTTGTTCTGTGTCCTCAGGACCATAATTACAAACATCAACTCGACAAGGCCTTCTCATGCCTGCCCATGTTTTTCTGCTGTTTCCCAGTGAGTGGGCAGGCAGACAAACAAACAGGCCGCCTATGTTTATATTCCCTCTTGAGCCAGTCAGTGTTTCCGCATTCCACCGTCACATTATGTGACCTTCATCCTGGGAACTGAGCGTTAGCATGTCGGAGATAAACACAAGCATTTTAACATTTGATAATATGAATTTCCTCAAGCGACATGGTTCTTAATGTTGCTATGACTGATGTGGCTTTTCAGATGTAGAATTCGACATGAAAATACTGTACGCAGCGGAGCCTCGTTTTGAAAATTCCTCGGAAACTAATTGTATTTGAGGGGAGAGGGCGAGTCGCAGTTTATACACATGGGACTGCAGGAAACTAACACCCACCCCCCTTCGGCCGAAATTGGTAATGACTAAAATTAACCCGGACGAAAATTCAAGTGTATCATTTACAAATGGTTTCTACTAGATCCAGTTGCTCACAACAGCTTTTTGGAGATCGAGGCCTTTTCAGTCTCTTCCAATTGCGTCCTGGAACTAGTTATTTAAGCCTGTCTGTTGGTTTCACTTAACATTTGTTGATAAACGACAGAATTATCTTTATTTAGACACAGTGATTCCCATCCAGAACCTTTTTTTATGCAAGCAGTGGATGCTCCAGTACAGGGGCCAGCATGCCTTGGCTATCAAGAGGTTTTAGACAACTGTCTCCAGCCCTAGCCAATATAGTCAACTGCAAAAGGATCGTAGGAATTATAGTACAAAATACCCGCAGAGCAACTCTGTGGCTAGCACATTTTCTTCACTCCAAGATGGCGGCAGGCAGTTCACTAAGGAGAAATCATACATGCCCTTTGTTACATTTTCTGCAGTTGGAGGCATCTGGGCTGGTTAGGAAGTGTTCCAATGCACGTAGAAGCCAGCCCTTCACCCTGTTCCTAACACCAATGTGTTCAAAGGGCCTAAGTAAGGCATCATTTGTATTGACGCAGCGCCCACTAGAAATCGGTGGGTCACTGCCCATATCTCAAAATCTAGCACATGACAAAAGCTCATCTGTTCTCTTTAAAGTGCTTGATTCTTTGTGAATCAGAAAATATAGCCCAATGTCCACCAATCTGTATGCGTATGCCATAAATGTTTCTGGTACAGACCTGATCACCTGAAATGACCCAACAGGAACAGCTATTTTTTCCCAATCTTTGTTGACTTTGCAAAAAACAACAAAGACACTTTGGTGCACTCCAAAAAAATATTTTTAGTTTTATACTTTTGTTTTAGTTCTGTATTGCATTCATAAAGAATATTGTATTCACACACAGTGTTTTTCACAGTTGTTCACAATTTCTCACAGTCCGCAATTCTTGGCAATACAATTTGAAAACGGTGTGCCAATATACACAATGAAATCTTGATGCCCCCTCTTAACTCCCTTAAGAAAAACACTCTGTATGAATACAATACAGAACTTATCAAATGTAAAAACGGCAATACAAGGACTGCAAAATTTGTTTACAGACTGTCAAGAACTCTGAACAACTGTACAAATATCCTTTATGAATGCAATACAGAATTAAAACAAAAACATAAAACTAAAAATATTTTTTGGGAGCGCACCAAAGTGTCTGTTGTTTTTTTCAATTTATTAATAGCACTGGTCAGTCGCAGTGATTCAGGGGCAAGGTGCTGCAAACTAAAATACACAAAATCTGTGAATTTTCTTTATTAGGAAACTCGCCATAGTTGTTTCAGACTGGACTTTGCTGACTTTGCTCCTGGCTCAGCATCATCTTTAAACATACCTAGTCTGGGAGCAAGATCACAGTCCTGCGGTGGACAGCCTGGCCTTAGAGTGGCATTTATTCTGTCAGTAAATGACCTTCAGGTTTGGCGCTACGATGGATTTTGAAGTGTCGCAAGGAGGGGTTGTAATCAAATCAATTTTACACAAACTTTGCTGGCTCTTGGTTGTTTATTGAAGCCATTAAAAAATGATCTTGGGCACAAAACCACATGGAGTGAATTTCTTGTGGGTTTGCGCCATGTAAGCATTCTTCGCATGCCAAGTAGATGGGCCTATGCTGATTCTGTCAGTAAAATATTGGGGGACAGGGTTTCCACTTTCGAATTCCTGTCCTAAAGAACGACAACCTTGCAAGGTTTTCAGGATAACCACTGAACATGTCAATATTTGTAAGGTTTACTCAGAATCCTTGGGCCTCATTACAGGTTTAGTGGTGCGGGAAAAAAGTGTCGGTAATTCCATTACCGCCACTTTTTGTAAGTGAAAGGTTTGTAATAAACCCAACACTAATAATAAAAAAATAATAACTGCAGTTTTTCCTGCACCACCAAATTATAATTTTTGGCGGGATGATAACCGGAGGAATTACTGCATGGTAAATTCAATGATTTTTGGTGGAAAAGTGTCAGGTTCAACTCCAGCTTGTTCCTGTAGGAGAATCCTCCATTTTGCCATCCAATTGGGTGATGACGATGGGCCTGGGGTTGGAATGCGCAGGATCCCCTGATCACTCTCACCTTGTACCCATCGCATGTCATGGGTCAGCTGCCGGTGTTGGTCTGACTCATCTTGCCCTTTAAGAATTTCCCAGTGCTTGGGGGAGAGTGGTGTTGGTGATACCGTTCCTGCTGTCCGTGTTAGGCCCTGCGGTTAGACTGCATCCCCAGGTCTAACCATGAAAGCTGTAAATCCAAGATACTAGCAGCTCGCTTGCTAACAACGGAATCCAGAGAACACTTACCCCTGGAAGCCTCACCAAACCCCCATGACCCCTCAGCAGTTCTGCATCCGCACAAGGCCTGCGAGAATTCAAAGATGGTAGACCAACCTTTTGAATCTGTGGTCAGTCAGATGAGAGATCACCGTATTCGGCAAGTAGTGAGTAGTGACACCTGTCAACAGTGTTCCACTCCCATCAATCACACACCAGTGAAATAGAATATATACAAGTGCAAACCCTCGCGCAGTGTCCAGATGAGGGGGAGAAGCAGTTATGTATATTAGAGCATTGGTGTGCAGGTTGAGAGATTTAGCAGCAACACAATCAGAGAAGGTTGGAGAAGGAGGCAGAGTAATTTGAAGAGAAGGCTGGGAAGGCAAAGTCATTTAGAGAGGAGGCTGAAGGGGCGGATTGAGGAGAAAAGAAATACAGAGACAAGGAGAAGTGAGGAAGAACATCAGTGGGAGAGGAGGCAGGAGATATCAGAGGCGCCACCAAGGGGTCAAGGGGTGGTCAAGGGAGGCCACAGCCACCCTTATAAAAATGCTGACTCTCCCACCCGCCTCTATGTGTTTGTTTTCTTGTGCCACCCCAGTGACCCCATCAGGCCACCCCTATAAAAAATGTCTGGGGGAAGAAAGATGGAGGCTGGATGAGGTTGGAGGAGGCTTCAGGTGGTGGTGGCTCAGAAAAAGCAGGACAAAGCTAGAGACAGTCATCAGAGGAGGTTAAGAAGGCATGGGAGGAGGTAGGGGTAGGTCTTCCCAAGGAGATGAAGAGCAGAGGGGGGAGAATTAAAAGCACTGGAGGTTGGATGCCCCAGTTGCTGTTAACCTGGATCTACAAGGCCCATCTCTGCCTCCCACAGAGAATCCATTGGAGGTTGCAAGAACTGACCAGCGGTCAGAGAGGTGGCTACTTCCCCCCCAAAGATGGAGAATAAAGAGAGACCAATTGCTTTCGCTACACCAAGAGAATTTAAAGAGAGCGAGTGATCAGGGAAGAACCTAACCATCCAAATGGTGAAGTATAGGGACTGTTCACATCTAAGGGAAGCCTTTTTGTTGTCCTGAGTTTGGATTCACAACACAAGGAACTGCTGTTTCATTTGGACAGGCAGGTGCCCAGATGAAGACAGGTCCCAGGGTCACTCCTTGAATGAAAAGACTTGAATCTGCTGTGCTGCTGTGGGAAGGTGGCCTCCTAATGAGAACTGGAGGTTAAGGGACTCACCAATCGAACTGTTCAGCTGAAACTCTGTACATTTTTCCCTAAGAAAGGCTTACATTTTACAATTTTTCAATTTAGTGTATGAGCTGGTGCAGGTTATCGTCTTAACACCTCATTTTCTTAATCTGTGTAAGTCCTTGAAACCTACATCCGAAGTGGGGGACTTTCTTCTAGCTATGTTCTTGAAATAGTTTCTGATTGTTTTGTTAAAAAATGATGTTCCGTTGCAAATGATTCTGTATCTGAGTGGGTTTCCCCATGCCCTTTGTAATATACATATTTTGTTGTTTTTGAAGTTATCCTTTTCATAAAGCACCCCATGACCCTATGGGAATGATAAACTGTTAATCAAAACAAAAAATACAAACACAAAAGACAGTGGTGAGAAGCAATAGCCTACAGACCACTTCTGAGTCTTGGGCCTCAGCATATCATGATACTATAGAATATTAAATTACACTTTGGCACGAGAAAGAACCCCTATTTTTGGAAGATGAGAAACCCAAACTCTCAGACTGTTTATGTCCTTGATCTCTATTTTCCTTGATGTGTATCAGACTGCAGCTGTTATGCTCCATACTGTCCCTGTTCACTAATCACTTTACATCTATTTTCAAAGATTTGCTCATCACTATTATTGTTCACATTTGAAGTCATCCATACTATATGAAGTGGTTTGTATCAACTGCCTCATGCTATTGTGTTTAACAGTATGTTGTGCATGTCTTCTAACGTACAGTGTGGATATATGTCAAGGGGTCACCAGTTAAAGAGCAATCTTTTCCAAGGTTACCGGCAAAAGGCCCGAAGGCCACAAGGTCATGATCTGCCAATCCCCCTGCCATGTTCCTCCTTCGAGGTCAACCCCCATGAACACCTTGTTTTTCCACCTTTCCCACCTGCCACGCTTCAAGCCCCCTCTCACTGCTAAACACCCTCGACCCCTACACTGCCTGCCCCATTGAGTGTCAAGCAGTGAATGTCCACGTTACACTTACCCATCATCATGCTGAGGGTACCTGCTCAGCACATGCATCTGGCCACAGTCAGCATGACACTGAGACAACCCCCAAACATAGAACATAGAGAGGATGGAAACTCAGGAGCACGTGTGGTATTGTCAATGCCATGATATGCCATCCCCCCATCAACGTGGCAGTGTGACAATGCAGTACACACTGGCACAGGGGACGATGATGCTAAGCCCAAGAAAAAGTGAACCAAAAATCTCACCAATTGCACAGAAATCAGGATCTTGCAGAAGGCAGCACTTCACAGACTGGAAGGCAGCCGAGGCAACTGGCATGAAACACACAAACAGACATGAGAAAGCAAGGATAAACAGATGCCAAGGCCAAATGCACACAAAAGGAAACATGCAAAAGGAACATGCTAGGCAAGGCATACTTCACCGGTAATGGATTGAATTGGGTGTTGGAGCCAAACCCCACAGTGCCGAGGCCTGGTCTTCACTGGACAGGCCAGCCGTGACACAGTTGAATGCACCAGCACAGTGAGTTTGGTGAGGTCTCCATGCATTTCTTCACGGATGGCTGCAGAGTCTGTATGCGCGCTCACCTGTGATGCATTGAGTTGCTCGGAGATTGTCTGCCTGAAGGCATCCATCTCCTCATGGATCAGTGATCTAGTGTCTGACAGTTCTTCATGGATAGCAGTTCTCATGGTGAACATTTCACGCCTCAGAGCTTCACTGTGTGCTTGGAGATCAGCCTGTCGGCCCTTAATTTTTGCTCCCATGCGCAGTCTGTGGAAGCACATGAGGACTGCATGACCTGCAGCTGTTGCTCTGACGATGTTTCCAGACAAGTCCAATCTATGAAAGTCTCGTCAAAACAGGTTCCTCCCTGTTCCTCCAAAACCATCAAGGACCACATTGACACTGTTGCTCCTGCCCTGGCCGACTTCTGCAACCTCTCCTTCCCCCCTAGGAGTCTTCCCCTCCCCTCTGAAGCACTCTCTCGTGCACTCTCTTCTCAAGAAACCCACAGCTGACCTTCTTGCCCAGCAAACTACCGCTCGATCTCCATCACACCTTTTCTGGCCAAACTCTTGGAAAAGCTGGTCATCTCGCAGCTTAACCTCCACTCTGATTCTGTTGGTTGTCTTCATGACCATCAATCTAGCTTTAGAGATGCCAGAAGCACGGAAACTGCTCTCCTGAACATCTGTGAAGACCTACTCTCCAACCTTGACTCTAGCATCCCTCTGTCCTCATCCTACACGATCTCTCTTCTGCCTTCGACACAGTCAACCATGCCATCCTACTCAACCATCTCCGTGACAACCTGGGCATCACTGATCAGGCTCTGGCCTGGCTGACTTCTTTCCTCTCTGATCGACACTCCCAGGTCCAACTTGGGTCCTTCCTTTCCTCCAGCTCCCTCTCTAACTGCGGTGTTCCAAATGGATCTAACCTCTCTCCCTGGCTTTTCAACCACTACCTGGAAACTCTCGCCCATCGCATTGCCTCTTTCTGCTCCAATTTTCAGTGCTATGCGGATGACACTCAACTCATTTTCAGGCTCCCCTCGGCTAACTCTTCTCCTTCTCTCATCTCTGGCTGTCGGTCTGCTATTCAGGAGTGGTGCACCGAACGTCAACGATCTCTGCCTTACCCTTAATGCAAGTAAGATGGAGATCCTCCTCATCAGCACACCTCAACCCTCCTTTCCTGTCATCCTCTGGCTGGCCTCCCTTGGCCCTCCTCCTACCCCGACCTGCGGGGCTAAGAACCTTAGGGTCATCTTCAACTTTCCTTCTCTTTTCACACCTCTGATGTCTCTAAAAAGTCAAACTTCAAACTGTACCTCCTCAGAGGTATTCTGCCTTTCCTCTCCTTCTCCCAGAAGCTTACTGTATCTCGAGCACTGGTTCTCTCTAGGCGGGATTACTGCAACAGCCTCTTCATAAATCTACCTGCTTCTACTCTCTGCCCTTTGCAAATCATCCAGAACAGGACTGCAAGATTTGCCCTGGGCCGCAAGCCGTGGGTTCGTATCTATCCAGCCCTGAAATCTCTTCATTGATGCCCAGTGGCTGCAAGGATAAAATTAAAGACCCTTTGCATTGTCCACAAGGCTTTCTGGGGACTGGGTCCAAAATATCTTTAACTCGCCCTCCGCAAATACCTTCCCTCCGGAGCTCTTTGCTCCTCATCCCTCCAACTCTCCCGGGGTCAGGCATTTCTCAAAGAAACGTGCTGGGGGTAGATCTCTGTCTTTGGCTGGGGCCTCCCTCTGGAACTGTCTCCCTGCCACTCTGAAACATGAGGAGAACCATCTCCGGTTCCGGAAGCACCTGAAGACCTTCCTCTTTGCTTCTGCCTTCTCTCCTCCTCTCCCTTGCTGATCTATTCTGCTTAGGCATCGTGTTCCTGGATACCCTCTGATTTCAGGCCCAGGTACTTGCCCACCCAGCCATGCACCTGCACTGCCTCTTGGAAACCCTTGCACTTTGGGTCTATATCTGTAATCCTACAGTCCCTCCCCTTTTCCCTGCACTTATCAGACTCCCCCGGTCTGTACCTTTTACGTAGCACTTGCCACTTGCTGGCTGCAGTACCATTTGTTGTTATTTTTCATTCATATGCTCAGCACTTTCCACTTCCCCACTCACCCCCTGCACTTTTCCCATTCCCTCTCCCCCGCACTTGTGTGTTCTCAATGTCACTGGGCCTAGTAAGATTGTTGTTTTTGTTCTCCCTTTTTCCCTCCCTTGCCTCATCACGCTCTGAAACACATGTGTTTGAGCGCGATACAAATAAAGTATCACTATCACTACCCGGGCTGCTGGCAGGGTTATGAACTTGCCCATCTCATCCATCCCCTCAGATATCTTGTCTACCACATTCCCATGTCAGAGGGCGGCATGCAACATTTGCTGCTCCCACTCTGTCTCCCCAGCCTGCACACGTCCCCCATGTGTGCAGGGCCCATGGCGGCCATATGCAAGGTTCCATGCCCATTGCCGTGGTGCCCCTGTCATTGGCTGCAGCACTGTAACCCTTCCTTGAACCTGAAGCCAAATCATGGGAGGGTGGCTTTGCAGCCATAACCACCGCAGACGGGGGACAACCACTGACTGGCCTTGAGAAGCCAGCTGCCCCACCGCAGACTCACAGGCCCCACCTGATCTGCCCATTGGGCCACACTCCTTTGCCCTCTTTGAGGTTTGCACATCAGGTTCAGCATCAAAGCCAGGTGAGTCAGAAAAGTCTGAAGAGTCTTCAGTACGACTAAGGATGGTCTGGAGCACCAGTGGGTTCTCACGGCCTATCACACCACGTCCCCCACTGGTAGTCTGCATCCTCACCTGCACACTGGCAGAGAAAGACAAATTGATCCATATTCAAAGAGACAACAATACACATATGCTACAAGGTGCACTCTAACAAGAAATGGCAGGACATGCACCCATCAGATATTGTGCATTCACACACTTGATCCAGTAAGCAACAGATGCATGGCATTTACTGACAAGTGCCCTCCTACCCATCATGTCCATGCCAGCAGTGGGCACCTTGACATTCAACAGTGGTGTAAACGCACTATGAGGGTCCATTCAACTGTCAAGTCACCACAAATACCAGGGGAAAAGTAATGCACATGTGACATTTTAATGTTCAATGATATCACATGGGAACAGCCAGACATCCATACCCACAGACAACAGCATGGTCAAAACATGCTGCTGCAAGCCCTGTGCATGTGCCTGCTGCCCACCTGCACTGGATTGTGAGTGCCTGTCGCCCTGCCATTGCCTATTCTCCTGTCTCTGGCCCTGTGACCACCTCAGCTGCTGTTCCAGACTCCCACCTCAACATACCTGCACCTCTGCTCCATGGCCCATCTGCAGAACCACCTTACCCACCCGCACATGCTTTGGGGTTGCCATGTGCGTACCATCTTCCTCAGACCAAAGTGGCAACCCCATGGCAGCGAAGCAGAGGGCTGTCAACTTCAGCTACAGGGAAGTTGGCATTCTGGCTGGAATAGTCCTGGAGAACTAGGATGCCCTCTTCGACCCAGCGAAGCAACACAACAAGGAAGAAAGTCGCCAGATATGGGAGGACAAAATGGATGCCATCAACATGGAGGGCGTGGCAGTCCATTGATTCAAGTCCGTCCACAAGCACTGGGAGGACTTCAAATCCAGGACCCACATCAAGGCCCTGTGCACCATTAAGCACAGTGCAACCGCGGAAGTGCACTGTGCGTCCAGGTGCAGCCTCTGAATGAACAACATGTGGTTCCTGGCCAGGTTCTACCCAACGCTGCATTCCCAGGTCTGCGAGTGGCAACAACATCTGGAATCTGCTGGTGAGTAGGCATGTGGCGCAATGCCTGATGGGGCATGTGTGTTGTGCATGCGCATGCATGTTTGTGCTGTAACCCTTGTGTTGGTTGCATGTGTTTATCAGCGTTCGACAACAGCATGCAGTCCCTGGACAATGCACTGCATGTGTGAGGTGTGACATCTGTCGATTGACATAATCACTTTCCCATTTTGTGGCCTTTACATGTGTGTGTGTGTCATGACTGTGGTTTGCATCGTGCCTGGGTTGTTGTGTCTGTTTGGATGTTGATTGCATGTCCTTGTGTGGGGATGTGGATGTTGTTTGTTGTGCGTTTGACAAATCATGTTCCTGTGAATGTTGTTGCTGCCTCACCAGCTTCAATGCAGTACACGGATGTCGCTGTTCTGTGTCTCCTTTACCACAGTTGCTGCAGCTGATGAAGAGGGCGGAAGCGGTGCTGTGGTGCATCGATGCGGGGAACCTTCCACCAGACAAAGGCACAGGCCCCAGCCACTCCCCTGTGAGAGCTCATCTTCAGGAGCGATGCGACTGAGGTAGCGCCTGCAAAATCGGGTGTGGCTGCTGGGGGTAAGTCCATGGAGGTGAAGGTGGTAGGGCATTCCTCCGCATCGGTGAGACAGGGTGATGCCACACAGGGGCCATCCATGGCGGAAAACACCATGGAGGCATTCAGGTTGACGGAGGGGGAGGCAGAGGAGGGGGCCATGGCAGCACAACCCATGGGGTCATGTGGGGGTGTCGAGGAGGGAGTGCATGTTGCAACCCTGTCCCAGGGGCATGATGTTGTGCAGGCCACCATGGTGGTGCTTGTGCAAAATCCTGTCCCTGGGCCATTCCATGCAGCACTGCATGCCTTCTGGGATGCCTAGACCCAGACCAGCATCCCATTACCGACTGATGTGTTCAACGCGCCGTCTGGTGGAACTTGTATACCCACCCGAGGTGGGAGTCACAGGTACGTCAGCTGAGGTGGTCACTGTGCCTACGCAGGCTCCGACAGGGGCTCAGGGAATGCAGGCAAAGCAGAGCAGTGCAGGTGCCGTACGCCCTAGACAAAGATCATCAGGTCAGAGGGAATACCAACGCAGCGTGCAGAGCGCTCAGCTGCAGCAGGTGGCAACTAGGAGGAGGTGGAGTGTTGCAGGGCAGTCCGCCACAAGGAGGCAGATGGCAACTTTGAGGCAGGAAGACCATGTGACAGCGCTCAATGCTGTATCCTCCGTGTTCCGTTGTTATGAGAGGCAGCTGCTGGCAGAGAGGCAGCAGGCACCTGAGGCACTGTTGATGGTGGCCAGGGCTGAGGTTGCACTGAGTCGAGCGAGGAGGAGAGCTGCCATCCTGGAGGCCACTTGCAGGGCAGTGCGGGTTGCCGAACTGCATATGCTTTCAACCCTGCAAGTCCTCCAGGAATCAACCGAAGCTGAATTCATGGAGGAGGACGTGGCGTGTGACTCAGCCCTGGTCGACAGGTTGGGTAGCATTGGAGATGAAGATTAACCCATTGCCTTTGTATTTAGTTGTATAGGCTCGGAGGTTTAATTTATTATTATTTTTCTTTTGCCCCGGCTTTGTTGACTTTCCATTCCTGTTTCTCATGTATATAGTTATTTAGGTATAGGGTTCTTTTCATTTTTCATCATATGCCACAAACCTCTTGCACCTTCCTTCCCTGATTTAGTTGTATATAGTTATATTTAATTCAGGTGTTATATTGTTCCATTCCACGCTTCATGTAGTTCATTTGTGTGCCTGCAACATTCAATGTTGACAATTCACACAGTGCATCTCACCATTGCAGGTCATGTGTATTGTGGCGTGCCTGTGTGGGATGTTGCTGTGATGGTTGTGGGTGGGGGCTTACACGTGGGCCTGACATGCAGGGGTTGGTCCATCAGGCAACTTGGGGTTGCACTGAGTGTTTGGATTTACATGTACATGTGTATCTTCATTGTGTGTTTGGCCTCAATGTGTTTGGGAATGGGCGTTCTGGTGTGTGTGAGATGATGTATCCGGGTATGCATTTATTTATTCATTTATTTATTTATTTGAACATTTATATAGCGCACAAAACCCAGAGTTATCTAGGCGCTTAATCTTGCAAAATCGGTTACAGGCATGAATTTCAGCTTAATCATTGAAAGGTTACAAGTCAAGGTACAGTGCAAGCATGAGCGCTACCATCTTATGTTACATTCGTATCATACAGTATACAGTGTCAGAAATAATCATAGATTGTTTAAAGGTTTTGCATGATTTACAATATTTACAATATTTACACAAATTGCACAGATAATCAAAACTCTGAATTTGTTTCAAGACTATCAGACATCTTGATCTTTGATTACGCTAGCATAGGAGGACCGAGTGGGGCTGTTCGATTGGGTTTTGGCAATATGATTACTGAGGTATGCTGGGGCATTGTTCGAAAGGCATTTCTGAGTCAGTGAGAGCCCTTTGAATTTAATTCTGTCTCGTACTGGGAGCCAATAGATGTTACATCTTATTGAAGAGATGTGCTCATGTTTGGGTATGTCAGGTGCTGCTCTGATTGCATAATTTTGCACGACTTGAAGTTTGCTGATATTCTGGCATTGGATTCTACAAAGAGTGAGTTATATTAATCGATCCTGGAGAGGATCAATGCTCTTGCCAAAGTAATGCAGTTGTCAGATGAAAGAAAGGGTCTGCTGACTGTAATCAGTTTAGAAGTGTATGCTGACGAGGAGAGAAGAATATTGATCTGTCTTGTTAAGGTCAGTGTTGAGTCAATGTAGACACCTAATGTTTTTATCTCTTTGGCAACATTTATGATGTTATCATCAATGTTGAATGATTTATATTGTTGTGATAGATTGTTTAGTTTTGCTTTGCTATCTATGAGTAATTCAGTTTTCTCATTGTTGAGACATAGTTAATTTTGTGCCATCCCGGCTTGGATGATAAGATAGATTTTATTGATGGTGTCAGAAATCAGTGTCGTAAGAGCCTGTGATAGGCAGGAGCATTCAGGTGTCGTCCGCATAATTGGAATACATGACACCCAATTTGTCTAGTTTGTCAAAGAGGTGTTTTGTAAAGGCATTATGTAATGTAGGCAACACGCAAGAGCCTTGTGGTACGCCACAAGAGACTGGAGCTAGGGTTGCTGCTGACGAGACAGAGGAGACCCTCAAAGTGCGATTAGACAGAAATGATTCAATCCACTTTATGGCTTTGGGGGAGAATTGAGCTGTTGCTAGATGGTGGCAAAGGATTTTGTGGTTGACCAGATCGAATGCGGCGGACAGGTCAAGCAGGAGGACGATGCATAGGCCCCCTTTGTCCTTAATCTGATCCATTTGTGTTTTTAGATCTAGGAGTGCTGTTTCCGTTCCATGACCTGGATGGAAGCCGGATTGTCAGAGGCCTAGGAGATTGTTTGATTCAAGAAATCTTTGAATCTGTAAGTAGGCTACCCAGTATAAGATTTTTAATAGAAATGGTACCGTAGTGTTGGGTCGGAAATTAGCTGGGATGTTCGGATCCAACGTTGTTATTTTTAGCAATGGTAGTACCCATGCTTCTTTTAGGTCATCAGGTACTTTGCATGAGGCAAAGGAGCTGTTGATGAGTGAGGTAATGAAGGGGGCCAGGTCATTGGCACAGTCTTTAATGAAGGTGGCTGGGCATATGTCCCCTTTGCACCTTGTGGTTTAAGTCCTTTAATCATTTTGATAGTTTCTGGTATGGTTAGAGGGGTAAAGGCAAATTTTGGTGTGGTTTGCTGCCTTATGGTATGGGTATCTTCATGTGTCAGGTCATGGTTGAGTATCTTTTACTTGGCTTCAATTTTGTTTTGAAGAAGGTTGACTGTCCGTCAAGGCATTTTGGACGTTAGAGCACCATTGCTGGTCCTTAATGCAATGGTCAAGGGTGAATGCAGGTGATTCCAGCTCGTGAAGAATGGCGAAAAGATATCTGGAGCTAGATTGTGCATTCTCAAATCTCTGACTGTACGTATCTCCTTTGGCTTTAATGGATGCTGCCTTGTATTCATTGGCTAGGGCGAGGAAATGGGCCTTATTTGCCGTTGATGGTGTTTTTTTGCAATTACATTCAGCTGACCTTTTGGCTGCCCATAAGGTTTGTAAGTCTGCTGAGAACCAGGAGTTGGCGTGTGCTATTGGTTTAACTTTCCGGACATTGTCAATAGCTGCTAGTATAATTTTGTTGTAGAGTGTAACTAGGTAAGTGGGGTCCAGCTGAACGTGGGGAGTATTGATTGTTGGGAGCAAGAGGGGTAACATATTGTCTCGATTGATGTTTATCTGACTTTTTGATGGCAGTGATGAAGTGAGGAGGGTAGGTTTGGCCAGTTTGGTAGTTATAGCAGTAGAGAAGAGGATGATGTTGTGGTCGGACCACGGACAAGGGGTGTTAGCTATAATGTCAGTGACATAGCTGATGTCTGCAGGCCAATCTAAAGTACGTTATTTTTCATGGGTCGGGAAGGATATGCAATGTGTGAAACCTTGGGCTACCATTGAGTTGGCAAGGAGGTGTGCTTGTGAGTCGAGGGGGTCATTCAGTCCAAGATTAATGTCACTCAAAATTATTGTTTTTCGATAGTGGTTTTGTGTTGGAGGCTAAGAGTGAGGTGATGTCGTCTTCAAAGGAGGATATTAGGCCTGGAGGCCTGTACACGATGTGGAGAGTCAGGGTGCAGGAATGAGTAATTTGGAATGGTGCAGCATTTATGTGTGGATGTGTTTTTTTATTTTTTATTCGAGTCTGACTGTGGATTTAATGCCATCTGTTTTTGTGTGTTTGCACAATTTCACATTGTTTTTATTTCATGCCCACTGTTGTTCATGTGTCCACTTTTCACATGCTTGGAATTGTGTATGTGACTACGCTCTGTTCACTGCATTGTGTATTTTGCATTGTGATTGCTGCGATGGGAGGTGGTCTCACTGTGGATGGGTGGCCTCGTCACTTGCACATTGCTTTATCATTGCTGTGTCACTCCCATGTCATGCGCACACGCCCACCAGCATCGGCAGTCACACACTGCCTGCTCTCATGTCTTGCTCCACCTCTGCCAAGGGAATTCCGGTTGTGACCCATGTTTGCCCATTCTGTGTGGCAGCACACATTTCCTGTCTCAGTGAGTCATGCACTCTCTGGCTGCCCTCACATCACCCATGCACGGCCAGTCAAGGTTTATTTATTTATTTATTTTTACATTTGTAAATTGTGCTAAGCCCTGGGGAATCAAGGCGCTGTTGCTTGACCAAATACTTGCAACGACAATACAGATATTGTTTAAAAGTGTTCAGACAGTTTCATAAATTGATCTCAAGTAGGTACAGGGGGCAGCTACAGTTAGACAAACAACAGTGTTTTTAGCGCTTTCCGGAACATCCAGTAGGAATGTTCAGCGTGCAGGCTAAGTGGGAAGAGGTTCCAATGTTTGGCCGCAATGGCAGGGAAGCTAGATCCTCCAGCTTTGGCCCAGGTGGTGGTCCCTGACAGGGATTTTTCCACTCCTTCCACCCAGATCACTTATGCTCAGGCTGTAATGTGCTAGGTCATTATTTGTTGATATGGCCAATGTTCAAATGGTTTTACTTCGGTCCGGAGGTGACATTCCTTTGCTGTGCTTTGGTGCCTTTGCAGTCACCCATTGGCAACATGCTAATGCTATTTTGCATTGCATTCACTTGTCACATGTGGATGTGGTGGCCACAGTGTTGTTGGTGCATATGGTGCAGTCTGGCTGGGGTGCGACAGATTCCGGTCTGCAAGTGAGTGACAGCTGATGGTCCAGTCCTGGAATGGTGTTCGGTACTTTCCGATCTGGAATGGCTTGACTCTCAATAGGGCCAAGACCCAACTTCTGGTTGTTGGCACGCAGAGGTCATTGTCTGAATTGGGTTAGGCCTATGATGTATTCCAATTAGGCGATGTAAATATCATCCCCCTCAAGAAAGTTAAATCATTAGGGGTTACTTTCGACCAGTGTCTCACCATGCAGACCCATGTATGGAGCCTGGTCTCAAGCCACCACCTATTACATTAAACCTTTTGCCCACCTGTGTCCCCTTATATCACAGGCCAATGCTGAGACTTTAGCAAGAGCCATTGTTGGCTCTAAATTAGATTATTGCTGTAGTCTACTGGCAGGTCTCGGCAAAGCTGAGGTCAATAGACTCCAAGTGATACAAAACAGTGCTGTGAGGGTTGTCATGGGCCTTTCCAGATGCGATCATGTCACAGAGGCTAAAAGAGTCCTGAATTGGCTGCTAGTGGAGGCACGAATATAGTTTTTCGCCTCCTTGTGATCACATTTAAGTGCACCTTGGGCATCATGCCATGTTATTTGAAGGATGTTATTGTGGAAAAGGCCTCTAGCAGATCCCTTAGATACAATAACCAAAACCTATTAGTGATCGCTAGATGTAGAACCAGGAAGACAGAAAAGGGGGCGTTTTCAGTGGCTGCCCCTATAGCCTGGAACAATCTTCTTACCAATCTCAGGTTCCAGAATAAGCTCAAGTCATTTAAAAAAAAAAGCTAAAAACATGGCTGTGCGTATGATTCTTCCCCTCGGCTTCTCTTCTTCAGTTTCTGACCTGAACCTTTACGCTTGGCCTGTTTTCTGGATTACCTGCTTTTTTGTTTGTCAGCGCCCTCATGCCCATGGGTCCATTGTTGTGCTATACACATTTTTAAAAGTAAAGTAAAGTAAAGGGCATCTGGACCCACAAAGGCGTTAAACAAGGCTGTCCTCTTGCCGCAGAGCTCTTCAAACTATTCTTGGCTGATCTACCACTCCATCTTGAGCAGGTTCCTTGCTTCTCGCCAATAATCAACCGGATACCGATTAAATGCATAATATATGCTGATGACCTGGTATTTATAGATAGAACACAAATAGGTCTGCAGCGCCTGCTTATAAGGCTGCAGGAGTATATGATTGCGAACAAACTGGTAATAAATACATCAAAAACAAAAATCGTATCAATTCGACATCTAAAAACTAAGAGAGACAAGGCGTTCAGATGGAAAATCGCAGAGGTCAACATCGCCTCTGTGGACGCTATAAGATACCTAGGAATTGAATTCAGCAATTCTATTTGCGAGCATCACTGGGTCAAGGAATTAAAATCAAAAATGCTGATGCTGGCCCGTCAAGCTGCTAAAACCAATCGAAATTATGGAAAGTTTTCACTGGAACCTGTTCTAAGATTCTACCTCCAAAAAGCTGTTCCAGTCATAACTTTCGGTGCCGAGGCAGGATGGAATATATCCGAACAAACGTGGCAAATGCTGGAAGGGCGCTTTTGGCGACATGTGTTAAGGCTACCTCAGTCAACATTAATGACGATAGTGCGACATGAATTATCATTAAACTCGCTGCATAGCAGAGTGGTTTAGAACTCTATTATGACAATGCGCAAGATAGCTTTAAAGTTTCCGGCACCGGCCTATCAAATCTTTTCCAACTAGTACACACCGAACAATCAAAATTTACTTAACTCGTGGCTCCGTAAACTATTGGCATTTGTGGCTGCAGCTGACATAAATAATCAAGAGATCCTAAAACGGCCGCAATGTGCAAAAAAGAAATTTGAAAATTGGGCTTGGATCGCAAATCAACAAAATTTGTCAAATAATGCACCCAATAACATTCCTGGGAAGCGATCCAAAAAAATTAAACAATCAAGCACGATATCTACTGCACTGGCCATCTCGCCATCATCGCGAACAATTTCTGAGGTTTCGTTAAACATTCTAAAAACAAAAGAAATACTCTGGTTAAGAAAAAGACAAAACTATTAAAGATAATCTTTGTCGTTTTTGTGGACTATGTGTTGAATCCTTGAAACATCTGCTTATTGAATGTACCCAGACAATAAAACAACATTCTTTAAATCTCGGAAAATTTGCCCCACTCAATAACAACATGGATGAGTGGTGGTCCAGAAGCATCACTGGGAATAACATAAAACTTGTCTGTGCAATTGTGAATTATCTGGACATGTTTCTGGCAGTAGATGTGTAATGCAGTGCACCATTGTTAAATCTCGCACCTGGAATGGTCAAATAATGGAAAATGTGTTGCTCCTGGTGTAATGAAATGAGGGAGAGAATGGCTGAACGTCATGAAATTTAGTGTGGACTTTACTCTTCATTGAGTTTTTCTTTTTTTGCAGATTTTGATGAACTTATTTTTGAAACAAAAAAAAAACAAAAAAAGTAAAGGGCAGTGTGGAGAGGGGAGTTTACTGTCAGAGGGATGTTTGGGGTAGTGTCGTAGGAGAGTACTGTGTGGGGCGGGGAGTGTACTGTCAGGGGGCTGGCTGGGGTAGTGTCTGAGGTGTGGGGGGCTGATGGGTTGTGTCTGGACTTGAGGTGGCTGACTGGGGGTAGTGTCGGAGGTGAGGGGGGCTGGTGGGTGGTGTGTGGACTTGAGGGGGTTTACGTGCAGTAGATTGGGATGGTCGTGTAGTTTCTCAAGGTTGCCACCTTGAATTACGAGGGAGCCAGCACATTTTCACAGAGATGCAGCCTCGACTTGCAATGGAGCACTCGCGTTTTCGCGGAGGTGCTGCATTGACTTGCGAGGATGGCAGGGTGCTTTCGAGGGGGGGGGGGACTTAAGAGGGAGCTCTTGTGTTTTCGCAGGGGGTTCTGCATTGACTTACGTGGAAGGCTGTGCAGTTTTCGCAGGGGAGCTGCCTCAAATGACACGGAAAGCTGTGTGTATTTGCAGGGGTGCAGTCATGACTAACAAAGGAGACGCACGCTTTTGCAGGGGGGCAGCCTCGACTTACGAGGGAGCTTTTGCATTTTTTCAGGAGTGCTGCATTGACTTGCAAGGAATGGTGCACACTTTCACAGGTGTGCAGCCCTGACTTGCGAGGGAGCTCTCGTGTTTCCGCAGGGGTGCTGGATGGTGGATCAGAGGTGGACACAGAGGTTTGCGCTTAGTTTGGGATATGGCTTGGTATTCGGTTTGCGTGGGGACATGTTATGGTCGTTACTCATGCAGATCAGTTCCCTTTGCGTGGCTCCTAGAAATGCATGTTTGGATCCATGAATACGTGGACCACACAGATTTAAATATGCGCGCAGGCTCTTGCAGTGTCGTTCTCGGCGCGCATCCATTGTGTGATTAATCCGCTCTTTTCCTTGAATCAGGCCCTAAATCAACAGATGAGATAGATTCTTCTTTATTGGAGCAGATTAATGTGTACATTTTCTAGATATTTAATTGTAGGCAATTGGAGTCCATCCAACTTGGGCCATGCAACTTTTCCATTTCTTCATGTTTGATTCAACTGGACTACCCAAGTAAAGAATCAGTTGGGTGTCATCGGCATACATAAATAAAACTAATCCCGCCCTGTGAATTTGGTCTACCAGAGGCCTCATATACAGATTGAAAAGAAGTGGATTCAATGAAGAGCTGGTGGCAGTAGGACTCAACAAGAAATAGATTTCTGAGAGGAGAAACAAAAGGTGGCAGAGAAACCAGTTTGGCTCGGTTTGTAAGGAAAGAGCCCAGCCATCTTCATGCAATGCTTCTAAACCCAACTTGGATAGTCTTGCCAACAGTAATTTATGGTTGAAAGCTGTGGACAAATGCAATATTACCAAGGCACTTAGTTTTCTGGTGTTCACTCAACAGTTGACAGGATAATCTTGAAATATAGCTATTACTAGGTTTTGGTATGGTGACTGGTAGTTCACATAATTACTAAAGCCACATCTGGCAAGATAGCTCAGCAGATTGAGCACTTGCTGCTGTGACCTATGTGTGATCTGCAGGTCGCAAGTTCGAACCCAGGCATGGCCAACTCAGCCGTTCATCCTTCCGAGGTCAATAAATTAGTACCAACTTCGGTTGGGCTGACGATGATGTATGTAAATATGTTCTAGGTACAGCGCTTAGGAGTAAGCACTATATAAAAAGCAAATCATCACCAAAACATCATCATCTGATTTCTAGCAAACCAGTGTCAACCCTGTGAGCTAAGACCAGCTATCGGAGGGTATGTGAATTCCAGGCAGCCTGACTTTCTGCATTCCGGTGAATGTGTCAAAACTCAGAATTCCTGCCCTGTTGACACTCAGAGGTTGCTCCTCCCTGCCAAGACGGATAGCTTTAACCAGATGATCTCCTGAGAGTCTGGCTTTAAATAGGCTCTTCCATAATAAAGGACTGCGTCACACTAGAGGGGTGCACACCAACGATCATTAGAAGCTGCAGGCTTGATAAAGGGGTACAGTTAGGGCAGTTAGAGAGCACAAGTGGACTTAAATAAGGGTTCCTCCATCTTGCTTTCCTAAGGGCCTTTTATTTCCTTCCTGTACCTTCTAGGTCCTTTGGTACATGGTACTCTGTGCATGAAAGGATGAGGCAAGGGTAACTTGTCTCGAGGACCACGACTGGACCCCTTAAAGCAGGCTTGCTTTCATCCAACCCCCTGTGACATTTAACCTGTAAAAGAGGGAGTGTCCCACTCCTTCTTTAATTCACTTTTGGACCTTCACCATGCTCCTGTGTTGCTCCCCTGTCCCCCCACCCCCCTCCATGCTCCGTGTTGCTCAGCTGTCTCCCCACCCCCTCTCCTGCTCCATGTTGTTCCCCTGTCCCCCCACCCCCCTCCATGCTCTGTGTTGCTTCCCTGTCCCCCCACCCCCCTCCATGCTCCGTGCTGCTCCCCTGTCCCCCCACCCCCCTCCATGCTCTGTGTTGCTTCCCTGTCCCCCAACCCCCCTCCATGCTTCGTGCTGCTCCCCTGTCCCCCCACCCCCGCTCCATGCTCCTTCCCTGTCCCCCCACCCCCTCCATGCTCCGTGCTGCTCCCCTGTCCCCCCCTCCATGCTCTGTATTGCTCCCCTGTCCCCCCACCCCCCCTCCATGCTCCGTGTTGCTACCCAGTCCCCCCACCCACCCCATGCTCCGTGTTGCTCCCCTCATCCCCCCTCCCCACCTGATTTGTCCCCTTGCCCCCTCTCCTCCTCTCTCCCTTTTCTTCTCCTACCCCTCCATATCCCATGCCCCTCCCCTGTTATTTGTCTTTACAACCCTCTTGCCCTCTCTCCCCTGTTTCTCCTTTGGTGTGGTCTCTCTCCCTCTCTTTACTCTGCTACCTCATAACCGTGCTTAGACATGCTTGATGGCTGCATGTCTTGTCCCCCCCTCTATCACCCCTCTCCCCTCTTCTCCCCTCTTTCTGTCCCTCATGCCATTGGCACTTACTCCTATCATGTGTCCCTTGACCTTTGATAGCAGCCTGTCTGTCCATCCCCCCTTCCTCCTGTTTTTCACTTGCACTACATCAATTGTCATCATGCATTATGTTACTGCTTGTTTGTTCTCATGTTCTTTCCCTCCCCCTCCCCTCCATAAATGTTTCAGCACTTGCACTATCAGAAATGTCGCCAGGCCTAGTACGATAGTTATTTTCACATGCTAAATTGTTTCAAGGACTTGTAAGAATGTAATTTGTTTCTCCCATGTTCCCTTCCTTCTTGAAGTGCTTTGAAACACACTGTGTATAGGCGCTATACAAATAAACAATCAATCAATCAAACCTTCAAGTACATCAGGAAAATGTCATCTTGACCCTATTGGGAATGCAGTCCTTTCCAAAATTCTCTGCTAGAGGTGAAGACAGGTATTCCATGCCATAGGAAAACTCTGTTCCCTACCCATCAAAAGAGGACATTGGAGGTGACTTTGCTGAAGACCAAGGCCCACTACTCTGCTAACAAAACTCCCTAGGATGGGGGAGCAGAGACCAAAACGTGCCAACCAAGCCACGAGCCCCCTGCTGTGGGTCGCACAACATCTAGAGAAGCCAGAGCAGCCACGTATCATGTTTTTATCACTCAAATTACTTCAAACTGAATTTGAACCAGGTTCGATGCTTTTGAACCATCAGGACGCACAGTGCTGCCTACAAACTTCAAACCGCTGCTTGCATTCCTCTACTAGCTTGCACTAGTTTGATGCTGCATTGCCATCTGTCTGGCTCGATCACCAGCGCACTGTGCAGATGACATTTGAAATGTGTAGAGGCTGGCTTTTCCATGCTGGAAAGAGGAATGTGGAATGGGAATGGGGAGGAGTTTACAGTTGGAGAGTTCAGACAGAGGGTTGAGCTGCGTGCTGTGGGCTGCAGGGTTTCTAACATTAATAAAGGAAATTACCTGTTTTTCACCTCTGCATCCATCACTTCATTTTGGCGAAGCAGGATCATGGATGAGGTCGGAGGAGGCTGACGCCTATGGTGGTCGAGAGTGTGCGGCCCTTTGAGGAGGTGAGTCATGGCGTTCCCTGCAGAAACCCTGTGGCACGTTTGTCATCTGGTGTCATGAACCCCGGCAGGATACCGGGTGCACCCTGACATAAAGACCTGAACACAGGGAAGGTGTGGACACTAAAGGTTGCTGGTTGGTGCAAGCATCTGTTTTCCAACTCTGATTACCCTCACCAAGAAGGCCACCAGGTTTGGATGCAAGGCAAAACCCAAGATGGCCCCCAGATGGCTCATACTTTCAGTAATCCTGGTGGTATAGTGGCAGGGTGCAGCCCAGGGCTATAAAACCACACCTCAGGCCACACCCTGTGCTTAACATTTCTTCCTCTCTGCAAGCAGGGTAATGCTTACTGCTCTGGTTCCTTGGCTCCACGTGCGCTGAGATTCCTGTTATCTTCCATCCGGCGCCTGGCTGGAACCTCTGCTTACCTGTTTCATGCTCCAGAGTCTCTGCTTACCTGATTCAAACTCCAGTGCTTTTGCGGGAGCCCCGGACTGCTTTCCACTTCAGTACTTATCCAGTATCAGCTAGAAAAAGTCAACACTCTGACATTGCGGTATCGATCTGCTCCCACAACGAAGGAAAGATACAGTAAGCAAACTCCCAGTGACTTTACCACACGCCCTCGTGTTTCCACCCATGAACCAGCTTACCATAAGGATATGCCCACCAGCCTGCCCTACTCAAGCCGACACCTGCGGCATGGATGAACTCGACTAAGACCTCAACAACAAGCACCCACATCGTTAGAGATGCCATGACGACCTAGCCAACTGCCAAGAACACACGTGCCACCATGCACACTGGACACTCACGCACCAACCCACACGAAGAATATATTCAGTGCAATGACGTAGGTGATGGATACACCCACTGACGCGCATCTTTATTATTTTTCACATAGGTTTTCCGTAATGCAGAAACGCAAGACGCATAAAGCACTCGCGTATACGCTTGCTGACGCTTCTCCCACCCCTTGCATCATGATGAGAATATAACGAAGACGTGATACTGCCTATGAAGCCATGTCACACCACAACACAGGTGCCGTGCATTACACATCCCCACCTATGAACCAGGCCCAAGTAGGTCGCAAGCAAGAGCCGTCATGAACATTGAATGAGCGAGAGTACAAGTGCTGATCCCGCAGAACGAGCCCAGCGAGAGCTCACAGCCAAGGGGGCGATGTTGCAACTCGTATGCTACCAGCCGGCGCCAAGGTCGCACCTGTAAGCAAAGCCAAGCACACAGAAGCAAAATACAACTTTAAATGTGCAGAATTCTGCCCCAGCCACGGTCTCTCCACACGTGACCAAGCCAACCTGACAGGGTGCCAGACCCACGAGGGAGAAGTTGCCTGGGTCCCACGTCTGGGACACAGGTTGCAACAATGAAATGACCCGATGGACACCTACAGCGATGGGAATGGTCTGCTCTCAAGCCTATGAGCAAATCCGCGCATTGTCTGCACGAACACAGTTACATATTGTTGCTAGTGACAGGTACACCGCGAGCTGGGAACAACGATGGTCCCAGACTTGGGGGCTCGCGGGCGGACCAATCAGAACATGGGGACACTCATCACTGATGCCACTAACATTAGCCAATCATTAGGGGTCTTCGTGTAAAAATGTTCAAGTATCTCATAGAAGGGACAACCCAAGTATACCACCTGACTCATCCTCAACCACTAATATTGTTCTCTATATGTATGCTATACTAACACTACCACTCGAGGAACCAATCCAGAGTGGCGATAGGTTTTTCGCTAACTTTCCCAGGTGACGCAAGTAGCGCGTCATACTGATGCAAAAAGGTCCTGCGAGCCCCACAAATTTTGAGTCTGGACGGACGCGTACGATCCTAGACCCATCCCTGCCGTTGTTTAATAAACAGCAGAACCACCTTGCTTCTTGTGTGTGTCTCATACTCAATTTTGGGGCACAGGGGAGGAGTTGGGGCCTCCCAGCCCAGAGGTCTGCGGATGGCAGAGCCGACCCCGGGATAATCACCCCGACAGGTGATACCCAAGCTGAACTACCAGTTGCCCCATTACCATCCCAGCAGAATTGGCAATCCACCAAACCACTCTCAACCACACTGCACACTGGGCAATAGCCATTCAGTGGAACAGTGGGGAGGGGGTGGCTTGGACAGCACATCCCACCACAGAGGGCCACGCTCCCGACGATCCGGACCAGCTGCTCCTGCAGGGCCTCAGAGGTAAGCGTTACATCTGGGGCCTTGAATGTTTTGCGGGCTGCCCAGAGAAATCTCCAGGAGGCAATTTGGCATCTCAAGGTGCAGGCAGGCATGAGCAGGAGTCACGCAGAGCATCAGCTACAGTGATTATGCTTGCAGGTTAGAGGAAAGTACCTGCGAGCATGGGAGAGCGTGGTGGTCATTTTGGTTGCCATGTCAACCCAACAACAATAACATTGTGGCGTACGTGGTGATCCCAAACAGGAGATCCTCGTGAAGTGCATCTTCTTCATTGTAGTACCAGAGTACTCTAAAATGCATCAGGTATCTTCCTCGTTGCAGTGCCTGTGAGTCATTTTTGCACTTGCAGTGAGAGGACATTGCTAGAGTGTATCTGCACAGTGGAGTGGACATCAATTGTGGAGTGTATCTTCTTTGTCAACAGTACCATAGAATGCATAGAGAATCTTCATCGTTACAATTCTTTTGAGTGTTTTTTAGCACCTGCACAGTGCTTCTGCACGATCACCAGTAGACATTTGTCCATTGACCTAGAGCATCAGCAGGAGTGAGAGCTGTTGTACGAGTTTAACAGTTTGTTCAGGAGTGCATCATGCAAGACCCCAGATCCTGGACTGTAGTAGACCCTAGATCCTGGACTGTAGCAGAAGTAGGAGGATGCTGATGATGGTGAATACCCCCAAGACATTCCTGCTGAACCCAGGGCTACCAACTATGCCCTGGAGGTTATAACAACTTGGGCACAGTAGAGCATGAATGAATGACTTCCATGAAGAAGAAAATGTTACTTTTACATTCTCTGGAGTAAGAGGGGCAGGAAAAATAAAGGGAGATGCCCCCCATAACCGATGCCCAGGGAGCTAGTGATTTGGATGACTACCAGAAGGCTCTTCTTCACTTCGATACATACTTTGCACCCAAGACAAATATAGCAATAAACCTTTATAATTTGTATAGTCTGAGGCAAGAGGACAATGAGTCAGTGGAAGAATATGTCAGCACTCTGAGAACATTGGCAAGCATGTGCGAATTCACTGTCAGGATGGGGACAGATGAACGCATAAAATACCTAATTATTATACACACCAGTAATCCTGTGGTCCAGGAAAGGTTGTGGATGTGTGGGAATCTGACCCTGAGGAGGCGATTATGATTGCGAAAAAGGTGGATCACAAGCAGTTCTTGTACTATAAAGGAGAACAAGAGAAGTGACATGGCAGAAGTGAGCAAAGCAGACGCAAGTAATGAGCAGGGTCAAGTGAATTTAGTGACCAAAAGGAATAAAAAAGGCAGCACAAAGAAGGAGGACCCCAAAAAAGAGAATAAGGCCAAAGGGGAAAAGAAGAAATTCTTGGTGTTCTCGGATGGTGAGAAAGGGAAATGCTATAGGTGTGGTCGACCTGGTCATTTAGCCAGCTCCAAGATGCACCCTGCCATCAATCAGAAGTGTTAGAATTGTGGCCTTAAGGGTAATTTTGCAGTTACATGCTGTAGGAAGAAGGCGTTGTGCATTTAACAGGGTGAAGAAGATGAAAGCTTGGATGACGAAGACGGTGTAGTAGTAGTGCGGGAAGACAAGGAAGACTATTCCCATATGAAATGTCTCAGCTGCAAGATTAGAATAGATGGTTTCCGGTAAAGGTAATAGTGGATAGTTGCTCACCTTATTCGATCTTGACAGAGATCCTGGAGGGTATGAGGATTCTAGGATTGTCATGAAGGGGATGTCTCGGGCCATGGTGGAATATAAACAAAGGTTGTCTGTGATTAACATTTATGTGGTAAAGAAATGTGTAGACATACTTTGGTGGCATGATCAACCAGTTTTGGGGATTAGACTTGATCCCAGGAGTTTTTCAAAGAAGGTAGCAGGTGCCCCTCTCCAGAAAGAACATGGCATGATAGCCTGTTCTGTGGGTTTTTCACAGAGTTCGCAGCCATAGCGTTTTGCTCACTGTACCTTTAACAGATGGGAAATATCCATTTGCATATCAGTCTTTGTCCCGCCCAATGGGCAGTCCAGCACCGAAATGCTATTGCAATTCCCTTCTGAACAAGAGTACCAACAGCAACCCCATACACGTGTTTCAGCCTTGTTGGGCCTCATCAGTGAGGTGGAGCGGTGCCTCTCTGAGGAGTGACAAACCATTGTTGTTTGTGCACAACAATGCCAATGAGGAAGAGCAGTTTCTGGAGGTTTTCTACGATAAAATGGGATGCTTGCGAGGATTTGCTCACAAAATTGTGTTGAAATTTGATTCATTGCTGCTGTGCCACAAGGTGAGGCACATTACCAAGTCAATCAGAGGAGAAAGAGAATCTGAACCGGAGAGGCTCCTTGCAGGGTGCATTATCAAGCGAGTGGAAGCAGCTGAGTGAGTCAGTCCCATTGCGGTGGTGCAAAATATAAATGGCAAAATAAGGATGTTTGTAGACCTTAGGGATGTTAACAAAAACATTGTGGTGGACACATTTCTGCTTCCAATGATCCCAGAGATGCTGAACAGTGTCAGAGATGCTGTGATGTTCACGGCTCTTGACTTGTCGGCAGCGTATCATCAGATATAACCTATGGAGGATTGCCAAGCCCTGACTACATTCATCACGCCGTTTGGACTGCTCTGCTATCGTAGGATGCCGTTTGGGTTGGCATCGGCAGCAGCAGTATTTCAAAGATTGATTAACAAGATACTCAAAGGGGTTGATGGCACACTGGTGTGTCAATATGACATTTTATGGTATGGGAGGGACGAATTGGAGCATGGTAAAACGTTGCATGAGGTATTGAGCAATCTGAGGCTGTGAGAGAGGCATCAGTACCCAGGAACAAGGATGAAGTTCCTGGGTCTTGCAGAGTTCTATGACAAGTTTGTTAAGAATGTAGCTGTATTATCAGAACCAATATGGAGGTTGTTGAAAAAGGGAGGAGAGTTTGAATGGGATGAAAGGTGTCAAGAAGCATTGGAGTTGAGAAAGCAAGGGATTTGCAAAGAGATATATTTTCCATGTGTCCAGAGCAGTGACAGAATGTGAAAGCAGATATTCCGTGATTATAAGGAGCTGCTGGCATTAGTATGGGGAATTGAGTATTTCAAAAGGTATGTATTGGGTCAGTGGTTCTGTGTTAGGACGGGCCCCAATACTTTGATTGAGGTGCTTACTGTAAAAGGGATGATAAGAGCTACCCCCAGGATTGCCAGGATGTGTTTGAGAGACCAAGAGTATGTTTTCAGGGTTGAGTATGTGCCTGGGATTCTGAATCGTGTTGCAGATTTTCTGGAGGAGGAAGAGAAAATTGTAGTTTTCTTAGCGGAGGTGTTTGCAGATTAATTTGCTGTAGTTGGGAAGGTGGAATGTAAAAACGGATTGGAGAGGGATGAAGTGCGCAGTAGAGTGGTTCACTGCATGAAGGCAGAATGGCAGAGCAAGAAGGGGATTTCCGAAGAGCTTAAGGGGTTCTGGGAAGTCAGGGATGAATTTAACATTGATGATCTTCTTTTGAGAGGAGGGGTTTTGGTTGTGCTGGGGTGCTTGAGGGAGAAATTGATAAATAAGGCACATGAGAGACACTCAAGGAAGTTAAGAGAAAGGTTTTGAGGGTCTGCTATGGATGTCATTGTGGAGAGAGTGATAAGGGAGTGTGGACCTTGTCGCAATTGTGATAAGGCATTGAAGACGCACAGTCAGGAATTGGCGCCTGTCCCCTTGCCAATATGAGCAGCAAGCACCTCCTTCCCTATATGGGTAGGATGGTGTAATTGTGTCAGTGCAGTGAGCAATAATGAAAATGGCATTACCACCTTTCCTGTGTTATTTTGCCACCATAAGGCATCTATCAGCGATACATCCCCTCTTAATCCATAACTATTTTTCTTCCGTGGGTGCAGCTCCCTGCAATTCCATAATCTGTGTCACTGGTAATGTGTTATATCCTTCCTTTATTATCATTGTTCATGCATAATTGTGCACTGGGGACAAAGTATCAATTTGTAAAATGTCCCCAAAGTAGGGAACACGTTTTGCTTCTGCATTTACTGCCTCGTTGCCCATAAAGATTAGGACCTACCCCTTGTGTGTGCTTGGCACTTCACCACTGCTATGTGCTGTGGGTACTGGAGTGCCTCTATCACTCTGCCCAATAGGATTCCGTGCTGCACCAGTGACCCATCAGCACATCTGAAGCCCCGCCTCAGCTAACGTGACAGCCCAGAATACACTGTTGATGTCACATAGGCTGAATCCAAATGCACTATCATTTCCTTTCCTTTGCTGTGCTCCAATGCCAATATTAACGCTACTAATTCTGCTGCTTGTGCTGATTAATTTAACGGTAGACATGGGATTGTCACCACCTCACTTGTCCCGTCTTCTCTGAATCTCACTACTGCTGTCCCAGTATGTCTTTCCTCAGTCGTCTTGTCAATAGTTGACGACCCATCAATATAAAGCATGTCTCCCCCTTAACTGCATTCTCCTGTACTTTTCTAGTGTCACTGAATTCTTTTATGTTGGCTGCAGTTGTGCACATAGTCACCCTCCTTTACAGGTTCAGCTTTGAAAGTCGCAGGATTGACAAGTCTGCATCTCACTATCTTGAGAGCTCGGTTTGACTGTAACACCTCATACCCTGAAGCTCTCTGTGTTGTCAATGTACTTTTGCGTCTTTACAGTATTGCGAAGAGAGCATGCTCCACATAATTAGTGGTGCTGCAGCCCATGGTAATACTCAGTGATGTGTCTACTGCGAATGTGGCCGCAGCCAATGCCTGTTCACATGTATAGTGTCCTCTCATTACTGGGTCTAATTTCCCACTGTAATATGTTAGAGGTGTGTGCCCAAGCTTGTCTTTCGTGTCAGTACTGCAGTCATAATCACTCCATTTGAGTGCAAGAATAAGACAAATTCACCTTGATAGTCTGAAATCCCTAACACTGGAGCTGTGCATATTGCTTCTTTCAGCTCATCAAATGCCTCAGTCATCTCTGTTGTCCATTGTAATGCACTCTCCCCTCTTTGTGCTTCCTTCAGTGCATCATTGTAAGTAATGTAGTCAAACACCCATGCCCTGCAATAATTACATACTCCTAGAAACTGCTGCATTTGTCTTATGGTTGTGGGTTTGGCTGTCTTGCGTATTGCTTCTGCTCTTTCTGGTGTCACTTTTCGCACATCTTGGGATATCATTTGTCCAATGTACAACCCCTCCTTCTGGCAATATTGTAATTTGGCTTTGTCTACCTTGTACCCTTTGTCTGCTAGTACTGTCGACATCTACACGGAGTGATCTCTACAATGTGTCACTGTCTTGTTGCAAATTAATATGTCGTCTATGTACTGTATAACCATGCTCTCTAATTTTTAATTTCCTAAATCCTTTCTCAACTCTCATGCTGGACTTCCTTTGCATCTTGTACTCATGGTGGCCCTGAATCATGCTGTTCCCATCTTCATCTTGTATCCTGGCTTGCAACATTATGTGTTACTATTGACTTCTGCAATTGTATTTGCTCTCCCCTCTTACTTCTCCACTCTTTTTGACTGCTTACTCTCTGTTCTCTCTTCCTCTCCCTTTTCCTATCTCCTCCCCTCGTCCCCTTACTTTCTTCTATGCACTTACTCTATCAGAAGTGTCCCTGGACCTAGTATGATAGCAACCTTGTCTGTCTCCTCCCTCCTCCCCTTACTTGTCCCCCCCTCTCCAGCACTATCTGAAATGTTGTGAGGCCTAGTACGATAGTCGCTTGTTTTGTTTCTCCCCTCCCTTTCTGCACCCCTCTCCTCACCTTTTGTTTTTTCCCGCTCTACCAGAAATGTTGTCAGGCCTAGAACGATGGTTAATTTCACATGCTTACTGTTCATGGCCTGTAAGAATGTCATTGTATTTTCCCTTGTTCCCTCCCTGTCATGATCTCTGCTTCCAAAAGGTCAGGGTTTTCCCAACTCCCTTGGAAGCAGATCCATAACCCAGGTTCCGAGTGCCAACCAGTCCCAATTGGGACCTTTTGGACCCAGTCCTGGCGCCAGTGGCACCAGGCTCATAAATATGCCCAGTCCCAGCGCTGGAAGCGCCGGGCTCATAATGCTTGGGTGGACTTACCTGCAGCAGACCATGCTGCTTACTTGCCTGCCAGTTGAGCCTCTGATCCTCTTCTGTTTGGAACTACTTTTCCTGTTGGGTGGGGCAGGAGCCACTCCCTAGATTCAGAACACTGGAACTCTTCTGGAAAGCAGGAACTCTTTTCTTAGGCGTGGCTGTGGAAGGAGACACCTAAGCACTACAGGAGGCAATTTAAACCACACCCGATGGATGAATCTTGCTTTGCGTTATTCTGCAACCTCTGCAGCAGAACGCTCATCGTGTCTTCTGCATCTGATCCTGGGCCTAAGGAAAAAGGCTTACCATCCTGAATCCAGTCTTTAGCAACACCTATAAAGACAAGAAAGAACAGGTTAGCATTACGGTCTTCAGTGACAGCTCTTCACTTACCTGGTCCATCGGCTGCACCAACGCCTCGCGCTGCATTCCGGCATCTGAAAGACAAAGGCTTACCTACTCTTCGTGCGCTCCGGAGGTCTTCACACTGCATTTCGGCATCTGAAAGACAAAAGCTTACCAACTCTTCGCACGCTCCGGAGGCCTTCGGCGCTGCATCCCGCATCTGAAAGACAAAACAAGGTGCGTTTAAAGACATTGGGGAACTTTAATACTCACGTGCCATTACTCCTTTCCACATCTAACCCAGTGGGTATTCCGGCACCCTGCAGCCGCTCCGAACTTTTACCTGCAAAATAAAAAGACAGTTAGAGCGCATCGTGAAGCAGGCAACAAGTGCTTACTTACGTGCTTCCAGGCGCTTCTATTTATCACACGGGCTCCATCTTCAACTCACTTCAGCTCGTCATCCGCCATCGCCGGAACCCTGCAAAACAAGAGACATCATTACTAAAGACTTTAAAGACATTAGAATTACTCGAAACTTACCGTTCGTGCAGTAAACGACGGACAGCAGTCCTCTGAAGTCAAGAGGCCTGCTCCCCTTATCCAGTGAAGAAACTGGTTACAGACAGCACCCTGCCCCGAGGCAGATGGAGAGCACAGCGTTCACTTACCTAAGGTGAGAGCGTTAACCTTTGGGGTTCTACAGGAGAAGAGAAAGGGAAGAAGAGAGAGACATTCAATAACCCAGTTCCTTAATCCCATATTTTCTATCTGCAGACATCTTACCCTTCAAGTCAGACATACAGTGCACAGAGGTCCAGCCCAAAGAGCCAGCCGTGTGTTACACATCACCTCTGAAGATACGGTATACGCCCAGTCAAGACCGGCGCCTCTACGGGAATCAGGTGAGCGTTACAGAACGCAAAGCCTACCACAAAACTCCCGTCCAGGCGCTATGGAAACCTCGGATACCGACCAGCTAGCCCAGTTACTTGGGGAACTAAGGGCAGAAGTGCATGCAGCCCATCAGGAAACGAACGCTCTAAGAAGGGAACTGATTATTTCCAAGGAGCGAACAGATGATCTCGCTAGACAATTGCTACAGTCACAAGCCGGACAGACCCCGTTACCCGCATCTGGGGGAAATCTTCCTTCTACATCCTCTATGAATCCAGTGCAGATCAACCTACCTGGGAATGTACCTCTGGCTCCGCCCGAACGATTTTCTGGTGACCCAAAGAGGTTTACAGTATTTATCAATCAGTGCCGGTTGCATTTCTTATGCCGGCCAGCAGCCTTTCCAACTGATCAAGCTAAAGTAGCTTTCGTGCTTTCGTACCTTAGTGGCAATGCGGCAGACTGGTCGATCCCTCTAGTAAATCAAGATGATCCGGTCCTCCATGACTTTCAAGCTTTTCAGCTCAGTATGGAAAAACTGTTCGCAAGACATTCACAGGGGCAGGCCTTGGACAATGAGCTTCTTTCGTTGCGACAAGGTAATCAAGACCTTTTGGCTTATATTGCGTCTTTCAACAGACTGATAGTGGAAACTCAATGGCCTGAGGACAAAAGGATTACGCTGTTTTATAGAGGTCTACGTGGAGAGCTCAAGGATGTGTTAGCCCAAGTAGTGAATCCCCCACAAGATTGTTCGGACTATATAGACTTAGTTGTTCAAATAGATCACAGACTGCAGAACAGGAAGGCCGATCGTTCCAAGTTTGATGCTCAAGTATTTTCCAAACCGCCAACTCCTTCCAAAGGAGTAGACTCCGGGGAACCCATGCAGATAGGGGGTCTGAAAGGTCCTCTAACACAAAAGGAGCGGGAAAGGAGAAAACAGTTGCAATTATGCCTCTATTGCGGAAACTCAGGGCACTTTCTTCGAGACTGTCCGGTGAAACCTGCCAAGAAGGCAGTAGGAGCTGCAGTTACCAAAGTTACAAACTCTGAGCAGGGAAACGACCTCGCCCGACAAGAATAGAGGTCCTCTTGCCGAGCGTGAAAACCAGTTCTGTGACCTCGCATTTCGTGATACCTATGGTCCTCATTAGCCCTGATAATCCGGATCGATTACATGCAATTGAAGCTTACGTCGACAGCGGTGCCATCGGCAATTATGTGGATCATGAAATGGTTTTGAGGATGAATCTAACTCTTTGTCCCAAGGCTGTAAAGGACGTCATTACTACGGTGGATGGTACGGAGATAGCCTCCGGGCCAGTAACGCATACCACTCAAGAGGTGACGCTAGTAAGTCAAGATGGACACCATGAGAAGATCGTGTTCGATGTGATCAAGGCCCCTCAGTTTCAGATTATTCTAGGAATACCTTGGTTAGAGAAACACAATCCTCTGATCGATTGGCGAGCAAGAACGGTCCAGTTTCCAGAATGTGTCTCTACTTGTCACCCTCCACCTGGTGTTGCACTGGCAGCAATTTCTTCAGAGACTCCCCAGTTACCTCCCGAATACCTAGAATACCAAGATGTTTTCCGGAAGGATCAGGCTAACTCTCTACCTCCTCATAGGTCTTATGACTGCCAGATAGACCTGATACCTGGATCTACTCCTCCTTGTAGTAGAATTTATGCCCTCACCGAGCCTGAGAACCTTCACCTTCGACAATACCTGGATCAATACCTGGCAAATGGGTTTATTCGTCCTTCCAAGTCCCCTGCTTCTTCAGCTTTGTTCTTCGTTCCAAAAAAGGAAGGAGACCTTAGAACTTGTATAGATTATCGCTCCCTGAACCAGATCACCGTTAAGAATAGATATCCGTTACCTTTGATCCCTGAACTCCTGGACCAAGTCAGAAAAGCATGCATATATACAAAGCTGGATCTTAGAGGAGCTTACCACTTGGTACGAGTAAAAGAGGGCGATGAATGGAAGACAGCCTTCCGCACCAAGTATGGGCTATTTGAATATCAGGTCATGCCCTTCGGACTTTGCAATGCCCCAGCCGCCTTTCAATATTTTATGAACGATGTCCTCAGAGAGCTCATAGATGTGTGTGTTGTTGTTTACATTGACGACATCCTCGTTTATTCTTCATCGGAATCTGAACATCGGAAACACGTGAAAATGGTCCTCGAAAGATTTCGTCAACACAAACTTTTCGCTAAGTTGGAAAAATGTGTTTTCAACGTGACTGAAGTTGAATTCTTGGGATTCATATTATCACCTGGCGGAGTGCGTATGGATTCAAAGAAGGTCGATGCAGTTCTCAAATGGCCATCACCATCCTCCGTAAAAGGTGTGCAAAGCATGTTAGGCTTCGCTAACTTTTACCGCAGGTTTATCCCCGAATTCTCTCGAATAGTCCAGCCCATCACTGCCTTGTTAAAGAAAAACAAACGTTTTGAATGGTCTACCGAGGCGGAACAAGCTTTCCAGGATTTGAAGACTAAATTTATCTCTGCACCAATCTTAAAACACCCTCCCCCCGAACTCCCCTACATCGTGGAAACTGATGCTTCAAGCCTTGCCATGGGGGCAGTTCTATCACAAAAGGACCCGCTAACCAATCAGTTGCATCCCGTGGCATTTTGGTCCCGCAAATTCTCGCCTCCTGAAATCAATTACACGATTACTGACAAGGAACTTCTGGCTATCAAGTCTGCCTTTAAGGCTTGGCGGCATTATCTGCTGGGGGCCCGACACACCGTTACTGTGATTACGGATCACCGAAACCTGCAATATTTGAAAACCGCAAAAGCCCAATCCTCTAGACAACTCCGTTGGGCATTATTCTTTGCCGAGTTTGACTTCATAATTACCTATCGACCTGGTACAAAGAACGGTAAAGCTGATGCCCTTTCTCGGATGGGAGTGGAAGAACACTTGATCAACCCTAAACCTGTACCAATCATTCCCGAACAAAGAATTCTGGGTGTAATCGCCACTGAATCCATAGCGGAAGTTAAGGATAAAGCCAGGCAACTTGTAACTCCAGCAGACATACAGAATTGGCATCTGCAGGGAAAGGACTTTGCAGTAAAGGACAACTTATTGTATTTCCAAGAACGATTATACCTACCCAGCACAGATTTACAGAAAAAAGTAATCTCTTGTTATCACGATTCTTTAATGGAAGGACATCCCGGTATGGCCAAGACCACAGAAAAGATCAAGCGCTACTTCTGGTGGCCGTCTTGGAAAAAAGATATCAGAGACTTTATAATGTCCTGTGGAGTATGCGCCCAAAACAAGAGTCGAAAGGAAAGACCAGCAGGCCTCTTACGCCCTATTGACATCCCACCTCGCCCTTGGCATACGCTTTCTATGGACTTCATCACCGATCTACCTCCATGCTCCGGATACAATACGATTCTAGTAATCGTGGACTTATTCTCCAAGATGGCGCATTTCATTCCGCTCAAAGGCTTGCCAACAGCAGCAACTCTGGCCCGAGAATTTCTCGAAAACATCGTCCGACTGCACGGTTTTCCTTCGGTTCTAATTTCGGATCGAGGTAGTCAATTTATTTCTCATTTTTGGCGAAGTTGCTGTCGGTCGGCTCCGATTGATGTGAGACTATCGACCAGTCACCACCCTCAGACCGACGGACAAACCGAGAGGACCAATCAAACTCTGGAACAGTATTTGCGCTGCATGCTGCAACAAACTGAAAAAACTTGGAAAGACATCCTTTGGATAGCCGAATATGCCTACAATAACTCTGTCCATTCGGGAACTGGGAAAACCCCGTTTTTTCTTTTGTACGGCAGTCACCCTCGAACCTCGGAGTTGGATCCCCTCCAAGATCTTGAAACACCAGCAGTAGACTACCTGCATTCTACAATCACCCAAGCCTTTAAGGAAGCTGTTTCTCACCTTCAAAGGGCTAAAGAACAATACAAGAAAGGAGCAGATCAACATCGGAAGGAAGCCCTTCACTATCAAGTAGGAGATCAAGTCTGGTTATCCACCAAATATCCACCTCTAAAAGGGCCACGCACATTCAACCCAAGATACCTTGGTCCCTATTCCATCACTACCATAGTAAACCCAGTAGCGGTCAAGTTGGACTTGCCCCCGCACATGAAGATACATCCGGTCTTCCACGTCTCTCTATTAAAACCCGTGCAACCTCAAACCCGACTAACTAAATCTCCAAAACCTATCCTAGTTGATGGAGAACTCGAGTTTGAAGTCAAAAGCATTCTGGACTCCAAGATCTCCAAATCTAAACTATTTTACCTAATTGACTGGAAAGGCTACGGCCCCCAAGAGAGATCCTGGAAACCTGCTGAATATGTCCACGCTCCTCGCCTAATCAAAAGATTTCACTGAACATTTCCTGACAAGCCAAAACCCCCAGAGAAGCCCGGTTTGGGAGGGGCCTTGAGGGGGGGTACTGTCATGATCTCTGCTTCCAAAAGGTCAGGGTTTTCCCAACTCCCTTGGAAGCAGATCCATAACCCAGGTTCCGAGTGCCAACCAGTCCCAATTGGGACCTTTTGGACCCAGTCCTGGCGCCAGTGGCACCAGGCTCATAAATATGCCCAGTCCCAGCACTGGAAGCGCCGGGCTCATAATGCTTGGGTGGACTTACCTGCAGCAGACCATGCTGCTTACTTGCCTGCCAGTTGAGCCTCTGATCCTCTTCTGTTTGGAACTACTTTTCCTGTTGGGTGGGGCAGGAGCCACTCCCTAGATTCAGAACACTGGAACTCTTCTGGAAAGCAGGAACTCTTTTCTTAGGCGTGGCTGTGGAAGGAGAGACCTAAGCACTACAGGAGGCTATTTAAACCACACCCGATGGATGAATCTTGCTTTGCGTTATTCTGCATCCTCTGCAGCAGAACGCTCATCGTGTCTTCTGCATCTGATCCTGGGCCTAAGGAAAAAGGCTTACCATCCTGAATCCAGTCTTTAGCAACACCTATAAAGACAAGAAAGAACAGGTTAGCATTACGGTCTTCAGTGACAGCTCTTCACTTACCTGGTCCATCGGCTGCACCAACGCCTCGCGCTGCATTCCGGCATCTGAAAGACAAAGGCTTACCTAATCTTCATGCGCTCCGGAGGTCTTCACACTGCATTCCGGCATCTGAAAGACAAAAGCTTACCAACTCTTTGCACGCTCCGGAGGCCTTCGGCGCTGCATCCCGCATCTGAAAGACAAAACAAGGTGCGTTTAAAGACATTGGGGAACTTTAATACTCACGTGCCATTACTCCTTTCCACATCTAACCCAGTGGGTATTCCGGCACCCTGCAGCCGCTCCGAACTTTTACCTGCAAAATAAAAAGACAGTTAGAGCGCATCGTGAAGCAGGCAACAAGCGCTTACTTACGTGCTTCCAGGCGCTTCTATTCATCACACGGGCTCCATCTTCAACTCACTTCAGCCCGTCATCCGCCATCGCCGGAACCCTGCAAAACAAGAGACATCATTACTAAAGACTTTAAAGACATTAGAATTACTCGAAACTTACCGTTCGTGCAGTAAACGACGGACAGCAGTCCTCTGAAGTCAAGAGGCCTGCTCCCCTTATCCAGTGAAGAAACTGGTTACAGACAGCACCCTGCCCCGAGGCAGATGGAGAGCACAGCGTTCACTTACCTAAGGTGAGAGCGTTAACCTTTGGGGTTCTACAGGAGAAGAGAAAGGGAAGAAGAGAGAGACATTCAATAACCCAGTTCCTTAATCCCATATTTTCTATCTGCAGACATCTTACCCTTCAAGTCATACATACAGTGCACAGAGGTCCAGCCCAAAGAGCCAGCCGTGTGTTACACATCACCTCTGAAGATACGGTATACGCCCAGTCAAGACCGGCGCCTCTACGGGAATCAGGTGAGCGTTACACTCCCTTGCCTTGATGCGCCTTGAAACACATTGTGTATGGGCGCTATATAAATAAACTATCATATCAAGTACTCTCTTGAATACAGAAGGTGATTTGCAGTACCCTTGAGGAAGTCTTGTATGTTTCCACTTCTTATTTCTCTATATAGAAACAAAGTTAAGTTCTGTGAGTCTGGGTCTAATGGTATCTAGTATGGTGGGGATGCTACACAAAATTGTCACTAGTTTCGTAACTAAAGGAATTTCTGCTTTCACAATATGGTACACAGGGCGCAGGTCCTGTATAAAATGCCATGACCCCCCTATCGCCTTTTTGACAGGGTACACTGCAATGTTGTACTGTGATTCTGATGGCACTAGGATGTCCTGCTTTACTGAAAGGGGCCCAAGGGGTCCCTCGTGCTATGGAAACAAGGCAATAACCATACACGAAAAGATGCGCCAGACACGAGGTTCAAATTCCCAATGCTAGGGTTTATTGCAAGCAAAAGATAGTATCAATTGGCCAATTCTGATCTCACGCCCCGCAACGTGAGTTTCCTAGACCTCGAGGGATGCAAGAGAGCGAATTACGTACATCAGTTACATATATACAAAATGCATATCATACAATCAGCAAAGTCATGTTCAACACCCCTCTTTATTAAGTTCCTTTGAACTCGGGATGACGATGGACATATCCGAAGAGTATGACGATTATAATGCTTTCGATGTCTATTCTAGTAACAATGTGCAATTAGAAAGTGCGGAGGCATCTTTTAGTTGTTGAACAGAACACGGTGGTTCTGTTCTTGGAAGCAAGCTGCACAGGGGGGAAGAGCCACATTCCAAGCTTTGCTATCTATGGGGTACTATTCGTGTCCTGGGAGCCGACACGTTCTAAAGGGTTTTGCGAAGGGGGGCCGTAAGAAAAGCATAATTCAAGCCTTTAGCTGTATTATTCTAACATATTCTACCATCGTACGAGACTGGCTGGCAGCTGTGAAGTGATTAAATGCCCTGCAGCTCCCTCCCAAGGCTACAGAGAGGGAGCGTGGGCATTCCTCTCTGGGCTACGCATGAGGAGTTTCAGCAAACTCTTCAGTCCCGCGACCTTGTCCTTTCATATTCAGACAACAATGTTAACAGTTGAGCAGAGTAAGCAGAATCCGCAAGAATTGCAAGCTGCAAAGCAGTTTTTAGACAGACAGCAATGAGCAATGGTTAACAAGCAAAATGGCGATTCTTGCTACATTTAAAATGGCTGCTCGTCGGTCAAGCATAGCAGTTTATATTTCTATAATTCGGTGCCTAAGACGGTTGGCCCACGGCCATCAAGTTACGTCTATCATTCAAATGAAGGGTATTCATTTTTCCAGATTGACAAACCCTCCTTTTGGCAGTGTGCCAAACGTCTTATTTATTCATTGTATCCTCCTCTACTGAGGATAAGTCTGGGGTAGCTACATCTGAATCATCTTCATCATTAATGTCTATTGCCATGAATTGTTTTACTATTTTTGTTTCCTCAGTGTCTCTGTTATTCCGGCCATGCGTTTGTTTTCCTCTCAACACCATGTGCATACATCCCTTAGTACATCCATCAGTTATTTCAGTGCACACTATTGGTAAGCATTGTATGCAACAGCAGCATGTTTGTGAATATCCCGAGTACCATCATTAGTATCGAAATTAACTTCCATCCCCAAGACCGCAATAATCCCCAAAACCAGGATCCTATCCCCCAAACCCCTTCTTCAGTAGAGAGTGTGGAACTTATGACATGTAATTTCCGGATCGCTTTAAATATCGTAGGGGAGTAGTCATCTATATTCACACAGCACGCAGTTTTTACGAGCTTGCAAACTCCCCCACGATCAACTAATATTATATCGAGAGCCATCCTGTTTTGAAGTGCCATTAGTCTTATTCCTTTTTCTTCTAATGTCATATTCAATAAAATATCCGTTGTGGAATCTATTGTTTTTTGTAATATTCCAGACAGTTTTCTTATATTGTTAGAATTTTCTATTTGGGACAAGAACGGTATAAATGATTTGGCTATATCCATTGCTATCATTCCATCCTCGCTACTCCTTTGAGTTCTACCTTTTGTTTGTTTGGCTACTTCTGCTGTCTCCAAGAGGAACACTCCTGGAAACAGTAGACCTAGGTAGCATGTACCTCCCCAGTTTCTAGGTAACCATGGATATGCTTTTTCTCCACATATAAAGAAAATAGGGTCTCCTACGTACAAAGGTTCTATTTCATGTTTTAAAACCACTGTGTTCAGGCAGTTGCTAAATGTTTCTACTTTATAGGAACCCTTTTTCTGTAGACATAGGGGAGCAGTTTTGGGGCTGTGATCCACTGTATAGGCAGGGGGCACAGCATCTTTGTTCCATTCATCCCTCATCCGAAATGTCATTACTGGTGTTCTTTCTGCTGGCGGGGTTGGTCTATTCTGCCTATGTAATCTATCTAGTCTTGTTATGTTTCGTGTATTCTTTCTCATGGGTTCTAGTGCAAACACGCAAGCTTTTTGGAATATGGAACAACCCACAGGTCTCATGATTACTTCCTCAAATTCATTCATATTGGTCTCATCTAGCTGACCCGTATTACACTTGTTCCATTTCCCAAAGAACATTGCACTTAATGTTACTTCACATGAATAAATCAATGGCAATGGTTGTACATACCAGCCTATCCTTTTCCCACCGTGCTGAGGTAAATGGGCGCAAACCCAGCAATCTTTTTTCTTTAAAACCGCATGAGTCATGTTCATGATGAGCAACAATGTACTGTGCCGTATCCTTCTCTGTCTCTCTTCCATTGGGGGCAAAGTACCAGTGATTACATGAACCGGGCTTTCAGTAGCTGATTTTGGCAAAAGTGTTTCTAATGGGTGTACGTACTCCAGGAACCGTAATAGCTGTTATTGTTGGTACTATCATACTTAAGAAACATAGGACCAATGTCCAAATCAGTACCTTATTCCTTTTACCATGTTTTTTCCCTAAATTTACAGTCTCTAAATCTATTATCTTTTCAGCAGGGGTGCAGGAGGAAGCTGAAACCGGTCTTGACTTGTTCTTCATCGTCCTTCTTCTTGCTGGCAAAGTTCGTCGTGAATGTCTCTCGTTCTTGATGCCAGAAAAGTTCAACGAATGTCACAGTTCAATTCTGCCAGCCTTTTCGCAGCCTGGATCATTTATCCACTCCGAGCAAGATTAGTTGTTCTTTCTCCCACTGCCCAAACTATTTCCGGACAGTTCTTTATTGATAGAGTACTATGTGCATCCAGCTTGTCCCGCTCTGGCTTAGGACACATGTACTCCATCAGCCTTAGTACTTATGTGCGTCCAGCTTGTCCTGCTATGGCTCCTGACACATGTACTTTTATAAGCGCACCGAGGAGCCGTGAGTCTTGAATTGTCCAACTTGCACAATTCTCACACTTCTCTCCTCTACGCCCCTGGTTCCTACTCCGTCCGTGAGTGGAACCAAAGGCAAAAAGAAAAGCACCAAAGATCTGTGGATCACTTTGCCTGTCGAGGCCGCAAATTATACCGATTCACTCCTGGTATTGTATGATCCGTGAATAGTGCCGTTGCATTTCCAGTATCAGGCTCAGTGTCAGCCTGTGGCACAATGATGGGCAGCGATGAGCGTCGTGGCAATGATGTACTTTCTTTCTTTGGCTTTGGTGCATTCGCGGGAACTGGTGGGCGCCAAAGGGGTACACGCGTTGTTTCTGCTCGTGTTTGCAATGCAGGGTTTGTGTCGCTCGGCAGTGATGTTGTTCCGCTGAGCAACGTCGGGGCACTTTTCGCCCTTTCCCCTTATTGGCAGCCTCCTCAGGCTCTGTTTCGAGTTTCACTTCTCGTTTTCTTTGTTTCAACTTTCACTTCTCGCTCAGGCTGATGCTGTGGCACTGGACTGGCAACAGTTTCTTTTGTTACCGAGACCGCTTCCTTTCTCTGGTCGTCGGAAGTTGTCAGCAGTCCAGGGAATCTTTTGGCATGTGTCGCATGGATCCATGCCTTCCGTCCGTCCACTCGGATGGCAGTCTGCGTTGCCAAAAGTACTTGATAGGGGCCACGCCACCTGGGTGCTAATGCTGTCTTCCGTTCAAAGTTTAACACCCAGCTTCCAGGCTCCAGTGAGTGCCCCGGTCCGGTATATCGCATTGGCAACGCCTCCTGCACCTGCTGATGAATCAAACGCAACTTTTGTATTAAAAGTCCACAATAAGTGCTTAACATAGGATGCTCGACCTCACATAATCTTTTGGGCTGCGGTGCGCACCATACATTTGCCGGTCTCCCCATTATAATCTCATAGGGGGAGAGCCCAGTCTTAGCCTGCACAGACGTGCGCATACACAACAGCGCTAGGGGTAATGCATCCACCCAACTCAACTTGCTCCCAGCGCAAATATTTGCTATCTTTGACTTCAAGATTCCGTTATGTCTCTCCACAAACCTGGCAGAACTGAGATGCCTGGAACTGTGGAATCGCTTCTCTATTTGCAGACCTGCACAGATCTGTAGCACTACTGCGCTCACAAAGTGGGGGCCGTTGTCTGACCATAGGACACAGGGCAACCCAAACCGGGAGAAATACTCTTTCAGCATTACTTTTGCTGTGGACATGGCAGTACAGTCTTTTAAAGGATATGCCTCCACCCATTTGCTGAATGCACAGATTACCACTAACACATATTTGTAGTTCTGGCACCTTTCCATTTCTATGAAATCAAAATGGACCACCTCAAATGGCATAGAGGGTGGGCCGAAACTACCTGCTGGAGTCACGGTTCCCTTCCCTACATTACGTTGCAGGCACGTAATACAATTCTGCACTAGCCTTTCTGCATTCTTTTTTATGTGCTCATTCTTCCATACTGTGGATAAATGCTGTACCATCTTCTTCGCGCAAATGTGGGTAGGGCTATGTGCCATTATAACCATTGCAGTTACATAACAATTTGGCAACATCCAGTTCTTTGTTTCCTTGTCCACCCAACATCCTTCCAAATCTAACTCAGCAGAGCCCTCAGCCCACCCCTGAACCTCTTCGGTCGTGGCATCAGCCTGCATTTCTTTGACTGTGGCAACTCCATTCTCTATCATACAAGGTACTTCCTCAGTCTGTACTGTCATCATTTTATTCCCCAAATCTGTGGCTGTTTGCTTCGCAATCCTGTCTGCAAATGCGTTTCCCTCTCCCACTCTACATGTTACTTTCTTCTGCGCCTCGCACTTCACTATAGCTAGGCGCTTTGGAAACGTGAGTGCAGACAACAATCGCACAATCAAAGGGCCATGCTGAATCCTGGCTCCATGTGATGTCAAGAAACCCCTCTCAGCCCAAAGTCGGCCAAAGTTGTGAACCACGCCAAAGGCGTACTGGCTGTCAGTATAAATATTTACGTTCAAATTCTCAGAGAGTTCACAGGCTTGGGTCAGTGCTATTATTTCTGCGGCTTGCGCCGAATTGTAGGGGATTCTTCTGCTTTCTACAACACTCTTTAGGGTAGTAATTGCATATGCGGCCGTTGACGTGCCATCAGGTAATTTAAAACAAGAGCCATCACAAAATAACTCCCCATCTGGCTCTTTTTGTGGGATATCGCTCAAATCAATCCTTCCCTTTGTTTCTTCTTCAGTGATCATTAAACAATCATGGGGTGGTGATTCGTTGTCACCAATTTCTGCTCAGGGCAGTGGCATTAATTCTGCAGGATTCAATGCGCTACACCTCATAATTTGGATGTGGGGTGCAAACAAGATGAACTCATATCTTGTCAGTCTAGCTGAGGTGAGGTGTTGCGTCTGCGTCCTATTTAATAGAACGTCTATAGCATGTGGCACCATCAGAATTAAAGTTTGCCCCAATACCATTCCTTCCGTTTGTTTCACTGACGCAGCAGCCGCTGCAACGGATCGCAAACATCGTGGTAGTGCGCGCGCTACAGGGTCCAACACGCAAGAAAAATAGCCGCACGGCCTATTTCTTCCACCTTGTTCCTGTGTCAAAACCGCCAATGCACATCCTTCACTCTCACTCACAAATAGTCTGAAGATCTTTTTATAGTTTGGAGTGCCTAAAACTGGTGCAGCACACAATGCAGCTTTCAATTGCTCAAACGCTTTCTGACATTCCTCATCCCACTGTAAAGGCATCTCTGCATCCTTTTTTGTCAACTTTATCATCGGCTTCACAATCAACGCAAAATTACTGATCCACTGCCGACAATAAGAGGCCATGCCTATTACAGCTCTCACTCCTTTTTGAGTTTTTGGAATAGGCATACTAGAAATACTTTCTATGCGTTCTGGTGTTAATCTTCTTCCTTCTTTCGAAAGTAGGTATCCCAAATAAGACACCTCCTTCTGATTATACTGGAATTTCTTCAAACTTGCCTTATGACCATGGGTCGCTAAGTGTGTCAATAGTAATATAGTACTTTCTTTGCAGATCTCTTTTGTGTCAGCAGCTAATAACAAGTCATCTATGTACTGCAAGAGTACGCAACCTTTGGGTAATTGTAACATGTCTAGCTGCTCTTTTAGCGCTCTGCTGTAAATGCTCGGGCTTTCTGTATATCCTTGCGGAATGCGTGTGAATGTGAATGATCGACCTCCTAGAGTGAACACGAACAGATATCTACTGCTTTTATCCACTGGGATCCTAATCGACTGCACTAAAGTATTCTACAGTGGCCGGTATCATTGTCCGTATTGTTGTGACATCTGGGACCAAAAGGAATTTTGGGTCTACCACTTTGTTTAATGCGCGCAGATCAATTATGAAACGATAGGGAACCTCATTGCCTCCTTTCTTGTAAACTGGAAGAATCAGGCTGTTGCACATGCTACCTGCAATTTCCTCAACCACCCCCAATCTCACCAGGTCAGTAACAATGCTTTTCAATCCCTTCTCACCTTCAACAGAAATGTTATACTGGGGAATTCGTGGTAGTGTGACACCTTCTTTCAAAGTTATTTTTGCTGGCTCTGTTTTCAAGCATCCTACATCGTTATCATGCATTGCCCACAGACAGGTTGGTACTCTACTTAGCTCTTCTGGCAATTCTTTTGACATAAATTCCGTCACCGGTGCATCGTGAGGCCACATCGTGAGGAACACCCCGTCTGCTGTACAATGTATGACTGCCCCCAATTTTCTCAACAAATTTAATCCTAGCAAGTTCTCTCCACAATTTTCTGTCAAAAGAAATGGACACTGTTCCGTAAATGGTCCTATTGTAATTGGGACAGCTTCGGACATGGGGTTAATTACTGGTGTACCTGCGAACCCTACAGAAACATTCTTCTGCCCCGACAGTGGTATCTCCGGAACCAAGTGGTGGTCTATCGAGCATTTCTGTGTACCTGTATCTACAAGGAAACGTTGCTCCTTATTCCCGACTCTCATTTCTACTCTCATTTCTACGTAGGGTCCTCTCTGATTCCTGGGAATAGACACTGGTTCAAACCCCTGTCGTGGGCTGTCCTATCGCGAAAATAACACATCGTCCAATGTGTAGTCACCGCTACTGCTATAATATGTGTTTGGTTGTGTATCAAAAATATTCCCATTTCCCCTCGATGTCCTCCACTCTGATCATTTCTCTGTTGGCCCTGCTTGCCCTGACTTTGGTTCGAAACACTTTGGTTCAATATCTGGTTCTGTTGTGCTTGGTTTTGACCATATGATTGGGTTTGAGTACCTCCATTGGTATATCGCTGCTGCTGCTGCATGTTACTTCTGCTTGGGCCGTTTGACCCCTGATGTCCTCTATGAGGCCTTCTCTGACCAAACCCACCTCTATTTCTGTAGGTGCGGGCATTGCGCTCGCCAGTGTCCTTCCTCCTTACAGTATGCACATTGATTTAATCCCAATGACACCCCATGCATATTATTCAAATTTCCCCTGCCTTGTGCATTTCCTCTATCTCTATTGTATCCAATGACCTGTTGCACCCTTGTTTTTAAATTTACTCTTTCCTTCACCTCTCTTTCTTTTGCCATATTTACCCTGTTCTCATAATATTGGGCTATGTGTAATATCTCACTCACCGGTTTTGCTGTCCAGGAACTTTCCGACGTCGTTAACATATCTTGAATTGGCGATATTAGTCCCCTCATACATTTATCAACAAATAGCCTTTTCCCCGACTCTGTGCTCACATCCTGCCCACTGAAGTCTGTGAATACTCCTTCAAATCTATTGAAATAATCCGTTACTGGCTCATCCTTGCCCTGTACACATGTAGTTAATTTGTCCCACTGAATCCTTCTTTCTGGAATTATTTCCCTCAATCTCTGCATTATCCGTTCTGGTAGATCTGCCATGCGGGTTCCCGGATTTTCCCCTACTTTTCTATTTTTGTCCTCCAGTAGTAACTCCACCCATGTGGCGCCAAAAACCCCTGCGTCATCTACCGTCCTCATCTGTTTCCATATATCTGCTGGCAAAATGGCTGGGAAAATCAAATCTATATCGCTCATAGTAAGCACTGCTGATCTCAGGGTTGACTCTACTTCCTTGTAGAACCCTGCTGGATTCTTTCTTATATCGGGAATCGTCTGTTTTATAGTATTCACCTCTTGCCTGGAAAAGGGGAAATGCACATACTGGGCGGTGAAATGGGCTGGTGTTACCTGCGCTCCTACTGTTCCCGTCGCAGAGATCTCTACTTTTGGTACAAACGTGGGCAGGACCTCTCTCATTGGAAATGCCCCGCTCACGATCCCTCCCCCTTCTCTTAGGTTCAATAGTATTCCTAAGTCCAGTGATAGGCCCGTTTCTCCTGTACTTCGCTCGAATGCTCTCCTGTATACCGCTAGTATCTCAGGTGGGCTGGTCTCATTATTTTTGATATCCTTCTCCATCAAATGTTCAGCCATCGATTGCAGTGCCTTTCTTTTCATTGGTATGGAATATTCATCAAATATATCATGTATAACCATTGTTGGAATACTAGGATTTGATACCCATTTTACCGCTTCTCGTATACATACTTTCAATTTCTCGCCCTTCTGTACAGATGACGTTGAATGTCTCCGCTCTATGTATGATTCTACCGTCCCTCTCCCCTCTCTTCTAATATCCCAACCCCTGTACCCAGGTGCAGCAAACATTTCGGCATACTCATTATCCAACTCATTTTTAAGATCAAAAAGTCTATCCACATGTTCCTTCACTTCTTCATCTTTTATTCTACAACATGCTAATTGGTTCAAATCTAACATTCGTTGTGGTGGTAATTTGTCAAGCAACTTTTTCCATTCGCCCACCAAAAATGTTCCCATGCATTCCAACACTACCTGTCTCTCGTTGCTTCTTCGGTACCCATACAATGAGGCCAATGCTGCCGTCTCATCATTTCCTTCTATGTACATTTCTGCCTCTTGCCGTAATTCAATCTTTCTCTCTTTGCTGATCGCGCTTCGAGTTACCCGTCCAAATCCTGTTCCTTCAGCCCCGCATCTCGCCTCCCCAGTCTCAATTTTGACTTCTGGAGGAGCGGATGGTGCTGAATCTGTCTCTAGAGCGGGAGGTGCGGATGGGACAAGTGACACAGGTGGCATCTGTGAAGGGCCTTGCTGGGTGCTGGGAAATTGTGTGTCCGCGGTCTGCACTTGTGGGAGTGCTCGCGCTGTGGGCGGGGCTTGGGTTAACGCTTGCGTGAGGGGAAGTGCTTGGGCTGCGGGAGGGGATATGAGAGCTACTGGTTGGGCCTGCGCAGTCACTGCTGGCGTGTTTGGTTTCCATTCTAGTTTTGGGCCTCGACCCGTGTTAGTTAACAAATGTTCCATTAATTAATCTGCTATGTGTAGTTCCCGCTGCGGGTATATTCTGTCTATGTTCTTCTGGTCCCGTCTCCCTTCCCGTCTTAAACTCGCAGTCCACTCCTCCTCTTCCTTCTCTTCTGCTATCTCAAGCTTCGTTTTGTGCCTACGCGCATGCTTCTCTCTACTCCTTAGTCGGAGCATTGCTTCCCTCCTCCAATCTTTGATGGTCTCAAAAGCTGCAGGTCACGCTTTCTTTCTAATCGGCACCCTTTCTAGGTTATCTATCCTCCCCATCTCAAAACTACCATTAATCGGCCACTGATGGTCAGGTTGCTTTCTAGTTTGCCTATGCCAAATTTCACAAAATATTATCGCACCCACACCATATTTTGCATACATATCATAAGCCGGCGTTCCCCCAGGCGGTGCACTTTGGCCATATTCCAAGGACTGTCTACCGCAGCTGAAAAGCCCCGCTAAAGTGGACAGTACTCCAGGCATGTTTCTTTAACCTTCCCCTTTGGGTAGCCACTTTTACCTGGACGTTTGAGTTTGCAAAATCAACATTCTACCAAAAATCAGGTTTCTCTTTGAATCAGGGAATGACTCATCTGATAAAACAAGTCGCCTGTTCTAACGCAACCTCTCCCCACGTCGTGTCTGCGCTTCTCTGGCTTCTGCCTCGTCTCGGGACCCTCGCCTCCTTTGCCCTCTGGCCCGGTACGTCGATCAGGGATCAGATGTGTGCAGATCTGCGGAAGGAATCTCTCCTCTCTTCTACAGGGCGCCCCGTACACTTCTTGATCCCGGCTCGACCGTCCCATCCTCGCCGTTCTTCCGCCTTTACTCCATTACAACGTATACGATGGGGCAAGTGGGGGAGGGTCCCTATTCGGGCGCCATCTTGAAAGGGGCCCCTAGGGGTCCCTCGTGCTATGGAAACAAGGCAATAACCATACACCAAAAGATGCGCCAGACACGAGGATCAAATTCCCAATGCTAGGGTTTATTGCAAGCAAAAGATAGTATCAATTGGCCAATTCTGATCTCACGCCCCTCGACGTGAGTTTCCTAGACCTCGAGGGACGCAAGAGAGCGAATTACGTACATCAGTTACATATATACAAAATGCATATCATACAATCAGCAAAGTCATGTTCAACACCCCTCTTCATTAAGTTCCTTTGAACTCGGGATGACGATGGAAATATCCGACGAGTATGACGATTATAATGCTTTCGATGTCTATTCTAGTAACAATGTGCAATTAGAAAGTGCGGAGGCATCTTTTAGTTGTTGAACAGAACACGGTGGTTCTGTTCTTGGAAGCAAGCTGCACACGGGGGAAGAGCCACATTCCAAGCTTTGTTATCTATGGGGTACTATTCGTGTCCTGGGAGCCGACACGTTCTAAAGGGTTTTGCGAAGGGGGGCCGTAAGAAAAGCATAATTCAAGCCTTTAGCTGTATTATTCTAACATATTCTACCATCGTATGAGACTGGCTGGCAGCTGTGAAGTGATTAAATGCCCTGCAGCTCCCTCCCAAGGCTACAGAGAGGGAGCGTGGGCATTCCTCTCTGGGCTACTCATAAGGAGTTTCGGCAAACTCTTCAGTCCCGCGACCTTGTCCTTTCATATTCAGACAACAATGTTAACAGTTGAGCAGAGTAAGCAGAATCCGCAAGAATTGCAAGCTGCAAAGCAGTTTTTAGACAGAAAGCAATGAGCAATGGTTAACAAGCAAAATGGCAATTCTTGCTACATTTAAAATGGCCGCTCGTCGGTCAAGCATAGCAGTTTACATTTCTATAATTCGGTGCATAAGACGGTTGGCCCACGGCCATCAAGTTACGTCTATCATTCAAATGAAGGGTATTCATTTTTCCAGATTGACATTACTAGTGCTGTGGCTGTCCCATAAATACCCTCATCTGATTCCCTCAGCAGGGGATATTGCCTAGCTCATGGTAAAATGGCTCCTGGCTTCAGCTTTATTTTTACTGCTCCTATCCCTTTCAGAAGCCCCACATCGTAGGGACTTGTGTTCCATAAGATGGTAGGGACCTTTGCCAAATCTTCCTCGGGAAGTGTCGACGGTGCTTTTAGCATCATCACAATTCTCTGTGGTACCTCTCTGTAATGTATCTTCATCCAATATGTGAGGCTAATTTCAAACACTACCTTGTGATCTGATTGGTTGTCTTTTAACAGTTCTTCATCTGTAACAGTAGCCAATCTGTACCCTTCTGCCACAGCGATTACTGATTGCCATGGTCATCCTTTGTCATCTGTCCCATGTATTGCTATCCAGTTGTCTCCCACTATTACTAACTCTAATGGCTGCATTGTCCCTTCCTTCTCATCTAATGGTAATGCTGGCCTGAACAAATACTCATTTGGAATGCACCACACTTTTCCCTGAATCCCTGGGAGCCATGCTATTCCTATTTCAGTCCCATATCGAAATAGCTCCGCATCTGCTGGCACCCCCCTCTGTACCTTGTGTCCACAATAAGCTTGGAAAATATCCCTCACGTTTAGAAGGTGTATTCCAGGTGTGGAACACACTATCCCCTTGTCATTGAATGAGATGGTCATGTTAAGATTGCTCATAATGTCTCTCCCCATTATGTTTCCTGGTGTCTGTCTTGAATATAGTAAGGGTAGATCTAGGTCATGCTCTCCTATGGAAAGTGCAATATTGTCTGTAAATGGAACTAATTCTGTCACCCCAGAGAATCCTTAAGCATTCATGGCATCGCCTAAGATTCTATACTTCCCTTCCCGGATGCAGGATCTTGTCGCCCCTATGTCTACAAGAAAGGAGAATGTTTTGTGACCTATCGTTACCCTCTATGCGTGGTTCCTCCACTGGGTTGAGTGTAATCGATAGGATGGAACACATCAGGTCTGTCTGTGGGCTGTCATATTGAGGGTATAATGATATTCGGTTTCCTAAGAATGGGTTGCCCTCCCACTACATTAACCCCCCAGTTTCCTAATGGGAGTCGTTGTCATGGAGTCTGTGTGTGCCAGTGTCCCATCCCTTGGCTGCGCCGTGTAGGATGGCTGCATGTTATTTCCGCATCTGCAGCATCTCTGCTGTCTGTGAATACTGTTGTATTGGTAACTGCGTTTGTGGTGTCTGTGTCATGGGCTGGTGTGTCTGCAGGTATGTGTTTGGGTCCTGTCGTTGTTGTTTAGTTGGGTCTTGGACATGGAACTCATTCTGTTCCCCTGGATATGCTGACTGGTATTGCATCCTCCCATTCTGTGGCATCCCCTCTGCTTCTACATACCCTAGACATATGTCCTATCTGTCAGCACACCCAACACTGGGGTGGTTCTCTTATTTGCCTCTGATATGCTCCACAGAACCCTTCTGGACCCTGCTGCATTGGTTGCCCATATCCTCAGTACCCTCCTGAGAATCCCCCTTGGCTTTGTTGCATTGGATGCTCATACCCGCGTCCCCTTAGTGGCCCCTTCTTCCTCGAAACCCATGCTGGCATCCCCCCAACTCCATGAACCCTCCTCCTGTGGATGGCAGTGCATACTGTGTCTGCGGTGTGCCCTGCCCTCCCACGCTTGTTAATACTGCCCCTTTTATGCATATTTAGACAGTTTCTTCTGAACTAGTTTTGCCTTCTCCTTATTTCTTTCCTCACTCTTTCTCTTTGTGCTTTCTTGCATTAGCCTGCTATAATGTACTATTGTGTGTTGTATTTCTGACCATACAATACAAATAAACAATACAATGTAATACAATGGTTTTTCTTCCATCCCCACCAAAGTCTTTAGTTGCCTTTGCACCTGCTCTAGTAACCCTTGGCATGGTATATAATATAATAATGCCACTATTTTGTCCCAAGGTTCTCGCGTTTTAAGGTGCCATAAATCTTGAATAGCCTGAAGATATTGTAAGGGGTCTTCAACTTCTCCCTCCCCCATTGTATGTTCCATGATCGCACTAATATCAGACATGTCTGGGTACTGTGTCTGTAGAGCTTGCCATATGGCAGCTCGGCAGTTAGCAAATGGTGAACCATTGTTGCGACGTGTTCTGGGTTGTTACTCCTGGGTACACTGCCCTTTTCCATACGTCATCGGCAGCCTCTCCTAGAACTGGCACTAGTAAAATTTTTACGTCTCCTATGGCTAATCATTCTCCTGCTGTCATCCTTTCCATTTCATATATCCATTTCCCCACACCTGCGGTTAAATTCACCTTGTCAATATGTTTCCATGGTAGGTATTGAGGTTGCCCCCCTTCCTGTAAGGGGAAATGTGACAGCCCTGCCCCCATCCAATCTCCAGGTGTCTTTGGTGAATGTGAATGCCCTTGCCATTTCTCACCTCCTTCGTGCTGGAAGGTCTTTAAGCCTCTGCGCATATGCGGTTATGTCATCCATGCTATACAATATAGCCTCGGACTGTCGTAGTCTTGGGTCCTTGTGACCCCAAACTCCCACTGTATCCTTATCTGCTCCCCACATGGAGCTCTGATCAGTGTGTTTCCCTGTCATCTTCTGACTCAGTGTCTCCCATGTCACTACCGAAATCTTCATGGATTCTCAGTCTCCTCAGTACCTTTGCTCTCTGAGGACCCTGTGTTGGGTTTCTTTGGCAATGTAGCTGCTGTATTCTTGCTGCGCTCTTGCTCTGCTTGCCTATCCCTTCCTTCTTTGTCATCAAAAGTGGTTGATCCCAATCTTAGTCTTATGTTTCTCACTGCACGCTCATCCTCCTGCTTGCGTTGGAGTTCTCTTGCGAGCAGCTATATTTGCCACTTCCTCTTTTCCCTCTTTACTAAAACTTGCCTTTACTTCTCGTCTTCCTCCTTTCTCCTCTCTGTCTTTGAGCTCTCTCCTTCTCCTCATCTCTCGCTGCTCCCGCTCCTTCTCTTCTGCCTTTATCTTCTCCCTTTGTACTTTCTCACACTCCTCCTGTTCCCCTTTTCTTTTCTCTCCACCTCTTGCATTATCTCTGTCCACTCTTGTGCGTCCCTGTTTTCTTTACAATCAGCTACTTCCTTACGCACCCCTCCTGTTTCTCCCACTGTCTTCCCATCTAATTTCAGGAGTATTTGTCCTCCTACCCACTTCTTCGATGCTATATTCTCCAGTCCTTCCTTTGTGCTTGTTTGGGTCATGGCTGTGCACCCCTTTTCCACCTCCTGCTTATCTGGCCCCTTTCTGTGCCTCCTCCTTGGTATATGATGGAGGTTCAAATGTTGGATTTGAGTACCCCTCTGCTGCTTTTAACTCCCATATAGGTTACATCCCCTGTGTTTCTGCTGCAGCCCCTTTGCTCTCATGGTCAGCAGGAGGTGGGTGAGTGGGGTCTGAATATTTTTCATCCAGGGTCTCCTATTGGCTCAGCATCCATTGACACCTCGCCATATCCCCCCCGTCGTCCTGACACATTTTTCAGAGCTTAATTATCACCATACGATTGCTCAATTTTTTACCCTTATAAACCTCTTGTAAATGTGTGTGTAACGATTGCTTCACATATTTGGAGAAGCTCCAGCTCTTTGGCCATGGCTTAGTCAATTTACCGTCTGTGCTTTTCATCCATTCTGCGCTATATTTACAAATCTTGTCCTTACATCGCAGAAAGGGCCTTACATAGATGCTGTATGGGGTGTGTCCCCCACACCTTTACCACAATACATTGCTTTTTAATACTTGACCTTGAATCAAGGTTTTTGACAACTCTGCAGTTATTTAGCAAAATATACCTTATCATGCACAATGTCCATTTCAAAATAACACTTGTTTTTGTACTATCACAAGCCTCTCTGGTTCCCAACCAACTTCTTAGGCGTGCTCCGCCTACTGCCCTTCTGTAACTCTCTGCCTCCTCAGGCACACCCGCCAATCTCGTGCATGTGCCTTCCGCCAAAATGTTGATTGTCGAAACCGAATTCTGCACCACCTCGTGCTCTCCTAGTCCTATGCACAGACCTCCCTGGTGACATCACCTTTTCCTAAGTAAGGGAATGATAGAATCCACTAACAGAACTCACAATGATATTCTCTCGATACACAGCTATAGTTAAACACCCACCCCACATATACCCACGACCATCATCCCGACTCCTAACAGGGAATACCAAAATGAATTATGATGCCAGGTTGTGGAAGAAAACCGGGCCAGGCCCTATCGGTGAACCACTACAGGTGATCTATCAACCTGCATTACTCGACGTTGCCTTTGAAATGCACAGAGCACTGCTTGAACAAGACTCGCTGCCTTCAAACACAGTTCGACCAGCAAGCATTGAATTTCAAAGCCTGTTTCAACCTTGTGGAACTACCTTAGAATTGGAATCTGGCACTATTGAGAGCCATTGTTACATTAGTTTCCTGATGAGTGAACATTGTTTCAATTCTTACCCTTTCCTCCCTGCTAATACTGCTATTGCCTCCAGAATGCCTACACATACATGTTCTGCATTTTCTGTCTTATTTTACAGGAGTGGGTTTTTATAGTGTTTTAATAGCTAGTTGTATGATTGGTTTAATTAAAGTACATATTTATATATTTTATAGAACTGCGAATTGGACATTCTTTTTTTGAGTTTGTTCACTATTGCTGTTTGGATTGCTACTGTCATACATTCACAACCCTCTTAAGAGTATACCCTGCCCATGTTACATACATCTTGGCTGTGCCTGTTTACCTATGTTTGGGTGAGGGTTGAGTAGGCGGTTTAGTCTTTAATCATTCTTGTACTCCTGCAGGGCAGTCGTCATTTCGTCACAGTATCTGTGGATGAACATTGCACTGTCCATGTGTCAAGTCTCTAAGGATTAAGGTGATATACCCGTTGAGATATACCCCTTTCCTGTTCCATTGTGAGGTGGCACCATTATCTGGGACTCAGTTGGGGCTCTGGGGGAGGAAAAGTAGAGAAGGCTGCATGTATGGGGAAATACATAGTGCAAGCTTAGCTCCTAAGTGACAGAAAATTGTACAAAGGCAATGGGCCTCATTCCAAGTGTGGCGGTCCAGAAACAAGGGTGTCGGTAAGCTTACCGGCACCGTTGTTTCTGGACTGCCACACTATGAGTCTGCCTGCAGGGGCTGTAGCACATCAGCCCTGGTAGGCAGAGTCGCTACGGAAGCACCGGCACCGTTGTAAACGGTGCCGGTGCTTCCATCTCCCCACTCCCATGGAGTCCTATGGGACTCCTTGGGAGTGAGGAATTACCGAATCTGCCACCTTACTTCCCGCTCCGCCAGTACTTGTAAACTCCCAGGAAGTCAGGCGGTGGATTCAGTGTTTCCGGGTCGGCGGCAGCCCACCGGTGGCACCAGTGGGTTACCGCCGACTTCAGAATGAGGCCCAATATGTGTCATAAAGTTACATCACAGTGCGTGTCAGAATGTAGCTGGGTGGATGAGGTGTTGTGAAGAGAAGCATTTTCACTGCTTTTCAGAATGGTAGGCTTGGGGGAGATTGCCTGGCACAAATTGGAAGGTTGTTCCAGATCTTGTGAGCACAGCAGGAGAAGTTTTTTTTTTTCCCCCAGGTCGTTTATTCCCTTCAGTTATGGTATTCAAAACTGGATTTGTCTTGGCTTTGGGGGCTAGTCAGTCACCAGAAAGATGACATCTTTACATGTTTACATGTTTAGGTTTCACCAAAGTCATTGAGGAAAACCAAATTATGTTCTCAGAGGCCACCTGTTTTGTTTTTCGGAGCAAGATCTGGCTGGAGATATTGGGCCTCACTATACGGTGAAGAACTGCAGTAATGTGGTGGTAATTCTGCTACTGCTGTTTTACCGCACCACTGCAGGTTTGGAGGTGAGGGGTTTTACTTTGGCAAAAGGCTTACCACCAAAAAATCCCCATGGAGCCCTATGAACTCCCAACAATGGGGATGTACGCCACCTACCACCACTCGAAATCCGGCGGTAAATCCGCCAGACCAAGTGGCTGTAACGTTCATTCCGTTTCGCAGTATCCCAGCAGATTTACCACTCGAATACCCCCAAGCTTGTAATAAGTCCCATCAGCTTCCATATTTGAGACTATACACTCATTAAAACAAAACATTGAAATCAAAAAGGGCCTTCATCCAATAGCAACATGTATCCTGATTTTTCACGGCTCCAATACGGTTGTTGCATCATCCTTTTTTGACGCCCCCTTATTTGTGGCGTAAGAAACGACGTCAAGCACCAGTTTCAAGGTAATTATCTTCGGGCACAAGGCCAATATTCTGCCGATGTTTCCTCCTTCTCATGAGCATTAGCCCCTGATCCTAATTTTGGATTAGAGGCTACTTGGAAAATATGTTATTGAAGGGTGTGGAAGGGTACAGTGCTACAGGTGTATGCTGCAATGTGTGCATAGCATTGGGAAAATACATGCGTAGGTTCAGATAGCGCCTCATTGCCAACAATAACTCGGTGCAGCAGAGGCAAAGACTAATAGCAGCAGTCGCGCAGTTATGAGAGAGGCAGGCTTTCATCTTTAACTGAACGCCCTGCTTCTCCTCTCCTCACCCTGTCTCTCTCTGTATTCTATCCTTTGTTTACATCACTCTGTTGCCTTCTAGCTAGGTTTGTGCTGTAGAAAGACAGGCATAAGGAGAGATTAACAAAGCCACAGTTTGTGGGTGTTCGGGACACACGGCGTATCACGCCGCTGCAGGAAAGATGTGTTCAGCCTGCATGCACAGGTTTGACTCAGCCAGGGCCGCTCCTCAACCTTCAGACGTAGACAGGCTTGCACTGGCCTAAAGGCCAATAGGCCCGTGGCCCAAACAAAAACACAAAATGCTGGTGTGGGCATGTTTTTTTGGTCAAAGTGGGCTACTTGTTTGGCCAATTTGGCCCAGTTTGCTGAGTGAATTCTCTCTGGCTAGTAGTTTTGACCAGTGTTGCTGAATAAATAGTCTTTGAAATGCACAATGTGCATCACACTTTATCAAAAAACTCCAACTTGGGTACTATTCAAACAGTCTGTCACAAAAGGAATGAATAACCATTTGCAACGGTGGGGCACTTTTTCATTGGTGCCCCAGACAATTTTATGACCCAGTCCGACCCGGGACGTCGATACATTGTGCCTCATCACGAGGCTGGCGGTAGCTGTGCCTGTAGTACAGGCACGGCTGCCGCCGGTATCCATTTTTTTCCAGCACCCGCGAATGGGCAATTACCAGGTCATAGCGAGTTTGGCGGACCCGGTAATTGCCCATTCGCGGGTGTCGGTAAGAAGGGACTCCCCATCCACATTCGGCCTCGTAGGGCTGAATGGGAATTGGGAAGGTGGGAGCACTGGTACCGTTAATAACGGCACCGGTGCTAGAGTCCTGTTCTGCTCACGGGTGCCGGTACAGCCACCTGGTCAGACCTGGGGGCTGCAAAGGCACAGCGAGCAGAACTCGTAGTATGGCCATACGGTAGCAACAGTGCCGGTAGCGCTACCGGCACCGTTGATGCCTTACCGCCATACTTGTAATGATGCACCAAGAGTTGCATTAAATTTAGTAACAATAACACTCATTTTTATTGCAGGATGCAGATTCGAGAGGAATCTGGAATGAAAAAGTGATATTATTAACTGAACCCTAACTTGGAGAATTTGCACTTGCTGGTTTTCCCCCAGGACTTCATCCAAAGAGCTGCAGATGTTCTGGAGAAGGAAACATGGCTAAAGCGTGCCTTGGCTCAATCAATTTTAAGAGCAGCCGTTTCAGGTTTTCTTTCAGAAATTCTCGAAATAAACAAATAATAAAGAAATAAACAACGTTTTTTATTATTGTGGATTATTAGCTGATTGACGGAGTGATGTATTTTAAATTAGTACTAGTGACACAGTAGTTATCTTACGTACTACATATTGCCTTTCACACTGGTTTCCATAAACTAGGTGTACAAAATGTATAATCGCCCTCACAAACCGCACCAAGGATCTGCCCTAAAATTAGCCAGAATGCCGAGCTCTGGCAAAGGGTATGAGCTGTACATTAGCACTGATTAATAAATCATTGACATAGCCAATGTGTCTGGCTTTTGTGTAGGCATTGTATGGGCATTGCAAGACAAAATACTCTGGAGGCATTCCCTTTACATTGGAGGGTGCGGGGGTGTACACTGTGATCTTGTAAATTTAATTACGGGTCATCGTTTCTCAACATGCCTGATTCTAGCATTGTACGAGGGCAGGGATTGTGAGGCACATTACAGGTTTGCCGGTTTTGAGAAATTGCCGGCAATTTTTCCAGATGGCAAACACAAGATTTATCTCCAGCCCTGAGCTGCCGCTAAATCTGGCCGCCACTGGCAAACAAATGCCACAATTACCTCCTAAGACTCCATGGAATGGGGATTTTCCACCGTTGACATCACCTGGAATATTCCCGTAATGCTAGGATATTAGGTGTTGGTAACAGTAGGGCAGCTTTGCCGTTATCCCACCGGAATTACCGGCGGGATACCAGGAAAACTATAATGAGGCCCATTGTGTCCCTCTCCCGCTGATTTGCATGGGAGGTCACCTCCATGCTCTTTCCTCCTTACCGCAGCATGCATCCACAGTCTTCCAGGCTGTGTTCATCCTTCTTCAATGCACTGATGGGTATGCAGATGGGTCCATACAATAGAGAGTGCTTGGAAGGCTCTCTGAATGTATAATCCGATCTATTGCCTCAGCCAATTTATTGAAAAACCTTGGCAAATTGGTGGCTCTGCCATGCATCAGCCAAATGTAAAACTGAATGGCCCTCATTGCGAGTTCGGAAGTGCAGTAAACAAGTGGTAGTATTTCTATTACCATCACTTTAATTGGTGGTAAAGGAATTGCTGCCTCTTTTACCGCATGGCCAAAGTCTGAGTTTAGTGGTAAATTGCAAGATTCACAACCAGAAACATGCTGGTGATGAATTTGCCACTTTAATCCCAAATAATTGAGGATGTATCACACGGAATCACAGCTTGTGGTAAATCCGCCAACAATCCCCATGGAGTCCTATAGACTCCAAAAATGGGGACTAACACCACGGGACCGAGTGGAGGTAACAGTCAAATGCTTGTGCAGGTAAACCACCAGATTTGCTGCAAATTCACCAAGAAACCTGTGATAAGGCGCCATATCTGAAATACTAGCAGGGTTCTTTATCCTGGGACATGACATCATGATAAATGCAGATGATTGGTAAATGGTCAAACTGGATCTTAGATGACTATCATCAACTCAAACTCCAACCTCTGAAGCAGATGTGTTTTATCACAAATGTTTTTATAACGTCTGGTGCATAACGAGGCAGATACAAGTAGAAAACTATGAAAGGGATCTGCCAAAATGACAGAACGAGTGAGCAATCCACACCAGCTCATTCCATATGACAAGAGAGGGCATTATGCCCCAGTGCGACCTGCGTAGAGAGATAATATGAATGTGACAAAAGTAATCTTTAACTCTTGAATGCAGTCAATCAATGGTGGTCCAAGCCTGGCAGGGGCAGCTTAGCTACAAAATACAGACGCACGTAAGAAGGAAATGTGGGCGAACTATCAGAACAAAGAACATCCATGCTTCTTCCCACAAAATATGCCAGTATAAAAACATGTTTATGCTGGCCATGCCCATTCAATTCCATGCAGGTTGCACCCATTTTTGACAACATTCCCATATCAGAACATACTCATTTTTACTTTGCACTTCATGTTAGTAATGATACTATAAGACAAGATATCCAAGCTGTCATGCCACAATAAAAAAACAATCAACCATCTAAGAATGCTCATCATATTGTCTTTACCCTTGATTCCAGTAAAAGCATGTCAGAAAATATATCTAGACTGGCTGCACCAAAGTTGGCCCGTCTAGACACGTAATAACACTTATAAGTTTGTTTTAGGCTTGATGCCAGTAAAAATCCCCTCCCACAAGAAAAATATATGGTCAGACTGGCTGCACCAAATTAGTCTACTCTAGTCACGTAATAACACTTACCGTTTGTGAGGAGTCAGATGGACACATAGCTGGCGATTTCTCAAAAGTCACCATTTATTAAATATGAATGGGTGAAATAAATGTCTATCTTTCCCTATCCTAACAAGGAGTTCCCTAGTTATCAACTAAGGCTATATGAACAGGACCTAATGTCCAAAAGTATCTGTCCCTCACACTGATACATACAACAACAACATCATGCAGGAATTAGTTGGCTGCTTAAACTCCACAAAATAACATATGCATTCAAACATACATGTTATAAACAGAAATCCATGTGACCAGGGTTGGGTCCCCCTCCCCTGGATCAATTCAGGATGTTTCAAACATATTTCAATTTCAAGAAAGTTCTTTTCACTCTCCAAGTTTCACTCCAGGTAAAATATACAAGTCTTTGTATCCAATATATCCTTCACTTCGCAAAGTGACTATCTTATCTCGAAAACGTTTCTCACATTTAAGACCATTTTTAGAGTTGTCAGAACCTTTTTGCTTGACAAACCAAAAGACTTCTTTCTTCATACATCAATTCTAAAGCTAATGTAAAAGTTATTTTTGCTGAAAACCAATCACTTTTTATCACATAGTCTTTCTTTTTCATAGGCAACACATTAGTAAAGATGGTTCATTAAGAAAGTCATACTTTAGTCAGGTTATTTTTTACAGCAGTTCAACAAAAGCAGTACTTTACCAATCATTTAGTCAGGATTGTTATACAGCAGTTAATCAAAATACAGCAGTGGAATTGCTACTTCTTTTCCTCCACAACCTTTCAGCACTTTCACAGCACTTGAATTCATCTTCTTCCTGGTCCACTCGCCTGCCAGGACTAACCACTACTTGTCCATTTCCTGGTGTGCTCGCCTGCCAGGATAAAGCTTCTACTTCTACAACTCCTATTCTGTGGTGAGGCCTGTTCCAAACGTTCCACCCTTAAATCTTCAATGAGGAAAGTTGAACCAACAACAACTTCTGGGTTAAGTCTTTTGAATTGCAACACAATTGGATTACAACTTCTTCCACAAACATGATGTACAAAAGAATAATGATTCTCGCATGGATCTGTTATCTATCGGCAATGCAGGTTACATTTCTCTCCCACTTTATCCTTTCTACAGGAAGGGCTTTTCTTCTGCAATCTTTGATTTCTTTCTACACAAACAATTGGCTGGTGGCAATGTGGTTTACAACTTCTGGAACTGTTACATTCAAATTGCCTTGATGTTCCTTGGCTTTGGCAATGCAGGTTTTAATGTCCCCTGGCAGGATATAACTCTTTGGGAGAATTGTATCACCTTTGTTTTTTATTGCCCCTCTTTGGCATTGGCAATGTGTGTTACAATATTCCCTTATTGGGGCTCTCCTTTTTGATACATTGTATTAACTTTGTTTAATTATTGTCCCCCTTTGGCTTGGGCAATGCAGGTTACAATATTCTTCTCTTTGACATCTCCTATTTGGGAGGTGACGTTCAGTCTTTCTACTTCATGGCACACCAGGGTCACCTAGATCAGGCCAACTCACTGGTATTTCCTGGCATCTCCTTCTGACTCGTTGCCTCTGCTTCTGCACTCATCGAGTCTTTCCTGGCGTTTGACAGCTCCGGTCAGCTTTCTTCTGCTCGCACCATCTGTCAAAGGAGCATACGCTGCTCCATGCGCATTCAGGTGAAAACTTCAAACTGGGTTGAGATTCAGGTAATGGATAGCTTCTCTCACCTTCAGGACAGCGGGCCTTAATACCGCTTCCCAATGAGCATACTTTGCATCTCCTATGCACGTTATTAATGACATATCATATCATACCATGTCCGCCGCTATGTTCTCTGCCCGGTGTCCCGCTATTGGCAAAGCAGCAGCTCCAAACTCTGCTTCTTTCTGCTGCTTCTCTCTCATGGCGCGCACCTGAAATGCCTTTAAATGTTTAAAGGTTCTACTCAGGTGTTGGACCCCTCTTACTTGTCTCAGTACTAAGAGCATTATGGGACTTGAAGTCCATAATGTTCTTAGTTGTTTTAGAAACACAATCTTCAATTTTACAACAAGCCATCAGGGCTGTAGGGTAATAAGGGAAATTGTTCAGAGAGTTCTCCCATTCCTCCTGAAATGATTTCCCTCTCATGTGAACCTCCTGCATAATTCCACCCCCAGGGTCAGGATCAGGTAGTGGCTGCCTTTCCCTGGCCACATCAGAAGGGGTCCAGGTCAGGGGTTTTGGGATGATCACCTCTGATTCATTACACATGGTTATTTTACTCTTGTTGCCCATTAAAACATGCCATGCCACAGTAAGAAAATATATCCAGGCTGGAACCACCAAGGTAGGCCAGTCTGGCCCTGTAATAACACTTATCATGTTAGCTTTACACTTGATGCCCGTTAAAATATGCAAAGCCACAATGGGAAAAAATATACAGAATGGCGCCACCATCATAGGCCAGCCTTGCCACATAATAACACGTATCATGTTTGCTTTACCCTTGATTTCCAATAACAAATGCCATGCCACAGTAAGAATATATGGCTAGACTGGTACTTCAAAAATAGGCCAATTAAGTTATGTAATAACACTTATCATGTTTCCTTTATTCCTGATGCCCATTAAAACATGCCATGCCACAGTAAGACAACAGTAAGAAAACATATCTAGGCGGGCACCACCCACACAGGACAGTTTTACCACATAAAAACACTTAACGTGCACTTTACCTTGATGCCCATTAAAAAATGCCTTGCCACAAAAAGAAAATATATCTTGACTGGAGCCACCAATGTAGGCCAGCCTTGCCACGTAATAACACTTATCATGTTTTATTTACCCTGGATTCCCATTCATACGTTCATTCATTTTTCTCAATCGAACATGCATTCACACATCAATTAATTTCTCACATTCACTCATGCACACATACAACAGGAAATCTCTCATTCACTCATGCATACTTACAGATATAAAGACTTGCATGTACGTATACATAGATACACACATAAATAACTACAATTGTTTCCTTACCTGAAGCCCTGAACTGGCTCTGCTGGCCAAAATGGTTCCTTTGGCTCCTACACAGCATACTGAGAGAGCTCCTAGTTCAAGAGGGCATGAGCAGAGTAGCCGGCGTGTCACCTTGATGACACCCATTGAGTGAAGCCAGCCCAAGAGCATTTGGTAGGGCTCAATCTTCCCAGTGGGTTGGCTGCAGTGGCTATTCCATAATGGGTGATAGTAGCACGTCTGTGCTGCATCACCCAATGTGAACGAGTCGCCCCTGGTCAGAATATTAAAAGACAGTGCCTGGACTACTGGAGTTCAAACCTTGTTTTGACACTGTGTTCACATGTCTTTGCAGGTTGTGCTCAAATGACTGAGCTAGCTGGTATACACAAATATCCAGACAAACAATACAAACAATCTTGCTTTTAGAAAGTCTCATTAGCAAAAAACTATTTCTTATATCTCACATCATCTTTTGTTCAAGAACTTCACATACAACAAAATCTAATCAAACACAGATCACTGCACATTTTGTACATGATCACGCAATCACTCATAGGAAACCAAACTGTAATTTTACAATCCACCATTTTACCTCAAAAGGACTAGGGCAATCAAATATTATCCTTGGAAAAACAGGGTGCCAGTTTGTTGAGTATCAGGTTTCCTAAACCTTGCATCTAAACGCTATGCAGAAGGGACCATGCTAGGTTTATCTGGGTCTGCCAATCGTAGAGTCGTATCTTTCCACCCTCTTCCCAACATCCTCCTCTGGCTCTTGTTTTGTGGGTTGCACATCCTTTCCAGCCTTTCATTTTGTCCTGTGGCTGTGTGCACTGTCTGAGATGCTTATAAGAAACACTTAGGTTGACTTCTCAGAGAAACAAACAGTGCTACCAGCTTCTGCCCCATTCGCCTGATAAGTGCCTCTCAAACACAGTTCAATGACTTGACCGGCATTGCCCTTACCGGTTCATGCCCCAGCACGCCACTGAACACATAGCAACTGAGGAAGTCAGAATGATGCCTGTGGCGGCTCTCAGCCTTCCATCCAACATATTAAGAAAACTGAAACTGGTGCCTAGTGCCCTCATATTTCAAGTAGCCTATTCTCTGAACTAAAAGATATTGCCTCACATAACTCTTAGGGCGTAGATTACAGTAATGAGTAGAGTCACCAGACTGCCATTTGCATCCGTCTGCTCTACATCTTTGTCACTCACGGGGTACTGTCTATCTATTTAAGTAATGTAATAAAAGAGAGAGAGAGAGAGAGAGATTAAAGTGACAGGGCCTGACCATGATAGTTTGAGAAAGTGAAATGTTATCTGCAAGAAGCCAGTAGAAGGAGTGCAGGGGGGGCACTAGGTTGTGTTGCCTCTTCCCCTCTCCCTCCCGCACAAACCAACTCCCCTCTAAGATCTCCTACCACCTTACATTACCCATGAATCCTCCACAAGCAGTTGCCACAGACCCCCCCCTGTTAGCTCATTGACACTAAGCTCTCCTCTTAAACCCTATCACACTCTCCAACATCAGTGACTAACCAGAGAGAAAGATCTGCAGTAGAATCTTGGACTCTCCCCTTTGATTAACATACTCACACGTGTTTCCGCCAAACACCCATAAATTGCAGACTGGCACTCAAGACCCAGATACCTGCACCCAACCACATCTCAGGTTTTGTATCTGCCTTTCCTGCTACCCTAGTAACAACCCCCCACCCCCGCTCTCTGTCCATGGAGGCATGGTAGGCTCTCTGCTGAGACAGCCCACAAAGACACAACCATTAACCCCACCTGGGGATTCAGCAGGATGGTGTGTAAATTGTGGCCCACTCAGTTTTCCCTGCCCCACATGCTGCCCCGTCTGCTTGCCCCATCTGCTCTGGTGTAAACCTGACTTTGATCTCTGTCTATCAGTTCCCATGTGCTGTGTCTTTGGGGCTTGGTGTGGTTGTCATGTGCAAAAGGCAAATAGAAAAAGCAGAACAGAGTGCACACCACTGTGACTCTATCCACTCAGACAACTCAACTGGGGGAACCTACATAGTCTGCATAAAGTAGGGTTCCTCCTTTCTTCGCATTGGTGTGCCCAACATTTTTGTTTCAATAACAGTTTTAATTAATTCCTTGAAGGACCTAATGCAATTACATTTCTGACCAATATTTCAACTTTATTTGTGTATATGTGTACATATACACAACATACAGCAACTTGTTTATGTATTTTCCTTCTTTCATTTGTTGCTGCATAAATTATCGCAAGCAATTTATTTACGTTTCAATGTTTTGTGAGATGATTCAAGCATATTTCTTATCATAATTCATTCTTTGAGTATAGTATTACACACATCGTGTAGTAAAACACAATATTTTTCACACATCAAATAAACATTTTATTTCCCTCTGTACACCACGTGAAGTGATTCCCACTAAATGCCCATGTGTGCATGTAATCAAGGGTCTACGGGCCTCATTACGACCCTGGCGGAGGACCATGGTGCCATTAGCACCATGGTCCATGCTGGTGTCCGCCATGGCGGAATGGGGAATTACCACCCCATTCCAAGGTTGGCGGGGCGGTAATTCCCCATGCCGCTATGGCCCTTCCGCATTCCCATTTTTGCCCCATAGGGCTCAATGGGAATGGGGTAGGCGCTAATTACGGTGCCGCAAATTGCGGCACCGTACTTAGCACCAAGGTCCCTTTGCGGGTCCCTACTTTAACGGCTGGTTTTACGCAAAGGGACCTTGTAATTAGGCGCTAATAGGTTAATGGCCCCGCAGCCTTTTACGGCGCTGTTAACCCATTAGCGCCTGGGTCGTAATGAGGCCCTACGTCTCTACGTTAGTGGATTGTTGATCTTCCAAATGTCGTTTTATTAGGAATTTGGGGGTATTCTATTCCCTCCTTCTAGATTTGTATCTGCTTAAGGTAGAACCTACGCTTCTCTATGGACTGGACATATGTACTACCATCTTGGATGATCTCCTAAATAAAATTCAAGGTCCGATATGGAAATTGACATTGAGCCTTGCCCCAGCGGTGCCTAACTCTATAATCAGGCAGGAGCTTGGGCTTCTCTCATTATCAACAAGATATACATGGCGGATGCTGTCTACATATGCTAAATTGTTGGCTCCATCTTGATATTCCTTACATAAAGACCTCAGTGACCTCTTGAAAGACGAAAAGGTGCCATCTTTCGTTTCATTTGGCATCCGAATGAAGGAAATCTTGGCACATGTAAATGCATCTCAAGATGATCTATTGCTCGGTTTGCCAACTGTAAAACGAAGGTTATATGAAATGGATTGGATCCATACCATTGACCCCAACCATGCATTTAAAACTTACACTGAATTTGGGTGATTTGGTAGAAAAAGATTTGCTCGGGCCTTATATTTACTAAAATGTTCCTGTCCATTAATTCGTACAGTTTACATGAGGCTCAAATTGAACCAGTTGCCTACATTGGAACGTGTCCAATATAGACTTGCCCCTGCAGCACGAAATAAACGGTCCTGTCGCTTCTCTTTAATTGACACCCAGGAGGAAACACTGAAGCATTTAGTCTTATTTTGTATGTCTCTAGAAATCACTAGACAAAATCTTTTGGCTGACTTCCATCCTGAGTTAACATTGATTGCGCGGTAGTCATTCTGGGAAAGGGCAATGTTGTTTGTAACTAGTACCCACCTATTATTGGCACTGGGAACTTTTTTGCTAAAACTTGAGGCGATGCTTACTGTGATGAATAACTGTCAATTTGTATGATATGGTGTACAACAGGTTGTTTTACCTTAAAGGAAACAAGAAGTTATTGTCAATGGAAGATGCGGCTCATGAGAGTTGTACGATTACTGGCACTAATGCAGGCTTCTTTGGGCCATCTCACGTTTCACTTAGACGGCACTTATATGCCCATATCAAATTATCTTTTTTGCTAAAAATGTTTACTTCCTTGACATCTGACTAAATTTGTGACGTTTGTATTGATGTTTGGTGTTGATAGTCAACTAGTAATGGTAGTGATTTTTATCTGTTGTAATAAGTATTGAAGGAAGGTGCAATGGATAGTTTCGAATTTGTTATGTTTGATTTTTATGTCTGAAACTTAATGGAATCAATATGAATCTGTGAAAAGCTAAATAGTTGATGATGATTTGCATTTATGGAGTGACAGGAGTATTATTATACTCCTTGTGTTAATGCACTTGAATGCCATTTTGTGTTTTAATAGTTATGAAAGTTTGTAAAGGTTCTCTTTTTGTAAACCATATACAAATTTCGTTTTAAATAAAAGATAAAAAAGAATTCACTCGTGTGCTGGATGTGTAATAGACCACCTTCCTCAGGACCTTCTACTCTTGTCTGATCCTGGAAAATAAACCACAGTTGTGTAAAGTAAATTTAAATTATTTTTTTTGTTAAAAACAAACTTGTTCAATGAAAAGGATTATGTTACTTAAATGTTGTGATGGATTTAAAGTGCCTTTTCTTTTTGTAAAAATTGTTAATTCAATTAAAACAAATAAAAAACTGTTGTGAATCCATCACCATATTACTAAACTTATGTATTCTTTTTGCTCATTCCTTTTCTTTCCACTAGCAACATTCAAATAATTCAGCAGCTTCTAAATTTGTCCCTACCATTACCTGTGTAAAAATAAAACTTGCATTACTTGCTATATCTGCTTCTAGGTCTCTATCCAACTCACTGTTATTATTTTTAAAAAAAACACATATCCCATTATTATTTGCATTCTTACCCTGTCCGGGCTTGTGTTTCTTGGGATAGTGCTTTCCCTGCTGTTTTTAAGGCTGGATATGGGCGTCTTATTCTTCACCATATGTGGCGGGCTTTCGTTCATTGGAATGTGGATACAGGGTTCTGAAAATGCATATGGATAAGTCACAATGTCTCTGACATGAATATTTTCTTCGTCGTCTTGGGCTTTATGTAATGGGCAGAGGCTGTTACAGCAATTTGTCGCTCTCTCTGGGAATGCTTTCCTTAATATTAATAGTCCAATGTTATTCAATAGGGGGATTTGCTTCTGAGCTCCAACGTGAGACCTTAAGTAATTGTAATTGTTTATTTGCACAATGCTTATACACAAGTGAAGTGCTTCAAAGCGCTTCAAAATGGGAAGGGAGCAAGGGAATACAGTAGTCATTCTTAGTCCTTGAATTTTCCCAATGATCTACTGTGTATCAAATAATGTGTTTACTGTATTTGTTAGGAATTGTATTCTATCATTGCTCAATAATTAGTTACTTTTGTGTCTTTGACTTTCTTTCTTGGCATGATTCAGTGAATTGCTCTGCAGCACTGCTTTCTCGTGTCAGCGTATTACTGGCGAGCGCGTTACCCCTGCAGTTGCGCGATCACAGGCTGTCCTTTCTACAATTACCTGCTGAAAAGGAAGGGACCCTTATTATATTGCTGCCTTAGCGTGAGCGTGTTGCCATATATTGTATGTCTGTACCCTGGGAAGCTATCGTACTGTAATTTCTTTCACGCTGGATTCCTCCACTTTGCTGGTTCTCTCTCTGCTTCATTTGCTATAGAACGGCGCTCGTTTCTGGGTGTCACTATACCTATTTCCTCCTTAGTGGTTGCTAGGATACTTACCATCCTCTGCGCCTGCACTTTTTTCTTTTGATGTTATTAAATTGGTTTCCTCAATGGTTTTAATTTTTTGCTGGGTGTGAGTCCCATTATTTGGATAACATCTCCCCTGAATATTCTTTAATTTGTTTGGGACCGTTGTTTCTCTCAGTTTATTATGTGTCAGAGTAATCACACTGTCTGTGGCGAGTCACATGTGGCTGTTCACTTTATATGGTATATTCCTATGTAGCATGTACTGTACAATCCACTGTGCTCCCGCAATCTGGATTACAATAATCCATGTTTGTGCTGCTGTAAACCTTTTTTGATCTAATGTGTCCTTCTTTCATTGCTATCAGTTCCCAACTCTTCCCATGGATGTTGTGTTGCTTATTGAGAGGACGGCTCTTGTTGAGATGCTTTATGGGAACAGTAGTTCCTCGTTGAGCCCCATAATGTGGCTACTTAATTTGTGGATCCACCAGGATTCCTTCATTAGTAGTGCTCTTTCATTGCTGGCGGAATTCTTTACTGTGTCCAAAAACCACCAAACCAAATCATCTGGTGAGTGTTGGTATGCAATATAATGCTCCACCAATGGATCTGTGTGGGTCTTATACCTTATGCATTTCTCCAATCCTACGTCTGCTAGTCTGTCCAACATACTGTTTTCAACATGGGCATTCTATGCAATAAATTGTACTGTAAATGACATCATGTTGCGTTGTGAACATGCACGCTGTGGAATTTACGCATGGATGATGTCCTTTGATTTGCCTTACATTACAAAGAGTGGCTTTTGCCAATTTCCTCTGTAATTTTGCTGTCCTTTAGATTGTTTGATATCTTGAGAGCCATTCCTATCAGAGGTTAGTCGGGTAGTGCCACTCTCACTAATGGCCAACCTTTCTTGATGAGGTTTCTAGGTTTCAAGGTGCTGTGTCCGTAGGTTGTGACACATGTCATTTTAGAGTGCTCATTAATCTGCGGTCTGTGCTTGGGAATCCAGTAGGGTTTCTCGGGGAGTGAATCTCACTCTTTTTTCAGAATGGTTTAACAATTTTTTCGGGATATCCCCTGGCTTTCAATCTTTTTGTTAACAATTTAGCTTGCGAGTGGAAGTCATTGACAGATGTACAGTTTCTACATATTCTCAAATATTGGGCATAGGGAAGATTTTATTTGAGGGGTATTGTGTGAAAGCTCTTATACTCTACCAGGGTGTTCCTGTCGGTCGCCAAGAATACCTTGTAATTTGTTGTTTAGGCCCCCGATATTGAGATCTAGGAAATTAATTTCCTCTCTGCTGTAATTCATAGTAAATTTAATGTGCAGGTCTCTTTCATTTACCCTTCCCGGAAGTTGTTTAAATCTCTTTAAATTTGATAATTTGTAAATTGTTCATTTCCTTTCCAAAAAGTAAGGATCCTCCAGCAGCAGTGATAATCATTTACTTGTGCAGCACCAGAAAGCGGGGAACTCCCCAGCGATACTGTCAGAGTTGGGGCAGGTGTGAAGGCAGTTACTTGAACCGAGATGTGGTCACTCCCTGGCAACAGATAGAGCCCTGGTAGCAAGCATAAACACTACAGCTCCTCAAAAGTAGCATAGACTGGGTAAAGAAGCCCAATACAAGTCCAACTTTCAGAACCTCATTATTGGAGTACTAAAGAGAATGGCTACATGCACATTATGTTCTCAGCACTGGGATATTGCATCCCTTTCTTGAAATTACAACTTTCAATTATTTTAGTTGTAATCCATGCATCTTCCCACTTTTGTTCTTTTGTTTTTCTAACTACTATCTTTTGGAGTATGCAATCCATGCTATGTGTATCCATTTGCAATGTACTACTTTGTATGCAGAAGGATACACACATCATGGGATGTGTGCAATGCATGCAAAATATGAGTTTGGTTGGTGCGTCTGCTATTAATCCGGCACATCATAAAGGGGATACAAGAACAGATTGCCTAAAACATGGCATTCAAGTGTATGTCTGAATGAAAGTGAGACAGGCTTACATCTTTTGAGGTTTTTGTACTGAGATCAATCTGGCCCATTATTGTGATAATTCAGAGACCGTTCTATGTTTAATAGTCACTCGATTGAGGTCTCTCTGGCAGAAAGGTGATTAATTGGCCTGCACCATAGTTACCTCAAATGCGCAAAAGATAGGCTTAGACAGCATTTAGGTGGTGAGAGGGGTTTCTAACCGGAACCCTACCCACCAGGCACAACCTCTGTGTCTCCACTTTTAGATCCCACCTTTGTTGCTCATTGACCCCTGAACACACAGATATGATTAACCACTTCACGGTACCTGGCCAACCCCTCCAATCTCCTCCAACACCACCACCCACTCACCCCCACACAAACTCCTTTCATGCTTCCCGCTCCTATGCCACCTTGCCCTTCCCTTATCTTCCAGGCCTGTTTGTTCCGACTGCACTCTCTTGTTCCACCAGCAGACTTCTTTGGGCAGTGCTTCTTGTGCACCATCTTTTATGGGGGGCACTACAAATGTGGTCATGAGACCTGCAACCTTTTAAGGCCAGATTACAGAAACTTTGCACCAGTGCAAGTGCAAAGTTTGCACGGTATTAGCACTAGGGCAACGTTTGCCCAATTTAAAAAAACACTGGGACACATTAAAAAAACCATTGCACCTCGACAACTGCAGTTTGGTTTATTAAAAGCACCAGGGCTAAAATTTCTCTAGTGCTAAAAAGATACATTTTTGATGCTTTTTTGCATTAGGGCACAGTTTGCCTTGGTGCTAATACTATTCCCTATTAGCACTAGGGCAAACTTTGAGACCCGCAAACTTTGAGACCCACAGTCTATTCACTCTGGACCCCTGCTTTCCGGTCCTCTTCTTTGGGATGCTTTCCCCTACCTTTGACCACAGTTAAAGATCTTGGCGTAAAGATGACTGCTTCACTATGGATGGGTGCCTAGGTCAGCTCAATCAGCTAAATCGGTCACTTTAAACTAAAGTTTTTGTGGAAAGTCCTGCTTTTCCTGCCCTGCTACTTCCATGCCCCTTTTGTTGCCTCTGCTGTTCTTGGCAACTTGGACTACTGCAGCTCTATCTGCTCCATCGCCTTCAAGTCCTACAAAACTCTGCCGTGAGAGCAGTTTCTGGCTCCTCCTACTGTGAGCATATCCCTCCCATCCTACGGGGACTGCATTGGCTCCCTGTCACTGGCAGGATCAAATCGTTCATCATTCCTTCTCTGGCAGAGGCGCTGAATACCTGAAGGATGCATTTCGTCCTTATGTCTTTGCTCGGTCAGCGCTATCTCTATCCAGGTTCCTCAATTTTGCCGCTCCAGAGCTGGTGGCCACGCATTCTCTGTAGCGGCTACTTCTCTCTGGAATACGCGGCCGTATTCTGTTTTTGCTATTTACTTCCATCTTCTGTTCCGGCGTCAGTTGAAAAGGTTTCACTTCTCTGTTTTCTTGTGATACTTTCTCTCCTTAGCGCCATAATGCCTTCAGACGCCCGCTGCGCTTTACAAATAATCTTAACATAACATAACAAGGATCAGTGAGATGGTTTAGTCAGAAAGACTGGGAAGGGAGGGAAGGATGACCCAGAGGTTAAGTACTTTATCAGAAATAACTAGCTGCCAGGATTCCTATTGCTGATGTTAAGTACTGTGATAGTTTTAAAAAATATGGGATCAAAATAGGATGAGTAGAAAACAAAATGTAATTAGCTTAAGTAGGTAATTGGTGGAGGAATGAACTGATTAACTAAAAAAATACAAACACTAATTACTTTTCATAAAGAGTTGAATATGCACATTTCTTTTTAAGAACTGTTGACTGTATTCAGACAGGTAACCACACATTAGGCAATGACTTTAAAATGTAAAAAAAAATATTATCCAACAATGTATTGTTGTGTATCACCCCTCCCCCCCAAGTTAATATTGTTAAGACTGACGTTGGAATGTCTGTCCCGGCCCCTTTCCGAAGAAACTCAAATGCCTGTACCCATCAATGATCAATATTATGCACTTAGAGCCGTACATCTTGGACACCGGGTGGCCGCTGCCGTTCATGAACTCTGGAATTCTGAGTGGGAAAATGTCAAGCTCAAGTGTGGCCTTGTAGTGTTGTAGTTCAAGTTTCACTGGAATAGGTAACCGATGCCTATGCATACAGGAATGCATGAAGATGCCTTTTGTAATCTTAGTGGTAGTTGCTCAGACTCAGTGCGCTGCTTTTTTGTCCAAATCTTCTGCACTGTATAACTATGTATTTCTGTACATGCGTAGAATTTAAATACTAGTTGGTTTCATGAACTGACCAAAGATGGCTCCGTCTGTGACTGGACATCCCCCTGTTATCTCTTTTGAAGGTGGTCTTAAAAAATTGAAAGACTCAAAAATTGGTCTTCTGGGAAAATACCAGCCTTCTCCCTAAATAGTTAGATGGTTAGAACGCTTGCATCTCCTGTTACATAACCCAGTTTTTTACGCCTGCCTCATTTCAGGCTGCATATTGGGCCCTGAAGGATTACCAAAGATTACAAAAGGTGAGGCTTTGTCATCTTTCCATTTTCTGGAAATTTTATCAATTGAAATTCGAATTCTATCAAAATCTATGGGCAATATAAATGCACAGATTTGACATTAATACAACATTCAGTTTCAACCAAGTCCAGCCAGTGTTCTACCCGAGATCCTTTCAAGGGGTCCCCATCCAGTGTAATCAAAAGTTAACATCCTCATTTTAAAGTAAATTCTTCACAATTATGCAGTGAATTGAGACACCAGAAAGTACTAGTCATTATTTGTATATAATAATTGGGCAGTGGGATTAGACCACCTTGCATTAATTCATGCAATAATATAATAGCCATAAGGATGTGGATCCGACCATTGTTATGCTTTCTCTGCAACTAACAGTATGATTGCCATTTCATTCCCATCGGTTTCAGGAATATAATGCTCAGTTGGTCCCCGGCAGAGGATGAATCCATGCTGTGTGACAGATCACCTCAAAAATACTCAAGAATGAGTACAAGGGTGTTTATTTTCAATTCAGTCAATAATATGAGGATGTGTTGGCAGCAGGCTGAACTGTGGAATACTAATGGACGCCCTGTCTTGTCTCATGTGGGCATCCTACCTCCTTAACCAGAGCATCCATCTACCCCCCGTTGGATACTAGCGATAGGTAGCCCCTACTGTCCAAGCTTATGGCTTTGGCGAGGGCCTAAAGGCAAAAGCCTTCTGTCTGACTTCATCTGGGAACTTCAAGGGGCGTCCCGACCTACCACCTGCCTCAGGATTCTCAAGATAAAACAAATGGATTAAGTGCCAAAGATCAAACAGCTTGGCTCAGCCTCTCACTCAATAACTCCCTTTCTCTCCTTTCCATGATTTTACTAGGTCTTCTTTTCTATTCTCCTTCCAAATGTCCCATTTTGTCTTACTCATTCTGATCCTCTTCCCTCTCTCTCTTTCTATTTGCTGTCCCTCCGATATCCACACTCTCTCCACTGTTCCTTCTCCAATCTACTCTACTCTCCCTCTCCCAACTCTACTCTCCTCTCCCCTCACTCTACTCTGCTCTACTCAGCCTTCTTCCCTCTACTTACCTCTCACGTCTCCACTCCAGTCTTCTCCCTCTCCTCTCCTCTCCTCTCTTCATTGTACTATCCACTCTGCACTCTATTCCCCACTCTCTTCTCGATTCTATCATTCTCCTGTTAAGCGGCTTCACTTCAACACTACAGCTAAGTCAATGCCTAGTCTGGGATGCTGAGGGAAACCCTTATTGATATATTTTTAGGTCCAGTTCATGTACTCTGGATGACAACCCTTATATAACACCCCTCTCTTAAAATCCCCCTGACCCCACTGAGCCAAGAAGTAGGTCTGTTTTGCAAATTTAAAAGGTTTATTTGAGAAATATAACAATATATATCTATCACACTTTTATAATAAATTAATATTGGATATCACACTTAAAATATGACAGTGATCAACAATGGATAATGTTCTACTGGTAAACTGATTTGGTTACTTAGAAGTAGTATAGAGGATGAGGTAGCTGAAATGCTTTATGGTTTCAAGGAAATGCAAGGTGGAATAAATGCAGTACGGAAAATAAACTGATATGGTTTCACAAGAGATAATATGTTCACTTTTCCCCTGGTGGCAATTCACCCCCCTATATGCAATGCAAGGAGATGGAAGTAACACACACAGTCTTCAGGAATACAATCAAATACAATACGGAATTCAGCCCCCCCCCCCAGCAAGCTTAGACAACAGGTATGCTTTTAAAAACACGGGCAAGAGTGCTTTGTAATGTGGTGGCAAGGAAATGAAAAATGCTACAATTGCTTTTAATTCCCTATAGGAGGTTCAGGGTGAGTGGTAGACACTTTAAATCAGTTCAGGTCAGCCCTAACAATGGTTCTGGGATGGTTATTAGGTTGCAAACGAATTTTAGCAGTTCAGGCAAAAGCGGCTATCTTTTTACAGATGACGAAATCAGGCCAAATCGCAAATTGCGGTAAATTTTGCGTGTGCGTAAATTGCGATTGCGGTAAAAGTATAAGGATTAGGAAGTCGGTTCTAAGCTTGTTGGAAAGCTTAGATTCCAAGCTTTCAGAGGAATGTTAAATCTCGTTCTAGGACAAACGGTTCCAGAGATACGGACGCTTTTGTGAAGGTAGTTTTTCGGATTTAAAGTAAACTCAAAATGACAGGTGACAGCTTGCAGCTGCAGAATTGACAAGTGACAGTTGTGCAGCTTTAAAAATGACAGATGACACGATTTCTAGGAGGCTGTTCTAATTAGGTTAAAATAGTTTGGATTAGATTATTTTAACTAAGAGATTGGATTCTGCACAGTTCTGGCGGATACTCACTCCTAATTTTAAAATGAATGGGCCTCGTCACGGATCTGGTCAACTGGACTGGACTTCGGGCGGTTCTGCTCACAGCGTCTGGGTCAGTTCTGCTCTGCTGGTCTAGCCTCTCTGAATACAGTGGCCTCTGTTTCTGGATACTGCTCTGCTTTCCGGTCCGGATCAAGTGGATTCTGGATGTAACACTGCTTTCTGGGTACTGGCAAAAGTTCTTGGCAAAGAATTCAGACAGCAGCTGTGGAATAGTTTGCAAAAGATTTTGAGGCCTGCTGACAAATACTTTTGCTTGCAGTGGGCCTTCTTGGTTCAAAGTTCTGTAGTCTCTGTTTAGCTTGGAAGTCTAAGTGTTGGATCCCTGGATGTGAAGTCGTCGGTCAGCACGCGCCGCAGCAAATGGAATTGAATCACCTATGTGTCCTGCACTGTCTGCTTTTATGTGTTTAGAAAGTGGGTGGAGAGGCTAGCTTCACTAAGCCTGCCCCTCTCTTAATTTGATAGGTCAATAGATTCTTTGGTCCCTGATTTGGGAAGGGATAGTGTGTCAGAGTGATGTCATTTTTATGACCTACAGAAATGACACTCCCTTGGTCAATGTGCACACAAATCTATTTCTGATCCAAATACATATTTCCCAGTTACACAAGTGGTTGACATTACATGTACATATTACACCTTGCTTCAGGTAGTCTTTGTTCCGACTCTGGCGTTTCTAGGAGCTTGCATTCAAAAATGGCAACTTATTTTCGATTTTAGTGGGTTTTGCAACATTGGTTTTTCATCAAAAATTATACAAAGGTACACCCTCCTTCTCCACACATTCCAGCTATTTACCAGGTTTCTAGCATAAACCCGGTGTCTGTAATATTAATAAATAGCACGGTTTGGTCCTAGAACACCGTAGAAATTGGAGTTTGGACTCAAATCGTGAGGGCATTTTTCATACTAAGAATCTCAAAGTTGTACATTCCTGTCATTTGGTTACAATACGTTATCATTGTTTCTATAAAATATATATTTGCTGCAATTCAACTCCCCAAAGTGTTTGGGTCCGCCTCCAGAAGTCTGGGTGGGTCAGTGATCACATGTCTCTCCTTGCTGGCAGAGGGCTGTTGACAGGAAACACTCAAAATTAACATACCCCATTGAACTGAAAGGGGCTATTGTCTCTCTCCTCCAGGCTGAAGGGGAAACCCCCTCCCTCTCACTCAGAAGGGCCATGTGATATCCTGCCTCCTGTTGTGAGTCTCTGGGGTGTTAAGAGTTCTCAGCCTCTTGGCCTCTGGGAACAGCAGGTGGCTAAGATTTTCAATTAACCAACAGGCTTTGAAGTCCCTGCCCCTCTTGCAACTCCTAAATACAGTTTCCCTGTCAGAGTTTAGACCGCTAGCGCCGCCTTGTGGAATTTGTCGGTACTGCATCCATTTAGGAGTTGTCTTGAATTTGACAGGAGATTTTTGCTATTGTTCTCATAGGCATCCTGACATTAGAGTGGTTATGTGGAACCCCCCCACAAGAAGGTTGAATCTTTAGAGTGGTCTTGTGCCCATGATTTCAGCAACTTTTTGACATCAGTAAAACGGATTTTTGAACAAAGGTCTCCGGTATTAGCTATCTTGCAATGTTTGAACTTGACATTTGGAGCTTGCCCTCAAAGAAACAGAGGTGATTTAAAAGCGCTTTTGCTCTGACAGGTGCTGCTATTTTTCCTTTGGCACCACCTTTCACCCCTGGTGCTTTTGGTATGCGCACAACTGCACGGTTCTCCTGGACTCTGGGATGGAATGATGGGCGGCGACAGCTCATCCCCACATCTACCCAGTCTATTGATTCAGCATGGGTCAAAACCCTTCACACTCCCTCCACTGTAGCCCCCTCAATCCTCTCCACTCTGGTCTGGCCCGACCACTCTACTCTCCCCTATTCTCTCAGCTCTGCTCACCCCTCTCCTCTACACCCTACTCTCCTCCCTTCACTTTTCTTTTTCATGCACTTCTTTCACTCCCTCAATCACTCTCTTTGTTCACAGTCACTTCTACTACTGCACTAACTTACCACTCTTCACACTTCCCAACAACCATGCACTCATTCACAGTCAGTGTTTCAATTAATGCTCCATCAATGCTCTCTCACCAACAATATCTTTCCTGAATTATGCTCTACAACAGTCTCCATATTGCTACACTCCACCTGGTCTCTTAGTTTGCCTCTGCCACCTGACCTCACCCAAACTCCCCTCGCCATGTTTGATTCTTGAGGGTTTTTATACGCCTCCCTTTTCCTTTCTCCTTTGTCTATCCCTCAGTAAGGTTTCCTTTGATCACATGTTTTCAAAGTGGAATCTGCCCCCGTGACTTCTACAGGGGTTGGAACACAATAATGGGAAGGTTCAAAAACACTTAGTAGCCCTGCCTCCTTTTTGCATGTAGCACGTAGTACATTCTCTTTGATGCAGGCTTTTGGAGGTCTGCGGCCAACGAGGAGTTGCAGAATTAACAGGAAATTGCTCCACCGAACCAGTTTAGAGAATTTTCTTTCTTCAGCAAAGCTGACAGTTGTTTTCCATAGCACACAGTGAGTCCCCTGCGCTCTGCACAGCCTTCCGGGACCGGTAGTGCTGTAGAGCCAGAAACGGAACAATGGTCAGAATGGGGTCCACCAGGCATTGGGTGACAGATAGTGATGGCTGGTGAAAGCAAAATGGCACAAATGGGAGGGGCATAGACTGAGGCCCTCCCAACTCCCACGCCCCACCCTGGATAGGACTGGCTCTTGTAAAGACACTGGTAGGCCTCCTGCCCCTGGCTGATTAGGGTCCCTAACCACCCTTTACAAGGTCATGTCCCTGTCACAACTGCCAGGGTAAGACCAATTTTAATACTGTGTGACTTTCAGTAATTTGTTTTTAGTTATTTACGTTTCATCAGAACACAAATACACATAGCCATGAGGTAAAGTGCAAACCTCATTTAATGAAAGAGCTCCTTATTGCACTCTCCTCTTCCGCCTGCAAAAATGGTCCTTCCTTTTTGAAAACATGCAGATTCTGAATTCCAACATTGGACTGCAGATTCTGAACACTTAATATATAACACATCCCCCTCCCCACAATGTGCATGTAACCAAAACATAACAACATAAACACAAGACAACATGAACATAAAAACCATTTAAAAACATTTAGGGTGAAAACTCCAATAGTAACTTAAATGAACACAAAGAACTGACCATTAAATTTGAAACACTCAAATATCTTATCAGTTATAGTATCATTTTTTTTTTTTTTAATAACATATTTTATTTATTTTATAAACGTAAACATATACATACAAGTTAATAACAAGTCATCGCTCGGGCATACAGGCAATCACTAAGCATAGCTCTTCATGCACATTGCAAGTTTCAGAGTTTTAGGTCCTTCATGAAATGGGTTACTAGGCGTCCAAATTATACATTGTGCAGATGAGTCTTCGCAGGACTCCAAACGTTTATCAAGTCTATTCATGGGTTCGCAGATCCCTACGTGTCTTCCCATTTTTGCCAGATCTTGCGTGCTTTCCCTGTCAAGTCTATTCATGAGTTCGCAGAGCCCTACGTGTCTTCCCATTTTTGCCAGATCTTGCGTGCTTTCCCTGGGCACCCTCTGGTAGTGTATATTCTCATTTCCATTTGCACACAGATATCCACGTCTGTTATCCATTGGTCACATTGAGGGGATAAGGGTGAGCCCCACAATTGGGCCAGATTCCTCTTTATGAGTCCCGTGGTTGTTGCCAGCATGAGTTTCTCATATCGGAGGATGTCTAGGTCGTCATCCATCCCTAGTAATAGCAATTTGGGGTCCATGGGTATTCGTCGGCCGATGACTGCCGATAACCTGTCACAACATTTCTGCCAGAAAATTTGGATTCGTGGGCATTCCCACAAGATGTGAAAAAAGGTCCCCCTCGCCTGTTGGCACCTTAGACAGTTGGGATCAGTTGCTCTCCCCCATTGATGTAAAGCTTCTCTCGGATAGTATACCCTGTGTAGAATTTTGAGTTGGATCAATCTGATTCTAGCCGAGATGGCAATTTCCCTCGGATACATGAGTGCTTTGATCCATTCTTCCGGTTGTATTGGTCCCACATCTCTTTCCCATTTTGCTTTCAGATCTGTAAGTTCCGTTGTGGCGAAAGAGGCTATTGCATTGTACATTGTGGAGGTTATTTTATTATCGATACGATCTACCACGATGTTTCTTTCAATTGGTGTGCAATCTGGAATGTTCGGTGGGTCGATCTCACATGTGATAAGTGCGTGATGTATTTGTCTGTAATGGAAGTGTTCTGTGGGGGGTAGGTTGAATTTGTCCTGCAGGGTCTGGAATGGTATTATTGCTCCATCTTGTATTATGTCTGCTAGCCTTGTTATCCCAGCTGATTCCCAGGTCGCCCATTTTGGGATTTTACTTAGCTCCGGCAGACGTTTGTTACGCCATAGGGGCTGTGCCAGCGTGAGTTTCCCATCCCATCCCAGGTGCTTGTGTGCATCTAGCCATATTTGCGTTCTATGTGCTCTAATCGTGTTGGGGATCATGCGTACCCTACTATTGTAGAGGGTCTCTAATGGGGTGAGCCCGGCACTCATCTGGCTATCCGCTTTAATATGTGGTAGTTCAGGGTTGTTATGCAGGATATCATTTATCACCGGCATCTGGGCTGCCCAATAATATGTTTGTAGGTGGGGCAGTCCTATACCTCCTTCCCATGCGGAACGTTGTAGGGTTTTGAGTGCGATCCGTGGATGCCCTCCACCCCAGAGGAGCTTTCTGAGAGTCTCATCTATTTTTAGGAATTCTATCTTGGGTACATACAGTGGGGCGTTTTGGAGGATGTACACGAATCGTGGCAGAGTGAGCATTTTAAACATTGCCGCCCTTCCTAGCAGGGTGAGGGGTAGGGTCATCCAGTGTTTCACATCATTCGCGAATCTATCTCTGATTGGATGGAGATTTTGGGGAACATATTGCGTGAGGTCCGTCGCAACCTGTACCCCAAGATATCTGAAATGCTCGGTTTCTACTCTATATGGGCAATTGTGTAGAGCTGTCGTATCAGTTCCTTGGATCGGAAAAAGGATGGATTTGTTATAGTTTACCCGTAGACCACTAAATGCTCCGTATCTATTTAGTATTTGGGTGACGATGGGGTATGATACTAGTGGATCACTCATGTAGATCAGTAAATCGTCGGCATAGAGGGAAACCCTATCCTCCCAATCTCGGGCCCACCGGAACCCCTTCCACAACTGTGATTCTCTCAGCATTATTGCCAGGGGCTCGATTGCCAGTGCAAATAGCATTGCCGAAAGGGGACAGCCCTGCCTGGTCCCTTTACCCAGGTTAATACTACGTGATGTCCACCCGTTTACCCTTATCTCAGCTGTCGGTGTGTTGTAGAGCAGCTTGACCCAGCCTATGAATTGCTCACCCAACCCCATTTTACCCATAATGCTCCACAAGGCCTCCCAGTGGACTGAATCGAAGGCTTTTTCGAAATCAATCGCGAGGAGTGCTAGTGCATCCCGCAGCGATGGAGACTTCTCAATGGCGGCATGTAGCCTGTGGATATTCATTCGTGTGGATCTCCGTGGCATAAAGCCACATTGGTCTGGATGGATAAGGGTGTGTATGACTGTCTGGAGCCTGTTAGCCAGTGTCTTGGCCAGTATCTTAGCTTCTATGTTTATAAGTGAGATCGGCCTGTAGGAGCTGCATATGTTTGCTGGTTTGCCTTCCTTATGTATCACCACTATAGTGGCCTTTCTCAGATCCGGGGGCAGAATTCCTTTACCTTTGGCATATAGGAACATTTTATGCATCTGTGGTACTATGTGCTCATTGCCGATCTTTTTCCAAGCTTCCACTGGGAAGCCGTTAGGCCCTGGGGTTTTCCCATTTTGGAGTTGGGATAGGGCTGTCGACAGTTCTTCCTCTGTAATCTCTGTTTCCAAACTCGCTCTTTGCGTATCGCTTAGGTGTGGAATGGTGAGTGTGTCCAGGATGCTGGGATCCAGTGCAGTCGTCGGGGGAGCGTACAATGCCTCATAGTACTCTGCAAAGGTTTCAGCAATGCTTGAGTCGGTATAGGTCTGTTCTGCATTCCTGGTAGTGATACATCTTATCTGGTGTTGACCCTCCTCTCTTTTTTCCAGCCACGCCAGCATTTTGCCGGCCTTGTCTCCAGTCTCGTATAGCCTGGTACGCATTGTCCTGTGTGCCTGTTTCGCACAGGTAAGTGTGACATCATGCAGCTTCTTTTGTGTCGCTTGTAGGGCTCTGTTGTCATCTGATGCGCCTGTGTTTATATATCGCACTTCAGCGTTTCTGACCTCTGTTTCAGCGTCTTCAACCTCCTTCCTGTGCGCTTTTTTGTGTGCAGCAGTCCAGCTCAGTACTACCCCTCTCAGGGTTGCTTTGTACGCCTCCCATATGGTTCCTAGGTCCTCTATCGAGTCCTGGTTTGTTTCGAAATATGAGACAGTGGCTTCCTGCATCTTTTCTACTAACTCTTTGAACCCTAAATAATACGAGTTCAGGCGCCAAGTCAGTGGAGGCCTGGGTCGTTCTGTTTCGAGTAGGATCTTCAGCGGTGAGTGGTCCGAGATCCCCCTGGGCTGGAGTGTTGCCTCCGTTACTTTATGTATGTCTACACCAGGGAGGAAGAAGTAGTCTAGTCTAGACAACGATGCATGCGCGCCTGAATGGAAAGAGTATTGTTTCTCCATCTGGTGCAGATCCCTCCATGCATCCTTCAGTCCCAATGCTGTGGCAAAGATGGCTAATTTCGTCGGTATCATCGGATTTCTCCCCCTGATATGTGTACGATCTAGATTAATGTCCATTACATCATTGAAGTCTCCACCTACAACTAGTATATCCGCGGTGTTGTTGGCTATGATCGGTGTGATGTCGTCGAGTAAGGTATTTGTGAGCGCCGGGGGAGCATAGACCGCCAGTATGGCAATGGTTTGATTCCATAGCGTTCCATTTATGTGGACAAATCTCCCTCCGGTGTCCTGGGTTATGTTGGATATCTCTATAGGGATTCTTTTGTGTATTAATATAAGCACACCTCTCGAGCCCATCGAGAAACCTGCATGTATTGCTGTACGGTATTTGGTTCTTTTGAAAAATTGGCATCTTGTGCCGGCCAAATGTGTCTCAGTAAGCAGTATTAGGTCCGGGTTATTTCGATTCAGGTATTGTGTTACTAGTCTTCTCTTGATACTGCTTCCCAGGCCATTGACATTCCATGTCATGATGTTAAGTTTTTTGGTGTCTGTCCCTTTCGCACTCATTTCTTATCTTGTTCGTATGTCTGTGCCATTGGTAGCAGTTTAGACGAGAGGAGTCCTGCTCTATCGGTGTTTGGACTGCCCTGTTGTCTTCCCATTTCAGCGTGCTTGTCTAAGCCGTGCTTTCCTTGTTGCCAGCATAGAACGTGAACAAATCCCAACTTACCCCCCTCCCTATACTCCTTCCCCAACTGAAGCATCTGTCGCCCACACAACCAAACTTAATCAAACCGTTGAACTTGGGGTATCTCTTGTCACTGTGGCGGTGGAGGTGCCGTAGTGAAGAGTCCGTAACTTGCTTAGGCCGCCGTGGGTTGGTGGTACCACGGCGGGTGATTGCAGGGTCTGTTCTATACCGATTGCAATCGGGGGGGTGGCTTGCGTGATGTGTCTTAACGCAGCCGCCAGCCGTTCTGAGTAGTGTTCTTTCCTGCTCGTGCCTCCGTATGTTTGTCGGTTGTGTTTAGGCGTCGGCATTCTGTGCTATTTCTTCCATCGGTTGCTGTGGCGGCTCATTTGGTGGCCTGTTTGGTCGGGGTCTATTTCTACGGTTTTCCTGTCTTCTCCATGGGCCCCATTCACCTTCTAGGTTGCGTTCTGCCCAGCTCCATGCCTCTCTTGGATCAGTGAAATGCACAGTAGTGCCCTTATGAAAGATTTTTAGCTGGGCTGGGAATAGCAGACCATATTTCACATTCAGCCCTTGTAATCTCTTTTTGAGAGTGTCAAAGGATTGCCTTGCTCTTTGTACCTCTTTGGTGAAGTCGGGGAAGAAGGCTATCCTGGAGCCGTTATAGGTCATGGCTCCATTCGTCCTTGCCATGTGGAGTATCGCGTCGCGATCTCTGTAATTTAGGATCTTGGCTATTATCGCTCGTGGCGGTGCTCCGGGAGTTGGTCTGCCAGTTGGTATCCGGTGTGCCCGTTCAATTGAGAAGAAGTTTGAGAGAGATTTAGGAGCGAATAAATCGGCGAGCCATTGTTCGAGGAACAGCTCCATGCTGGGTCCTTCTTCTTTCTCTGGCAGGCCGAGGATGCGGATATTATTTCTTCTCGATCGGCCCTCTCCCTCTTCCACCCTCTCCTCCAGTAGTTTAATGCGACCTAGTGCTGCATTCATTTGCTGGCCCATGCCTCTCACATTGTCTTCTGCCACTGATATGCGCGCCTCCGCCTCCCCTGTACGAGATGATAATTTCTGCAGGTCATGGCGCAGCAGAGAGACCTCCGTACAGATGCTATCCATTTTGACTTCCATGGCAGATCGAGAATTGGAGATAGCATTCATCACGTCCCTAAGGGATATGTCGGCCTCAGGGTCTGGTGATTCATCGGTTCTATTCTGGGCCGTGGAAGATGTCGGGGCAGGCGTTGTGTATTGTTCCATTGTGTTCTGGGTTCCAGTTCTTCTAAGCCTATCTTTGCCCATGTCCGGTGTGTGGGGGGGTGCTGCTCTTGTGTTTCCCCCCGTTATTCTTGGCAGAGGTCGGGGAAGCGTAGGCGGGCTGGCGGACGGTAAGCCCGGGGTGCCGTTTGCTAAGTTTCGGTGTCTCAGGATCGCGTCTCCCCTCCTCCCCTTCCTCCTTACCGGCTCCGCCGTATACCGCTCACCAGGCTTCGTTCGGCACCGCAGCGGCCGTTGCTGCTGTCGAAGGATCGGAGCGCCCGCTCTGCTTGGTCTGTCGTGCTGGTCCCGCAAAGTCCGTTGTTGTTGCAGGCCCCGGCGAAGCCGGGGGTCATTCCGATAGATGGGCGTCCCAGCAAGGACCGCGGGGAGTGGGGGGGGTCAGCACTGATAGCTTGGGCGGCTGAGTCCCCCAGCGATGGTTGGCGTCGAATCTGCTGGATGGGCCCCTCCCAATTTCAGACGAGTTTCTTTCGATTTCCACGAGAGGCAGCGCCTGTGGGTCTAGATTGTGTCTCTGTCGGCCATTTTGATTTCCGTTTGGCGCCGATTGCTTCTCCTTCTAAATGCCGATATCTCGGGATTGGCGCTTCGGAATCAGCTCCAGTTGCAGATATCGTTCCTACTAGGGTTCCGCCACCCTGTAGGAACCTTTTTTGGGGCTGGATTAGCCCAAATTCGCAGGATATTGCAGGATGTAGCTGGCGGCTTCGGGAGCTCTACGGGCTCACGTCTTCATCGGTCGCCAGTTGGCCACGCCCCTATAGTATCATTTTAATTATATGGTTCGTATGAGGAAATGCTTTTACACCATAGTACATGTTGATGTTTTTAGTAATAGTGGAAATATGAAATCTATTTTAACCAATATTGTTGCTTGATTTTATCATATTGTATTAGTTAATTGTGTCATTTTAATACAGTGTCAAAGGTGACAAATGTTCAACCAAATGCACTTAACAAAAAAACTCAAAACAATTATATCTGAAATACTCAGAAATATTAATATAAAAACACTCACTGCATAACACAATCACTAAACCACACCGACGCCCTACACAACCAACCTCAACAACACCACTACATTCCTCCTTGACCCCTTACAATGGTTCTATCCTCATGTGATTCTCCCTATCTTCACCATCCTCAACCCACAAACTACAACTTCCATTTTGCAATCCTCACACTTCCACAACATCCCAAAACCACTACCATTCCATCTCACCACTCTGTTGATGATTCAAATGGATCCATCTTCAACTGTTACAGCATTAGAAAATACTTCCTTGACCTTCATCGGATCTGAAAATGTAGACACCCCTTTACCTACTAACTCCCCCTTTTTTATCCTCATCCAATCTCCATCCAATAACTCATTCCTTAACTGCTATCACTGTCAAAACCTCTTATACTTATCCTGACCACGCTCAAACTGCTGTTTGACCATTCTATGACCACAGCATCCTTCCTCATGATATCATTGACCCATGCTGGTCTCAACATGGTATTAGGATCTCTCCCTCTCATAAGACTGAGCAGAGACTGACCCGTCCACTTATTAGGTGACATCCTCACACTCCACAACCCCGCATTGATTGCTCCAGAACATCTGCTCCATTCCTTGTTGACTGTTCAACCATTTTAACCAACACCCGATTAGACCTCTTGACTAATCCATTGGTCTCAGGATGATAATTCGCAGAGAACGTCCCCTTGATGTCCATCCTAATGACATACTCCGCTAATACAGTCCCCCTAAATTGAGCTCCATTACCGCTAATTACTGTCTTGGGATATCCCTCCTTGTGGAACACCTGATCCAAAAATGTCATTAATTCCTTCCTCACTACTCACGTTATGCATGCACTTCACTTCAGGCCACTTCAAATAATAATCTATCATCACCAAAAAAATTCTGCTCTGCCCCCATATTCCAGTACGGCCCCAAAATGTCTATACCTACCTTTTTCCAACCTCTATTGGTGTAATACTCTCCTTCAATTTACAACCGTTGTCTGAACTAATGCATGGCCAACAGCTCCTCACAGACCTGTCCACCACCAAATTGACACCAGGCCAACAATACTTCACCCTTATTTTTTGCTTCATTCCACAAATTCCAGGATGTCCCTCATGGGCCAAACTTATTATCATTTCCTTTAACAATTCCAGAAGAACCTCGCATCACAGCATCGCCTTCCAATGACAACTCATTTTTAATTTCCCAAAATGGTAACAGCCTCCGGCTAACCACAAAAACGTCACTGGCCAACCCTCTCTAATGAACTAAGTAGACACATGTAATCATCATTTCCCAAAACCTCCTTCCACTCCTCCTACCGTACTGCACCCTGCAACAATGCCACCACTTCTTTATCTTCTTCATCCATTCCTTGTTCACTACCTCCAACTGAAAGGAAATCCTCAACCTTGTTCCACTCGCCTGGTACATATTCAACTGTGCAGTCATAGTCCTGCAACTTAGAACTTAACCTAGCCAACTGTGGTGAAGCACTCTTCATACCCTTAACTGTAAGTAACTCTATCAATGGATTGCGATCTGTACATATGGTAAATGTTGCACCACACACATACATGCGAAAGTGATTCACCGCCCACACACATGCCAGACACTCCTTTTCTATAACTGAGTACTTGCCCTCAGTTTCGGTTATCTCCCTAGAGGCATGGCATATCACTCATTCTTCCCCTTCTACCCATTGTGAAAGCACGCTCCCAATCCTTGGCCACTGGCATCCACCGTCAGCCTCATCGGCTCCCCCACTACAAAACTTCCTAAATTAGGTCCTGAACATATGCCTTCCTTAATTTACACATAGCCTTTTCACATTCTTCACTCAACACAAAACCAACATCCTTTTTCAACATCCACCTTATAGGCTGAGTAATTCTTGCAAAATTCTTAATGAACTTATTTTAGTATTTAGCCAGGCCCAAAAAAGGATCTCAACTCATCCGTATTTGCAAATGCTCTTCTCACCGCTTCCATAGCATCATGCATAGGCCTATATCCCTGTCCACTTATCATATGTCCTAGGTATTCTACTTCACTCTCCCTGACTTTACACTCGCTCACCTCTAACTTTAAACCCTCCTTTCTCAACAGCTCCAAAACCACATGCAACCTCTCATCATGCTCACACCTCCCCTTGCCATAAAACAAAATGTCATCCTCATGTACTACAGTTGCAGGCAGGTCCTACAACCAGTTGAAACAGTGCAACTGAAGATGTCAGCACATGTGGCATTCTGCAGTAATGAAACATCCCAACTGGTGTGATAAACAATTTGATGTTGTTGCAGTTCACTGTGAGTACAATCTGATGATATGCCATCGATAAATCCAAAGTCGAAAACATATCTACGCCTTGTATGCGGTTCAACAAATCTGCTATGATCGGCAAAGGAAACCTGGCCACCAAAATATTCTTGCTTACATGTCTCAGATACACACATATCCTCAACTTTCCATTCCTTTTCGCTGCTACTACCTTTGGGCTCACACATTCTTGGATATGTCTCTGACTCTATCTTTTCTATAACTCCTTCTGTCTCCAAACTATTCAGTGCTTACTCTACTTTTTTTCTCAATGCAAATGGTATAGGACTGGACTTGTGCACTACTGGCTGAGCCTTCGCCTTTAAGATGATCCTATGGGGGTATCACTTTAACCGCCCCAAACCTGGAGAGAAAATCTCTGGAAACAGATGTTGTTCTGACCTTTCCATTGATTGAACGCTCAACACAAGTTCCATCAGACATGGGTAAGTATTATCTTCAACAAAGCTTGATCGCACCACGCCAATACATTCCCCTCTTTTGTAGCCTAGAGGTGTCGAATTTACAGACAAATCTTGATGTTGGAGATGGGAATTCAAATTTATATAGGCGTCCTGATGTTTGAGGTTCTGTCATCATTGTCGGAAGCTTTCACGGGATAGTAACCTCTTCTCGCACTTGAACTTCAACTACATATGGCAGCAATTAAGCTGACCAGAATGCTTTTTCATTGTTGTCAAAGCCCATGGGGTTACCCCCGGTAGTCACCAGGCTTTTTTATTAATTAGGTCCATATTGATTGCAAATTGGTTGAGAATGTCACTGCCTAAATAAAAGACGGATGGAACATCTCTCATGAACCACCAATTATGTTCTATGCTTTTGTTGCCAATGGACATTTTTAGCATACACCTGCTAGGCAGAAGATGTTTCGAATTTGCAGTTTCAATGCCCACTTCCCATTTGTCAATCAATTTAAATGTGGGCATGGCCTGATCTTTTGGGAGTTTCCTGAATAATCCTTCACTGACGAAGCTTCTTCTATAATTCAGGCATGCTTGGCGAACACAGGCTCCTCTCCCTAATTTATCTGAATGGGGAAAAACAACTGTTTGCCCTTTCTCTGAATATCCATTAGACTATGAGCTGGTTCTTCATTGTCTTTTATCACGGGGCTCAATGTTTCTTCTGACTTTGGACTGGTGTAACATTTCAGAGTATTCCCTTCCAGTGTGGAATGCCACTTAAAACTGCGAGGAAGAATTATTTTCAAGAATGGAGAAGTGTTCCCAACACCAATTTGTTCTCCTACAGTGATGACTGTGATGTCTGAGACCAGGTTATTCTTGAAATGGAATTCTACTTTTTTGGAGCGTTGGTCAATTAACTGGAAGGTACCATTCATGTTGACATAATTGGCACTCATTTTAAGTTTTATAGGCTGGTGAGTCTGGGTCCAGAGGAGCTTGTTTACAAAGTCGATCAGGGGGGATAACTTCCTCAGGAGAACATTCCCCAGTAAACAAGGTGTGCCCTCTGGATTCACAACTATCACCAGGTGTTTTAATCACTGTCGCCCAATTTTATTTTGAGATCCACGATCCCTTCGACGGAAATGTCATTCCCGTCAAAAGTTTGGAGTTGTCTCGGAAGTGGTATGAGGGGATTTGGGGGGCCCACCCCCGTTCCTGAGTTGAGTTGGTCAAAGGGCTTTTTGGACAGGGGGTAGCTTGGGATCCAGTGTCAACCAGAGCTGATAATTCATACTGACCCTGTACCTTGACCGGCACATAAAATCTGCCTTCTTTCTTCTCCAGGGTGTAAAGAAAGTGTGAGTTGTTTGCCAGGCGAGCAGTCATTTTCTTAATATTGAACTCCGACACTGTGTGATCTTGGGCAATTTATCGTGCCAGAGATCAGGAATCTGTACGAAACATTTTACAACTGACAATGGGTGTATTTGTGGAATCCTCTTTCTCCCTCAATTCTTTGCTGTCCCCTTTTACCTGGAGGCAGTTCTCAGACCCTGTTTTGGGGGAGGACACCTCAGTATCTACCTTGTATGGCTCACATTTTTGGGGTTCAATAGTTTCCTGATTTCGGTCAGTTTCCATGCTTACACTGTACAACTCAGGGTGTTTTGGGACCCATTTATCTTTGGGAGGGATTACCCCATTCCTGAAAGAGAAGGTTTGCATACTTGAATCCTCCATGGACTCTTCCCTTTCAAAGCGGATGATCTTGAGCTCCTCCACAAAGCAGATTCTTCTTTGGCCTCCCCTACTTACCCATTGCTCTTTGGGTTCTAACTTCCCAGGGTAGAAAAGTCACTTTAAGGCTGAGAGGTTTCTAGTGGTTCTATCTGGGTGAGAAGGGAAGCTTCCTCTAGGGCTTGGCATCTCCCTTCTACCCGGGCCTCCTCCTCAGGAAACTGTGGCTTGTCGGATGTTTCCTCCCATCATTCCCCCCCGGTGCGTCAGACCTGAGTGTTGGGGAATTCTGGGAAGCAGGGTTATATTACGGGCTGGACTGAGCCCTCAGCATGTGCCCAAGATTGTCTGTCAGTTGTTGGACTTGCCGCTCCAGCTGCAAGGCTTTTTCTGGGTTGTAGGGAGGTCTCGAGTCGTACCTCTGCTGCTCGAAAAAAAAGGGTAACTTTCCCTTCTCCCGGAGTAGCTTGGGTACTGGAAATTTCCCCCATAATTTGAGATCCTGAGTCTCCCTTCTCTCAGGTTCAGAGATATATTGTCCTGGAACAAGGGAGAGAGAGGAGGATTGTTCTGGAAGTTAGAATTTATGGGGTCCAATACTGGGAATGCCGATAGAATCTGGCAAATGGTGTCAACCTCTGTTTTGCAAAGCCGGCACTTACCAGACCAACTACTTACATGCTCCAAGGTAGGGAGGATATTAAAATGCATGGAAGAAGTCCATGTTAGGAGGTGGAGTGATACTTGTATTCTGAGGGAAGTTTGGTGGGAGGTTTCCTGGGGCAGTACTTACCTGGTCGAGTCCCTTCCCATTGGCATGGAGGAGTGTATAGATACCCCAGGATTGGCTTGGTACCCTTATATCTAGAACATACATAGTTGGCAGGGTCAGAGGCATCATTTTTCTGGACCCCTGCCTCACTACCATTCGATTGGGCCGGGGTGGAGGGTCCCTTCTGCCCTCCATTTTGTTTGTTGGCAGGAGGGTTATTTTTAGGCCCCCCATCTCCAGGTCCAAAGGAGGGGTAGTTCTCCCCTCCAACACCTTCGCACCAGCAGGTGTCTTAGATGGGTATGGGGTTTTGGTGGTGTTTTAACTCTCGGTGTGTGTCACGCTCACCTGATTCCCACGGAGGCGCAGGTCTGGCTTCGAGTGCTGATGCTTCTTCAATGGTGAAGCGCAGGACTCTGATGATGGACAGGAAGGGCCCCTCTACTCTGGCTTTTCTGGCTCGCAGGAATATTCCCCTGTGCGTGAAAAGGGAGTATTACCTACTGACGGAATAATGCTCAAGCCTCCCACTCCCTTCCAACCCTCCTCGATACCCTTCCACGATTCCCCGTGAAGTCTCACCTGAGGGTCTGGAAGGATGAGTTCTCCATCCTGCTTCTGATACAGGGGTGCGTTAAAACCAAGTTACTTCACTGGATTGAGGTTTGATGGGAGTTCAAAATAAGCTTGACTATTCAGGTGAGGCGCTGTAAGAGTTCTGTTGCAAGTTCAAAAGTTCAAGCTTAATGATAATGTTCATTGTCTTATTGCAGCAAGCGCTAATGCTTATGTCTTTTTCCCCCTTAGGGGCCGGGGTTCGGAATGCCGGAGATATGGCGCCGACCCGAAGTGTAAGTTCTGGATGAGCGTTCAGGTAATGTCTTTGCATTCGCTCATTCAATGTCTTTGTCTTTTTTCCCCATTGGGGCCGGGGTCCGGAATGCCAGGAAGCGGCAGGACCCGAAATGAAATGGGAATGACCCAACAGGTAAGTCTTAGAAGGAAACTGAGCTTTTCCTATTTCCCTTCCTTCTCTCACCTTGTTTTCTTGTCTTTTCTCTCTAGGCTCTGGGAAGTGGGTGCGGATCCGGATGATCGCTGCTGAAGATGGAGGTGCCCAGGAAAGGTGGGTGAAATGCAGCGCTGCAGCGATCGAAGCGAAATGCATTTAAAATGATGTCTTCCCTTTCAGGATCGTCGGTGTGATGTCCCCGTGATGCAGCTTTAGCAGGTAAGGTCTTCTTTCGCTCCAATTCTCTCTTTTCTCCCTTTGCAGGTGACCCAGGATGCTGACAGGCGTGGCTGAAGTCCAGATGCAGGAGCTGACACGGTGAGCGTCCAGCTGCGAGGAGCAGAACAACGCGAAGCGTGAGTTGCTGATCAGGCGTGGTTTAAATAGCTTTGGAAGAAGTTCCAGGCATGTATCCTTCCACCGATCAGGTATGTATCCTTCCCCGACCACACCCAGGTGGAAAGTAGTCCCACAGGTAAAGTAGTTCCATTCAGGCCTCAAGAGGGCCTGGATGTAGCAGCATGGTCTGCATCAGGTAAGTGCACATTAAAACACTTGAACACATGTCTAGCTTCATGAGCCTGGCGCCTAAGGCGCCAGGACAGGGGGTCCAACATGAGCCTGGCGCCTAAGGCGCCAGGACTGTGTCCAAAGGGCCCCAGCTTGGGCCCGCTGGCACTTCCCTGGGGGGGAATGATGCCTGCCTCTGGGGTTGCTGGGTCGGACCTGGCTCCTTGGAGGTAGGCATCATGACAGTGTGCTTCTGGACCTCATAGATCCTGGTGGCTTGTTCAATTACCCAATCCAAAAACCGGTGCTCATGAAAATCCTGCATCAACTGAGTTATAATGTATTTGGGGAGCACATGAAAATAAGTGGTCACACACTCCCTATTATGGCTGTTCACCCACCAGGAAGTCTGCGCAAAGGCACGCTTTAACTCCTGTAAAAACTCCTTAGGTACCTGATCCTCCCCACATTGCAAATTATATGCAGCCTTACGGGCCTCCTGTGGGACTTTGTGGGTAGGTACATGTTTCAAAATGGCTGCCTTATAGGTGGACCTTTTACAATGAGCCTGGTCCTCCAGTCCTGCAAAGAAACTGGTTTACTCAGATGAAAGGTCCATTTAGCAAATGCTATGCAACTCACACAATTTCTGATCTGAATTGATGCCATCATCTGCTCATAAAGTTCTGGGTGCTCCCATACCGAATACTTGACATTCATGTGGTATGGGGTCAGAAAGCTCTTTATGGCTTTGATTTGTCTTTTTTTCAATTTATTTATTTAGTGCATTTGGTTATATAACACCTTTAGCACATAACCATTAAAACCATTAGTACATGAATTAACTTCAAATTTGATAAATTTTAAAATAGCACTAAAATCTTAAAGTATATTACAAGACCAATCTTACAATTAATTATCAATAAAAATGCGATTTGTTAAAAGAATCATAAATCGATCCCTAAAGTGCCTAAACAGAGTATCCCCATGCTAAAAAGAGCAAGTACATTCATAAATCCAAATTTGATTGAATTATGAGAAGTGCATTTTTCCATATGTGGAAAGCAGCTGTTATAGTCAGGCTGGATTCAGCACCATGGAGGCTACTCCAGAACTGGTCAGTCACTATAAAATCCATAGGGGCACAATTGATGCATAGCCCTTCAAATAGGCACTGTACAATATCGGGCATGCCGATAGAATGTGGCAAATGGTTTCGACCTCTGTTTTGCAAAGCCGGCAATTACGGTCATCATATGGAATACCAGACCAACTATCTACATGCTCCAAGGCAGGGAGGATATTAAAATGCATACATATAGTGAATCTTCTTAATTACCCACTGGAGACCCTAGTGAGACATTTACATATTAAGTTAGGACGGAAACCTTGATAGCTATATTCTTTATAACATTTCTTGTAATGTAATGCATGCACGTTATTGTTCAGATCCCATGCCCTGGTTTTCTCGTTTAGTATGGCCGATGCATTGGGAAGGGTACTCAAATGTGACATTGTTATACCTAGGTTATTCAGGTGAGCGCCAACCGTATCCCGTGGTTCGGCAAGGAAGTGATTGGTTTGTTTAGAATTGTATTCTCTTGCAATGAGTCCCAACAATAGATCAGGCTTCAATAGAGGAGAGACCAGAGGCAATACAAAATTACAACATCCATGATATGATATGTTATTTATAACAAGCTTAATACCCACAGGTTTCTAAGCGCGGACCCGGGGATTGAACCTGTGGTGCTCCGTGTCGTCTTGCTTCCAAGGCAAATACGTTGCCCCTGAGCTATCCTCCCAAGAGGATCTCAGGGAAGGTAACCAGATTTCCAATCTTAGTGCTTCAAGTGGGACTGATGAGGGAACTCCCAGGATGGAATGAAGGAGTTTACCCTCTAGTCTATCAATCCATCTTATTTTTTTAATAAGGAGCACCACAAGACTGTACAGAATTCCCGGTACAATGCTTGTCTTATAAATATTGATGAGTCCCTCGACATTGTTGCCACCCTTACTACTTCTTTAAAACTCTAGAGACTACGGTGTTGCCATAGTAATCACATCTAGGACTCGATTTGATAGGTATACCCAGATAAATGTAAGATTCAACCACATCAAGAGGTTTCTGATCGATCTTCAAGGTATGACAGGATTTAATTCTGGACCGGCCTCCAATAATTAAGCTATTGGTCTTTGGGATGTTAATGCAGAGAAAAGTTGTGGTTAGTGTATGCTGCCAGCGCATCTATTGAGTGCAGTAGGCCTATGGGCATATGATGCAGCATGTCATTGTTGTCTGCATATCCTATTTAACCCTCAATGGCCCTAATTGAGGGTTAAAAATTGTGGGTGGCACTGACAGCTACATTCAAATCATATATATAGGGCCTCATTACGTGGTGGGCGGTAAGGGCTTAACGGCACCAGTAAAGGCGCCGGAACCGTTAAACCCTTACCGCCCTATTACGAGGTCTGCTCGCAGTTTCCTCGTGCAGCCCAGCATGCTAACAACGGACCCGTCATTAACGGGCCCATTGTTAGCATGCTCCCCATTCCCATTGAGCTCTATGGGGATCAAATGGGAATGGGGATGGTCCAGGTCCGGGTTCCCTGAATGGGGAAATACCGGGCCCTCCAAGGTCGGAATGGCCCGGTATTTTCCCATTCAGGGAACCCAGACCCGGACCCGAGTTTGGAGACAACCATGCCCTTATTAAGGGCATGGCTACCTCCAAACTCATAATGAGGCCCATAGATTAGAAAACAGGGGTGCTAACATGCATCCCTGCTTTAAGCCCACATTGGTTACCACTGAATTGAATATCAAGCCCTCACTATTTAGACATAACAACACTGATGTAGCTGAATATAATGGCTTAAACCAGTGCAGCAGACAGGGATCAATTGCCCAATCTGTTAGTTTAGCCCATAATAGGAGGTGAGAGACTGAGTATAAGGGCCTAATTACGAGGAGGGCGTTAAGGGGTTAATGGTGCTGGTAAAGGTAAAACCAGGCGTCCTTAGCGGGTCCCGCGAGGAGACCAGCATGCTAATAATGAGCCCGTTAATAACGTAATAATGTTAGTTCAGGGTCTGGGTTTCTTGAATGAGGAATTACCGGGCCCTCCAAGGTCGGAATGGCCCGGTAATTCCTCATTCAAGGAACCCGGATCCGGTACCCGGTAAGGGGGTACCCATGCCACAAATAGCAGCATGGTTACCTCCTACTGTATAATGAGGCCCTAAAGCTTTTGAGAAATTCACAAAACAAAGGTAAAGCTTCCTGAGAAAAAGGCCTCTGATCTTAGCCATGGCACAATAAAGTGCACAAATGTTGTTCATTGTGCTGTGGGCTTTACAAAATCCAGTCTGCTGCTTCTGTATCATGACGTGTTTTGTGGAACAGGAGTTAAGATGTTTTAGAAGTAACGAGGCAAATATCTTTTGTCCAGAAGCCATCATGGCAAGTAATCTATAGTTGGCGGGATCAACCCAGCTACCTTTCTTGAAGAATGGATAAGGATGGATTCCCACCAACCAGATGGTATAAACCCTTTGGCCATGATGGCCAGAAAAAGATATTCCAATGTGTACGCCCAAAAGTTAGGGTTGGCCTTAATCACTGCATTAGCAATACCATCCAGGCCAGGTGCACTAGAGTTCTTTAGTTTCTCTATAATAAAGTATAAATCAGTGGAGTCAAAGACTAAATCCCTCTTCTAGAGCGGAAGATGAGCTTTGGGTTCAGTTGTTAGCACAATTCCATACCAGCCTTAGTCCAAACGGACACTGATAAAACATTCTGATCTCGAAGTTCACGCCCTAGTGAGAAATGTCTAATCATGGCCCAACATGTTTTATTATCATTGCTCTTAAGTAAGAGGTATAAAAGTCTCCACTTTACATTGGAAGTAGAGAATTTGTGTGCCCATAGACAGTTCTTATACTGAGTGGATAGTTTAGCTAATTGTGTCGTTTTTTCCTCAGGCGACAACCAGCTACTCAATTTGACCCTCGCTCTTCAGCGCTGATATACCCTTTTTTATGTATTAACATATCAAAAGGTTTCTTGTACGTACCATTCTTAATTCCCATCCTTAAATTCAAGCCCAGTAGTTTCCCAAGGGCTCACATCATATTGCAAATATCCCAGTTGTTACACTCAAGCCATTTGACCAAACAAACACTGTTGGGATTTATATACCTGGTTAATTTGTTCAAATTAGCTGCAGACCATATGATGCGGTTGCCCCTTAATTTAAGTGAGGTGGAGATATCAATATGCTTTATTGTACAAGGTCTATTTAACGTATGCAACCATTCAAGGAGCGCATGGTTCCAGACCAGTAATGCTAGACCAAGATACTGCATCCACGAACACGTAGTCCAAACAAGAAGATGTAACACTGTTTATCTAAGTCATGAGTGGCGTGTTTTGTAACACACCCTTATTATTCATGAGATTTGTCTACGGTGCTCCAGGCAGGCTCCCTTTCAGGATATATAGTCTCCACCTTCTGCTGTATGACCCCCACCTCTGTATCTAAATGTATGTGTAAATAATCATATAATTTTCGGGCATTAAACTCTCCTGCTAAAACCATGTTTCCAGCGGGTTGGAGGTCCGCTCAGGAAGACAAGGGCTTATCGGCCAATCGTTGCATACTTTTTGTGCCAGAGCCATCAGAGGGGTCAATGATGTTTACAATAAAAGTACCATTTTAAAAGCATGATGGATCATAAAGAATAACAGGAAGAACATAAGGGCTAATATGGCCCACAAGAAATGATTTTAAGGTAAAGTATACACATGCACCTACAGCAAGGCCACCATAAGGGTGGCCTTTTGTCTTCTGCCTAGCAGCTCTACTAACGGCCTGATATCCATCAACTTTAAAATCATTAAAAGCCCAGGTTCCTTGTGAGATAAAAACATTGCTGCCGGTGATATATGAGTAAACAAGTGCATTGAATACAAATGATCTAAAGCCTCTAGTGGTCCAAGGGATGTATTTAATACTATCACCCAATTTACTAAGTCAATTACTGGACATATGAAGAGTGTCGGGAACCCAGTGAATCCCTTCTTTGGCTGGATAAATTGGCTCTCTACTACAGGTCAATGAGGCCTGCAGGCTAGCATGCTCAGACATTGGTGAGCTTTGTGGACGAACACAAGAGGGAGAAAACAGTGGAAATTTCGAAAATGTATTCTCTGACACATTAGTCATGTATTTGTCTACATACCGTGAGTTGGAAGCCGATGTTATTTAGAGCAATCATTTTGCTGCTTAACAAGGCCACTTTTGCTGGTGAGATAAATTCAATGAGGGCCCAGTTGGTGAGACTATCCATTACCAGAAGTTCAATGTGTAGCATGTCTTCCAAGCAGATTGTAGATAAGCCAGGAGTGATGCGCCATAGGTAAATTATTGGAGTTCAATTTAGCAATGGGCTATCCGGTCTAGGGTTAATTTGTTCTAGTTTAACCCATTTCCTGAGGGGAAGAGAGCCTCCAACATCATAATGGGTGTGATGGCCCCTTGCTTTTTGATCAGCCAAGCTATTCAATAAATGTGGGTTGTTCACTATGTTTGGCTGTGTGGGAAAAACTGTCTCCTGCCTGTAGACTTGAACTTGCAACTGGGTACCCTGTATACTCTTGGGGGAAGTCTTCAAATTTAAAGCTATAACTGACTCACTGTTTGATACAACCATCGGTACAGTGGGCAGTAAAACACCAACAGATCTATCCATCCCTGGGTTTACGGATCTAGATGATGGAATTGGTTGTTCTGGGACAGAAGCAAGCCATCTGTCCAAAGGGCCCTCAAGGTAGACTTGTTTTACTGTCCCGTCCCCTTGTGCCCTTGATAATTTGTGTATTCCCTGTGTGTCCTGTAAAGCAGACTGCTGCTGGGTATACTGTGTGGTCTTAGGTGCAGTAGCAGGAGGTGCCAAGCTGCCTTTGTTAAGTGGGTTAGATTTGGATATAAACCCTCATTTAGGCTTCCTTTTATGGGACGTTTGTGGGTGGTCAGAGGCAGGAATTGGTATTTCAACTACGGAGCCCTTGTTAGATGCTAGTAATATTGGTGAGGACAAAACTTCAGAGGGCACTGAGTGAAGTGCAATGGATAGAATCGAGATGGGGGACTCATGTTCATTTAGTATTTCCTCTGGCTTAATTTCACTAACCACCCCAGGCATTTCGTTAACTTGTTCCAATTGAATGGCTGCATGGGCATCTAAGACAATGTCAACAATCTTTGCAAGGACACGTTTTAGATAACGTTGTCCCTCGGCCATACGGAGCACGTAGTACAAATAAAGAGTCAAGTTTTGCCAACATGCTTTACACAGTGTTTGATGCGCAGTTAGCTTTGTTTAACACTGGTGAATCCGACTGTATTGAGCTTTCGTCATCACTGTCGTATTCAGAAGACTATGAGGAAGGCACAAGAATTTGTAAATCAGGGCTAATGGAGAGATTGGTTCCTATGATATTATTACATCCCTCTGGTGTTTTCAGGTGAGCATCAGGCCCACCCCTTGGGACATTTTTCAGACCAAGACACACATTTAACAACAAATTATCATTGTCTAGAGGAGGAAGGTCAGAAAAGGATTTCCCCAGGATAGCTTCAGGACTGTCCGTAGCAGAAGGGAGGTCAATCGGGCAGCTTTCTTCGAGCATGCCTGGTTTCCTTGGTAGAAAAGAACTGTAATCCTTCATTGATTTTCATTTGAGCAGGTCAAATTATACTGTTGTCCTTTTTGGACACGGGACCCGTTTGATCGTTTCTTTACTTGGGCATGGCTACATGTCCACTTCACAGCCCGATTGATTGAGCTGCGTAACGTGTACTTTCTTAGCTTAGCGGTGTTCATGGTTGGCAGCAGATAAACAACAAAACAAAATTATCAAAGGCTGAAAAAGCCAAGGATGGCACTCAGCAATGAAGCAGTAGATATTATGATCGTGTGCTCGCTGTAAGTAACAACACCCGTGTAGGACGGAGATCACAGCCGACTACAATACGCACTTGATAGCAAACTCGGATAAAGCAGCTGGTCGCTCCCCTCGCTGCCCACAGCGGAACACACAAAATACTTCCGCCTCTCTTTGCTGCGCTTCGTGCAGGTTCCAAATATAGATGATCCACAGTTAAAGGTGCAGGTTCCAATTGTAGTACCGTAGCACGTTGAAGACATGTCTTGCCACAGCGAGCTTCCAGGGATTCTGATAACACACTAAATACTTCTGCCTCACTTCACATTTCTCTTATTGGGTCATTAACAAAACTCTGTAGTCCACACCTTCACTGTGCCATCAAAAAAGTTCCAAACGAATTTTCATTGTGATTGCTGGCAGAAAATGTTTTATTGCCCCACTGGTTTACACGTGTTTCGGCCTCTCAAGGGCCTTTCTCAAAACAAAAACTTTCTGGGGAAATAGGTTAAATCAAGTTCAGGTTCTAAAGCAAAAAATAAGTTGTGACGTGGATCTTAAAACGCATTCAAAATATGTGAAAAATAGGAGGAAAAGGAAATTTTGAGGATGGGTTTGTAGTTACCATTAATTATCATATACACACATATGACAGTACACAGGACAAAGAATAAAAAAAGTAAAAATAAAAACGCAGAAAAAGAAAAATAATTACATTTATGAACATAATATCACTTTGGTTCGCTGCTTCATGAGCATATATATATCCCTACGCAACTATATATGCATCCGAAATGGATTCTCATCTTAAATAGCATAAATATTTGCTGTTTTTTTGCTGTCATGCTTGTCTATTTAGTATAATAGCGTTTCCATATTTATTTATATGTATACATTTCAGCTTATCCAATGTTGTCCTTTACATATGGCAGGCAAAATGACCCTTTAACACGCTGCCAATATGGATATGCACTAACGCTATTAATTCCCGTTATAGTGAAAAATTCATGCCTGCTTACCAATTTGAAATCTTGTCTATCACTGGATAATCACTGTAAGTATAAAAACAAATAATGTAGTCTGCACTGTAACTATTTACTGAAATGTCTTCCAAGACAAGTTATTCATTCATATATTACTATAGATAATAGCCGGCCGTGCCGTGTGTTTAAAATGATATTAGTTAAAGTCAAAGCGAGAGTCAAGTGTAACATGTACGTATTCCAAGGAGGTCGGGTCGCGGACATAATTGTACATCCCCCGGCGCCCTCTTACCTCAACCAGGGAGGGGGGGATTGGTCCCTCCCAAAACCACCACACCAAGCGACACATACATAAACTGGATGTAAACCAGGGTCGCCGGTGTAAGAGGTTGAACCCGGAGCAAACCCCCACAAACTATCACAATCTATTTATTGGGGTGCAACAGCCTGCTGACCAACCAATAAGTTGAACAGGGGAAAGGAAACCAAATAAATAAATAAATAAACAAAAGGATTAAACCAATGGCTGAGTATATGCTAAACCGGGAAGAAGATGCTAGTAAGGAAAGGAAGTATGGAACACGGATTCTCGAACACTAATCAAAAAAGAACCGAAGATTTCAGGTATACATTTATTAAACTAGAACGCGCTTCCCACAAGGAAATAGACAAATATTGGGAAATAATATCGCTCAAGAACTATTTGAGTAAGCAACAAGTACCAAGGGGTCTTCGAATACTCATATTTCCTGATTTTTCAAAGGAGGAGGATAAAGATTTAGCCAATGATTGGGAATTGAACCTCAACACCAGCTCAGAAAAGATGTTAAGAATTTTGGTGCAACATGCAGAAAGAGAACACAAACGTGCAACTGAGTTAATTGACTCTATCACTAAGGAAATTGCAGATACTACGGCATTGGAAGCAACTAAGGAAAAAAATAATAAAAAAATGTATGAAGGAGTACCAAGAGGATATTAAATTAAGAAAACTACGCAAATTTTTCAGGGATGAAAGAGATTATAAGGAGGACCGTGTCTATACTTTTGAAGACAAATTTGATAAGATTGCTAAAATACCATCGAAATCCAGCATACCAAATACATCCTCTGATAGTTCAGAGGCAGAATCAGATACTGACAAAGGAACTGATGAATTAGAAGAATTTGAAACAGACGGAGCCAAGAATAAAACTAAAGAAGGTGCTGGATTTCCAAATCAGATAAAACGGTACAAGAAAGGAACTAGGAATTTGAACCAGAAACATGTCCGTTTTCAGTTACCAGATGCACTGAGCAAGAATACTCAAATACAAGGAGGAGAGGAAGGAGGGGGGGTTGTAGACACCGGCAACCCCGATGCACTAGAAGATTTTCGACGGTTGACAAGAGCGGCAGCCAGGGAAGCAGCGAGGAAAAGCAAGTAACAAACCTTGTAATGAATATATCAAGTCGTAGTATTACAAATGATGGACTATCAGTTTTGAGTAAAGGACTGTCCTATGCACCTACGCATCATCTAGACTTGATCAACACGCAGATCGATTTATTCAAATTTGTTCGCAAGCTGAGATTGAAGAAATATTTTGCAAAATCAGTGAAAGAAAGACCTGGGGAAAGAATAGAGAGAAGTTTGAAAAGCGATTTCACAATTGGTGACATTGAAAATATACATCTTCTCAAAACAATGCAGGAACCGGAGACTGATGAAATTCATAACACCATGTATGAATTAGGGATCACACAGTTATGTCCTATGGACAAGGAACTAAAGACCAAATCAAGATTCACACCATAATTTCCGGCAGAAAACTTGTTAGAGGTCTTCTACAAAGCCACCACCAGAGAAATTTACGAACTATATGAAAATTTGAATATCAGCCCCCACGCTTCAAATTTAACCAAAAAAGAAAAACTAGCACTAAAGGAACTACAAATGAATAAGGACATAGTGATCAAAGAGGCGAACAAGGGTGGAAACATTGTTGTCATGGATAGACGAGACTATATCCAGATGGCACTCAACCATTTATGAATACCAACATGTTATGAGGAACTTTCTACAAACCCTAAGAATGACATTCTAATCCAAATGGAAGAATTAACTACCAAGGGGTTGATTTCCGACGAGGAGAGAAATGCACTGACCATCAAATTTCCTGTAATACCAACCTTGTATTTTCTTCCAAAGGTGCACAAAACATTTGACAAAATTCCGGAAGGACGTCCGATACTCAGTGGTATTGGGTGGCTGACGAAAAGGATCTCAGAGTATATTGACAATGCCCTACGACCACGGGTGCCGAAACTAAAGGCTTTCATTAAGGATACTACTGATACAATTAAGATTATTAACAAAGTTTTCTGGAATACATCATATCTATTGGCTATCTGGGATGTACGCTCTCTATACACCATCATTGAACATTCAGCAGCTATCAAGACCATTGAATATGAGTTTAGAGATGACTCTGCATCACATTACCAACATGTACAGATGCTCAAGGAAATGTTGACATTCACTTTAGAAAACAATCAATTTTACAGGCAAAGGAGAGGAATAGCTATGGGCACAAAGTATGCCCCAGCCCTAGCGAACCTATTTATGGGGATGCACGAGGACAAACAAGTATAGCTTTATGAAGCTTATACAAAGAATATCAAATTATGCATACGTTTCATAGATGATGTTCTCTTAATCAGGGATGGTACAAGTGTGAAATTAAATGAATTTCAAAACAGACTGATCAAAAATGAACTCGGAATTGAATTTGTGGGCAATGAGAGTGCAACTCAGATTAACTTTTTGGATTTGATGATTTTCGTGGATGGTGAGAAATTGTGTACACGGACTTTCCGAAAGGAAACAGAGGTCAACTCTACCTTACATGCACAGAGTTGTCACCATAGACCAGTAAAGTGGAATATTCCAACAGGCGAGTTCATTAGAGATAGACGAAATTGTAACCGTTCAATTGATTTTTCAAGGGAATGTGACTTACTACAGGAACGTTTTCCACACAGAGGGTACTCTAAAACATGTGTTAAAACGGCCCGACAGAAGGCAACCAAAATGTCTTGGGAACAAAATTTGATACCCAGGTACAGCCCGAGGAAAGGAAACAGCGTGAGATAAATTTTATAACAATGTTTAGTCACGAAAATGGTGAATTGAAGAAAGTATTAAACAAAAATTGGCACCTCTTACAATTGGACCCCCATCTGGCCAATTTCATTGGGGACAAACCTAGGATGACATTTCGTAAAGCTAAAACGATCAAGATGATTGTGAGCCCTTCACTACTGCCTGAATTGAACCTGGAACCCAGAGGAACTTGGTTAGGAGTAAAGGCTTCAGGTTTTCGAAAATGGGGGACATGTTCTATTTGCCCCTATGCCCACGAACCAACGACGAGCTTCACGGATACGAGAGGTACACATATGGAGATAAAAGAAAACATAAATTGTCGATCCAAATATATAGTATATGCCATAATATGTGTATGTAAACAGCTATACATTGGAAGCACAATAAGAGAGATCAGAGTATGTATTTGTGAACATTTTGCAACAGTGGGCAGCCAAGACCCAACTGTGCCACTAGCACAACACTTGCATCTACAACACCAAATGGATGACAAAAAGAACCTGCAATTTATTGGTCTACAGAAAGTGAAACTAAACAGACGAGGGGGAAACTTGGAACAAAAACTCAGACAGATAGAAGCAAGAACTATATGTAAATTTAGATAAATTGAATTTGGCTTAAACCAGGACAATGAGATGATCCACTTTTTGTGATGTAACCGTAAATAAGCTGTTTTAATTATGTGAATATTTAATGACATATCTACTTTTGAAAAATATGCAATATGGTATATACAGTATCTGTATTAATACAAGTATCAGCGTCCTTATATGTATGTATACTGTGTAAATGTACAGGTTTAAAAAACAAGGAAGAACACCAGGAAACCTACATGGCTATATGACAGCAATTGGTAATGTGAGATGCAGGGATCATTTTTATCTCTCTTAATATCTTTCACCACCCTCTAACCTCACCCGTGTGTATATACCTATCTCACTAAGGGTGAGCCAATGGGAAGAGGGTATACTAATCACCCAGAATAAATGTTAAATCTCAGGCAAAATGACCTGGCAGCAGGACTATGCAATATGACACTTATATGCAGCATTACCTATCCAATGGTGAACAATGGGGGAGCAATTGGGGGGACCTGACCGATAGGGACTGGCTAAGTTTAACGACTTAAATTATATGACACTGTATACTATTAATTAAAGTGTCCGAACTAACTAATAACTTGCTTTACATTTATTTTATATGTGCAACAGAAAATACTCTAAGCACGAACGTACTTCTAAACACACATTTTTCTTAAATTACAAGACCCTTAAACTCAAACCCGGTCCACAATACCATTAGCATCAAATTTAAATCATTAGATTTGCAGTTTCAGACATCAACTGGGACACATCAGAATTTCATTAGACTTCTTATGTAATATGAGTAGGTCTTAGGTCCATTCAAACATGGCGACCAAGTGGAGCGGTGGCAGACAGGGAAGTAGGACAACGAGTGTTGTCAAGGATACATTATACAAAACGAAGGATGCGCGCCACTTAGTGCCTCCAGCAGCAACAGTGCCGACGTGTGAGAATAGATCCGAAACTTAGCCAGGTAAGAGAGCGCCGGGGGACGTACAATTATGTCCGCGACCCGACCTCCTTGGAATATGTAGATGTTACACTACGTGGAGCCCTGCAGGGGGTTTACATTGACTCGCTTTGACTTTAACTAATATCGTTTTAAACACACGGCACGGCCAGCTAATATCAATAGTAATATATGAATGAATAACTTGTCTTGGAAGACATTTCAGTAAATAGTTACAGTGCAGACTACATTATTTGTTTTTATACTTACAGGGATTATTCCGTGACGGACAAGATTTCAAATTGGTAAGCAGGCATGAATTTTTCACTATAACGGGAATTACTAGCGTTAGTGCATAACCATATTGGCAGCGTGCTAAAGGGTAATTTTGCCTGCCAGATGTAAGTGACAACATCGGATAAGCTAAAATGTATACATATAAATAAATATGGAAACGCTATTATACTAAGTAGACAAGCATGACAGCAAAAAAACAGCAAATATTTATACTATTTAAGATGAGAATCCATTTTGGATGCTTATATAGTTGCGTAGGGATATATATATGCTCATGAAGAAGCGAACCAAGGTGATATTATATTCATAAATGTAATTATTTTTCTTTTCTGTGTTTTTTATTTTAACTTTTTTTATTCTTTGTCCTGTGTACTGTCATATGTGTGTCTATATGAATGATAATTAATGGTAACTACAAACCAATCCTCAAAATGTCCTTTTCCTCCTATTTTTCACGTATTTTGAATGCGTTTTAGTATCCACGTCACAACTTATTTTTTGCTTTAGAACCTGAACTTGATTTAATCTATTTGCCCAGAAAGTTTTTGTTTTAAGAAAAGCCCTTGAGAGGCCGAAACACGTGTAAACCAGTGGGTCAATAAATAAAATTCTGCCAGCAATCACAGTGAAAATTAATTTGGAACTTTTTTGGTGGTGCAGTAAAGGTGTGGACTACAGACTTTTGTATTCAACCAGGGAGGGGGGGATTGGTCCCTCCCAAAACCACCACACCAATGCGACACATACATAAACTGGGTGTAAACCAGGGTCGCCGGCATAAGAGGTTGAACCCAGAGCAAACCCCCACAAACTATCACAGTCATTAACAAAACCCTTGCTCTGTATCACAGTTTGTTTCTTCCTCTGAACCTGAGTCCATTCATTTTCTAAGAGCTGCTATTTGTACTCAATTCCCTGTTCTCTAGGTGCTCCCTATCTCCATAAGGTTGGGAATATCTCCCTGAATCATAGAATCTGGACTCCTCTTACCTGAACTGCAGTGAACTCTCAGGGCCACTTTCCCTGTAGTTACCTTTAGGCCCAGGACAGAACAAAGTTTCATCGTCCCTCCTTCTAGGGAGTCTGGGGAAATCTCCCCATCTCCCATGAATGTATGGAGGTTTTAATATGCCCTTCCTAGGCTGAAGCTCTGGCTTTTCTCCTCCAGTGAAGAAGGCTAGTTGGCCCCTTTGTAATCTCATCTTCAGCTAATGTAACTCCCTGATTTTCTCATCATAGGAGTTGTCATGGTCTGTAGTGCTCACAGTATTCTTTTTAGTCTCACAGGACATGCTGGCCCAGCCCCCTACCCAGCTGTAAGGTAGAGATGAATACTTATCAATATCAGATAAGGACTGACCTTTGTGGGGTACATTTACCAGCCCCAACAGAAATTCCCTGCATCACAAAACTGCATTTCAGCAGTTACCCAAAAATGGCTGTGTTTTGGTCTGCTGAGCAAATATCGGTCGAGAGTTGAATGCAGCCACCCCAAGAATAGCTGCATTTTGTTTTCATTGATTTGAATCCAGAGAAAACAAATCAAATTCAGAATGGCTGTGCATTTCTGTTCTGTCATGTAAACATTCAAGGCTGCACAGGAAAATAACCTGCATTTAAAACAGCATCGCACTAGTGCCTAATGTCATTTAAAACATCACACCTACTTTCAATTCAAACATCACACAGTTTTGTTCTATCAAACCACAGCCCTGTCCATGTATTTCATTTTGAACACCATCAAATAAGGCCATCCCTCCCAGAATGGCATTGTTTCATCAGTAAAGTCCATGAAAAGTAAAAAGATTCTGCTTCAAGTATACACGGCTTGGATTTACTTTTTGAAATAAACCAACACACAAAAAGTACTTCAAAGAAAATATGCTCTCTCTTGCTTTGTGTCAATTACTAAGAAACCATTTTCAATCATATCTCTGTGTCTAAGAAACTGAGCAGATCTATAAAAAGCCTTTCATAAAGTAAATGCAAGGGAAACTGTGTGCGGGAAAAAATGCATTTTGTGAAATGAACATGAAAAAAAAATGAACACGTGTAAATCAGTTGTTGCAAAACAGAAGATGACCTTGGGAAAGCTAAATGGGAAATAATACTGTAGCTCACACAGAAACACGATTCTACCTTTGGGGAGAGGGGCCGCAAAGATATGCATATTATGTCCCCCCACCCCGACCCAAAAAGGACTTCAACAGCCTGGCTGAGGCCCAGGCATTGCTGTCAGACCAGTTTGGTTTAAAGGCAAATTTCGCACCTACCAGTGACTAAGGCTGCAAGGGCATGTGCCCTGTTCCCATGGACCTGCCCGTGCGATAATTACAGGTTATCCCAGACTGCCAGGCAGAACTGCTCCCAAGGACAAAGGATGGGGGAAGCCCTGTGTTTTGCCTCGTAAGTGTGATTTCCTCTCCATCCATCCCCATTATCCACTGGAGGACTTCAAACAGGGAGTAATGGAAACCCTTGGAAACCCTTGTGCAAGATGACCCAGGGATGACAATTTGGATTGTGGGGGTGGCAGCGCCGCCCACTTATTTGACAAATCTGCCTCATTGACAATGCAGAACATTATACTTTAAGACATTTTTCTTTGCAATGTGAATAAGCAGTGATGTGATATTATGACAGTTTTAATGTAATTTTTGAACAAGCAAAAGAATACTATGTGCAGCTCTCTGGCACATGGTGAACTGAAATGATAGGAAAAATGCATTTCTGGGGGAAGCATAAATGGCATAGATATTAAACTTGGGGAAACTATGCAAATACTATTATGTTGATGTGTAGCCATTTGTAGAATTTTAGGTAATACGTTTCTCCAGAAAACTGGGAAATTGTGCCCAAGGACCAGGCAACATCGCACAGATTTGGCTTTCGAACTGGCATATTCCTTGTAAAATATGGGATCTACCTATCCGATTTTTATGATGGTGACTATTGTAAATATGAGTGTTTTGTTGCATAACTTTTTTGGGTAAAGAATAACTGTAGTGAGACAAAGCAAGTCATATAACGCACACACATAAGGTGAGGTCACTTCCCTGGAACCAATCCGCCTGCAGGGAGGAGGGACACCCGTAGCCTGTCATATCCCATGCAAGGGGTATGTCCAGAGTATTTCCTCCCATAGTGTAAAATTCTATGATGTCACTCTGGCTATTTAAAAGGTAGACAGGGAGATTCAAAATTCACCCTGCAAGATTCCAAGACTCCAGAACCAGGTCCAGAGGTAGTTCACCGAGATCCAGGCAGAACCACCTTTCCAGAACCACCTATCCAGAACCACTTCATCCCAATAATTCAGGGGGAAAGGAGGAAAGGCCGCTGATCCCTTTTAGGAGAAGCCAGGGACCAACATTTTTGCCCAGCTGACCCATACCGCTGTCCACAGTGACCAGACTTTGCTCAGCTGTTCCCGCCAGGAGAGCCCAGCTGACCTAGTAACTCTTGACCCTGCTGCCCATGACCAGATCAGTGGCCCCACCATCTAGAGACTCTGCTGGCTGTCCAAATTACCAAACCCAAGCTTGCCTTGTGACTGTCCCATCCCACAGTACCCAAAAACTGCTTATCCCACTATTTTAGCTTGCATCCTGTTCAAACCCTATTCAAATCCCATAAAAATCCTAATCATTTCCCAAATTGCCAGTGTAATCTTGTCACCTTTTTCCCTAGAAGAATCTGTGTATGTTCATATCTGTTAGCATATTTGTTCTTTATTTCCTTCAGTTACCTGTGCAAGCCCTAGTATCATTTGGAATAACTCAAATTAATTCCCCTTTAAAGAGATTCAAAGTGATTTGGTTGTGATTCAAACTCAACCTCATCATGACAAGTGCCTTTCTTTAACATTTATAGTCTTTCAAATATAGTCTCAGTAGAACTAATGTTTGTGCAACAAAACCGATTTTGCCCGTGTATTTGCTTTCCTTTAAAAATCTAATTTGCTTTTCCCATAAAAAACCCATATCATCATCGCATAAGAGTCATCCCTTGCCATTAGTATCCTATCTGTTCTGTTTCCTTGTTTTCCATCCCAAAAACCGATGTTCGGTTTTGCCTGCTAAGCCCATTTTCTTAACTGCTTCCCAATTTAAAGCCTGTGTGAAATAAGAAATTGCAAATCTGCCGCGTGTGATTTTTGTTGCATTGTTCACCTCCGAAAATCGATTTTCTCACCTGTGTTCATGTTGCTTTAGTACCCTGCTCAGTAGCCTGTAAGCTTCCTTGTCTCTTTAACAAGTGCAATCCGAGTATGCTATTTTGCTAATTTTTAAGGTTTTCATTTTCTTCTTTGACCTCCCATTCTGGAGTGGTGGGTCAAATTTTAAAACTGATTTTTCCACCTTCTTGCTGACTCCTTGCCACTGCTTTCTATCCACACAGAATTTAGTTGGCCAGTGTCTGGGGGAGTGTTGCAGGGCGGGTGCATAACATAAGTGCTATCTCTGTAAAAAAAAGTGATTTGTTTCCATTTCTATTTTAGGTTTATGTAGATGATGTTAGAAAGTTGAATTAAGAGTATTATCAGACTTTGCATTTATGTTGTCACCATACTGGTGATTGCTGCCCTAAAATGTGAGACGAGTTGGGTGCCTCTTCAAAAAAAGAATCCAGGGTTCAAATAATAAAAAGTAAAAAGGCGTTTTTATTGTGCACCACATGGTCAGTGGAAGAAGTCCCTGGCTGGAGTGTGCCGTGCCATAAAATCCGTTACACGTCTGGATCAGTTTGGCTAAGTCTGGGTAAGTCCAACTGCCTCATGTTCCCCTGTTCTTTATCGGTGGCATGCATGAAGTCAGTTCCCATTGGTGCATGGGAAATGGTGGATATCTAGCCTGAGGTTTCTAATGGCAAAGGTGTCTCTCCTTGATCAGAAGGCCCTACCCCATGCCCTAATTGGGCAGGGTGCTTCAAGGCCTGTTTATATTTTCCAATCGCCTTGGTGAAACCCTCACGCCTGTTCTCTCTGTCCCTATTTCCTGTTGGTATTCAGAGAGCTGTCTTTTTAATTCTCACACTAATGCGTGCCTAGTCTCAAGCACCCTACTCTGAGGCACCAATCGACCCTTCATTTGCTGTAATTCCTCCTGAAATGCTTCCTTTCCTTTCTCCTAGTCCTGTATTGTACATGCATATTCTTGGCTCTTGTCTTTCAAGAAACAAATCTCTTTCTCTAATCCGCCCCTACAATTCGCTGTCTGTGACTGGTCAGCTTCCGCTCGCTTCATATGCTTCACAAGCTCCATATGCTCTTGCCTCCTTCTGGTCATTTCCTGAGAATCTGACTGACCCTTTTCTGTATCCTTTTTCACTTTTAATGCATCTTGGCCTTCACTCATTTGTACATTCTGTTGCTTCAGACTATTTAAATCCTGGAGCAATTTCTCAAACTGCTGTTGTGAGTCCATCTATTCCATATTTGTTGTTTGAGGGCCATAATGTCACCTCTATTATGACCAGTTTGGTCCATCAAGTGGCATTGGAGATCTCAGTATGATTCAGCGCACAGACATCCCTGTTTTGCACTCGCTCTTCCATTAACTGCAAGTGGAAATATAAATAAGCTGTGAGCTGAGACATTTGTATCAGTTCTTCACAAGCATTTTGGATCATGTGAAATGCCTCTAATGCTTTATGTAAAATTCCACCTTCCGGGCAAATGTCAGTGCTCACTGATGTAACCTCCTGCATGATTCTAGTTTGTCAATTCCCGGCTTTGTTCTCACTCCATTCCCCTCGAATGAATAGCTTAGCCAGAAGATTTTTCCTGGCATCATACACTTCAACAGTATTCATTTTAAAATTGATCTTTGCACCTTTGTAATGCTTTCTTTGCACAGGGGGCAAATCACCATGTTCCTGCTTTATTTCCACACACAATACCAAATCACAATCAATTCTAATCAATATCCTTTTTCACCTATACACCTACCTGGAACTCAGGGGTGAATCCATTGTCACACTTTAACAAAGGAACAACAACTTACTAGCCACCTCAACTTACTAGACACCAGAATAAATAGTCTGTCACAATGCACTTGTCATGAGTCAAAAGACAGTATACAAAAACCCAGAACAAGCCCCCACCTTGTAACGATATATAGGGAGACCACATTGAACATAGGGAGCCCCCCCACCGCACTTCAGAGAGCCCACATGATACCCTTAGTTTGGGATCCAAATACACCCTACTTCTGATTCATATAGAGCCCTGTGGGTCCCTCCCCCTGTGCCAACAATGAGCGAAGAACCAGGCAGGTGTACAGAAAGAATGTACATTTATTTAACTACTTTCTCCTTTTTGGTTCCGGTACGTGGAACACAGGCTGCATAAACAGTTCAAAACTCCTATTCCATAAAACCCTTTGGTATCAAAATGAAATAATAATAACACAGCACATGTCTAGAGCATATGCCTTAGCATTTGTTGATAAGGGTTTTGTTATGATGTGTCTTGCTAGCCAGTATTATTGGCAAGTCACTGTTCATGGACTGTTTGATAGGCATGTGTACTAACTGCTGATGGCTGGAATTGTGTTATGTCATCAGCTGGTCATAGGGTTCTAAATTGGATGTGCTGTGTTTGTGATGCACTTGTTTATTTTCACTTATTTTCCATTTTATGTCAGTTGGTTTTAGTTTGCCTTGGTGGTGTTGTGCTGGCACTGGTGGGGGTCTTTTATATAGATACATTCTTAATAAAGACTCATAAAGCATAAACAAGCGTGTGGATTATTCCCACTTAACATTGGCGACGAGGATCTCGAGGAGTTGACCCCCACTGAACCAAGAAGAGTGGAACAGAAGTCCTGTTGTTCCCTGACAGCAACGGGTGCAACTAAAAAGAAGCCAGCACGACTACCTTTCAGCAATTGTAAGGATAGTTTTACAGTGAATGCACGCATATAACATTCTGTTACCATGACGGCATCTTCGTGTATGGTTCCAGAATGTTGATGGAATCATACACGAAGATGTTGCTGAAAGAGGTTGGCCTTCCCGGGGCTCCTACCATTAAACGTAGAAGTTCGTTATACATATAACGAGTAGTTGTGTAATAATTGCTGCAACAATACACAACAATTGGCGACGAGGAGTTACTGCATGGAGGGAGTCCCGGGCACAGCGTGAGCAGTGAAATAAACGCTTTGATTAATGCTGTTGCCGGTTACGAGGAGCGGTGATCGTAACAACAAAAGAAAAGGGAAATGCTCTCACATGAAACAGGTGAACGGCGCGATCAAGGGAGGAGAAAAGATTTTGATTAGGACTCACAGGGAGCAGCAGCATACGAGGGACGCGCGCGAGCGGCCAACCGTCTAATGCACTAGAGGAAAGGACCTTAGTGCGTGCTGTACGTGCCGCCATTTTGGAAAGGAAGAAAACGATGAATGATACGAGAAGCTAAACATTGGTTCATTGTTGATGCCATCGAAGTATAGATCGACGAGGAAGTTCACACAAAGGTAGAGAGTGTTGTGGAGACGCTAATATATAAAAAAAAAAAAAAAAAAAAAAAATTTGTGATTGCACGTGCACTATTTATGAACAGTATTCACTAATAAAGAGTGAAGCACATGAAGTGAAGTGTACACAGGAGAACTAAAACAACATTGCGTTGGAATCTAGAGCATCATGCAGACCATATCTGCCCCAGTAAAGTTTTTGCCATTGTCTGGGAATCCAACATGCCCCTGGGAACAATGGCAAGATAATTTCCAAGTATATCTGAGGGCAATAGGAGGTTCAAGGTACAGTGATGATCAGAAAGAGGCCACTCTTCTAAGTTGTGTAGGTGCCGAGGCACTAAGGATTTTTAGGACATTACCTGAATTGGAACATGATGAAGTGAGTTGGGAGGAATCTTCGAGTGGAGCTAGAAAATATGACACAGCGATGGCCAAACTTAATAAACATTTTGGAAATAAAACTAACATAGTATTGGAAAGATATAGATTTTTTTCGAGAAAACAAGGTAAAGAGGAAAATATAGACTCATATTTAGCCGCATTAAGGGGATTGATGGCCACTTGTGCTTTCACGGGAGTAGCAGATGAATATTTAAGGGATCAAATGGTGTTGCATGTGGCGGATCCCCGGATTCAACAACGTTTGTGGCAGGCGAAGAACCCCACATTGGAAAAAACAATTGAGATAGCCAGGTTAATCGAAATGGGTGAAAAATGTATGAAGGAAGTTCAAAATAAAATGGAGAATGTAGAAGTCAAATCAGTTCAAGATATGGAGGATGGGCAACATAACACTCAAGAAGAGGATTTGATTGCTATTGTTAAAAGATTAGTCAAGTCAGACGTGAGTGGTGGAATCAAACAAGGAAGGGCAGGCATGTTCAGACAAAATAACAGATGTTTGAGTTGTGGATGGTGCAGACATGTCAATGCAGAAAGAGACTGTCCAGCTGTGTCAGCAGAGTGTTACAGATGTGGTCAACTAGGACATTTTGGAAAAATGTGTCACAACAGTAGAGCAAGAGGAAGATTTAACAGCGGTTTTGGAAGAAATACTGGATGCTACAATAGAGGCAGAGGTGCAGCGATGACAAGTATAAAGGCATTGGAAGACATGAGTGGTCCAAGCAATCTCTTGGGAATCAAGGATCGATTTGAAGACAAGGTTCAAATACTAGCTGTTGCGCCAAGTGAAAAAGGTGTGGGACCATGGGTTGCCATGGAGATAAATGATATAACGCTACAAGTGATGGTGGACACTGGCTCTCCTTATACGATGGTTGATGTGGAGACATACGTCAATGTATTAAAAAGGAAAATGGGAGAACTACAGATGACAAAAATCGAGGCAACTGGATATGGAAAAACACCCATCAACATTATAGGGTTTGTTTGGGTACATCTGAAATTTGAAGGGAGAAAAACATACTGCAGATTATTTGTGGCTGAGAATGGGTTTTCGATAGTAGGATGGTGGGAGCAAGCAGCTTTGAAAATCAGAATTCATCCTGGTGAAAAGGTGCCCATTTTATGCATTACGGAGCACAGTTGTGATACCGCAGAGAATTTGGCAAAGGCTTTTCCCAAAGTTTTTAACGAGGAAATAGGTTTACTCAAAGGATTTGAACATCGGATCATACTCAAAAGGGGTACAAAGCCAGTGGTACATAGAGTGAGAAATATACCCATTGGTACCAGAGAAGCATTGAAGGCCGAATTAGAAAGGTTATGCATGCAGGATGTCATCGAACCTATTGAAAGCTCGGAGTGGTTATCCCCAATTGTAATTGTTAAAAAACAGGATGGATCCATCAGAATGTGCGTGGACCTAAGAGATTTGAATGCTAACATTTGGGTAGATCGCCATCCTTTGCCGAACATTGGGGAAATGTTGACTACCATGAAGCCGGCAAAGTATTTCACGACGTTAGATCTATCGTCAGCATATCACCAAGTAGTACTGGAGGAAGAGAGTAGACATTTAACCTCTTTTGTAACACCATTAGGAGCTTTTCGGTACAAGAGAATGCCTTTTGGGTTGGCTTCAGCAGCCGCGGTGTTCCAGAGATTGATGCATCATTTATTTGAAGGATTACAAGGAGTACATTATTTTCAGGATGACATATTGGTGTCAGGAATGTCTCAGGAAGAACATGATGCAAAGTTATTGGGAGTATTACAGGTACTACAGCAGAAAGGAATGACATTAAAAATTGGAAAATGCAAAGTCAAGAAAAATGAGGTAACATACTTGGGTCATCGAATAAATGCTGATGGGATAATGCCAAAAGAATCATTAGTGGATACCATTTTAAAAATTTCTGATCCCAAGAATAAGGACCAACTTAGGAGTTTCATGGGTTTAACAGAATACTACTCGAAATTCATTCACCACTATTCGGACAGAACTGAGAAAATGAGAAGTTTAATGTGCAAAGGTGTCAAATTCGAGTGGACTGAAGATTGTAAAAAAGAATTTGAGCAAATCAAAAAATTGATCAATAAAGCACCGGTGTTAAAGTTGTTTGATTCAAGTGCCAAAACGAGGTATCTGTGGATGCAAGTAACATAGGACTGGGAGGAGTTCTAGAACAAGTTCAAGCTGGTGAAATTGTTCCCATTGCTTTTGCTTCAAGGACATTAAGAGGTGCTGAGAGACATTATTCTTTGGGGGTTAAATGGATATTAGAACATTTCAAAAGTCTCATTTGGGGCATTCCAGTGGACATTATAACAGATCACAAACCACTTGTACATGTTTTAAACTCGAAAAATCCTCACATGACATCTCCTCGCATAAGAAGGTGGACACTGATCATCATGCAATTCAATGTGATTATAAAATATACTCCAGGAAAAAACAACGTGGTAGCGGATTTTTTCTCTCGCCTACCGTGTGAGGATGTAGTGGGGGATGGTGAGGACAACGAGGCATTGATGGAAGAACAAAACATGGATTGTATCATTGCTCAAGTGCATCCCAGTTTTTCAAAGGAGGAATGGATAAGAGCTGGTGAATGTGACCCTGAACAAGAAATGTTGAGAAGAGCCATTGAGAGTGGTTGGAAAGACATTGATGACAATGTAAGACACTGGGAGAAATTTAAAGATGAGTTGTCTAGTGATAAGGTTTGTGTGTATCGAGGAGAACGTATCATACCTCCAACAAATTTGAGAAGGAGGATTATGGACATTGCTCATGAAGGTCATGTGGGGAGAATGTTGACAAAGAGAAGAGTAAGAACTGCTTATTGGTGGCCTAACATGTGGGGTGAAATGGAATCTCTAGTCAGAGATTGTACTGCATGTGCAGTGAGTGACAAGAGTAAGTTAAAAAACACAACCCCATTGCAGCCGGTGAATATTCCTAGTACAGTATGGACAAAATTAGCTATTGATATAGCTGGGCCCTATGAGACATTGGGATCACAAAAAGTGTTCCTCATAGTGTTGGTAGATTATATGTCCAAGTGGGTGGAGTGTGGTATTGTTGAGGACTCTGTATCGGCTATCAAAGTGGTAAAATTCTTGGAAGAAATCTTTAACAGAGAAGGAGAACCGCAAGAGCTGGTGTCGGATAATGGAGCACAATTCATGTCTGTGGAGATTCAAAAGTTTCTGAAGGACAGGGTCATTAAACATAGAACCACGGCCTTATACCATCCAATGGGAAACGGGTTGGTGGAGAGGATGAGCCGTTTCATAAAAGGTATTATTCAACTAGCCATGATAAATGATCTACCCTGGAAAGAGACACTCAAAGAGGCTCTCAACACATACAAAGTCACGCCACACTCAGTTACTGAGGAAATTCCATTCACATTGATGAGAGGAAGGACACCTACAAATAGACTTAGGCCTGCTTGGATGAAAAAAAAAGGAAACAAAGAGATAAATTTGGAAGACATTGTCAACAAAGTAAAAAAGAAACAAGAAGAGTATAAAAGATACTATGACAAGAAAAAACATGTTCAAGAAAGTCAAATCAAAACAGGCGATTGGGTAAGAGTGAGAGAGCCAAACCGTGTGATGAAAGGGGAATCAAGATTTCGTCCTCCTCAAAGAGTGAAAGAATGTTCAAAGAAATCTGTGATCTTAGAGGATGGCAGGAAATGGTCATGCGATGATGTAGTTTTGGCAAAGGAAAGGGAGATAATGAGAAATGAAGGAGAACAAGGCTGGTATGGAGAAACATTTCAAGACAAGATATCCAAGGATGATGTTGAAGAGACAAGTATAATGTGTAAAGGTAATACACAAGAAGAGAAAACCCAAGGAAAACCACAGGAAGAAAGGAGTGACAATTCTCAGACGATACCAAGGCACAGGAGAAGATTGTGGAACCGTAAACAAGACTATGTGTATTATTGAGAATTTGAAAACCGAGTATTCGGATCCAGCTAACATGTTACACCTCTGATAACATGAAGATACTGTATCCTTTATAAGCAGACAAAGTTAAAGTTATGATTTATAGATATATACACAACATAGCAGCAATGTTATGATAGTAGTTTTCTGAGTTTCAAATTTGTTTATTTTATTAGGAGGGGAGATGTAAGGATAGTTTTACAGTGAATGCACGCATATAACATTCTGTTACCATGACGGCATCTTCGTGTATGGTTCCAGAATGTTGATGGAATCATACACGAAGATGTTGCTGAAAGAGGTTGGCCTTCCCGGGGCTCCTACCATTAAACGTAGAAGTTCGTTATACATATAACGTGTAGTTGTGTAATAATTGCTGCAACAATACACAACAGCAATCCGCTCCGCTTAACAGCGTGGCAGCAGACAACTTATCAAGGTAATTCTGAGCCCCTCCGTGCCCCGCGCATCTAGCATCAAAATAAAGCCCAGCAACAAAGCCTCTCTCACCGTGCCCGGCGCTCGCCTGTCACCGTTTCCTGTGCCCGCGTAATGCTAAGCCCCAACCCGGACCCAGGAACCAGCCCACTCGTTAAGAACAGCCTGGGCATTCCATGTGCTCTCTTATCCGTCACTGTGTCCCCCGTTGAAGATAAGATTACCGTATATCATGGTGTAGAGACGTAATCGGTTTCAGTTTGCAGCACAGAGGAGCCTCATTACATGGTATAGAGGCGCACTAAGAAGGAGTGCCAGCAGCAGGTAAAGTGGCAAGCATAAAAAGGAGTGATGTAAAGAGGAGTTTGGGAAGGAGAAGAAATACACGGGAGAGGTGGGGAACAAGGCAAGGAGAGGAAGTGGATGAGAGGCGCAGGAGAGAGAGAGCTGAAAGAAAGAAGGCTAGAAGAAGAAGGAAAGGAGTGCAATAAACCAAGAGGTGCAGGAGAAGGATAAAGAATTGGACAGACAGTAAGCCACAAGAAGAAGGAAACAAGTGAAGTGAACAGTAGGGCAAGGAAAGGAGGTGGACGAGAGGAGCAAGTGACACAAACCAAGAGAAGGGATTTGGTGTACTATAAGCCTGGTAATAGGTTTAGATTTGCTGTGAAAGCTTCACCAGGAAGAAACCGATATCATGACATAATAAGATGGCCATGTCAAATGTTAGTGGTCCTCCGTTAAAGGTCCTCCTGGCCTCCTTTCATTCCTCTAAGGTCATCATTAATGTTCAACTCGAATGGGACCATCCTGGTCCAAGGCTCTTAGGCCAACCTTCACCTCTTTGATGGACACTTCCTGCACCTCATCAATTTCCTTTCTTATCCTGCTGTCCCCTCGCCCCCTTCCGTGGCTACCTCGCCTCCCTGTTTTGCCTCCTCCTTGGCTACCTTGCCTTCTCCTTCCCTCTCTGCCCCCTCTCGGGCCCCTTCTACACCTCCGAAGGACATACCTCTGATGTGTACCCCTCCCTGGAAGTCTTTCAAGGATGGCAACCTTCTCCATATCGCCACTCTAAACTCTTGCTCTGCTGTCAAACACTCCTCTGATATCTGCCGCCTTCTGGAAGAACTTTACCTCAATGTCCTCGGTCTCACAGAGACATGGTTCACGGCTAGCTCTGTCACTACCTTTGACATGCTCTTATCTGACAGCTACAAGATCCTCTCCACGCCCACGTCCAACCACTCTGGGTGTAGCCCTGATCTTCCCTGAGTGGATTCCTGCCTCTGTCACTCCTACGCAGGCCTACTCCTCTTTTGAATGCCTCGTCTGCAGGCTCTCTCTCTGTCCTAGCCATTCCCTTACTGTGGCAACTAACTATCAGCCACCTGGTCAGATCTCCTCCATCCTCTCTGATTGGGCGGACCTCCCCTACTCACTCCTGGCCTCAACCACTCACCTCCTCCTTCTTCGAGACTTCAACATCCACTTGGATGCCTCCTGTCCCCCCTCTGGACTCTTTCGCGACCTCTGCGACTCTCTCTCACTCACTATTCTCCCCTCTGGCCCAACTCACTCTGCAGGGCACACGCTGGATGTTCTGATTTCTTCAGAACTTCCCCTTTCTGTCCCTCACTCCACTCCTCTCTACTGGAGTGATCACTTTCTCCTCTCCTCCCACCTCACCCTCCCTACCCGTCAGGCCAAGCCACCTCCATCACTGCCACCCACCTTCTCGGTCATCCGACCCATGAAGCGTGTATCAGTTGAGGCTTTCGCCACAACCTTTTCACCCCCCCCATTTGGCTGACTTTCACCCTGATACAGCCTTCGCCACGCTCCACTCTGCTATATCTGATACTCTTGATATCCTTGCCCCTGTCATGAGAATCCGCCTGAAGCCCAAAGCCAAGTGCAACTCCTGGTACGACTCAGACCTCGTCACCCTAAAACGCAAGTGCAGGGTGGCCGAGAGGAAATGGCTTGCTTCTTGTACATACTCTGACAAACTGGCCTGCCGCCTACTCCAAAGGCAATACCGGCTCTCTGTCCTAACCAAGAAGAGAGCTCATATCCAAGCTTGCGTCTCTGCGGCATCTAACAACTCAGCTGAACTCTTTAAAACATCTGCAAGGAACTGGCCAGTCCTGCCTCAGTCTCTACCTCTCCTGTCCCTTCCCAGGCCCTCTGCACGGCACTGGCTTCTCACTTCGTCTCTAAAACTCAAGGCATCCTGTCCTCACTCTCCTCCTATCCCCGCCCTCCCTCTACTCCCTGCTTTTCCTCTGGCCTTTCTGTAGCCACCTCTCCTCCCTCTGTCTCTGCCTTTCCCCTGTTCTCCGCAGACAAGGTTTCTAGACAAGTCCGATCTATGAAAGTCTTGTCGAAACAGGTTCACCCCTGTTCCTCCAAAACTATCAAGGACCACATCCACTCCCTGGCTCGTGCTCTGGCTGATTTCGCCAATCACCCCTTCGCCACTGGAGTCTTCCCATCCCCCCAGAAGCACTCCCTTGTGCGCCCTCTTCCTAAGAAACCTTCTGCCGACCCCTCTTGCCTGGCTAACTATCGGCCAATCTCCATCAATCCCTTCCTGGGCAAGCTCCTGGAGAAACTGGCCATCTCCCAGCTTAATCTCCACATTGAATCTGTTGGTTGTCTTCATGACCATCAGTCTGGCTTTAGAGCTGCCAGAAGCACAGAAACTGCTCTCCTGACCATCTGTGAAGACCTGCTCTGCAACCTTGACTCTAACATCCCATGCGTCCTCATTCTGCTTTATCTCTCTTCTGCCTTTGACACTGTCAAACATGCCATCCTGCTCTACCATCTCTGTGATAACCTGGGTATCACTGGTCAGGCTCTGGCGTGGCTGACTTCTTTCCTCTCTGACCGACCCTCCCAGGTCCAACTGGGGTCCTTCCTCTCCGCTATCTTCTTCTCTACCTGTGGTGTCCCCCAGGGGTCTAACCTCTCGCCCTGGCTGTTCAACCAATACCTGGCACTCCTTGCCCACTGCATCAGCACTCTCTGCCCCAGCTTTCAGTGCTATGCGGATGACACCCAGCTAATTGTAAGGCTACCCTCAGCCTCCTCCTCTCCTTCACTCATCTCTGACTATCTGTCTGCTATCCAGGAGTGGTGTGCCGCCACTGACCTCTGTCTTAATGCCAGTAAGACTGAGATTCTCCTCATCAGCACACCTACTCCCTCCTTTCCTGTAGCTCTCTGACCGGCCTCTCTTGGCCCTCTTCCTGCTCCCACCTGCAAGGCTAAAACCCTCAGGGTCATCTTCAGCTCCACACTCTCCTTCTCTCCTCACATCTCTGACATCTCTAAGAAGTCACACTACCAGCTGCATCTCCTCAGAGGCATTATTCCTTTCCTCTCCATCCCTCAGAAGCTCATTGTCTCCAGAGCTCTGGTTCTCTCTAGGCTGGACTATTGCAAAAGCCTCTTTCTAAATCTGCCTGCTTCTACTCTCCGCCCTCTGCAACTTATCCAGAACAGGACTGCGAGACTTGTCCTTTGCCTCAAGCCCAGGGATCGTATCTCTCCAAGACTGAAATCTCTCTACTGGCTCCCGGTGACTACAAGGATCAAGTTGAAGACCCTTTGCATCATCCACAAGGCCTTCTTCGGCCTAGGGCCTCAATACCTTCAACTCTCTCTTCCTAAATATCTTCCTCTCGAGCCCTTCCCTCATCCGCCTCCAACTCCCTCAGGGTTAGTCGCTTCTCCAAGCAATTAGTTGGTGGTAGATCTCTTTCTTCGGCTGGTGCCTTCATCTGGAACAGGCTCCCTGCCTCCCTCAAACTTGAGGAGAACCATCTCTGGTTCCGGAAGCACCTCAAAACCTTTCTCTTTGCTTCTGCTTTTTCTCCTCCTCTCCTCTGCTGACCTCCTGGCTGTAACCAGAACTACACTGACTACCGGGACACCCTCTGATCTTGGGCCCAGGTCCCTACCCCACCAGCGTCACACACCTGCACTGCCCGCCTGGCAACCCCCACACTTGGGGACTGTTTCTGTATCCCTACAGTCCCACTACCTGCCCTTGACACCTGGTGTCTGCACTTACCCATTCACTTACCCAGACACCTGATGTCTGCACTTACCCATGCACTTGCCACTTGCTGGCCGTTACTTTTTGTTATTATCTATTCCCATGTACTGCACTGTCCCTGCCCCCTTCCCACGCACGTGCGCGATCTGAATGACACCAGGCCTAGCATGATCGTTGTCTGTCCTCCCTTTGGGCCCCTCCCTTGCCTCGCCGCGCCTTGAAACACTTGTGTATAGGTGCGTTATCAATGCCATATCATATCATATCATATGGCTGTGCCTGGTCCGACAAAAATCAAGTGGGCACAATGGAAGAAGGGATTTCTTCATTATCTAAAAGCAGCAGGAGGAAACTCCTGCTCTTTTGATACATCAGCTATGATATGAGGGTCAAAGGATTTTTGAGACTCTTCTGGCGAAACCCTAGCGAAGGTGAAGGGGATGCTTTAAATTAACTGGAAACTGCTTTTGCCAAATTGGATGCCCATTTTAACCCCAGAACAAGCACCATCTTGGAAAGGTATAACTTCCGAATGAGAGTTCAGGAGCCAAGAGAATCTGTAGAAGAATATGTGACTGCTCTTCGTCAGCTAGCATTGTCCTGTAAATGTCAGGGTGCATATGATGAGCATTTGAGAGATTAATTTATGACGCATTGTAGCTCGGATAGGATATGTGAAGAATTATGGCTTACGGATGAGCCGACATTAGACGAAGTGTTCAACATAGCTCGCAGAGTAGAGTACTCTTTGGCCTGCATAGCGAAACTTTCAAGGAAAGAGAATAGTGGCCCGAAATCAGAGATTCTAAGTGTGACTGAGAATAAGAACAAATAAAAGGTGAAAGACAAGGAGAAGCAAATGCCTCGTGGTAATGGTGACTTTAAAAGTGGACGACTGAAAAATGAATAGAGTGATAGGGAGGAACGATTGTGCTATCGCTGTGCAAGTAGCCCCCATTTTGCTGCATCAATCTCTTGCCCGGGAAGGAAGACGACGTGTTTGAAATGCAAGAGGGGAGGACATTTTGCTAACTGTTGCATTTCCCAGTGGAAAACATTATTGTTAATACAATAAATGTAGTGTGTGGAGATGAGAATGATGATTGGGAACACCCCTATGCCAATGTGAAGGTTAATGGAAAAGATGTGTGGATGATGGCTGATTCTGGATCAAAGAGTATGTTGATATCCAGAGAAGTATTTGAGAGAGATATGGAGGGAGATGGTCAAATGTTATTGAGACCTGATTTTAGACCAGGGGGTTACAATGTGGATGTCATTGAATCATTGGGTTTCACAATAGGGCAGTTTTAATTTTAAAGATGCAAGTGTGAGAGAAAGGTTTACTTGACCAAGAAGGGTCTCACACTGCTGGGGTGGAGGGAGCAGAGAAAATTGAAGATCAGATTAGACCCCAATGAAAAGCTACAGGTTGGAGGCACTATAGTGAGCAGGTATCCAGAAGTGTTTAGAAAGGGTGTGGCTAAAAATGGGTTAATCGATCTAGAAGGGCCAATAGAGAAGCGTCTCATTTGAAAGGCGTAATAAGTGAAATCGGAAGCACCACAATGCTGCACTGTATTACCAACTACACACCAGACACCATATTATGAAAGGTTTGCACTTGCAGCATTACAAGAAAATGAGCAGATGTGCTTCTTGGGTAATGCAAAATGCATCGTTATTTGCACTGGTGCCACAATTAATCTGAAATAAAAAAATGGATTTTCCCTGTAGCAAAGCCCCATCCTTTCCAGTGGAGAAACATGTTTTTACTCCTTGTTTCAGAAACAGAAAACAACGAAACATCACTTTGTGTTCTCAGATTTCTTGCCTTGCTCCCTCACTGTGCAGACTCAACCACTGTGTAAAGGTGTGCCACTTAGCAGCTAGAATACCACCTCCAAGGGAAACAATATAGATATCACCCCTGTGTTGAGTGGTGTACAGATCCGGTGATGGTTCACCAGCTGAGCCTAGGCAGACAGGAGGGAAGCAAGTGCCTTAGGAAGGGCTCAAGGCAGTTACTAGCCTTCTACGCTCCCCCACTGTGAGGGTGATAGCTATTCAAACCCCAGGGATTTGTAAGGAAGCGAATGGTTTTAATTTTGTCCCAAAGGAGATGGGCTTTGCACATATTGTGCAATTCCAATCTCCCATGCAAAAAAGATAACAGCTGCCGTAGTAAATAAGAAAAGGAACTGAATCCTTTTTTTATTTATATGACAGCCCGACCGACGGGAAGGAGCCATGGAGGATCCCAAAGGCCCAGCAGGTATGCAGGATGGGGTTGGTTGGAGGATGACGTGTGGAAGGGACTGGCGGAGAGTCCAGGGGCCAAGGTGGTAAAGCACCCAAGCAAGGAATTTGGGTTGCTGGTGGAACGCGGGTCAGACACTGGCGGTTCTTGCCCATGTTTCTAGCCACCAGATTGGCTGAGCACCCTTCAGCCGGTGCGAATACAGAGAGGCATCAATTAATACATGGTGGTAGCCACAGCAGCTAGGTCTGTGCTACTAAAATTAGAATAAATACTGCCCATGCATGGGTTGCCTGAAGAGCATAGGTCTAGAGATAACACAGAATGACACTCCTCACACATCCACCAGTGTGTCTCCAGCATCTGTACTATTTGTTTGTAGCATTTGGGAAATCTCCACACACCCATTATGCTGCACCCCCACATTGAGTAAAGAGAGAGTGGCTGGCAAGTGCTATCTCCCCAACACTGATAAAGGCACATACCAAGGGGTCTGTGTGGTAAACATTAAGGTAGTTGCAGACTAACTTAACACCTCAGGCAGTACACACTCCTCTAGGAACCAGACCATTGCTTGGCTGGACACTAAGCTAGTCCAGAGAAAAAACCCCAGCGAACAGTCCTTCTCTTGCTATGCCAAGGCATACTGTAACACCATCCTGATGGCAATCAGGACTTCTCCAAATCTCCTGCAGTTCAGGAAATAACTGAAAACCCTGTTCTTCAGGGATTTCCTAGGCATGACTTAGATCACTCTGTCTCTACCACCACTCATTACCCATTGTAAACTGCTCTCCTGTTCCTTGAATTCATGCTAGGTTTGTGCTATATAAAAACACACACAAAATACAAAGAAATACCAATACAAGTACTCAGGCTGCCTTTAGAACGTAAATAACTAACACTGTTTACAACCCTCAGTACCATGGCTACTGCAAAGAAGAGGCAAAAACCAGAAACCAGAAACACCTCTTAATTTACAAGAATTAAAGAAGAACTTTCCTTGTCAAAATGCAGGACCAAATGGGGCATAGAGCGACTGAGTATAGATACCCAAGCCAAATGAGCAGGGAAGTGAACTGATTTGGGAGAAACAAGGGGCTTAAATCACAGTCCACCGAAACATCAATGACAAATGAAACTCAAATTCAGAGTATCAAAAAGGTTTCCAATACAGCCTAAGAACACAGTGCCATATGCTAACCAACTGCAAAGGTGTTTGTACTTAAGGGCACTGATAGTGACACTTATTAGAATCTATGGAAACATCTTATTTTAGTTTGGGGGTGGATGTGATACCTGAGTGAGGATAGTGGACAACCACCATATTAGAGCAATGGTCTTGCTTACCCACACGCATCCAACATGATGATTGTGGAGTCTGGTCTTTGCATCTTTTGACAAGTGGCATATCTGCTTTCTCTCAATTGCTGTGTACTGCTTCGTTGACATCCTCATCACTGGTCCTAAAGTGAAATTCACATATTAAAGAATGTTGTATCTAACATTTGTCCTGCCCCCTGGCACCATCAAACCACAATCGCCACTAATGGGTCTCTGTGCCCACTACATCTTTCAGTGGTGGATGCTAAAGTTGACAGATTGGATTGTAGTTGAGTAATCACGTTTCTTTGCTGCCACAGATGTCTACAAAGGAAACTCTGGTGGCAAATATGAACTGTAAGTGTTGCATAACGTGCTACATGCTACGGTTCTCTGCTTTGGGTCCTTTCCTCGAACCTCTCCTCGAAAGCTATTGGAGTTCTCTAAACGCTCGGCTCGGGTGGGCGGTGTACACAGGGTAAAAGGACAAACGGCTAGATCCCCAGCACCCCCAGCCATAGGCCGTAGGCCGTAGGCCGTAAGCCGGGAGAAAAGAGGAGTACAGAGGAGCGGAGAGGAGCCGCAGAGACAGAGTTCGAGCCGGAGAGCTGGTGTCAGTGCCAGGAGCGGAGAGGAGCCATAGAGCCAGAGTTTGAGCAGAGAGCTGGTGTCAAAGCCAGGAGCGGAGAGGAGCCGCAGAGCCAGTGTTGGAGCTGGAGAGCTAGTGTCAGAGCCAGAGTTAGAGCAGTGAGTGGAGAGGGGAGGGTGAGCCAGTTGGGAGTGAGTCTCGTGGCTTGCTGCTTGCAGCTTGCTCATTACATACTCATTACATACTCATCTTGTATACATTGTGTACATTGCTCCAATCACACACTCTGCACTGTGTGATCTGCCTGTTGCCCATCGACTTGGTAGTCGTGGGATACCGTTATACAGAGGCTGCCCCATTTTTATTCGAGACCAGTAACTCAAAGCCCAATAGGCAAACTCTAGTCTGCTGCCTGTTGGCCAGTGGAGCCTGTTGAGTGCCTGCTGAATGGGGCCATGGCCAGGAGGGCCATTTGACCGGTTATTCTAGTGCAGTTATTTTAGTACTGCGCTGGTGAAGGGGCTGCTTGCTGAACAGACGGTTGCTGATAACCTACAGACTGTGGGGTGTTGCACCCTTTGATCTAGGTTTTGCTGAGCTATTTCAAATAGTTGATTTCTGTGCAGTGTGTTCTGTGGTGTTTGCAGAGAATGTGTGTATATTTGACTCATCTGATTCCATACAGTGAGGAGTTAATCATGCCTGGAAAGGCTCCATGTAAACAGTGTGTCTACAATTTGCGGAAATCTAAAAACAAGCAAACAAACAAACCTTATTGGAATAAAAGAATGGGCTTGACAAGTTCGCCTACACCCGTCCACAGTCTGCAAAGTGATATGAGAAGAAGGGATTTTGTTGAGAAGGGGGAACTACCCCATCGCCCATCAAGGGTCCGATTACTAAATAGTTCTCTTCAAAAAGTGCTATAACCACCAGAACCTTGCCAGACTTCCATAAAGATACCGCCACACCTATTAGATCAGCAGGAGCAGGCCCCAAACGGCCTCATTACAAGTATGGTGGTAAGTTAACAATGGCACCGGTATCGCTACTGGCACCATTGCTACCATACCGCCATATTAGGAGTTCTGCTCGTTGGTGCCCCTGCAGCCACCACGTCTGACCTGGTGGCTGTACCGGCACCCGCGAACAGAACACAATGGTAGCACAGGTACCATTATTAATGGTACCGGTGCTACCACCTTCCCCATTCAGCCCTATGGGGCCGAATGGGGATGGGGAGTCCCTTATTACCGGCACCCGCGAACAGGCAATTACTGGGTCCGCCAAATTCAGCATGACCTTGTAATTGCCCATTCGCGGGTGCCGGAAGAAAACCGGAAGAAAATGGATACCGGCGGCAGCCGTGCCTGTACTACAGGCACGGCTACCGCCAGCCTCGTAATGAGGCCCAATAACTCTCTATTACGGTTATGTTACCAGATGTGCTCTGGTGGAATGATTGGTGGCTCTGGTGAAAGTGTACCTGCGAAGGACCTGAACTCTACGGGCGATGACGACCAGTACGCCATTCCACCTCCCCTCCCCCCACCTACCACCAATAATAGAGTTCCTTTGGAGACCTCTGTCCAAGCACCTGAGAATTATCCCACGCATTAGCAGCATCGCTGTTTGAACAAGAAAAAAAAAGGAACATGAAAGAGGAGCTGAACACACCATTGCCCTCAAGTGAATCCTTAGTGGTGGCAGATTTACAATCACCCTCCATGTTAACATCAGGGAATGGGCTGCGAAACCTGACCAAGCGTTGACGTAAACATACAGGGCTCTTGATGCGCACCTCTGTGGGAGATGGCACTCTGTCTAGTTGGTTTATTAAATATTATGGTTTATTAATTATGGCACCACCCCTTCCCACTAGAGCAAAAAAAATATATAACTCCAGAAAATCTCTTGCCATTACTAATACCTACCATTAGTGCTCTGCCTGAAAACCTGCATCCAGAGCCCCTGGTAGAAAGCTACAATAATGCCATGAAGAAAGCGCTAGATCTAAATGCCTGGTCCACCCCCCACTTAAAAGATTTAAGAACGCAAAAAAGTAAACTAGAATCCAAATGGCGCCACATCCCATCTGAAGAAAAAAACTGAAACTTAAACTCTTTGCCAACAATTATAAAAAAAGAAATCCTACTCACAAAAAAGAATCTGCAATGCCAGCTCCAACACAAGAGAACAATTTACTATTTTAAGGGAGCTGGAATCCGCTGTAGCCCCGCCTGACAACATAACCAAAGACAAACAATGGTGCACCAGAATCCAAAATGTCCTAACAAACAAGATTAAAACACTCCAAACCAAAATCTCCCTAGAAAAAGACTCCGTAACTCCTAACGAGATACCTCTCCTCACCAACCTTATGACTACCAACCTACCAGGCTCGGACCCATTCAAATTCGCAAAAATATCCACCTTGGAAACTGAAAAAATCCCTTAAACCCTCTAACTGTAAGGGTAACAGATGCCCAGCCCAGCTAGTTAAGGCTGCAGCAAGGGATTTAGCCCCTTTCATAACCAAATTGATCAATGCATCCTTCTCATCCAATACTATCCCCAGCAACTTAAAAGAGTCATGGGTTCTGCCTCTCCTCAAGAAGAAAACCCTAGACCCCGCTATTCCCACCAACTACAGGCCTATCGCCACGCTACCGTTCCTTTTCAAGATAATAGACAGAGCAGCATACCTACAAATCCAGCACTATCTTGAAACCAACCAACTCCTAGGTGCCCGCCAATCAAGATTCAGACCGCAGCACAGTACAGAGACAGCCTTAATTGATCTCAAAGCACAGATTGACGAGCTAAATGACAAGGGAAACACTGCTATGCTACTCCTCCTTGATCTGTCAGTGGCCTTTGATCTGGTGGATCACACAGTCCTGTGCAAACACCTAGCCTCAGCCGCCCACTTCTCAGGCGAGGCCATAGCTTGGATCCAATCATTCTTGGACAACCGTACAATGAGAGTCTTCTCCCAACTGGCTTCAGCAGACCCCATTAAAATAGCCTGCAGTGTACCCCAAGGTTCTTCCATTTCGCCAACTCTCTACAATATCTTTACCAAGCCCTTATTTGACAAATTGGACAGACTGGGTGTCACATACACCAATTACGCTGATGACACTCAGATCCTCATTCCCCTTTCGGGCAATTTCGTCTCTAATACGGGCTTGGTAAACAAAATATACCTCATCATTCAGGCATAGATGGCCACGTATGGCCTTTGCCTGAATGATGATAAAACTGAAATCTTGCTCCTCGGATCCGATGCCAACCTAAAAATACTCAGCTCCAATTACTGGGCATTCAATATTGATGGTAATACTATCACAGTTGCCAAAGTAGTTAAAACACTAGGCTTTCACCTCGATTCGGCTTTGACATTAAAGAAGCAAGTGAACTCCTTAGCTTCCTCTACCGCCTACGCCTTTAAGCTTATTAGGGCAAGTAGAGCCTTCCTTACCCAAGCCAGCTGCATCATCTTCGCCAACGCCCTAATACTCTCCAAACTCGACTATTGCAATGCCTTGTATTTGGGAGCCAACAAATACATCATTGACAAACTCCAAACATTGCAAAATAATGCCCTTAGAACTGCCTTAACCTCCCATCCAAAGAACATATTTCTAACAAAAGAAGAGAGCACAAATGGCTCATAATTTGTGACAGAATCTCTTTTAAAACGGCATCACTCACCTTCAAATGTCTTAACAATGCTGCCCCCCCTTACCTAGCAGCAAGAATAATGAGAAAAACATCGATCCGCCCCACCAGAACAGCCAGCTCCTACTGCCTACAGATACCTAAATTTAGACTAAAAAAAACGGTGGCAGCAGTTTCCCGTCAAGGCAGCCCAATACTGGAATGCTCTCCCACTCAACATTAGAATGGACCAATCCTACTATAGCTTCAGGCGGAATACCCTTACATGGCTACGATCCAATGACAACTAAGTTTAACCATGCCTCAACTCACATCCAGAGACCCTACCTAATATGACTGTATATATGTATATTCCTTATCTGATTATTAAGATGTAATGTATCATATTCTCATTGTGCCTTACCCTGTAACTAAGCTTTTAAGTATTCATGTCTTTCTGTTCTCTGTTGCGCCCAGCTATCTTCGGGTTTGGCGTGCCATACAAAATCAATAAACAATAAACAAACAAAAAACATACAAACAACAGGAGGAGGTGGAACTGCTTTCGCAAACAGTGGTCTCTCGGGAGCAACAAGACAATATGTGTGACAACGAGTTACCCTAGTCCACAACTCCTCCCTGTGATAGGAGGGCGAGTGCTCTATCGGGGAGGGGATAGGAGCTGGGAGAGCAGGAGCATGAGTTGGACTTACCAAGGACTCCTATGCCCTTGACAACCTCATTGGATTTACTGAAAGTGTCTATTGCGAGAAGCAGGGGTGCGCAGAAGCGACTTCATATTATGAGAAGTGAGCTTCTAACAATTTGTGGTAAAATCCCTGTTTTGTGAATTCTTAGTTCTACAGATTTTGACTTTGCGGAACCCTTAAAGGGGGAGTTACTTGGAGGCTCTTTAATTCACTGCTGCCTACCAGTAACTGCCTCGCTATTGCACGCACAGGCTGACTCCCTGGTATTTTTGGGCTATTTTTGGGTAAGCCTATAACACAGGCTAAAGACGTACCAGAGTGTTGCTGTAAAAAGGACGCCAAAGCCCCCACCCCAGGATTAGTACAGCAAATGTAAAGGATTCAGGGGGACCAAAGTTTGGCAACGCCCAGGGGTGGAGGTGGTTCAAGTCCATGTTTGCTGGAACCGATGACCAACCCCAATGATCTTTGGCCTTGGTAGTTTGGAACACCAGAGGCCATTCCCACTTCTTGAAAGCGGACTCTTCGTTAGAGGTCTTGAAACAATACGAGGTGCTCATGCGTCAGGAAATCTGGCTGGTCAATCAATTCTTGCTTAACAGGTTTCAGATACTTCAAATTAAGGCAGAGAAGGGGCTAGTGGATGCCCCCATGGGGGTTTGATGTTTGGAGTAAATAAAGCCTTATCCTCTAGACAAATTATTCCATTGGAGGAAGGATAGGAATGTGAGTAAGGCCTGCGAAATGCTAACAAAGGAGTTTAGAGATTATAGGTTAAATCTGTAAGCATGGACTCCTAACAAAATCGAAGTGTGACTTAAATTTCAATCCAACTGCTCAGGTAAAAGCAAGTGCAAGACTCTGACTGTAACAGGGAAGGAACATAAACACGGGTATGACCCCGAGATTAACACGGCAAAAAGATTACTATGGAGAAAATTACGAGCTGTCCGAGTCTCAAATGTTTCCTTCAGTATGGCAATAAATTTAAGATCTCACCTGAAGACCCAATTTCACAATTGTGTGAGAAGAACATGGGAAGGGAGGTTGGGGAACTGGAAACATTTGATTCAGACCCTGTTGTGCTGTAAAGCAGGGTCCACGTGGAGGATTCTGTCGAGTGCCAGGAAACGGACGGGTTCCGCGATCCTGAGCCCCATTACAGAGGGGATTGCCCATGTCGAGAGTAAAATGTTCAAAGGTATGGAACCTATCCTTCCGATTGAACAGACTGAGCTCAGTTGGCCATTAACTTCACCAGTTATAACATAGGTAGTCATGTGTGTGCTCTAAAGAATTCTAAAACGCCAGGGCCGAATGGTCTTTCCTCAGCTGTGCTGAAGAACGATCCTATTCTATTGGCCGATGTCTTACACCCACTGTTTATCAAGATATGCCAGGATAAAACCACCATCCCTGACTCCTGGAAGAAGGCTATTCTGGTCCCGTTTTTTAAGGCTGGGGATCGTTTGGTCCCTTACAATTATAGTCTCTTGTCGTTACTCGACATAACTGGTAAGGATTTCTCCACTTAGGTCCTGGAACACCTACAAACCTGGTTTAGTGAAGCCAATATTCTTCATCCCTGCCAGACTGGGTTCAGACCTGGATCAGGTACAGTACATAATTTTTGAGTTCTGGTCATGCTAATAACTCAAGCAAGAACTTCGGCAGGCCCCTCTTTGTATATTGCATTGTCGATTTCCAATCGGACCGTGGTTTGTTATGGGGAAAGCTCCAGCAGTGGGGTTGTCCCAGCTGGCTTCTGAAGGTCATCAGGGAACTGCATGAGGACCACACTGCGAGGATCAGATTCAGTGACCAGGAGATCCTGTCCGATGCAATACGAATCAACACAGGGTTGAGGCATTGGTGTATGCTGGTGTTAGGGAGAATTCTCAGAAATGTGGTAATTCCTCTCTACCTTAGAGACCCCCAGCTCTTTTTGCTGGACTTTAGGACTTTTAATTTCTAACCTGGAGAGAGAACTTTTTCCCACTCTCTCATGTATTTTTCTGTGATTTGGACTCTATGGGCCTCATTACAAGGTGGGCGGTAAGGGATTACCGTCACCGGAAGGGCACCGGTGCCGGTAATCCCTTACTGCCCTACTACGAGATCCCCTTGCGGGTCCCGCTAAGGCCGCCTGGTTTTACCAGGCGGCCTTAGCGGGAGCCGCAAAGGGACTTTGGAGCTAATAACGGTACCGTAATTAGCGGTACCGTTATTAGCGCCTTCCCCATTCCCATTGAGCCCTATGGGGGGATCAAATGGGAATGGGGAAGGGCCCTGGTGAATGGGGAATTACCGGTCCCGCCAACCTTGGAATGGACCGGTAATTTCTCCATTCACCAGGGAGGAGTCGGTAGGGTTTTGGAGGCAGCCATGGAGCTAATAGCTCCATGGTTACCTCCAACCTCGTAATGAGGCCCTATGTTTCTTTTGACTTTGGAGTCTGACAAACTACATAGGCATCATCTTTACATTGTGACACACAGCACCTTCAGTGCAGTGACACAGGGAAGTCTCTTAGATTTCCCAAAGGTTTAAATACCTTCCCTTGGATAAACTACTGTTTCCAAGAACAGTGAAGCGAAATTGACTTACATTTTGTAACTTTCTAGACCCAGCACACACTATCTTACAATAAGGTGCTGGAGGGGTTACTTAGTATCCCCTTTGTCTAGTTTCTCATGTAAAATTTGTTGTTACCCTTTGTACAATGAATGGCTGTTGACAGTGGTTTACTTTTTCCTACCATTGTGTGTTTTTACAGTGAGCTGCAATTGCAACTGCAGTAAGACGCCCATGGGTGTCCAGTTTGTCAAAATGGCCACAATCTTCTTTATTCGCCATTTCTTGTTGGAAAGGTCCTTCTTGAGATTTACTCTGCGCGCCAAACCACGTTTGGTCCCTTTGTTCATTTTGGTTTTGGCGGTATTCACTGGTGAAGCCCGCCTCTGACTCCAGCATGACTGGCAGTGGCAGGAAGTAAGGGAGGTGACCGAAACTCCCTGTGCTTAATTCCCTTGGTTACAGGAATACACCCAAAGGTGATTGGACGGCTCGCTGTCCTTGGAGGACAGCCACTTTGCTGTGTGAGTGACAGCTAGGCTGCGAGTGAATGGGAGAAACCTGCATAGAAGGTGATGCTTTTGGTTTGGAAGGCAGAGTCGACCACTGAAATGAAGGAATCCGAAGAAGAACTTGGAAGAGACGCCTGCTGCAACTCCTGGACTGTTGGTTTGCCCGGTGAAGCCCTGCTGCTGTGCTGAAGCTCCGAATTCTCCTCGACTAGAGAAGCACTGCAAGGACGACTTCTCTCCTTGGGTTGGTGGGACCAATCAACTCCAAAGTCAACTCGTCTGGACATCCTCCCGGAGCTGGCTGTACTTCCATTGCTGCTGCAGGAACCGAAGTGCCAGCGAAAGGAACAGCAGACCGAGTGCATCGCTTTTAAGTCAGACCCGAGCTTCAGGAAGATCACCCGGACTCCCTGGAAGCAGGAGTGACCAGGCCTGAGCCACCTCAACAGATTGCTGGACCCCAGATGCGAGGAAAGTCCACAGTGGTATCTGAGAGAGCGTGGTGGTGCTATTTGCTATAGACGCGAGGATCTAAAACCGCAAAGTGCAGCTGAATTCAAGTTTGCCCATTGCTGTCGCCTACCTTCAAATTGTAGTGCTGGAGTCCCCAGACGTCCTCCCTCTTGTCCCCACGACTGAGGCCCAGGAACAACAAGATCTGCAGAGCTACACAGGAACAGAAGCCCGCTGGAACCATTTCTTCTAACCAAAGGTATTGTAAAGTTGAAAGGATTTACCTCCTGTTGGGTAGCCTTACTTGTTCTCAGTTGAGACTTGTCTTGGTTTCCATTGCAGAGTTGCTTGCAGCTTTGCCCCTCACAAGCCTCCCAGCTTGAGACCCCTCAAGTGAATCTTATTTCTTCAAATGTTTCAAAAAACATTTTGCAAGACCTTTACTTACCTGCAAGGAGATCTTCAGCTTCCCTAGACTTTGCTCAACTAACATTGTCTGTCCTGGCTCCCTGAGAGACTCTTCTTACCTCTGATGTTGTGCTTTTGCCTTTCCGCCAGGAAAGGGTTAATTTACTTTGCATTGGAGGGTTAAAAAGCACTTACCAGTTTATGAATTATGTGTTAATCTTTGTTGTATTCCCATATCTAATCCTTTGCACCAAACTCAGTATTGCTCTAAATGTACCAATGATAAATCAATGTCCACAGTGTCCTAGCTATTTAAGTCACCTGAGGGTGTATGAAGTGTCTGTGTGCCATCCCCAATGGGAATCATCTGATTTAGAGAAACAGAGTGTGTTTGAAGTATATTTTAAGAGTTACATGTTTTGCCCCCTTCTGAAGAAGGCTTATATACCTGATTGTGAAATAAATTAATAATTGTTTCATCAAAAAAACTTGAGTCTAAGTGTTCATCTGAATAGTTGTCATTGTGAAACTCTGTGTTACTACCGTACAGCTCACATTGACCCGTCTTGAGATAAATCTGGCTGCTCAGCCACAATTACAACCTGTGTAGTACAGACTTATACCAAAGGTTGAGTTTCCTATTGCCAGGAGGACAAGGCTGGTGTATTCTCTCACAGGGTACTGCATACAATCTTGCCTAACACTGGGATCAGGCTGTGAGGATCTATTGTTGAGTTGTTACATTGAATGTTTGCTTTACTTTTGTTCAACTAAAAACCTTCACAAGGCTAAACTCTACTAGAATAGCACTTGTAACATGCCAAGTATGGATAACTTCAAGCAGTAAGCCCTGATCATTCTAACAGTAGACCAAATGAAAGAACTGTGTAAGGTCAGGAATCTCCCTGTTAAAGGAAAGAAAAATGAATTAATTACACAGTTGTTAGATCACCAAAGGCTGTATAGTAGGCCTGTAACTTCTACTAATCCAGAAAATGTGGAAATTGATAATGAGGATGATAATTCAGAGTCTAACTCTAATGTCTTAGAAGAGTCAGAGGAGGGAGAGGAGTCCCATGATAGGAGCCCTTCTGCCTCAGCAGGCCCTTTTGCCTCAACCTATGTCCACTGGGACCCCACAAGGTCCATCACTGAGTCCAGAATATGTGTCTCTTGAGAAAATGAGACTTGCATTGGAATTTAAAGGGTTGCAAGCTCAGGCTGAAGCCGAACATCAGGACATCAAGCTCAGGGAATTGGAAATGCAACATGCTCCTGAAATGAAAAGATTGTCTCTTGAAAATGTTTTCCTCCCAGAGTCCTCTATGTCTTCCAGTCCCAAGAGGCCTCGCCTGCCCAAAGAAGCAGTGAGTATGCATGATGTGAAACTTGATATTTTGGATTGGTTGGATGCTTTTGAATGCAATCATGGGATTCAGAGTCTCACAGGGAATCAGTTGATTCCTTGGCTTTTGTCTAGGGTCCCCCAGGTTGCAACTGATGCTGTAATGGAGGTGGGTGAACTTGGAAGACAGGAGTATGAGAATGTGAAGCTGGCTTTGATGGCCAGATTTGGGAAAACACCTTCCCAGTACCTTAAGAGGTTTGGGACCCTCAAAAGGACTGATAGTACCCCTTGGGCTACCTGGGTGTGTGAATGTTTGAAAAAATGTGATGGATGGGTTAAGGGTTACAGAGTGAACTCCTTTTGAAGGAATGAGACATCTGTTGTTGTTGGAATCTATTTTTGATGCCTGCTCTCCTGAGCTGAGACAGCACTTGGCTGACTTGAAAGAGATTGATCCTAAGAAGCTAGCAAAGGCTGCTGACTTGTGGGTTTCCAACAGGGCCGCTCACAAGGATTCTGAGATCACTCATAAAAAGGATGAGGGGAAACAGCACAAGAAAGATAACAAAGAGAATTCAAAATCCAACCACCCAAAAGAGGGTCACAAACATAAAAAGGGTAAGCCATATGGGAAACTGAATCATTCTAGTGTAACCTCTGGTGCCAAACCAGAGGGAGGCCAGCAGAAGCCCCCAGTCCGGAAAACATTTGGTAAATGTTATGCTTGTGGGTCAACTGACCATGTGAAATGGGATCCCAAATGCAAGGGTAAAAGTTCAGGGGTCCACACTGCCTCCTTAGCCTCCATCCCTGAGAGAGAAGTTCATGTGGCAAGTGGAAACCTTTATCTAATGGCTGAGGACCCCATTGGAGTCTCAGCCAGTGTTTCTTTAGTGTCCCTGGGACTGTGGGAACAGCAGAATGTAGATTCCAGATAACACCAAAGAATATTACAAGGACAGTGTACTTGTGAATGGTCAGGAAACCCCTGCCATTAGAGCCACTGGGGCCAGCATTACAGTGGTGGATGAAATCTCTTTCAGACCTGAGGATGTTGCTAAGGCATGCATAGGCCCCACTAAGCTTGATGGAGGCCCTGTCCAGATGGTTTGAATACTACCAGCTCTCATCCAATGCAACAACATGACTGTAAGAATACCTGTCAGTGTACAAAATTAGGTGCCTGGGAGAATTCTGTTGGGGAATTACTTAAAAGCTCTTGGAGTTGTATGAAGCACCCCAGGCCCCCCAGTAAAAAGAAGCAGGAGAAGACTAGACTGGCCAGATAGGCAACTTTAGATGACTCTTAGTGGGTAGTTACAAAAGTACCTATAACTCCCAGTCCACAGGAAGGACACACTTCTGATTCCAGGACAAGGAAGGATACAAAGGGGACACCCAAGGTCTCAGGAAAGAAGAAATGTATCATACTTGTACATAGGACAAGGACATCCCTGAGAGGACAGTCCAAGGTCACACTTGTGACCCCTCCACCAGCTGAGGCTCAGTCGGAGGACCAACCAGAGGATGGTGAACCAGCTACTGGTGAAACAGAGCTGGAGGAAGCCCTTGCCCTTTTTCAGAATTCTCCTTCAATGAATTGACCCCGTAGTGTAGAAGAAGAATTCTTCCCACTAATGTACCACTCTGGATGTACTAAGTAAATTGCAGAGGGATCAATTAATTGAAAGACTGGATTCCCCCGAGAAACCAATGGCTGCAAGGAAAACAATTATGATTAGTGTTTATATTTACAAAGTGACACCCAAGGCAAAAGGCAGAGATCAAACTGACCTGTGTTATCAGGTCAGTTTTAAAGATGCACAGAATGGTATGAAATGGTCTGTAAACAAGATGGTTGGAAAAACAATTAGTGTAAATATATATATTGCCCATGAAATTGTTTTTAAACTTAATATTTTTTGACTAATAAAGCTAAAGAAATGTTCTACAACATTTGGAGTACGGTGCAGTTTGTGGTTGCGAGCCGAGAGCCCGCATTTGGACGTTTACTCTGTGAGTGCGGCTCAACATCACTCCGTTTAGTCGTAGTGAAAGAATTGGAAATATATATATATATATATATATATATATATATACAGAAAAAGTAGCAAGAGGAGAATTAGGCTTACCAGGATGAATCCATGAGTTCTTGAAAGTTTAAAAATGAAGTAGGTTCGTGACAGGTAAGGAATCCCAAAAATCTATCCCGCAGGCACGCGGATGCCTAATGTCCAGAACACCCTGTACCGATGAAAAGAGGACGCCTAAAGTCACACCCACAGAAGCCTCTAGTCCGTGTGTGGAACGGGATACTAGCAGGCAGTCCAGTGCACAGTTCCATGGAGAAAGGAGGAAGCTGAATCCTGAGGGAAATCCGGGTCGACAAGAATGCAGATCAAGACAGAACCAATGGGTTAGCAAAAGGCAATCCAAAGAGGTAATCCAGGTCGTACAGCAGGCGGGTCAAGACAGTGTTAAGGGTTTAGCAGCGCACAATCCAATAAGGCAATCCGGGTCGTAGAGCGGGCGGGTCAAGATAGTACCAAGGAATTAGCAAAGCGCGGTCCAGTGTGGCAATCCGGGTTGTCGAGCAGGCGAGTCAAGACAATACCAAGGAGTACGCAGAGCGTGGTCATGATAGCGCAGCAGGTAGTGTAAGTGATTTCAATCCGGCACACACCCAAGTCAAACCCCAGCATCTAGTGCACAACTGAAACCCTTATTTATTTTTGTCTATAAGTTTAATATTCCCCCGGTCACACTGAACCAGGAATCAGGCTAGTTTGCAAAGGTAAATATTTAGTCATGTATTTAAAATGTTATCACAGTAGAGGTACACAACAATCACCAATGGGGTGACAGAACACTGAATAATATCTTTAATACACTAGGAATAAGGAAGAGCAAAACAAATGCAGCACAGAAAATAATACTTTTGTGTTGGTTCAGATCAGATAGCACTATGGTTAGAGGTTCCCCCTGCAACACCCTCAACCCCCCAATAGGCAATGTAAAGAGATGGAAGGAGAGAGCAAGCATTCAGGAATAGCACAAATCAAACAGAATATCAGTCCCACTTTCCCCCAGCAAACACAAGAGAAAAACAGCATTGACTTTTCAGCTGTCAGTATGGCTGTAAAGTGTCTTTAGAAATTACTGGGCAAAAACACCAAATGTGGTCAAAAATACTTACATTTGTTATAAATTCTTATGGGAGCCACTTTAAACAGTTGCACACAATCACAAGCAATGGTTTAGTCCAAAGAAAACATTTGAAATCTTAACGTCCAAGTCAGAAGCAGTTTAGAGCTATTTCACACGTGTAAACCTTTCAGATTTTTTAAAATCGCGGCAAACTTTTCTGTGCGCGATAATCACGATAACGGGAGAATCGCACTGTTTTGGGTTCTATGGATAGCTATGGATGTTAGGTACAAGTAGGAGTTGAAATGACTTTTCTATCACAAAAACTGAGGGAGTTATAGAGGTTTTAGTGTCCGACACGTGTGATATTAAGCAGAAGGATTATTGAATTTGGGTATTTGCCCCAGCTATTACTCACCAATTGTCGTATGGATTCTCTCAAGTTATTTGCGGCCCTGATTTGATCACCATGAAAAGGGCATTTGTTGTATGATTGAACATTAAATCAACTTTACATTTACTCAATGGCGCAGAGTCCTGGAGTGATCATTCTTTACTAGTTTATCAGTGACGGTTAGGGCCTTACTACCGTCCAAATCCACTGACCTGTGACACCTTAGAAGTCTAGGATAAGCATCATTTATATATTTTTTGGCCACCATCTATACACTGCATATGAGAAATCATCAGGGATTGTAAGGAGTCACCTGGCAGAGCAACTTGCAAGAAAGCCCAATTTCAAACCGAGGTTTTAGTAAAGGTTGTTTTTTCGAAATAGGTGCGAGAATAGAGAACAGAAATGCACTTTTGAAAATGACAAATGGGTTTGCTTACACTAGAGGATGACTATGAAAAAGCGAATACCACACAGGGATCTTACAGGGGTCTTACAGTCACTTAATCAGGGTGGCCTGCCTGCTAAGGGAACTCGACTTCTTCAGATGAGAAAAGGGTCAGCACAAAGATAGGTCTAACAATACTGGTTCTGAAGGAAAGATAGGATGGGTTTGAGATAGGGATAAGACAATGCAAAGATACGCCTAACAATACTGGTTCTGAATCAAAGATAGGATGGGTTGGAAATAGGGACAAGACGAATTAAATTACTATGGGCCACAGTTCTTCCTATTAATTCTCACAGGATCAGTTTTTAAATTGGACCGTCAGTTCTGGTCATGGATTGGGTCTGGTCTAGGAAAGACAGCACATCAGGCACAGGATTGGATCCTCTAGGCCGGACGCCGGATTGGCACAGGATCTGCCCTCCTAGTCTGGGGGAATTTGAATCAGCTGGATGGTGAGTTCCTCAGGCAAGCCTAGTGGTGGCAAGCCAGAGAATTTCAGGATACTGGTTCCAAAGACCTTCTCACCCCACACTGCACTTCACTGGGGGAGAGAAGAAATTTAAGGATTTGGGCCTTGCTGGAAATCAATAGTCTCTATTGCTGGCAAGAGATTTGGCATCTGGATCTGGAAGAATATTAAAGCTGGATGTAGGATGCTGGATCAGAGTGCTTCGCCAGAATCAGGAAAGTGGCTGGATCAGTGAATCCCTATGTGTTGTCAGCTGTCTCTATTTATCCTCTAAAATGACATAACAAATGGGGTGTGTGGGCCGGTTTAGCTAAGCTTGCCCCTGTGAAAGGTGATTGGGTCAGGGTCTACTCTCTGCCTTGATAGGAGGAGAGAAACAGAGTGTCATCTTTACGGTATAATTTTATGATGCTGAGAATCCACCCCTAGCCACTGGAACACAAAGTCTAATTGTAGCAAAATACATATTTACACCAATGCAACCTCTATTAAAGTCACATACACAGATTGCATATTTTATAGAGTATCTGCTCATCAAAATTCCACAGCTCTTAGACTTTGTTTCAACTTTCTGCAGCATTTTGTCCATTTTGTAATGAGAACATGTGCCAATATTTCTGTAAATTTCCACAAATATGCACATTTACCCTGGGAATGTGTGTATAAACTTTCACCATTCTAGCAGAAATTCAGTCCCCATAAACCCACATTTAATGCCATTCCTGTTCAGAATAAGCTACACGGTTTCAAACATAGTGCTAAAAATTAGGTTAATTAATCTGCCATTTTCAGATTTTTCACCCCTTCTGATAATAAGTCATACACCTTTAAAAATGTCCATTACACATCCTATTAACACCAAATGGTCAGTATTTGTCACTCCTTGAAGCATGTGGTAGCCCCCTCCTTTGGAATGTTCTTCTGTCAGCCAGGAGTTTCCTGTGCTGCAGCAGTTTTATGGTTTTATGACCTTTTACACCTTCACTATCCTGGGTTGAAGGATGTCCATTGTTCAGTCCTGGGCTAACCAGCAATTAGCACCTCCCATTGAGTTTCTGCTGAGAGGAAGGCCCTCCTTCTGGGAGAAAAACCGCTTTTCCAGATCTTGCCACTTCAGCCAGGCTAATTAACTTTTTAAACCCAGAAAAAACCAAATTTGTTACATCAACCATAAATACATTTCTTTCTTTTCTTTCTTGGCCTTACAATCTGTGAGAAAAACACAACTAAAATCTGTATTCCTTTTTGGCAACAATCCATTTTATGTTTGCTTATCCAGCTGACTTTTTAGTTTTAGGTCATTTTAAAGTTTCCGCAGTACTCCTCTGACAGCTGTCATTTAGGTAGCCCTGGCTACTGCACCCAGATTTTGGCATAGCTGCTGTCAGTTTTCAGACTTTGTATGTTTTACAATGCTTCATTTGATACATGAATTTTAGCACCAGGCAAGATTTTGAATGCGGAGAAGTGTTGTGTATCGGCATTTAAGAGTTTTTAGTAACAAATCAAATGTCATGTGTAAGCACATTTTGGGGTCTGACTTGCAAAGTGCTGCTTCCCTCTCTGCACTCTGTTGGTTGGTCATGGAGCCCACTGGCACCTTTTCTTCAGGGTGTACTCTATTTCCCCGCACATGCATCATGGGTGGTAGGTTGTGCATCCCTCTTTTTGTGTGCTGAAGCACACAGTTTTTTGTAGGTTTTTGGCGGTTTTTGGTGCACACAAGGGTTTTTCCGCCATTGTTGCTGTTTCTTTCGCCATAACTGGCAGGGTGACGCCGCATTGCATAGCGGAGTGGGTCAATACATCCCGCAGTAGGTCCAAAAATCCTGAATTGCAAAAAGGAGTTACCAAAGCAGACAAGGAGCAGGCAAAAGGCAAGTCAGGAAACAGAGCAAGGTTTGGCAGCATAAACTTCATAACAACCAGAAACAACGTTAATCAGAAGCAGAGTGCAAATGCTGGGGTTGGAATAATGAAGGCTTGATAACGTGAGCCTGCCGTCCGAATCCAAGATATCGGGACCTCCCCCGTAGCAATGGACACCACAGTTTCCATGGTAGCTTCCAGCTACCACGGAAAAGAGTCTTCCAAACTCGTAAGCGTTGATGAACATGATTGTTTGTGACAGGCAAACGTTTACTGAGCTGTTGTTGCATAAATCAATATGCTGATGATTAGCAGTAACAACGGGTCTGGATTTCGGCGCAAAGCGCTCTGGACCTTTGCCCATTACAGTATTTCCCCCAAAGATAGACTCCCCTTCTGAGAGGCCCAATACTCAGCAATCAACTGAGGTGCATGGATGTTACCGATAGGCTCCCATGTCCTGTCCTCCGGACCATAGCCTTTCCAGGCCACATAATATAACCATACTCCCCTGGAGACCTTAGTAGCAAGGATTTTCTTGACCTCATACTCATCTTCACCCTGTACCTGTATGGGAGGCGGTCGCGAAGGGATCCTGGTGGCTGGATGAAAAGGCTTGAGAAGGGAGACATGAAAGACCAGGTGCACTCTCCACTTGGCAAGGAGATGCAGATGTACAGCAACCGGTGTGATCAGGGCCGAAATCTCATAAGGACCGAGAAAGAGTGGTAAAAGCACCTTCCGCCCAGAAATGTGTACGTTTTTTGTTGACAACCACACTTTCATTCCCACCGAGTAATCAGGAGCGGACAGCAACCAAATGGTTGACACATGACTTAGCAGCCAGATTTTTTGCAGGCAAGATAGGTGACACAGGCAAGGACCTGGGATGGTGACCATAAAGGGCAAAAAACAGGGATGAATAGGTGGAAGAGTGGAGGGAATTGTTATAAGTGAATTCTGCCATGCACAGAACAGAGAGCCATGATTCTTGGTATTGATGAGTTAGACATCTGAGGTATTGTTCCATAGTGGAATTCACATGTTCTGTCTGTCCATCAGTCTGGGGATGATAGGAGCTGGAATACCTATCATCAATACCAAACGATGCTGTGAGAGACCGCCAGAAATGTGAAAGTAAATTGTGAACCTCTGTCCATGATGATAACAGAGGGGAGACCAAAGAACCGTAAAACGTTCTTCGAGAACAAATCAGCTAGAACAGGTGCTGATGGTAGACCTTGACAGGGCACAAACAGTGACATCTTGGTCAGTTAATCAATAATCACCCATATAGTATCGTAACCAGAGACTGAGGGCAGCTCAACCACAAAATCCTCAGATATCATATACCAAGGGTGGTCGGGTATTGGCAGAGATTGAAGCAACCCAACGGGTCTAGTATATGAACTCTGGCACTGAGCACAGCCGCAATGTATTCAGTGACGTCCTTTTGCATAGTTGGCCACCAGCACCAGCGATAAAGGAGGTCCAAGGTCTTCTTGATGACAGGATGTGCCGCTACCATGGAATCATGGCACCATTGCATTGCCTTACAACGTGTAGCATAATCTGGTATATACAATAAACCATGTGCATATGGCATGGAATGTATGATGTCTAACTTGAGTTCCTGTATCTCCGCGGATTTGATTTCACCCATTCTTGTATGTCAGTACGTAGAGTGGATTGTAACATACAACTACAAACCACCTGATGAGGCAAAAGGAGCAGACCGTCAGTTCTTTTAACGGATGAGATTCCATGCATACGTGACAGAGCATCAGCTTTACTATGCAAGGAACCAGGTCTGTATGTGATGACAAAGTGGAACATGGAGAAAAACTTGTGCCACCTAGCATGACGAGCTGTGGTGCACTTCACAGACTGCAATGCCAATAAATTCCTGTGGTCAGTATATACTTGGACCTGAAGAGCAGTACCCAGCAAATTATGTCGCCAGGCCATGAAAGCGTCTTGCACTGCTAAGAGCTCTCTCTCCGTGATCATGTAATTCCATTCATAGGAGGTTAGCTTTCTTAAATGATAGGCGGCAGGGTGTAAACCACTAGCCTCTGGGCATTCCTGTGAAAGTATAGCTCCAAGGGCGATGTCCGAGTTGTCTGCTTCCACAACAAAAGGAAGAGATGGATCGGGATGTTGAAGCACAGGGGGCTGTGGTGAAGGCCGTTTTGAGAGCGAGGAACGCTTGGTTGGCCTCCTCATGCCACCTGAAGAGTTTTTTTTACTGCTCGTAAGAGCCATTAATGGAACAACCACGGTGGAAAAATCCTTGATAAATCTTCTATAAAAGTTTGCAATTCCCAGGAATGATTGAAGGGATTTCAAGGACGTAGGTAGTGGCCATTCCAGAACCGCCGTAACCTTAGATTTGCTCATCTGGATTCCTTTGCTAGTGATTTCGTAGCCAAGAAACTCTGCCTCAGTGGCATGAAAAGTGCACTTCTCCAATTTGGCAAACAGGTTATTGTCTCGTAGCCTTTGTAGGACCTTGGTAACATGAAGTACGTGAACATCATAGGATGGAGAGTAAATCGAAATGTCATCCAAATAAACAACTAAAAATTGATCCATCATGTCATAAAAGACATAATTGATGAAATACTGAAAGGTAACGGGTGCATTGTAAAGCCTGAAGGCCATTACACAATATTCAAATAGCCCATACTTAGCTTTGAAAGCGGTTTTCCATTCGTCCCCGCTACGGATTCTGACCAGGTTATAAGCTCCTCTAAGGTCCAATTTGATGAACAACACTGAAGAACCCAGCTGATCCAGTAAAACCGAGATCAGCGGAATGGGATACTGGTTCCGAACAGTTATGGCATTGAGAGCTCTGTAGTCAATACAGTGGCGGAGGTCTCCCTTCTTCTTGGGGACAACAAACATGGGAGATGCTGCAGGAGAATGTGATGGACGAAGGAACCCAGACTCTAGAGCCTTGTCTATGTACTCCATAGGAATGAGGTCCTCCTTTTGTGTTAAGGAATAAATCCTCCCTGATGGGATCTTAGCTCCTGACACAAGATCGATCGGGCAATCATATGGTCTGTGAGGAGGTAAGACCACAGCACTACCCTCGTCAAAGACATTGTGGTACCCAGGGTATTCCTTAGGTAGGATTCCGGTGACCATTGCCACAATAGTAGGGGCGACATCCAGTAAAGGACGACAAGGACTCTTGATCTGTGCATTAGAACCCCAACAGCTCTTTTCACAGTACTCAGACAAAAAATCAATGCTTCATGTGTGCCAATCAATCACTGGCTTATGCACCCTAAGCCATGGTATACCGAGTATTAGCTTCAACTGGGGAGCCGAAATGAGATCAAAGGAAAACACCTCAGTATGTGCCTGCACAATTTTCATAAACAAATCTGCAGTTTGTTCGGTCACCAAACCCGACAACAAGGTGGTGGCATCCATGGCATTGACGACCAAAGGGTTTCTTTAACAACAATGGGCAATCCAAGCTCCTTAGCGTATTGACTCTCAATGTAGTTCCCCGTAGCACCGGAATCCAGCACTGCAGTAGCCGAAGAGGGACCACTTGGCACATTAAGAAAACCTACTTTGATGGTAAATGGTATTACAGTTTAAGAGTCCACTGTTGGGGAATAGCCCAGCAATTGGACTCCCCTCTCACTCGGGAAGATAGCTTAGGGGCAACGTGCTTGCCTTGGGATTAAGATGACAGGAAGCAACGCAGGTTTGATCCCCGGGTCCGTGCTTAGAAACCTCTGGGTATTAGGTGTGTTATAAATAACCTTTCATATCATATCATTGCCGAGCTTTCAAGTTTCCATGCTTCTTTGTAGGTTTTTTGGTGCATAACTTCAAAAAATATTCAGAGGAACCGCAGTAGAAACAAAGATTGTTTCGCTTCCGATGTTCTCTTTCTTCAGGAGACAACGGACCACGTGTGGCGGCCTCTGTCTGCATAGGTTTGGGTGTTCCCGCAGCCAGGGTTAATGCCAAGGGAGCAGCAGGAGCAAAGCCCCTTCTTTCACCTTTCCTTGCTGCCTTTCGGGCCTCTATATGCAATACCAAATACAGTAACTCCGGAAATGTAACTGGAACAACAGGAACCATAGCAAGGGTGTCTTTGAGGCAGTCAGACAAGTCTTTGTAAAACAACAAGGCTTTCTTGTCATCCGGCCACCCTGTTTTGGCAGCTAATTGATTGAACTTGGCTAAAAAGGCCAGGAGTGTTAGGTCACCTTGTTGTGGACTCAACAACTCCAATTCCCTAGTCTGTGCCTTATAGCGGGTGTCGAATACCTTGCACATAGCATCGATTAAGGCATCGCAGTCAAACAAAAGCTGACTACCTTCTTCTAACAGAGGGTTAGCCCATGCTGCCGCAGTACCCCGTAAGTAGGACAATAGAAAGGTGGCCTTATTAGTAGAGTCTGGAAAGGAACCAGGTCGGCACAAAAAATGCAACCGACACTGGTTCAAAAAGGTCCTGAAATGTTTTGGATCGCCATGGTATCTCTCTGGTGGGGCCAAAGGAAACTGCAATGTAACATACACAGGCCCAGTATCTGATCTCGATGGCTCCGTAACAGAACCGGAAGCAGCCGTAGGCAATGAACCAGGCATGGAAGGTGGTTGTACTCTGGCCTGTAATCCATTTATTTGTTGTTGAGTAGCAGCATGAGCCATGGCCATATCAGAACGAAAGTCTGCCACCAAGTGGAGAATACTAGCCAATGTCTCATTGAGGTCCATTTTGTGAGGCTTCTGATTATGTCAGAATTCTCCTTCATTGGCTTCACCCCGTAGTGTAGAAGAAGATTTCTTCCCACTAATGTACCCCTCTGGATGTACCAAGTAACATACAGAGGGATCAATTAATTGAAAGACTGGATTCCCCCAAGACACCAATGGCTGCAAGGAAAACACTTATGATTAGTGTTTATATTTACAAAGTGACACTCGAGGCAAAAGGCAGAGATCAAACTGACCTGTGTTGTTATGGCAGATAAATCAAGAGGTCAGTTTTAAAGATGCACAGAATGTATCAGATGGTCTGAGTGCAAACAGAAAAAGTAGCAAGAGGAGAATTAAACTTACCAGGAAGAATCCATGAGTTCTTGAAAGTTCAAAAATGAGGTGTGACAGGTAAGAAAATCCCCCAAATCTATCCCGCAGGCACCTGGACGCCTAATGTCCAGAACACCCTGTACCAATAAAACGAGGACGCCTAAAGCCACAGACACCCACAGAATTCTCTAGTCCGTGTGTGGAACGGGATACTAGCAGGCAGTCCAGTGCACAGTTCTGTGGAGAAAGGAGGAATTTGAATCCTTAGGGAAATGCAGGTCAACGAGGATGCAGATCAAGACAGAACCTATGGGTTAGCAAAAGGCAATCCAAAGAGGTAATCTGGGTCGTAGAGCAGGCAGGTCAAGACAGTGTCAAGGGTTTAGCAGCACACAGTCCAATAAGGCAATCCGGGTCGTAGATCAGGTGGGTCAAGACAATACCAAGGAGTAAGCAGAGCGTGGTCATGATAGCGTAGCAGGTAGGTCCAAAAATCCAGAAGTGCAAAAAGGAGTTACCAAAACAGACAAGGAGCGGGCAAAAGGCAAGTCAGGAAACAGAGCAAGGTTTGGCAGCATAAACTTCATAACAACCAGAAACAACGTTAATCAGAAGCAGAGTGCAAACGCTGGGGCGGGACTAAGGAAGGCTTGATCATGTGAGCCCACTGTCCGAATCCAAGATGACGGGACCTCCCCCCTAACAACGGATGCCACAGTTTCCATGGTCGCTTCCAGTGACCACGGAAAAGAGTCTTCTCTACTCGTAAACGTTGATGAACATGATTATTTGTGAGCTGCTTGTTGCATAAATCAATACGCTGATGATTAGCAGTAACAACGGGTCTTAATTTCAGCACACATCGCTCTGGACCTTTAACCATGACACCCTTGTTGGAGATCTGGATCCTAAAGACCACCATGAATGGCAGACTTTGCTTGCAGAAAGTGGACTCTGTAGGACAAACTTCAGCAGAGGTCAAAGAGTGTCCTACTCTTGAATGACTTTGCCAAATAGCAGCTTTCCAGCTGGTAGGGCAAAAGCCAGGGAAGAACAGGCTGTACTGAGAGGATGGCCTCCTTTACAGTGAGCCTATAGAGTCTACCCCAGGGGACTACAGAAGACTTGTAGTGCCTCTGGAGGTGAGACCCCAGTTTCTACAGTTAGCCCATGAGATTCCTTTGGCTGGTCACTTAAGTTTTAAGAACAAGGAAAGGATTTCTCTATATTTCTACTGGCCAAAGACAGGGTCTGATGTAGATACATTCTGTAGAAGCTGTCACACTTTACAGACATCTGGCAATAGTGGACCCAAGAATGTAGCACTTTTGGTGCCCCTCCCACCACGGTGGTGTGAGATCTTTTTTAGAGGGTAGGAATTGACATTGTTGGTCCCCTAGACCCTCCCACATCTTAAGACAACTGATTTATATTGGTTGTGGTAGACCATGCTACCAGGTATCCTGAAGTAATCCCTATCAGAACTGTTACTGCCCAGGCAGTGGCTTAGGCCCTCCTTGGTATCTTTACCAGGGTTGGTTTTCCTAAGGAGGTTATCTCAGACAGGGGGACCAATTATATGTCCCACTACATTCAAACCATGTGGAAAACTGTGAAGTAACCTACACGTTCTCAACAGCCTACCATCCCCAAACCAATGGGTTGGTGGAGAGGTTTAATAGAATATGAAGAGCATGATAGGTGCTTTAGAAGAACCCCATAGAGGAAAGTGGGACCTTATACTGCCATGCCTTCTCTATGCTTATTGAGAGGTCCGTCAGGAAGGGGTTGGCTTCAGCCCCTTTGAGCTTCTCTATGGTCATCCGGTTAGAGGTCCATTGGCCCTAAGCAAGGAAAGGTTGGAGAGTACTCCTTCCCACAAGCCAGAGAGAGTCACTGACTATGTGTTAGGTCTCCGACACCAACTGCCTACAGGCATACGTATCCAGACCAGAACTATGAGAAATAGAAGGGGTTAATCGCTCTTCTGATCTGACTCTGAAACAACAGGAGGGGTGCAACGCTCTGTTAAATCAGTTTGCCTCCCTGTTTTCACTGACACCAGGCTTGACCCCTTGCTGCCAGCACGATATTCTCACTGGTGACTGTCTCTCTGTCAAAATCAGGGGTTACAGAATGTCAGCCCATGTAAGAACCCACCTAAAGGAGGAGGTCAAGAAGATGCTTGATCTCGAGGTAATAGAGCCATCTACAAGTCCATGGGCTAGTCTAGTTGTGCTAGTGCCAAATGCAGGATCGAAGGAGTTGAGATTCTTGTGGACTATAGAGCTCTTAATGCAGTCACCACGACTGATGCCCACCCTTACCTAGGAGAGATGGACTGGTGGTAAACTTGTGTCACGCCTCCACCAGCCCGCAGGTCCTACTGGCGTCTTTGGAATGCTTGGCGCTGGCGCCGCCATTAGAAGGTTCCGTTTCAGCCTTCTTGCTTCCTGGTTAGCGGTCTACTCTTTTTTGCTCTGTCTTGTTTTCCTATTTAGCCTCGCCTTCGCTTCCGGATCGGTGCGTTGCAACTTTGCCTTTCGGTTTGTTGCTGTGCTCTGCTCTCTGCTGCCCCGTTTCCGCTTGCTTTCCCCCCGGGACTGACCCCTTCTCGCTCTTCCCTGCTCTCTGTGTACTCTGCTGCTGCATTCCTTTTCCGCTCGCTCCTCCGTCTCCTCCCTTCACTCTCTCCTCCATGTTCCCGATACCTCTTCTTACCTTTTCTTCTCTCCCGTTTCCCTCTTGTCTCCATTTCCTGGTTCACTGTCTTCGCTACAGCGTTCCCGCTCCTCGGGCCGCGCTGCATTGTGCAAGTCTGAGTGCCTACCTTACGGCTTGTTTCCTCCACTCTGCTGATCCCGATTCACCCGTTTGCTACACTCTTCAGGCTCCCTCGTCTCCAGCGAACTATCAGCTGCATCCACGCCTCTCGGGTCATTCCGTCCTGGAACACCTTGCCACTCCATCCATCCCATTGACCATCAGAACCGGAATTAATCCTGCCTACCGGTATTTCGCTGCTACAGATTCGCTAGAAGAGTTTTTTTAAGCTGTCTTTTCCTCTTCTTGTGGTCTCTGCGGAGGAGGGGTCCCCGGCTTCCCTGTTTATCAGGGAATCAGGGTGGCTTCCTACCGCGGAAGACCATTTCTCCTCACAAAAAAGAAGAAAACCAAAAGAAAGACCTGTCAACGCGGAATCTCCTCTGAAGAAACAGGTGAGGAGGAAAGGGAGGTGGACTTGGACATAACTGATATACAGCCAGCTACAGCTGAGTTTGACAGTTTGCAACGCCAAAAAGACCAAATCATGGCATCTCCGGAACAGGTCCAGGAACTCCTTTCCGCAGTTCACAACTTGACTCAAGAATTACAGGCATTCAAGACCGAGAACACTGCCCTTAGACAGAGGGTCGATCGCTATGAACAGTCCTGCAGCGATTTAACCCCCATGTCGCTGTCTTGTGGCAAATACAATGGGTCTCCCCATAAATTCAAGGAATTCATGGAGGCATGCATAATCCACTTTACATTTAGACCCCAGACATATGCTACGGATCAGGCCCGCATAGGGTTTCTGGTCTCAAACTTAACTGGAAATGCTTTATCCTGGGCAGCCCCTCTTGTGACTAGTGCTAGTCCATTGCTGCAGGATTACTCCGGATTCACAGCCCAGTTTAGAGCGGCCTTCGAAAGACAGGAGACGGCTGTGGTCGCCAGTGAGCAACTCTTGGACATTTGTCAAGGTAATTCTGATTTGCTGTCCTATATTTCACGCTTCAAAAGGGTGGCTGCTGACGCAGGTTGGCAAGAAAATGCATAATTCACCATTTTTCATCGAGGACTAAGAGAGGACCTGAAGGACGAACTAGCAAGGGTTCCTAGGCCAGCTACACTTAGTTACGTTTGGTCCACAGTCCTCCAGTTGGACTTTCGCCTATCTGAAAGGCGTTCGGAGCACCGAAAGAACCGGGGATTTCCTGTTCCACTGGAACCTAGCACGTCCACCTCCACTCCCACCTGTCAAAGTAAGGAAGAACCTATGCAAATTGGGACAACCAGAGGACCACTTTCTCCGGAAGAACGTAAATGGCGCAGGAAGAACAATCTGTGCATGTATTGTGGGTCGAATCAACATATCCTGAGGGATTACCCTGATGTACCTCCCTGACGGTCGGGAAATGCCACCCCTCGGAACTAGTAGGGACAAGTTACCGCAGGGGTTTCCCAAGTCCCTATGTGTCTCTGTCTACCTCTCCTACCAACGCCACCGAGGATAACCGGCTCATGGTAATAGCGGTCCAGTTGTGTCTCCCACGACAGACCTGTGAGGTGTTGGCCCTTCTGGACTGTGGGGCCGCAGGATGCTTTATGGACATTGTGTGGGCAGACAAGACCGGCATCGGTAAGCTGGAAAAAAAGGAAGACCAAAAGGTGGAGGGGGTCGACAGAAAGCCGCTGAGTTCTGGTCTCATCACCGATACCACTTCCTCGCTGGTAATGAAGATTCTCCACCACACCGAGTCAATTCAATTCGACCTTATTAGAGCGGCTCACTTCCCCGTTATCCTGGGAGTATCATGGCTAAGAAAGCACAATCCGATTATTGACTGGAAAAGGAACCAGCTTTCGTTCTCGTCTGAGTTTTGTCAGCAATCCTGTTCCTCACTTAACCAACAGGCCACGGTCCACACCCTTCCAGATCCTTCCATAACTAGGGAGGTTTTGAAGATCAACAATATTCCCAAAGAGTTTGCTCAATACCAGAAGGTATTTCAGGATGAGGTCCCTCAAGAGTTACCTACCCACAGGCCGGAGGATTGTGCCATTAATCTGACACCAAATGCCATTGTTCCTTTCGGGCGCATGTTCTCCCTGTCCTTACGGGAGAAAGGGGTGTTTAAGGAATACCTTGATTCTAATCTCCAACACGGCCTCATCCGTCATTCCCACTCTCCTGCCGGAGCATCCCTGTTCTTCGTTCCCAAAAAGGGATTGAGTGAACTAAGACCTTGTATAGACTATCGGGGACTTAATCAGGTTACCATCAGGGATCGGTATCCCATGCCCCTGATCAAAGACATCCTGGAGGCTGGCCCTCTTCCTGCACCTACCTGCAAGGCAAAAAACCTCAGAGTCATCTTCGACTCCACACTCTCTTTCTCTCCTCACATATCTGATGTCTCTAAGAAGTCACACTACCAGCTACACCTCCTCAGAGGTATCCTTCCTTTCCTCTCCTTCTCCCAGAAGCTCAGTGTCTCTAGAGCCCTGGTTCTCTCGAAGCTGGACTACTGTAACAGCCTCTATCTAAATCTGCCTGCCTCTACTCTCTGCCCTTTGCAACTCATCCAGAACAGGACTGCGAGACTTGTCCTTGGCCTCAAGCCCAGGGACCGTATCTCTCCAGGACTGAAATCTCTGCACTGGCTCCCAGTGGCTGTGAGGATTAAGTTCAAAACCCTCTGCATTGTCCACAGGGCCTTCTCGGGCCTGGGGTCTGAATACCTTCAACTCTCTCTTCCTAAATATCTCCCTTCTCGAGCTCTTCGCTCATCCGCCTCCAACTCCCTCAGGTTCAGCCTCGTCTCCAAGCAACGAGTTGGGGGTAGATCTCTCTCTGCAGCAGGGGCCTCCCTCTGGAACAGCCTTCTTGCCTCCCTGAAACTTGAGGAGAACCATCTCCGGTTCCGGAAGCACCTCAAAACCTTCCTCTTTGCCTCCCCTTTCTCTCCCCCTCTCCCCTGCTAAAATCACTGAAACTGCACTGAATCTGCAATCGGGCCACTCACCGATCTCGGTCCTTGGCCCAGCCACTCTACCCTGCACTGCCTCCCTGGCTACCCCTGCACTGCGGGACTGTCTCTGTATCCCTACAGCCCCTCCTCCCAGCACTTGTCAGCACTTACCTTGCACTTGCCACCAGCTGGCCCTTATTATTTATCTTGTATTCTACTAACCCTGTACTGCACTTTCCTTATTATTATTTATCTTGTATTCTACTAACCCTGTATTGCACTTAGCACTTTCCCCTCGCCCTTTCCCCCTGCACTTTTCCCTTCCCCTCTACCCTTGCACTTGCACGATCTGAGTGACACCTGGCCTAGTAGGATCGTTGTCTGTCTCCCCTTGCCCCCCCCCACCTCGTCGCGCCTTGAAACACTTGTGTTTAGGCGAGTTACAAATGCTATATCATATCATATCCAAGGAGCCAAGGTATTCTCTAAGATTGACCTTAGAAGAGCCTACCATCTGTTGCGTATTCACCCCGGAGATGAGTGGAAGACGGCGTTCCGCACACCATGCGGTCACTTCGAATATTGTGTAATGCCGTTTGGTTTAGTTAATGCTCCTTCAGTGTTTCAACGTTTTATGGACCGCACATTTTCGGATCTCCTGTTTCATTGTACCATCATCTACCATGATTACATCTTGTTTTTTTCCAAGGATACTCAGCTACATACTACTCATCTCCACCATGTACTACAAGGGCTACAGGATAATCATTTGAAGGCCAACCCTGACAAATGTGTCTTCCGAGTTTCTGAAGTTCCCTATCTTGGATTCATCCTATCTCCTGAAGGTATTAGGATGGATCCCTCCAAAGTTGATGCCATCCTACATTGGCCCACACCTGGATCTGTCAAAGAAGTGCAGAGGTTTCTGGGGCTTGCAAATTTTTATCGCAAATTCATCTCGGGCTTCTCTAACAGGGTACTACCCATCACGCATTTGTTGAATAAATCCTCATCCCCTTTTTCCTGGACCACAGAGGCCGATCAGGCCTTCCAGCTTTTGAAGACAGATTTCTGCACTGCTCCCATCCTCCGTCAACCTGACCAAACTGCGAGGTTTATTGTTTAGACAGATGCCTCCGCCGCTTCTCTAGGGGCGGTTCTTCTCCAGGAGCATGACGGTACAGACATCCCATAGCGTACTTGTCCAAGACCTTGAACTACAGCCAGACCCATTACTCTGTTATCGAAAAGGAGCTGTTGGCCATGAAATCTGCTTGTGAAGAATGGCGTCACCTGTTACAGGGGAGTCTCTATCCCTTTGAAATTAGAACAGACCACAAGAATCTTAAGGCCATACAGAGCATGGAATGTGTCAACTCTCGACAAGCCCGGTGGGCCCATTTCTTCGCTCAATATGAATTCACTCTGACATACTTACCAGGTTCCAAGAATACCGTTGCGGATGCCCTCTCAAGAAAGCCTTACCCTGGCGTTTCTCAATTGGAAACACCCAGTCTCATGTTTCCTGATACCAGAGTCATCTATTCCATCGACTCCTTTTTGGAGAAGGTCCACAGTGCCTCGCCCTCTTCGGAACTTCCATCTACATATTCCAAAGACTTGGTGTTCAAGGATGGGTTATCTTTCCACAAGCAACGCTTGTTCCTACCCAACGCCCAGACGCGGCGCACCGCGTTAAGGTGGTGTCCCGATGACCCAGTGGTAGGACACAGGGGAGTAAAGAACACCTTGGATTTGGTGCGTCGTCAGATCTGGTGGTCGGGGATGGCAAAGGAAGTGACTAAATATGTACGTGCCTGCCAAGTTTGCTGGTGCTCAAAATACTGCACCCAGAAATCCATTGGTTATTTACAACAGGAAGAGGTGCCCAAGAGGCCTTGGAGCATAATATCGACCGACTTCATAGTGGAACTGCTGCCTTCGGAGGGATGCTCTTGTATTATGGTGACAGTAGACTGCTTTACTAAGATGGCTCATTTTTCACAACTGGCAGGTTTACCCACCGCAGCAGAAATGGCGACAGTCTTTGCCCGGGATATCTTTCGATTACATGGCACTCCGGATAAGATAATCTCTGACAGAGGCACCCAATACTCATCCCACTTTTGGAAAGAATTGTGCAAAAGATTAGGCATAGAGAGGGCCATGTCATCTGGTTTCCACCCCCAGACCAATGGACAGACAGAGAGGACTAATGCATCCCTAGAACAATACCTCCGATGCTTCATCAATTCGCAGCAAGACAATTGGGTGAGCCTGTTACCCACGGCGGAGTTCACCTATAACAATGCTACTCACAGTGCTACCAAGCTCAGTCCTTTTTTCTGTTCCTATGGCTACCATCCCAGCTTTATTCCTGTCTTTTTTTACTCCCTCTCCTATCCCTTCTGTTGACTAGCTGCTATCTACTGTTTCAGAGGCACACAAGGTTGCCGTGGAGAGTTTGCGAGCCAGTGGCCTTCGCTACCGCACTCAGTGCAATCGCAAACGCCTACCTTCCCCTGATTGGCAGAAGGGTACCAAAGTATGGTTGGCAACCAAGTATCTACCCCATTGGTTACACCCATCCAAGCTCTCCCCCCGATACCTGGGTCCTTTTGTCATCACCCACAGGATTAATCCTGTTGCCTTCTGCCTTCAATTGCCTCGCCACATGCGTCGGCTTCACCCAGTGTTTCATTCATCACTTTTCAAGGAATACTGTGTGGACCCGTTTGGTCACTCATTACCCCGCACATCGGTCCCTTCTGCTATTCCTCCAGTGGAATATGAGGTGGCTTCCATCCGAGACTCCCATTATAGAAGGGGCCGGTTGGAGTATCTAGTCCACTGGAAGGGTTATCCTCACTCTGAGGATTCGTGGGAGCCGGTGTCTTTTGTACATGCCCCTGCTTTGGTGCAAAGATTCCATCGCCTCTTTCCTGGCAAACCGGGTGGGGTGTCCCTTGGAAGGGGGCATACTGTCATGCCTCCACCAGCCCGCAGGTCCCACTGGCGTCTTTGGAATGCTTGGCGCTGTCGCCACCATTAGAAGGTTCCGTTTCAGCCTTCTTGCTTCCTGGTTAGCGGTCTAGTCTTTTTTGCGCTGTCTTGTTTTCCTATTTAGCCCCGCCTTCGCTTCCGGATCGGCGCGTTGCAACTTTGCCTTTCGGTTTGTTGCTGTGCTCCGCTCCGCTCTCTGCTGCCCTGTTTCCGCTTGCTTTCCCCCCGGGACTGAGCCCTTCTCGCTCTTCCCCGCTCTCTGTGTACTCTGCTGCTGCATTCCTTTTCCGCTCGCTCCTCCGTCTCCTCCCTTCTCTCTCTCCTCCGTGTTCCCAATACCTCTTCTTACCTTTTCCATCGCCTTTTCCACGCCTCTCGGGTCATTCCGTCCTGGAACACCTTGCCACTCCATCCATCCCATTGACCATCAGAACTGGAACGAATCCTGCCTACCGGTATTTCGCTGCTACAGATCCGCTAGAAGAGGTTTTTTTAAGCTGTTGCTTTTTTTCCTCTTCTTGTGGTCTCTGAGGAGGAGGGGTCCCCGGCTTCCCTGTTTATCAGGGAATCAGGGTGGCTTCCTACTGCGGAAGACCATTTCTCTTCACAAAAAAGAAGAAAACCAAAAGAAAGACCCATCTATGCGGAATCTCTTCTTAAGAAACAGGTGAGGAGGAAGGGGAGGTGGACTTGGACATTACTGATATACAGCCGGCTACAGCTGAGTTTGACAACTTGGTTCAGTCAAGTACCTCAGTACATTTGACCTAACCTCGGCTATTGGCAAATAGCTATGACAGACCATGGCAAGGAGAAAACTGCATTTTCCACCCGAGGAGGCCTCTACTTGATTAAGGGCATGCCTTTTGGACTACACAATGCACCTGCTACATTTCAAAAGATGGTAAATCAAGTTCTGAATGGGATAGAAAACTTCTGCATGGCATACTTGGATGACATTGTAGTGTTCAGCCTCACTTGGGAAGAGAATATTTACCATCTAGATATGTATTGCAGGCTCTTGAGAAAACCCATCTGACCATAAAGGCAAGCAAGTGTCAAATTGATCAGAGTAAAGTGGTCTACCTTGGACATGGGGTATAAGGAGGTGAAATAAGGCCATTGACTAGCAAAGTACAAGCTGTACAAGACGGGGCCACCCCTACTACTCAAACCCAAGTGAGGGCCTTTTTAGGTCTCACTGGCTACTATAGGAACTTCATTGAGACCTATGGGACCATACCTTCTCCCTTGAATGTGATCTCCTCACCCAAATTCCCCAAGAAGGTCAGGTAGAATGAGGAGTGCACTAAGGCATTTGAAGGACTTAAGAAAGCCCTTTGTCAAGCTCCAGTCTTGAGAGTGGGAGCTCCTGGCTACAACCAATCCTTCATTGTACAAACTGTTGCTTCCAATACAGGGATAGGTGCAGTTCTAGGTCAGCTGGATAAGAAAGGCAGGGAACACCCTATCCGCTTCATCAGTAGGAAACTGAAATACCGTGAAACAAGGTGGGCAACCACAGAACATGAATGTTTTGCCACTGTGTGGTCTTTGAAGAAGTTTAGACCACACTTGTGTAGATATACTTTTGTAATTCAAACAGACCACCAACCCTAGAGATGGTCAATGCAGATGAAGGGGGAGAATCCTAAATTGTTAAGATGGTCAATCAGCCTTCAAAGGTTTGATTTCACCATAGAACACAGGTCAGGTTGTAATCAGCAAAATGCTGATGGTTTCTCCAGAAATGATGACCCACTGGAGTAAGGAGATTCATCCAGTATTGGATTAAATCCTCTTGTACCTTAATCTGGGGGGGGACGAGTGTTAGGGAGAATTCTCAGAAATGTGCTAATTGCTCTCTACCTTAGAGATCCCCAACTCTTTTTGCTGGACCTTAGGGCTTTTCATTTCTAACCTGGATAGAGTGAGACCTTTTTCCCACTCTCTCATGTATTTTTCTGTGATTTGGACTATGGGTTTCTTTTGACTTTGGAGTGTGACAAACTCCATATTCATCATCTTTACATTGTGACACACAGTACCTTGTGTGCAGTGGCACAGATAAGTCTCTTAGATTTCCCAAAGGTTTAAATACCTTCTCTTGGATTAACTACTGTTTCCAGGAGCAGTGAAATGAAATTGACTTTACTTACATTTTGTAAGCTTCTAGACCCAGCACACACTATCTTACAATAGGGTGCTGGAGGGGTTACTTAGTATCCCCTTTGTCTAGTTTCTCATGTAACATTTTTTGTTACCCTTTCTACAATTAATGGCTGTTGACAGTGGTTTACTTTTTCCTACCATTGTGTGTTTTTACCGTGGGCTGCAATTGCAGCTGCAGTAAGACACCCATAGGTGTCCATTTTTTCAAAATGGCCACAATCTTCATTTTTTGCCATTTCTTGTTCAAAAGGTCCTTCTTGAGACTATGTCTAAAAAACAATGTCTGTTCCCTTTGTTCATTTTGTCTTTGGCTGGATTCACTGGTGAAGCCCGCCTCTGGCTCCAGTGTGTCTGGCAGGAGCAGGAAGTGAGGGAGGTGCCCGAAACTCCCTGTGCTTAATCCCCTTGCTTGCAGGAATGCACCCAAAGGTGATTGGCCACCTGGCTGTCCTTGGAGGACAGCCACCCTGCTGTGTGAGTGACACCTAGGCTGCGAGTGAATGGGAGAAACCTGCATAAAAGGCAAGGCTTTTGCTTGGAAGGCAGAGTCTACCACTGGAACGAAGAAATCCCAAGAAGAACTTGGAAGAGATGCCTGCTGTAACTCCTGGACCATTGATTTGCCCGGTGAAGCCCTGCTGCTGTGCTGAAGCTCCGAATTCGCCGCGACTAGAGAAGCCCTGCAAGGACGACTTCTCCCCTTGGGTTGGTGGGACCAATCAACCCCAAAGTGAACTCGTCTAGACATCCTCTCAGAGGTGGCTGTACTTCCATTGCTGCTGCACAAACCGAAGTGCCAGGGAGAGGAACACCAGACCGAGTGCATCGCATTTAAGTCATACCCGAGCTTCAGGAAGATCCTCCGGACTCCCTGGAAGCAGGACTGACCAAGCTTGAGCCACCTCAACAGAGTGCTGGACTCTAGATGTGAGGAAAGTCCAGAGTAATATCCGAGAGACTGCGGTGGTGCTATTTGCTATAGACGTGAGGAGCTGAAACCGCAAAGTGCAGCTGAATTGAAGTTTGCCCATTGCTGCCGCCGACCTTCAAATTGTAGTGCAGCAGTCCCCAGCCATCTTCCCTCTTGTCCCCACGACTGAGGCAGAGGAACAACAGGATCTGCAGAGCTACACAGGAACAGAAGCCAGCTGGAACAATTTCTTCTAAGCAAAGTATCCTTACTTGCTCTCTGTTGAGACGTGTCTTGGTTGCCATTGCAGAGTTGCTTGCAGCTTTGCCTCTCACAAGCCTCCCAGCTTGTGGCCCTTGTGGCCCTTCAAGTGAATCTTATTTCTACAAACGTTTCTAAAAACTTTGTACAAGACCTTTACTTACCTGCAAGAAGATCTTCAGCTCCCCCAGACTTCTCTCAACTAATATTGGCTGTCCTGGCTCCCTGAGAGACTCTTCTTACCTCTGACTTTGTGCTTTTGCCTTTCCCCCAGGAAAGGGTTAATTTACTTTGCATTGGAGGGTTAAAAAGTACTTACCAGTTTATGAATTATTTGTTAACCTTTGTTTTAGTCCTATATCTAATCCTTTGCACCAAACTCAGCATTGCTCTAAATGTACCAGTGATAAATCAATGTCCACAGTGTCCTAGCTATTTAAGTCACCTGAGGGTGTAGGAAGTGTTTGTGTGCCATCCCCAATGAGTATCATCTGATTTAGAGAAACATAGTTGGGCCTCATTACAACCCAGGCGTTAAGGGGTTAACGGCGCCGTAAAAGGTGTTGGCGCCTGATTACGAGGTCCCTTTGCGGGTTGCACTTTAACGCCTGCTTTCAGCAGGCGTTAAAAAACCAACCAGCAAAGGGACCTAGGATCTAATTACGGCACCGTAATTTACGGTGCCGTAATTAGCGCCTTACCCATTCCCATTGAGCCCTATGGGCCAAAAATGGGAATGGGGAAGGGGCCATGGTGAATGGGGAATTACCGCCCCGCCAACTTTGGAATGGGGCAGTAATTCCACCATTCACCATGGCGGAGTTGGTAATTTACCGGCGTCAACCATGGTGCTAACAGCGCCATGGTTAACGCCAGGGTCGTAATGAGGCTATTTTAGATATATTTTAAGTGTTACATGTTTTTGCTCCCTTCTGAAAAAGGCTTATATAACTGACTGTGAAATAAATTAATAACTGTTTTATCAAGAAACCTTGAGTCTAAGTGATTATTTGAATAATTGTCATTGTGAAACTCTGTGTTACAACCTTACAGCTCACATTGATCCCTCTTGAGATAAGCCTGGCTGCTCAGCCACACTACTAACCTGTGTAGTACAGACTTATGCCAAAGGTTAGGTTCCCTATTGCCAGGAGGACAAGGCTGGCGCAGTCTCCCACAGGGTACTGCATACAATCTTGCCTGCCCTGCTACTTTTAAATATCTATGTGGTGGATCTATTGGCCAGACTATTTGCAAGATCCGGTTGTTGCCCGAATATTGGAAACATCAGTACCGGTAGCATGTTATACGCTGATGACCTGGCCATTTTTTATCATATGGGTAGGGGTCTGAAGGCGATGTTGGAGGAATTAGCTGTGTCTGCTGTTGAATGCAAATTGTCAATTAGCCTTGGTAAAACCAAGAGGATGTTAGTATCCTCTAAGAAAATCTGTTGGGTAAAACTGTCGACCACCATGGGGACCATTGAATATGTAGGTGGATATAAGTATCTGGGGTTGCAGATTTCTGGGTCCCATGGATATACTGACATCATAGCAACTAAGGTCAGTAGGGCCAGGCAAATAACTGGGGTTTGCAGGAAATTCATCAAGGAGCACTCAGGCTTCACATTAACGAGGGTTATAATACTCTATAAGCAGTGGTTGTGCCCGACAGTATTGTACAGGCTTCATGCCCCATCGATGAAAGATTGGAAATGGTTGAATGGGGTGGAGGCTAGATATTGGAGATCTGTATTAGGCCTACCCATAACAACATCTGTTGAATCTATCCATTTGGAACTGGGTCTTACATCTCTTAGAGCCCAGTTGTTAATCTGAAGAGGTAGTCTGATGCTGAAGTCTAGAACCTCCCCCACCTGACCTGTTTTGAGTATTTTGGGAGCGAGTTACAAGCTCAAATGGGGTGATGGTAATAATTTCGCCAACGTTCTATTATTTCAGGAGCTCTGTGAGGGGGTTGGATGGACAATCGATTAGGATCGCTGCACCAACTTTGAATCTTTAAAAACCGCCTTTAAGCATAGAATACAGAAATACAATTGGGTCTGTAACTATATCTATCTTACTACTCTGAAAAGCTACATGAGTGTTGCGCTTGTGGTACATCGGTACATGACGCCTGAGTGTTACATTGAACTCTGTCCCGACCCGCAGGTCCGTGATTTATATTTGCAACAAATCAATTGCCGGTGCTGTCTGTTTGTGGAGCATGGAAAAAGATCCCCCGTGAGGCCAGATATTGCACGATTTGCAAAATTGTTACCAACTCTGAGACAGCAAAGCATGTGCTGACGGAATGCCCAAGGCTCAGTTCCCTGAATATGGTTGCTCTAGGTCGCCTTGTACAAAATTTAGAAACAGGTTTTGGGTGTTCTGCCTTAACACTACATCAATGTCAGCAGTGTTGGCCCTCTTTGGGGTCTGGAAGTCTTTAAAGGTATTGCTGGTTTAGTCCGCCCGATGTAAGGAGTGATAGCGGGATAATCCTGGTCAGTGGTTCGCCCGGGGTAAAAGTTAACAGTGGGGCCTCAATGTGGGTCATTGGGCAATTGGGCATAATGATTTGGTTCTTCCTTCACTCTTTCTTTTAATCTGATGTGTTTTATTAATTTAAGCTGTACACATATTCTGTTAAGTGTTGGAAATGTGTTATTTGAGATACTTGAGTTAATAAGTGTGATTTGTGTTAAGTTTCAGTAATTGTAAATATTGTGAAAGTTCAGTTTATTTTGAACTATTATACAATAAATAAATTTTAAAAAAAATAAAAATGAACCATCTGTCATTTCACTGTTTCTTTTTTCTGACGGGTAATGCTCCCAACGCCCATTTTTCAATCGTTCCTTTGCATTTATAGGAATCATAAATGATGGTGGATGCCAGAGCTCTTGATTGATGGACCTCATTTCCTACTTCATGTAGTTCAACCGAGATATTTACCTGGACCCTAGCCGTGTTCATGACCTTTTTTTAAGTATGTTTTTTTTATTTTTATTGTGCCATGCTTGTTTAACCAGACTGAGATGTACAGTATTGCAGACTTAGGCATTAGATACGATGCGCCTCTTAAATAAATAGGCTTTGAGGGATTGAGCATTTCATTGAGTGTGAGCGTCTGTGATAGCTGAAACAACCTAACAGATCATCACCTCCTCGTTCAAACGGCACAAGCAAGTCTTGTTTACTTTTTTCAACCCAGTCGGGTGCTCAGATTTGTAGGTGGCACTCCCAGCATTACATGTTTTAATCATGGGGCGAATTGGTTGTCCTTTATAACGCTCTGCAAATATGAATGCTGCCGCATTATATTATTGTGTGGGTGCTCAGTGCTTCATTTGTGCCGGGGCTCTCAGGTGTCCAACCCCAGGACTTATTTTAGAGGACGGTCTGAGCACCATAACTTTGCAGAAGCCAGGCACACACTAAAGAGAAACAGCATCATGTGTTCCTCAACCGCATACAACAAGCATTGGCAATGCCAAACGTGTGGGCTTTTGTGAAGCCATGGGAAAGGCATTTGCCAGGTATGGCCCTAGTGGTATTGACTGGCCATTGATATGATATGGCATTTATAACGCGCCTATACACAAGTGTTTCAAGGCACGACGAGGCAAGGGAGAGGAAATGGAAGGAAGATAGAGACAGCGATCCTACTAGGCCAGGTGACAATGAGATTGCACAAGCGCAGGGGAGGGGGGAATGGGAAAAGTTCAGGGGGAAGGCGAGGGGGCAGTGCAGTACATAGGATAACAGTGAAATAAATAAGACAATAAATAAAAGTGCGGATAGGTGGTGGCAAGTGCAAGGGTAGGTGAACCCTCATTAATTGCCTTCCGCAAAGCCATGAAAACTACCTTGTTCACCTAACCAACCCCACATGTTTAAACCTTCATGACTAACATGTATGATGTACTATGGTGTTGATGTATTATGGTGTATGATACTCCTTATCGCTTAACACAGGATCTTACCTTACTGTAACCCATGGCACAACCTGTATCTGTACCTGTAACTAAGTTCCCCTACAAGTAACAGCGCCACAATGCCCCTGGGCTGCCTGCGCGCTATATAAATGTAATAAATAAATAAATAAATAGGTGCAAACATCAGGTGTCAAGTGCTAGTAGGGGCTGTAGGCAGGGCTTTAAGTGGGCCGGGGCCTGCCGGGGCTGAGCCCCGGCAGTCTCCGAAATTTCGTTTTGAGGCGGGGCCCTGCCGGGGCCCAGTAATCTCCCCTGACAGCCCCGGCCACTACACGAAAAGGCATTTTTTTCTACAGCCTGAAGCTCTCGCTCGTGTGCGAGAGCTTCAGGCTACAGAAAAAAATGCCTTTCAGCCATAATGGTGGCGCCGCACCTGCGAGGCATCCCTTTAATCAAGAGATTCCCGTCGGCCGGCGCCACCATTATGGAGAAACGTGAGGCCGCTGGAAGCAGAGGCCTTGCTTTCTAAATACTGGAGCTCCCGCGGATTTGCGGGAGTTTCAGTATTTAGGAAAAAGACCTCTGATTCCAGTGGCCTCACCCTTTCAGCCTTAATGGTGGTGCTGCCCCTCCCCAGCTGGTGAGGGGCAGCACCACCATTAAGGCTGAATAGGCAGGCGATGTCCCCTGCCAGGCAAGCCTACACAAAATAAATGCAGAGGTCAGCACCCTCTCCCCCATAGGGGAGAGGGTGCTAATCTCTACAAAAGGCTGCCTGGCAGGGGTGGCAGTAGCCCATTGAGCCGGGGCTCGTCAAGGGGGCGTGGTCTAACGGGCCATCAAGACCCCCGCTGTTAGGCCACGCCCCCTCGATGAGCCCCGGCTCGATTTGTAGTGCCACTTAAGGCACTGGCTGTAGGGATACAGAAGCAGTCCCCGAGTGCAAGGGTTACCAGGGTTGCCAGGGAGGCAGTGCAGGCGTGCAACTGGCGGGGAGGGGACCTGGGCCCGAGATCATGAGGTAGCCAGGTAACCAGTGCAGTTTCAGATGCAGCTTGGAGATCAGCAGGGTAGAGGAAGAGAGAATGCAGAAGCAAAGAGGAAGGTCTTGAGGTGCTTCCGAAACCAGAGATGGTTCTCCTCAAGTTTCAGAGAGGCAGAGAGGCTGTTCCAGAGGGAGGCCCCAGCAGAAGAAAGAGATCTACCACCAACTTGCTGCTTGGAGAAGCAACTAACCCTGAGGGAGTTGGAGGCGGATGAGCGAAGAGCTTGAGGAGGAAGATATTTAGGAAGAGAGAGTTGAATGTATTGAGGTCCCAGGCCCCAGAAGGCTGTGTGGACAATGCAGAGGGTTTTGAACTTAATCCTCGCCACCACTGGGAGCCAGTGCAGAGATTTCAATCCTGGAGAGATACGATCCCTGGGTATGAGGCTAAAGACAAGTCACGCAGTCCAATTTTGGATGGGTTGCAGAGGGCGGAGAGTAGAGGCAGGCAGATTTAGAAAGAGGCTGTTGCAGTAGTCCAGCCTAGAGAGAACCAGAGCTCGGGAAGCAGTGAGCCTCTGGGGGAAGGAGAGGAAAGGAAGAATAACTCTGAGGAGGTGCAGCTAGTAGTGTTACTTCTTGGAGACAACAGCGATGTGAGGAGAGAAGGAAAGTGTGGAGTCGAAGATGACCCCAAGGTTTTTAGCCTCACAGGTGGGAGCAGGAAGAGGGCTAAGAGAGGTCAGCCAGGGAGCGATAGGAAAGGAGGGAGCAGGTGTGCCGATGAGGAGAATCTCGGTCTTACTGGCATTAAGGCAGAGATTATTGGCAGCACACCACTCCTGGATGGCGGACAGACAGTCAGAGATGAGAGAAAGAGGTGGCTGAAGGGAGCCTGAAAATGACCTGAGTGTCAGTAGCCAGTGGTACCTGGGCATGTAACAGCAGGGCCTGGCAAATGCCTAATACTTATACACTTGCCAAAACTGTTTATTTGCCAATGCTTGCTTTTAGCAGGACTTCTATCTACTCTCCAAGATTCTGGAACCTCATCCCGATCAACATCAGACTTGCCCCATCACTTTTATAGTTCAGAAAAGAGCTCAAGACTTTCCACTTCAAGGGATGGCTCTTACCTAACACCTAGGACCACACACCCTGCACTCCCCACCCTACTTGAGACTCGTGATCACTGTCTCCTCCCCTGGTGGCTTGTAGATCCCTTGCTGCCAATTGCCTACCCTCGCCTTCCCCTGTTAGTTCCCCTGTCGGAATAAAAAGTATATCGTGTCTCCTACTGTAATAAATATATTAATATTGGCCTATGCCAAGCTGCTCGAAAGTCACTTGCGAGATCTGTGTTACAAGGTCCTGACCTTTAATCCATGTAGGCCGCCATTTTAGGTCAAACCGCCATTTTAGGATTTATGTGGAAAAGTCACCCTGTGAGCTAAAAGGACGATGTCATTGCAAGATACAATATGGCCGTCTTGACCTCTGTACATCGCTAATGTGTAATCTGCCTACAGGCTACTTGTTGAGGTCATGAACTGAGACCTCGTCCTACATTGACCCATGTGTAAAAGGATTACTCGCGCAATGAAACAAATCCACGAGTATATATTATGATAATGTATTTTGTATTGAACAAAGAACATCTGTTTCACTATATTGTATTAATGTTTAAGAAGACCTGCAATACGAAACTCAGAATATACAGTTAATGCATACACTTATTGTTACATGTAATAAAAAACAAACCAGTTAGATGCGGTTATTTGAGACTCGGCAACGAACCCTAGAATTGGTGATGTATAAAGTAGAATATTAACCCGAAGAGGGGTTGGCCATAGCGCTCACAAAAGGTATAAAAAACAAATAAATTCTAATGTACAGTCTCTCACTGAACACACTGAACCACGCTGGAGTTTGTTGTGTTGTACTGAGGGCTGATAGCTATCTGACTTTGCACTGTTTTGTAACTGAATTCGATAGAGAATAAAGTACTTTGTATGGTCCTTTGTAACTTTTGTGTGGTGTATTTCCTTTTGGGGTACTCAGCCTCGATATTTTGTTTCTGTTTTCACAGTTGGCGCCCGAATAGGGACCCTCAAGATTGATGCCGGATTGTTGAAGGTTGACACTTGCTATCGGACCGGGATCGGACGGTGTAAAAAAGTAAGGGTCCCCTGGATGAGACGCGACACCTCAGCAGCGCTGCACAATCTGATCCCTGGACGACTAGCCTGGGGTCGGAGACGGCATCTTGACGAGGGTCCACTTATCGAGGCGGGCAGATTTGCTGAAATCACCATACACGAGGTAAGATTAGTTAGATAAGATTCTTAGAAGTACCGATCGGTCCTCCTTAGGTTTGGCCAGGTGAGTCGTGACCCGATTCTTAATTTAACCCTGGCAATTTGAATTTTGGCGCATTGTATCTGCAGACACAATTATTGACCAGGTAACACCAAGAATTTGAGATATGCCTGGGAAATTGTCTACCTGCTTTAGGGCATTATTCCGTAGTGATAGACAATCTTTGGAATTTAGCCGTCCCACACCACAGGAGGGGTCGCCGGCATGTACTATGTACTGTAAGCATGGCATAGTATTTAATGATATTTGGCACAGACAAACCAGACATACCTCCGAACTTCAGTGGCCAATCAATGGTAGTTTCGAGATCCCTCGCATTGAATATTTGGAGTCAGTATTGTTAAAGAAAAAGGCTAGACCTGCAGCATTTGATGTTTTACAGAATTGGAAAAAGGAAGCGTTACAACAGCTTAAGAGTAGAGAGAAACATGCGTGCCGTCATAAGACGGTTGCCGAAAAAGCGTTATTATATGGTCAGGATAAACAGGCTGAGTCGGTTAAAAATATGGAAAGGGCTTTTTCACTTGGTATTCAGAAGATCTATCCTTCCAAAGATCTTCATGATTCTGATGAGTTTTTGAGAAAATATTAAATGAACGAAGGCCTGGTGCCTCTGCGCCACCTCTGTATGTTCCTCTTCCCGCTGCTGTACCTTTTCCTGCTGTTATTCCTACTCTTCCTGCTCAACCTGTTGTTCCTATTCCTCCAACTGTTGTTCCTCCACCTGCTCCTCTGCCTCTTCCTGTCGCACCAGTTATAGCTCCTCCATCGAATTTGCCTATCCCCTCTCTTCCAAGTGGTCTTGGGCCGCTTGTAATCGATCATGGTGCAGGCTCGAAGGTTGTCACTCGCAGTACTGTACCACCGGAGAAGAAACGTGAGTTAATTGCATGGGCTAAACATTGTATGGAGAAGGATGATCAGGCTAGTGTTTTTTCCACACTTTTTAATACAGATAATTTTCATGAGAAAAATGTTTTTATTGAAGGTTTGGGGATTCAGTTATGTATAATGTGGGGAAGATTAAATAATGCGGATGTTCCGCAAGAGTTAAGGGATCTAAATACTTTAGCACTTTCCAGGGATACTGTGGAGAAGGTGTTATTTGAGTATGGAAAGGAGTTAGAAAGGATACGGAATGAGGATGATGAAGAGGAAAGTATGTATGTACAGAAACGGCAGCTTCCGTGTCGTAAACCGATATCGGAAGAAACGCAAATTTGTAAGAAAGATGCGATTAGATGGATTTCAGACATATCGATAACTCCAGTTGAGGTATATGACACATATAGTCAATATATGTTGGAAATGCAGAGAAAAGTGATACTGGTAATGATAGAGTACCTGCAAGATGAATGTGTAAAGAGGAAGATTAGTTGTCCCACAGAGTTATTGAATATTTATAAGAGAGCTTTTTCGTTTGACACTTCTTCGACTGCTTTAGCGCTCGACTTGGCTCTGTTGCTTAGTAACCGTTCGGAGTTGCCTACATCTCAGTTGCCTATGAGAGAGGTTCCTCCGGCATTTGTCCCGAAGGTTGAGGTTGCGGCCGATGCTGCACGAGGTATAGTCGCTGTGGACATTCCCGCACATTATGTATCACAGTTTGTTCACGTCCCGTTTTTACAACAGGAAGTGAACACCATTAGACAGTCTATTCCTGATATTAGGAAAAATCCGTCAGGGTTCTATAAAGAGATGGAATCTGTTTTGCAATCCTCAGTGTTCACCTTAGGTGACATTGATTTGTTGTTTCCAGTACTCCTGCCCGTAGATTTATGGAAACAAGTTAGAACTATCGACGATGTACCCGGGTTGGGAGATACATGGGCAAATTTAACTAGACTCGATGGGGAAAGGCCAGCTGGTGAAAGACCACAACAGGTGATATTAACCTTGCCTGATAGAATCATTGCTAAATTAAAAACCATAATTCCCGAAAAAATAATTATTTGGGACAAGCTTACGGCCTGTGTCCAAGGAAAGTCTCAGGGTGCTACCGAGTTCTTTAATCAGTTCGAACAGGTATTTTCAGATTTCAGTGGACAAGACTTAGGCACAGAGTCTGGGAAAAGGTTATTTGTGGACAAATTTGTACGTGGATTACTGCCTGATATCCAGTCACAGATTATGTCCTCTGAGAGCGCTTGGCAGGCGAAATCGCAATCAAAAGTACTGCATATGGCTCAGTAATATGAGAATCGTGTCAACAATGAAAAAGATAGGATTGAAAAACGGAAGGGTGATTTAAAAACAAAGGTGCTGTTGCAGCAAATTGTTAGAGGCCCCAGAGGGGGTAACTCTCAGGTTAGAGGTCAGTATGTCCCACAGGGGAATGTGCCTTTGGGTCCTGTGAACATTAATCAATGTGCATATTGTCGATGAGAGGGTCATTGGTGAGCACAATGCCCCTTCCTTCAACAGAGGTCGAATAATAACATGGGTAGGCGATCTAGAGGTCGCCCGGGCATAGGGGACCCTGGTAGAGGTCAGTTCACACAGGACCCTCAACAACCTTTTTCGCAGGACAATCAGACTCCGAGTGTGGATACTAGGAACATATTCGATCATCCTTCTGCTGCATATTTGTCTGAAGAGCTTCCTTTTGACAATATTCTGTTTAGTTAGGATTGCCCGAAGCAGGGTTTGGAACCTACACCTATTCCCGTCAATCAGAAAGGTCCCTACGTTGAAATGATAGTGGGAAATAGGAAACATCAGTTTTTGATAGACACTGGAGCGCAAAAATGTTCCATTGATCGTTCACGGGTTCCAAATTCCACTGTCAGGGCAAACCAATGTTTCTGTAGGGTTTTCCGGTACTCCAGTTATTTGTCCGGTCTCTATACCAGTACCTATTTCTTTGGGGCCCTTTACGGACCAGTGTCCTTTTCTATTGACCTCGGATTGCGGGGAAAACTTGCTGGGATTGAAAACTTGTTAAAAGAATTAAATGCAGTGATGTATTGTTCTTCTGATGGAGTACGCTTGACAATTTCACCACAGCAATCCACCTCGCAATTTCTGACTAGACCTTTGCCTCCAGAATTCATTGATGTACCAGAGACCTTATGGGCTGTTGACGACAATGATGTCGGTGTTTTGCAGATTGAGCCTGTTAAGATAGTTTTGAAACATGGAATTGAGCTGCCACGCATTCCCCAGTATAAGATTTCGGTTTAGGGCGAGCGAGCTTTGAAATGTATTGTTTCCGATTTTGTGCACCGTGGTGTGATTGAAGAAATTTCAGGAAGTTTGTGTAATAGTAAGATTTTACCTGTGTACAAGAAAGGCGATAATGTAATTCCATTTCATTTTATAATTGATTTACGCGCCATTAATAAAGTTGTGGAACCGCAATTTCCAATTGTGCCTGATGTGACAACAATCTTAACCATGATTCCAGCTACAGCTACTTACTTTAGTGTTGTGGACCTAAAGAATGCGTTCTTTAGTATTCCTATACACAAGGATAGTAGATATTTGTTTGTCTTCACCTTAGGGGGACGCTCGTTTACATTTACTTGTGCACCTCAAGGGTACACAGAGAGTCCTAGTATTTATAGTAGGGCTTTGAAAGAACAACTTGATGCCCTTGAATTGCCCACTACTTGTACTTTGCTTCAGTATGTTGATGATTTGCTTCTGGCTGCAGACTCTGAGAGTGCCTGTAAGGAGGGCACCGTGTTACTACTTATTCATCTAGCTAAGCATGGTCACAAAGCTTCGCTTAAGAAATTTCAATATTGTTGTCAGGAGGTCGCCTATTTAGACTGTCTCCTGTCAAAGGAGGGAAGAAGATTGACACCTGAAAGAATAAAACACATTTCTGGTATGTCTGTCCCAAATGCGCAGAAGGAAGTTAGGGCCTTGATAGGTATGGCTTCTTACTGTAGGTTGTGGATCCCAAATTTTTCACTAGTGATAAAACCGATGTTGGCCTTGACGAAGAAGGGCATTTCTTTGCCTTTGCCATGGACGTCGAAACACCAGCAATCGTTTGACTTGCTTAGGACTGCATTATGCTCTGCACCAGTTTTGGGCACACCAAACTATGAAAAGGCCTTTGTATTGTTTGTGCATGAACGTCATGGATGTGCTTTGGCTGTATTAACGCAGGAGCACGGAGGGAAGAATAGGCCATGCGGTTACTATTCCTCCGCCCTTGATCCTGCAGCATGCGCTTTGCCAAGATGTTTGCGCACTGTCGCTGCTGCTGCTGCGTCTGTAATGCAGAGTGAGGGAATGGTCCTAGGCCATGATTTGACCCTGATGGTGCCTCACTCTGTAGATGTTCTGTTGAACCGAACTCAAACGCAACACCTCACTTCCGCACGGTTGACGAGATACGAATTGATCTTGTTTGCCCCTCACATTCAAATTAAGAGGTGTTGTGTTCTTAATCCTGCTGAACTCCTACCTTTCCTGCAAGATATTACTTGCGGCGATGAAGATTCACATGATTGTTTGTATACGACTGAGCAAGAAACAAAGGGCAGGATTGATATGAAAGATACCCATTTAGATAATCCACAAGGAGAGCTGTTTTGTGACGGCTCTTGCTTTAAACTTCCGGATGGTACATCCACAGCTGCTTATGTAATCACTACCTTGAGCACGGTTGTGGAAACTAAGAGAATTACACATAATTCTGCACAGGCTGCAGAGATTATAGCATTAACCCGAGCTTGTGAACTTTCTGAAGGGCTTGCAGTAAATATATATACTGATAGTCAGTATGCCTTTGGGGTGGTTCACAACTTTGGGAGACTTTGGTCGGAGAGAGGATTCCTAACCTCACATGGTACCAAGATTCAACATGGCACCCTAATAGTACAACTACTCTCAGCACTTGCGCTCCCTACCCAGTCTGCAGTTGTAAAATGTGCAGCACATCGCAAGATTGTAGATAACATTGGAAAAGGGAATGCTTTTGCTGATCAAATAGCTAGACAAACTGCCACTGATCTCTTTACGGAGATATATGTTTCTAGGGAGACTGTAAATGCTAATGTGATGGATGAGGGAGTGGGGTCTGTACGGGATATCCAAGCCGATGCCACAGTAGAAGAAGCCAAGAGGTGGCCGGTGGGCTTGGGAGAACTTGATGACGATGGGTGTTGGGTGGACATGGTGGATGGGAAATGGTTACTCACTGATGCGTATGTGATAATGATGGTTGTAATGGCGAACGGTCCTACGCATGTGTGTGCTCAACAGATGACGAAAATGTTAGAAAGAGTGTGGGTAAACGACAACATTTCAAAAATTGCTCAGCACTATGTCCAGAATTGTATGATTTGCCTACAACATAATATGGGAAAGGGGACAGCAACCCCGAGGGGAAGTTTTGGGCCACCCTCTGTCCCATTTGAAGTAATTCACTTTGATTTCATTGAAATGGAGCGATGCAATAATTTAAAATATGTATTGGTAGTCATTTGTGCCTTTAGTAAGTGGGTTGAGGCTTTCCCTGTTAAAGATGCCACAGCTATGACCACTGCGAAAACTACGTTAAAAGAGTACTTTCCCTGGTTCGGTTGCCGAGAGTTATCTGGTCGGACAATGGTCCACACTTTGTCGCCGCTCTAATCCGACAGATATGTACAGCGTTACAAATTGACAGACAGTTCCATTCAGCCAGACATCCTCAGAGCGCCGGACTAGTAGAAAGACACACCGGCATCATCAAGAACAAAATCGCTAAGACATGTGCCGGCACCAAACTAAAATGGCCGGACGCCTTACTGATTGTGTTATTAGCGATGCGTACAACCCCTCAAACTAAGACTGGGCTCTCTCCATTTGAGGTGGTAATGGGGAGACCTGCCAATATCTGGAATTTGCCAAAATGCGAAAGTTGTGAGATATCGAAAATGTATTACTTTCAGATTATTGTAGCCAATTGACTAAAAACCTGTATTTGATTTACCACCAGGTATGAGAGGCCTTACCTGTGTGGTACGAAGGCCCGGGCCAGGGCATACGACCTGGGAGCTGGGTGCTCACTAAGTCATTTGAGCGCGCCTTCTGCCTCGCGCCTCCCTGGCAGAAGGTGTGCTCAAATGACTTAGTGAGCACCCAGCCCTCGCTGGCGTGGGCCGTTCCAGGTCTTGTTGGTCACCCAAACAGTGGTGCGGGTAAATGGCCGAAAGAATTGGATCCACGTGTCACACTTCAAGAAACTTCCTCACCCTGTGCCACACGTTACAGAAGAAGCAGAACCCCTTGCTGATACTGCAACCAATGATCCCAAAGCAGTAAACAGCACCGAGAGTGTGTCGGAGAATATCTCTAAGCCCGAGAGGCTTGGGGAAGCTGCCAATTTGTTTCCACACTCTCCACCGATTTTGCACCCGGGAGCGGCTGTTTCAAACGCAGGCCCTTCGTTTGTCCGGGATACGTTGCTTCCAATGGGAAGTGACGACACGGTGCTTCCGGATCAATCAGTGCCAGGAACAGCCAGATATCACTTGCGTCCAAGGAAATAGACATACGGCACGGTTCAACTGTGCATTCAAGGAAGGAAAAGAATCATCGAGGGCTTACTTTTGCCCCAATTTGAGAAAGGGGATTCTGTTAGCTAGGGTTTTGGACGGACACAGAAATCATGCGACTGGGGGGTCGCCAGCAACGAACATTGGGGTTTCCGTCTGAAGACTGCAATGCCTGCTACCGCCGCCACTCGTATTGGACTTGTAAATAAGGGGGTGACCAACCGGGACAATAGACAAAATGCCTGGCCCCCGAAAACGTACTGCTGTGTTTTTGTAATAATATTTGGTTTTATAATAGGCACTGTTGTAGGCCTTTGGTATTTAGAAGAAGCTTATCCTTTAGAGTTTTCGCTACTGACTGTAAATGTAGCCACTGTTCATACACCTTTTGTGCATTTGCATACTTTGTCACCTAGAGATTCCCAGCACAGACAAAAGTATCATAATAATGCTTTGTTACTTATTATGAACGCTACGCATGCCATTTTTAATAGGTCCAATTTGTGGGTCTGTTCACATTTACCGCAACATGGGGTCAAGGGGCTAGGGTGGTATATTCATCCTTTACCGTTGACAACTGCTTGCTATGCTTCTCTTAGAGCACTGTTCTTTGGCCGATGGAATGATAGCGTCTCAGGGAACTTTGATGGCACCAATTTGAATAGTTTTGAGAAACGTGTTTTGACTCCCCTGGGATGCTCCCTTTTTTCGAATAGGAGTAGACCGAATGTTGCTTCTATTAGGCCTTCTGATAGACTGTCTCGTCCCTTTCAATCTTTGATTTCCTTTAAAATGGCTCTGATAGGCAATAAGGATGCCAAGCCTCCTTCTTACACTGTTAACCATAGCCCCGATTTAGTTTCTTTCTGCATACAGAGGAATGGCACTCGGTCAATGGGAGATTTTAAAGGTTGTGTCAACGTTGCAAATTTGACTGGGGAAGATAGACCTTTGTATGTAGGCGAACCTGTCTATTTTGTTTGCGGTAATATGGCGTTTCCATGGTTGCCCAGGGATTGGCAAGGAACCTGTTATTTAGGGATCCTGTTACCTGGGGTGTTCATAGCGAGTACTAAAGAAGTTTCGAAGGCTCGTCCACGACGGGATGAGAATGGTGATACCCCGGCACAAGTATTGGGAGATATAGCAAAATCAGTTGTGCCATTTTGGGGGCAGATAGCGAATTCAGAAGATATTAGAAAACTAGCGAGAGTACTGGAGAGAACCATCAACCGGACCACAGATATACTCTACAATATGACATTAGAGCAGAAAGCAATAAGATTAGTAGCACTCCAGAATCGAATGGCATTAGATGTCATTCTAGCTGAGCGTGGTGGAGTATGCAAATTAGTGGGGTCCGCTTGGTGTGTTTTCATACCAGGTTTCTCCACAACTATCTTCAAGGCAATACAAAATCTGCACGTCCTTGGTTCTGAAGTGCATGTTCCCGAGGGAAACTGGGACCTAAGCGCTTGTTTCTGGGACTTCTTAGGATCTTGGGGTTGGAAGGTACTTTCGGTCTTATTAACTATTTTAGGAGTTCTGTTGTTCCTTTGTTGCTGTATTCAGTGTCTGACTGGTATGTGTTCGATGCTAGGGGGATGTTGTGCACAAGCGATAAATTCGATAGGACATGAGGTGTATGCCTCAGATAAAACTTCGAAAGAATATGTGTTAAAAGATATATTTGTAAAAAACCTAATGGCAATAGATATTTCAGATAGTGATTCAGGGTACATGGATACTGATGCATGGAGTTATTCATAAGGAGACCCAAAATAGTTTTTAGCACTTGGCATAGGCCAAAAGGAGGGTTTGCCGGAATAAAAAGTATATTGTGCCTCCTACTGTAATAAATATATTAATATTGGCCTACGCCAAACTGCTCGAAAGTCACTTGCGAGATCTGTGTTACAAGGTCCTGACCTTTAATCCATGTAGGCCGCCATTTTAGGTCAAACCGCCATTTTAGGATTTATGTGGAAAAGTCACCCTGTGAGCTAAAATGGGGGACGATGTCATTGCAAAATACAATATGGCCGTCTTGACCTCTGTACATCGCTAATGTGTAATCTGCCTACAGGCGACTTGTTGAGGTCACGAACTGAGACCTCGCCCTACGTTGACCCATGTGTAAAACGATTACTCGCACAATGAAACCAATCCACGAGTATATATATACAGTTAATGCATAAACTTATTGTTACATGTAATAAAGAACAAACCAGTTAGATGCAGTTATTTGAGACTCGGCAACAAACCCTAGAATTGGTGATGTATAAAGTAGAATATTAACCCGAAGAGGGGTTGGCCATAGCGCTCACAAAAGGTATAAAAAACGAATGCATTCTATTGTACAGTCTCTCACTGAACACACTGAACCACGCTTTCGTTGTGTTGTACTGAGGGTCGATAGCTATCTGACTTTGCACTGTTTTGTAACTGAATTCGATAGAGAATAAAGTACTTTGTATGTTCCTTTGTAACCTGTGTGTGGTGTATTTCCTTTTGGGGTACTCAGCCTCGATATTTTGTTTCTGTTTTCACACCCCACTCCCTTCTTCTCTGCTTCCCTCACTGTATTCTTCCCCTGTGATTATAAAGCACTCCATTGCTTCCTGAAGCTCGGCCATGCTCAATAAATACCTTAATAATATTGTTAATAATAATGACATCATTTGGTGCTTTTAAATAGAGTGGCTGAAGGCAGACCTGCTTAAGACATTTTTATTACACTTGTGTCACGTTTACAGCTCCAATTAAGTCACTAACTCTTAAAATACTTCTTTGAAAAAAACACTGGCAGGCACCTTGAGTGTAAAGTAAGTCAAGCTCAAATAGTTTCCACAAGGAGGTGTTTTGTGTGAGGAAGGCAGGCACTGGGTGGGAATGGCCATAGGGATTTGCATGGCAATAGGCAAGCAATGGCTGTGCAAAAAAAAAATATGTCCTCATATTCCATTTCTCCCTATCTCTATTCTAATGCAATAGGTTCACCTTATAGGTGGAACAACCTAATACCCAAAACTCAAAATACCACATTCAATTGACTTGCAGGTGGACAGGAGGGTCGTGAGCAGAGTCATTATCAGCACTCAGTGTGACTGGGCGCAATACTTTATAGCGGCTGTCAGTGCACAGCACAGGTGCAGTTTGCAACTTGGCCTTGCCTGCTCTTGTGCACAGAAAGGGCCTGATTTATAGAACATTTTGCGTGGCGCATAAGTAAATTGTGCCAAAAAAAGGCTCTGTGAGTTGCTCAAAACTATATCCACTGATTTACAGATTGGCCTCTGTGCAAGTTTCCAGCTCTGTTCACCATGTCTGCCTGCCATAGCTTGAGGGAATGGCCAGTGCAAAGACCAAGAAGAGGGCGGAATATGCAAACATCCTCATTAAAGTAGAGAAATAAGCAAATAACATGGGCGTGGGGAGGGAGGCATCGTACAAATATGCAAACACGCCCAATGAAGTGCAAACAAACCCGTATTTACAGATTCACTTGTGCATCTATGCTAACCAAAAATGATTTAAATTCTACAGCAACCTGGGACCAGGCGCAAGGTGAAACTGCGGCATGCACTCCCAGGTTTAAAACTGACATGCAATCGTAGAGAAACGTTGCCACCATGATGTTCCTGCATTTCTCGCATACCTACTGCTCCATGGCAGGAGGAGAAGAAGAAGAAGGGCCAGAATCTACCATACACGCACGATATTGGGTATGCCCAATGATGAAGTATATGGCACATACCACTCGCCTCCCATGTTATCCTTGAATTGGTCAGGGAGTGGGAGAATTACCTAGTGTTCCCAAACATGTGCTCACAGCCAATACCACCCTTGATGAAAGTCCTAACTGCCCTTCACTTCCTGGAGACTGACACATTCCAACGGATCAAAGCCATTGTTGGGGGTATTTCACAGCCTACATAATCACGCTGCCTCAAACAGGTCCTAAGCTACATCATAGCACTTGTGTACAACCACACAGACATGCCATGCAATGTGCAGGCAAAGCAAAGGGTGGCTCAAGAATTCTATGCAGTTGCCCAGTTCCCTTGTGTACTTGGGCAATTTATTGCACACATGTTCCACTACAACCCCCACGTGCCACAGAACATATATATCGGAACCAAACAAATTGCCATTCGCTGAACATGCAGACCATCTGTGATGCAAGAGGTCACAAAATGCATGTGAATGCAAACTACCCTGGATGCACACACAGCAGCTACATATTATGGCATTCCCCATGCACTGGCGTCAGTAACGTTCGGCAACAAGTGGCTCATTGGTGAGTATCAGCCAGCACACACACAAAAACACGCTGATTGGCGGTCACATCCAATACAAATCACCATACCATTGTATAACATAACAAAATGTGTTTATTGTCATTTAAAGGGGACAGAGCACACCCACTATCATCATACCTGATGATGCCTATTCAAAATCCCACCACACCAGCGGAGGCCTGCTACAATGCAGCACACATTGCCACCATAGGCATAATCGAGCACACATTTGGAATGCTGAAATCACTGTTCCACTGCCTGGAACATTCACGTGGAGTACTGTTGTGTGCACGCGCTGTGTCATACATCTTGCAGCAGGTCACGTAGTAGCAGAGGATAGCACAGGGGCAACGTGCTGGTCTTGGAAGCAAGACCACGCAGAGCAACAGAGGTTCAAATCTTGGATCTGCGCTTAGAAACCAAACTCAGGTATTAAGTGCGCTATAAAGAAAACAATTCAAATTTAAATTAAAATGTGATAAATATCTATACCATTAGCAGGCTAAAGGGTGAGGGGCCAGAACATATGCAATCAGCTCATCCAGAAATACTTCACATGAATAACATCCAGTGTGAAAGTCACACCATAGCCACATCCCTAATGGCCTTCTATGATGAAACATGGCAAGTACAGTTGGCCCATAAAAAACTACCTGAGAAAGGCAGACCAGGGTGGACATGTGGTGTGTGCCTCATACTCGAAAATACACACATATCTTCCATCTACATCATTCACAGAAAAACCTGAGAACATGGGCAGTGCCCTTAGCATTTCACATTGCATTCCCCAAGTCACTGACCCAAGCATACAAATATAGACAACAGGGTCACTTGGATACACAAATCAACTAAGAAAGTCTAATGGACATGACCTATCGAGCAATGTCAAACAAAGAGCATGGCACACCATCCCATATTTAGCCACATCCATTACCCTTTATTGACGCATGAACCCTCAATAAGTGCATTGTAAATGACTGATTGTCTCCCTGATAATAATCATGTACCATTTAAATGCCAATAAAATTGTGCCCCCTCCACTGGTGGAGGGGCCACAGGCTTGTGCGGGTCGGATGGTGCCAGGGGAGCAGGAGAAGTGGCGGCTGCAGACAGCAGCTGCCCAAGACTGGCTGGGGGCAGCATGAATGCTACTCCAGCTCAACAATGCATGCAAAGCGGGTGGCCTGGTGGGGGTGTGCTAGCTCCCCATCACACTGGGTGGGCTGGGGCTTGATCGGCAGGGACACATGACTACAAGTGGCTCCACTGCACCCTCTCAGGGGCTGCTCATAGGGCACCCAGACAGTGAATTAGAACAGAGGGTGGACTTTGCCCTGCACCCATTCATAATAATACAGCATAACTCACACATCATGAACATGCAAACATGCAAAAAGTCTAAATAATGCTGCATGTCACAGAAAACCTCCCCTCATGTGAAAGGTGAGACTAAGGTGTGCAGGATGCACATGCATGATGGAGTTGCTACTTGACAATAATCAAGGCAGTACATGGCATGCAAAGCTCACAGGACATTACAGCTGATAACCCAGCAACAAATAAGTCGGTGTATGGGTCAGCACCAGGAACATGTCAAGCACATAAGCACTTTCAGTGGACAGACTATGACCAGCATGATGCAAAGGTCAAAACAATGTCCACAATCATGGAAATTGTACCACTCCCATGTCCGTAGCCTGTGACAATCACCCACATATCGCCAGATTGAGACCTTCGTGCACAACCTTACTTGTGCCACATCAGGACAGCACTGGAATGCATAGGTCAACACACATGCAAATGCTTGACCATGTACCACCTTACCTCGTGTCACTGCTGCTGTGCTGTGTATCCCTCACCACCTCCACCGTGCCTCCTCATTGTGTCAGGAGAGAGATTGGGGAATTGGATAGAAGGAGAGGTATCCATATGCATTCACAGGGTGGCCATGAGCTGACTGTGCAAAGTGACCTGAAATGACAACAGATACATGTTCAGTAGAGTGCAAATACCCTGTCACACATACTCCACATATAATGCACATCATGGATCAACATAATGTTTACCTAAATGTCTGATCATGTCCCTCAGTAAATCAGCATGTCAGGTAACCTGACTGAACATGTCAGTGTGAACATGTCACCTTGAGTATCACTTACAAAGTCCCATTGGAAATGAACCAACTGCACATGGTGCAACATGGCAATGTCTGCCAAACAAAGAAAAGCAGTCCACCTTGGACTGCAAAAACAAAATACCAAAAATAATATGCATCACTGTGCACATAGTCAGTGGGGGCCATGAGGAAGGGGCATGGGAAGGTGAGAAGCAACATAGCAATGGAGTGCAGGTAACTCCAAAATAGCATCACTTGTGTAAATCCTTGCTAAAACCCACCGTGTGGATAATCCTGGGTTGGGCGGTCCCTGGTCATGCCAATGCCTGGTCCACTTGTTAGGCTAACACACGTGACAGAGAAGCATGTAACAAGCTGCCAATTGCAACTGGATCCTGATGACTCTCTTTTGCATGTCTCCTTCATGTCTGCCTGCATGGCAGCCCATGCTCCATCCATCTGGACATTGATAGTGTCCCTCAGGGAAGACATCTCAAGATGGTGATGCTCCCTTGAGGCCCCAACTGCTCATGCAGGAGTACACCTAAGGCTGTCATCCTCTGCCTGCCCTAGTCCTTTGAGGCTTTTATTTCCTCATGCAGGCATTGCCTCAAGGCAGAGATCTCCCCATACAACAGTTGAAATTCCATACACATCGTGGCATTGGATATTATGATATTGTCTGCCAGACGATGCATGTCCCTGACGATCTTCTGCATGACCTCGCCCTGTTGCACAATTTCGTTTATCACCTCCTCTCCCAAGTTAAAGTGGGAAGCAGGCATATGTCCCCAATGTGTGCATGGCTGACGAAAACGTGATGAGGTAGTGTGTCCCTATCTGAGTGTGCCCACTGGTATGGCCTGCAGGTCCACATGCATCCCACTCCCAGTACACAACTCTGCTTCCTCCAGGATGGGTGTGGACAACGTTGTAGGCACAGTGCTGTTGGAAGAAGCATGGCTCACCACTGACAGGGACTGCAGAGTGGTGGTTTTTCCACCATCTGCCTCAATATGGCTGCAACATTTTCATCGTCATCCTCCTCTGATGATGCCTGTGCAGGCATGCTGAGGATGGTCTGCAACAGCAGTGGGTACTCACAACACACAGCAGCCCAGCCACTGCTGGTGCCTGGTTGGTCACCCCCTGACGACTCCTCTGTCACCTGCCCCCATTATGCTGCAACCTCACCTTCAAAAAAGTAGACAACAAATGTCAGGGCTCCATCTGGATACACATATGCCTCACATGAAAAACATGAAAAACAAATGGCCTAGCCACAAATGCATCAGACTCACAAACTAGCCATATAGTCCTGTTCCACATCCATGCCAACCCTAGCAGAAACACCATGGCACTGCAGACAACCCAAATCGGACAGATAAAATGCCACTGTAAAACTGATGAGTGAGGAAAGCTGTATCCATGTAACTTGGACATGTCATGTAAGTCATCAGGACGTACATGTTACACACTGACAGTGGCATGCATATATATCAGCGTCGCATAGTCTGGTGAGGCAAGCGCAGTGTCCCATTCAAGCAAACATCATCAGTGTGCCATTAAATACCTAGCAGTCATGTCATTGTCATTGCCACCAGGATTGGTTGTGCATGCCAGAATGTGCATGTATGTGTTGGCCTCGGTATTCAAATTTGTGACCAGCATCAAGTAGCTAGAGTGAGCAAGCAACAAATGCAGAGGCAAAAGGCAGGGCAACATATAGCAGGTGTGGTACTTGTTGGCAATGCAAAATGTTCTAATCAATGGGACATGCAAGTAGGTAAACGATGCAGGTAGGAGTAGGAAATGGAGTCACAGGGGCATAGTTGCAAATGCAAGGTCTGTGGGCCAAAGTGGAAAGAGAGCAGCCATGTTGATTACGAACACTGTAACCAGTCCAATACACAGGAAAGCCTCACTGTGTCGATGTGGCCATGTGCAGTCAGTGCTCTTTAAAATCCCCCTAAAACCTCTGTGATGCCAGGCAATGCCAAGATGTCTAGGCAGACTCCCTGCAAAGGTTACAGTCAATGGTGTATCAAGGGCCAAATGCACACATGCATCACAGGCATGTCTGGCCAAGAACCGACACGGATGTCACCTGTGTGCACTTTTATGGACAACAGAGCATGAACACTCCAAATGCATCTGCAGCATGAGAAAACATGACAATGCTGTCTGTTACCAGCAGAAGGGATGCAGTGGATGTCACCCTCGTACATTTCATTGACATTACACCCCTTCTTGGGTCACTGTCTGACCAGAGCAGTGAATGATACACCCCTGCATGACCCATTGCTAGTGGAGGAGGCATGTGAGTGTATCCAACTTGAGAGCACACACTACACAGACATGGCACTGATACTATGTGAAGTGACATGCAGCTCCTGGACATATTGCCATGTAGCCAATGCCCTTCGCAAATACACCTGTAAGGTGCAGTATAAGGACCATTACGCATTCAACAGCCACACTGCATATCATGTAGAAGACAGATTTGACATATATGTACAGCTCAAATGGTTATCCCTGACGTGAATCGCCCTGGGCAACACCAAATCACTCATCCTTTGTCATACATAGTGTTGTCATGATCACATGTATCAGTCACACATGCCACTCACCTGCTGCATGTCTCCTATGTGTCAAAGCCTCCAACGCCAACAACCTGTTTACTCGTGAAGAGTCCAGAGGCAACTTGCTAAAAAGGAGTGAGCTCCTCAATACGTGGATACTCACCACCAGTACCCTGTGCAGAGGATGCATTTGCACCCAGCTTTTCCTTTATACGCCTGGTGAGGTCGTCCATCATCTTATGCACTTCTGTTCCAGTGCGCTTCTCCACCCCACAGGCATTTACTAAGTCAGCCACCTCCTGCCACTTCCACTGCTGCTGGGCCAGTGTCTGGGTGCTGCCAGCCCATTGGTACAGCTCCGACTCATGCTCATCCAAATAGTCCATGAGGATTATTAATTCCTCCTCAGATCATTCCTTCCAGCTCTGCGTCTTCTCAGGCACCAGTGGCTGTCCCTGGGTCATGGGGGTACCAGTGGCCCCTTCCCTGGCAGTGCTGCTGCCTGACAGTGCCAGCACGTGGTGGTGGTGCTGTCTTCCTGGCATGCTCCTGGTGGTGGTCCCTTCCCCTTCACTGTTCTCCCAGCCCTGCCGGTATGCCTCCCATCATTTATAGGGCTAATGCAGATGAATTTCCTCAGCAAATTTTGCTGGTTTGCACTTGCACTGTGTATACTCAGCTACCGCCTGTCACGCCAATTTCATAAGTGCTCCGCGTCCTCCGTCCGTTATGATTATGCAGCGCAGATGCATGCTGCGCATGTGCCCCCTATTCGTAGTAGGCCATGCATGCGCAGTATGCTCAGCACGACAGGCGTAACATATGTAACATGGGCCTAGCTTGATTTGCCAGCTGATGCTGGAAAATTACTATGCCTGCTTCTTGCTACCTGTTCCAGATCCAGTTTGCCTTGCTCTCACACTCTTGCTATCCCTCCAGTGTGAAGACCTGGCACAGTTTGCCGAACACTGCCACTGCCTCATTGGGACAACATTACTTCATTGCTTCTCTACAGTACAGGTGAGTGGGGGAATTGCAAAAGTGAAACTGGTGGTTCTGTGGCTGCATCCAAGAAGGTAGAAGCGGTATGGTGGCACTCATAGGGAGGGGGTACTGCTGCGAGGGGCACAGTGCGTAGCAGGTTGGTGCTGTCCTATGGTTTGCTATGTTCATGTGGCATGGTTACTGTTGCTTTGCATAGTAGTTCACTTCCAATTGTACCATCCTCCTTATGGAAGCCTCTACGGCAGATGTTGGAATTTTGTTTGCAAGTTGCTTGAGGTGGTAAAGCTGCAGAGCCATGTACAGCTGGTGGGTGTGTGTGTGTATGTCCATGCCTGGATGTCAAATCTGACATTGGTAGGGGCTGATTGTCCATGCACAGCTGGTCCAATATTTGGTCTGGGAGGAAGAGCAACGTCTCGGGAGTATTCTTGAGCCTTTGAACAGTGGGCACTCTATGTGGGGATCAAGCAAAGTTGTGGTACGGCGCACCAATGATGGTTCTTACACTTCCATCTCTGTTAGAGGTGCATCCCAGACCCAGTGCCAGACCACCAGTATCAGCTGCACAATGTCGGCCACCTCCAACATTGGAGGTTGCGCGGATCAGGGCTGCTACCTTCTCGGTGAACAGGTGCTGCTGCACTACCACGCCCTCTTCCACCCGGAGCAGCAGCTTGGGGTGTTGGAAGTAGGAGGATGTGGTAGGAAATGGCTGCTGCTCTCAATGTTGATGGTGTGGCCATCCGTACCCCAGAGATCATTATGAAAAGGTGGGACGGACTGAGGATTTGGAGCCAGAAGAAGGCCAGGGCAGCCATCGAGGCAGGACCCACCGCACAGGTGCACTCTGGCAGGCACCATCGGATTTCGCCTCTACACATCAGGATCCTGCAGAGGGTGAACCCGGCTCTTAACGTCCAGATCCTAGAACTGCAGGTCCAGATCGAGGCTGCAGTGAGTCCACACTGTCAGTGCGATAGGGCTGAATGGGTATGCCATGTGTAGAGGATGCATGCTGTGAGGATGCTGGTCGGTGTACACAGCATTGAAGTGTAACATAATGTGGCATGCCATTTTGTTACTGTGCCATTGGCATGGCTTATATGTTCTGTGTCCATGGTGCATGCAATGTTCCACACTGTGTGGATCCTATGGGTGGGAGGGCCTGAAGAGGGTGTGCAAAGAGCGTCCTTGTATTTTGCTATGGCCTTGAGGAGTAACATGATGGTGTCAATGGTGTTGGGTCATTAGTTACAGGTCAAGGGATATTCACCCTTCAGGTTCACTTCCCATTTGTCTCTTGACTGATGCACATATGTGGTCCAATTCCGGGGTGGTGACCCAGGCCGCCATCTCCGTTGTAGGATGTGTGTTTGCTTTTGGGGGTTTCAGGGGCTGGGCTGACACATTTGGGGCAGGGACATGGTCTGTTGGTGGCTGATGTGATACGTGCAAGGCGATTTTGAGCCCTGGATGGGCATTGATTGAGATGGGTGATAAATAGCTAACTCACCTGGAGGCTGTGGGAGTCTATGGAGGGAAGCATGGTGTCTGCAAGGTGCAGTGTTCCCCTGACCATGTAGCATGGTTTAAAGCGGGAGGAGGCCCCTTGGTCAGTGAAGGGTGAGGTATGTTGGTGTTGAGAGTGCAATGATAATGGCTGCGTGTCTTGCCAATATGCTACATTTGTCACACCTTGAAATACCTGTGTATAGGCACATTATAAATGCCATATCATATCATATCATGTGTCCCCCATGCATGTGCTAAATTGACCCTGGTAACTGTTGTGCCCTTGGAGTGGCGAATGCTCGTTCTATGCAAATCCATGCATGCAATTGATACAGGCTTACATGTCTGTGTGTTTAAGATGTTTCTTTGGAGTCGTGATGTGATGAGGCAGTGGCGTTTGTAAGTCAGATGGCGGCATGGTACCTTGCCAATCTTCGTACATGCACATGTGTACACACATATGCTGAACTGCCTCACCGCTCTCCCTTTTCAACCAGTGTAGCATGCAGGTGATGAGACGAGCTCTGAGGTGGAGCAATTTGCAAGGACAAGGCATTCCAGGAGGCTTCAGAAACCACGTCCACGACTGCCATCGTACTCCTCATCTAAGGGTCAGGTGGCTGGCGAGGGGACATCTTCAGATGGCATTGGTGATGACATGCAGGACGTTGCCATGGTAATTGAGGGTGAGTCCTCAGGGGCAGAGAAGCAGGGACATTCCACCATCCCCGCAGACAGGCTGGTCACCATGGTGTTGCCATCTTGGGTGCCAGGGTCAGGTGTGGTGGAGGGGGGGTGCCATTGTGGGACTGTCTATGGTGTCTGGTGGGCGTGCATCATCGGATGTGCAGGCTGCAGACATGATCCTGGGACAGGAGGTTGTGCAGGACACAGTGGTGGAGTCGGCTCGACGCACTATCCCTGGCCCATCAGTTACAGGCTACACACATCCAGTGATGCCACAAAACAGACAAGCCTTGCAGTCAGTGCTGAGGATGCCCTACAGGATGCCGTGTTGCCCCTGCTCTTGGTGGGACACGGCCAGCAGGCGGCTACCCTTGAGGCCCTAGACATGATTTGTGGCCAGCTCATAAGCCATCACGGGCAGGTGTGCCACATCATGTCACAGATGGCTACTGCACTGCTGTGCGTGGTACAATTGGCACAGGCTACACCAATGACACCCACCTCCTCCTCATCAACTGTGCCCAGGCACCCACAGGTGTGGCCTCCATGATGGCCCCCACCTCAGGCTCCTATGCCCCTGTCACCCCGTCGGCAGGTCTGGTGCCTCCATCGCGGTCAGTGGGGGTCCAAGTGGCCATGGAGGCTGTTCAGGTGTTCCCACCATCTGGGATGCCCTTTGCGCAGGATCATGTAGTGCAGGTGGACATCGCAGTGGAGGTGACTGGTGGGGCAGTACTCCCATTCAGGAGTAATTTGTCTCGCCGGAGGGAGTTCCAGAGGCGGGCTGCCAGTCAGCTGGAGCTGTTGTGGCAGCAGAGGCAGGCACACCAGCAACTCATGGCACAGAGTGTGCAGCAGGCATTCGTAGTACAGCCAGAGAAGCTGGTGGCAGGGCATCAGATACATGTAACCAGCACATGCCAACTGCGACTCATGAGAGAGCAGGAGGAACAGAGGCTGCATGCAATGTAGGAGTCAGCTGCCAGGGGCAGTGCTGCAGTTCATGCAATATTGGAGGAGTTGAATGATGCTATTCTGGGGGAGAGCATGAGGGCTGCACAACAAATTGAGCAGAAATCACTGAGGCCCGCCTACAGCAAGTGGAGGCAGAGACACAAGCAGCCTTGGGCCAGGCATTGTCCGAAATAGGACTGCAGCACTGACTGTAGATGTTTTATTTTATATAGATAGGCATCATTTTTTTTTTAGAGGAGGATTCCTGTGATTTAGTTTTGGTCTAATGTTTTTATGTTTATAGTTGGGTTTGTATTACAATACAGTTGTGTCTTTGTTTCGATCGGAACATGTGGTTGTTTTGTATTTTCATGTAGAATTCACTTTTTCCAACGCTCATGTCTGTGTGCAGTCATATTGTGGTGTGCATATCACAATGGGCTGTTTCGATGGGTGCATGCCGCATACTCATTTGGTATGCTTCTCGGGATTCACGAGACCTCACTCAGCATATCATTGTTTTCAGTTGACAATATTCTGTGTGGCATTTGTCCATGCATCTGCTCCCCATGCAGGTTTGATTCTGGGTTAGGTGTTCACATTGCCAACAAGCAACATGTGTGCTGTATGCAGGTGTCAGGCTCACAGCCATGCACTTATGGATCAGCATATGTAGATGTATTCATTGTGACATTCTCAGTCCATGCATGTAGTCAATGCATGTGCATGGGGTAGGTACATGTATTTATGTTGTGTGCAGACTGTCATGTGCATCTCTGGCTGTATGCGTGTTAGGGTGGTGGTGGTTGTGGTGGGGTATTATTATGGTTCGTCATTGTGGTAGTCAAGGTTGCCCTACATTGCATTCCTAGCACATTTATGTTGGTTGTACAGGTCTATGATTACCTATGTGTAACAATGATGACTGTGACTTGCAGTACGCATGGATGTTGCACTATACACGCATGTGATCATGAGATGTGGTTGGTGTATATTGTTATTGTTATTGTTATTTTGCACTTATATAGCGCCTTATATACCATTGGTATGGTCTGAAGGCGCTGGTAGGTTGAACGCCCTTGGGAACCGAAGTTCAGATCAGTAGAGAGAGTAGGGAGAGTCAAAAGGTGCGTGTGAGCACCGGATATGTGTGCAGCTTGTGCGGTACACGTGTAATAGCTGCTTCTTATCGGTAGGTGTGGTGGTTGAGAGATCAGGAGAATGTGTTTGTTCTGGCAGGATTTATCCGGAACGGATGTGGCTCCGTTAGGCCTGAGGAAAACGCCTGGCTGGGGGTGTGGGACCAGCAGTGTTTACATAGAATGATGTGGAGTAAGCGGTGGATGTTCGTATGAGAACAGTTATACCGAATGGTGTCATAGTATCTCTGTGTTCTAGTTGAGTGGTGATGTAAAGGAGAGAGTAAGCGTGGGGTGTGGTGTGATGGGTTATATGCTCTTTCAGTGTGCAAACTTCTAAATGCAACTTTCCCAGAGAGGGAACTGGGCGAACTTCTAAGTACAATTTTCCATACAGAGTCTATTGGAAACACTTTTAAATTCATTTCATCAGAGAGGGTATTGGCACACTTCACGTGTAACTCTCGCAGAGGCTATTGGGTACACTTCTAAACTCAATTTTCATAGAGCGTCTACTGGGCACTCTAACTTCAGTTTTCAGAGAGGCTATTGGGCAAACTTCTACATGCAACTTTCCAGAGTGTCTATTGGATACACTTCTAAAATCAACTTTCACAGATGCTATTGGTAGCACTTCTAAATGCAGCTTTCACAGAGGATATTGGACTCGTATCTAAATTCAATTTTCTACAGAGAGGCCCCACTACTCATACAGGGTTGTGATTGTGTTGTGGATGTGGGTGTGCTTTCATGGGTGACATTACTATCGGTAAGGCTTTATCAATGTCTTGTGTGTGTCACAGGTATGTTGGGTGTGGCGATGTTGCCAGTGATGGTGTTTGTTGCTCTATGATTTTGATGATCCCAGTGATGGTCTCTGTTATGCTCAGTATATGTAATGTGATTGTCTGTGCTGCCTGATTTTTCTTTTTGTGCAGAGTTGCGTTCATTTCATGCACTGTGACTGCTAATGCATGTTTTACACACCAGGCATCACTATGACATATATCGAGCAGATGAGTGTGTGTGTAAGGGTGTCTGCAGCTGTACATGTGCTTCAGATGAATACGTGCCAACAGCACCACGGTGCCTCAGATGATTGTAGTCATTGATTTCTCCATGTCGTATATCATGGGAGACACATCTGTGTAGGATTTGGATCGGAACAACCAGTGTACAAGGGTGAGTGGGGATGTGATGGTCCACTGAAGCCTCACACTTCTAGGGGTGGTGAGACGACACACTCTTGTGAATGTACAGGTACACTCAGGTGGTATTCCTCCGCCATAGTTGGTGTGGCGGGCTATGTGGAGTCAATTTCCTCAGGAGGGGTGTTATAGTGAACCGTTTGTTACACAGGCCATACGGTGTCACTGTCAGTAATTAAGGTAGTGCCCAATCTGAGTTGCATCAACTATTGTGGTCACTCATTTTGTACACACCACCAACAGGTTGTAGTTTGAATGATGTGTGCACAATGTCCCTCTACAAGACACAGTAGGGTGTTGTGGCTACACACTGGAGGGGGTGACACTTCTGGTGGATTTTGGTGGTGTATTGGGCTCAGTACTGACGTGCATAGGTTTGAGAATTTTGGAATAGGGCTGAGTTCTTGTGGGGTGCAGACCCAGATGGACCCTGCCTGTTGTAGCCCTGTCCAGGCCCCACGTCCCACTCTCACTGCCTTCTTCATGCCTCTGCATCCAGCTGCTGGACTTTGTTCTGACTCACATTCCACCCTGTCCATTTTGTTAAGCTTGGTGGGTGCCCAGTGGTCAGGATTGATGGCATAGTGTGTCATGGTCCAACTCCCAGTGACCAGCCATCTCTTCCTCTGGGACCCCAGCCAGGAGCAAGGACCCACATGGGCCACAGGGTCCAGTCTTACTTCAGCGTCACTCTGGCCTCTGGGCAATTCGATGACATCTGCACTGGGGGCACCCAAGCCAGGTGTGGGCTCGTTGGCTTACTGCCTTCCTGTTGCACACATACAGGTGCAGGGGGGGCACCCGCCAGCTGCACCACACCACCGCTACCTGAGGTGAACAGTTCTCATCCACGATTGTGCCCCCAGAGCGTGGGTGCTGATGGAGACAGCCAAGGGACAAATTTATGAGTGAACCATGTGCCCATTTTATTTATTCCAGGGTGATGCATGGGGGCAGGATTGTGCGGATTTGGTGTGCACCTTGTGTGTGCTTCTCTTTTGAGGGGGATGTGTGTGTGTGTGTGGAGTTATGTGTGTGGTATGGTGATTGGTGGTTGTACAGTGAGTAAAAATAGTAGGTGTAGTTGCACTTTGCATGTGGGGGATCAGATTGGTGGGTGTACAGTATGTGGGAAGATTGGGTGTAGGTGCACTTGCTTGGGAGAGTCAGATTGGTGGGTGTACAGTATGTGGGAAGATTGGGTGTAGGTGCACTTGCATGGGAGACTCAGATTGGTGGGTGTACAGGGTGTGGGGAGATTGGGTGAAGGTGCACTTGCATGGGGGAGTCAGATTGGTGGGTGTACAGTATGTGGGAAGATTGGGTGTAGGTGCACTTGCATGGGGGAGTCAGATTGGTGGGTGTACAGGGTGACGGGAGATTGGGTGTAGGTGCACTTGCATGGGGGACTCAGATTGGTGGGTGTACAGGGTGTGGGGAGATTGGGTGAAGGTGCACTTGCATGGGAGACTCAGATTGGTGGGTGTACAGTTTGTGGGGCGATTGGGTGTAGGTGCACTTGCATGGCGGGGCTCAGATTGGTATTTGTACAGGGAGTAGGAATAGTAGGTGTAGGTGTTCTTTGCATGTGGGGGGCTGAGATTGGTGGGTGTACAGGGCGTGTGGAGATTGGATGTAGATGCACTGGCATGCGAGTATCAGATTGGTGGATGTACAGGGAGTAGGGGTGTGGGTGCACTCTGCATGTGGGGGTTCAAGTTGTTGGGTGTGCAGGGAGTAGGAATAGTGGGTGTAAGCACACTCTGCATGTGGTGGGCTCAGATTGTTTGGTGTAAAGGGAGTAGGAATAGTGGGTGCAGGTGCAGAGTGCATTTGGGGGTGCAGATTTGTGGCACTCCTGGGACTGTTAATGGGTGTTATGGGAGCACGTAATAGTGATTACTTGTGAGTACTCCCCATATATTTTGTAGCTTTTTCGCTGCATCTGGTGTCAGTGCTCACATTCTGCACACAATGGTCTATTTCAGTGGGTCCTTGGTTTGCACTAGGGGCGTGTTTTGGGTGTGTCAGGTGCAATCCTGTTTTCTTTGCACTGTAGGTCCCTGCTTGCACTTATTTATTAAAATCGCCTCCTCACGCGATGCATTTGCGCCACGCAATCCTAGGCAATGGACTGGAACTTATGCACGTTTTTCTGCAAATCAGGCCCAACGTCTTTCCATGCATTCACCTTCCTTGCCAACCTGGAACCTTGTTTCTTGCTCGGCTTCCCGCGCAACCGGATGCTCGTTATCTGGAATGCAGTGACCGCGGGAGTGGCCGGCATACTCGGCTCAGTCCTGGAGCAGCTTCCAAACTGCCAATAGTATTACAGACAATTAGTCATTTGTCCATAAAGGCTAATGGCAGTGTGATAACTGGAGTATTATAAATAATACTTAGTTAAGAGGTCCGGGTAGTTCGTCTTTATATCAGTTCTGTACAGGATGATCGTGTTGATCCGCTATTGTCTCTCAATTTTAAGGCCCAAAAGGTACTAATGTGTGAAAAGGTGGGGATAACCAGTTTCACCGTCTTTTCGCCTTCCCGAAGTACCTCGTGGCAAGGCAGAAGAGCAAAAGTCACTGGTGAGCCAAAGTCCAAAGTCTGGGCCCACTCTTAGACAGAGCAGAGCACAAATGTGCCCAAGATCACACAGTTACACGAGGCTTTGAAAGTCTTGCAGAGGGTTCAAAAAGAGTTTAGAGAGGCTTAGGAAAGTTTAGCCAGAGTGTCCCAGGCTAACCCAGGTTCGAAAGCCGGGGGCTAAATCTACCCCGTACAGTCGGTAGCAAGGGAAGCCAGGCGGGACACGGTACCTTAAGTGGGAAGGATCCTCCAGCGGTGGCAGTTGTTCCTGGTAGTGGGTGCAAGTTGCGTCGTCGTCCAGGGGAAGAGAAGATCTCCAGTTGGAGGAAAGATGAAGGTCGTTGCACTACCAGGGAAGAAACCAGCCGCAGAGTTTTCCCGTTAAAGGTGGTACCTTTGTTTCGCGGTCGTGGTAAAACGTGGGATCCCGGTTGCCGGGGTGCTTGGCACAGGCAAGGTGGCCACGAGGTACTTCGGGAAGGCGAAAAGACAGTGAAACTGGTTATCCCCACCAGTCAAAGGAAGAAGACTCTCCGGCGGGAGATCTCCTCTGTCGTTGGGAAAAGTGGTGAGGCGGTCCAGCAGGGCTCCACCGTGGTGGTGTCGTGGCAGGTTGGCTCAGCTTCTCCCTCGTCGGATTCTTAGGTCCTGTGGCGACTTCTGAAGTTCCAGTCCCCAAAGCCCTGCTTTTATGCAGCTAACCCCCATTCAGTCAGCCTAGCTGTCACTCAAACATGCTAAGTGGTGAGCCGGCCGGCTCACCACTTGGGCCAATCAGGGTGGAGTGCGACTTGAGTTGCTTAGGCAACTCAGTCCAGGGTGCCTAAATTCCCCTCCACCCCTCCTAAGTACCCCAGACAGAGTGGCACCACTTTGGAGGGCTTCTGTGGAGAAGCCCGCCAAAAAGTGGAACAAAGGGCTCGACTTGGGTTGGAGTCACAGAAGAGAACACAAACGCCATTTTAGAATCAAGTTTTGGCAAAAAATACCAACCGGAGAATTAATATTAATTAAATAAACCGGCGGTATGTTCGAGGCTACCGTAAATAATTAAATAAAGATAGTAGCCTAAAACAATGGGAAATCCCATAGGAAAATATTCGCGGTTGAATATAAAAAGTAGTATCCACTGCCACCAGCCAAAACTCGATCAGGGGGGACAGAGACGTGCCCCCTCGACTAACAGACCCTGGGGCAATTGAATTGCCCCAGCCAGTACGTCCACAATATGATGGTTTGTACTGGTTCTGTTCAGAATTTAAGACTAGTAAAGTCAATGGTGACTTTACATGCCCTGGGAGACAGTAGTCAGTCCCAGGGTATGGAGTCTATACTGGGGGGTCACTATGACACCCCTGTGTCACTGCACTGAGGGTGCTGTGTAACACACATCACAAATACACATGAAGCCCTATGGGGTAAAAGACCCCATAGCCCATTAAACACCTCTAGATCCAAAGAAACACACTCAAATCATGTCCAAGAGTGAGGGTAAAAGAGTCTCACTCTTGGCAGTAGAAAAAAATAAACCCCAAAAATCCAGCAAAGCTGCTGGGGGACTCACTAGGTTAGGAAATTCAGCCTAAGCAGAGAATTCTCCCTAACACCACCTCATTCAATTGGTATGTTAATGAGAACCCCACTTTTTCTTTTTGGGACTTCGCCCCTGGAAAGGAGCAGGTTGATAGGCAGCCATTCTGCACATTAGCAAATGCACAATAATGCACACTTACTAATAGTCAAATTAACATTATCTGGCACTTTTGGTGTGTGGTTTTATAGATAGTGCTGGTAAGATAGCTCAGTGGGTTGAGCGCTCGCTCCTGTGATCTATGTGTGATTTGCAGATCGCAGGGTTGAATCAACTCAGTCTTTCATCCTTGTGAGGTCGATAAATGAGTGCCAACCTCGGTTGGGATGATGTATGTAAATATGCTCTATTTACAGCGCTTAGGCGCTATTTAGATAAACGTATCATTATCATAGTGGTAACTTGGTGCCTTACTGTACAGGCTCGGACTGACCTCTAGGGCAAGAGAGCAATGTCCAAAGTGCCAGCCCATGGTTCCAGATGGACCAGTGTTTTTTGACAAAATTAACCACTTTTTTGACCAGAGTGAGCAATTTACTTACTTAACTAGTTTTAATCAATGTTATTATGAAAGTATGTTTTCAAATGCATTGTTTGCAACACATTGCAAACAGTCTGTTCTGGACAGTACAGAATTGTACTGTGTGATTGTGGGCTACTTGTTTATTGGTGCCTGGGCTGATTTCATGCCCCAGTCCGACCCTGCTACTGCTCCATGAAACTGCGCATTCATTTTTGCGCAATGATGTGTTTTGAACCGATTAGTATGCAGTTGTTATCACAGTAACTTGTAAGCAGGTCTTCGTTGGCGCTGTAACTGATTGACAATCTATGTCACTAACTCATGGGCATGCCTTCAGTAGCCCACTAGCCCACGTGTCTATATTAAGTTACGAAGGTTCGTTTGCATGATCGTTTCTCGCAAAACGCTGCCCCAAATGGTGATCACAGAACTGTTCTCTGGACATAACTTGAATATCAGTTGTGACTTTTTATGGCACTGGATTTTTTTTTTTTCTGCCACATTAATTATCACAGACATTTTGTTCCAGGCACATAGATTCTGAAGATGAATGGCTCATGTTAATTCTCTTATGATGAGCAACATCTTGCTGTTTAGTTATTTATAAAAAACGGTAATTTTTCCAGTAGCAAAAACAATGCTGCATTGTTCCTATTGGCTGTATGTGTTGCTTAACAAACATATAATATAAACTACGTGTGTTAGACTGAGAAGAAACTGCTTGCAATGGGTATATCAATGCATTTCTCTTCCAGTAGGATAATGCTGCTGGCTACCAGACCAGATTTTAAAGTTCTACCCTATTTCCAGAGAGCGCCTTCAGGACTGTCTCTAGACCTGTAGGAATTTAGTTAATAGAGTTGAACAAAATGTGTTTGATAATTCTGTCGGTGAGTCAATTTACCTTTATGTCGGTTTATTAGGCCAAAAAAGTCAAAGACATTAAAAATCATAAACAGTATTTACAATTTCATATAATAAACTTAATTTCTCATTCTCCTGGTTTCCTAAAATCACAATCAATCAAATCCAGAGACATAACGTTTACCATAACAATCTACATATTAGTGGGATAAACCCCAGAATGAAAGTTAAGAACCATTTAAAATACAGGTGGCACAAAAGTTTTAAAGATCTACTCTTCCAAGAGTGGACTTTCCCAATATAATTTGATGCAGCAAGAACTACTCTAAATGATTTGAATTTTTACATAGGTCTTCCGCTGACTTTAAGGTGCGAACTCTATAATTAATCATGCATTGTTTGAGATGTTTGCAACTAATATGATCGTAAGTAAGTCGGATCCAAAGGAAATGTTGTAAATACCCAGAGTCTTATGGAAAAAAGGACAGCAATCAGAGCAACCTGTATCCCATCATGGTTGGAATGACGCTAGAAGTAGTGTTTCCATTCTCATATAGAGAGATCTAAAAAAAGGTTTGATGATAACCTTCCTGGGTAAAGACAGATAACCTTCTTGGGTAAAATTATCCTTGATAGTCAGGTATTAGAATTCTGTTGAAAAACAGAGGTATTTAGTAAGATTTCTGTTTAATACCTAAGTACAGTGAGCATCTAGTATTAGCTGTTTGCTACCTCTATTGATACCAGAGGGGGATGAGCCACACTGCCTCAAGATGTAATGTCCTCAAAGTGTCCCTGATATACCCAAGCTTAGGAGTAGAGCGAGCATCATGACAGTGCAATAAATCAATGAGTTAACATAAAGATGAAATAGGATGGCGTAAAAAGGGACCCCTCTCCAAATCCTATATTCAACCAGAAGCTTGTGGTGGAATCACCGCGGCCGCAGTATTCGTCTGATGCATTTCTATTATTCTTAACAAAATGGTGCCAGGATTCCCAGTGCACCATATGCAGGTCACTGCTAATTTCTATGCAATCAACAATCAATGACCACCTTGACGAGTCCATGACATCAGGCAATTAGCATACTGTTTAATGAGCATTGCACGGCTGCCACAATGAGCATAATTGTACTAACGTGACTGATTACGGTAATATCCATGCATGCCATTAAACATGGGCTGGACGCTTTATGCAAAACTTGAACCTCTAGAATCTCCAGGGTGCTGACCGAGTCGATATTTGTAGGGGTGTCGGACCCTCGAAATATGAGGTTCTAATGGGTTTGGCATTGCATCTATCTTAAGAGAGCTGAGTAGCAACTTGGAACAGTCAATGGCTCGCCTTTGATGAGAAAGGAGTGGTTCATGCTTATTAGGGATGGAAAATATACCTGGGATAGTGTAGGTTTGACTACAATTACATTGATAATAGGGCATACACAAAGTAAAAGAATTAGGTTACATTTGGTTCATGATTTGTGGGGGTTTTGGGTGTGACTTGGCAGTACAACACATGTGCATTTTGTAGGTATAGTAGAAGGCCAAAGCACTAAGAACATCACATGCATTTAGTAGGCGGGGAAGAAGGCAAACGCACTGAGAACCCGGTAGTAGGCGGTAGGTGAAGGCCAATGCACTGGGAACCCTACGTGCATTTAGTAGGTGGAGGAGATGAGAAGGCTAAATCACTGAGAGCATTGCATTCATTTAGTAGGCATAGGCGAAGACCAAAGCACTGAGAACCCTGGTGCATTTAGTAGGTGGAGGAGATGAGAAGGCTAAATCACTGAGAGCATTGCATTCATTTAGTAGGCATAGGCGAAGACCAAAGCACTGAGAACCCTGGTGCATTTAGTAGGTGGAGGAGATGAGAAGGCTAAATCACTGAGAGCATTGCATTCATTTAGTAGGCATAGGCGAAGACCAAAGCACTGAGAAACCTGGTGCATTTAGTAGACATAGAAGGTCAAAGCACTGAGAACCCCATGTGTATTTAGTTGGCGATGAGCTTTCTAAGGTACCCCATGTGCATTTTATAGGAGCAGAAGAAGGCCATTTAGTTGACCCAGGAAAAGGCCAAGCACTGGAAGCCCCACATGCATTTAGTAGGTAGAGGAGAAGTCCAAAGAACAGAAAACCCCATGAGCATTTGGTGGGAGAAGCCCAGAGCACTGAGCAACCTGTGTGACCTTTGTAGGCATAGGAGAAAGTGGAAATGCTGAGAACCCAGATACATTCATGAGGTGAAAGAGAAGCCCAAACCCCCGAAAACCCCAAGAGCATTTACCCACCCGAGAAGAAGGCCAGGGCATTGAGAACCTCATATACATTTTGTAAGTGTATGAGAAAGCTGAAGCACTGAGAATTCCAAATGCATTTGGTAGGTGGGCAAGGAGACAAATGCACTGACAACCCCATGTGCGTAGGAGAAGGCTAAAACATTACGGGCAGAGGTGAATTCAAAAAACATGTTTGAATCTGCTTGAGGAGGGGATGTGGTAGGGGTTGGATGATGAATGTATCTGTTGGGCAATGTTCACGTGCTACAGCAGTGTCTTTTTTCATTGGTGAAGTCCAGAGAGTGTGTGCATCTCTGGATCAGCATACCAGTCATTCAGTAGCTGCAAATCTCTTCCTGTCCAATGAACAAGGGAATCTGTGGTACCTGGGAAAGAAATGTAACTGTTCATGTAGCACATTTGAATTTGTATCAGGTGCTAGAGGATGGAGTTCAGGAAAAGGAGGAAGAGGGTGAGGTCTCACAAACAGAGGCACACGAATCAGAAGAGATGAAATCAGTTCAGTAACCAAGAGAACAATCCTCAGATGAGGGGCAAGTAGTGGTTCCTTGACATTTCCCTACTTATGATTCCCTTGGAAACAGATGGCATTGCTGAAAATGACAATGATTACGCTTCATCCCCTGATTCAAGATCAAGACTCAGGCACCTCTATGATGACAATACCACAGTTAGTGAGGGAGACCAAGAGACAGAGCAAGAGGATGCAATCATTTACAAACACATGCCAATGTCAAGTGGAAGTACTGTGCACAGGAAATAAATTGTCCATACTTGCGCAGCACCAGTGAACAATCATTTCTCAAAACAGCCTGAAAGACCACATGGTAGTACAACTCTGCAGTAAGTTACATCAAATATTTCTAGTGTGGCATGGCTTTTTTGCTGGGCTACTAGGGTAAAGCAAACCTAAGCATTGTTATTTGGCTAGGCCAGCCTTTATGGGCAGTGCCAGTTTGGATATCATTTCTTACTGTGGCATGGCATTTTTTTATGAGAATCATGGGGAAAGCAAATTTGATAACTGTTCTTTCATGGATAGGCTGGCCTATGTTGGTGTTGCCAGTCTGGATATATTTTCTTACAATAACATGGCAATTTCTGCTGGGAATCAAGGGTAAAACAAACATTGTATACAGCAGCAAAGAAACAACAGAATACCTAAAATGATCATCAAGACCGAAAGTAACTTCCATCCCCAAGATCGCAGGAGGTCCCAGAACCAAGCGCTAAGTTCCCAATTTCCCTCGGGAACATGCACTTCTGAACTGAGGACGTGCAGATTTTGGAATGCTCTGAAAATCGTTGGGGAGGAATCTGGCACGAAAACGCAGCACGCGGACCCCACTCGTTTCCATACCCCACCACGTTCAGCCAGGATGACATCTAATGCCATCCGGTTCTGAAGTGCCACTAACCTTATTGCTTTCTGTTCTAGCATCATATTATAGAGTATGTCAGTGGTCCAGTTGATGGTCCTCTCCAGTACTCTCGCTAGTCTCCTTATGTCTTATGAGTTCAGTATCTGCCCCCAAAATGGCATAAAGGATTTAGCTACATCGCCCAGAAATTATGCTGAAGTATCGCCATTCTCGTCGCCCCGTGGACGAGCCATTGGAATTTCTATAGTACTAGCAATGAATACCTTGGGTAACAGAATCCCTAAATAACAAGTTCCCTGCCAATCCATGGGTAACCATGGAAATGCTACATTACCGCAAACAAAGTAGACAGGCTCGCCTACATACAAAGGTCTGTTCTCACTAGTCAAATTCGCAACGTTGGCGCAACCTCTAAAATCACCCATTGACTGTGTACCATTCCTCAGTATGCAGAAAGAAACTGAATCGGGGCTGTGGTTAACAGCATAAGAAGGTGGCGTGGCATCCCTATTGCCTATAGGAGCCATCTTAAAAGAAATTAAAGATTGGAAAGGATGGGACAGCCTGTCAGAGGCCTAATAGAAGCAACATTTGGCTTGCTCCTATTCACAAAAAGTGAGCATCCCAGGGGCGTCAAAACACGTCTTTCAAAATCATTCAAGTTCGTCCCATCAAAGTTCCCTGAGATGCTATCGGTCCATCAGCCAAAGAATAGTGCTCTAACAGAAGCATAGCAAGCAGTTGTCAAAGGTAAAGATTGAATATACCAGCCCAGCCCCTTATCCCTGTGTTGCGGTAAATGCAAACAAACCCAACAGTTAGACCTATTAAGAATTGTATTTGTACCGTTCATGATGAGTAATAGAGTGTTGTTTTCGAGCGGATGTACTTCTTCCAGATACCAAAATCCTAAGGCAATGACTATTGTAAAACCAATCAACATTATCACTAAGCAACAATACGTTTTCAGAACCCACGCATTTGAATGTTCATTTCCGTAGCTGGTCACACAGTCTCTTATCTTTTCCGTATGAGCGGGAGCGGTTGCAGGTATTGTTCTTCAAACGATTTACACCAATGTTTTTTGTTGGCGACCTCCAGGCCGAGCCTCTTCTTAGTCCTTTCACAAACCCTAGACAACAGAATCCCCTTCTACACAGATAATCGGGCCAAAAAGGCAAACCCTTGCTATTTCTTCAGATGCAGATAGTACCTTGTGATCCCTGGTACTGAATGATCTGTGAACAACGTGTCGTCACTTCCCGTTGGAAGCGACAAATCCAAAGCAGGATCTGTTGCAAGATCTGGAACAAATTCAAAAGACGAAACTGTTGGAGAGTGTGGAGGCAAACTGGTTGTTTCCCCAAGCCTCACGGGCTCAGGGAGAGTCTCTGATGCACTCTCAATGCTGTTTATTGCTTCATGATCATTGGTTGCAGTACTGGTGAGGGGTTCTGTATCTTCTGTAGCGTGTGGCACAGGGTGTGGAATCCTCTTGATATGTGATGCATGGATCCAATTCTTTTTTCCTGCTACCCGCACCGCCATCTGTGTGACCAGGAGGACATGATGCGGGCCCTGCCAACGAGATGCGAGGCAAGAGGACCTCCCGAATGCTTTCATAAGGATCCAGTCACCCGGCCGTATGCTGTGGCCGGGGCCTTCGTATTTCACAGGTAAAGCCTCTCGCACCTGGTGATAAATCAAATAGAGATTTTTAGTTAACTGGCCACAATAGTCAGAAAGAAGTACATTATCAACCTTGCGCAAAGAACGGGGCCTGGGGACATTCCAAATGTTAGCTGGCCTACCCATGACCACCTCAAAGGGAGAGAGCCCAGTCTTAGTTTGAGGGGTCATCCCCATGGACAATAATATGATCGGTAAGGCGTCCGGCCATGTTAGTTTGGTGCCGGCACACATCTTAGCAAGCTTGTTTTTGATGATGCCGTTGTGTCTTTCTACTAGTCCAGCACTCTGTGCGTGTCTGGCCGAATGGAATCGTTTATCGATCTGTAATCCTGCGCATATCTGCAGAATTATAGTAGCGATAAAATGTGGACCATTGTCCGACCAGATGACTCTTGGCAAACCAAATCTTGGAAAATATTCCTTAAGCATGCCGCGGTCATGGCTGTGGCATATTTGACGGGAAAAGCTTCATCCCATTTGCTAAAGGCACAGATGACAACTAATACGTACTTAAAATTTTGGCCACGCTCCATTTCGATAAAGTCAAAATGAATCACCTCAAAGGGGACAGAGGGTGGACCAAAACTACCCCTAGGAGTTGATGTGCCCTTTCCCACATTGTGCTTCAAACGAATCATACATCCCTGAACGAATCGTGCAGCTACTTTAGGGATTTTATCATTTACCCACACATTTTGCAACATTTTAGTGACCTTATGAGCACAAATATGGGTGGGACCATGAGCCATAACAACCATCATAACATATGCGTCCGGCAATAGCCATTTCCCTTCAACTTTGTTCACCCAGCACCCATCATCATCCAGTTTTCCCAATCCCTCAGCCCTTTTCTTAGATTCTTCTAACGTGGCATCGGCTTGAATATTCTATACGGAATCAATACCGTCGTCCAAAGTACAGGCATTTGTGGCTTCCCTTGAAGTATACATTTCTGACGAGGGATCAGTGGCAGTCTGTTTGGCTATCTGGTCAGCGAAAGCATTACCTTTTCCTACATTGTCTATGACCTTCTGATGCTCTGCGCATTTCATGAGTAGGGAGTGCAAGCGCTGAGAGTAACCGTACTATCATGGAGGAATGTTGGATTTTAGTACCATGTGAAGTCAAGAAATCTCTTTCTGCCCAAAGTTTGCCGAAGTTGTGAACAACCCCAAAGGCATACTGACTGTTAGTATATATATGTACTGTAAGCACTTCGGAAAGTTCACAAGCTCGGGTCAATGCTATAATCTCTGCGGCCTGCGCAGAGTTATGGGTGATTCTTTTGGTCTCCACGACCGCGCTCAATGTGGTGATTGCATAAGCAGCTGAGGATGTGCCATACGGGAGTTTGAAACAGGAGCCGTCACAATACAGCTCCCCTAGCGGATTATTCAAAGGAGTGTCCTTTAGGTCAATTCTGCCTTTAGTCTCTTGTTCTGTGGTGTAAAGGCAGCTATGTGACTCTTCGTCACTGCAAGCAGTAAATTGCGGGAAAGGTAGAAGTTCAGCCGTATTAAGGGCACAACACCTCTTAATTTGGATGTGCGGTGCAAACAAGATCAATTCGTATCTCGTTAATCATGCGGAGGTGAGGTGTTGCGTTTGTGTTCTGTTTAATAGAATATCTACAGAGTGAGGTACCATCAGGGTTAGAGCATGGCCTAGGACCATTCCCTCGCTCTGTTTAACGGATGCAGCAGCAGCAGCGACAGCTCTCAAACATCTTGGCAAAGCGCATGCTAAAGCATCAAGGGCGGAAGAAAAGTAGCCGCACGGCCTAATCTTTCCTCCATGTTCCTGCGTTAATACAGCCAAAGCACATCCATCACATTCATGCACATACAATACGAAGGCCTTTTCATAGTTTGGTGTGCCCAAAACTGGTGCCGAGCACAATGCAGTCTTGAGCAGATCAAATGCTCGCTGGTGTTCCAAGTTCCACGGCGATGGCGAAGAAATGCCATTCTTAGTCAACGCCAACATTGGTTTAATCACTAAGGAGAAATTTGTGAGCCGCCTCTTACAGTAAGAAGCCATACCTATCAAGGCTCTAACTTCCTTCTGTGTATTTGGGACAGACATGCTAGAAATGATTTTTATCCATTCAGGTGTCAACCTTCTTCCCTCCTTGACAGGAGATAGCCTAAATAGGCGACCTCCTGTCGACAAAATATTGAAACTTTTTAAGCAAAGCTTTGTGTCCATGTTGAGCTAGATGAATAAGCAACAACACAGTGCCCTCCTTACAAGCACGCTTTGAGTCAGCAGCTAAAAGCAGGTTGTCAACATATTGAAACAGTGTACAAGTAGGGGGCAACTCAAGGGTATCGAGCTGCTCTTTCAAAGCCCTACTATAGATGCTAGGACTTTCGTGTAAGTTTGCGGTGCACGGGTAAAAGTAAACGAGCGTCCCCCTAAGGTGAACGGGAACAAGTATCTACTGTCCTTATGTATAGGGATACTAAAGAAGACGTTCTTTAGATCCACAACACTAAATTAAATAGCTGAACCCAGGATCATAGTCAATATTGTTGTCACATCAGGCACAATAGGAAATTGTGGAGCAGCAATCTTATTAATGGCACGTAGATCAGTAATAAAAAAGAAGGGAATTGCATTATTGCCTTTTTTGTACACAGGCAAAATCGGACTATTGCACAAATACCTGCAATTTACTCAATCACCCCTCGATTCACAAAATCGGAGACAATGCATTTCAAAGCATGCTCACCATCGACCGAGATCTCATACTGGGGAAAACGTGGCAGCTTCACTCCATGTTTCAAAACAATCTTAACGGCTCAATTTGCAAAACACCGACATCATTGTCATCAATCGCCCACAAACACTCCAGAACATCTCTAAATTCCGGCGGCAATGGTCTGGTCAAGAATTGAGAGACAGAAAGTTGCTGTGGTGAAATCGTCAAATGCACTCCGTCAGAAGAACAATGAATTACCGCATTTAATTCCTTCAACAGATTCAACCCCAACAAATTCTCTCACAATTCGTGGTCAAAAGGAGTGAACAGTGGTCCATAAATGGACCCAAAGAAATAGGTACCGGCAAAGAAACTGGACAGACGACTGGTGTGCCAGAAAACCCTACAGAAACATTGGTTTGCCCTGACAGTGGAATGTTTGGAACCTGCGAATGGTCAATGGAACACTTCTGTGACCCTGTATCTATCAAAAATAGATGTTTCCTATTACCCACTAACATTTCAATGCAGGGACCTTTCTGATTAATGGGAATAGGTGTTGGTTCCAAACCATGTTTAGGGCAATCCTAGCGAAAAAGAATGTCGTTGAAAGGAAGTTCTTCAGAGAGGTAAGCAGCAGAAGGATGGTCAAAAATGTTTCTATTATGCACACTCGATGCCTGATTGTCCTGCGAAAAAAGGTTGCTGTGAATCTTGTGAAAACTGACCTCTACTAGGACCCCCTGCCTCTGGGCAGCCTCTGGATCATCTACCCATATTCCCAAATGTGTTATTTGAGCTCTGCTGGAGGATTGGGCATTGTGCACGCTAAATAGCGAATTACCCCCTCTAGGGCCTCTAACAATTTGCTGCAATAGTACTTTTGTCTTTAAGTCACCTTTTCTCTTTTCAACTCTTTCCATTTCGTTATTGACACGATTCTCGTAGTATTGAGCCATGCGCAATACTTCTGACTGAGACTTTGATCGCCAAGCGCTCACAGAGGACATGATCTGTGACTGGATGTCAGTCAGCAATCCACGCACAAATTTGTCCATGAATAACCTTTTCCCATACTCTGCGCTTAAGTCTTGCCCACTGTAATCTGAAAATACTTGTTCGAACCGGTTGAAAAACTTGTTAGCACCCTCAGATTTCCCTTGGACACAGGCCGTAAACTTGTCCTGAATAATCCTTCTTTCAGGAATTATACGGCCTCATTACAACCCTGGCGTTAAGGGGTTAACGGCGCCGTAAAAGGCTGCGGCGCCGTTAAACCCTTAACGCTAGATTCACACTTTAATGCCTGCTTTTTGTAGGCATTAAAGTCCCGCTAAGAGACCTTGGTGCTAATTACGGCACCGTAATTTATGGTGCCGTAATTAGCGCCTTCCCCATTCCCATTGAGCCCTATGGGCCAAAAATGGGAATGGGGAAGGGGCCATGGTGAATGGGGATTTACCACCCCACCAACCTTGGAATGGGGCGGTAAATCCGCCATCCACCATGGCGGAATCCGGCATGGACCATGGTGCTACTAGCACCATGGTCCAACGCCAGGGTCGTAATGAGGCCCATAGTCTTCAATGTTGTAACTATTCTATCAGGTAAAGTTAGTATTACCTGTGGTGGTCTCTCACCAGCTGGTCTTTCTCTATTGAGTCTAGTCATAGTATCCCATGAATCTCCTAACCCTGGTACATCATCTATTGTCCTAATCTGTTTCCACAAATCAATGGGCAGGAGTACAGGAAACAACAGATCAATATCACTTAAGGTGAATACTGAGGATTGTAAAACAGACTCTATTTCTTTGTAGAACCCTGTCGGATTCTTTCTAATATCGGGAATAGACTGTTTAATGGTGTTCACTTCCTGTCTTGAGAACGAGACGTGAACGAACTGCGACACATAATGTGCAGGAATTTCTTGAGCAGCAGTACCTGCTACAGCATTAGCCAGAATCTCTTCTTTTGAGACAAATGTTGGAGGGACCTCTCTCATTAGCAACTGAGAAGTAGACAACTCCGAAAGCTTACTAAGCAACAGAGCTAAATAGAGTGCTAAAGCAGCTGAAGAAGTGTCAAATGAAAAAGCCCTCTTATAAATACTCAATAACTCTGCGGGACAACAAATCTTTCTTTTTACGCACTCATCCTGTAGGTACTCTACCATTACCTGTATCACTTTCCTCTGCATTTCTGGCGTATACTGACTATACGTGTCATACACTTCAATGGGAGCTATCGATGTATCTGAGATCCACCTAATCGCATCTTTCGTACAAATTCGGGTTTCCTTAGATTTTCGACAAGGAGAAAAACGTTTCTGTACGATCATAACATCAAAGCTATCACCATCTACATTCTTTAGCCCTTCCAATTCCTTTCTATACCCAAAAACCCTCTCAACATGCTCTTGTACCTTCTCCGTAGTATCTCTAGAAAACGCTAAAGTATTCAGATCCCTTAACCCCTGTGGGAGATCTGTATCACTTAGTCTGTTCCACATTACACATAAATGAATTCCTAATCCCTCAATAAAAACGTTTTTCTCAGGAAAATTGTCTAAATTATAAAGTGTGGCAAGAATACCAGCTTGGTCACCCTTCTCCATGCAATGCTTAGCCCACGCAGTTAACTCAGGCTTTTTCTCTGAAGATACAGTATTACGAGTTACAACCTTCGATCCCGCTCCCTGATCTACTACAAACGGTGTAGAACCACTTATAAGAGGGAGAGTAGGCACATTTTGAACATCCGGATACAGAGGTTCTATCGCTGGCACAGCAGGCAAGCCCACCTGACCCGTAACAGTAGGCAAAGGTGGAGGAGCAGGTGGAGGAGCGGCGACAAGTGGAGGAACAACGGGAGGAAGAGGAACATTAAGAGAAGCAATAGGAGGAGCAGGAGGAGCAACGGGAGGAGGAATGACAGCAGGAAGAGGAACATATGGAGGTGGCAGAGTGGCACCAGGCCTTCGTTCGTTTAACAGTTTATCGATAAGTTCATCAGATACATGAAAGTCTTTAAAAGGATGCATTTTCTGGATACCAAGTGAGAAAGCCCTATCCATATTCCTAACTGACTCAGACTGTTTACTCTGGTCATATAACAACGCTTTTTCGGCGTTCGTCATATGACGGCGTGCATGCTTTTCTCTACTCTTAAGCTGCTGCATAGCTTCTTTCTTCCAATTTTGTAATACATTGAATGCTGCAGGTCTAGCCCTTTTCTTCAATAATATGGATTCTAGGTATTCAATAGGAGGGATTTCAAAACTACCATTGATTGGCCACTGAAGTTCGGAAGCATGTCTAGTTTGTCTGTGCCAAATATCGTTAAATACTATACTATCTATGCATTGCTTACAGTACATAGTACACGCCGGCGACCCCTACATTGGTGCTGGTGGCCAAATTCCAAAGATTGTCTGTCACTGCGGAATAATGCCCTGAAACAGGCAGACAATTTCCCAGGCATATCAGAATACTGGTGTTACCTGGTCAATAATTGCACTTGTAAGTGTAATGCGCCAAAACAAATTATCAGGATACTTAAGAATCGGGTCACGACTCAACTGATCAAATCCTAAAGAGGTCCGATCGGAATACACATTTTTCTAACTAAGGTGCCTCGTGGCTGGTGATTTCGGCAAATCTGCCCGCCTCGATATATGGACCCTCGTCAAGGTGCCGACTCAGACCGCGGGCTCACTGTCCAGGGATCGGGTCATGCAGCGCTGCTGAGGTGTTGCGTCTCATCCAAGAAAGGGGCCCCCTTTTACACCATCCAATCCCGGTCCGATAGCTGCGTCAACCTTCAACGAGCTGGCATCAATCTTGAGGGTCCTTATTCGGGTGCCATCTGTAAAAGCAAAAAAAGAAATATCGAGGTTGAGTACCACAAAAGGAAATACACCAATCACAGGCTTTTAAAGATTCTCAGATCTTTATTCAAATAACTGTACAGTTACAACGAATACCAGCCCTTTCGGTGTGAGAAGTGAGAGGTACTGGACGTCTACATTTCCTCATCTTTTATACAATTCTCAATCGCAATGTCCAGCCCCTCTGCACGTTAACTATTTTAGGACTATGGTTCGTGTCGAGTTCGCCTCTAGTTTTTCCAACTATATGCATGTGGATTATATGTAGTTTATGAAACAACAAGTCACAATGGCAACAGTGTATCTTAGAATTTGACATTAAGCCTTGGTACATGTTTTATACAATGTAGTTCAACAAGTGCTCACATTGGGCCTCATTACAACCCTGGCGTTATGGGGTTAACGGCGCCGTAAAAGGCTGCAGTGCTGCTAAACCCTTAACGCCCGATTCACACTTTAATGCCTGCTTTTTGCAGGCGTTAAAGTCTAACCCGCTAAGGGACCTTGGTGCTAATTACGGCACCGTAATTTACGGTGCCGTAATTAGCGCCTTCCCCATTCCCATTGAGCCCTATGGGCCAAAGATGGGAATGGGGAAGGGGCCATGGTGAATAGGGATTTACCAACCCGCCAACCTTGGAATGGGGCGGTAAATCCGCCATCCACCATGGCGGAATCCGGCATGGACCATGGTGCTAATAGCACCATGGTCCAACGCCAGGGTTGTAATGAGGCCCATTCAGTATTTAAACAACATTGTATTCAACGTATGCCCACGGATCAGACTTGTTGGCGCGAGTAATCCTTTGATCTTCAGGTCAAACATAGGACATGGTCTTATTACACGACTCAAACATTTAGCCTACAGGCATTTTAGGCATTAACCTGTGTAAAGGTCAGGACAGCTAAGGTTACGAGCAGGAGAACACTGTCCACCATTTTAGAATACAAAGTGACTTTGAGGTGGAAATCAAAATGGCGGATGTTCCCAAAATGGTGTCTAGGTTGATCTAAGGTTGGAACCTTGCAACGCGGATTTCTTTGCAGAGCGACTGGGCTTAGGCCAATACATTCTATAAAGGAGGCATAATATGATATCCCGTTTAACAGCATGGATTTCATTTTTACTGCCGGTCTAACTGGGAGTTATTAACTCTGGGACTGCCAAACGTAAGGCTGAATGTGGTCTGTTCTAGAAAATGGTGTGTAAAAAGGTGAATGTTGGTTGGTAGCAAAGTGTAGAGGTTATTACGGACTTGTTAACAAAATCAACTATTGACAACCTGGTACCTTGAAGTGAAATGCTATTGTAAGGTATTTATTGCACGTTCCTATACTGCTAGAATATATATCACTTTATCACAAGATGAAATAGGAGGCCTAAATTGTAGAAGAATCTGGTGGATTGTTCAATATATATACAGCCTTGAGACTCAAATCAAATAACCCAGTCAGACAGATATTGTTAACGCATCTGCTCTGTAATTCCTTTCCTACAATAGAGGTTGAATCAAAATGTACAGAATTGCACACAGGCTCCGGCAACAAGATGTCTGCAGATTATAAAACACATTAAAGGGCATGCAACCAGCACAGAAGTAAATACATCTGGTTCTCGAGTTTCATGATTTTCAGGTGAATTACAGGATTGTCCCCATAAGATATTAGAGGGTGACTTTAAGACACATCATCACGTCCATTAATGATTTGCTGCTGTTACATGCTTTCGCATTTGTTTGGGACATCCTGTAAATCAAGAAGATTGGAATTTTTGGTCATGCTTGGCCTTGGATCAATTTAGCTGGTTCACCTTGGAAGATTTGGTGTCTGTTTTTGCTACTAAATCTGTCCTTGTAACAACCTAAATTGGCCCCAATTGGAAGAGTGTGGTCTGTGTTTGCTATGAAGTCTTGCTGTAACAAACCTGGATTTGGCAACATTAGAAATTGTGTTCTGTGTGTGATCATGAAACATACAGGTTTTTAGTGATCTGTTTTAATATGCATTTACCTGTACTCTTTTAACCTTAGGTTTCAAATTAAGCCTCAAGGGTATGTTCAAGTATTTCCGGGTATACTGACCCTGCGCTCCTGGATCCGTGCCGGCCTGATGCTGTGCCCGTGCCCCTTCTTCTTGTGCCTTGCCTGAAGAGAGAAGACCTAGGATAAGTATGTTGTGTGTAATGTGTATATGCTTGCATGTTTGTTTGAATGTAATGCATGCAAAGCTAGTTCGAGTCTATAGCTGCGTGTGTACACATGTGTATGTTAGTGTCAGACAGTGTGTATCTAAATATGTCTATGTGTGAGTGTCAGTGTGAGCATGAGTGAATGCAATGCGTGCATGCGTTTGTATGGTGGTTGTGGGGCCAGAGCAATTATAATTTGATGTTCTCTTTTCACCCTAGAGTGACCATTACTTGTATAGATGGGTTATGGCCTGAGCCTCATCCAAGTGACTTACAGTTACTATTATTAGCATAGATAAGCTGTGGAAACAGCTTCATGCATGTGATTTACAGTGACCATTACTCTCAAAAAGAGATTGGGGCCACAGCTTAATTCAAGTGATTTACAGTGACCAGTGCTCGCATAGGCAGGTTGTGGCCGCAGTCTTATGAAAGGGATTTACAGTGATAATTACTGACATAAAAGAGCTTTGGATGCATACTCTTTCAAGGGACTTACAGTGAGCATTATTGACATAGCTAGGTTGTGGCCACAGCGTCACGCAATGATTTACAGTGACCAATACTGGCATACATAGATTGTTGCCACAGTCTCATGCAAGGGATTTACAGTGACCATTACTGGCACAAATAGGATGTTTCCATGGTCACATGCATGGGAGTTATATTGACCATTGCTGGCATAGGACGGTTGCGGCTGTAGACTCATGAAAATGGTGTACAGTGCTCCTGTGTAGTGTACTATTGGAAACACGGCATATACTGTATTTCTCATGTTACCCTATAGAGTTAACTGTAAATGTTATGAATCTTTCCCTCATTTTTCTAAAAATGGTGCTATTGAAATGTGCCATTTCAACACATTATTTTAAATACTTTCACTGTGCTTGAACTGCCACCCTATGCTTGTTTGGGGGGCTCCCTTGCTATGCTCGATCACTTGCACTAATTTGGGAAATATTTAGAATCTGCCTCTGAAAATATTCACTGACTCACCTTGAATCAAGAAATTTACTGGATTTTTTCATGTGCTGTCCTAGAGAACACATTGGGAATTGTATGTTTTTTCACCCCATTTCTCTCAAAAATTGTGCTACTGAATGTACCATTTCAACACATTACTTTAGAAGTCTGTTCTGGGGTAATTCTCCCACCCCCTGAACGCCTCTTAATTTTTTTGCACTCCCTTGTTACACTTGGTCGCTCATTCTAATTTTGGGCAAATATTAAGCCTCTTGCCCCACTAAAAACAGTAAGGGGTTAACGGTGCCGGTAAAGGTGCTGGAGCGGTTAACCCCTTACCGCCCTATTACGAGGTCCGCTCGCGGGACCCGCTAGGACGTCTGGTTTTACCAGATGTCCTTAGCGGGTCCTGAGAGCGGCCCAGCATGCTAATAACGGGCCCGTCATTAACAGGCCCTTTTTAGCATGCTTCCCATTCCCATTGAGCCCTATGGGGGCTCAATGGGAATGGGGATGGACCGGGTCCGGGTTCCCTGAATGAGGAAATACCGGGCCTTCCAAGGTCGGAATGGCCTGGTATTTCCCCAATCAGGGAACCCGGACCCGATTTTGGGGGTAGCCATGCCCTTAATAAGGGCATGGCTACCTCCAAACTCGTAATGAGGCCCAATGTCTTACATGATTTTGCTAATATCAGGCCAGAACCAACTGACATTACAAAGCTGCCTAATGAGAACCACAAAAGGAAGAGGAAACATTGGACTAATGCAAGGGGCTAAGAACCAGAGCCAGCATGCCAGTGCAGATAAAAGTAAGAACAGCATCTATGTATGTGTGGCTGACCTCCACCAAAAAGAGAACAATGTACATCATCCTGCGCCACCAACACTGTATGTGCACTTCTGAGCCCCCAGGCTTCTCCATGGTCCAGGGTCCACCATCACCTGGCCTCCTGCATTGGTCAGTACCAGCATTTACTCGTAGTACCATTCAATTGGTTCATAGTTTCCAAGCAAGGCCCTGGCATCACCTCAATCTCCTTTGCCCTGCCACGAACTCCATGATGTCCTTACTGGACCACTTTGCCTCCCCACCCAGTTCCCGTTCAGGTAACTACTTTCCCCAAACCCAGTGTCCTCTTGCAGACCAGTTGCAGTCTCCCTCTTCTCACCATTTCTATAATTCCAGCCCATTTCCCTTGGGTCCTACCTCTACCTGCACTGGTATCCCACACTCCTCAGACCACCTCTGCACTCCACCCTCTTGCCCTCTACCCTCTCTGTATTTTCTTCTAGAAAGCTCAAAAGGAGCCCAGTGTTATCATCCCCTAAGTGCTATTCAGCACCTACCTCCTATGGCCCACACTGCCTCCTTGGCTGATCTACAGATATTCCTGGTGGAGGCATATCCCTCATAGTGCGATATACCCCACCAATATATCTACCCAGGCGAAGCTAAAATGTAACCCAGTGTTTCCGGGCCCACAAGAGCTATGGTTCCCCTATCTTCTACATTCCCCAAGGCCTCTTGAACTAGTCCACAGATCAACCTTACAGCAGAAGACATGTCCTGCATCCCAACACTTAAAATACTAAGGGCCTCATTACACGGTAGGCGGTGGACCAAGGTGCTATTAGAATTACCGGCACCGCCTTGGCGGAAAGGGGAATTACCGCCCTACTCCAAGGTTGGTGGGGCGGTAATTCCCCCTTCCACCATTGCCCTTCCCCATTCCCATTTCTGCCCCATAGGGCAAATTTGCGGTGCCGTAATTAGCACCAAGGTCCCTTTGTGGGTTGGGTTTTAACGCCTGCAAAAAGCAGGCGTTAAATTCCCCAACCCGCAAAGGGACCTCGTAGGACGGCGGTAAGGGTTAACGGTCACCGTTACCATTAACGGTGACCGTTAACAATTAACGCCGTCCGTGTAATGAGGCCCTAAGCCTTGGAAGTAGCTAATTAAAGATGAAATATGGAAGGCCTCTGTGACCAGGCGACCCCACCATCAGCTGCTCACCTCCTTGTCTCTACACCTGTCTAAGCACCAAAATCCACCATGAGCCAGCGTTCCTGCAGTGGCCATGACCCACATTGGGTCGTAGACACATTCAACCTCAATATAGGGGTCTGATTTCGAGTTTAAGTGTCTATGAAATGTAGACCCCTGCATCACCTTTTCCTCCTTTGCCCCCAACTCTCCATTTCACTTACAGTACCGCTTCACCTTCTCCCTATCCTAAGACAACCAAGCCTTACAAATCTGCACATCCTACCACAGCCCCCCCTCCATTGCTCATCTCACAGATGGCCTCAAGAATACACCAAATCTCGAAGACGGTGCAAGGGCTTTTATCAAAATGTTTAAATAGGGCTTCACCAAGCGCCGTCCTTCTCACTCTCATCTCCAGTAGTTTTCTCCTCCCTATCCCAGACTTCCCTAAATTCAAATGTAGTCACTAGAAATTGGTAACCCCTATTATCTATGATCTGGCTGACTAACAGTGATGGCCTAAAGGCAATCACCTTATCTCTCTTGCTCCCTCTGGAAATTTCTAGGTGGATCCTAATCTGAGGTCCAACAAGAAGAAAATATCTCTAAAATCTCACTTTGCCTTTGCCTCTCATCCTTTTATACTCCTTATCCACTCTACTATGCTCTACTCTTCACTCCACTACTCTCCCTGTCCCTATACTACTCTTCCATCTATGACTCTTGCCTCTCCACTTTACTATTCTCCACTCTCACTACTCTCTGCAATACACTGCAACACACGCCTCTTTCTTCCTTTCACTCTCTCTATCACCCTTTCCTAATTCAGCCACACTCACTCCTACATTCCCAGTTAGTCTCACTCACTCACCATACTTATCATATACGCATTGTTACACCCAAGGACTACTTCCTCTCACCCTCCAACACATCACCTGGCACAAGTTCTCTGTAATCATCCTCTGCGGTCCCCTGGATCATCTTTCCTCCACCTGTGTCTCGATCAACCTTCTCATCCCTTGACATCACTGAAACAAGCCACCCTGCCCTGATTCCTGTGTCCCCCTTGTACTCCACCCCCATCCTATTGGCCCTGCCACCCACTTGTTTCCCCAGGCTAATCACCACCTTGTTCTGTCCCTTAGGTTGTGTCATACAGCTGCAAGACTTTCACACGCCTCTTAAGCCACTTCCCTTTCCTAAATGCAGGTATGACGGATTTCTGCAATGGTAGCCCAAGATAAACACAGTCTCTCATTGTTCTTATGCGCATGCTCAAGAGCTCCCAAGTTGCTGGTATGCAGCGCATACTGCTCCATACGCCAGCTGTTTACCACCGGCTCTCTGATAGGTTGCATATACCCACTCCGCTGCAACGAGGTCTGGGCTCTGTAGTCCTGGGATAGAGGAAAATGAACACTGGCCAGAACACAGAATGGCAGATATGGGGTGATAATAAGAGGTACATGATAGTGTCAACTAGGCACAGGTGAAAGGACACCACCTGGGTCCTTCACAAATTCCTCACACCGCCTCTGAGGCAGGACTGGCTCTGGCAAGCAACCTACCTGGCCTACTGACCATGGATGAGAGGGGTCCCATCCCCCCTTGACAGGTTATGTCCACTGACCCTGTCACACTCATCAGTTCAGCTCCCAGTACACCTCTGAGCACCAACCAAAGCATAATGTTAGCTCTCTGCAGCACTGTGCTTTTCTGCTCATGCCACAATTCTAACATGAGATGTTCCTCTCTTTACCACACGCCTCCCAGCCTGCCTGCAAGTGCCCTGTGACCCATTCTCCCCAGGCCCCTCAGCAGTAGTGAGACCCTCTTATCCCTGATCCCAAAGTCGAAAAGTGTAAAGCACAACCAGAGCCGTGCTATTAGACCAGCGCCCTAAGGTTTTTCCTCCAGTATTTAAGTCTCACCAATACTGGGCAGAACTCTTCACAGGATGAGGGTTAAGTTCCATGATGCATAATGATAAAAGATACATGGCTGCTACGTAAACACAAAAGGCACAGGGTATAAGACAGTACATCACTCAGAGCCCTGAAATACTCCAAAGTGAAGGCAAAAGAAAGACATTCATGAAAATAAGAAGAAAAGGTTTGGATGGCCCGGGGAACAGCACAGGATATCTCGCCTCAACCGGGGAAGTTAGCACAGGATATCTCGCCTGAACCGGGGAAAATAGCACAGGATATCTCGCCTCAACCGTGGGAGCAACTGAGGAAAGTTACCTACCCAGGGAGCAAATGATTCACTGCACACATGTGGTGATCGCACGAGCCTACAATAGCCCAGCATTCAGGTGGTTCAGCGTTCATACTAATATGTCCGCTCAGGATCAAGAACATTGAACTTTGCTCAATCACCATATTGAGCCTTGTCTGAACTTTGAGTAGATCATCTAGTTGAATTGTGAAAGCTAGTCTTGGACTGGAATCTGGCTCCTCTGGCAATGTGGCTCCTCCTGAGTTCTCTCTGTTGTTGTTGTGAATCTGAGAAACCCAGGCTTCTGATGTTGGCCTAGCACGCGGTTGTATTTCTGAATTTTCGGTCAGTCGTATTGTATTTAAATGTTAACCTTGCTCCTTCATTTTGGTTATTATGTGGTGCTGCAGGCCCTGCCTGTAAACCAAATCTATTGTAAGGGGGAGTGAAAGTATGGCAGAGATGAGTCGTGAGCAGGGACACACACTTGGTGGATATTGTTTGAACGTATACCCATCCGTTGTCCAGCCATGGATATGCTACTTCTATGGCAATCCCCAATCTCCACTTGCCCCTCCCCCACCCTTGCAAACCAAAATCTCTGGGAACTCTTTGCAGTAGATCTGTGCTTTTAAGTGGATGCGACTGGTACTTCAAAGCAGTCTTCTGAAAGGTCAAGGATACAGTGGAGCTTTAAATCAGCTCCTGGTGTAATACACATGTGTGCCTTTGGACCTCTAATTAATAAGCAATATGTGTTTCCTCGCATTTGTTCCTTTCATTAAATTCCTGTTAAAAGTATCCTTTGCATAGACAACTGATATGCATTTGCCTGGCACGTCCATAATATGCCCAGGTAGTAGCACCATTTTCCAGCTGTTGCTGTCTTAGTGCCAGGTAGTGCCACTATGACGTTGTCTTGAAAATGCTTTTCTCATACTAACACAACCTACACAAAAGTCAAGGATTTTACAGATTTTAGAAAGATTTTTGGCTCCACAATGCTTGTTATCATTGTTCTCTCACAGTGTGAAGGCCAGGTAGAATGGTGGTCAATTAAGTAAATGGAAAGTACATTTCTCTCCATATACATGTCCTGTACCTTTGTGCTGGGTCCTGCCAGCACATGGTCATATATTGCTTGTAGGCTTTCTGTTTGAGACACCTTTATTTAAACAGTGCCATTATTTGTTACACTCTCTCTGTTGTTGAGGCAATATTGTACCTAGAATTACTTTGCCAAAATGTTGCTTCCACAATATAGGTTTACAAAGTTGTATATCTCTTATTGTTGTGGGGAACATGGAGGCCTACTGGCTCCAAGACCAGCAAGAGGGACCGTCCCACTCTATTGGCACATCATCAACATTCCTTCGAAAGTGCAGATTGTGTTGGAGAGACATCAATTAGAGGGCGAGACGACAACATGTGATTTGGGCCCCCAGATTTAGTGATTAAGAAAAGAAAGGTGCAGACAAGCTTATTGGGAAATCAGAATTGGAGCCTTTTAGGCTTGGAAAAGAAACAAACAGGTTTAGGGTCTTCTCCCATAAGAAGTCTGGTTGGGCACACTCAACTTTGCAAAGGTTGCTCACTCTCCTATTAAAAAGACAAAAAAGCTGTTCTTGTTTAACTTGTGTCCTTCTGCGGACCAAGGTCATGCTATCAATTATGGTGAATACTCCAAATTGACACCATGCACACCTATATGTTCCATATTGATTTATAAAGATTATGAGAACCAAATCTTACTTGGTCGTGTTAGGGATCAGTAATTAGTTATTTAATGAATTTCAGGTGCGGGGGAAAGAAAGACAACCTTGGAATCTAGTTTGTAACTGTACAATGAAAGATCCCAAGGTTTTCTTTCTCTCCCCCGCACCTGAAATTCAATAAACAACTAATTACTGATCCCTAACACGACCAAATAAGATTTGATTCTCATAATCTTTATAAATCAATCTGAAACATTTAGGTGTGCATGGTGTCAATTTGGAGTATTCTATTCTGTTTCCAAGGTTGGATTTTCCAGGTTGGGTTGGCATATAGCTACACAATTGCACCCACGTTAAGATATGTCGTTTTCCAAGATTAGTTCACTCACAGATAAATCACCCTCGACATTGGCATTCTGAGAAGAAGAAGCAACTAGAATTCCAGGCCTCATTAAAGACACTGACAGAGAAACAATTGGTGATGATAATCCGGATAGATTAATTAAAAAACGGGAATGTTTAATACGTAGACAAATATTGCAGGAACTACATGCAACAACATTATCTCAGTATTATAAATCCAAAAGAATCCCCAGAGGTCTGCGTGTCTAATTAAGACCAACATTGTGTAAAGAAAATAGAGAATTTGTCAAGTGCTGGGAACAAATCCTTAACAAGTGCTCCTTGGATTTAATCCTCCTCACTATATAGGAATTAGCAAAATCCCTATCATCCATCAACCAAGAGATTGAAGAGGTGTCACTGCAGCTGTCTAAACTTAAGACAGGGGCAGAATTAAAAGCAATTTGGAGGTTACTAATTTGAAACTTGATTCATACAAGAGGGAAATTGAACAGAGAAAAATGTGTAAATTCAGATGGGACATTCTGGATTACGCCTGTTATATAGTATAAACGTGGCAAGAATTTTACAACAACGCAAGACCACCACCCCCAACATGTCTAGCAAGACAACCGCCAACTAAAAATAATACAGACAGCAGTGACGTCACCAGTGGAGAACCAGAAACCACAAATATCGCAATATCTAATTTAGCAGAATCTGCCTTAGTGGAAGAAACTGTCTTGACCCAACCAGGCACATTGGCAAAGACCATTCTCACACAGACACAGGTACCTTTATTAGGCGAACCAAGACAAGACGAGGGAAAAAGAAAACCCGCCAGAAAAACAAATAAAGGAATCCTTAGTACTCAACATTTCCTCTAAATAATTAACTAAAACCCAATTGCATTCATTGAACTTGGAGATTTATTTTATTCCCACACATAACACCACCTTATTTGAAGAAGAAGGTAATTTATTCAAGCTCATTAGAAAAATAGAACTCAAAGTATTTTTTGACAGTCTGGATTAAACCACAGGAGCAGCAGATCCACACAAATATTTGGAAATGAAGATCAAAAGCCAGTTTCACCCACAGGTTAACCATCCTCTTATGAATATGTTCCAACACAACACTACCAAAGATCTAAGACGACTTAAATATGACTCTCATCAAAAAAATAACATCAGGAAACATTAGTTGAAACTGATCACGGAACTTTCGGATGATATAACATTAACCCTCAAACAAGCAGACAAAGGGAGAGTTTTGGTTCTAATGGATACTACCAAATACAATGAAGGCTGTCATTCACTTTTATCCAACCAAACACATATCTGGTCCTAGATAATCACCCAATCACTGAGATCAAGGAAACCATACAGACCACCATTGACAAAGCACATCGTCTGGATTGGATCTTGGACAAAACCAGCGAATTTCTGATAAACAAATCCCCGGTGACTCCAGTCTTTTATGCCTTTGCCTAAAATTCATAAAAGCATAACAAACCCTCCATTCAGACCTATCGTGGCTGGGACGGAAAGCGCTGTTCATCCACTTGCCATTTACCTGGACAAGGCATTACAACTGATTGTTCAGGCTACCTCAACTTACATAAAAAACACTTCACACTTTCTCCAGTTGCTAGAGGCTATTGAGACAAATGAACAAGACGTACTACTGTTCACAATGGATGTGAACAGCCTGTACACATCGATACCTCACAATGAAGGCATTGAAGCCTTAGAATGGTTCCTTTTACCACAGGAGGTCACTTTGATCAAAAAGTGTTTGCATTTGAGCTAATTAACATTATCCTCTTGTGACGGTGTCTTTAATCCTTAACTGGGAGCACGTATACAGTAAAATAGTGAATGTGTAACCAGGAAGTCCTGGTTGATGTAATCCATGTATGGACTTTCCTCTAATGACAAGGCTGTCATTTGTTTTTGTCACCTAGGAGACGGAGTCTCGTGGGGAGGACGGAGAAAAGGACGGTTACGCATGGGCGTATTAAGAGAAGTTTGTTTGTGTTTATAAAGCAGCTGTTGGCTTCGGCCCTGAAAAAAAGACGATACGAAGTTGCGCCGTTGCGCAGGTTGCCGAGTTATTATGTTTGGCTGTACGTTTGAATACAGCGACTGTGATCGCTGACTTTGCTGAGGGAGGCAGCATACCGGAACGAGAGTAGGAGCCGTGTCGGGAGTGCTGAAGTTGACCGTGGAAGTGACCGAGGCGAGAGGCAGTGGACGCCGTTACCTTGGGGAAGCTGTCCCGAGGCAATACAACGATCGTGGCCGCTGACTTTGCCGAGAGAGGTAACCTTCCTAAATCGACGAAGGTGTCATCACCGGAGGGCAGACGCAGATCGTTGAGAGGGCTGAGACGGGAGACCCTGGAGGCCGTTGTCCTGGAGAAGTCGGACAGAGCCAACTACGAGTCGCGCCTAGAAGAGGATGACGGAACGCAGAAGTCCTTGCCGAAGGAAACCGTAAGACAGTGAAAAGTAAGTTCAGAGAAAACCCGGATGGGAGTTTTGTTGATAGTGAAAGACTTTCGAAGAGGGAGAACATTATATACTGCAGGGAACCGCCAATAGGGGAGCACCTTTATTTGATGGACATTATTATGAAGTCAGTAACCGAATAAGGACTGCAATACGACGGTAAAAATAAACCGCGAACTGCAGAATTTATGAGAATATGACTGGAAGAGGCTGAAGAGGGGGGAGAGGTCGAATACAACACATTTATGATTATTATCTAGGTAAGGAGGGAGTCTCAAGGATATTTTATTATTTCCGATGAAATGAAGTATCTACTGAAGAGAAGATATAGAGACTTTGCGACGATGTGTTAGGAAACAGGACTACCAATATTTGCCTTTTAACAAAATACTCAGAAGTGTAAGAAGCTAAGTTTGGCTAATTGAAGAAAAACAAACATAAAAGTTTACTCTGAGAGAAAAGAAACAAGTTTCAAAACTATATGGTGGAAGGAGAGAAGTAACAACATCCCCAAAAGAAAGAGTCAAAGTAACATAAAGAGACAACTTACCTTGGGCCAGAGGAAAAATCCGCACTCCTGCAAGATTGACCAGATTCAACGGTGAAGACGTATCCTTTTCATTTAAACGATCTCTGAAAGAAAGAGGAAAACATTGTTAATAAAAGTTATTTGGAATCTCGTTGCATTCCATACCAACTATTTATTGTCTCAGACTTTTATTTTATACGATATTGAAGACAGGCCATCACAGCTTGGTGTCAGAAGTGGGATAGAGAGAACGCAATGGAGGAACTTATCAAGACCCTAAGTGAGGGACAACAAATGTTACAGCAGGCCCTGCAAATGCAGAATCAACAGGCCCAAGCAGACAGACTAGCTTTTCAGCAAGCTTTACAAATGCAGCAAGCACAATTATTAGAGGTTACTAATACTAGGAACAACCCTCAAGTACCTACGTCTGTCTTGCAAAAATACGTGACTGGGGAAGATCCGACCCATTTTTTTGTGAACTTCGAGAGGGTAGCTAGGAACGCCCAATGGCCAGCCGAGAGATGGTGCCATTACATTGCACCATTAATGACCGGAGAAATGCAGTCAGCCTATCAGGCCGCCAACCCAACGGGAGATACCCTATACGGAGATATGAAGAAAGTGGTGCTAGAAAGAATGGGACACGATGAGGAAATGTACCGAATCAAGTTTAGAGAAGTCAAATTGACGGGAGAGGAAACCCCCAGACAGGTATTTTATAGAGTAAAGGAACTGGCGGAGAAATGGTTGCAACCTAGTCTGACCACTACCAAGGAAATAACAGAGAAAGTGATCTTGGAACAGTTCATTGAGGCCCTTCCCGGTCCTGTGCAGAGATGGGTCAAACAACATCATCGACTGTCTCTACAGGAAGCGGTAGATGTGGCCTCCGCTTATCAGAAAGCGGGTCAGGGACGGCTGGTATCCTTTACGACAACGTATAAAGCACAGCCAAACAACAATAAAGCTGGGTCTCAACCAAGATGGCCCCACTCCATGCTGAGGAAGCCAGAAGGAGAAGTGGTACGGTCCAGACCCAACAGTGAGGGTCCTATAAATTATCGTCCCTCCACCACAACCCTTCGAGGACCTCAATGTTTTGACTGCGGAGACTGGGGCCACCTTGCTAGATTTTGCCCGAAGAAATCAAGAACAGAACCAATGGATGTGGGGATATTAGACTCCCTTAAAGAAAGTGAATACGTTGAACAAGGGCCTGCAAGGCAGTCACAATACTTATATACGTGCAAGGCTGAGGTGGATGGAAAACCTACAACTGCCCTAGTCGACTCGGGAAGCCTTCAGACTGCCGTGACGTCAGAATTGGTAGGTGAAAGTTATAATTCCTCAGGGGAGATCCCAGTTCGCTGTGTACATGGGGATGTAAAGGCTTATCCATCAAAGTACATACTGATCAAATTGGGAGGGGAGAAATGGGGAGTAAAAGCAGCCGTACTACCCTCTCTACCAAAACCCTTGTTAGTTGGGTCAGACATACCTGAATTCCCTAATATAATACATGCAATTGAGAAGAGCTGGTGGGACGAAGCCCCTTTCAGGGAAGAAGAAATATACAACACCGCATCTAAGCAACCAAAGAGCAAAAAAATGAAGAGAACTCAAAAAAAGGAATGGAAGGAGAAGAATATGCTCCCGTTAGCCGTTGATTGGAAGTTAGAAGAAGATGGGGATAGTTTTAGGTCGGCTCAAGCACTGGATCCATTACTTCAGTATGCTCGAGAACGAACGTCAGACGATCCTACAGGACAAGGTCCACGTTTCATAAAAGAGAAGGGGTTGTTATACCGTGTGAGTAAGTCCAGGAGTGGAGATGAGCTGAAACAACTTCTAGTTCCAAGAAAATATTATCAAACAGTCCTGGAGGTAGCTCACTTACAAGTTGGTGAAGGCCATCTCGGAACGGAGAAGACAACGAGAAAAATTTTGGATAGATTCTACTGGCCAGGCATATACCAACAAGTGGTTAGGTTTTGTCAATCCTGCGAAGAATGTCAGAAGAAAAATAGAGCTAATGTAAAGAAAGCACCCTTGCAACCAATGCCACTGGTTCTAGAACCTTTCAGTCGGATTGGACTTGATATAGTCGGGCCGATAGACCCCACAAAAAGAGGCCATAAGTACATCCTCGTTGTGGTAGATTATGCCACTAGATATCCAGAAGCTTTTCCGTTAAAGGCCACCAATACGCAACAGATATGTGATGTATTGATTCCCTTTATTGGACGAGTGGGGATCCCAAGAGAAATCGTAACAGACCGAGGATCGAACTTTATGTCTAATGTCTTGAAACAAGTTTGTGAGATACTAAAAATTGATCATCTAAAAACAGCTGTATACCATCCCCAGACTGATGGGTTAGTTGAGCGCTACAACCAAACTATTAAACAGATGATAAAGAAGACCACTTCACCAGGAAACGGAGACTGGGACAGAATGTTACCATGGATATTGATGACTCTAAGAAACACACCCCAGTCATCGACAGGTTTCTCACCTTTCGAATTATTGTTCGGAAGATCAGTAAGAACTTTATTAGACATCCTGAAAGAAAATTGGGAGGAACAACCAGATCAGGAGTTGACTTTAACAGAATACGCATCACAGTTGCAAGATCGAATCGAGAAGCTACAAGATATAGCTAGAAACAACCTTCTTCAAGCTCAAGTGAAACAAGAGAAATATTATAACCAAAAGGCCCAGTTACGTACGTTCAAAACAGGGGATCAAGTACTAGTGCTGATGCCCACCTCAGACAATAAAATGTTGGCCAGCTGGAAAGGACCTTTTGAAATTCAGGAGGTACTGGGACCTTTAACATATAAGGTAAAACAGCCAGGTAGTAGACTGGCTTGTCAGACCTATCATGTGAATCTACTGAAAAAGTGGATACCGCCAGTGCAAACCATTGCCATGATTACCAATGAAACACCAGCAGAAGAAAACTTTCCCCAGATTAAGGAAAGGTTTGGTGTGGAAAGCTTGAACATTAACCCTGAACTGTCTGGCCTACAAAAATCTGATCTGTCTTCCCTCTTACAAGACTTCACAGAGATATTCTCATCCCTACCAGGAAGAACCAAATTGACTTGCCATCGTATCGATACTAAACCAGGATCTCTAATAAGACTCAGACCATATCGAATACCGGAATCAAAAATAAGCTCCATAAACCAGGAAGTACAGGAGATGTTAGATTTGGGTATCATTGAGCCATCCCATAGTGATTGGAGCTCACCGGTGGTCTTGGTACCAAAACCAGATGGCAGTGTAAGGTTCTGCATGGACTTCCGAAAACTGAACGAAATCTCTAAATTTGATGCTTATCCCATGCCACGTATAGAAGATTTATTGAATAATCTAGGGAAGGCCAGATTTTTAACAACTATTGATCTAACCAAAGGCTATTGGCAGATACCATTATCACCGACAGATAAGGAGAAGACAGCCTTTGCTACACCTACCGGCTTATACCAGTTCACGGTGTTACCATTTGGGTTACATGGAGCACCTGCAACATTTCAGAGATTGATGAATCATCTCATAAAGGGTCATGAAAGTTATGTCGGTGCATATCTTGATGACATCATTATCTATAGTCATTCGTGGCAAGAACACCTTATACATCTAAGGAATATACTTTCAACTTTGAGACAAGCTGGGTTGCATATAAACCCTAAGAAGACACATGTAGCAACCTTCCATACTAAATATTTGGGATACTATGTGGGTCAGGGAATGATTAGACCCCAAGAAGAAAAAGTGAAGGCTATAAAGCAGTTGAAATTCCCAGAAAGTCCAAAACAAGTACGGGCATTTCTAGGATTTGTGGGGTATTACCGACGGTTTATCCCGCATTTTTCTACTTTAGCCGCTCCTTTAACAGATCTGTTGAAGAAACCCACGGTATCTAAGAAAAGTTGGGAAACAGTTGAAACCAGAAAAGCCTTTGATCTTCTAAAAGAGGCTCTCACCAAAAGAGCTGTCTTACAATGTCCAGATTTTAAATCTACATTTACTCTTCAGACTGATGCTTCAGGAACGGGACTCGGAGCAGTACTTCTTCAGAATCAAGGCGAAGAGGAGAGGCCTATACTGTTCATCAGTAGGAAATTGCTACCACATGAGTTAAGTTACCCGACCATAGAGAAGGAGTGTCTGGCCGTCAAGTGGGCCATTGAGGCACTCAGGTACTATCTGCTTGGTCGAGAGTTTACGCTGATTACAGATCACGCTCCCTTGGTCTGGTTAGCCCGTAATAAAGACTCAAACCAGAGAGTTCTAAGATGGTTTCTTTCCCTCCAACCCTTCTCCTTTAATACCGTTCATAGACCTGGAAAAATGCTATCACAAGCTGATTATTTGTCCAGAGCAGAAACCCTTCCCGAACGTAAGGGTTTAGTAGAGGGGGTGTGACGGTGTCTTTAATCCTTAACTGGGAGCACGTATAAAGTAAAATAGTGAATGTGTAACCAGGAAGTCCTGGTTGATGTAATCCATGTATGGACTTTCCTCTAATGACAAGGCTGTCATTTGTTTTTGTCACCTAGGAGACGGAGTCTCGTGGGGAGGACGGAGAAAAGGACGGTTACGCATGGGCGTATTAAGAGAAGTTTGTTTGTGTTTATAAAGCAGCTGTTGGCTTCGGCCCTGAAAAAAAGACGATACGAAGTTGCGCCGTTGCGCAGGTTGCCGAGTTATTATGTTTGGCTGTACGTTTGAATACAGCGACTGTGATCGCTGACTTTGCTGAGGGAGGCAGCATACCGGAACGAGAGTAGGAGCCGTGTCGGGAGTGCTGAAGTTGACCGTGGAAGTGACCGAGGCGAGAGGCAGTGGACGCCGTTACCTTGGGGAAGCTGTCCCGAGGCAATACAACGATCGTGGCCGCTGACTTTGCCGAGAGAGGTAACCTTCCTAAATCGACGAAGGTGTCGTCACCGGAGGGCAGACGCAGATCGTTGAGAGGGCTGAGACGGGAGACCCTGGAGGCCGTTGTCCTGGAGAAGTCGGACAGAGCCAACTACGAGTCGCGCCTAGAAGAGGATGACGGAACGCAGAAGTCCTTGCCGAAGGAAACCGTAAGACAGTGAAAAGTAAGTTCAGAGAAAACCCGGATGGGAGTTTTGTTGATAGTGAAAGACTTTCGAAGAGGGAGAACATTATATACTGCAGGGAACCGCCAATAGGGGAGCACCTTTATTTGATGGACATTATTATGAAGTCAGTAACCGAATAAGGACTGCAATACGACGGTAAAAATAAACCGCGAACTGCAGAATTTATGAGAATATGACTGGAAGAGGCTGAAGAGGGGGGAGAGGTCGAATACAACACATTTATGATTATTATCTAGGTAAGGAGGGAGTCTCAAGGATATTTTATTATTTCCGATGAAATGAAGTATCTACTGAAGAGAAGATATAGAGACTTTGCGACGATGTGTTAGGAAACAGGACTACCAATATTTGCCTTTTAACAAAATACTCAGAAGTGTAAGAAGCTAAGTTTGGCTAATTGAAGAAAAACAAACATAAAAGTTTACTCTGAGAGAAAAGAAACAAGTTTCAAAACTATATGGTGAAAGGAGAGAAGTAACAACATCCCCAAAAGAAAGAGTCAAAGTAACATAAAGAGACAACTTACCTTGGGCCAGAGGAAAAATCCGCACTCCTGCAAGATTGACCAGATTCAACGGTGAAGACGTATCCTTTTCATTTAAACGATCTCTGAAAGAAAGAGGAAAACATTGTTAATAAAAGTTATTTGGAATCTCGTTGCATTCCATACCAACTATTTATTGTCTCAGACTTTTATTTTATACGATATTGAAGACAGGCCATCACACCTCTATAACAATTACTTTAGAGTTAATGAAAAATACAACATACAGATTTCTGGTACCTCGACGGGGTCTTCAGTCGCTCCTAGTTATGCAAACATTTTCATGTATTATTTTGAATACACACATGTTCTTGACAAAGAATCATGGCGTAAAATTAATAAATGTTGGAAATGTTACATCAACGATATTTTCGGCATATGGAAAGGCACTGAACAAGAACTAATGGGCTTCCTTGATTACCTGAACAACTGCAATGAACACATCTCCTTCACAATTGAGATAGGAAGACCTACCATACATTTCTTGGATGTTAACGTGACCTTAGCTGGGACAGGTATCAAGACACAAATCTATAGGAAGCCCACCGATGTCAACAGTACACTGCCTTTCCGGAGTTTCCACCCCAAACACCTTAAAGAAACTTACCCTTTTCCCAATTATTGAGGTTGAAGAGAACTACCTCAGATACCGAAAACTTACAAATAGAATTTGACATCATGAGATCCAGATTTACAAAATGTGGGTTCCCGGAGGAAACCTTCAACAAAGTCATCAGTAGAACAATACCACTACAACGTGAAAACTTACTCAAAGGTAATTAGAACAAGGACTATCCCAAGCTGAAACTTTCGCTAAAGTATTCAAGTCAAAGCTTTCAAATTAAAAAGATCATTCACAAAAACTGGGACATCATTAAGGAAGACCCCAAACTCAACAAACTACTTCCCAATCCCTCGATGTTAGCTTACAAAAGGGGTAAAAACCTTCGAGACATATTAATACGGGTGGAAAGACCTAAATAAACAAACCAGATGCCCATTGCCAAAGCAAACCGGTGCACCTTTGCATGTTTGAACTGCCAGCATTACACCAGCATCATCAAAGGGGACTATATCCGACATCCCAACACAGGAAAGAAAATTCCTTTGAAGGACTTCACCACATGTAATACCAAAAATATCATGTATGCACTAAGGTACCCATGTGGGAAGTATTACGTGAGCAAAACCTAAGAAGAGCGAAAGAACGATGGACGGAGCATAAGTCAAATATAAGGACAGCCAACAACAAATCACCAGTTTACAGGCCTTTTCATGAGAACAATCACACCATTGCCCAAATGAGATGGGTTATACTCAAGGTTATACACCCCTTACCTAGAGGAGGTGATTTAGCCAAATGACTACCACAACGTGAGCTATATTGGATCCATAGGCTGGATGCAAGGACACCACACGGTATCAATGAAGACTACTACCCAGGCCGCTTCCTCTGATAAAAATCCATATGGTGACAGTCTATCTACTCAAATTATGATTACATTAATTCAGTGTAAGCTACCGCCTGGTAGCGGTATACTTTTATACATTATTACCAAACTGCTCTCTAGATTCTCTAAGAAGCAACGCCATTATAGCCCATTCAGGGTACACATTAATTCACTCGCAACAGTTACAAACAGTATGACCCTGATGTTAGAATGTGCACTCCGTTTGAGACAGTGGTGAGATATAAATGTAAAATATAAATTCTGTAAATAGTTTATGATTCCAGGAACTTATACCTAAAAACTCACTGCATTTACATTTATAATTACAGCATAACTGGAGACAAAAGACTTAAAGAATGTGAACTCACATCGAGACAGATATTATTGTTATATTGTTACATTGTTTGAGTGCGGTTTTTCAACGGTGATGGTCATACATACATTGGCAAGATTACAATCACAATTGCAGACAAAACCCCAAAGACTGGGTAACCTACATTGATTCATATACAACTAAGACATTTTGGGTATAGTGCTAGTATGTGGTCTACTAGCTGTCCCGACTTCAGTTACTGGACACACCATAGCGGGAAAATCTTGTATCAGTAGGAGGTCATGCAACACTATGACAGGTCCACTTTATCTATAGCCCTAACCAGCAGCCACATTGCATTATATGCCTTCCACTGCTTTCTACTATCAGCAGCAGCACTTACATACCCCTTCTTTATATTGTTATATCCATTGCCCATCAATTGGTTTTCAAGTATCAAGTTTCACGAGCTATCTTACCTGTAAGAGTTGACTTACTTAATTCAATTACGGAACTCTTTTGCAATTGCCTCCTCTACCTGACCATTCCTTGGTCTTTAAAGTTGCTAACAAGCCTACCTCTACAAGACATGTCCACAAAAATGCTGTACTGTAATACCAGACTGTCCATGACTACCCTAGACTTTGAATAGCCTTTAGAAAAGGTACCCACTCCTAACCTTATTTGAACTAACATCCCATGTGACCTTATACGTAGGAACTCCAAATTACGCTAAAGTCTACCAAAAATATATGAACCGCCTGCCAGGTATCATACTGCATATGCCAATAGTAGAAATTGTCATAAGGATGCCACTAAACAAAACTATTCCTTAATAAATGCTGATACCAACCTTAACCTCAATACAGACAAATATTGCAAACTACGAACTAGCCTATTCAAAAACAACAGACACGCCTGTCCTATGTTACCAATACCGAACACTCTCCTTAAAGGAGCACTTATTAATTCTAGATCATTAATAGACCATGCCACAGAAATTGCAGATATTATACAAACAGGTAACTATGACTTCTTAGCTATTACCGAAACCTGGCGACACCAAGCGGCTGGCCCGGCCCTGATGCTCGATATGCCCCCCAATTATACTATCTTTAGAGAAGACAGAACTAAGTCCCGCGGAGTAGGCATAGCCATATTTGACAAAACTAACCTAAAGAATAGAAACACCCCTGCACACCAAATCTTACGAGTCCTTAACTGTCAAACTCCTAACATCTAACTCACAAACTATTAACATACACCTTATCTATAGGCCACCAGGCCCCATTGGATCCTTCAAAGAGAACATCTCTATGATCCTCTCAGACAACCTAAAAAATTCTTCACAAGCCCTCCTACTAGGAGATAAGTACCTGGGCTTCAATGATCACAAAGATGTGCAAGCGACTAATATAGCCAATGTCCTCTCAGAGCTCGGTTTTACCCAAAGAGTGACACAGCCCACCCACGAGAAAGGTCAAACACTTGACTGGGTAGCTGACCACCACAAATGTAACATAACCATCACTTCTTTCAGCCCACAAGTATGGACAGATCATGCTCTTATAGCCTTCTCCATAGATGCTAAACCCATCCAACCTCAAGATAATACATTAGTACCTCCCATGCTAACAAGGAACAAATAAAAATAACCACAGACAGGCTATTACCACTGATCCTCCCCATTCTAAACTTGCTACCTGACACACTAGATCCAACATCTCTAGTTAAGGAATTCAATACAGCCATGGCCAATTCCCTGGATATTATTTCCCCTTTGAAAATGAGAAACAGCAAACCTAGAGCACATCTAAATGCCTGGTTCACCCCATACCTTAAATCACTAAGGAAAGAAAAACGCAGGTGTGAATCCCCTTGGAGATTAGCACCATCAGAGACAAACAAAGCAGCCCTTATTAACTCTTCCACAAAATACAAAACTGAAATACGGAGAGCCAAAAAAGAAGGTTTTGACAATAGAATAATGCACGCAAAATCGGGAACTAAGGAGCTTTTTACAATACTAAAGGAACTAGAGAACCCTATCCGGGTACCTGATAACTGTGTCAAAAATAAAACTTGGTGCTCCAACATTCAGAAGGCCCTTAATGATAAAATTGCTACCCTCCAAGTCAGAATTGACAAGAAAAAACTAAACATACCTCCCACAATCACCCAAAATGACAAACCACTCATCACCGCCAAACCTGAACAAAGATTTAACTTTACGAAAGTCTCCATACTAGAGGTGGAAAAAAATAATACTATCGCTCAAACCTTCAAACTGTCGAGGTGATAACTGCCCAGCACAAATAATAAAAGATGCTGCTGGAGATGTAACTCCATTAATCTTCAAACTTATCAATGCCTCATTCTCCTCAGGCATGCTACCATGCAATCTCAAGGAATTTTGGGTCCTCCCTCTCCTTAAGAAGCAAACACTGGACCCGGCCATACCCACAAACTCTAGGCCAATCACCACGGTGCAATTCCTACTAAAAATATTAGATAGAGTGGCCTATTTACAGATCCAAAAATTCCTGGAGCTGCACCAACTCCTAGGCACCCGGCAATCAGTTTTCAGACCTCGGCACGGTACCAAAACAGCACTTATTGACCTCAAAGCCCAGGTCAACGAGCTTAGAGACCAGGGAAAGACTGCCTTGCTTCTCCTTTTGGATCTCTCAGCAGCGTTTGACCTAGTGGATCACAAAGTGCTCTGTAACCACCTAGATTCAGCAGCGCATTTCTCTTCACATGCTATAACTTGGATTAATTCATTTTTAAGTGAAAGAATTATGAGGGTCTTCTCTACTTCTGCAGCTGCAGACCCCGCTCCCATTACATGTGGTGTACCCCAAGTATCATGCGTCTCCCCTACCATGTATAACATCTTCACTAAGCCCCTGTTTGATGATCTGGACCTTCTAGGTGTCACCTACACTAACTACGCAGATGACACCCAGATTCTCATCCCACTTTCTGGGGATTATAAGCAGGATTTGGCCTTGGTGAATAGGATACACCTCATCATCCAGGCAATGATGGCACGTCACGGTCTATGCCTGAATGATGACAAAACAGAGCTCCTCATACTAGGGACTGCACCTAACATTAAGAAACTCAACCAAGACTACTCATCCTTTGTCATAGACGGCCATACTATTAAAGTGGACAAGGAGGTAAAAACACTAGGTTTTTACCTTGACTCCATTCTTACCTTGGCAAAGCAAGTGAACGCTATGGCATCTGCCACTTCCTACACTTGCAAGTTGATCAAATCAGCAAAACCATACCTATCCACAATCAGCTGCATCACACTGGCAAGAGCACTTGTGCTATCCAAACTGGATTACTGCAATGCTCTTTACTTGGGATCCAACAAATACATTACTCAGAAAATCCAAATATTGCTAAACAATGTCCTTAGAGCAGTCTTAGGAATCCCCAAAAGAGAGCATATATCAACGATTAGAAGACAATCTAACTGGCTCTCCACTGCTGACAAAATTAAGCTCAAAACGGATTCCCTAACATTCAAATGCCTTAATAACCTAGCGCCGAGCTACCTGACAGAGAGGTTCAAAAGAAGAGTCCCATCTAGGCCTACCAGAGAAGCCTACACCAACTGCCTAGCAGTCCCTCCTTTCAAAATGACTACAACCGGAAGGAATAGATTCCCTGTCAAAGCGGCCTAATTGTGGAAAGCCCTCCTGGCTACTCTAAGGACTGACCAATCTTACCCACACTGTAGATTAAACATTATCAAGTGGCTTAAGGAAAACAACCTATACGTTATAACTATATCAGACATTTGATTCGTAACCAAACTGGACCCTGCTCTTCAACTGTATAGCCTTACCTGTAAATGTATATGTACTACTTGCTGTATTCATATTAACTTGTACCTATGTGACCATGTAACCCTGTAACTTGTAAGCTTAAAGTATTCTTGTTCTCACGCCCTGATACCCTCGGGTCTGGTACGCGTTACAAATCAATAAATAAACAAACAAACAAACTATACAGAATCATTCTCTTTTTTCACACACAACAATGTTACATCTCTATGATGCATTTTGTAAGTTTGCCCATATTTAACATCATAAATAGGGCACACATCATCCTCCTTCGTCTTTTTACCTCTGGAGTATGACATTTGAGAATTTCTATAAACTTTTTCTTTTGCCAAAAAAAGTTGCTTTGATGACATATGATGTCACACGCACTTCTGTTACGTTAATAATTGATGGCATTAAAAAAAAGGAAAAAACATGTCATGCCATGCCCAACCGTCATGTCTGTCACATGCCACTAACCAGCAACTATTACTGCTTGTTCTTCACCATGCTATTAACTATACCTTCTATTATTCTAACTACTCTTCCCCAGTCGCCTATGATTTGCTGTGCTGATATGACTCTAGGGAAGACATCTCACACAGTAGCTACACTGATCTAACATGCCGCCAGCTATGCTGTAACCCGCCACACGGCAAAAGCTATCCAGTGTACCCTAGTCATTTTGCATCTTGCCTATTGTAAAATTGACTATTGCTTGCACCTTATGTACCACCCAACACTTATGCGGTACTCATTATCCTGTGCCACACATGTCCTGCTACTTGATTGTAACTCTTAATACTTACCTGTACTGCCATTTGATTGTTGCATTTTGCACCTAACTGCTCAGCCATTTGATTGTTGCATTTTGCACCTAGTTGCTCCCCCAGTTGATTGTTGCATTTTGCACCTAGCTGCTCCCCCATTTGATTGTTGCATCTAGCTGCATTGCCTTCTGATCGCGGCACTCTATACTCATATTCACCATGCAACACCCTCAACCAACCAACACACCAGCTGCCCTCCACACCTTCCCCTCCAACATCCCCCCTACCTATTTCCTACCCTCATTTTTCACAAAAAGCAACATCACAGCAAACTCTCTTACACCCACCATAACATCATGCACTAGACCCACCAACATCAGGAACCAACTTCTGGGACTCAAGCCCCACCTAACTCATCCAAGACAACAAACGCCTACTAACACGGGCAAACCGACCGCACCCACACTAGTCCTGACGCACCCCAACCCTGCCATACCTGTACCACACAACACCACCCCTTCCTCATCCCAGCCCCTACACAACCTTCTCTGCGCCATTATCAATGCTAGATCCATCCCTGCTCATGCCACTGAAATTCACAAACTCCTAATCAACCTGGACCTCGACATCCTAGCCATCACCAAGACTGGCTTCACAGCGGCGCAGGGCCAGCCCTCAACCTTGCCATCCCACAGGGCTACTCCATCATCAGGCAAGACTGCCTTTCCTCAGTAGGAGGTGGGTAGCACTCATCCTGAAAGATCACCTAGAGGCCAGACAAATCACATCTAACCTAGGTGATAACACATACTCCCTTGCTATAAAAATCGCCCTCTCCCCCAACTCCACCATCACCATCAACCTCCTACATCACCTAACAGAAAAACCTAAAAATCACCTCCAAAAGCATCCTCTTAGGTGATATCAACCTAGGGTTCAATGAAAAAAAGGACACGCCAGCCAAATCTCTCTCACTAGCCCTAAAGGAACTAGGCTTTGACCAAAAAATAAGCTCACCCACACATGACAAAGGCCGCATCCTTGATTGGATAGCCAACCACAACTGTCAGATTGACATTAGGTCCATTACCCCCACTCCCTGGTCAGACCACCACATCATTAATTTTCTCATTCCCGCCATGTCTAAGACCAAAAAGCCTAAACCTATTGCCCCAGTCTTGGCAAGATGCGCCAAAAATCTTGCCAAAGATAAGATCATACCACATCTCAGCACCCTCACAACAGACCTTAAGTCCTCTGACCCATCAGTGCTAGCAGATATTCATAAACGCACCATAAGCACTGCTATAGACACCATTGCCCCTCTACAGAACGAAAAAGCTAAAACAGTGAAAAATTCAAACCCCTGGTTCTCCTCGGAACTAAACGAGCGACGCTCTCAATAGAGAAAAGCGCTGAACACCTGCCAGAAACTACCTTCCACAGCCACCCTATCCTCCTACAAAAAAATCACCTCTCAATACAAAAAGCTATAATCACAGCCAAGTCAGCTTCCTACAATGAAAGAATTACGAATGCAAGCTCTGAATCCAAAGAGCTCTTCACCATTTTCAAAGAACTCAGCACACCAGTTACCAAATCACAAGATATTGTTAAAGACCAAACCTGGTGTAACTCTATACAATCTGCCCTATTGAATAAAATTGAATTCTTACAAGAAAAAATTAAGGAACACCACAAGAATCTGTCACAGCACATTAAATCTACCACCAGCACTGACCGCCTGCTCACCTCCAGCCCAGTGCACCCTTCCGCCAAAGCCCCCATAACCCCTTTCAATTTCAGGGAAGTACCAGAACAGGAAGTCATTGTGATTATAAACAAGATTAAACCATCCAACTGCAAAGGAGACCCTTGCCCAGCCAGTCTCATTAAAGACTGCACTGAAACGCTCGCCCCCTTTCTCAAATCTTTCATCAACGCCTCCTTCAACGCCAACACAGTTCCAGACAGTCTAAAAGAAGTCTGGGTACGCCCCCTTCTAAAAAAACCTACTCTCGACCCAGAAAAAATGTACACAGCCATCTAAACCTGGATGGCTGCCAACGGCCTCTGCCTAAATGGGGACAAAACTGAAATCCTCATAGTAGGTACTACCGAAACTCTCAACAAACTCCCCACGCAATATAAAACCTTCAACATCGATAATTCCATCAATACAGTCTCCAAGACTGTCAAAACCATAGATGTCCACCTAGATGCCTCATTATCCATGTCCCGCCAGGTCAACGCCACAGCCTCCTCCTCAGCGCTCACCACCAAGGTGATCAAAGCAGTCAAGCCCTTTCTCTCCACCAAAAACTGCCTATCCATCGCCAGAGCTACAATAGGTACTAAACTGGACTATTGTAATGCCCTATTCCTAGGCACCTCTGTCAACAATCTAAACAAACTCCAAATCACGCAAAACAACACACTCTGGGCAGCGCTGTCCATTCCCAAAAGGGAACACATCTCTCAAGCAAGGAAAGAGGCCCATTGGCTACTGGTAAAGGAACGTATACTCTTTAAAACCATGGCCATCACACATAGATGCCTTACATTTGATGCCCCACCCAACCTCTCGGAAAGAATCACCCTCAACTCTTCTAACAGACCCACTAGAGCCCACCGCGCCAACCAGATCTATGTTCCTACATTCAAAAGAACCAAAGCCGGAGGGTCTAGCTTCCAACACCTCGCACCCAAAAATTGGAATGCCCTGCCAACCTCACTAAGGAATGAAAAATCATACACCACCTTTCGCAAAAACCTAAAAACCTTCTTGTTCCGCTAATGTTTTAAAGCCAGCCTGTATAATTACGCTATTGCACTGTAACCATAGCAAAACATAACACTTGACCCGATCTGTCTTTTACTACTTGTCATTCTCAATGCTGCACTCATAGTATGTAATCTGCTATACCACTTCAACCGACTATGTTAAATCTTACCTATGTTAAGTTCAAGCTCGCTGTAACAGCGCCACGATGCCTCAGGGCCATTTTTGTGCGCTTTATAAATGCAAATAAATAAATAAATGTATCTCATGTAATGGTTTCAATAGAAACATTTAAAGGGAAAGATACGTTCATCATATGGCAAATGGTGCCATGGTGCAACAACCTATTTGTGTTGCAAGGCAGATTTCAAAGTCTTTTCTTTGGAATTAGAGGGAGTCCTTTATCAAAGGGTGATTATGCCTTGATCGGAAACAATTTGTGCCTTAATCAGAGGCAGGTTGTGCCGAAAATCAATGCCTTGTTCTCCAAATCAAGTGCTATGATTTAGAAACTATTAAATGATACTCCCAATGAAGGTATGGACCCAGTATTGCCAAATTCAATCTCTGAAGCAAATTGGATTTCATACTATTCTGAAATGTACACTGATGATGATTATCCCACTGCTACGATAGCATTAGCAATTGAAACACAAAAAGTGAAGTTTGATATCTGGGACATCAAGGAATTAATTAAAAAGCTACGTTCACTGAGACCGCCTGGCCCCGATGGCCTCTCAAATGCAGTGACAAAAGCTAACCCAGAGCAGTGGGCTGAAATTCTGTTGATTTTGTTTACAAGAATATCTAAATTGGGTTCATCCCTGAAACTTGGAAGAGATCAATAATGACGACTGAAATTCACCTGCAAATTACGGCTCCTTAGCACTTTTAGATATACCTGGGAAACTATATGCACAATTGATTTTAAGAGACTTAAACAAATGGCTCCTAGCGGCAGATATGATTGACTCTCATCAGTCTGGGTTTGTCTCTGGCTTAGGCACTTCAATTAATCTTATAACCTTGACAGCATTGAAAACACGCGCCCTAAGTAGCAATCATCCGATGTACTTGGCATATATTGATTTTAAAGTTGCATTCGACTCAATTTCACGAAAAATACTGTGGCAAAAATGTATAAATGCTGGATGTTCTTTATACATATTGCAGTCCCATAAACAATTCTATACAAATACCATGATTTCGGTTAAATTAACGCAGAGTGGGTTACTATCACAGCCTATAAATACCAATAGAGGATTAAAACAAGGCTGTATATTGCCAGCTACGCTATTCAAATTTTTACATAAAAGATATGCACTTGTTATTCCATAATCCGCAGTCATTCCCGACAAAATTAGGAACCAAACCAATACCCCATTTATTTTTATGCTGATGATCTTGTTATTATTGACCGCACTCCAATTGGACTCCAAAGTCCACTGCAAAAACTTCACGTGTGTGCCAAGGAAAACAAACTCTTGATAAATATAAATAAATCGAATATTATGAAATGGCTTTGGATGAAAAAAAAGCTGTTGTGAATTGTAAGTGCAGTATTGATTGGAGGAAAATTGAAACTATAAATCAGTATTAATACTTAGGTATTATGATTAAGGATTCCAAAAATGAGGCACCATACAAATTAGACTTGAGAATTAAAATCATTACATTAGCCTCTCAAGCAAAAGCTATCATGAGAAAAATACAGAAAATTCTCAATTCTTCCAATTTTGAAATTCTATAAGGGGAAAGTAGTCCCCGTAGTTACTTATGGAGCCCATGCTAAATTGCTATACGCAAAATGTAAATCAGCTAGTAGTTATTCTCCTTCATTACTATCAACATTAGAAAGCAGGATGAGAACAAATAATCCACTTGACTCATGGCATGATTCATGTGGGGATATAATGAGCAATGCTGATATTGACATTGACCTACTAATTAATAACCCCACAAAAGCAAAATTAAAATTGTGGTATCGAGATTGAAACAACACATGGATAGAGTGCAACAAGTACATGATCTTTTCAACCGGAGCTTTTGTAGAAAAAATAAATACAGTCCCTGTATATCCGATGAAATTTCCAGTACAGCAATACATGGCGAGCATCATGAGACTCCGTTTTGATTTGTACCTACAAAAGAAAATATCGCCAGAAGAGCCAACTTAACAATAGATACCATGTAATTGTAATGGAAATGTGTCGATTCTGTAAAAAATCGGATTTATCGGAAACACTGAAACATTTGTTAGTTGAATGTGAAAGCTTAAAAGTATTAAGACGAGAATACTCTTTCAAATTTTTTGCCGAATACAGGACACTAAATAAAGAATATATGTGGAAATTGATATTTAATGCACAGAATATCTCATTAAATCTAGCCACTATACGGTATCTGCAAATACTAGGCATCCAAAAATGTATTGAATGAGAAAACAATGAGTAACTGCATTGAAATTAACGATTCAATATGTTTGTTAATTAGAAGGAAAAATTGATTAATTTAGCCCCGTATGGATTAAGGTAAAATGATTGTTGATTCATTTCATTTCCAGGTATTTAGTGAATATTGTGTATGCATTAGTAATTATAACGTATGTGTTCTCTTTTGTTACAATTATTCTAATGGTGTAAATATTTGAAAAAAGTTGTATAACAACTAAAACAAACAACAATAAAAAAAGGAGTGCATTTCACACCAGAATACTTGCTTGAAAAGGACAACGTTCCAAGTACTTTATTGCAGTCTTACAACATAAAGCAGTATCTGTAAGCTTGCATGCTGTACTTGAAGTTCTAGCAGTACTTTGCAATTGCACAGTTTGTCCCAATACTATAAGAGGTGCAAAAATGTCCCTCCGTTGCTAGGTACTTTGCCTGGCAGGACTTTGATGGTGCCTAATAAGCCCCTTCAGGTAAGACTTCTGGCAGAGGCAGAGAGGTCGTAATGTGGATACCTGAACATAAACATACCTTATCCATGACTATACACTTGAGGTTGTGCTTAGAAAATGTTAGCAGCACCTATAAATGTGAGGCTTTACTTAAATAGGGTGACTATACCCGGCATATCAGGCACTAACTGACGTTATATGGCATTATTAGGTCATCAAGGTTGTTCTTGCCATATGTTGGCATCACCAGGACATATGAGGCTGTCCTTTGCCTGTCATGACCATACGTGGCCTCTGACCTGTGATGCTGTAGTTAGAAGACACTGGGAATACCCACAAATAAGAGTGTATTTTGGCCTCACCATGGAATTGGGGCTCTGCTTAGCATATGATTATACCTGGTGTGTGAGTCTGTAACTGACATAAGATGGAAGTAGGAGGCAACATAAAGCAGTACTGTCCAATAAAGGCTGTCACGCTGGCCGATCAAGTCCCACCCTAGTAGTAAAATGCTTAGTACTTGTTAGTTTATCACTCTTAAAGTTATTATTTGTTAAATCTGCAATGCTACATCATGTGGTGTTACCAGGGTCAAAGGTTCGATGATGTCACATCATGTAAGTTCAAGTCTGTTACCCATGTCATTTGCGGGAAAATGGGGACCCTGCTTCCACCTGGAGCTGCCCATTCTCTTAATATTGAGTAGCGGAACTAGGTGGGTGTGATCTGGTGGCAGTACCTGACTGATTTACATATGGCTGGACCCCTTTTTTCAATGACGCAGATGGGCTAAAAAAGGGTGGTGTTGCAGGTGGCACAGAGAAGTGCCAGTGGTTCAGATTAATTCAAAAACTTCCACCCACCATTTTTGTGGTTTTAGTTTGTCTCCCTATGTGCGACAGGGTATGCCCAGACGTGGGTCCCTTGCTCGCTGTGCCATAGGGAACCAAGCTGCACCTCACTGATGAGGCCCAACAAAGCCGAAACATGTCTGGGATTGCTTGTGTTTCTTTTCAGAGGGGACCTGGCCTAGCAGTTCAGACAGGGCTGCTCCCATTGGTGGCAGTACCTCACTGATTTGCATATGGCTTGACCCCATTTGCAATGGTGCAGAATGGCTAAAAGGAAGGTTGCCCAAAGCAGCGCCAGTGGTTCAGATTAATTCAAAACCTTCACCCATCACTTTTTTTTGGTTTGCTTAATTGGGTGAAGGGGATCAACTCCTTTGCCACTGCTGATCGACATGTGGCATGCGTTTGTTGAGCTATGCGTAAAAGTTACAAGTTGCACAATATGAAATATTTTGCTAACATTTCCGGCATTGGCTTACATTCCAAGCTTCTGGAGTTGTGCGTGTTTTTTGTAATGAGAAAGAACATTCAGATCCTGGTGTCTGCTGTGCCAAAAGCACAAGGTCTTCTGAGAAGTGCTGCAGACGCTCATGCAAATCTAGTGCTGCTTGCACTCGAGATCCCAGCCCCTGCCTCCCTGTAATACATTAATGCCGAACTCGTAGGCTTTTAAATCTCCGGCTGTGTAGACTCACATAAGGTCTGCGTTTATTTCCATTAAATTCAACATTTTTCCCTTTGTACTTCTCACAATTGTATCTGACAAGAGGAATCAGGGAAGCCATCAGGATGGAAAAGAGTTGTTGATATATTTTCTTGGAAAGGAAAAACAGAAATGGTTTTAGGAAAGTGGTTACATGTGTGGAGCTTTTGGGGTCGGCTGTTCCTGTGGACCCTTACCTCCAGCCCTTTTTTGGGATGCAGTGAGTGACACCTCTTGGCAAGCGGGCAGCTGAGGCGGCAGGCTTCCACCCCGCTTCCCCCGTCTTCTGCACCATTTATTACCAGAGCAGATGTGTCTGCTTCCTAGTTCTCTGCACACTGTACAGGCCGTGTCGTTATGTTCTACCCAGGAAGTGTGGGCCAAGGCAGCCAAACACTTGACAAATGTATTGCCAGTCCTGTACAGCGAACATGAAAATATCCCCCCCCAGCCCCCCTCTGAATATATGGGGGCCTGGACTGCCCTCCTTGGAAGAAGAGAAGCTCTGATATTAAAACAGGAACACAATCTCACTCCCGGAGCAGGCACCGCCAACACAAAATTCCAGCGGCAAAATACCCATCCGAAAAACGGGTGTCGGCAAAAGGACGCAATACCACAGACAACATGGCTAGAGATTTGCCTTATGCATTTACTTTGCCATTCACAGAGAACATTTCTTTCTCTGACCTGAAGATTTGTTTTTAGAAATACGAACACATAATGGTTTAAAACTTCATCACATGAAGCAAAATAAAGAAAATGCTAGCAGGCCAACCAAATGTCGACGTAAAGAAATGCAAATTATAGGTCATGTCATTAGTAGGGTTAACTGCCTAATCATCAGATAACATGGAAATATGCTCCTGAAAACATAATATCAACAAGGTTTTTACCTTTAATACATGATTCGAATCCTCATTATATAGTTGACCTACCCAGCATAATTTTTGATATCATCGTGTGCAGTCATCAGTAGTGGATTGGGAGGGACTGATAGAGTAGTTAACCAGAACTGGCCAATCTCCGAACATAATATTGGCTTTGCTCAGTATGACCAGTGCAATGACTAGAATTGATATTATCATTACCAATGAGCATTATTACATTTTAAAATGGCCCAGTTTAGCGGCTTTTGCTGAGAATGCACGCCATTTTGTCTCTCATTATGTCCTCCCATCTTGGAAAAGGTCATGATCTAATTAAAACCTATGGTCAGATTATTCTAGGAGCACCACGGCAAACTTGTATTTTGCACACTGTGCCTTGGTTGATGGGCAGTGCTGCTGAAACCACACGTTTGTTACAGATTCATGAAAGCATAGAAAATAACAAACCCAATTGTAGACGCTGCATCCTGGTCCTCTGGTACCTTACAAGGTCTGATACGAGCCTGACATCTCCCTCTATGTGGGCAGTGCCCTCTAAGTATCATTGTGACATTCCTGCAGGACACACATGAGGAAAATGCTTACCTGCAGTCAATAGTCTGGTCTCCACTTTAGGGGATGCCTCTGTTGCTGCTGCTCTCATTTGAAACTACAATAAACACAGCACCGCTTTTGGCCCCCTTCAAAGAGACATGTTTTTTCCCCTGGTCGCTCGGCTGTCAGCAATGGTGAGGGGGGCTCTAGCAAAACTCTCACCTGACAATGCGACTCTCAACGAGAGAGATTGAGAGGCATGGACAGAGAGTGAGACAGTGATAGATAGACAGATATAGGGAGAGAGACCATAACAGAGAGAGAGAGCTAGTATCCCACTCAGATATACCAAATATGTCCTACAGCCCTGGTCGGTGATAGGTGTTTACTACATGTTTGAGATTACTATGTAACTATACCTACAGCCTTTAGCATGCCAATATGCCCATGTGAGTGCTGTGCGTGTGGTATGACCTGGGGCAATGTCTCAAGCATACATCCCCTCACTACATTACCCAGAGAGCATGGGCTGGCACCATCATTTCTTTGGCCAAAATCTTCTAAATAGAGCCACACTTCAGGTAAACTGCACACTGGGAACTGACTGCAAAACAGCACTCTGAAGATCCAGCACTCACGTGTCCTTCTGCTGTGAAGTCTCTTGCTTAGAGCTTTCCAGTGCCGGAGCTCTTAACCACTTAAGTGCCATGGACGAGTAAGCTCGTCCTTTTTGCACAGACTTGCATAATAGCCTGGAAGTTAAGGATTTTTCAATGGCCTATTCAGCCATTCCATGTGGGTGCAGCACTTCGATTAGGGCCTGTGGCCTGAACAGATGAAGGTCAACTAGACCAACCCACAGTAACCATCGGCCATGAAGTGTAGCTATACATTGTGACTCTGGTACGCTTCAAGCAAAATATGTCTTTCTTGTGGCCATGCACTGTAAATATTTCATCCTCCACCTATGAACCCTGCTTACTACCTCTTGTCATAACATTCACAGTCTTATCAATGAAGGGTTTGATGATGCTGTTAGTGTTGGCATATGATGTCATCTTTGATGTCATGCATCATGTCATCAGCAGTGCTGATTTATTCTCTGTATGAAAAAAAATAATGTCTCCTCAACTGAAACCTTTTTTGCTTTTTATACCATACGTTCCCTATTATAAAACGTTTTTATTTATTTCATTTAAATGATACACTTTGTAACAAGGTTGCTGCTTGGGGTCAGGGCTGTGACTTGTGGGGCCAGTTGCCTCCTTGAATTAGTGAATGATGGGCCTGTGGGGGGATGTAAGGGGATGATCCCCGAGTCACTCACTCCTGGTATCCACCACATGGCAGGGGTAATTACATGCAGCTCTACACTGAGCCCCTTCCCAACCAGGGAACACGAGAGGGAGGAAATGCATGAGTGTGTCCTTTCAATATTCCCTAGAAATAAGACATTCATTGTAACCATATATTGTATCAAATGCCCAGGCCTAGAAAGCTACCAGTGCTGAAAGCCAAGTCAACATCAGACGCTGAGTTGAAATGTTGCAATGCATCTTGCACTGAAGCTCATGCAGCAAAGGGAAATCGACATCCGGAGGTGTGATAGGTGGCAGGAGCGGTTATCAGGTGGTAGTGGCGACTTCAGGTGACGAAGGCAGCTATCAAGAAGAGGTGGGATATCAGGTGGTGGAGATGAGGAGGAGAGGGCAACCTTGAGGAGGGGAGTGGAAGATAGAGTTAGACATTGCCAGGAGATTCAAAGGGGCCAGGCCAGGCCCAGGCAGATGGTGAAGGTGGATCAAAGGCATGAGCTTGTGGGAATGAGGGCACAGTATAGACTATCAGGCGCATTCCGGAATAGGTACAGATGAGATCAGCAGAGCAGAATATAGGAACTGCTGGCTCCAACTCATTCCCACAGCAAAGCCACAGCTATAGCTACTGCTGGTCAAGGAGACAAGGAGGATCACCGTAGTGTTAACAGCTGACAACGAACATCATCAAGGGTTCCAAGGGTTCCGGGACCCAAAGGAAACACACAATGATCTCAAAGGCGTTATCTAGGCATAGAAAACCGAGGGACTACTTGAGAGACTTTCTGAAAACTGAAAGAATTTAGTAAACCCAGAAAAAACCCTTAGTGCTATTGGGAGACATGGGAAATTATAGGTTATCATACCCAGTGTGAGAGACCCTTTTGTTAGTTTGATCTCTGAACATAGCTTATCCTTTCATCCTGTAGAGTGTAAATAAAAAAATGTGGTTTGTGACACTACTATGTGTCACGTTATTTGTGAATTCCACCAGGTCTTTGGGATACATTGTGTCCGCTGTGGGATGTACAAGGACTATAATGGAAGTCTGCCCGCCCGTGAGCAATACATTGTTTGCAATAGGGTGGGCCCTCTATTTCCTCTGAACTAAAGGTTTACTTCTGGAAGGAACATATGGCCACCTTTCCATGAAGCCAGGATTTGCAGTTTGATATGGAATGTAGGGCAGGCATCCTAGACCAAGACGTTGGAGGGGTGCTCAAGGTTCTCATCTTCAATGGTAGGACAGCTCATTTCGCAATAAAGGTTGGAGATACCATTGCTCAATTAATCTATGAACAGTACACTGCTGCCTAGACTGTGGATCTGGGGGTGATAGAGATGGATGAAGTAGGGCTTGGGTCCTGCTACTTTCCCAAAGGCTCACTCTGGACCAGAAAGGGGTCAGCATCCTGCTCCTCAGCCAGAACCCCCTACACCCATGGCAGTTCTGTAAGGCAGAATGCATGGGGTTCCCAGTTTTCCTTGGTGGCTGCAACACCCCTGGCCCAAATCTGTAGGTTGTCCACAAGACCAAAATCCCAAAATGTCCTCTTCCGAAACCCTTTGGGATACCAGCGGTTTAGCCTTTTCCCTTTGTGCCCAGGTAGGTGAACCCACACATGTGAGGTACCGTTTTCATTGGGACACCTGGGGGAATGTGGGAAGGTAGGACAAGTGTTGTTGCTGGCATGTTCTGGTGTTTTCCTGGTGGTATATGTCTGAAAATTGTGTTTTTTCCCAAAATGTTTGACTTTGACGGGCATTGTGGGTATTAGATTCTAGGGTGATTCATGCAAGTCAGACCTCTGTGGTTTCCCATGGCTGTCTTCTTTTCAGAAATGCATGGGGTTCCCTGTTTTCAGTAGTGGCTGCGACACCCCAAGCCAAAATCTGTAGGTTGTCCACAAGACCGAAATCCTAAAAATGTCCTCAACCCAAACCCTTTGGGATACCAGTGGTTTAGCCTTTTTAATTGCACCCAGGTAGGTGCACCCACACATGTGACATACTGTTTTAGTTGGGACAGCTGTGGGAATTTGGGAAGGTAGGACATGTGTTGTTACCAGTGTATTTCGGTGGTTTCCTGGTGGCAACTGTCTGAAAATGTTTTTTTCCCTATATTTAGGAATTTCCGGCCATTGTGGGTATTAAATTCTATGTGATTCATGCAAGTCAGACCTCTGTGGATCCCCACAGGTGTCTTCTTTTCAGAAATGTATGGGGTTCCCTGTTTTCAGTGGTGGCTGCGACACCCCAATCCCAAATCTGTAGGTTGTCCACAAGACCAAAATCCTAAAAACGTTTTCTTCCCAAACCCTTTGCGGTACCATTGGTTTAGCGTTTCCCTTTATGCCCAGGTAGGTGCACCCACACATGTGAAGTAGCGTTTTTGTTGGCACACCTGTGGGAACCTGGGAAGGTAGGACATGTGTTGTTGCCGGCGTGTTTCGGTGGTTTCCTGGTGGCAAATGGCCCTACATTTTGGACTTTGCATGGCATTATGGCTAATACATTCTAGGGCAATTCACGCAAGTTGGACCTCTTTATATTGCTACATGTGTCTTCTTTTCAGAAATGCATGGGGTTTCCTGTTTTCCTTGGTGGCTGTGACACCCCATGCCCAAATCTATGGGTTGTCTACAAGACCAGAATCCTAAAAAGTTCCTCTTCCCAAACCCTTTGGGATACCAGAGGTTTAGCCTTTTCCCTTTTCGCCCAGGTAGTTGCACCCACACATGTGAGGTACCGTTTTCGCTGAGACACCTCTAAGAACATGGAAAGGTAGGACATGTGTGTCCCTCGTTTCCTGGTGGCAAATGTCTGAAAAATGTGTTTTTTCCCTAAATTGTGGGTAATACATTCTAGGGCGGTTCGCGCAAGTCAGACCTCTGTGGATTCCCACAGTGTCTTCTTTTCAGAAATGCATGGGGTCCCCTGTTTTCCTTGGTGGCTGCAATACATTTTTTGCAAAAAAAGACCACGGGCCGTGCACCACGGCCTGTGCTCTTTCAAAAAATGTATGCTTGCCATTCCTCACCACATCCTTATTTTCACATGCTAAATACGTCTGTTTAGGCCATCTGCATAAAAATCCTGTGTTCCTTGTGGTATTGCTTGTTTTGTAAAACATTCCGAAAAATGTATGATTTCCTAACTAGAAGAGACGGGGGAATTTAGCGGTGCATTGCTTTTCTCAATATTCACAGACGCCATTACCCTACAGGTCCAAACATGTCCATCACATACCTTTTTTTCTGTCAGTTTTCCAATTTTTCACAAACGATGGGAATTTTACCTACATGGTTGTTGCCTGACCTTTGTAAATGGCCCCTCCTAAACATGAAATTGTGTCTGCTCCTGCTGCAAATTTGGTGAAAATCCGTTCAGCGGTTTGGGCTGTAGGTGTGAGCAAAGTTTTTTCCCCATTCAATCTATGGGAAAAAAAGAAATTCTGGGACCCCCCTATAACTTTACTCCCCACGGACCAAACCTCACTGAACTTTGCAAAAACATTCAGATTGGCCATATACTTTTTTTGCGAAGTTTGGTGTGGATTCATCCAGGGGGAGCGTAGTTATAAGCTTCCCAAAAAGTGTTCTTTCTATGGGTTTAGCAACTTAACCATAACTACACGGCCGTGTAGTTTTGGTTAAGTTGCTGTTTAAGTTGCTGTCTGGTAGGTGTGGGCGGGGCCTTGAGTCCTGGGTACAAAATGAGTACATGCTACAGCTATAATGTTTCATTGTATGGGTGTGTTACTCATGTATAAGCGAGCATGGGTGTAATATGCTGTGGTGGTTGTGGCCAGGGCCTACAGTCTTGGGTGCACGGCCGTAGACCATAGGCCGAAGGCCATACTTCCAAGACTGTAGGCCCTGGCCACAACCACTGCAGCATGTCACACCCATGGATACACCTGTAGTATTGCTAATGGGTTAGATGGTTGTGGAGAGTGTGCACAGATTTGGGTGCATGGCCGTAGGCCATTCACCAAAGAACAAAGTTGTAAGCATGACAGTAATAAGCTACTGCACACCCATACATTGCAATATCTATGGATATACAGGTAAGAGTCTATACTCTCGCCACATCCACTGCTTCATACACACCTATAGACACACCCGTAGTGTTGCACATCACTCAGATGGTTGTGGGGAGACCCTGCATTCTTGGGTGCATGACCGAAGGCCATGCACCCAACAAAAAAGTTATAACCTCTTAACTTATCAGCCAACATGGGTTTTACATACTACGGTAGTTGTGGGCAAGACATAGACTTTTGCATGTATGGCTGCAGGCTGTATGCCTTATACCCAAGTATGTACACTCTGCCCACAACCACTGCAGCATATCATATTCATACATGACTCCCATACAATCGAGTATGTATCTGGTAGGTGTGGGCAGGCTGTAGACTCTTGGGTGCATGCCTGTAGGCTGTAGGCCGTAAGCCATACTTCTAAAGCTTTAGGCCCTGCCCACAACCACCGCAGCATGTCACAGCAATGGGTACACCTGTAGTATTCATTTTCGCTCATACGGTTGTGGGGAGTGTGTAGAGTCTTGGCTACATGGCCGAAGGCCATGCACCCAAGAACAAAGTTGTAAACATTGAAACTATAAGCCACTTCATACCCACACATTGAAATATGTATGGACATACACCTGAGACTTTAGGCCCTGGCCACAACCACTGCAGCATATCACAGCTATAGATACACCCGTAGTATTGACCATCACTCAGGTGGCTGTGGGGAGGGCCTGCAGTCATGGCCAAAGGCCATGCACCCAACAGCACATTCATACGTAGTGTTGTTAAAAGCACAATGGGTATGATATGGTGTGGTAGTTGTGGCCCAGACGTAGAGTCTTTGGTGTATGTCCGAAGAGCATGCAGCCAAGAACAAAATTATAAGCACTGCAGATGTAACCCACTATGGATTTTATATACTGCATACCCATCCATTGAGAAATCTATGGATTTACAGCCAAGTCTGTAAACTGTGGGCACAACTACTGCAGCATATCACAGGTATAGGTACACTCGTACTATGAAACATTACTCAGGTGGTTGTGGGGAGGGCGTACCGTTTTGAGAGCATGGCCGAAGGCCCTGCTCCCAAAACCAAGTTTATATGTACTGAAATTAGATGCCAAAATGGTTGCGATATGCTTTGGTGGTTCTGGGCAGCACCCAGAGTCTTGGCTGCATGGCCAAACGTCATGCACCCAACACTGAAGTCATAAGCAGTGAGGTTATGAGTGAGCATGGTGTGGTGCGGTGGTTGTGTGCACGTTGTAGTGTCTTGGCTGCATGGTTGCAGACCATGCACCGAAAACTAAACTTAGAAGTAGTGAAAATAGAAGCACCACGGCTTTTATATGGAGTGATGGTTGTGGGTATGACCTATAGTCTTTCTTGCTTGGCTGTAGGGTGTAGGTGGTAGGTTGTTCATCAAAGATGCTAGGCCCAGCCTGCAGGCACTGCACCATATTACTGCCATAGATTAGCCGTGTACATTCGCATACGTATGAAATGACTGTTATTATACTTACTCTTTAATTTGTTCAGAATCCATACATGTGTTACATGATTGCAGTACTTGCCGAAAGTAGCCTTTTTTAATTTCTGTGATAAAAGAAAAAAGCATGTTAGTGTTTGCATTTTATAAAGATTTTTCACAAAGTATAATAGACAGTTCAGTTTTTTTTTACCCTCATATTTAGTTCACAAACCAGTGTACTGTGCATTGTGCTCAGTTTCTGTGTTTGTTTTTCTAATCCTTGGGTCTGGGGAAAAAAAAAATCCTTGTTGGATTAAAAAAAAACCTTAATTTGCTATGCTACAAACTATTTATATTTTCTTTGAGTGTTTCCTTGTTCTTTCTGCTTAATGTTATGTTTGTTGCCTTGTTGCTGATTTTTAACAACAGCTAGATACCTGTTGGCGTATTCTAACTGCATTTATTGTTACGGTTGTGTGTTATTCATTTATCTGTGTCCTTGTTATACAGTCTTGGGCAGTTAGATACCTCATGGCGTATTCTAACTGTTTGTAGTCTTTCACTTCGTTATTTGGTAATGTAGAAGTACACATTAGTTATTAAACTTTGGCTTTAAGAAGATTAAATACGCATTTGTAAGATTAGCTGGTAATCTCTGCTTTAGAGTAATGGTGGTATCATTACATACCACCCATCCACATTTCTTTTTAATGTATGCAGTGTAGTAACCTGCATTGGTTGTGGCTCCTGCATGGTAGATTATACCTACTGTTGTAAACGTTTTCTTTCCAAGTGACACTTGACCGTGTGTGAATCCAGTCAGCTTGCAGTTGTTTTTGGTATCATCTGCTTTATAAAGTAGCAGCATAAGTATTATGTACTTACTATGTGTTTGTATTAGTAAGGTGGAGCAATTGTCTGAATTACACATAGTACATAATCTGCCATGGTTTGCATTCTGTACAAGATGCTGAAATGGAATGGATTCACAATTAGGTATGGATACATACACAAAGCTCTCATTTGGGATTTGTTCCTGTATCACATTGCTACAGAGAGTGCATGTATGTTTCCACATGTATGAAATCTGGAAGATTTCATTTATAGGTATGCTTTTGTTTTCCAGTACTTGTAGTAAGTACATTACAAATTCTTGTGGATCTTCTTGTGAGTTTATAGCGAATTTCACTAATCCAGCACAGTAGTCCAATTCTTGTCTTATTCTGTGAACACTGTACATGTTGTCCGGATTGTTTGTTGCGTTTCTATGAAGGACTAACATTTGTAAACACAATTGGTCTGTACTGTGTAAGTAAATGTTGTTAACAATTGGTGGCAATTGCAATTGAATATTTATTGCTACATTTGCATAGCAACTTACACCAGTTTTATTTGCAAATTTGAATGGACCAGCTAGTTCTGTATCTGAGTGTTTTTTTCAGATTTTTATCTTCCTTCTTTGAAGAAGTACCTGGTTTACTTTCCCTAATAGGTTCTTCTTTGCTTGTGGTACTCAAGGAAGCTTTACCTTCCTTTGTTTTCTTTGAAGGATTTGCTGTGAGATTCTGTTGCAGTTCAGTTTCAATTAGTTTTCTTTTACCACGTTTTACTTTTTCTGGAACAGGATATTGTTTGAGATGGGGGCTGTACAGTGAACGTAGTCTGTTGTATTCTAAAATGCAAGGAATATCAGCGTTCACTTTACTTGCATCAAAGTTGATTAGAAATAGACCGTCAAGTGTACGTAAGCGTGATAGTGCTACGTAGCTCATGCCTTCTTCAAAGACTGTGTTTCCTATATCTATCAATGCTTTGTCTAGGGTAAGACCTTGGGATTTATGAATGGTGACTGCATATGCAAGAGTTAGAGAAAATTTTCTCTACGTACATACATGTCTTTGAATAGCAGGAATCGAGCAGTTGAGCTCCCTATTCTTTTCACTTCTGAAAGTTTGTCAAAGCGAATATTGACAAACTGAATGTTGGTGTCATGTGGGTATGATTGAAAGCCAACAACTGTGCCCAGTGCTCCATTAACTAGCCCTTGCTCTACATCAAGATTACGTTTAAGCATTACTCTACAATTTAAGGATAATTTGAATATTTATTCCAACCCAGCTGTGTTGGATATTGAATTTTCTAAGCTATTTAGTCTTGTTGTTGCTTGCTCACTCATGGGTAGTGTCATGCCATGTACGTCTAGTTTGTCTGTGGTGCAAATTTCCATTATTGGTTGCATTTCTTTATTTAACATTGTTTCATTGAATTTGAAACAGCTTGAAAGAGTTGGCATTAAGGCCATACAATTGACATTTTTGTGCGCTCATTGTTCCATAACATTAATAGAACATGCATTATCGCCATAAAGTACATGAATGTGCCGGTTTCTCAATATTGCTTGTGCTTCTTGAGATAGTACACCAACTATAATATTTTTTAGGATGTTGGCATAAGTGAGATCTGCAGATTGCCGCATGTTTTCTGTTAATTCTCTGTATTGGAAATGTTGCCAAAGGTTGACATTTCCTATGCTGCCAACCGTTTTGCGGCAGAGTTTGTGTCCTAAGGTTTTATAAATAGGTTCACCTTTCACTGGTGTCAATTGTAGAAGATCTCCGAAAACGATAATGTGTTTCCCTGCAAAGAGTTCTTCGTAGTTTGTTTTAAGTACTTCTTGCAATCTGAGGTGAATCAAAGCCAACATTAGGTTGGAGACCATGTTCACTTCATCTATTAGTAGTATTTTCATTTGCTTTAATACTCTGCGTAGTTCCATTGCAGCTTCTGCAGAAAGCTTGTAACAGTCTAATTTGTTTTGGTGTTCTACTGGAAGAAGTAGTAATCGGTGTAAAGTGACACCGCCTATGTTGTAGGCAGTTAAACCTGTGGGGGCATTTACAACAGCTGACAGTTTGCTGTTTGTCAATTGCTGAAGGAACGTGCTGATGATTTTGATTAAGAATGTGTTTCCTGACCCAGCTTCACCACTGATATACAGTAGTATTGGTTTGTAATTTTGGCAGGTACATTCTTTATTTTCGTGCTGTACACCATGTGCTATTTGTTTTGTTACGTCTTCAAAAATGGTGCGCTGATCTTTGTTAAGTTTTGCATGTTGTACAGTTAAGTCTTCTATGTTTTCTTGATAGTGACACATGGTGTATTCTACTTCCGTCATAGCTAATTCTGCCTCATTTGCTATTAGTGGCTGTCCTACTGGTTCTTGGCTTCCTGTTACAGAAGGTTGATTACTGTCGGAAGAGTCTTTATCTAGCTGGGCCTGAAGTTCTTCTTTGTGTTGCTGTTCATTGTGCAACATTGTTTTGTTCACATCGGTGATAGCGCTTTCATTTGCTTTGAAAGCATCTTCATAGCAGTCATAGTTATCTAGTATCTCTTCCTCTTTTCTCCATGTTTTAAAAAGTTTTAGCAGAGACATGTAATATAGTTCTTTCTGTTGAGGAGTTTTTAATGACACCATCCAACTGTTCCCGACCAAAATACTATGTAACGGTACAGAGATCCTCCACCTTAAACATCTGCAAACCAATAATAGCAGCCTTAACATAATTGTAGTGTACAGACCACCTGTCACTATTCCCAACTACAACGAAGAAATCACAAACCAGCTTAATATGATCAAAGGACCCAATACTGCCACTTTACTTTTAGGAGATTTCAATCGGTGGCGGGGGGACCCGAAAGACAGAGAGGCCATTAAATTGGAGAAACTCCTGAACAACATAGACTACCAAGTGATGAATACCGATCCCACCATGGACAACGGCCACCTACTTGACTGGGTTGTCACCAACAACCTCACATCCCAAGATTACAAAACTGACCCATGTATATGGTCGGACCACTACAGTGTGACCTTTCATATCTATCCCCCTGCACAAAGGCCCAAACTTCCCAATCTTCCTATCAAAAAAACACTGTGGAACTATAAAAACATCAACGAAGAGCACCTGATGCAATGCCTAGATGCTCATGAAATAGAGGGAAAAAATGAGGATACATGCGAAATCACCCTATTTAACCTACTCGGCCATTTACAGGCACTAGTGGAACGTGAAGCTCCACTGCAAACCAAAACCTCTAGACCTAAAAAAATAAAACAAGAGTGGTTCACAGAGGAACTTCTCAAACAGAAGAAGCTTAAAAGGAATAGGGAAAATGAATGGAGAAAAAAACCCACGGTGGAAAATAAATCTCTCTGGAAAACCAGCGAGAAAATTTACAAAGGAATGATAATTGAGGCTAAGAAAAACTACTACGATAAACAGATTTCAGTAGCAGCCAACTCTACCAGCAAACTTTTCAATATATTAAAATCCATAGATAAGCCAAAAAGCTTAACCCCTGCCTTTACGCCCACCCAAGAAGAATGCGACGCAACACAGATTGCATTCTTTAATAAAATTAATAAGGCCAGGGACATCATAGCCAAATCCCAAGCAGCCTCTAAGTCTCCCACTAAAGACACACCAGAGGAACGTGTACACCAGACGACCCAATTCAAGTTCCATCCCATCACTACCAATGACATGATAAAAACCCTAGCATCCATGAAACCCACCACGTGTGCGGAAAACATACTCCCGGCCAACCTGATCCTAGACCATCCAGCTATTTCTGCACCAGCTCTAACTAAAGTAATAAACACTTCCTTCTGTGATCAAAATGTACCAAAAAGCATAAAAAGGGTAACAGTCACGCCCCTAGTAAAAACAACTAACCTAGACCAAAGGGACCCAAACAACTTAAGGCCCATAACTAACTGCAATTTTATACTTAAAATCATGGACAAAATTGCCACCACACAACTTCAGGAACATGTAGAAAGCTCTGATCTCCTCCATCATCAACAGTCAGGATTTCGACCAGCACATAGCACAGAAACAGCCATGCTGGATCTACAGACTAAGATGCTTAACATTATTGATCAGGGAAAAGCCGGACTGTTAATACTTTTAGATCTGAGCGCGGCTTTTGACTTACTAGACCACAACTTACTTAAGTCAGCTCTAAAAGAAACAGCAAACTGCTCAGACAAAGCAATAAGCTGGATCATGTCCTTCTTACAAAATAGAACATCTAGAGTACTTTGGGGAAATCTATTTTCAATAGAAAAAGAAATTACATGCAGAGTCCCCCAGGGCGCTAGCATGTCCCCACTCCTGTTCAACATATACCTCAGATTTCTATGTATGGTCCTTGATAACATCAACACGTTCTTTACCAATGTGACCATCAAAAGGACAACAAAAAACTCGACACAGTGTATAAAGCAGTGGAGAAATGGATGGACCAAAATTGGATGTGTCTAAATGGCAATAAAACCAAGCTCATGGTCTTTGGTTCCAATTTGGTCAGATCCAAGCTCCACCCCGTATATAACACCTTTACCATCAAAAACACTCCAATAAAAGTCCTTAACAAGGTTAAAACCTTGGGGATGATGATAGAAGCATCCCTGGGATCCGAGGCTCAAACCCTCTATGTGAAAAAGCATGCTCCTACCACCTCCCCTTATTGAAAGCCATTAGACCCTACCTATCGGAGGAAAACGGCGCCACGATCGCAAGAGCCACAATTCTATCTCGCCTCGATTACGGAAACGCGTTAATACTGGGTTCTAACAAAAACTGTTACCACAGCTACCAAGTCCTGCAAAATAATGCAGTGAGAATCATCAAACAAATACCTAGGAACCAGCACATCATCGAAGCCAGGAAAGAACTACATTGGTTAAAAATTGAAGAAAGAGTCCAATTTAAGTCGCTCACGCTCACACACAGATGTATATATGACAAAGCTCCATCTTACATGAGAAGTAAAATCATCCCATATAAGCCCTCCAGAGAGCTAAGATCAGCCGAACAAGGACTGATTACGACAGCCCCTTTCAGACTCAAAAACGGAGCGGGCAAATCCTTCCCTGTCACCGTAGCAGGCCTCTGGAACAACTTTCCGGCCCAGATAAGGATGGAAGCCAACTACCAACGCTTCCGTAAACAATTGAAAACTTACATCTTTAAGTAAAACATATAACTACTTCTGGCCCAGTTCTATATCTTCTATATCTGTCTTGTGCTTCATGTAGGTTATCCGTCACTTGTCTCTCGTGTTCCTGTCTCTGCGCCCCGAAGCTTGCGAGCCACCAGCGCAATATAGATAAATAAAATTATATAAAAATAAAATAAATGACAATTTAACATGATTAATTAAGCTTCGTTTTGTAAGCTGCCTTCACAATCTGTGACTCTATATCTGCCTTTATTTTCATCGGTTTTTATATTATTTTTGTATGCAAAGATTTGAGCTATGTGGTATAGACACATGCTTTCTAAAGTCCTAGGCCCTCATTACGACCCTGGCGGAAATCGAAAAACGATGGCGGAAATGCAATACCGCCATCGAATAGCGCTCGGTGCGACTATGACCCGTCACCGCAAAGTACGAAGCCATTAGCGACACCGTAGTGAACGCCAACGCTAACTGCACCAAGCACGCGCGCGCGCGCCATGCCAAACCGCAAACACCACCATGGTGCAACGGTACGCCAATTCCGACCCTAGCGGACATGTACCTAACGCCATCAGGCATGGCGTAATGTACCATTCCGCCATGGCGAGAAGTACGGCATCGCGAATCAACCGTAAACGGCCCCACTGAGTGCCTGTACACCGCTCCCTGCCCACAAAGTACAACCCCCCGTAGGTGCAATGAAGTCACAATGCAACCATTGAAATGTACAAGTCACCCATGCATGCCAACGAACAAAAGAAACACAAGAGGGGCCAATGGGAGCTGCAGGGCACAGATGGCACGAATACAGAAGCAATCCCAATGGACATGACCACAGTCCCCCACCAAGAAACGCACGCAAACACAGGCACCTGTGACCAGCAATATTCCGATAATCACATCATTCCACCAGTCCACCTGGCTGACCGGCATCTGTTACACAAAACCCAATCCCCCGCCCCTGAGCATGACAACATTCAAACTGTCATATAGGCAGACCCCATCCCTGACCTCACGGGCTCAGTAGGCAAACGCGCCCAGTACAGTACCACGCAACTAAACCCCGAAGCTGGAACCCAATGCAGATCTCCTCACAATACATCGCCCCCCAAATAGGCATATGCCACATCACTTGCAAAGAAAAACGCTACACGGGCCAAATCAGAATAGAAATTTATGCACATCAAAGTCACCAAGCCCATACAGCCATCAGGCCATGAACTCCAAAACACTAATCACCATTGTGGGCTGCATCCGCAAGAAATGACCAGCCACTACTTGTGTGTCGCCCTGTTCCCCCATGGTACACAGAGCCACATTCACGTACGAAAAGGCAACATGGAAGCGCACAGAACCGCAGGGCCGTCCCAATGGGGAGGCACTAGTCCAGCTGAAAGGCCGAAATGTTGCTCCGAGCCACCAGTACTGCGTAAGGGCATGTGGGCCATTGGCGATCGTCCCATAAGATCGTAATGCTGCTCCACTGATTAACACGAAGCAGCAGGTGTCGGGAGTAAAATCCATCTGCAGGAGTGGCATACAGATGGCAGTGGCAAAAGGGGAGGAGATACCTGTCAACCAAAAGAAAAGAAAAAGAACAGAATGGCCATCAGAACCACATTCGAACAACTCACTTCAATGATCACACGAAATCCACAGCCATATGCATGCTAGCCCACTCAAAAGGATCATCACCACCCCAAAACCACTTGCGACTCATAAACATCTATATCGAGGTGCAAACACCATCACAAACGAGTGTACCTGTGCATGCGTCTGTCAAAACAGAATCCATCAGATGGGAATGTTAACGTGCATGGACACAAGTGTCTGAGTGCGCCTCGAGACAGGGAGGGCTCAACAAGGCCAGATAGACGATGGTCCCACTATGGCAGCCCTGCATCACATAGCGTAGGGGAGGCGGATAGATCCCAAGAAGCCCTGTACATGGCAAACTCTGTATCAAATCACCTGCCCATGCATCCATTCATCATTCCCTCATCCCGGGATCAAAACGCCTGAATAATTACTCACATAACATTAGAAACATCCATTGAGTCTGTGCGTTATGCAGCCTGCAAAATCCACAGTGCCCCAGCCCGTAATTCCAGTGTTGTGAAGTAACATGTATTTGGGAACGGCCGGCCTCATCGCCCACGTAGCTATTGCGCATCCCAAACTATTCATATCAATCATTGCTCCCTCGCCATGGGCCCTGTCTCAAGGACATTGAACAATAGAACGTTACATTTGCAGTCAGACCTGTGGGCATCTCCTCGCCGCCAGCTGGAAACCGAAAGCGCCGCCCTTCGAATTCCTCATTTGCAACACCACGTCGGAAAGGCATCTGTGGCCGTTTGAAATCACTAATTATTCCATCGAGTGCGGCTGTGTGTGAAAATGGCAACTGCCTTCACCCACGAATGGGACGCCCCGCCCGTCGTTGCAACTCGGTACAGTGATGCATGAGGGCCCACCGTTACTCGAGTACTACGTTCCACTGACCCTTCACAAGTCTGTTCGCGACTGCACAGATAGTATGGGAAACAATGGGACCACAGCAGAATGAACATATCAATCCAATCTTACACGGCCATCGGGTACAAATACATGATAGCAATAGCAAGATACCATTCCCCGAATTGCAGCGTTGTGCGCGTGACATGCTCGGCCAAAGGGGAGAGCAGTTTGCACAGGTGGAATGAATCACCACAGGTGGAGGCCATACAGCCTGAAAACACATAAATTGCACATCCAGTCTCCTCCCACAACCACACCGAAATGCTACCGGCAGGACTCGCGATGTTGGCCCTGGGGGACCTGATAGCACTGCAAGTGCTCCAACTCCAAGAAGAAGACGAACACCAACTACAACCAGCCGCACGGAGGAGACGCAGGAGGAGGAGGAGGCCAAGGCAGGGCCAGCAAGGCCCACCAGCACAGCCACTACCACCACGCAGGCAGCCCGCAATACCACGCCTCCGAGCCCATCCGTTCAACCTCACTGATGAGCAGATCCACACCCTCTACCGTCTGGACCGGGACACCATAGCCGCCATTGTGGACATGACACAGGCTGACCTTGTCAGCATGATAGATAGCCCAACCGCCATCCCACCCCTACTGAAGGTGGTGTCTGTACTCCACTTCCTGGCCACAGGCACCTACCAGCACACAGTCGGACAGTTGCATGGCATTTCTCAGCCACTGTTCTCACGGACACTATTGCAAGTGCTCGATGCCCTCCTGCAGCACGCAGACGACTACATCTCCCTACCACGCTCGGAGCAGGAAATTACAAACACGAAAGTGGGATTCCATGCACTTGCCGGCATACCGGGTTGCATTGGTGCCATCGACTGCACCCATGTTGAATTGGTCGTCCCACATGCCATGGAGGCCCAGTACCGCAACCGAAAACAATTTCATTCCCTGAATGTACAAATGGTGTGTGACTCCAACAGGATCATTACACATTGTTGTGCCCGATTCCCTGGATCAACCCATGATTCTATGGTCTTGAGGAACTCTACAATACCACGCTACATGGAGCGACACGCAGGGAACAGATCCTGGCTACTCGGTGAGTCTCATTACATGCATGATGATGTGGGGTATGTGAATTGCCAATGACCTGGCAGGAAGGGGGGGGGGGGTGTGCTGGATATCCACTGAAGAGATGGCTCCTCACACCAGTCCGGAACCCACGGGACCAGCATGAGGAGGACTACAACCATGCCCACTCACGTACCCGTGTAGTCATAGAACAGGCATTCGGCCTACTGAAGGGCCGTTTCCTCTGCCTCAGCAGGTCTGGCGGGGCACTCCTGTACCGCCATGAGAAGGTTGCAAAGATGGTGATGGCATGTGTCATGCTCCACAACATGTGCGTACGTAGAAATGTGCCCATGCCCCCTGACGCTGAACTGCAAGCACCTGAAGATGGTCATGATGAGGGTGGGGATGTGGCAGCACCTCATGGAGTCTGCGAGGCACCGGAGGCCCGTGACATTCGTCAGCATCTCATTGATGTATGCTTCTAGGACTCACGCCTGGTGGCTGATACATGGACACGGGACTCGTGGCACTGCGTGTGTCTGGGACATGCACAACATGGACTGTACGCCTATGATGGCCTAGTACACAAAGATCAATGTCCACACATCTCATTGGTTGATCGTGCACTTTTAATGGCATATGTGATGTCATGTTGAACACCCTATCGACCCGCCACCCAAGTGAGCCCAACACACCCCCTCCACCCTCCTACCTCCCCCCCGAACACCAGTGTCCAAAGATGCTCATTGTCAGTGGGCTGTCGCTATTGCATGCCCCCTCTGCGGGTATCAGGGGCACCCCTGCCTGTGGAGCGCAGGTTCCTCCCAGATCTACGTTGGGGGCTGCCCTGGACGGAACTTGCAACGGATGATGTGTCTGCCTGCTCACGTCCATGCATGTCCCTAAGGGTTTGCGAGAGCTCAGTGAGCACACGGCGCACTGCGGCAAGTTCGGCACATACGTCCTTGGCCGTCGCATGCAGTTCCCCCCTGAGGCTCTCGGTGCTACTCTCCATTTGGACTCTCAGGCTCTCGGTGCTACTCTCCATTTGGACTCTCAGGCTCTCGGTGCTACTCTCCATTTGGACTCTCAGGCTCTCGGTGCTACTCTCGATTTGTGCCCTAAGTGTCTCAGTTGATGTTTCTATGTCTGCCTTAGTGCCCCCACATTCATCGGCATGGTCCTTGAGGAGCGTGGCCAGTTGCTGCTGTTGTTCGATCAACTGGTCGAGGGACTGTTGCCTCTGCTGGGCCATGGCCATTTGCGGGGGTGCCACACAGGGGCTGTTGTCCTCATGTTGCCTTGCCACAGGGCTTGTGGGGGATGGCCAGTCGTCGTCTTGTGGGTGCCCCTGCGTGGTATCCTCATGTTGTACGGGATGGGACAGACAGGGGGATTGGGACAGGTCATGGATGGATCTGACTTCGGCATCCCCGTTTTCTGTGTCCGAGCATGCTGCCATCAATGGGGTGTCACCTATGGTGCTGCTGCCACCAGAGGCAGTGCCTTCTGTGGCATCCATTGGGGGGACCTGTGGTGGTGGTGTTGTGGGCATGCTGGCTGCTGGGGTGCCTGTTGATGTTCCCTCCTCTGTGCTGCCACCTGATTTGTGCTGCTGCCGTGTCTTGAAGCGTGCAGCTGAGGTGGAGGGTCTCTGGCCGTTGGTCTTGGCCCTCTTTGCAGGTGTGCTGGTAGGGGTGTCCTGTAGCTCGTCGTTTGGATCGGACCCTGTGGTGGAGTAAAGGAGGGCGAGGGTTATTGATGGGTCTGTGGGAATTGGAATGGCATTGTATCACATGCATTGGGGTGGTACCTGAGGGTGATTTGGTTCGGGGCCTTGGAGGTGCTTTGATTTGTGTGTGGAGTGAGGGTGCAGTTGTTTGGCAGCCTGCAGTTAGGGTGTGCCTGCTGCACGTGTAGTGCGTGTATTTGGGGTTTTTAATTATTTATGTATTTATTGTGGGTTTTAACGTGCGCTATCAGGCCGATGTGTGTGGGCGTTCTCCTGGACATGTGTTTCTGTTGCACTATGTGGACGCATGGTACTTCACATGGATGGACTGTGTGGATTTGGCATTGTTTTATCTGGCCCACCTACCTGAATCTTCGGATGTCTGCACTCCTTTCTCCATCCCTCCGACTCCCTCTATGCTCTCCATTCCGATGGTGGAGGCACAGATTTCTTCCCAGGGGGTCAACTTGATGGGTGATTCAGGACCTCCCCCGGTGGCTGTGGCAATGTTGCGGTTGGCAGAGAGTATGCTGCGGATGCGTATCCGCAGGTCGTCCCATCGCTTGCGGCATTGCTGTGGGGTGCGGGGTGCGGTCCCCACCGCACTTACCCGCTGTGCCACCAGAGCCCATATGGCCTTCTTTTTTGCAAGTGCCGTCCTGGTCATTTGCGTGCAGAAGACGACGGCAGCATTCTCCTGGAGGGTCTCTGTTAGCACGGTGAGTTCCTCACGGGAGAAGTGGACCTGCCGCTTGCGGTCGCACGCTTTCTTCGCTACTTTTCCCATTTTTCTTGGTTTCGCTAGGGTGGTTGACGGGTTGGGGTGTGTTTCAGGGTAGTGATTTTAGTGGTTGTGTGGTTTTAGTGTATTTATAGGTGTACGCCGGGATGTTTCCCGTTCCGGCCCCATGTTTTAACTTCCGTTTCCGTATATTTCCGGCCACCGTACTTTCCGGTAGGCGCACACTGCGGTGACCGCTAATTGGGGTGGCGGTATTGCACCTAGGGCGCCGTACGGCGGCGGTGTGGGCCGTTTTGGGGTCATTTCCGCCATCGCGGACTTTGCACTTCCTCCATGCCGTGGTGCTCGTGCCCGATGGGTCGGAATGGGCCGCACTTTGCTCCTTCGTGCAATGGCGGAAACGCTATTTACGCTGTGGCGCTCCGGTCAGTCGCTTTCCGCCAGGGTCGTAATGAGGGCCCTACTCCTGTACGGATAGTGTGTGTCCAGTAAATTGTTTTTTAAAACGTCTTCACTGTTGGGATCATTTCTGGCAATTGTTTCTATGTCCTCATATGATTTCAGAACTCTTTTTCTACATTTAGCAGGACCAAGACTTAGCCATACTATGTTGTCTGATTTTCCATACAAAGCAGTACCGGTTAAACGATCTGCTGCTTCATAGGCGCCACATTCTCTCAGAGAGCATTTTTATGCCTAGACTGTACAATTTCTGAGATAGTGTTTTGTCTGATGATAGGTCAAGGTCATCCCAGAGGTCTTGAAGCTCTGTTTTTTATGCTTTTGTTAAGTAGGCTGTAACATATCGTGCAACAGCAGTGGAATTGTCTGCAATGTACTGCACATCTATGTTTGCATTCCATAAGAGGGCAATGATTGCATTGTAATCATTGATGTATTTTGATTCTTCTTTTCTTTTTATGTAATACGTGTTCTTAGGTGATTTACCTTTAACGCTATGTCAAACTGAAGACATGAAGTTGTTGACTTCACCTGTTTCTGTAACTGGTCTAGGGAAACCAAAGCAGCGTTTGGTGTAGTATTTCCCTTTGTTTTTGTATTTGCGATGACAATATTTGCCACATTTGTGTCTTTGAAATTGTAAAATCTGCCCATGCAGGTCACTATGTGTCCGTTGTTAAGGGATTTTACAAGTGACATATTTTTGGATGAATTGCAAAACATTGGCATCAGTGTCATGACCAAATTTAGGTGCACCTTTGATCCATAATAGCATGTGAATGGTGTGAAGTCATAATGTCGACAGTCAAAATGTCGACAGTCAAAATGTCGACAAATAAATGTCGAAAAACAATAATGTCGACAAACAAAAATGTCGACATTTTTCGATATTTTTTCGAAATTTAATTTATTGTATGAATAAATAAATAAATATATATATATAAGATGTGTTGAGTATGAGGGGTGGTTGGGGGGGTGTGGGGGGGGTGGCAGGGGGGTGTTGGGTGAGGAGGGGTTGGGGGGGGACCCCCCCATAGTAAATGATACTATTTTTATTTATTTAATTATTGACTAAATAAATAAATAAATATATAATTGTTATGTGTTGAGTATGAGGGGTGAAAGGGTGGTTGGGGGGGTGTGGGGGGGGTGTTGGGTGAGGGGGGGTTGGGGGGGACCCCCCCCATAGTAAATGATCCTTTTTTAGGTTATTTATTTATTGAATAAATAAATAAATATATAATTGGTATGTGTTGAGTATGAGGGGTGAAAGGGTGGTTGGGGGGGTGTGGGGGGGGTGGCAGGGGGGTGTTGGGTGAGGTGTTGATAGTTTTAAGGGTTTATAGTCATAATGTCAACAAAAAAAAGTCGACATTTTTTTTTCGAAAAAATGACTTTTTACATTATAAGTATAGGATGTCGACATTATTATTTTCGACATTTTTTTTCGACATTTTTGTCTGTCGACATTTTTTTTTCGACATTATGACTATAAACCCATGTGAATATGTGGTGCTCCTCTCGCTTGGCATTCTTTTCTCCAAAAGAAGTGTTGCACTTCTCCGAGGGGAGGAACAGTTTTATTGCAAATTAAGTGTAGCATAGCAATGAAACGATGATGGAAATATCTTAACACATTAACTGTATCTCGAGAGAAAAGTTCTCCAGGTATTAATAAATGTATGTCGGTTTTGTTGTTGTTTCATATGCGTACGAACTCATGTAAATCTTCCCATGCATATTCTGCACAACTTAGTGTAACAAACCAAGTCGGTGGTCCAAGGTTTCTGATCATACAACATACGTCTCCGTGCTGTCGGAACCAGTATTCTTTTGTACCACGCATGTTTGCAAACAAATTTGTTATATTTGATTGTAAAACCTCATCTTTTTCTTGTACTTTTTGTATTAATTGCTTAGCTGACATATTTTGAAAGTGGGTTCCAGATTTCAAAACGTGTGCAACTACGTAACATAGGGTTGCTAGTTCACTTTCAAAGAGTAGGTGGAATATGTATTCTACATTTTGTATAAACCTGGGATCTTGTGAATACATTCGTAATGAGTGGTATTCTGATGCTGTAATTTTTCCCATATGCTCATTGGTGAACCTTTGGTTTGTCGCATTTGGTAAGTTTCTAGTGCATCATCTATGCTTTCATTGGAATGCAATGGATAAATTGTGTACTGGTACAAAAGAGTGGATACTGCAGCAGGATCCAGAAGTTCGAATTGTCCAGTTTCTGTTGACTCTTCAATTATTTCAGTTGTTTCCGCTAAGCTTTCTTCAATATTTATTTCCTTGTAGTATTCGTTATTGTCTTTTAGATATTGCAAGGCTTCTCTAACTTTATGTAAGTCCACCAGTTGCTGCCAATTTTGGTTTGTCTTTTGTTGGTACACCATTTACCAAGACAATTAAAGAATGCTCTATTGAACATTCCACTCCTAGAGTGTGTACATTTTCTGTTAGATCTAATGGCAAGTAAACTACTTTGCCACAAATGCCTTTCACCAATTCAGAGGGAGGTACTTTTGCTGTTTTTGGATGACGGCGCATAATTGCTTGAAATGGGTGAACTGTTTGAATTATGATGCTCTCATACATATTGAGTTGTTGCAGGGTTTTTGGTAGTGGGAACAATTGCAAATTATTTGTGATACCACGTGAAGGAGTTTGGTTGTAGTCTAGTTTTGTAGTGCAGTAACTGCAACATATTAGTGGTTCACTTATTTGATATTAGTTTTTGGCTAAAAGATAGAGAGCTAATTCAAACCATTTGGAATCTTCATTTTCTTCTATTTTGAATGCTACGTCTATATTTTTTGTGTTCCTTTTGTAAAACGTTCTGCGGCAAAACAATTTTAGTATTTCATTTTTCTATGTGTGTAATAGAAGTTGCTATGTGCAGAATTATTGGTACTCTGTTGTACAACTATTGCATTTTGTAAGTGGGTTTCACTTCCAAAATATTTTCTCTGAATACGGTCCATTTCTTCTTGTAGATATTTGGGTGTACCATGTAGAGGAGTGTTATTTAAATTGGCTAATTCTGAAGCTGGACTTCTAGCATAGTATATTTTATACACTAGATTTCTTACATTTGTATGATGTATTGCTATCCTTTTGATATCATGGAAGGTGCTTTTGCAAATAGGTCCATAAATGCAGGCTAGTGAATGTCCTTGTAGTCCTGTGTATTTGCGCACTGGACAGATATCTATATTTTGCAGCACTTTAATTTTAATTTTGTATTTACCTTTCACATACTGACTGAGGAACTGACGTAAAGATTTGTATAATTGGTTAGGAATGGCACACATTGATGTGCACGGCCATTTGTACACTGGACAGTCTGGTTCAGGCGAATCGAGAGGTAATTCTGAGTTTTCAGGGGATACTTTTCTAAGCAGTGTTTCTTGTTCCATGATGCTATGATTGATTTTTTCATACCCTCGTCCACTGCTATGGATGGCAATTGTGTTTGTTTGATTTTGGTTGTATGCTTCTTCATTAAAATATGTTTCTGTGGTTGTTGTGTGACTCCATTCACTTCCACAAATATGTAAGAATTTATTTTTGTTCACATTCCGTTTATTGATAAGTTTCTTTTGTAGTTTGGCACTTAGTTTTGTTAGTGGTTTCATCATATTTAATACTAATATAAACAACTTCCTTTTCAGAAGGATTGCACTGTCCGCGAGTGCTTGTAAGATTAATTTTGTACGGTACGTTTTAAGGGTTGAGGATGATTTCAGTCCTCTTCTTATTAGATTCTGAAGGACTCTATGGTGAAACATTTTGGTTAAAATACTTTTTTTACTATAGGTTCTTGTCACTATATCAGGATTAATAGTAGCATTGTTAGAAGTACTGGTAGCCGATTTATTGTGAAGAGTTTTGTCTTTTGTGCCACATTTTGGGGCTGATTCATGGAATTATTTGCGCCGAAAAACAGGGATTTGTGCGCCATTCTGCCCGCAAATCCCTGTTGAACAAATGGGACGATTTGGAACAGTTGGTGCAAGCAGTCATGAACATATTTCCAACTATGAAATTATTTTTTTCTGGGTTACTCCCTAGCGAAAAATGGGACAACAGTTCTGTTTTCTGTCCTGATCAAGGAATTGGGAGGTGTACCATCAATCACGGCATGCGTGCTGGTATGTTTTTCTGCAGCCACGAGAACATTGTGCCCAGTAATGCGGCTTATTTTGAAGCAGATAGTGTTGCTTTATCTTCTTTGGGAAATGCCATGTTCTTTTGGAATGTGAGGCTTGCTTTGGAGAAGTTTCTGTAATGGTTGTAGGAGTATAGTTAGAAGAAAAAATATTTAAAAAATACAAAATAACAGATGTCTGTAAGGCATCTGCCCAAAAAATAAAAAATAACAGCTCTTTTCAGAGCCCACCTTAAAGGGGCAAAGGGGAATAATATTTAAATGTACAGTCCTCACGCTTTGATCCTGTACGTGTCCGCGAACATGATGGTAGTTTGCAGGCGGCGCCGATTCTGGGGTGGAGACGCATGCAAATGAGAATGTGCGAAGCTAGGGATTGATCAGTAAAGTTCAGTGGGTGTGTTTTGTTCAGAGACATTTAGTGAGAACGTCTTTTCACTGACAGGAGACCAGACAGCCATGGCTCTGTGTGCTCGAAAACAGATTATCTAGATTTTGGGAGACTCATGGATACATTGGTTGAAGGTGCATGCTGAAAGTTGCAGTCTATGTGCAGATCTTGGATTTACTAATGTAGAAATGCACTGGCATAGTGTGCATGGAATGAGGTGGCTGGACTTGGTACCTCTCTGTGCAACTTTACAGACAGAGCGTCATCCAGACATACTTATCATTCATTGCGGAGGAAACAGTTTAGGCCATGTGTCTGGAATTTCTTTGCAATGTGCAATGAAGGAAGGACTTGCGAAGGTCATGGACATGTTTCCAAATTGCCAAATTGTTTTTTCCCGTATTGCACAATGACAGATATGGTTGCGTTCCTATGCATTTGGTCCACAAATGGAGAAAGCGAGGCGCAATGTGAATAAGGCTGTTTGTGCCTTTCTAAGAGATGTTGGCATGTCCTCATTTCACAATGAAAATATTTTGTTTGGTAGTTCTTTAATTTTTCATAGAGATGGAGTCCATCTCACATATGCTGGCAATTAGATCTTTCTTCACAATGTACAAAATGGTTTACGACTTTTTTGACATCATAGTCACGTATGTGACAATCCGTTTTTTCTAAACAAAATTTTTTGAGGGACACACACCACCACCGAAAGGCTCTTTTCAGAGCCACTACTTACTCCCAGCAAAAAGTCCATTGGTTTTGTTAAGCTTACTCTGTGTGTCCTATGACTATCCTATGACTGTCCGCAGACTTTTCAAAAAATGCACGGGACCCTACAACCGTCACTTGATAGTTCTATTCTTTAACGGCGAAAGGCGGCTCTGAAAAGAGCCTTTTTATAAATTTTTGTAATTTTCCAGTTTACTACTTTTGACGACACGAGGCACTAGGAGAGGAAGGCAAAGGAGGGTAAGGAAGGGACACCAACCATGGGGATAAGAAGGGGCAGGTGCAGAGAGAAAGATATAGGGTGGCGTTTACTTAGCTAGGGAGCAGTTCTTCTGGTGCTCCGTGATCGTAGCCTCAGAAGCACTTCACAGACTCTCCCCCCTGCAAAGTACTGCGTCACAATGCACACACAATATTTTGACCCTCGAAAAGGTAAGGGTCAACAGCATTGCAAATGGCTTGTGAGGCAGCTGGAGGGATGCGCTCCCCCACAGGAGTGTCTCTTGTGGTGAGAGGATCGGCCACGGAGGATGCTGTGGAGGAACTCAATCCACTACGTTCTTCGCATAGCACCACCTTGCGAATGTCCGCTCTATGGAACGAAGTTAGGTGTTGCTTCATGGTTGTCGTACCAAAGCTGTATGCACCAGGTCTCCATTCCCGCCTCCTGGTGTGTTCTAGGAACAAGTTTTATCTCGTTTGTGAGTGGTACGGAGAGGTACAAAGTCCTTAGGACGTCCCATTCTGTTAATTTACGCATAACTTGCACAGATGGTGCATTCTAAGATCACTTTCATCTTGGGTGGCATTGGTACGGGTAGCTGTATTGCCGTTAGAACATCCATATTCTATTGCTTACGGCTAGCTCGAAAAAGGCGTGCTGTTCGCGAACATTTTTTGTCTTTTAAAAAAACAAAATCCTCAAACAGTTCGACTACAGTAAATATACAAAAACTTTCTAAAAACACATACACACTTCAATCAACAGAAATACCAGGGGAAGCAGATACTTACACGAATATAGGGGAATTAGGGTTCAACACGGGCTGATTGTCAGGAGATGATTTGTGAGGGAAAGAAGGAATGGATGTTTCATCAAAACGTCTATTTTCTCTGTGAAGGTTTGGGGATGGTTCACTAGCAAATGGAGAGGGGGGGCAGGTACAGGTGGGACAGTGATAACGTATTTTTCCTCTCACAAACTCCTCCACAAATTGCCTTAAACTATTAAAGCTGTCACTCAGTGTGTCCATTTTAAGTTCTATTCTTTTCAGCCTATCTTGATCTGTGACATTTGTTGGCCTTTCTTCTTCTTTTTCCTGGTCTGTTAAAAATAAATATATATATGTTAAATGACCATACAATACTCACCATTAATTTGCATATGCAGAGCACTGTGTATCATTAGTATCACTATCTTCGGACATTTCCCCATGCGGGAAATTTTCCTCGAACCACTCCAAAGTACAGCACATTTCTTTGTCAAAATAACAAAACAAAATTATTTTTTTGTAATTTGTGTTGGTTGTAGTGCGTGTGTCTACTGTCGGTCCTGGCTGCAGAGTTTCTGTGAGGTAATTACGTTGGAGGCAAACATTTTTTTTATGGTATAATCCATTTCATTTCACATGGTCATTAAATGCATGTTTTTGTTTCAGACATTTAGGTTTCCCTATTTATATACTAGTACTTATAGAGGGCGATTCATGGAATTAATGTGCGCTGAAAATTCCAGCACAATTGTGCGAAACCGTGCGAATCGCAGTGCAAGTGCGAAAATCGCAGCAAAACCCGCGCACATCGATTCATGGAAGTCCGTGCGCGAGTAAAATGTGGGATGTGCGCTGAATATCTGCGTGGCGCAAGCCGGCACACAGGTCATCTAACGGCGTGCGCTACGGCCACAGCGAAAGCGCACATAGCGCGGCGCATATAACAATAGGAGGCGTAACACGGGGCGTGACACGCGGAATGGGGAACAACGTGTGAAAATGTGGGCGTCACGGGGGAAGTACAGGAGGCAAGTGCGCGGAACGCCCACATGCTCGCCTACAACACGTATTCATGGAATCGAATAGGGCAAACCAGTGCACCGGCGAAGACGCGCACAGGCCTAAACACGTACGCCACACGAAGGCAGGCGGTAGCGTCCCTGTGCATGAAAAAAATGTGCGCCAAAATGTGCGCTAACAAAAAGCATGTATATAGAGCGCTGATGATTGTCCCATACTGTGGCCCTCTAGGACAAATGACGTGCAAAGCGGTACGCGACAAACACGAACACCCGCTGTGTCAAAAATAGCGTGTGCATGTATTTCAGGGGCGCGTGGGAAGTTTCACACGCGATTGGGCTTGGGCGAGAGGGGTGCATGTAAATCTGGGGTTGCAGGAAGTTTCACACACAATAGGCCCTGTGCGAGTGGGGTGCGTGTATTCCTGGGGTTTGCGTGAAGTTTCACATGCGATTGGCCTGGGTACATGTAAATCCGGGGTGCGCAGGAAGTTTCACACGCGATTGGCCTTGGGCGAGCGGGGTACGTGTATTTCGGGGGTGCACGGGAAGTTTCACACGCGACAGGCCCTGTGCAAGTGTGGTATGTCTATATCTGGGGTGCAGGGGAGTCCTACACTTGAATTGGCAGTGTGGGTCCTCCCAGGTGTTCCCTCTACACCCTCCACGGCCCCTGCAGGCAGCCCACACCACAGGGAACTACCCTGCACCCCTGGTCATGTCCCACAGGCAGCCCATCCACCATGGGCATGCGCCCCAACCAAGCCACATGTCACCTTGCACTACTGATCACCAACGCATGACCCCCTCCACCTCCACACCCCAGCAGTGCAGTGCACCTGCCAGCAGGCCCCCACTCATGTCTCACTCATGTCCCCTTGCACCCCCACCCCCCAGCAGTGCAGGGCACCTGCCAACAGGCCCCCACTCATGTCCCACTCATGTCTCTTTGCACCCCCACCCCCCAGCAGTGCAGGGCACCTGCCAGCAGGCCCCCACTCATGTCCCATTGCACCCCCACCCCTCAGCAGTGCAGGGCACCTGCCAACAGGCCCCCACTCTTGTCCCCTTGCACCCCCACCCCCCAGCAGTGCAGGGCACCTGCCAGCAGGCCCCCACTCGTGTCCCATTGCACACCCACCCTCCAGCACTGAAGGGCACCTGCCAGCAGGCCCCCACTCATGTCCCCTTGCACCCCCAGCAGTGCAGGGCACCTGCCAGCAGGCCCCCACTCATGTCCCCTTGCACCCCCACCCCCCAGCAGTGCAGGGCACCTGCCAGCAGGCCCCCACTCATGTCCCCTTGCACCCCCAGCCCCCAGCAGTGCAGGGCACCTGCCACCAGGCCCCCACTCATGTCCCATTGCACCACCACACCCCAGCACTGAGAGAAACCTGCCAGCAGGCCCCCACTCATGTCCCCTTGCACCCCCACCCCCCAGCAGTGCAGGGCACCTGCCAACAGGCCCCCACTCATGTCCCACTCATGTCCCCTTGCACCCCCACCCCCAGCTGTGCAGGACACCTGCCAGCAGGTCCCCACTCATGTCCCCTTGCACCCCCAGCCCCCAGCACTGAGAGAAACCTGCCAGCAGGCCCCCACTCATGTCCCCTTGCACCCCCACCCCCCAGCAGTGCAGGGCACCTGCCAACAGGCCCCCACTCATGTCCCACTCATGCCCCTTGCACCCCCACCCCCCAGCACTGAGGGGCACCTGCCAGCAGGCCCCCACTCATGTCCCCTTGCACCCCCAGCCCCCAGCACTGAGGGGCACCTGCCAGCAGGCCCCCACTCATGTCCCCTTGCACCCCCACGCCACAGCAGTACAGGGCACCTGCCAACAGGCCCCCAGTCATGTCCCACTCATGTCCCCTTGCACCCCCACCCCCCAGAACTGAGGGGCACCTGCCAGCAGGCCCCTACTCATGTCCCCTTGCACCCCCACCCCCCAGCACTGAGGGGCACCTGCCAGCAGGCCCCCACTCATGTCCCCTTGCACCCCCACCCCCCAGCAATGAGGGGCATCTGCCAGCAGGCCCCCACTCATGTCCCCTTGCACCCCCACCCCCCAGCAGTACAGGGCACCTGCCAACAGGACCCCACTCATGTCCCACTCATGTCCCATTGCACCAACACCCCCCAGCAGTGCAGGGCACCTGCCAACAGGCCCCCACTCATGTCCCATTGCACACCCACCCCCCAGCACTGAGGGGCACCTGCCAGCAGGCCCCCACTCATGTCCCACACATGTCCCCTTGCACCCCCAGCAGTGAAGGGCACCTACAAGCAGGCCCCCACTCATATCCCCTTGCACCCCCACCCCCCAGCACTGGGGGGCACCTGCCAGCAGGCCCCCACTCATGTCCCCTTGCACCCCCACCCCCCAGCAGCGCAGGGCACCTGCCAACAGGCCCCCACTCATGTCCCACTCATGCCCCCTTGCACCCCCACCCCCAGCAGTGCAGGGCACCTGCCAGCAGGCCCCCACTCATGTACCACTCATGTCCCCTTGCTCCACCACCTCCCAGCACTGAGGGGCACCTGCCAGCAGGCCCCCACTCATGTCCACTTGCACCCCCACCGCACAGCACTGAGGGGCACCTGCCAGCAGGCCCCCACTCATGTCCCCTTGCACCCACACCCCCCAGCAGTGCAGGGCACCTGCCAACAGGCCCCCACTCATGTCCCACTCATGTCCCCTTGCATCCCCACCCCCCAGCACTGAGGGGCACCTGCCAGCAGGCCCCCACTCATGTCCCCTTGCACCCCCACCCCCCAGCACTGAGGGTCCCCTGCCAGCAGGCCCCCACTCATGTCCCCTTGCACCCCCAACCCCCAGCAATGAGGGGCACCTGCCAACAGGCCCCCACTCATGTCCCATTGCACCCCCACCCCCCAGCACTGAGGGGCACCTGCCAGCAGGCCCCCACTCATGTCCCACTCATGTCCCCTTGCACCCCCACCCCCCAGCAGTGCAGGGCACCTGCCAACAGGCCCCCACTCATGCCCCACTCATGTCCCCTTGGACCCCCACCCACCAGCAGTGAAATGGCGATCTCATGACACAAACCAAAAGTCAACTATGTACATCAACACATGTCCGCCACACGAAGGCAGGCGGTAGCGTCCCTGCGCTAACAAAAAGCCTGTATATACAGATCTGATGAATGTCCCATACTGTGGCCCTCTAGGACAAATGACATGCAAAGGGGTACGCGACAAACACGGACACCCGCTGTGTCAAAAATATTGTGTATTCCGGGGGTACGCGGGAAGTTTCACACGCGATTGTGCCTGGGCGAGCGGGGTACGTGTACTTCAGGGGCTTGTGGGAAGTTTTACACGCGATTGTGCCTGGGTGAGCAGGGTACGTGTACTTCAGGGGCTAGCGGGAAGTTTTTCACGCGATTGTGCCTGGGTGAGCGGGGTACGTGTACTTCAGGGGCTCGCGGGAAGTTTTACATGCGATTGTGCCTGGGTGAGAGGGGTACGTGTACTTCAGGGGCTTGCGGGAAGTTTCACACGTGATTGGGCCTGGGCGAGCGGGGTACGTGTATTACTGGGGTGGGTGGGGAAGTACAGGAGGCAAATGCGCGGAACGCCCACACGCACGCACCAAAAAAGACGCGCTAATCCAGAAACACGTATGCCAGCAGGAAGCAGGCGTACGTGGACCCGCGCAGCATAAAAATGCGCGCAAACAACAAGCAAGCTCAGACGCCAGGATGAACATACCGTTCCTAGCAGCAGTGGTTGTGGGATACCGCAGGAGGAGGAGGAGGATAGTCAGGCCCAGAATTTTCACACCCAGAACCAGCCTTTTTGGCATGCCTGATGACCAGGTGTATGGGAGATACAGGTTTCCACCTCACATAATACTCGACCTGGTCAGTGAGTGGGAGGATGACCTCACATCACCCACCCTCTGCTCCCAAGCACTCAGCCCCTTGGAGAAGGTCCTCAATGTACTGCACTTTTTGGTCACCGGATCATTTCAGCGGACAAGTGCCATAGTGGGGGGGGTGTCACAGGCCATGCATTCACGCTGCATACACCAGGTCTTGGCCATCATGACTGCATGCCCATCAGTCCGCAGGCACATATACCTGCCCAGGACACCTGCAGAAAGGCAGGCTGCCGTCCAGGATTTCTACGGGGTGGCACAATTCCCCAAAGTCCTAGGTGCCATTGATTGCACCCATGTGGCTCTACGTCCCCCAGGACATCAGAGCACATCTATAGAAACCGCAAGCACTGGCATTCCATCAACGTCCAGGTAGTATGTGATGCCAAGGGAATCATCACCTCAGTATATGCCAACTATCCAGGGTCCACCCACGACAGTTTCATTTATAGAATGTCAACCCTAAGCTGGGCGGCATGGCAATACATGGCTGCTCGGTGAGTATAAATGCCACAGCACATGCATGCATGCCAGATACTGAGTAATGTCACAACCCTACTAATGATACCCATCACCACCTCCCTAGGGGACAGTGCCTACCCTCTGAGCACCCACATGATGACGCCAATTCGGAACCCCACCACGCTACCCGAGGTAAGATACAACACAGCCCATATTGCAACCCGGGGCATAGTGGAGCGCACATTTGGAGTGATCAAATCACGCTTTCACTCCCTTGACTGTTCTGGCTGGCAGCTGTTATAAGCTCCCCCAGTAGTGTGCAGGAGCATAGTGGCAGCATGTGTACTGCACAAAGTTGCAACATGCTGGGGCCTGCCGGTGGACATGGTGGTGCCCCCACATCCCCAACCACATGCACGCCCACTGCGCATGGAAGGGGAAAGGGCACAGGGTGAGGCAGCCCGAACACAGCTGGTGGCTAATTACTTCACTTAGAATCACACCCCTGTGGAGTGCACACTGCCCTGGCACAAACCATCTGACAATCAATGATGATGACTCAAGGGACAGTCAACTGTCACTACCATACCAGCCTGTGATTGGTCATCTGGAAGGGTCACAATGTGTGCATACCTACCTACAGAAACACCACCAATGATGTGTCATCAAAAGACACATATGCTGCTAAATGCATTACCCCCTTGCAAAATACAACATGAGAACAGTGCCATGTCACCCAACCCCTCCCCAGCACCACCACCCAACACACCATGGCATGTCATGCTATGTGAGAGCAAACAAAGCAATCCCGAAAACCTGACACAAGTGTCACAAAGTACAGTGTCCCTAACAGAAACTGGCCACACACAATATGCTCCCAGTAATGTTGAACTAACAACACACATGACCAAATACTTACCAACAATACAATGCAGATACACAAGCTCAAACATAACTAAAACATGACAGTAATAAGTTAAAGTAGTCGTAGTCTTACAACATGAATATGCCACCACATCGCCCCCTTCCAACTGTAGTCTTGCAGGCTTCAAAACTTGTCTATGTACTGCATACAACATGAACTCCATCTCCAAAGTAGACGGCCTTGTGAAGACATGAGGAATGAACCTGCAAATTCAGAGGGAGACATGGAAGCAGAAGCATACATAATTCCAACATGCAGTGTACAATACAACTACAATATACACAAGGAATGTCTACACATTATTGACTACAGACTGCCCACACAGCTCATGGGAGCCCAACATCACTGTGTACATCACTGTCACTTGGTCACACCCTTTGGAAGCCCATGGAAACCGGAAGCAAGAGTGGTGTGTGTCTCACGAACCCAAGCATCGAACCCAAACTCAGGACAAGCCTGCATGTGCCCAGCCGGAATACAGTGGATGCCCACGGGAGCCACACAAGGCAACACACTGTCAAAAAATAATCAAAAATCAAAAATGGCCATGTGGGGGCTGGGGGGGAGGCCACCCAGGAGGTCCGAGGACAGGGTGCGCACCAACAGCCGCCTGTGTGGATGTTAGGAAAAAAAACACCTCCATGGGCTCATGGCCTGCACGGCTATGCCAATGTGGGAGAACTGCTGCTGTCGCTCTGAACACCCTCTGCTGCTGCCACAGGAGGTGGTGGTGCTATGGGAGGCAGCCCACGCAAAGCCCTGGTATGGTCCTCCATGGCAGCAAGCATGCGGTGTGGAAGGTCTCGTTCTGGAGGATTATAGTGCGGAGATCCCCATGCAGCACCTGACGTGATGCCCGGATCTCCTCCCGAGTTGCCTGCATCTCAGCTGAGAGCGAACGTGTGAGCTGCTCCAGCTGCTGTTCTGTCCTCAAGTTAGTGGAAGTCTCAAGGTCAACAAGAGTCTCCCTGAGGTGATGGAGTTCTACCCTCAGGGCTTCCCTGTGGCCCTGGGACTCTATTGAAATCGATTGGCGTAGAGTCTACAGTGCTGCCCGTCTGTCCCTGTTGGACGCCAACATGTCCTCCCTGTGTGATTGGCAAATGGAGTCTGTTGCCTGCTAAAGTAGCTCCATCTGCCTTTCAGGGGGGACAATGGAAGTGTCCACCCTCTCCATTGCTTGAGCCATCATCTCAACTGATGCTGCCTGTTGGGTTGCCATACCGTAAATGGATTGTTCCCGTGCAGTATTGCCTGGTGGCGTACGGCCACGGCGTTGGCGGGCATCACACCTGTTTGGGGCAAGGCGATCTGCGCCTTGCTGTGCCGGCACTGCCTGAGGCTGCAGGACTGCATTCCCCCTCTGATCTACTGGCCCAGGAACAGGATCAGATGTTGTGGAGTGTGACCCTGCACCCGTAATCGCCAAAGGCTGACTAACCAACACTGACATCCCCATAGAGGGTTCTACCCCTGGTGCAGGTGGGTTGGACAGAACAGTACCCCTTCCAGAAACACCTGCGATGCCACATAGGTCTCATCATCCGAATCAACACCTGAATAGAGGTCTGGGGAGGTGCACCCAGAGACACCCCTTGACAGTATCGTCTGCAGCAAGAGTGGGTTCTCACCCACCACCACACCACGTCCCCCACTGGTGGCCGGTTGTGCCTCAGGTTCCTCCTGGGTCTGCACCATCTCCTCAACCTCACCAGCATCAAGTGCATCACCCCCTGCAAAAACATGAAAGACAAAAAATGGAAACAGGCATTAGCACCATAGCACACAAATAGGCCTGACAAGCTACAGAACCAGTACATGATTTACACATGTCCGGCATGACTATAACCCTCCCATGCATGCACTGTCACAGAGTTGGAAGGGGAGGCAAAAGTCTGACACTGATGACACCAAGATGGAAGAGCAACACATTTGCTGCATGCTGGGTAGCACTGCCATCACACATTGGCCTGTGAGTGGCATGTCCTATACACATACATGACACATGCCACCACACAGATGGCATGTACCATAGCCATGGTACATTCCACAAGTACATCCATATGTCAGTGAATGAGTACTGTCACCCATCCATGTGAGATGGACATGAAGAGATGAAAAATGCCATATAGTGTGAAAAGATACGCCATGTACCACACACTGCAACACATCCAGTGTACAAAAATACAGTGATTGCAGGGCCATGTACACATCAATGGTTGTGCACTTCAACATGACAGGAAACAACTAGCATGTTCCACATTCAAACAGGCCGAAAAACTTCATGTGATCAGGACAATACTCATTCAGCCTGAATGGTCAAATCTTTCAACTACCAAGTTGACACATTTGGGCCTACGCGGGGTTCTTCACTGCCAGAAGCATGTCACATATGTCACAATAGGGCTGAGGAATGTGTTGCAAAAGTGGGAGAATTGAAACAATCAGCCTGAAAGAACACTGAAAAATACAAACAATGTTGTTGCATGATGCCACCTCAAGGGCAACTGCCGTAATGGTGCGCTAAATTACTACTGTGGGCAGAAGGCATAGTGTCACACCCAAATTCAAAGCCGCAGAATGTTTTGGATGAAGCATATGGGTGACCCATACTACTCAGTCACACACACCCTCACCTGCCACTCAATCAGAACCCGTCACCCAAACAACATACACATGCATTACACACACACGCATGGGCACTCACCGGACAATGTTTCATAATCGGGTAGTTCTCCCACACCTCAGATCTGTTCCTCTGTGACGAAGGTCCCAGCAACAGACTCATGTTCAGTGAGTTTGTTGTCCTCTTGTGGAGACCCACCGCCAGTCACCAGAGTAGCGGCATGACTTGAGGCCAGCTTGTCCTTTGCTCTCCGTTTCAGGTCATTCCACCGCTTGTAGCAATCATCAGCTGAGCGCCTCACAAATCCAAGGGCACTTATGTCGTTGGCGATGGTCTGCCAGTGTGCCTTACGTTGACCAGGTGTGGTCTTGGACCCTGCAGTCACCACCATTTCGTGGCTATGTTGCAACACATAGCTCACAAGTGCATTAAGCTCCGCGTCATTAAAGCAAGGCTTCCTTGACGTGCCGGAGTGTGTAGCCGTGCCTGGGGTCTCAGCCTGTCGTGCTAGAGCACCCTTCTTCCTCTTTTTAGAAGGTGGAGCGGAGCCAGAGTGGCTAACGCCGTTCTGGTCAGTAGGGGCAGAATCACCAGTGGAGTGGGTTGTTGGAGTGTGCGAATGCACATTGACCATAGGACTTGGTGCAGGCATTGTCTGAAGTGTGAGGTTGGCAGGGGGAACATCAGTATGATGGACCAGGACCAACATTGTCCTGGCTGGGAGAGTCAGAGCTGGGGCGGATGGAGCTGCAGCTGTCCCTGCAGCCTCACCACCCTGCATACTTGGGGCAGCAGATGACATAGTTGCCCCAGATCCACGTGCCTTGGTGACAACTTGCACCGCCACATGTGGCCTAGACTTGCTGACCTGGAGGTCAGCCAGGGAGTCATCCTGTGCCAGGTCAGGTGCCACAATGGGCTGGTCCACCAGGGCCTGAGCTGGGATGGTCTCAGCCACGTTTCCCTCAACCATGAGGGGGGGCATGGGTGTCCCTGATTGGTCCTCCACACATGGGGGTCTACGGGCACCCTGCAAATCCTGGCCACGTCCCCTACCGCGCCCACCACGTCCACCTTTTGAAGTTTGGCCACCTTTGCTCCCTTACCGCTTGGTCGCGTCCCAACCATGGCACTGATGTTGTTGTGCGCATCGGAGGAGCAGTCAACTATTGTCCTGGGCAATTGGGGGTCAAAGGGGTAGGGTACTAGATGGAATTCGTACCCTAGTGCTCTGACAAGGCTGTCTGTGACCCCTGGGGGAAGATGACGGGTCACGCAACGCACAGGCAGCCCAAAAACAAAAATAAACATGCACGCAACCCCTCGTAGACCACGTGCGTGGAAAAATGAACCTGCACTACGCTGTGGCACCCAGAAACACAAAAATAAGCGTACGCGTAAACATGCAGCCTACAATGACCTCTGAAGGGGTACGCGACACACGGGGCAAGCACAGTTGCTAAGTACGTGCGGAACTCACCGTCTGCCTGGAAAAAGAACGTGAAAAATATGTGCGTGTGCGCATTGGCAACACCCCCGCCAAAAGAAGAATTGTACGCTGTCTGAGGAGACAGGACAAAAGGAGAAATGAACACTGTTTGAGGAAACAGGCCAAAAAAAATTTGAAAAATGAAAGCTGTCAGAGGTAACAGGGAGTATGAACTTGAAACGGTGTGAAGTAATCGCGTGTGAACCGACAAGAAGTACAGAATCTACCCACTCGCTCTCCACAAAAAGCACGTACAAGGAAATGGCGTCCTACACGTACCTTTTAAACTGGCCCACACGTGCAGGTCACTTATGCGTGTACGCGCCCTTTCCTCCAATTACACGCGCTGACACTCGGAATTGCAGCTTTTCCACATGTGCTCTGTCATCACGTGCTATGAGGGAAACACCCATGCGCATCACATCACAGACGCGCTAACACGCTAAGGGCCTTTGGTCCAATGAAATTGCGTACGTGTGCTGACGCGCTTACGCGCTAAGGGCCTTTCCTCGAATTACACGCTGACGTGCAAGATTTTCACGTGCCAAATCACTCCGTATCAAGCTGGCCACACGTTCACACACGGAAGACCACGCTCCTGCCCAGAAGGCCGAATTACTGCCCCCCAGACGCCCGAGCATGCTCCCACCTGCCATCTGCTGCTGCCTGATTGCCTGCTGCCCACGTGCCCTGCCATTTGCTGCCTGCACATCAGCCAGGGGTGCCCCTGTTGGAACCGAAAACTCCCGACTGGGATTCCATCGCTCCACAGCCCAGCCCAGCCCCAGGACCCAGTTGCCCACCCACTCCTGCCTCTGCGGTTGCCATGTCAGGCACCCCACCATCTGAGACCACTGGCAACTCCCAGCCAGAGAGGCAGAGGGCCACCAGCTTCACTGCCACCGAAGTTGGTGTCCTGGTGGAGCAAGTCCTGGGGCAGTATGATGCCCTCTTCGGAAGGTCGCGCGCCGACAAGGAAGGACGGACCAGGATCTGGACAGACATCGTGACTGCCATCAACGCGGAGGGGGTGGCAGTCCGCGAATTCCATCATGTCAAGAAGTGCTGGGAGGACTTCAGGTCCAGGACCCTCAACAAGGCCCGGCGCCTCTTGAAGGCAGTGGATGCTGAGGGGTGCCGGGGCCACCTGTCGGAAGACCAAATGAGGGTCCTGGAACGCGTATGCCCAGCGCTCCACGTCCAGGTCCTTGAGAGGCAGACCCGTCTGGAGTCAAGCGGTAAGTGTACATGCATACTGATTGGAAGCTGTGCGTGTGGTGGTGTGCCAGTAGTGTGCAGGTTGCACATGTGGTTTTGTAGGGCCATGTATGGATGTGTATGTACAGGGCCGTGAGGCTGACACATGCGAGTCCTTTCATGTGTGAGACACATGGATGGTGTATTTGTGGGTAGCATGCAGGCCCAATGCAGATGTGTGAGCACACATGTTTGAATGACTGTGTATGTCAGTTGTCAGGGTTGTGGTGTCACACATGGATGTTGGTTCCAGCTGCATGTATCTGCACTGTGTACATGTGCATGTATGTGTATATGACAAGTGTGCAACTGGCATGCAACATGGATGCATGTGAGACTGATATGTAGAAGACTGATTGCCAGATGTGACATGGATGCCGATCTCATCACTGCGACACTTGGTGGAGGTGGACACATGCATGTAGGTGTGGTGGCGTGTGTGCATGTCTAGTGCACTCCCTGTGTCTCATGTGATGTCTGGCTCACCTTTGCCTGCTCATGCTGTTATATGTGTATGGATGGTGCTGGCTGTTGCGATATGGCTGTGGAATACATCATGTGTGGGATTTGAAATGACATGTGTGTTGGGGATTGTGATGCCATGTCTGAAGTTTGACAATGACACTCATGTGCAACTGTCATGTGTGTATGCGTCCATTGTACAGTGCCCTGATGCCTGTGTCCAATCTCTCCCTGTCTGCAGCGTTGACTGATGAAGAGGGCGGAGAGGGTGCTGTGGAGCACAGCGGCAGGGATCGCACCGCCAGCCGGAGATGCAAGGCCCGGCTCCCCTCCCAGGTTGTCATCTCGTCGGGGAGTGAGGAGTCCGGTGCTGCGTCCCAGGTCGCAGTTGCCGAGGGGAGGTCCAAGAGGCGGAGGTTGGAGTTGGACTTCTTGGCAGCCGAAGGGGCATCTGAGACCCCACAGGGCCCGACGGAGGAAGATGGCACAGAGTCATCCAGGTTGGTGGGGGGTTTGGTGGAGGAGGAGGCCGTGCAAGGGACAGAGACGGGGTCTGGAGGTGGGGATTCCACTGGTGGTAGAGGTGCAGTGCAGGGGCAGGGACAGGAGGCAGCACAGGCCGCCGCGGAGGTGACTGTGTGTAATCCTGTCCCCGATCCTGTGACTGCATCATCTTGCACCAGCAGGGATACCTACGTCCAGACCCGTTCTCAGGGAGGGGATCGGCTTACACCAACTGGCCTTCCTCTCCCTGCGAATGTGGCTATCCGGCACCGGGTTGAGCCTGTCCTGGGTGGGGTGGCGTTGCGTCAACGTGCCATGCGAGCTGACCTGCAGTCTTTTCTTGAGGAGACTGCACGTCTTCTCGCATGGCTCGTTGACCGCGTTGACCCACTGGGACAGCTCACCAGGGCGGATTCCTCCGTTTTCTGGACCTTGTTCCGAACCCCTCCTCAACTGAACCCCCTATGCGCCAGTCGTCCTCCGTGCCATCTTCCCACCCATGTGTCACCTGGGTGCCCTGTGGAGCTGCCTCTGACCCTGCGGCCAGGCTGGTGGAGGACACATCCCTGCCACTGTTGGGAGTCGGACGTCCAGCAGGGGTGGCCACCTCAACAACTGCACCCCAGCTGGAGGAGGATGTGCAGGCAGCACGAGCCAGGGCACAGGCAGCGGCACAGCAGCAGCAGCAACAAGGTGGGAGCCATGATGGCTCGGGGCCTTCATCATTGGAGGGGCAGGCATCGGCCGGAGGGCAGAAGGACCCTGGATGGGAAGTGTTTTCCGTGTGGCAGCGTTTGGGCCATGCGATAGATGCAGAGCGGCAGCGGGCGGAAGAGGCACGGCTCACGATGGTCAGGGCGGAGAACTCCATGCGTAGGGCCCTGAGGCGGGCCGAGTGCCTCGAGGCCATTCGTAGGGACCTGGAGATCCAGATGTCATCGTCCCTGCGAACCCTCGGGGCCATGGAAGAGGCCCGCTTCCGGACAACGAGCAGGAGTTCGATGATGCCCTGGCCCGGGACATAAACAAGTGAGCCGTTGGACTTGCCCGCTGCCCTTGTAAATAGTTAGTTAGTTAGTATTAGGTTTCCTTTCGTTTTTTCTTTATTTTGGACCGCTTGGACAATGCACCACATTTTTGTATATAGTTTTTTTATTAGGTAGTAGTTTTTGGTAGGTTTAATTTCTTAAGTTGGGCTCATGGACCCTGGATTCTTCAATTGTACATAGTTCTACATTGGATTCATCTTTTTTAATATTTTTTTTGTGTTCACCATGGAGCAATGGTATTTTCCCTTGGATTTGATTTTTTGGACTGTGACTTTGGACAACATTTCTTTTTGTTTTCTTTTGCTTATGTTTTCTTGATTTTCATTATTTATCGGACATGGACCATTTCTTTTGTTATTCCCATTGTTGTGTGTTTAATTTGATTTACGTTCACGTCATCTTTAATATATATTTTTTTATACTTCCATTTGTGCTATTATCTCATTGGTTTCATGCATGTCATGATATGTGTTTTGACATTCACTTGCACCCATTGTGTGTGTGTGACGGACATGTGTTCATTTACATACTTGCCATTGGGGTTGGATCATGTAATTGGCATTTCTATGTGGGTAGATGCAATACTTGGGTGGGTCTTTGGCATGTTGTAACGCTCACCTGAATCCCTCGGAGGTGCAGGTCTGGGCTGGGGGTTCTCGGAGTCTTCTAGGGTCACGCGCAGGCCTCGAATGCCACCCTGGAAAGGCCCTTTCCTCACTGAGATCTTGATCTGAAGGGTGAGGTGTCTGCAATTATGAGAGCAAGGGGTTAATATGGATATATAAGCCTGACTGGGTAAGCTGCCTCCCCTTCCTGGTACTCCCAAGTAGTTCGTAGGCTAAATGTGCTCACCTTATGTAGGTGAAAGCGGAGCTCTCCATCCTGCGTCTGTGCAGGGGCGCCGAAGCCAGTTACTTCACTGGTTAATTGTCCAGCCTCTTGGTTGCAGAGGATGAAGATTTGGAGCTAGGCCGTTGTTAGCAGCACGAACGGCGGTTGCTTGAATATGGGGTCAGGAGAGCGATGGAATGGCGAAGGTATTGCAGGCAAGCAAGTAGAAAATGTCAATTCGAAGTTAAAAGCACTTCTTAATGTCTCTTTTCCTTTTTCAGGTCGCAGAAGCAGCTGGGTAGAAAAATGGACGTCGAGGAATGCACCGAGGAGTGAGAAAGATGAGCGCTGCCCAAAACACGTGCGTATAGATGGAGTTTTGTATTTCTTAATGATGTCCTTTTGTTTTGCAGATGCGAGTAGCAGCGTCGGCGGAGGCGAGAAGAATGCAGCGTAGGTAAGGAAAGTTTCACGGAGGTTTACTAACCAATGTCTTTGCTTCCACAGGGTGCCGGAAAAAATGGAAAGCTGCAGACCGTGGCTTGAGATGCACCGATGGACTGGGTAAGTGCTGTGCTGGTTTTTATCTCGTGCTAACCTGGTGTTCTTTTCCCTTTTCAGATGCTGCTGAAGACGGAGATGGTATTTCCGAAGGTAAGATTGCGGATTTTTCTTCCCCAGATGCAGAAGTTGAAGATTCTCTGGAGCTGACACGGTGAGCGTCCTGCTGCTATTGCAGAATAACACGAAGCACGTTGCTCTGATCGGGGGTGGCTTAAATAGCTTACTGGAGTGCTTAGGTGTCTCCTTCCACAGCAGCCTCGCCCAGGTAAGAAGTCCCAGCTTCCAGAATAGTTCCAGTATCCAGTCCAAGGGAGTGGTGCTGGCCACACCCAGAGGTAAAGTAGTTCCAGCCATGGATGGATGAGGATTTCATCCTGCAGGTGAGTGAGCAGCATGGTCTGCAGCAGGTAGGTCCACCCAAGCACCATTCCTTACATCATGAGCCCGGCACGTCCTGTGCCCGGACTGAGTCCCCTTATGAGCCTGGCGCCACTGGCGCCAGGACAAGGTCCATAAGGCCCCTATGGGAGCCGATGGGTGCCTGGAAATGAAGTTGTGACCCAGCTTCCGAGGCAGTTGGGCTAAACCTGACTCCTTGGAGGCTGCGGTCATGACAGCACCCCCCCTCAAGGCCCCTCCCAAGCTTCTCTTTTCCGGAGGTTTTGGCTTGTTGGGTAAAGCCCGATGAAATTTTCAGACTAGACGAGGTGCATGCACATATTCTGAGGGTTCTCAAGATCTCTCCTGGGGTCCATATCCCTTCCAATCAATCAAGTAGTATAGTTTTGATTTGGAAATTTTGGAGTCCAAGATGTCTCGAATTTCAAATTCGGATTCTCCGTCAACTTGGATTGGCTCAGGAGGTTTAGTCAAACGGGTTGCACAGGTTTCAGGAGAGAAACATGGAAGACAGGATGTATCTTCATTCGAGTAGGTAATTCTAGTTTGACAGCCACTGGGTTAATCACGGCTGTGATCGAGTAGGGTCCTAAATATCTTGGGTTGAAGGTGCGTGGCCCTTTTAAAGATAAATGTTTAGTGGACAGCCAGACTTGATCTCCTTTTTGATATTGAGGAGCCTCTTTTCGATGTTGGTCTGCTCCTTTTTTGTATGATTCTTTAGCTCGTTGAAGATGAGCTGTGGCTTCTTTAAATGCTTGAGTTATCGTCGAATGCAGATGGTCAACAGCAGGTGTTCCGAGAGCTTGAGGTGGGTCCAGATTTGAGGTTCGAGGATGACTTCCATACAGCAGGAAAAAAGGGGTTTTTCCCGTCCCAGAATGGATTGAATTATTGTAAGCGTATTCAGCAATCCAAAGGACATCCTTCCAAGTACCCTCGGATTGATGCAACATGCAGCGCAGATATTGTTCTAAAGTTTGGTTAGTTCTCTCAGTCTGCCCGTCGGTTTGAGGGTGATGGCTGGTGGAAAGTCGTACATCAATTTGTGCTAAACGACAACAACTCCGCCAAAAATGGGAAATAAATTGGCTCCCTCGGTCAGAGATTAGTACTGAAGGGAAACCGTGCAACCGGACAATGTTTTCAAGAAATTCTCGGGCTAGAATGAAAGCTGTAGGTAAACCCTTCAGTGGGATAAAATGAGCCATTTTTGAAAAAAGGTCCACGATCACTAGAATTGTGTTGTATCCGGAGCAAGGGGGTAAATCCGTGATAAAATCCATCGAGAGCGTGTGCCAAGGGCCTGGTGGAATGTCTATTGGACGTAGTAATCCTGCTGGTTTTTCCTTCTGACTCTTGTTTTGTGCGCAGATACCACAAGAAGCCACAAACTTTTTAACATCTTTCCTCCAAGATGGCCAACAAAAATGCCTTTTAATTTTCTCTGAGGTTTTGGCAACTCCAGGATGTCCTTCCATTAGAGAATCATGGTAGCAGGTGATGACCTGTTTTTGTAAGTCAACGCAGGGTAAGAATAGTCTTCCTTGGAAATACAATAGGTTCTGATCTATTGTAAAATCCTTTCCTTTCAATTGCCAATTCGATGAATCTTCGGGAGTTATGAGTTGATTGACCCTTGCTTTAATCTCTTCGAGGGATAGTGTGTTGATTGCTCCTAGTATCTTTTGTTCAGGAATTATTGGCACCGGCTCCGGATTAGCTGTAAGTTTGTCTACCCCTATCCGGGAAAGGGCGTCTGCTTTTCCGTTCCTAACGCCTGGTCGATATGTGATTACAAAATCGAATTCTGCGAAGAATAAAGCCCAGCGTAGTTGCCTCGAAGATTGAGCTTTAGCTGACTTCAGGTACTGGAGGTTACGGTGATCCGTGATTACAGTTACTGTGTGCCGGGCTCCCAAAAGATAATGCCGCCAGGCCTTAAAGGCGGACTTAATTGCCAAGAGTTCTTTGTCCGTAATTGTGTAGTTGATCTCAGGAGCCGAAAATTTGCGAGACCAAAAGGCTACAGGGTGTAACTGGTGCGTTTCGGGGTCTCTTTGTGACAGCACCGCCCCCATTGCAAGACTGGAAGCGTCTGTCTCGACGATGTAGGGAAGTTCTGGACGGGGATGCCTTAAGACTGGAGCAGAGATAAATTTGGCTTTTAATTCTTGGAAGGCTTGTTTGGCTTCTGGAGTCCACTCGAATTTTTTATTCTTTTTCAGAAGAGCCGTGATAGGTTGGACTACCCGAGAGAATTCAGGAATGAACCTTCGGTAAAAATTAGCGAAGCCCAGCATGCTCTGTACACCTTTCACGGAAGTTGGGGAAGGCCATTTGGTGATAGCATCCACTTTTCTTGAGTCCATGTGAACTCCGTTGGGTGACAAGATGAACCCTAAAAATTCCACTTCCTTTGCGTGAAAGGTGCACTTCTCCAGTTTAGCAAACAAGCGGTGTTGGCGAAGTCTCTGTAAAACCGCTGTGACGTGTCTACGAGGATCAGTTTCTGAGGCTGAGTATACCAGGATGTCGTCAATATAAACGACTACGCACACATCAATAAGTTCTCTGAGGACATCATTCATGAAAAACTGGAAAGCGGCCGTTGCGTTACATAGTCCGAAGGGCATTACTTGATACTCAAATAATCCATATTTAGTGCGAAAGGCCGTCTTCCATTCGTCGCCCTCCTTAATGCGTACCAAATGGTAAGCTCCTCTGAGGTCTAACTTTGTGTATATGCAGGCGCCTTTTACCTGGTCCAATAATTCAGGAATCAAGGGCAACGGGTATCGGTTTTTGACTGTAATCTGGTTCAGGGCGCGATAATCGATACAAGTTCTTAGGTCACCTTCCTTTTTCGGGACGAAGAACAAAGCTGAGGAAGCCGGGGATTTCGAGGGGCGGATGAATCCGTTAGCCAAGTACTGGTCCAAGTATTGCCTGAGATGGAGGTTTTCTGGTTCAGTGAGGGCATATATTCTACTGCACGGAGGGGTGGACCCAGGTATTAGGTCTATCTGGCAGTCGTATGACCGATGCGGAGGCAGGGTGTTGGCTTGATCTTTCTGAAAGACGTCGCTGAACTCTTGGTATTCCAGAGGTAATCGGGGGTCCTCGGAAGTGATGGCTGCTAGCTTGATTTCGGGCTGAGGATAACAGGTTGAAGCGCATTCTGGAAACCGAATTACCTTGGCTCGCCAGTCTATCTGAGGATTGTGCTTTTCCAACCAAGGCATTCCCAGAATCACCTGAAACTGCGGGGCCTTGATTACATCAAACACGATCTTCTCCCAATGTCCGTCTTGACATAACAACGTTACCTCCATGGTGGTATGAGAAACTGGTCCGGAAGCTATTTCAGTACCATCCACTGTAGTGATTACGTCCTTTACCATCTTGGGACGTAGGGGAAGATCCATCCTGATAGCCAAGTCTTGGTCCACATAATTACCGATTGCTCCGCTATCAATGTATACTTTGATAGCATGCATGCGATCTGGTCGATTGGGACTTATGAGGACCATAGGCATTACCAAATGCGAGGTCAAGGAACTGGTTTTAACGCTCGGCAAGCGGACCTCTACGCTTGTCGGGCGAGGTCGTTTCCCGATTCCAGTTTCTCAGCATTTTTATCAGAAACTCCTACGGTCTTCTTGACCGGTTTCACTGAGCAATCACGAAGGAAATGCCCAGAATTCCCACAGTATAGGCACAGCTGTAATTGCCTTCTTCTTTCCCGTTCTTTCTGAGTTAATGGTCCTTTTACTACTCCTATTTGCATTGGTTCCACGGAGTCATTCCCTTTAGCGGAGCTCTGAGGTCTTGAAAGTACCCGGGTTTCAAATCTGGATCGATCGGTCTTCCTGCTCTGTAGCCGATGATCTAATTGGACTACTAGGTCGATATAGTCTGAACAGTCTTGCGGCAGATTAACCACCTGTGCTAAAACGTCTTTAAGTTCCCCACGTAGACCTCTGTAGAAGAGCGTGATTCTTTTATCTTCAGGCCACCTGGTCTCAACCACCAGTCTATTAAAGGACGCTATGTAAGCCAGGAGATCCTGATTACCTTGTCTGAGTGACAGGAGTTCATTGTCCAAGGCCTGCCCCTGTGAATGTCTTGCGAACAACTTTTCCATACGGGTCTGAAAGTCTTGAAAGTTATAGAGGAGCGGGTCATCCTGTGTCACGAGAGGAATGGACCAATCTGCAGCACTACCGCTAAGATAGGAAAGTACAAACGCTACCTTGGCTTGGTCCGTTGGGAATGCGGCGGGTCTACACAGAAAGTGCAAGCGGCATTGATTGATGAATACTGCATATCGCTTTGGATCACCGGAAAAACGTTCGGGCGGGGCCAAAGGCACATTCCCTGGCAGATTAATTTGCACCGGATTACTTGAGGTTGTAGGAGTGCCGCCCCCTCCATAGGGAGGCAGTGGCGTCTGTCCCGCTTGAGCCTGTAGCAACTGTCTGGCCAGATCATCCGTCCGTTCCTTGGCAATGATCAACTCCCTTCGTAAAGCGTTTGTTTCTTGGCGAGATGCGTGTACTTCTGCCCTTAGTTCCCCAAGCAATTGAGCCAGTTGATCTGTGTCCGAGGTTTCCATTGCGCCTGGGTGGGAAAATTGCGGTAGGCTTCGCGTTCTGTAACGCTCACCTGAATCCCTCGGAGGCGCAGGTCTGGGCTGGGGGTTCTCGGAGTCTTCTAGGGTCACGCGTAGGCCTCGAATGCCACCCTGGAAAGGCCCTTTCCTCACTGAGATCTTGATCTGAAGGGTGAGATGTCTGCAATTATGAGAGCAAGGGGTTAATATGGATATATAAGCCTGACTGGGTAAACTGCCTCCCCTTCCTGGTACTCCCAAGTAGTTTGTAGGCTAAATGTGCTCACCTTATGTAGGTGAAAGCGGAGCTCTCCATCCTGCGTCTGTGCAGGGGCGCCGAAGCCAGTTACTTCACTGGTTAATTGTCCAGCCTCTTGGTTGCAGAGGATGAAGATTTGGAGCTAGGCCGTTGTTAGCAGCATGAACGGCGGTTGCATGAATATGGGGGTCCGGAGAGCGATGGAATGGCGAAGGTATTGCAGGCAAGCAAGTAGAAAATGTCAATTCGAAGTTAAAAGCACTTCTTAATGTCTCTTTTCCTTTTTCAGGTCGCAGAAGCAGCTGGGTAGAAAAATGGACGTCGAGGAATGCACCGAGGAGTGAGAAAGATGAGCGCTGCCCAAAACACGTACGTATAGATGGAGTTTTGTATTTCTTAATGATGTCCTTTTGTTTTGCAGATGCGAGTAGCAGCGTCGGCGGAGGCGAGAAGAATGCAGCGCAGGTAAGGAAAGTTTCACGGAGGTTTACTAACCAATGTCTTTGCTTCCACAGGGTGCTGGAAAAAATGGAAAGCTGCAGCCCGTGGCTTGAGATGCACCGATGGACTGGGTAAGTGCTGCGCTGGTTTTTATCTCGTGCTAACCTGGTGTTCTTTTCCCTTTTCAGATGCTGCTGAAGACGAAGATGGTATTTCGGAAGGTAAGATTGCAGATTTTTCTTCCCCAGATGCAGAAGTTGAAGATTCTCTGGAGCTGACACGGTGAGCGTCCTGCTGCTATTGCAGAATAACGCGAAGCACGTTGCTCTGATCGGGCGTGGCTTAAATAGCTTACTGGAGTGCTTAGGTGTCTCCTTCCACAGCAGCCTCGCCCAGGTAAGAAGTCCCAGCTTCCAGAATAGTTCCAGTATCCAGTCCAAGGGAGTGGTGCTGGCCACACCCAGAGGTAAAGTAGTTCCAGCCATGGATGGATGAGGATTTCATCCTGCAGGTGAGTGAGCAGCATGGTCTGCAGCAGGTAGGTCCACCCAAGCACCATTCCTTACATCATGAGCCCGGCACGTCCTGTGCCCGGACTGAGTCCCCTTATGAGCCTGGCGCCACTGGCGCCAGGACAAGGTCCATAAGGCCCCTATGGGAGCCGATGGGTGCCTGGAAATGAAGTTGTGACCCAGCTTCCGAGGCAGTTGGGCTAAACCTGACTCCTTGGAGGCTGCGGTCATCACAGCACCCCCCCTCAAGGCCCCTCCCAAGCTTGTCTTTTCCGGAGGTTTTGGCTTGTTGGGTAAAGCCCGATGAAATTTTCAGACTAGACGAGGTGCATGTACATATTCTGAGGGTTCTCAAGATCTCTCCTGGGGTCCATATCCCTTCCAATCAATCAAGTAGTATAGTTTTGATTTGGAAATTTTGGAGTCCAAGATGTCTCGAATTTCAAATTCGGATTCTCCGTCAACTTGGATTGGCTCAGGAGGTTTAGTCAAACGGGTTGCACAAGTTTCAGGAGAGAAACATGGAAGACAGGATGTATCTTCATTCGAGTAGGTAATTCTAGTTTGACAGCCACTGGGTTAATCACGGCTGTGATCGAGTAGGGTCCTAAATATCTTGGGTTGAAGGTGCGTGGCCCTTTTAAAGATAAATGTTTAGTGGACAGCCAGACTTGATCTCCTTTTTGATATTGAGGAGCCTCTTTTCGATGTTGGTCTGCTCCTTTTTTGTATGATTCTTTAGCTCGTTGAAGATGAGCTGTGGCTTCTTTAAATGCTTGAGTTATCGTCGAATGCAGATGGTCAACAGCAGGTGTTCCGAGAGCTTGAGGTGGGTCCAGATTTGAGGTTCGAGGATGACTTCCATACAGCAGGAAAAAAGGGGTTTTTCCCGTCCCAGAATGGATTGAATTATTGTAAGCGTATTCAGCAATCCAAAGGACATCCTTCCAAGTACCCTCGGATTGATGCAACATGCAGCGCAGATATTGTTCTAAAGTTTGGTTAGTTCTCTCAGTCTGCCCGTCGGTTTGAGGGTGATGGCTGGTGGAAAGTCGTACATCAATTTGTGCTAAACGACAACAACTCCGCCAAAAATGGGAAATAAATTGGCTCCCTCGGTCAGAGATTAGTACTGAAGGGAAACCGTGCAACCGGACAATGTTTTCAAGAAATTCTCGGGCTAGAATGAAAGCTGTAGGTAAACCCTTCAGTGGGATAAAATGAGCCATTTTTGAAAAAAGGTCCACGATCACTAGAATTGTGTTGTATCCGGAGCAAGGGGGTAAATCCGTGATAAAATCCATCGAGAGCGTGTGCCAAGGGCCTGGTGGAATGTCTATTGGACGTAGTAATCCTGCTGGTTTTTCCTTCTGACTCTTGTTTTGTGCGCAGATACCACAAGAAGCCACAAACTTTTTAACATCTTTCCTCCAAGATGGCCAACAAAAATGCCTTTTAATTTTCTCTGAGGTTTTGGCAACTCCAGGATGTCCTTCCATTAGAGAATCATGGTAGCAGGTGATGACCTGTTTTTGTAAGTCAACGCAGGGTAAGAATAGTCTTCCTTGGAAATACAATAGGTTCTGATCTATTGTAAAATCCTTTCCTTTCAATTGCCAATTCGATGAATCTTCGGGAGTTATGAGTTGATTGACCCTTGCTTTAATCTCTTCGAGGGATAGTGTGTTGATTGCTCCTAGTATCTTTTGTTCAGGAATTATTGGCACCGGCTCCGGATTAGCTGTAAGTTTGTCTACCCCTATCCGGGAAAGGGCGTCTGCTTTTCCGTTCCTAACGCCTGGTCGATATGTGATTACAAAATCGAATTCTGCGAAGAATAAAGCCCAGCGTAGTTGCCTCGAAGATTGAGCTTTAGCTGACTTCAGGTACTGGAGGTTACGGTGATCCGTGATTACAGTTACTGTGTGCCGGGCTCCCAAAAGATAATGCCACCAGGCCTTAAAGGCGGACTTAATTGCCAAGAGTTCTTTGTCCGTAATTGTGTAGTTGATCTCAGGAGCCGAAAATTTGCGAGACCAAAAGGCTACAGGGTGTAACTGGTGCGTTTCGGGGTCTCTTTGTGACAGCACCGCCCCCATTGCAAGACTGGAAGCGTCTGTCTCGACGATGTAGGGAAGTTCTGGACGGGGATGCCTTAAGACTGGAGCAGAGATAAATTTGGCTTTTAATTCTTGGAAGGCTTGTTTGGCTTCTGGAGTCCACTCGAATTTTTTATTCTTTTTCAGAAGAGCCGTGATAGGTTGGACTACCCGAGAGAATTCAGGAATGAACCTTCGGTAAAAATTAGCGAAGCCCAGCATGCTCTGTACACCTTTCACGGAAGTTGGGGAAGGCCATTTGGTGATAGCATCCACTTTTCTTGAGTCCATGTGAACTCCGTTGGGTGACAAGATGAACCCTAAAAATTCCACTTCCTTTGCGTGAAAGGTGCACTTCTCCAGTTTAGCAAACAAGCGGTGTTGGCGAAGTCTCTGTAAAACCGCTGTGACGTGTCTACGAGGATCAGTTTCTGAGGCTGAGTATACCAGGATATCGTCAATATAAACGACTACGCACACATCAATAAGTTCTCTGAGGACATCATTCATGAAAAACTGGAAAGCGGCCGTTGCGTTACATAGTCCGAAGGGCATTACTTGATACTCAAATAATCCATATTTAGTGCGAAAGGCCGTCTTCCATTCGTCGCCCTCCTTAATGCGTACCAAATGGTAAGCTCCTCTGAGGTCTAACTTTGTGTATATGCAGGCGCCTTTTACCTGGTCCAATAATTCAGGAATCAAGGGCAACGGGTATCGGTTTTTGACTGTAATCTGGTTCAGGGCACGATAATCGATACAAGTTCTTAGGTCACCTTCCTTTTTCGGGACGAAGAACAAAGCTGAGGAAGCCGGGGATTTCGAGGGGCGGATGAATCCGTTAGCCAAGTACTGGTCCAAGTATTGCCTGAGATGGAGGTTTTCTGGTTCAGTGAGGGCATATATTCTACTGCACGGAGGGGTGGACCCAGGTATTAGGTCTATCTGGCAGTCGTATGACCGATGCGGAGGCAGGGTGTTGGCTTGATCTTTCTGAAAGACGTCGCTGAACTCTTGGTATTCCAGAGGTAATCGGGGGTCCTCGGAAGTGATGGCTGCTAGCTTGATTTCGGGCTGAGGATAACAGGTTGAAGCGCATTCTGGAAACCGAATTACCTTGGCTCGCCAGTCTATCTGAGGATTGTGCTTTTCCAACCAAGGCATTCCCAGAATCACCTGAAACTGCGGGGCCTTGATTACATCAAACACGATCTTCTCCCAATGTCCGTCTTGACATAACAACGTTACCTCCATGGTGGTATGAGAAACTGGTCCGGAAGCTATTTCAGTACCATCCACTGTAGTGATTACGTCCTTTACCATCTTGGGACGTAGGGGAAGATCCATCCTGATAGCCAAGTCTTGGTCCACATAATTACCGATTGCTCCGCTATCAATGTATACTTTGATAGCATGCATGCGATCTGGTCGATTGGGACTTATGAGGACCATAGGCATTACCAAATGCGAGGTCAAGGAACTGGTTTTAACGCTCGGCAAGCGGACCTCTACGCTTGTCGGGCGAGGTCGTTTCCCGATTCCAGTTTCTCAGCATTTTTATCAGAAACTCCTACGGTCTTCTTGACCGGTTTCACTGAGCAATCACGAAGGAAATGCCCAGAATTCCCACAGTATAGGCACAGCTGTAATTGCCTTCTTCTTTCCCGTTCTTTCTGAGTTAATGGTCCTTTTACTACTCCTATTTGCATTGGTTCCACGGAGTCATTCCCTTTAGCGGAGCTCTGAGGTCTTGAAAGTACCCGGGTTTCAAATCTGGATCGATCGGTCTTCCTGCTCTGTAGCCGATGATCTAATTGGACTACTAGGTCGATATAGTCTGAACAGTCTTGCGGCGGATTAACCACCTGTGCTAAAACGTCTTTAAGTTCCCCACGTAGACCTCTGTAGAAGAGCGTGATTCTTTTATCTTCAGGCCACCTGGTCTCAACCACCAGTCTATTAAAGGACGCTATGTAAGCCAGGAGATCCTGATTACCTTGTCTGAGTGACAGGAGTTCATTGTCCAAGGCCTGCCCCTGTGAATGTCTTGCGAACAACTTTTCCATACTGGTCTGAAAGTCTTGAAAGTTATAGAGGAGCGGGTCATCCTGTGTCACGAGAGGAATGGACCAATCTGCAGCACTACCGCTAAGATAGGAAAGTACAAACGCTACCTTGGCTTGGTCCGTTGGGAATGCCGCGGGTCTACACAGAAAGTGCAAGCGGCATTGATTGATGAATACTGCATATCGCTTTGGATCACCGGAAAAACGTTTGGGCGGGGCCAAAGGCACATTCCCTGGCAGATTAATTTGCACCGGATTACTTGAGGTTGTAGGAGTGCCGCCCCTCCATAGGGAGGCAGTGGTGTCTGTCCCGCTTGAGCCTGTAGCAACTGTCTGGCCAGATCATCCGTCCGTTCCTTGGCAATGATCAACTCCCTTCGTAAAGCGTTTGTTTCTTGGCGAGATGCGTGTACTTCTGCCCTTAGTTCCCCAAGCAATTGAGCCAGTTGATCTGTGTCCGAGGTTTCCATTGCGCCTGGGTGGGAAAATTGCGGTAGGCTTCGCATTCTGTAACGCTCACCTGAATCCCTCGGAGGCGCAGGTCTGGGCTGGGGGTTCTCGGAGTCTTCTAGGGTCACGCGCAGGCCTCGAATGCCACCCTGGAAAGGCCCTTTCCTCACTGAGATCTTGATCTGAAGGGTGAGATGTCTGCAATTATGAGAGCAAGGGGTTAATATGGATATATAAGCCTGACTGGGTAAACTGCCTCCCCTTCCTGGTACTCCCAAGTAGTTCGTAGGCTAAATGTGCTCACCTTATGTAGGTGAAAGCGGAGCTCTCCATCCTGCGTCTGTGCAGGGGCGCCGAAGCCAGTTACTTCACTGGTTAATTGTCCAGCCTCTTGGTTGCAGAGGATGAAGATTTGGAGCTAGGCCGTTGTTAGCAGCACGAACGGCGGTTGCATGAATATGGGGGTCCGGAGAGCGATGGAATGGCGAAGGTATTGCAGGCAAGCAAGTAGAAAATGTCAATTCGAAGTTAAAAGCACTTCTTAATGTCTCTTTTCCTTTTTCAGGTCGCAGAAGCAGCTGGGTAGAAAAATGGACGTCGAGGAATGCACCGAGGAGTGAGAAAGATGAGCGCTGCCCAAAACACGTGCGTATAGATGGAGTTTTGTATTTCTTAATGATGTCCTTTTGTTTTGCAGATGCGAGTAGCAGCGTCGGCGGAGGCGAGAAGAATGCAGCGCAGGTAAGGAAAGTTTCACGGAGGTTTACTAACCAATGTCTTTGCTTCCACAGGGTGCTGGAAAAAATGGAAAGCTGCAGCCCGTGGCTTGAGATGCACCGATGGACTGGGTAAGTGCTGCGCTGGTTTTTATCTCGTGCTAACCTGGTGTTCTTTTCCCTTTTCAGATGCTGCTGAAGACGAAGATGGTATTTCGGAAGGTAAGATTGCAGATTTTTCTTCCCCAGATGCAGAAGTTGAAGATTCTCTGGAGCTGACACGGTGAGCGTCCTGCTGCTATTGCAGAATAACGCGAAGCACGTTGCTCTGATCGGGCGTGGCTTAAATAGCTTACTGGAGTGCTTAGGTGTCTCCTTCCACAGCAGCCTCGCCCAGGTAAGAAGTCCCAGCTTCCAGAATAGTTCCAGTATCCAGTCCCAGGGAGTGGTGCTGGCCACACCCAGAGGTAAAGTAGTTCCAGCCATGGATGGATGAGGATTTCATCCTGCAGGTGAGTGAGCAGCATGGTCTGCAGCAGGTAGGTCCACCCAAGCACCATTCCTTACATCATGAGCCCGGCACGTCCTGTGCCGGGACTGAGTCCCCTTATGAGCCTGGCGCCACTGGCACCAGGACAAGGTCCATAAGGCCCCTATGGGAGCCGATGGGTGCCTGGAAATGAAGTTGTGACCCAGCTTCCGAGGCAGTTGGGCTAAACCTGAATCCTTGGAGGCTGCGGTCATGACACATGTGTAGGATTGCCATAAGGGCCAGGGATCTAGATTATGATGACGTGATGTCTGGGGGACATGTGTGGGGGCCTGCTGGCAGGTGCCCTGCACTGCTGGGGGGTGGGGGTGCAGGGGACATGTGTGGGGGCCTGCTGGCAGGTGCCCTGCACTGCTGGGGGGTGGGGGTGCAAGGGGACATGAGTGGGACATGAGTGGGGGCCTGCTGGCAGGTGCCCTGCACTGCTGGGGGGTGGGGGTGCTGGGGGACATGTGTGGGGGCCTGCTGGCAGATGCCCTGCACTGCTGGGGGGTGGGGTGCTGGGGGACATGAGTGGGGGCCTGCTGGTAGGTGCCCTGCACTGCTGGGGGCTGGGGGTGCAAGGGGACATGAGTGGGGGCCTGCTGGCAGATGCCCTGCACTGCTGGGCGGTGGGGTGCTGGGGGACATGAGTGGGGGCCTGCTGGCAGGTGCCCTGCACTGCTTGGGGGTGGGGGTGCAAGGGGACATGAGTGGGGGCCTGCTGGCAGGTGCCCTGCATTGCTTGGGGGTGGGGGTGCAAGGGGACATGAGTGGGACATGAGTGGGGGCCTGCTGGCAGGTGCCCCTGACTGCTGGGGGAGGGGGTGCTGGGGGACATGAGTGGGACATGAGTGGGGGCCTGCTGGCAGGTGCCCCTCAGTGCTGGGGGATGGGGGTGCAAGGGGACATGAGTGGGACATGAGTGGGGGCCTGCTGGCAGGTGCCCCTGACTGCTGGGGGAGGGGGTGCTGGGGGACATGAGTGGGGGCCTGCTGGCAGGTACCCTGCACTGCTTGGGGGGGTGGCGCAAGGGGACATGAGTGGGGGCCTGCTGGCAGGTGCCCTGCACTGCTGGGGGGTGGGGGGTGCAAGGGGGTAATGCGTTGGTGATCACTAGTGCAAGGTGACATGTGGCTTGGCTGGGGGGGCATGCCCATGGTGGATGGGCTGCCTGCGGGACATGACCAGGGGTGCAGGGTAGTCCCCTGTCGTGTGGGATGCCTGCAGGGGCCGTGGAGGGTGTAGAGGGAACACCTGGGAGGACCCACACTGGCTATTCACGTGTAGGACTCCCCTGCACACCCGAAATACATGTACCCCACTCGCACAGGGCCTATCGCGTGTGAAACTTCACGCGCACCCCAGTAATACATGTACCCTGCTGAAATCGCGTGTGGAACTTCCCGCGCACCCCAGAAATACACGTACCCTGCTGTAATCGTGTGTTAAACTTCCCCGCACCCCAGAAATACACGTACCCTGCTGAAATCGCGTGTGGAACTTCCCATTTGTGATGCCATCTTTGATGTCCTGTATGTTAGGGTTAGCAGTGCATAGTGGTGTGGGCAGTTATGGTTGCCTAGGCTACCATAACTGTCGAATTTCAGGGGTTTTTCAGTTTTACCTGGAACCATAATGTGACGTTTATAAAGTTTTGTTAAGGGAATTTCACAACTTAATCATAACGTCCCATTAGCAAGGGTTTTTTTGTGAATATATTATACCATGGTACAAAGTGAACGGAGTGCACTCCAAAAAGCAGTCCAGAGATAATAATCCATGCTGAACATTGAGTCAAGGGACCAGTAGTTGCCAGGCATTAAAAGTATTTCTTTAATTAATTTAATGTCACGGACAAAAATAGAAAAAGCACGAAAAAGATGCATTTTGCGGCAAACACGCCTCTTGATCATGTTTGGGGTGTGAACACAGAGAAAGGACTTTTAAACTAGCATGCTCTCTATGGTTACAAAATATAGAGCAGCATACACATGCAAACTGCCTGCTAATGAAATACGCCATTGTTGAGTGTTGTATATAACCTGGTAAGTCATTATAAATTCACATTAGTATTTTCAAAAAAGTGTTTGAGTAGGCAGGCACTGTTCCACATTTCTCGACAATGTTTGAGGTAGCACAGCAGTAATGTGAAAACCAAGTTAAATGTTGAAGCATGAAAATTGTATAGCGTCAGGACAGCAGCTTGCATATGGTGTATGCTAGATATCGTATCTCAGTGTATGCTGCCTAATTACTGTTACATTACGTAATATGGAAAAGTAAACGGTAGTTAGGCTTGCGTCACTGTACACAGTTGGTTGAAGTTGATACATAGATCAGACTTGTGCACAATCTATGTAACCATCATACGTTCCCCAGCCAATCTGGCAAGTTACCATTACATTGAGAGGTCTGTGTCTGTATACCTTACAGAGATACATGCTGCATTGTCTGTGCTGTCTAGCCAGTCAGGTCTTACAGTGAAGGGTGTATCTTACGTAAGATAAAATGCATGCTAGATAATGTGGTGCTTTCGTTAAAGTACATAGTGTTTTTACAAAGGTTTGTTCCAGTTCCTATGTCGAGAATTACCTAGTTAAAGCGCAAATGCCTATTTATACTGACTGTGCAAATGTGCAATATGCAGCCTAATATTAGTAAAGTGCAAAGTGCATATGTCAAATGAGAAATTATATCGTGCCTCCTATCACAATAAATATATGTATATTGGCCTACGCCAAGCTGCTCACAAGTCGTTTGCGAAGAAATCCGTGTTGAAAGGTCCTGACCTTACAATCAATGTAAGCCGCCATTTTAGGTCAATCCGCCATATTAAGTTCGCTTTGTAAAGTCACCCTGTGAGTTAAAATAGTGGACGATGTCATTCCAAAATACAACATGGCTGTCTTGACCTCTGTATGTAGCTAATATGTAACTTGCCTCCAGGCCACTTTTGAGGTCGTGAACTGAGACCTTGTCCTTCGTTGACCTGTGTGTAAAGGATTACTCGTGCAATAAAACGAATCCATGAGCATACGTTAAGAACAATGTATTCAAATACTGAACGTAGAACACTTGTTTAACTACATTGTATTAATGTTTGAGAAGACCTACATGGAAAAACCCAGAATACACAGTTGCCATATAGGCTTGTTGATGTATGTATTAAAGGCAAACCAGTTACATGCGGATGTACGAGACTTTGCATGAACCATAGATCGGTGATGTATTAGTGGAATATTAACCCAAAGTGAGGCTGGACATCGTGCTCACAAAGAATATAAAAAGCCAATACATTCTAATGTACAGCGTCTCTCACTGAACACACTGAACCACGCTGGAGTTCGTTGTGTTGCACTGAGGGACGATAGCTATCTGATTTTTGTTTGGTTCTTAATAACTGGATTCAGTATAAAATAAAGTACTTTGTATGTTCCTTTGTAACCCGTGTTCGGTGTATTTCCTTTTGGGGTACTCAGCCTCGATATTTTGATTTTGTTTTCACAGTTGGCGCCCGAATAGGGACCTCAAGATTGATGCCGGATTATTGAAGGTTGACTCAGGCTATCGGACTGGGATCGGACGGTGTGACAAAAGGGGGCCCCACTGAACGAGACGCAACACCTCAGCAGCGCTGCATGACCTGAGCCCTGGACGATTAGCTTGTGGTCCAAGATGGCATCTTGACGAGGGTCCACTTATCGAGGCGGGCAGATTTGCCGAAATCACCATACACGAGGTAAGATTAGTTAGGTGAGATTATTTGAAATCCGATCGGACCTCCTTAGGTTTGTTCAGGTGAGTCGTGTCCCGACTCTTAATTCAACCCTGATAATTTGAATTTGGCGTATTGTATCTGCAGACACAATTATTGACCAGGTAACACCAATAATTTGATATGCCTGGGAAATTGTCTACCTGCTTCAGGACGTTGTTCTGCAGCGATAGACAATCTTTGGAATTTATCCATCCCGCACCACAGGAGGGGTCGCCTGCATGTACTATGTACTGTAAGCATGGCATTGGAAGTATAGTATTTAATGACATTTGGCACAGACAAACCAGACATGCCTCCGAACTTCAGTGGCCAATCAATGGCAGTTTTGAAATCCCTCGTATTGAGTATTTAGAGTCAATCCTATTAAAGAAAAAGGCTAGACCTGCAGCATTTGATGTTTTGCAGAAATGGAAAAAAGAAGCATTGCAGCAACTTAAAAGTAGAGAAAAATATGCGCGCCGTCATAAGACAAACGCCGAAAAGGCATTATTGTATGACCAAGACAAACATTCTGAATCGACTAGGAATATGGATAGGGCTTTTTCACTTGGAATTCAAAAAATCTATCCTTCCAAAGACCTCCATGCTTCCGATGAATTCATAGACAAATTGTTAAATGAACGAAGGCCTGGTGCCTCTGCGCCACCTCCGTATGTTCCTCTTCCTGCTGCTTTGCCTCTTCCTCCTGCTATTCCTGCTCTACCTGCTGTTGTTCCCGTTGTTCCTGCTCCTCCTAATGTTCCCCTTCCTCAGCTCCTCCACCTCTTCTTATCGCACCAGTTACATTACCTCCAGTGAATTTTCCTGCTCCCTCTCTTCCAAGTGGTCCTGAGCCGCTTGTAGTCGATCGAGGTGCAGGGTCAAAGGTTGTCACTCGCAATACTGTACCACCAGAGAAGAAACGTGATTTGATTGCATGGGCTAAGCATTGTATGGAGATGGATGATCAAGCTGATGTTTTTGCCACACTTTGTAATATGGATAATCTTCCTGAGAAAAATGTTTTTATTGAAGGTTTAGGGATCCATTTATGTGTAATGTGGGGAAAATTAAATAATACAGATCTCCCGCAAGGGTTAAGGGATCTAAATACTTCAGCGTTTTCTAGAAACACTGTGGAGAAAGTAAATGAGCATGTCGAGAGGTTATTTGGGTATAGGAAGGAGTTAGAAAAGTTGCAGAATGAGGATGACGAGGGGGAAAGTATGTATGTACAGAAACGGTTCCTTCCTTGTCGTAAATCGATATCTGAGGAGGCACAGATTTGTACGAAGGACGCACTTAGATGGATTTCGGATATGTCTATAACTCCAGTTGAAGTATATGACACATATAGTCAGTATACGTCAGAAATGCAGAGGAAAGTGATACAGGTAATGATAGAGTACCTACAGGATGATTGTGTAAAAAGAAAGATTAGTTGTCCCACAGAGTTATTGAGTACATATAAGAGAGCTTTTTCACTTGACACTTCTTCGACTGCTTTAGCGCTTAACTTAGCTCTGTTGCTTAGTAAGCGTTCGGAGCCACCTACTTCTCAGTTGCCTATGAGAGAGGTTCCTCCGACATTTGTCCCGAAGGTTGAGGTTGCGGCCGATGCTGCACAGGGTATAGTCGTTGTGAACATTCCTGCACATTATGTATCGCAGTTTGTCCACGTCCCGTTCTCAAGACAGGAAATGAATACTATTAGACAATCTTTTCCTGATATTAGGAAAAATCCGACAGGATTCTATAAAGAAATAGAATCTGTCTTACAATCCTCAATGTTCACCTTAGGCGATATCGATTTGTTATTCCCTGTAATCCTGCCTGTATATTTGTGGAAGCAAGTTAGAACTATAGACGACATACCAAGGTTGGGAGATACATGGGTGAATATAACTAGACTCGATGGAGAAAGGCCAGTTGGCGAAAGACCGCCTCAGGTAATACTAACTTTGCCTGATAGAATGATTGCAAAATTAAAAACTATAATTCCAGAGAAAAGAATTATCTGGGACAAACTTACGGCCTGTGTCCAAGGAAAGTCTGAGGGTGCTACCGAGTTCTTTAATCGGTTCAAATCGGTATTCTTGGATTTCAGTGGACAAGACCTAGGCACATAGTCTGGGAAAAGGTTATTTGTAGACACATTTGTGCGTGGATTGCTGCCTGACATCCAGTCACAAATTATGTCTTCTGAGAGCGCTCGGCAGGCGAAATCGCAATCAGAAGTACTACACATGGTTCAGTACTATGAGAATCGTGTCAATAATGAAAAAGATAGAGTTGAAAAACGAAAAGGTGATTTGGAGACTAAAGTGCTATTACAGAAAATTGTTAGAGGCCCCAGAGGGGGTAGTTCTCAGATTAGAGGTCAGTATGTCCCGCAAGGGAATGTGCCCTTGGGTCCTGTGAACATTAACCAGTGCGCCTATTGTCGTCAAGAGGGTCATTGGCATGCACAATGCCCCGTCCTTCGACAAAGGTCGAATAACACATTTGGGAATTTGGCTAGACGATTGAGAGGTCGCCTGGGTGTAGGGGGCCCTGGTAGAGGTCAGTTTACACAGGATCCTCGGCAACCTTTTTCACAGGATAATCAGATTTCGAGTGTGGACACCAGGAACATATGTGATCATCCTTCCGCTGCATATTTATCTGAAGAGCTTACTTTTGATGACATTTTGTTTTGTTAGGATTGCCCGAAGCAGGGTTTGGAACCTACACCTATTCCCGTCAATCAGAAAGGTCCCTACGTTGAAATGGTGGTGGGAAATAGGAAACATTACTTTTTGATAGACACTGGAGCACAGAAGTGTTCCATTGATCATTCACGGGTTTCAAACATTCCACTGTCAGGGCAAACCAATGTTTCTGTAGGGCTTTCTGGCACACCAGTTGTTTGTCCGGTTTCTTCGCCCGTACCCATTTCTTTGGGTCCCTTTATGGACCACTGTCCATTTCCGTTGACTTTGAATTGTAGAGGGAACTTGCTGGGGTTGAATCTGTTAAAAGAATTAAATGCAGTGATTTACTGTTCTTCTGATGGAGTGCGCTTGACAATTTCACCACAGCAATTTTCTGTCTCGCAATTCTTGACTAGACCTTTGCAGCCAGAATTCATTAATGTACCAGAGAGCTTATGGGCTGTTGACGACAATGATGTTGGTGTTTTACAGATCAAACCTGTTAAGATAGTTTTGAAACACGGAATTGAGCTGCCACGCATTCCCCAGTATAAGATTTCAGTTGAGGTCGAGCAAGCTTTGAAATGCATTTTTTCCGATTTTGTGCATCGCGGGGTGATTGAAGAAATTTCAGGAAGTTTGTGTAAAATTTTACCCTTGTACAAGAAAGGCGATAATGCAATTCCATTCCGTTTCATAATTGATTTACGTGCCATTAATAAAGTCGTCGCTCCACAATTTCCAATTGTGCCTGATGTGACAACAATCTTAACCATGATTCCAGCTACAGCTACTTACTTCAGTGTGGTGAATCTAAGGAATGCTTTCTTTAGTATTCCTATACACAAGGATAGTAGATACTTGTTCGCGTTCACCTTAGGGGGACGCTCGTTCACATTTACTCGTGCACCTCAAGGGTACACAGAGAGTCCTGGCATCTACAGTAGGGCTTTGAAAGAAAAACTTGATACCCTTGAATTGCCCTCTACTTGTACATTGCTTCAGTACGTTGATGACTTGCTTTTAGCTGCTGACTCTGAGAGCGCCTGTAAGGAGGGCACTGTGTTATTGCTTATCCATCTAGCTAAGCATGGTCACAAAGCTTCGCTATCTACTGTCAAAGGAGGGAAGAAGATTGACACCTGAAAGAATAAACCACATTTCTGGCATGTCTGTCCCAAATACACAGAAGGAAGTTAGAGCCTTTATAGGTATGGCTTCTTTTTGTAGGTTGTGGATCCCAAATTTTTCACTATTGATCAAACCGATGTTGGCTTTGACGAAGAAGGGCATTTCTTCGCCAATGCCGTGGAACGAGGAACACCAACAACCGTTTGACTTGCTTAAGACTGCATTATGCTCTGCACCAGTTTTGGGCACACCAAACTATGAAAAGGCCTTTGTGTTGTTTGTGCATGAATGTGATGGATGTGCTTTGGCTGTTCTAACGCAGGAACATGGAGGGAAGAATAGGCCATGCGGTTACTTTTCTTCCGCCCTTGATCCTGTAGCATGCGCTTTGCCAAGATGTTTGCGAACTGTCGCTGCTGCTGCTGCATCTGTAAAACAGAGTGAGGGAATGGTCCTAGGCCATGATCTAACCCTGATGGTGCATCACTCTGTAGATGTTCTACTGAGCCGAACCCAAACGCAACACCTCACTTCTGCACGGTTGACAAGATATGAATTGATCTTGTTTGCTCCTCACATTCAAATTAAGAGGTGCTGTGTACTTAATCCGGCTGAACTCCTACCTTTCCCGCAAGATACTACCTGCGGTGATGAAGAGTCACATGACTGTCTGTATATTACCGAACAAGAGACAAAGGGTAGAATTGAGTGGAAAGACACTCCTTTGGATAATCCGCAAGGAGAGCTGTTCTGTGATGGCTCTTGCTTCAAACCTCCGGATTGTACATCCACAGCTGCTTATGCAATCACCACATTAAGCACGGTTGTGGAAACTAAGAGAATCACGCATAATTCTGCGCAGGCTTCAGATATTATAGCATTGACCCAAGCTTGTGAACTTTCCGAAGGGCTTGCAGTAAATATATATACTGACAGTCAGTATGCCTTTGGGGTGGTTCACAACTTTGGGAGACTTTGGTCAGAGAGAGGGTTCCTAACTTCACACGGCACTAAAATCCAAAATGGCTCCCTAATACTACAACTACTCTCAGCGCTTGCGCTCCCTACTCAGTTAGCAGTTATGAAATGTGCAGCACATCGAAATATTACAGATGACATAGGGAAAGGGAATGCTTTCGCTGATCAGATAGCTAGACAAACTGCTACCGATCCCCTTACGGAGATGTATGTTTCAAGGGAGACTATAAATGCTTATGCAATGGATGAGGGTGTTGGGTCTGTACGGGATATGCAAGCTGATGCCACGTTAGAAGAATCCAAGAGGTGGGCTGAAGGCTTGGGGAAACTTGATGATGACGGGTGTTGGGTGGACATAGCGGAAGGAAAATGACTACTCCCTGACGCGTATATAATGATGATGGTCATCATGGCCCATGGTCCTACGCATGTATGTACCCAGAAAATGACAAAAATGTTAGAGAAAGTTTGGGCAAATGACAACATTTCGAAAATTGCCCAGTGCTACGTCCAGGATTGCATGATTTGCCTACAACACAATGTGGGAAAGGGGACAGTAACTCCAAGGGGAAGTTGTGGCCCAACCTCTGTCCCCTTTGAGGTTGAAGTTATCCACTTCGACTTTATTGAAATGGAACAATGTGACAATAAAAAATATGTGCTGGTGGTCATCTGTGCTTTTAGTAGGTTGAGGCTTTCCCCGTTAAAGATGCTACAGCCATGACTACTGCGAAAACCATGTTAAAGGAGTACTTCCCACGGTTCGGGCTACTAAGAGTTATCTGGTCGGACAATGGTCCACATTTTGTCACTGCTGTAATTTTGCAGATATGTGCGGCATTACAAATTGACAAACGGTTCCATTCGGCCAGACATGCGCAGAGCGCCGGACTAGTAGAAAGACACAATGGTATCATCAAGAACAAGCTCGCTAAAACGTGTGCCGGCACAAAACTAAAATGGCCGGACGCCTTACCGATTGTGTTATTATCCATGCTTACAACCCCTCAAACTAAGATTGGTCTCTCTCCATTTGAGGTGGTAATGAGGAGACCTGGCAATATTTGGAACCTTCCTAAATGCAATTCATTGAGAAATGTTGAAAATGTATTACTTTCAGATTATTGCAGCCAGTTGACTAAAAACCTGTATTTGATTTATCACCAGGTGCGAGAAGCTTTACCTGTGCGATACGAGGGCCCGGGCCACAGTATACGGCCTGGGTGTTGGGTGCTCATCAAGGCATTTGAGCGCTCTTACTGCCTTGCGCCCAGCTGGCATGGCCCGTTCCAAGTCCTGTTGGTCACCCAAACAGCGGTGCGGGTCTCTGGAAGAAAGAACTGGATCCACGCGTCGCACATCAAGAAACTTCCTCACCCAGTGCCACACGTTACAGAAGAAACACAACCCCTCACTAATGCTGCAACCAACAATCCCAAAGCAGTAAATAGCACCGAGAGTGTGTCGGAGAATCTCTCTGAGCCCCAGAGGCTTGGGGAAGCCGACATTTTGTCTCCACACTCTCCAAAATCTTTGCATCCGGAAACAACTGTTTCAAATTCGGCATCTTCACTTGTCTCTGATACGTTGCTTCCAATGGGAAGTGACGACATATTGTTTCCGGATCAATCAGTACCGGGAAAAGCAAGGTACAATCTGCGTCCAAGAAGATAGACTTACGGCACAGTTTTGCTGTGCATCTGATAGACTTACAGCACGGTTTTCCTGTGCATCTGATAGACTTACGGCACGGTTCGGCTGTTCATTCGAAGAAGAACAGGATCATCGAGGGCCTGTTTTTGCCCAAATTTGTGAAAGGGGATTCTGTTGGCTAGGGTTGTGGAAGGACTAAGAAGTCGCGCAGCCGGGAGGTCACCAGCAACGAACATTGGGGGTATCCGTTTGAAGACTACAATGCCTGCCACCTCTACCGCTCATATGGGACTTGTAAATGAGGGGGTGACCAACCGGGATAATGGACAAAATGCCTGGGCCCCGAAAACGTATTGCTGTGTTTTTATAATGATATTTGGGTTTATAAATGTCACTGTCTTAGGATTCTGGTACCTTGAGGAAATGCATCCTTTAGAATCCTTGTTGCCCACTGAAAATGTATCTGCTGTTCCTACTCCCTTTGTACATTTGCATACTCTTTCACGTAGGGACTCTCAGCATAGGCAAAGGTACCACAATAATACTCTACTACTTATCATGAATGCTACGCATGCCATTTTTAATAGGTCTAACTGTTGGGTCTGCTCACATTTACCGCAACACGGGGATAAGGGACTAGGTTGGTATATTCATCCTTTACCATTGACAACTGCTTGCTATGCTTCTCTTAGAGCACTGTTCTTTGGCCATTGGAATGATAGCATCTCAGGGAACTTTGATGGCACCAATTTGAATAGTTTTGAGAAACGTGTTTTGACTCCCCTGGGATGCTCGCTTTTCGCAAACAGAAGTAAACCTAACATTGCTTCTATTAGGCCTTCTGATAGACTGTCTCGTCCTTTTCAATCTCTGATTTCCTTCAAGATGGCTCCGATAGGCAATAAGGATGCCATGCCTCCTTCTTACACTGTTAATCATAGCCCCGATTCAGTTTCTTTTTGCATACAGAGGAATGGAACTCAGTCAATGGGAGATTTTCTAGATTGTGCCAACGTTGCAAATTTGACTGAGGAAAACAGACCTTTGTATGTAGGCGAACCTGTCTACTTTGTCTGCGGTAATGTAGAATTCCCATGGTTGCCCAGGGATTGGCAGGGAACCTGTTATTTAGGGATCCTGTTGCCTGGGGTGTTTATAGCTAGTACAAAAGAAGTTTCAAAGGCTCGTCCATGGCGGGACGAGAATGGTGAAACCCCAGCACAAATCTTTGGGGATATAGCAAAATCAGTTGTGCCATTTTGGGGGCAGATAGCGAATTCCGAAGATATCAGAAGACTAGCAAGAGTACTGGAGAGAACCATCAACCAGACCACGGACATACTCTATAATATGACATTAGAACAGAAGGCGATAAGACTAGTAGCACTTCAAAACCGGATGGCATTAGATGTCATTCTGGTTGAACGTGGTGTAGTGTGTAAATTAGTGGTGTCCGCTTGCTGTGTTTTTGTGACAGATTCCTCCCCAACCATCTTCAGGGCAATACAGAATCTGCATGTCCTTATTTCAAAAGTGCACGTTCCCGAGGGAAACTGGGATCTTAGCGCTTGGTTCTGGGACTTCTTGCGATCTTGGGGTTGGAAAGTCATTTCGGTCTTGCTGATTATTTTGGGAATCCTGTTATTTCTTTGTTGCTACCTACTATATGTTTGATGCTAGGGGGATGTTGCGCACAAGCAATAGGTACAATAGGACATAAAGTGTACGCCCCAGATAAAACTTCCAAAGAATATGTGTTGAAAGAAATTTTAGCAAATGACCTAATGGCAATAGATTTTTCCGACAGCGATTCAGGGTGCACGGACGATGATGCATGGAGTTATTTGCAAGAAGATCCAAAGTAGTTTTAGCACTTGGCATAGGCCAAGAGGAGGGTTTGTCAAATGAGAAATTATATCGTGCCTCCTATCGCAATAAATATATGTATATTGGCCTACACCAAGCTGCTCACAAGTCGTTTGCGAAGAAATCCGTGTTGCAAGGTCCTGACCTTAGAATCAATGTAAGCCGCCATTTTAGGTCAATCCGCCATAATAGGTTTGCTTTGTAAAGTCACCCTGTGAGTTAAAATGGTGGACGATGTCATTCCAAAATACAGCATGGCTGTCTTGACCTCTGTATGTAGCTAATATGTAACTTGCCTCCAGGCCACTTGTTGAGGTCGTGAACTGAGACCTTGTCCTTCGTTGTGTGTAAAGGATTACTCGTGCAATAAAACTAATCCACGAGCATACGTTAAGAACAATGTATTCAAATACTGAACGTAGAACACTTGTTTGACTACATTGTATTAATGTTTGAGAAGACCTACATGGAAAAACTCAGAATACACAGTTGCCAAATAGACTTGTTGATATATGTATTAAAAGCAAACCAGTTATATGTGGATGTGCGAGACTTGGCATGAACCCTAGATCAGTGATGTATTAGTGGAATATTAACCCAAAGTGGGGCTGGACATCGTGCTCGCAAAGAATATAAAAAGCCAATGCATTCTAATGTACAGCGTCTCTCACTGAACACACTGAACCACGCTGGAGTTCGTTGTGTTGCACTGAGGGCCGATAGCTATCTGATTTTTGCTCTGTTCTTAGTAACTGGATTCAGTATAAAATAAAGTACTTTGTATGTTCCTTTGTAACCCGTGTTCGGTGTATTTCCTATTGGGGTACTCAGCCTCAATATTTTGATTTGTTTTCACACATATAGAAGCTAAATAATTGTATTCCCTGTATAGGGATACATAAAGTGCTGAGTGCATGTAATGTATGCACATTGGATAACTGTGAATTCCATTGCCTAATTAACTGGATGTTATTGCAATACTTAATTTTAAAGCATAAAAATACTGTGATAAAACCTTTATACATAATATAACACCTGAAATATGTACTGACCATGTGTGCAATTTGTGAAAGTCAAGAAAGATAGTGTACATCAAGTTATTTAGCTGCCAAGTTTCTTATGTTCCTAAATGTTGAGGCAAAAACATTGCCTATCCTTTAAAAAGAAAGAAGTTTAAAATAGGATAGCAAAAGGAGAGAGAATCTAAAAATCATTCAATTTCTCTTTTGTAAGTAAAATATTGAATTAATAGGTTCTCAATCCTAAATGCTAGTGAAAAAATGTTCCTGCCACAACGACATGTAAACCCCTATATGCAGTTAGTCACGTTCATAATAAATTGCTGAAAGCCACCTATGCAAAATGTATTAGGCATGCTTAAGATTATACTAGAAGTTGCAGAAGTCTCTGCAAGTAGAAAAATGATAATATCTATGTAAAGTGCATACCTAGTTAGCTCAAAATACATATCTTTATACTTAAGTGCCTAAAAAAGTGTAACGTTCTTCGTCCAAGATATAGCCATTTGGTTTCTTGGTTTCCAGGCCTAGGATATACTTGGTCTCTGATTGTCTGAGGAGGAGCTCCTGGTTTCCTCCTCTTGGTGCTTTTAGAACAGTGTATATACCAAAATAAGCAAAACCTTCCAATTTCCCTCCATGCTTTTCCTGAAAATGAAAGCCATGGGGTATGTGGGGACAGTATTTTTAATGGCTCTTATGTGTTGGAGTATCCTGAGTTTCAGTTTGCCAATGGTACTCCCCACATACCATTTGTCACAGGGACATGTAAGTACATACACAACATACTTTGTTTCACATGTGAGCCTCGATCTAAAAATCACATTTTTATGTAGTACAGGATGGAGGTCGTTTTTGGTGTTCTTAGTAAATTTACACGCCTTGCACTTCATGCACTTCTGAAAGCCATCTGATTTGGCACTGAGCCAGCTTTGACCTGCTACGGTAGTCTTTAGGCTCATATAGCTGGATACTAGGTTATCCTTGAGCGAGGTAGAGCGTCTAAAAGTGATATTGATGTTATTTACCAAAATAATACCCAGATGTTCATCTTCTTTGAGTATATGCCAGTGTTTATACATTATGTGGCGTATGTTATTTGAAGCTTTACTATACGTCAAGATGAGTCTAGTGTCTGTTACATCCGGGTCTACCTCGGTCAGAGCTTTGGACATCAATAAAATAGAGCAATCCTTTTCTTGTGCTTTATTATACGCTCTTTCCAACAATCTCTTATGGCAACCTCTTTGTTGGAACTTTAAAGCCATGCTTCTGCATTCCTTATCAAACGTTTCAAGTTGGGAACAGTTACGCCTTATGCAAATAAATTCGCCATAGGGTATACTCCACTTTAGGGCTGTGGGGTGGTTGCTTTTTGTGTTTAAAGGTATGTTGGAGCTTGTGGGTTTCCGATAGAGTTCAGTTACCAGTGCACCTTGTGCCACAGTTACAAGAATATCTAAGTAAACGATAGCAGTCTTGCTGTGGCACTCGGTGAACTGCAGATTAAATTCATTCACATTAAGTGACTTAACAAACTCCAACCATTCAGTAGTCAGTCCATCCCAAATAACAAATAAGTCATCTATATAGCGTAACCAAAGTACAACTTTATCTGTATAGTGACTATTTGTTGAGGTCCAAACTGTAAATTTCTCCCACCAGCCCATAGTTAGATTTGCATATGAGGGAGCGAAGACCATCTCCATGGCTGTTTCTTGCACCTGTGTATCAAAATTCTTGTTAAACAGAAAGCTATTGTTTGTCAAACAAAGATTGGTCATCTCTAAAATCATCTTCCCATGTTCTAAGTAGTTGAGTGATCTGGTTTGTAAGAAATACTTGCATGATTTCAAGCCATCCGTATGTTTGATTGATGTGTAAAGGGAGACCAAATCCAGTGTTGCTAACAAGTACATTTTTTCCCAAGGTATTCCATCAATTTTGTTAAGGAAGTCCTTAGTATCTCTCAAATATGACGGTAAACTGGTGACAAATTTAACTAGCGTTTCATCCACTAGTTTGGACACATTTTCAAAGAGTGCTCCACACAGTGCGACTGTAGGCCTCCCTGGTGGTCTAGTTTTATTTTTATATACCTTGGGCAAAAAATAAATGGTGGGCATCACCGAAAATTTTGGATGCAAATATTTGCACATATCTTCGTCAAGTAGGCCTCTCTCTTTCCATTTTATCAATAGCTTGAATAGTTTATCATTAATTTCCGCTGTGGGATCTATGTCCAATAACTTGTAACATTCTGTATCTCTGAGTTGTCTACTGGCTTCATTGATGTAATCTTGCCGATCCATTATGACTATGTTGGTGTCCTTATCCGATGGTTTACTTACATAGTCTTCCAATGTACATATATTGGACATGATCTCCTGCTCTCGGCGAGTGAGGTTATCCTTAATGTCAATTTTCGTTCTTCTAAATTTCTTTAGATCACTGATGACCAGATCTTGGAAGGCCTCAATGTTCCCCCCCTGGATTGAACATGGGATTAAAACGTGATTTAAATTTGAGTTTGCTTTTGCTAGGCCAATCAGTTTGTATGTTCATAAGGTCCCATTGTGAGTCACTTATATTTTCATTATCTTGCCATTCCGATTCTAGATGGATGAGATCTCATAATATATGTGTGTCCTCTATCACCAAGGGGGTGTAGCCACTCAAGAGTTCATCCATTTTAGGCTTTGGATGATTGATGGCAAAGAATTTCTTCAGGCGTATTTTACGTATGTATCTGTCAAAGTCTATTCTTGTTTCAGTATAGTTGTAGGGAGAGGAGGGGCAAAAGTTTAATCCCAGTTTGAGTACTTTTTGTTCTTCAAGGGAGAAATCCTGTGATGTTAAGTTGATAATGGACATGTCTGGTAATTTACTTTGTATTCTCATTACTTTTTTGTTCCAGAGCATGTTTGCCCGTCTGTCTTGTCCATTACTGTGATATCTGTGGCAGTTGCCCCTCCTCATTTTCTTGTTCCTCGCGACTTGGTCGATTTTCCCTGTACTTTTCCTCTTATTTTTTTGCTGTTGTTGTTGCTTCTGCCATCCATTCCTAAGAGTCTCATCTCTTCTAAAAAATGTAATTTTCTCTGGGGCTGTTCATTTTCACTTTCTGTAGTTTCTATATCTGAGGAGGATGGTTCGCTGGGCGTGTCATTTTCAGCAGTCAATGTTTCTGTCGGGAGTTTCTGTCTTAGGGTATCAAACCTTTTGGCGAATGTGAGCACTCTCCCCTTTTCATAGTATATATATGTGTTCAATTTCTGTTGCACAAGCAACAGGAGATTAAGTTGCACTCTTTGAAATTCCGTTCTTGTCAATCAGGAGTCAGAGTCAAAATATTAGCAGGATATCTTTATTGCGACATCCAAAACAATTTAAACTCAAAACCCATACACTTATGGCGTTCCCATGAAAAATAAATTCGAAAGTTCAGCAGCATGATGCGTTTCGCGACTAGCACATCGGTTGGTCACAACTATATATAGTATATAACTTTGTTAAGGGACATATGGTTACAAGTAAAACCAAAATAAACATCAGAAATTCACCAGTTATGGTAAGCTAAGCAACCATAACTTGCGTCACCACAGTACATTGCTAAGACTAACACCCAGGACATCAAAGATGACATCTAAAATGTCATTGATGACATGACTGATGACATCACATGTGAAATTAATGTTGATGAAACGTCCCTGCAAGGGGTTGAGTTTATAATGTTAGTAACAAGATGATAGGAGAGATCGGGAGACATATCATGAACTACTTAATCTATTAAAGAATGTACTCATCTAAACAATGTTGTATTGGAGTGTTGTTGTTAATAGAGGAACCGAATCATACATAAACATAGGCACTGGCTGCAGCATGCACCATAGAAGTACAACATTTATAATCTTGTAATTTTGGATAGTACAATAATGAATGCTACCTTATCGGAGTTTTGAGTAATGTTAAACACTAGTACAAAAAATGCATATGAAGACTCACAATGCATACAAATCATACAAATCAGAGGCACATACAGGGAAACTAATGTATGGAAGAAGAAACATCATCTTCTGAAAGTGTTGATAACATCAAAGTTTATCTTCATGTATACAAATGAATTGTGTGTTTGAGGCCTGCTTATTGCCCCATGTAGTATGTGCACCATGAGCTGAGACCAAACCCTAAGTAAAGTATTTTAAGAAAATATGACAAGCTTAACGTCTAGATATATAGCACCTTTTGAATTTTAATATTCCGCCTGGCCTAGATATGTCAGTGAACAAAAACAAGTGGCCCAGATCAATGACACTTGTGATATCATCTTTGATGTCCTGGGTGCTAGTCTTTGTAGTGCACGGTGGTGGCGCGAGTGATGGTTGCTCAGTTTACTATTGTTGGCAAATTTCTGAGGTTTTTCGGTTTTACTTGTAACCATAATGTCCATTTAACAAAGTTTTTTCAGTGAATTTCATGGGTCTTTACCAGTGCATGCTATTTTCCTACAACTTACTAATAACATACCTACCCAAATATAGCTAAATTTGTGTCCAATTTACAAAATGTCACCTTAAAAATCTGACGTTTCCAACCTTCTAGCAACATTTTTAAAACTTATATACACTTTTTGCAACTTTTTCCACTGTTTTTTCATCCATTGATGTCCGCGAACATCTGACGTTATCGCGGGCCTTCCGAACAGTGCCACATGACCATGCACTCGTGTGCGGCATGAGGACAAGTCTGCGAACGCATCCGCACTTCACGATCGAGTCCGTGCTAGGAGGCCAGTTTGGAACTGCATTTTCTACAGACCTATGAACTTTGAAGCTCAAAATGTACCCCTGTACAGCTCCTACACCTAAACGTACTCATTATCCATTAACGATCTAGTACAAAGCACATACATGGAAGAATATTAGCAAAACTGCTATGTATCTTACAAATGGCATCAGCTATTGCCATCCCTCCTCCGCCAGAGCCACCACCACCCCCAGCTGGAGGACCTACACAACAACAAAAAAGCACAGTACTTCCAAAAACAATGAAGACGACCAAGAACATGAGGTAGAGGAAGTGCCTACCTCTAGCAACCAGAGAGAATCATGGGTGTGGCAGTCTTTACTACTTTTGGGAATGTACCAAAGGCTAAAGCTACCAAAGTGAAATGCACTGAATGCAACTTTGTACTCAGTCGCAGACTATCTGGACAGTACTCCTACGGACCACCTCCATGCACCACCACACCAAATCCAACCACTGCAATGCTCTCAGAAAGGTTGTTCCTTTCATAGCAAGTAGTAGGCTGTCTTCCTCCAGCTCATCTTCCTCAACCAATACTGTAACCACACAGCCTACTTCTGTGGGACACAACATTCCAGCAGCTACCCTGCAAGCAATAAAAGAGGCTGTGGATCCATATCTTTCAAAGACAAAAGTGCTCTGTATATACTGCAACATACCACTCTGCAGGGGTAAACAATTTCGAAGTGCTTTGGAAGCTGTAATCAAGGAGCATGAGACACACTGCCCCTACCATAGAAGTTACACATGCGCAACATCTTCCCCTATTGCCACTCCCGTCAATATAAGTGTTTGGTGCCTCTTCCCTCCTTTCCCTCCCCACCTTACATTCTACCCTCTCCTGCAAAAAATAATACATCAAACAACAACAAAAGGAAGGCAGGTTCCTTTAGGAACCACCTTTCACATTTAAAAAAAAGAACAAAAACTTTTTTATAGACTCCATCTTCTTTACATTTCTCAGTAAAGTACATAGACTCAATAAGATTTTCCAACATTCCCATTAGCATTTTTTAGTATGTTTTGTTATGCTAATGGTAATAATGTGGCGTTCATCCCCCGTTCCAGGGACTGGAACAGGAGATAATGGCCCAGCAGCCCAAGTTATCCACCCAAGCGAAGCAAGGGCGGATAATGGGGGTGCCGGACCACTATCCCCCTTTCCAGCCCCTGCAATGGGGGATGAAGACCATTAGCACCCGGGTTCCTAAAGCGGTAACACAGGGTGGTAAAAAAATAAAGGATTTTTCTTCCTACACTGGGACGCCTGCAGCGTCCCACTGTAGATAGGAAAATCCTTTCCCAAGATGGTCACCATGAAAGAGGCCCTCTTCCCTTTCCATGGTAGCCTGCAGAAGGCGAAGAGAGAACGCTATGACCATATTACCACAAGCAATTTTATTTTCCACTTTTGAATAACTGTATCACATAGCCGGTCCCAGGTGGACATGACCACTTTAACCCCATTTGTCGTCCCTCATGGTCATAGCCAGTAGCAAGATTGTCCGGGTCATGACCTTATGCCATGACCCGGACAATCTGGCCACTGCACATGGACACAGGCTATACCTCAGTCACCAAATGTTTATCACAGTTGTTTGTACCTACATTATGACATTTGTCAAAAAATAAAACACAGGCACATTTGCAAAACCATGCTTTAAGGTTATTGCCAATGCTCCTTACATGAATTGGCTGCAAATCTGCCCATGTTTTATTTTTTCAAAAGTGTCAAAATGTATATACATACAATAGTCATATAACTTTGCCCCCCCCCCCCAACCATGACAAGACCCATTCTGACTTTACACAAACATTCAAGGTTGGGTCTATAATCTTTCTGGAAACATTTGTCCACATTCGTCAAATGGCAACAAAGTTATAAGCCATTTAAAAATGTTGAGACCCTAGCTCTAATTTAGCCCCCTCTTCACAAAATCCTACCAAACTTTACAAACACATGTATATCTAGTTCTAATATGTTTTTTTTGCAAACTTTTGTGCAGATTTGTCAAATGGCACCACATTTGTAAGCCTTTACAATATTTTGGGACACCCTCTAAATTTGTTCCCTCTTGACAAAACAGCTGCACACTTTCCAAACCAATTCAGATCAAGTCTAGAATAAAATCCCAACATTTCATGCAGTTTCATTGAGTGGCACAAAAGTTATAAGCCATCCAAGAACTGCTTTTCACCAACCCTGTAATGCAGAAATACGCACAGATGCCCCCGAACATCCGAAGTGTTCGCGAACATCACAGTACTGTCCCCGAACAGCCGGACTGTTCGCAGACTTCGCAGTGAAAATGTCCAGTTTTTTGGCTTCTTACGGCCATATCCCATCCCATCCTCATCACCCTTCACCTCCCCAGAGATTGTTTGATAAGTTTGACAAGTGCAATGTTGTGTTTTTTTTATATGTTTTTACTGCGTTGTCCGCGGACACCGGCCGCTGTCTGCGTATCCAACATGCCGGGCATCCAAAAATCTGATGCATTTCATGCTTTTCACCATCCGTAAAGCATGTCCGCGGACATCACGTTGCCCTCTAGGCCAATTGGATGCCCATCTGCTGACAGAACCCAGATATCACTATGTTTTTTAACGTACTTTTGGGCCGTTTAAAGAAAACTACTAGATGGATTTACACCAAATTTAGACAAGCATGCTTGCGGGACCAAGCCGCCGCTCCTGCCGCAAATTTGGTGAAAATCCGTCCATCGGTTTAGGCTGTAGGCATGAGCAAAAAATACATTCCATTGCGTCAATGGAGAAAAACGTTTTTGTGGGACCCCCATATAACTTTACCCCCTTTCACAAAACCTCACCAAACTTACTTGAAATACTCAGAGCGGGCCATGTACTTTTTTGGGCAAAGTTTGGTAGGCATTCATTCAGGGGGAGCGAAGTTATAAGCCACCCAAAAAGTGCTTTTCCTATGAGATGAGCAATTTAACCATAACTACACGGCCGCTACCGCAGGCCGTTTAATGTACACATGTATATGCTGTAATATGTATTTATGCTTGGTAAAATCATGGTATAAGAACAAATATCCTTATTTGCTGCCGTGTAACATGTATAGCATATGAATTCTACCATTCTAAACAGTTGCACATGTGCTTGCTGTTGAGGTTTACTGGCAATGACAATAGGGAATCTAATCTCTTGTCTATGTTGTCAGGGTTTTCAAGTTGTGCAGTGTCTGTTTTATGAACTGGAGACCTACAGTTTGCCCTGCTTTTTGAAGCCTACTCCTTCCTTCAATTCCACCTGTACAAGGTACAAGCAGGCACCTTTAAGTTGTGGAGGAAGATAAAAGCCTTTTGGACAGGGGCGTGGGGAACGGCTGCTGTGTGTGAGTTGGAGGCTTGATGTAGCTGCTGTCTGTGTGTAGTCCTGAGGGAGTGACAGAGTGATGCAGTAGGGAGATTTCAGACCAGTAGCAAAAGCAGTGGATGTTACGGCTGCATTGTGGCCCTTAGGAGATGCAAGCATTTTCTACTGGGATTTTCCCTTGATATCTCCTAGGCATCATATAGAGAGAGAGAGAAAGAGAGAGAGAGAGAGAGAGAGAGAGAGAGAGAGAGAGAAAGAGAGAGAGCGCAATGGGTACTCTAATTATGTGTACCTTGATTGTACACTAAAAGCTTAATACCACATATGAGTACATTTTGTCTGTCTACCCATTGCCTGCAATGTACATTAGTTTTCATCGATGTAGGTAGATTATGAGATTGTTATACATTGGGCTCACCAGTTGGAGTTGTAATGTTAAAACCCGTGCCCTACTATCAATGCAACCTATCATTCTGTAGCCACCATGAACCTAAAGCACTACTAGGCCGTGTGCTTGTACCAGTAACTTGTTGCTTTCTCTGCCAACCCGTGTTGATAAAGGCATCAGCTGTGGGTGAATTATTTGACCGTATTCTGATCAATAAGCTTCGATGTTTAAAGAAACAGTAGGCTTTTTTTTTAAAAAATTGAACTTTATTACGTGGTCATGCTGTGGACTGTATGCATGGGTTTCTTGAAAATGATGATTCTGTCCTTTGTGCCTTGCTTTGGCTGCCATGTTGCACTTTCAGTTTTGGAGTGGGAGGAAAAGTCAGAATGATAACTATGTTGAACTGCTGTCATGTGATCTTTATTTTACTATCTTTTGTCATTAAATGAGAATTGAGTTCCATTTCAGCTCTCCAAAATATGCATGCAGTGTAATACATATCGGTGTAAAGTTTAGGAAGGTTGCACATTTGCTCTTTTGCGTGAGTGCGAGGAGGTGGGAAGGGCTGTCAGTGGATGTGGCGGCAGGGAGGTTGTTGCTGGAGGTTCAGCTGTTCAGCATGGTAGAGCCTCGGGCAGTGAGCTGGTGTGGTGAGGGACTCCAACATAATGGCGATTATTCTAAATAATATTAAGCATTCAACTCTGCCATCTCTCCCAATGCAATTCTCCCTTCTTGTAATGCTACCAAAATCCTTCCTCCACGCTATATACATTTTCACAGCACATTAAAAACCGCACATTAAAAACCCTCTCCCTCGCATCATTCTTCACATGGGGAGCCCACACCTTCGCATAGACAAAACCTTTTGCTACAACAGACACCAAATGCAGCCTTTTCCAATTGTAAAAGTATATCATTGACATACATAACAGCAGCAGCTGCAGGACAGGTGCCGGCCAACGAGGATTCCCCCTGCTAATAGTGCAGGGAGCTCTTGATTCTATTAAAGACAAGGAGGCGAGCATTAAGCTTCATCTTCTCTTTTATTCTATTCCAGCAGTTTCAACAAATAATATACATTTTAAAAAATGTCTTTGAAATAACTTTATTATCCCATCATTCCTGTAGTCCTTTAGTCTCTTAGCCATGTGACCTAGTCCTTCCTCTTCCACTGTTCCTCCTCTTCTTTGACTGCTTTGAACTGCAATCGTCTCCAAACTGAGTAGCCAAACGGGCCAACTTCTATTGTTAACTTCCTGCTTTATGCCTAATCGGACTCTCGCATTTCAACTTGCTGACTCGCTCCGATCAACTTGTTCTTCTCTCCAATGATCTCAGCCGTTCTTTTGCACGTCTCCTAGTGTCAGAAATAACAATAGCACATGTTAGGGGGGAGAATACACAACCTATTCTGGAACGAAAAGTCATGTCAGTCATATACGATGCATCACTTTATTCAATTTATTGCTTCACATCTTTGTGTATCTGGGTCGGGAATTTAATGCTCGCCTCCTTGTCTTTAATAAAATCAAGAGCTCCCTCTGCTATTAGCGGGGGGAATCTTCATTCTACCTCAAGACGGAGGCGAGCATTAAGCTTGTTCAAAGGTTCTTACTACCGCTTCCGCTATTGTATTAATTGGTCGAAAATAAAACGTTCTAAAGGTTGTATCGCTAGCCCAATCTGCGGCTTTCATAATATCTCGCAAAGCTGCGCCCTGCCCTAGCGCCTTCGAGGCCATTGGTCCTCTAACAGAGTGCACTCCAAATTTTGTCATGTCTATGCCTGCTAGACTCATGACATCTCTGACCCATCACACTATAGTGACTGTTGTTACTCCTTTGTGTGGGTTCCTGCACGCTATTAACAGTTGGGTTATCCCTACTGGTCTTAGTTCTGCTGTTCTACTCTTGTACTCTTTTATGCATGTGGGTACGTACCATTTCGGATGCTCATGCATGAAGGGGTATGTGATTGTGGAAGAATCTGTTTCTGTTCTTCTGGCTAAGTTAAACGTTACTCCTTCTGGATCATATGTCTTTCTATTTACTTCTAGTGCCTTTATGTCCGCCACTCTCCTGCATGACACCATGCATAATAGCATGGCTAACTTCCCCGAAAGCATTCCTAGCAACAGGTATCTGTTACTGGGCCAATCTGCTAGTAGTTTCAATACTACTGATACATCCCATAGGGACTCGTATCTCGGCTGAGGTGGCTTCCTGAATCTTATTCCTTTCAGGAGTTGTATCACTGCTACGCTTTCTCCTGCCGGCACTCCTTCCACGGGCAGGGGGCCTGCTGAAATTGCGGATCTGTATACTCCTATTGTTCTATATGCTTTACCATCTTGTAGGAGTCTGCTAGGAAATTCAGAATCTCGACTTAAGGGGCAGAAACGGGATGAATACTTCTCCTTCTGCACCATGTCGACCACCTGTTCCAAGCTGCGACGTAGCTCCTTCTAGTTGAAGGAGCCCATGACTCGGCGATAAGGCTTGCAGCTTGTGCTGAAATTCCTGGGAGATTCCAGCGTCTCCTGCACCACATCAATGGCAGCGTCTCCTTCACTCTGAGAGGGTGAAATGACCCAACTGGGTCCGAGAGTAGGTTTTTTTCCCTGAGGTAGTACTCTCGGGTAGTCCGCTATCAGCTCCATGAGCGCTGGAAACCATACTTGGGATTTCCATATCAGAACCACTACTATCAAGTTTGCTGCTTCCTTGCGTACTTTTGCTAGTACCCTGCTCATCATTATGAATGGAAGGAAAGCGTAGAGTGTCTGCTCTCTCCAGTCTTGCAGGAAGGCATCCACTCCGGCTGCAGCTGGATCCAATCTCCAGCTGAAAAATCTCTCCTTCTGTGCATTCAGTCTGGACGCAAACAGATCTGTGTGTACTGGACTCCAACGTTTTTCCAGCTGCCGGAATATCTCCAGGTCCAGCATCCAGTCGCGAGAGGTGCCTGGAGTTCCAGTCCGCTATTGCATTCAACAAACCTGGTAAGTATTCAGCTACCACTGAGATCCCTGATTCTAGGCAGGAATGGCAAAAGTCCTTGGCTATTTCCGCTAACAACTTGGATCTCGTCCCTCCTAAGTGATTGATGTGCTTGACTGCAGAAATGTTGTCCATTTTCAGCAGAATACAAGAATTCACTTTTCCTTTCGTAAACGCCTTGATTGCAAAGGATCCGGCTAACAGTTCCAGACAGTTTATGTGTAACTGGAGTTCTTCTGCGCTCCACCTCCCTCATGTCTGGAGGTTTCCACATCGGGCTCCCCAGCCTGCTCTGCTGGCGTCCGATTCTATTATTAAGTCTGGACAGTCGCCAAAAATGGCTCTCCCGTTCCAAGCTTCCATGTTTGCTAACCACCACTCCAGTTCGATTCTGGATTCCTGATCTATGTGTACTAGCTGGTGGTAGTGCAGACCTTGATGAAGGTGTTTTATCTTCAGCCTTTGCAGGGCTTGGTAGTTTAATGGCCCTGGAAATATTGCCTGTATCGATGTTGCTAGTAAGCCTACCACTCGCGTTATCGTGCAGAGTGAGATAACTGTTTTGCTGAGGCATGTTCTTATTTCCCTCTTTATATCTCTGATTCTTCTGTTTGGGAGTTCTATGGTTGCTGTCCTGGTGTCTATAACAAAACCTAGGACTTCTATCCTCCTCGTTGATTTCATCTCTGACTTCTCCCGGTTCACTATAAAACCAAGGGAGGTCAAGAGCTTCACCACCTAGTCGGACTGGTAGAGGAGCGTCTCTCTGCTGTCAGCCATCAGCAGGATGTCGTCCAGATATATAATCATACAAATCCCTTTCTCCCTGATCGCTGCTGCTACTGGCTTCATGATCTTCGTGAATGCCCATGGCGCCGATGCTAGACCAAACGGCATTGTTGCAAAATGCCATAATTGCCCGTCCCAGTCGAATGCTAGAAAGGGACGGAATTATCTTTGCACTGGTATCGTTAGGTAGGCATCTTTTCACATCTATCCTTACTAACCATTCGCTTTGTCTGAGCGTGTCTCTGAGCTGATGGGTCCCTTCCATTTTGAAGTGGTTGTAGACCACCCAGCTGTTCACGTGTTTCAGATTTATTACTGGTCTCACTTTGTCTTTCCAGTGGACCAGAAACATGTTGCTCACAAATTTTGGGTGCGCTGCGCATGGTTCGATTGCCTGTTTTTCTGCTAGGCTCTGCAGTTCTGCGTTTAATAACTCTTTCTCTGGCGCGTCGAGGCTAGAGGGCGAGGCATTTGGTCTTGGGTAGGGGTCTCTGTAAATTCTATGCGCATGCCTTTGGCTGTCTGCAGAACCCAGGCGTTGCTGGAAAGCAAATGCCAATTCTCCCAGAATGCTGCTGTCCTCCCCCCTACGGGTGGATATGTAAAAATTCTGAACTGTGGGGAAGTTCTGTCCTCTTCCCTGTCCTCTACTTCTCCTTCCTCTAGGGAAGTGGCCTCTTGGCGGGAAGAAGGAGTCTGGCTGTCTGTTCTCCCAGTACTGGTTTCTATTGCCTTGAGGCCTTCTGAATGCTTGGTAACGACCGGTCGCTCGGCCTCTGTACCGGTCCCACCAAAAACTCTTCCGGGGAAGATTTTCTTCATGGAGGCCTGTGCCTTCTCAAAGGATGTGTATGTTCCTACGAATCTCCCCATTTCTTTGCCAAAAGTCTCCCCGAACAATAGACCTTGAGCTGCCTCGCCTGCTTCATATGATGACAGATCTCCCAGTTTGTGGTCGATCTTAAGCAGGAGCCCTCTCCTGTGTTCGGACGATATTGCGCAAATGGCATTGCCTAGAAGGCATATGGCTCACTGGGCCCAGTTTGCTAGGACTCCAGGATCCACTTCCTCTCCTGTGTACTTTGCCCACTCGGCTAAATCCATAATTTTAGCCAGGGGTCCAGCTAGGTCCAGGACCTTTTCTTGACAGCTTTTCCATGAGCGATCTATGGCCTGTCTGGACTTGGAAACAAACAAGAACATTTTTGGGTCTAATTCTGGGGCTTTTGCTACTTTGCCCAGTAGTTCTGGTCTTGGGCACTCTGCCCTCATTCTCTGTCTTACTTCCTTTTCTAGAACTTTCCTCAATCTTTGGGTCATATACTTTGCAACACTCGGTGACGGCACCCACTCCGAGGATTTCCGATTCCTGATGTCCTCTGGGTGGAACATGTATGAGGTTTCTTCCTCCTCTATATTGTGCAATTTTTGCTGCCTTTTCCTTGGTGAGGGTTGGCTTCCCTCGTCCCCTTCATTATATGCATCCTCCTGTGTGGATGTAGGGGATTCTGGTGGTTCCTATTCTGGGAAACCTTCTTCTTCTGGATAGCCCATATTATCGTTCCCTGGGTAGGGGGTCTTGAGGCTCGGCACCTGTAATTCCTTCATGAACGCTTCTTTCAGTCTATTGACAGCATCTGAAGCCTCCGGGGCCCTTGCATCGGCCCCTTCCGTTTGGCCCGGGGGGTCAGAAGAGTCTTTGCTCTTCCGGGCCTTATTACACCCCTTGGGGTCTTTTGGAGTGACCCTTGTGGACGTGCTTTCTTCCAACCTGGTGCGCTTGTCTTTCTGCCTCAGAAACAATTCTATGGTCTGTAATCTTTCCTGTAGGGGTCTGACCCCCTGAGCCACTGCCTCGGTGAGTGAATCCCCCAGCACTTCCTTGAAACTATAGACTAAGTCTTCCTGATAAACTGCCTCCTGTTCTTCTTCTTCACTCCATTCAAAGTTTGACATGATTTAGTGCTCTTAGGTGCCTTAATAATACCTTTTCAGGTGTAGTGGCACATCCACTGATTCACTTCTGGCTGTGAGGCGGCACCTTATCTGCACTGTGTATGCTGTTGTGCAGGACTGTCCAGGGAAAATTCTTGTATCTCACGTGTTTAATAAACACTCTTTCTCTCTGCGTTGCACTATTAAATTGTAAGCTACTTGTGCTTTTATATGTTTGAACCACTCTGTATCTTTGCCGTGCTCTCTGCTTCTAATACAAAGCTTTTCCGGAGCGTTACCGTCTTTGGCCATGCCTCCGTGAGGGTTGGGGCTCTCAGCTCCGAGCTTTGAGCTCTACAATAGGCTGTTGTGTCAATGGGTGGCCCCGCCCCCGCAAGGTGGGGGCCGCACACTAGGCTTGCCTGTGCGCTGCTGCTCGCGCACGCATAATGCTGCTGCTTACGCGGCGAACAGGCTCGCGAGATTTACTTCCCGCTCGCGCAGTATGCTCCGCCCCCCCCAAAGATGGGGGATGCGGCTGCTCGGCGTGAATTCCGCGCTACAAATGTCCGTGTGAGAGGAGTTCGGCAAGCCCCTGAGGTGCCGAGTAGTGCGGCACTGGGCCGCCGACTCCTCATGTTTATCTAAAAATCTCTAACGCTGCTGCGTCGCACTCCCCAGGGACCTACATGCAATCCCCATACGATCAAATCCTCCAAACTATACAGCATATATGTATTAACCATCTAAAAGAAACATAATATTACGCAGCTAATGTAAGGTGCTACTTATCTCTGGAGAGCAGGAAAAGAAGAGGAGGAACAGAGGAAGAGGAAGGACTAGGTCACATGCCTAAGAGACTAAAGGACTACAGGAATGATGGGACTTGAAGGTTTGTAAAAAAAAAAAAGTTATTTCATAGAAACATTTTAAAATGTACATTATTTGTTGAAACTGCTGGAGAGTAGAATAAAAGAGAAGATGAAGCTTAATGCTCGCCTCCATCTTGACATAGAATCAGGCGCCCAGGACAATAGGCTATATCACCAGTACAAGCCCGTGCTCTATGCATTCCTTTCGCTGCGCCCACGCTGTCTGCCATGTAATTTGTACTCACATGCTCCTGCAAGCGTCTCACTTCCTCCCCTGTAGTGCTCAGTCTCCCTCTCCTCCTACTGACCACCTCGCCCCAACGCACAACCTTAATTCCCTACCGCTGCCCCTCTCTCCTTCTGACAACGTCTCCCAGAGGTGGCCGTGTTGGAAATAGAAAAGGGACTTATGACCAAGCCCTTTCCTATTTCTGGAAGTAGTCATGTTGTTTTGTAGTTTTGTTTAGGAAAAATGTGTACTATTAGCACCACAAAGGCAGAAGCAGGATGCTAATAGTGTTCACTTACTTGCAGCAGACTATGTGAGCAAATGTTTCACGCTGGTGGCCATCACTGGGGAAATCCACCCCATCACCCTGTACTTAATTACATAGTATGCATAGGCTTCAATTACAAATTTCATATTGCTAAAATATCATGGATAACCCGTAGAGAACATATCATAAATGATATATCACAAAAAATTAATAATTGTGTTAAATGATCACACATATTTTATAGAAATAGGTAAGGATTATATTGTAAAACTGTGCAAGAAATATAAATTGTAATATGCATGTTATTCTAAGACATTTAGAGGCCGATTCATGGAATAATTAGCGCGGCGCAAGTGGGCAAAAACGTGCGAATCGCAGTGGAATAGCGAAAATCGCAGTGCAATTGCGAAAATCGCACGAAAAGCAGCGCACGTCGATTCATGGAAGGCCGTGCGCGAGAAAACCAGCGGATGTGCGATAAAAAGTGCGCGGCGCACGTTGGCGCACAGGCCATCTAACAGCGTGCGCCAGGTCACTGCGAAAATCGCACAGGCCACAGCGAAAATCGCACATAGCGCGGCGCACGCAACAAAAGTAGGCGGAACACGGGCGTAACACTCGGAATGGGGAACAACTTGCCAAAACGTGGGCGTCACGGGGGAAGTACAGGGCACAAGTGCGCGGAACGCCCACACGCTCGCCTACAACACGTATTCATGGAATAGAATAGGGGAAAAAAGCGCACGCTCAAACCAGCGCACAGGCACAAACACGACCGCCACAAGAAAGCAGGCGGTAGCGTCTCTGCGGCTGTAAGAAATGTGCGCCAAAAGGTGCGCCAACAAATCGCACCTATATACTGCCATGATGAATGTCCCATACTGTGGCCCTCCAGGAAAAAAGACGTGCAAAGGGGTACCCACAAACACGGACACCCACTGACAAAAAATACGTGTGCGTGTATACCGGGGTGCGCGGGAAGTCTAACACGCGATTTCAGCAGGGTACGTGCATCACAGGGGTTCGCGTGAAGTTTCACACGCGATCGGGTCTGGGGGAGCGGGCTACGTGTATTTCAGGGGTGCGCGGGAAGTTCCACACGCGAATAGCCTGGGCGCGTGTATTCCAGGGGTGCGCGGGAAGTTCCACACGCGAATAGCCTGGGCGCGTGTATTTCAGGGGTGCGCGGGAAGTTCCACACGCGAATAGCCTGGGCGCGTGTATTCCAGGGGTGCGCGGGAAGTTCCACACGCGAATAGCCTGGGCGCGTGTATTTCAGGGGTGCGCGGGAAGTTCCACACGCGAATAGCCTGGGCGCGTGTATTTCAGGGGTGCGCGGGAAGTTCCACACGCGAATAGCCTGGGCGCGTGTATTTCAGGGGTGCGCGGGAAGTTCCACACGCGAATAGCCTGGGCGCGTGTATTCCAGGGGTGCGCGGGAAGTTCCACACGCGAACAGCCTGGGCGCGTGTATTCCAGGGGTGCGCGGGAAGTTCCACACGCGAACAGCCTGGGCGCGTGTATTTCAGGGGTGCGCGGGAAGTTCCACACGCGAACAGCCTGGGCGCGTGTATTTCAGGGGTGCGCGGGAAGTTCCACACGCGAACAGCCTGGGCGCGTGTATTCCAGGGGTGCGCGGGAAGTTCCACACGCGAACAGCCTGGGCGCGTGTATTCCAGGGGTGCTCGGGAAGTTCCACACGCGAACAGCCTGGGCGCGTGTATTCCAGGGGTGCGCGGGAAGTTCCACACGCGAACAGCCTGGGCGCGTGTATTTCAGGGGTGCGCGGGAAGTTCCACACGCGAACAGCCTGGGCGCGTGTATTTCAGGGGTGCGCGGGAAGTTCCACACGCGAACAGCCTGGGCGCGTGTATTTCAGGGGTGCGCGGGAAGTTCCACATGTGATTTGACAGTGTGGGTCCTCCCAGGTGTACCCTGTACACCCTCCACGGCCCCTGCAGGCAGCCCACACCACAGGGGACTACCCTGCATCCCTGGTCATGTCCCGCAGGCAGCCCACCCACCATGGGCATGCCCCCCAGCAAAGGCACATGTCTCCTTGAACTAATGAACACCAACTCATGTCCCCTTGCACCCCCACCCCCCAGCACTGTGGGGCACCTGCCAGCAGGCCCCCACCCATGTCCAACTCATGTCCCCCACCCCCCCCCACCCCCCAGCACTGTGGGGCACCTGCCAGCAGGCCCCCACCCATGTCCAACTCATGTCTCCCACCACCCCCACCCCCCAGCCACCAGGGTCACCCTCCACCAGGCCCCCACTCATGTCACCCACCACCCCCACACCCCAGCACTGTGGGGCACCTGCCAGCAGGCCCCCACCCATGTCCAACTCATGTCCCCCACCCCCCCCACCCCCCAGCACTGTGGGGCACCTGCCAGCAGGCCCCCACCCATGTCCAACTCATGTCCCCCACCCCCCCCACCCCCCAGCACTGTGGGGCACCTGCCAGCAGGCCCCCACCCATGTCCAACTCATGTCTCCCACCACCCCCACCCCCCAGCCACCAGGGTCACCCTCCACCAGGCCCCCACTCATGTCACCCACCACCCCCACACCCCAGCACTGTGGGGCACCTGCCAGCAGGCCCCCACCCATGTCCAACTCATGTCCCCCACCCCCCCACCCCCCAGCACTGTGGGGCACCTGCCAGCAGGCCCCCACCCATGTCCAACTCATGTCCCCCACCACCCCCACCCCCCAGCACTGTGGGGCACCTGCCAGCAGGCCCCCACCCATGTCCAACTCATGTCCCCCACCACCCCCACCCCCCAGCACTGTGGGGCACCTGCCAGCAGGCCCCCACCCATGTCCAATTCATGTCTCCCACCACCCCCCAGCCACCAGGGTCACCCTCCACCAGGCCCCCACTCATGTCTCCCACCACCCCCACCCCCCAGCCACCAGGGTCACCCTCCACCAGGCCCCCACTCATGTCACCCACCACCCCCACACCCCAGCAGTGCAGGGTCACCCTCCACCAGGCCCCCACTCATGTCACCCACCACCCCCACACCCCAGCAGTGCAGGGTCACCCTCCACCAGGCCCCCACTCATGTCACCCACCACCCCCACACCCCAGCAGTGCAGGGTCACCCTCCACCAGGCCCCCACTCATGTCACCCACCACCCCCACACCCCAGCAGTGCAGGGTCACCCTCCACCAGGCCCCCACTCATGTCTACCACCACCCCCACCCCCCAGCCACCAGGGGCACCCTCCACCAGGCCCCCACTCATGTCACCCACCACCCCCACCCCCCAGCAGTGCAGGGTCACCCTCCACCAGGCCCCCACTCATGTCTCCCACCACCCCCACCCCCCAGCACTGTGGGGCACCTGCCAGCAGGCCCCCACCCATGTCCAACTCATGTCCCCCACCCCCCCCACTCCCCAGCACTGTGGGGCACCTGCCAGCAGGCCCCCACCCATGTCCAACTCATGTCCCCCACCACCCCCACCCCCCAGCACTGTGGGGCACCTGCCAGCAGGCCCCCACCCATGTCCAACTCATGTCCCCCACCACCCCCACCCCCCAGCACTGTGGGGCACCTGCTAGCAGGCCCCCACCCATGTCCAACTCATGTCTCCCACCACCCCCACCCCCCAGCCACCAGGGTCACCCTCCACCAGGCCCCCACTCATGTCTCCCACCACCCCCACCCCCCAGCACTGTGTGGGACCTGCCAGCAGGCCCCCACCCATGTCCAATCCATGCCCCCCTGCACCTGGGTCCCAACATTCCCCAATCATGTCCGTAATGCCCATCCTCCCCTGCCAAAAGGCCCAACCAACTATCACACCCACCCACATATCAAAGGCAATTACATGTTACACCCCCAATGTAAATAATGCAATTTAACACATGTCTGTCACACACAATGGCTGCAAGTGAATGACAAAACACCCAACATGACATGCCTGAAAGCAATGAGATGATACGACACATTGAAGATTAAAAAAATAATATGTATTGAACAGCAAATAAGAAAAAACACAAAGCAAATCAAACAAAACAAGATGAATGTCCAAGAAAAAATTCTGAAAAATTAAAATAAGCCAATTAAGAAGATCATCCTGGGTCCATGAGCCCTACCAAATTAAACCTAACTGACTACTAACTAAAAAGTGAACTATATACAAAAAAGTGGTGCATTGTCCAATCGCAACCAAAAAAAAATCAAAAAAACAAAGGAAACCTAACCCTAACTATACAACTATATACAAAGGCAGCGGGCTATTCGGACGGCTCACTGGTTGTTGTCATGGGCCAGGGCATCATCGAACTCCTGGTCAATGGCTTGGAGGCGGGCATGTTCCCTGGCCCCGAGGTCCCGCAGGGATAACGCAGTGTCCAGCTCAAACTCCCTGCGAAGACCCTCGAGGCACTCAGCCCGCCTCAGCGCCCTCCGCATGGAGTCCTCCGCCCTGACCATCGTGAGCCGTTCCTCCTCTGCCCGCTGCCGCTCCGCACCTATCCGCTGGCACAACCTCTCCCACACGGAAGCCACTCCCATTCCAGGGTTCTCCTGCCCTCCGGCCGATGCCTGCACCCCTGATGTTGATGGCCCCGAGCCATGATGCCTCCCACGTTGAGCCTGCTGCTGCCTCCGACGCAAATGCCTGTGCCAGCACGACGGCATCCAGGCTGATGGAAACCACCGACGCCGTCGTGCACGTGCCCTGCCCGATGATGCCGTCACATCCTCCATCTGCTGGGGTCCAGTTGGTCTGGTGTCCACCCCTGCTGGATCTCTGACTCCCGACTGTGGCAGGGATGGGATCCCCACCGAGCTGGCTGCATTGGTCGGGGCAGGTCCACAGGGGGCCCTGGTGGCATCTGGGCTGGAAGACGGCAAGGAGAACGACTGGTGGATAGCCTGCACAGAGGAGGAGAGGGCCGCCACATTGGCCAACACATGCAGGAAACCCCCGAACATGGCCGATCCCAATTGGGCCACGTCGGCACGGTGCACTTCGTGATGACGTGCGTGCTCCTCCCGGGAAGCACGCACGGCATCACGAATCACAGCCGTGCGCATCGCAACCCCAATCAGGACCTTCTCCGCACGGCCAGGGGTTCCCACGTCCGCAGGTGGAGGGGAGTCAGGTGACATGGACATCCCCTCTACCTGCGGACAGGCCTGGGACGGGGCATCCCTGCTGGTGCATGGTGGTGCACTCACAGGGTCAGGGACAGCGACATGCACAGGCCCCTCCACGGTGACCTGTGCTGCCTCCTGCCCCTGGCCCTGGACTGCACCACTTGCACCAGCAGGGATGCCCCCACCAGGCCCCATGTGTGCCCCAGTGGCGGCCTCCTCCTCCTCTGTGCAAACCACCAACCTGGATGGCTCCTCACCGTCTCCCACCGTAGCAGGCCCCTGTGGGGGCTCACCCACCCCTTCCGCTGCAGCCGTGGGGGCATCCCCGCCGCCTTGCTCCACAGCACCGTCTCCGCCCTCTTCTTCACTAGCCGCTGCGTAGAGGGAGACAAAGAACACAAGCATCAGGGCACTGTACAATGGTCCCCTAGACAGGAAGCAATAGCAGATGAGCACCACTGTCAAAGTACACTTCCATCATGTCCCTCCACAACACATGGGTCAGTCCAGGCAAAACACACACAGTAACAGGCATGGTGCATGCCATGGACATTTCCATGCATGTCCAATGGACTCTTGAAACATTCAATGATATGTAACTCACATGCATCATGCCTCATGCCCATCACATGCACACACTTCACCTCAGTCACATCCATCTGGCCCCAAACACACCAAACACAGCGGTTACAAGGGTAATTTGGCTGCTTTACTGAATCTGTGCATTGTCACACACATGTGTCATGCATCCATGGCATGCACAAGTCACAGACACGCAGGTCAGGCACACAGACATGGCTACCATATATGTACCTGGCATCAGCACCCATCCCTCACCCCCACCCATGTCCAGGTACAGAGACTGGCATGCTCTCATGTTCAAAATCTGAATAGGGCTCCCCATGCGGCATTTCAACACATGCAACAACCATGTGCATCACACATCACTGGTCGCACATGCATTACCATGATGTCCCTGCACACATACATGCATACATGGCCTATGGCACACATACAGGCAAGTATCATAGAACCAGCACACCGCAACATGCCCTGTCTCACACAGTAATGCATGGACACTTACCGCTCAACTCCAGACGGGCCTCCCTCTCAAGGATCTGGGCGTGGAGCGCTGGGCGTACGCGTTCCAGGACCCTCATCTGGATGGAACTCATGCGGCCCCGGCCCCCCTCCACGAGGCGCCGGGCCTTCACAAGGGTCCTGGACCTCAAGTCCTCCCAGCGCTTCTTGATCTTCAGGACGTCGCGGGTTGCCACCCCCTCTGCGTTGATGGCAACCACACAGTCGGCCCAGATCCTCTGCTGTCCTTCCTTGCTGGCGCGGGACGATCCAAAGAGGGCATCATACTGCCCCAGGACATGCTCCACCAGGACACCAACTTCGGTGACAGTGAAGCTGGTGCCCCTCTGCCCCTCTGGCCTGGGGTTGCCACTGGTGCCAGATGTGGAAGTGCCCGACATGGCAACCCCAGAGGCAGGTGTGGGTGGGCAACTGGGTCCTGGGGCTGGGCTGTGGAGCGATGTAATACCAGTCGGGAGTCTTCAGTTCCAGCAGGGGTGGACACAGCAACTGGACCCCTGCAGATGGCTGATGTGCAGGCACCAAATGGCAGGGCACGGTGGCAGCAGGCAGGCAGGCAGGCAGCAGCAGATGGCACGTGGGAGGCTGCTCGGGGCACTGGGGGGCAGTAACTCGGCCTTCTGGGCAGGAGCGTGGGCTTCCGTGTGTTTTCGCGTGGCCAGCTTGATACGGAGTGATTTGGCACGTGAAAATCCTGCACGTCAGCGTGAAATCCGAGGAAAGGCCCTTAGCGCGTAAGCGCGTCAGCACGCATACGCGATTCTATTGGACCAGAGTCCCTCAGCGCGTAAGCGCGTCTGTGACCCGCACGGGTGTTCCCCACTCAGCACGTGATGACGGGGCACACGTGGAGATACTGCACGTCAGAGTGTCATCGCGTGTAATTGGACAAAAGTGCGCGTACACGCGATTGGCCTATGTACGTGTATTTAATGGGTGCGCGGCCACTTACACACGCAAGTACGTCAGCGAACCTGTATCACGTGGTGCGTGTGAATTTCCGCACGCTATTGGACTGGGAACTGGATTCCAGGGGTGCGCGGGTCACACGCTGTATCCCGTGGTGCGTGTGAATTTCCACACGCTATTGGACTGGGAACTGGATTCCAGGGGTGCGCGGGTCACACGCTGTATCCCGTGGTGCGTGTGAATTTCCACACGCTATTGGACTGGGAACTGGATTCCAGGGGTGCGCGGGTCACACGCTGTATCCCGTGGTGCGTGTGAATTTCCACACGCTATTGGACTGGGAACTGGATTCCAGGGGTGCGCGGGTCACACGCTGTATCCCGTGGTGCGTGTGAATTTCCACACGCTATTGGACTGGGAACTGGATTCCAGGGGTGCGCGGGTCACACGCTGTATCCCGTGGTGCGTGTGAATTTCCACACGCTATTGGACTGGGAACTGGATTCCAGGGGTGCGCGGGTCACACGCTGTATCCCGTGGTGTGTGTGAATTTCCACACGCTATTGGACTGGGAACTGGATTCCAGGGGTGCGCGGGTCACACGCTGTATCCCGTGGTGCGTGTGAATTTCCACACGCTATTGGACTGGGAACTGGATTCCAGGGGTGCGCGGGTCACACGCTGTATCCCGTGGTGCGTGTGAATTTCCACACGCTATTGGACTGGGAACTGGATTCCAGGGGTGCGCGGGTCACACGCTGTATCCCGTGGTGCGTGTGAATTTCCACACGCTATTGGACTGGGAACTGGATTCCAGGGGTGCGCGGGTCACACGCTCGCCTAGAACACGCGCTAAGCATAAATTGCGGACTTTAACAATAACAAGCTCAGACGCCAGGATGAACATACCGTTCCTAGCAGCAGTGGCAGTGGGCTACCAAAGGAGGAGGAGGAGGATAGTCAGGGCCAGAATATTCACACCCAGAACCAGCCTTTTCGGGATGCCTGATGACCAGGTGTATGGGAGGTACAGGTTTCCACCACACATCATACTGGACTTGGTGAGTGAGTGGGAGGATGACCTCACATCACCCACCCTGTGCTCCCAAGCACTCAGCCCCCTGGAGAAGGTCCTCAATGTACTGCACTTCTTAGCCACTGGATCATTTCAGCGGACAAGTGCCATAGTGGGTGGGGTGTCACAGGCCACCCAGTCACGCTGCCTACACCAGGTCTTGAACATCATGACTGCACGCCCATCAGTCCGCAGGCACATATACCTGCCCAGAACACCTGCAGAAAGGCATGCTGCCGCCCTGGATTTTTACGCAGTGGCACGATTCCCCAAAGTGCTAGGTGCCATCGACTGCACCCATGTGGCTCTACGTCCCCCCAGGGCATCTGAGCACATCTATAGGAACCGCAAGCAATGGCATTCCATCAACGTGCAGGTAGCATGTAATGCCAAGGGAATCATCACCTCAGTATATGCAAACTATCCCGGCTCCACCCACGACAGCTTCATTTACCGAATGTCCACCCTAAGCCGGGACCTAGAAGCTGGGCGGCATGGCGATACATGGCTGCTTGGTGAGTATGTATGCCACTGCACATGCATGCATGTTGGATACTGAGCAAGGTCACAACCTCACCAATGATACCAATCCCCACCTCCACAGGGGACAGTGCCTACCCTCTCAGCCCCCACATGATGACGCCAATTCGGAACCCCACCACGCCACCCCAGGTAAGATTTAACACAGCCCACATTACAACCAGGGGCATAGTGGAGCGCACATTCGGAGTGCTGAAGTCACGCTTTCGCTCCCTTGACCGTTCTGGCGGGCAGCTGTTATACGCTCCCCCAGTAGTGTGCAGGATCATAGTGGCAGCATGTGTCCTGCACAACGTTGCAACACGCCGGGGCCTGGCCGTGGACATGGTGGTGGCCCCACATCCCCAACCACATGCACAGCCTCTGCGCATGGGAGGGGAAAGGGCACGGGGGGAGGCAGCCCGTACACAGCTAGTGGCTAATTACTTCACATAGAAATCACACCCCTGTGGAGTGCACACTGCCCTGGCACATTCCATCTGACAATCAATGATGACTCAACCTGACACTGATCCTGAATGTCTGGAGAATGAACCGTGAATACCATATCAGCCTGAGATTGTTCACCTGGAAGTGTCACAATGTGTGCATCCCTACCCACACAGACACCACCAATGCAGTTTTGTGAAGTTACACATTGAAGCAGCTAAAATGAATACCCACTTGCAAAATGCAACAAGAGGACAGTGCCATGTCAGCCAACCCAACCCCAGCACTGCCACACGACACACCGTGCCATGTCATGCTAATTGCAGGTAAACAAAGTAATCCCCACAACATGACATCACTCTCACTATGTACAGTGGCACTATTAGAAACCTGCAACACCTGAAATGCTCACAGCAATGCCGGACCAACAACATACTTGAGCACGTAGTACCATTAACATGACATCAAAAATGTTACATATTAGTAGTCTCACCACCTGGAAATGCCTGCACTCCCACCACTACCAACTGTGCAGTGTTGGCGCCATGTAGAGTTGTAGGTGCACTGCTGCCAACATGGTCCCCATCGCCAGACTAGAGGTCCTTGTGTGGACTTGAGGAAGGGACCTGCAAATTGGGAGGTAGACACAGAAGAAGAGTTACACATCAATGCAACATGCAGTGTACAACACAACAGCAATATGCACTATGAATGTATACACAGTATTGACTACAGACTGGCCACACAGCTCATGGGAGTCCAACGTCACTGTGTAATTCACTGTCACTTGGGCACACCCTTTGCAAGCCCATGGAAACGGGAAGCAGGAGGGGTGTGTGTGACTCAAACCCAAGCATCTGAACCAAATACATTACAAGCCTGCATGTGCCCAGCCACAATGCAGCGTATGCCCACAGGAACCACGGAAGCCAACACATCGAAGCCAACACATCGGAGCCAACAGATCGGAGCCAACAGATCGGAGCCAACAGATCGGAGCCAACAGATCGGAGCCAACAGATCGTCCCAAAAAAATTGGGAATAAAAGAAATCAAAATAAAAATATAAAAAAGAAACAATCAAAAATGGCCATTGATGGGCCCGGGGGGGTTGGGGAGGCCACCCAGGAGGTCCGAGGACAGGATGCACACCAGAACCCACCTGCGTGGATCCTGGGAAGATAAAACACCTCCATGGGCTCATGGCCCACACGGCTACCCTATTGTGGGAGTATCACTGCTGTCGCTATTATCACCCTGTGCAGCTGCATCCGGAGGTGGTTGCACTATGGGAGGCAGCCCACGCAAGGCCCTAGTCTGCTCCTCCATGGCTGCAAGCATGCGGGTGTGGTAGGTCTGGTTCTGGAGGATGAGTGTGCGGAGGTCCCCATGCAACAACTCACGGGATGCCCGGACCTCCGCCCTCGTTGCCTGCATCTCAGCTGAGAGCGTACGGGTGAGACGCTCCAGCTGCTGTTCTGTCCTTTGGTGTGTTGAAGCCTCAAGCTCAACAAGAGTCGTCCTGAGGTGTAGGAGCTCCTGCCTCAGGGCTTCCCTGTGGCCCTGGGACTCAATGGAGATGGCCTCCTGCAGAGTCGCCAGTGCCGCCCGCCTGTCCCTGTTGGACCCCAACATGTCCTCCCTGTGTGACTGGCAGATGGAGTCGGTTGCCTGCTCTAGTCGCTCCATCAGCCTTTCTGGGGGGACAATGGAAGTGGCCACCCTATCCATGGCCTGAGCCATCATCTCGGATGATGCAGCCTGTTGGGTAGCCATACCGTAAATGGATTGCTCCCATGCGGTATTGCCGGGTGGCGTACGGCCACCACGTCGGCGGGCACCACACCTGTCTGGGGCAAGGCGAACTGCGCCTTGCTGTGCCGGCACTGCCTGAGGCTGCAGGACTGCATTCCCCCTCTGATCTGCTGGCCCAGGAACAGGATTGTAGGGTGTCCTGACCCACGTTTAAGCTACCCTGCTACAACATTTGGTGCTGTGGGCTTAGGAAATTCAAGATGGCGGAAAACCCACATGTGCGCCGAAATCCAGGAAAGCTGCGCAGTTGTGCGCACACCAAAATGGTTACCTAACTTGCCACCCACCAGGGTAAAGAAAGGTCTTTGTTAACAAAATCCACTTTTACTGATGTCAAAAAGTTGCTGAAATCGTGACTCATTGGACCACTTTAAAGATTCAACCCTTTTTGTGGGGTTCCACATAACCATCTTACTGTAAGGAGCCCCATCAAAACAATGTTAAGCAAGGATTTACTACCATGTAAGAACCATTCCTGTTTAGAATGCATTAATCCAAGAAAATCCCAAAAATGGGTGCAGTACCAGTACTCACCACTATCCAAAAGCCGGCGTTTTAAAACCCACTGTGTGTTTTTCTGAAGGCAAGCAAAATGCCTATTTCAAACCTTGCAACATGTGCAAAATATTCACTGAACACCAGCAGACATTTGGCAGAATGGAGTTTTGTGTGCCTACAAAATCTGGGAAATGAAGAGCCCAAAAACAATGCTTATAACAAAAATGCTATGGAGTCAGCAGCTTAAGCCTAACTGCAACTGGATTTAAAACCACCAAAATCGAAAATGTTAAATTAAATGAGTGACCTATGTTTGGTGTCACATGCCTTTGTAACTGTTGAAATGTCATAGTTTTGCACTTAGAATCAGCATTCTAGCTGCATGTGTAAAATTACAAGTTATTTTAAAAGCAACAAAAAGTTAGCTGAAGGTCTGGCTTAAGGAACTTGATTTTGCCTAGCAACGGATCCCATCAGGAGTGAAACTTGAGTCACAACTATGTTCCCAGGCCAATGTTCCTTTTGCTGCCCACGCTAAGGATATGCCATCTATCTGATAATTGAATTTCCTGTGCTCTGCCAGAGAGTGAACAAAGCCCTCTCCACTCAGGCAAAGGTTTTTATTACAGACGTCGTAAAAAGTGGCTTCCTCCTGGAGAAGCTGGGAGGGGCACTGCCTGTGAGAAGCAAGCTGGCTTGGCAGAAACTGGAAAGACTGGTTTCTGTACCATGTGACCTGAAAAGACACACCCCTGCAGCAAGGATATGGTTTTATAAAAAGGGGGATAATTCATAGTGCGGACATGTGAAAATTTTATAAATGATACCATAATTCTTGTGATTTTTCTGCCCACAGTTTAAGACGTGGTAGGAACCGGTGGTATGTTCAGGGGGGTTTTAGCGGAAAAGTGGATATTACTCTAAATGTGTGCATGTTAAAAATCTGAAACTTCATCAGTTAATGTCCCTACCCCCTGCACACATGTATGTAAAGTTGGGTCCATGTCAGAAATTGAAAAAGCAGTTAAAAAGTCAATTATGTACCCTCCCTGAATGCAAGCTCCTAGAATGAGCAGATTTGGACAGAGACATGGCTAAATTCAGCCACACCATGTATATGTAATTTCAAACAACTGTGTAACTCTGAAGTATGTATTTTGATCATATATAGATTTGGGTGCACAGATGATAAGGGAGGTTGTTTCAAGAGATCATAAAATGACATCAATCTGACTCACAGTTCAGTTTGCCAATCAAGCGGAGGAATGGAAGCCTGACCAATGACGAATGAGAGGGGCAAGTCTAGTGATGCAACACACACACCCATTCTCAAGAAACAGATAAAAGCAGAGAGTCAGGACACATAGAGACATTCAATTTCATCTGCCGCTGGAAGCCCTGCCGGAAAAATCCATACTTACCTCCATCAAACTCCAGAAAGCCAAACTAGAGACTTCAATCTATCCAGAGCAGAGACCAGACCAGAGAGAAAGCAGTGCTGTGCCTAGCAGAGACCAGACCAGAGAGAAAGCAGTGCTGTGCCTAGCCGAGACCAGACCAGGCGCTGTGAGCAGAATCCGGAAAGACCTGACCAGACTGAAGATCGTGACCAAGTCGCTTTCCTGTTCAAAATCTCTTGTGAGTACTTAGCAAAACTCAGAACACATCTCTTAGTTTAAATTCATCTAATCCAATCTATTTAACCTAAGTAGAACTGCCTCCTATCTGTCACCTGTCATTTCTAGTAAAATTTGTCATTTTGAAAAAGTGTGCGTTTAAAATTTACAAAACCAAAAACGACCTTTACTAAATTACTCATATCTCCGCAACCGTTTGGGCTAGAGACTTGCAATAACTTTCATTTGGAAGCTGAGATCCCAGGCTTTCCTAGGACCCCAAAACGGTAGAGATAGTCCTTGCGGTTCCTTTGTAATAGCGCTCGGCGCATCCGCGAATTTTGCCGCGATTTGCAATTTCTGCACATGTAAAAAAACTGCTGCTGCCTGATTTCATTTGCCAGAAATTCGTTTAACCTGCTAACTATCCCTGCATCATTGCTAGTGTGAGCCTGGACTAATATTAACTAGATACCACTCATCCTGAACCTCTAAAAGGGAATTAAGAGCGTTTCCAGCATATTTCTCATTCATTGCTAGCACCTATCAAAGCATTTGCCTGTGTTTTCAAACTTCTGTTTAAGCTTGCTGGATTGAACTGAATTACAGTTGATTGCATTTCTGAGAACTGTGTGTTTTCCTTCCATTTCCTTGCCTTGCATCAAGGGGGGGAGGGGAGTAGCCAGAGAAAAGTGATTACATTGTTTGGTTGAAATCATATTGCGTATTTTCTGTACTGCATTCATTGAATATTGCATCCACCTGAGCCTACATAAAGCATCCTCTACCACATTATACTTTTGTTCCTATTTACCAGTGTGCTACCTTATCCATTTCATGTCAACTCATTAGTGATTAAAGAAGTGTGCTAGTGCCAGATTCTCCGTTGTTAATATTTACCATATCAGATTAAGTGTGACATTCAATTATTAATTTATTAAAAAGTGTGATATATATTTTAATTTATCAAATAAACCTTTTAAACTTGCAAAACAGAATTACTTCTTGGCTCAGTGGGGTCAGGGGGATTCCAAGAGAGGGGTGTTATACAAGGGTAGTCATCCAGAACGCATGAACTGGACCTAAAGATATATCAATAAGGGTTTTCATTCAGTATTCTAGACTAGGCGTTAACTTGGCTGTAGTGCTGAATTGAATCCTCTTACAAAGTGGGGGCTCGAGCCGAGACGTTGGGTTAGATTTACCAGTTCTGCAGCTTAATACAGTGTGCTAACTGACGGGATACATACACCCGGTCGGATCACCACGCTGCATTACGCTGTGAAGCATTCCTCAAAAGGGACACTCCAAGAAAAGTTCTGTTCTGCAAAAATAAAATACTAACTTCTGTAAGTCAGGACAGAGACCAATCTCTAGAATGACGACCTTAGTAGACATGAAAATAGCCAGAGAGCACCTCTTGCATAAGCTATTTGTGAGAGGTGAATGGACCGAACAGGGCCAGGATGTGTGGTTGCAGGCCATCACACAACAGGTCACTGAAACAGGGTCAGATATATATAGAGATCAGGGTCCCTTACATGTGGCCCTGAGTGAACTATATATGGCTCCTAAAGCCAAAGAGGAACACAATAAGATCGCCAGGATAGCAGCATACCTGTACCTATATATGGGAGACATGCAGGATAGATGTGCTGAAAGCCAAAATCTGGCAAATAGGCAACAGATGGCATTACAGAAGGTCCAATCTGATCTGGACTCTTCTGAGCAGAGGCTGCAGAGGAGCCAGGAGTCAGAAAATGACAGCAGACTGTACATTACTAAAATAAAGGAGGATATGGATGTGCTGCAAAAGGAAAAGTCAGAACAGGATACTAGATTTCTGGCCCTGCAGAAGGAGCACCAAGACAGTTTGGACTCCTTACTGCAGAGCCAGAAAAAGCTGGAGCAACAGATCAATTTCAACAGGGCATGCACAGAGCAGGTAGCCACCCTGCAAATCCAACTAGACAGAGAGAAAGAGGAGAGCAATAAACTGATCCTGAAAGACCTGGATACCCAGGCAGAGTTTGATCAGGAGCGCCAGAAAGCTGGTGCCTTCCAAAGGCAAAGGGACGACCTGGCGGCACAAATGCAGGCTCTTAGTCAGGAAAGAGACGCCTTAGGCCAGGAAGTCTGCCATTTAAAAAGGAAAATGGAAGAAAATCACCTGGCCCACCAGGGACTGGGTGACCTCCAAAAAGAAAACCAGAACTTGCTAGAGCACACCAGGAGGGTGGAGGATGCTCTAGCAAGAAAGGAGCAGGCCAATAGGGACACAGCTCAGGAGGTAACCCCCCTGCAGCAAAGACTGGCCCAGTTCTCCAGGACCAACCAGGAAGCACAGAGGGAAAATGAGGCCCTCTGTCAACACAATGATAGGCTCCAACAGCAGGTAGCGATGCAGGAGAGACTGATAGAGTCGAGTAAGGCCTTAACTGAGGAACTGAAGGCACAAATGCAGGCTCTTGCATTGCAACAGGGAGCAGGGGCGGATAGAGATGAGGTTCGCTGGGAAATGGAAACTCCGGAGCATAACCTCAGGAGCCCTAGTACCAGAGGCCCTCATACCTCTCAGTCCCTGGACTCTGCCACCCCCATGTCCCCTGGCGCACATGAGCACAGGGCCACAGGGATGGCAGATTACTATCCAGCCAGAAGCATGGGGCTCATAGGCCAGTACCATCCAGGAATGGAGGGGTGGGCATCCGGGTATGGGCACCCAAGTACAATACAGTTCAGTGGGGAACCCCAGGAGAGTAGGCCCATTAAGGGCATCCTGAAAACCTCTGCCCAGTTAGGTCAGTGGAGGGGGTACCCATCAAATCCTGACAGCAAGGAGGAATCTGAAGACTCCTCTGAACTGCGCAGGACACAGGAGACCAGGTCCCCACATTCTGCCAGCCATTCCCAGGCTCGCAGAATCCGGGAAAACCTGGAAGAACAGACGGGAACCTCTGGGAGCAGTGCCTCTGAGTCCGACGAAGAATGGACAAGGGTTACCCGAACCAAAAAGGCCAATAAGGCAAAAAGGGCCTTGCTCAAGGACCCCTTAAAGCAGATTAAGGCGATCAGGAGCGTCATCACGCCTTACCATAAGAACGCTAAGTATTCTGTTTGGGAGCACTTAGAGTTGTTTGAACAAATGATGGAGACTTTCCATTTGAAGGACAGCCAAAGCTGCATTCAATATGTAAAGTGGACCTTCTCCCCGGAATACTCCAGTTTCTTTGCGGGGCTGGAGGACCAAAATCATTTAAGATGGTCCACCTATAAGGCGGCCATCCTGAAACATTTTTCTGTTCACAGAAATCCTCAAGAGGCTCGCAAGGCAGCCTACAATTTGCAATGTGGGGAGGATCAGGCCCCACAAGAATTTGTGCAGGAGTTAAAGCGGGCTTTTGCACAGACCACAAGAAGGGTGCGCACGGATAGCCGTGAATTTATAAACACGTTTTTCCATGCCTTGCCCAAATATATAATGACCCAGCTCGTGAGGGATTTTCACGAGAAAAGATCTTTAGACTGGGTCATTGAACAGGCTACCCGCATCTATGAGGTGCAGAAGCCCATAGAAAATAAGAGCAATGCCCAGAAAAACCCCAAAGCCAACAGCACCCCTGCTGCTGCCAAGGTGGCAGAGGTAAAGGTCACCCCCGTTTTGGATTTGGAGATGGGGGGGCCTAAAAACCTACCTGCACCTAATAATGCTAGGCCCAGAAGGTCCTCGGGCCAGTCGCAGACAGGGAGCCAGGGAGGCAGCCCCACAAATGGGGTCCCTCGCTCTCCTGACTATGTAAGTCCTCGCTACAAAGGTAACAGACCCATCCTGGGTTATGTGTGGACTCCTCCAGCCCAAGGGGGGGGATCCAGCCAAGCACCTAACCCAGGGAACTTCCCTCCAAACTTCCCACAGGAGGGCAGAAATTTACCAAACCCTGGGCAGAACTTTTTCCCCAGATATCCACCCGACTTCCAACCCCAAAATCATCCATCCTTCTTTCCTCAATTCCCTGAGCCCAGACCACTGAATCCGGGAGAGGGGAGGCCAAGGGTGGAGGGGTACCAAAATCTTCCCAACCAGGGGTACTACCAGAGGAGGGACAGCTACCCTTCCCGGGATCAGCCCAGGGGAGAAAACAGGGCCCCGTATCAGCCTGAGCGGGTTTCCCAGTTAGAGCGCCAGGTTCAAAACATGGCGCGGGATATGGGTCATATACTGAGGGCACAGCAGAACCCTCAGATCAGCATGCCGGCGCAGAACGCACCCAACTCTGGACCTGGTGCTCCAGAACAATGACGGGGGCAGCACCCCGATAAATCACCGGTCCCCAGGGAGGAGGCACAAAGGGAAGGGGGGTGTAAAGCCTTGGAGGAAGCTTCCTTCCTCACTTGTAAACAGCCCCTGGAAACCCAGGAACCGGAAACAAAATCTCTTGCCCCTGAAAGTCTGCCTCCTAAGGAGCAGAGGGGGGGTAGGAGAAACAAAAGACCCAAACAGACTCAGTTTGAGGAGGAGGTACAGATCTTCCAATTTGAGGGAGAGGGATCCTCAGAGGATCCTGGGAAAAGGATCTTCTCCTTCAGAGAGGGGGGAACTCCTCCCAAAGAAAAATGGGTCCCTAGGGATGCAAATCCAGACTGGGGAGATGTGGAGATTGAGCTACCGCCGCCCACCATCTCATCCCAGAACCAACAGCAAGAAAATCCCCTGGTTCAAACCCATCCTGGCGACTGCCTCCAAAAAGGGGGGGGCGGCCCAGAAACGGAGCCAGGGGAACCCACAATGGCTCTGATCTCCAGTTGCAAATTTTTTCTTTCAGATTCCCAAGACTCTCCACAGAATTCTGCCCAAATCTCCTCGCTAGCGATGTCCAAAACCAGAAAATTAGCCCACCAGTTGTCCAAAAATGTACATTATCTGTGCCCCCTTGAGGAGAAGGAGGGAAGATATTATGCCCCGGTACAAGTACAGGGGCAGGGTACAATCTCAGCACTGGTGGACACTGGATCTCAAGCTACCCTTCTGTCCAGAAGGGCCTTTGACGAACTGAATGCAGGAAGGGGAGAGAATTACCAAATTCCTCTCACCTCTCTTCCTGGACAACTGCAGAACTTTGACGGGAAGGAAATTCCCGTCGAGGGGACAGCAGACTTGGACATTAAGATCGGGCGACATAAGTTGAAACACCCGGTCATAGTTGTGACCCCAGAGGGCACCCCTTGTTTACTAGGGAATGACCTCCTGAGAAGGTTGTCACCCCTAATAGATTGCGTAAACAAGGTCCTCTGGACTCAGACTAGCCGACCCATAAAATTAAAACAGAGTGTCAACCATGTTAGTTTAAACGGCACATGCCACATGGTTGAACAAAAATCTGACCAAGTAGAATTTCACTTCCAGAACAACCAAATTCCAGACGTGACGGTAATAGCAGTAGGACAACAGACTGGTGATGGGGGGTCCTCTCTATTTCTGAAAATCAACCTTCCTTCCAGTCTAAAGTGGTATTCCACGCTGGAAGGAAACACTCTGAAATTCTATACTAATCCACAATCAGAAACCCCCACTCCTATAGTCCAGAAAGATGTGAAATCAGCTCAAAGCCTGGCTGATATTCAGCAAATTGGAGAGCAGTTGTTCATCCCTGTTCAGTTAAATGATGGGAAGGACTCTGTTCTCGCTCGAGTGTGTGTGAACAACGGTAAGAGCTTCATCAGCGAAGCCATGTTCCGCCAACTCCCAAAAGATCCAGCCATTCCCACCTTCAAACTGATAGACAAATGGGAAATGGACCTGGAAGCACCTGACTCCAAACATCTCCTGCCAAGCAGGTGTATGCTCAAAATCTCCATTGGCAACAAGAGCATAGTCCATAATTGTTGGGTCGTGCGAGACGTCACTGCCGCCTTTTACTTAGGCAGTGACATTCTCAATCGCTTTGCCATTAGTTTGGACCTAATAAACTTCAAAGCTTGGTCCCGATTAGCGGATAATCCCATGGGCTTTGATGATCCAGAAAAAGCATTTAGGTCAGCTCAATTGCTACCTTATGCAGTTGAAATTCAGGTTAAAGAGGAAGTCACCATCCCAGAAAGGACCCGACAATTCTCCCTGGAAGTGAAAGTTAAAAGGGGACAAGAGTTGAAAAACCCTGATGCTTACATACATCTAAATGCTTCTCTCCAACAGCAAGGGTTGGGGGTAAACCCGACTCCATTAGTCAACATAGAACATGACCCCATTCTAATAGAGGTGGATAACAGCGACTTAAAGAGTATTACTCTAGCCGCAGGCACCATTATTGGAATGGCGGTTGATGACCGACATTTCTCCATTGATCTTGTAAATGAACTGTTAGGACCCATCCCCAAGGACTGTTTTGACAGTGACAGTGATGACAACGCAACACCAGACAGGATTTTTACCCGGCATGGGGGGAACTTCCTGGTGTACACTTCCTGCCCCTATGGTAAGGAAGATGTGACCTGTGACTTCAGGAGGGATGAGGTGATTTTCCAGGTCCATGAGGGCTGCCTTTCCCACCTGAAGCCTCCGGTCCAAATCAGCACTCTGACCAGGGACTTCTCCACCCAGCTGGAGGAGGCCGCGGAGATAGCCAAACCAGAAGTCTTTCCAGGCTTCAGGCAGATGGTGGAAGAGAGAGTCAACCTAGCTGATGCCTGTGTGACTCTGGAACAAAAGCAAAAGTTGAAACAAGTTTTCTTGGATTTCCAAGATCTCTTTGCGGTAGACTCATATGACTGTGGTCGCACCGACATCCACACCACAACAATCCCCACGGACCCTGGCATGACTCCAGTGTTTGTGAAGCAATATCGCTTGCCTCTCGCATCAATGGAGTCCCTTACTGAAATAATTAAGAACCTTGAGTCCAGGGGAATAATCCGTCCAGTCCACAGCACCTTCAATAATCCGGTGCTGGGAATATTGAAGCCAAACGGCCAGTGGAGACTCTGCGCTGACCTCAGGGAGCTCAACAAACAGGTACACACTTCCCGATGGCCTCTTCCCTACATTGACCAAGGGCTGGCCCAGATTCAGGGGTCACAGGTATTCACTGCAATAGACCTGACCAATGGATACTGGACCGTGCCTGTCAGTAGGGAGGACCAATACAAGCTGGCTTTTACCTTTGGGGGCCAGCAGTACACATGGACCCGGACTCCCTTCGGATACCTTAACTCCGGTAATGAGTTCAATATTTTCCTACATAAGGCCATGCCCGACCTGGGTACGAGGGGTAACCTGGCTTATGTAGATGATGTCCTCATCAAAAGTTCATCTGTGGAGGAACACATAGCAGAGATCCGTTATGTTCTGACACAGTTGAGGGCCGCCGGAGCAAAACTTTCCTTTCAGAAAGCACAGTGGTGTAGAACCCGTGTTAATTTCTTGGGGCATGAGATTACTCCTCAGGGTCTCTGTCCCCAGGAAAAGAAAGTGGAAGCACTTCAGAAACTGAAAGACCCCACAACTCTGCGGGAACTAAGGAGCCTCCTTGGACTGACTAATTACAGCAGAAAGTTCATTGAGGGCTACGCAGAGATCACCAGACCCCTGATTCATCTCCTGAAGGGGGGGGTCAAGTGGGAATGGGGTCCAGAACAAGCCGAGGCAGTAAAACAACTCAAAAGAAGCCTCTCACAAGCGCCTTGCCTAGCTTACCCTGTCAGAAACAAGGAGTTCTTCCTGGAGACGGGGTTCTCTAATACGTGCTTGACGGCAGTATTATATCAAAAGCATGACAAGGTCAATAAAGTAATCTCCTATGCGAGCAAAACTTTATCCTCTGTGGAGGAAAAATTCAACGATTGTGAGAAGGCACTCCTGGCAACGGTGTGGGCATTGAAGAATTACCGCCCGTTTATCCAGGGGGAACACATCATAGTGGAGACTCCACACCAGCCTCTGCAATATCTCCAAAGTGACAGAATCCGGGCCGGAAATGTGAGTAATTCCCGAATTACTTCCTGGATTCTGTCAATGCAAGGCTTTCCTGTGGAGGTCAGATATGGCCAAAACAAGAAGAGTCCCCTCGCGCAAGGTCTGGCTGACTTGCATGATTGTGCCAGAGAAAACTGTCTCGAGGACGAAAGTCTAAAAATCAAGGACAACATGGAGGCATACCTTAATTCCCCCCACAAGGTCTTTGAAGAAGACAAGTGTGAGGGAATGCCCACTGTCTATGTGGATGGATGCTCTTACCATGTTGACAACAACGGGGAGAAAGAATTGGTGGCCGGCGTAGGGAATGCATGGGTGAATGAGTCCCCAGAACCCTCCGCTGGATACAAAATTGGTCCCCGAAGTAGTCAGGTGGCAGAATTGATGGCTGTGCATCAGGCCATCCTCACTGCTGTCCAGCATCAACTCCACGAACTGGTCATAATCACAGATTCGGATTATGTACGGAACGGGTTCGTGGAGCACCTGGTTAATTGGAAAACCAGAGGCATGTTATGTGCTAACAACAAACCCTTGAAACATGGGAAGTTGATCCAAAACATTGATGATCTGGTCACCTCGAATGAGATGACCATCTATTGGAAGAAGATCAAGGGTCATTCCAAAGTAGAGGGACCAGACAAAACTGGAAATGACTTAGCTGATCAGCTGGCCAAAACCGGGGCCATCCAAGGGGATCTAATTGAGATTGAGTCCCTGTTGGGGGAAATCCAGGTCACTGCCATCACTAGGTCCCAGACAAATGCTCACAACGACCTCTCAATTGCACAATGGAGTAAGGAGACCCCTGATGCTGATTTGATTACTGCTCAGAAGGGGGATCCAATAATTGGTAAATTTTACCAGCACCTTGAGGACCCTGAGAACTTTCCCCTGACGGATACCGATTACATTGGGAAAGAGGACCTAAGAGTGTTGATGAAATGTCCCAAAATGTTCCGGATCCAAGACGGTTTGTTGGTAAGGAAATCCAAAGCTGGCCACGATCAGTGGGTGGTTCCTACCTCATTCCGAAGCCTGATGTTAAGTCACGCCCATGATGCGGCCACTGCCGGTCATAGGGGGTTTCACACAACATTGGAAATCTTAAGAGAGGTTGCATACTGGCCACACATGGGGCAGGACCTCGACCAGTACCTGAAGGGTTGCCTTGTGTGTGCACAATTTCAGCCATCATCCCTCACACACCGGGCGCCTTTACAAAAGAGGGGAATGACACTGCCATGGTCAGATTTACAAATCGACTTTGTAGGCCCTGTGATTCGCTCGGCTAGGGGGAATAAGTACATGTTGACCGTGACATGCTTGTTTACCAAGTGGGTGGAATGTCTCCCAGCCCCAAATTGCAAGGCAGAAACTGCAGCGGCCTTGATGATTAACCACATCTTTTCCCGTTTTGGTCTACCTCAAAGGATTGAGTCAGACAGAGGTAGCCACTTCACCAGTGAAGTAATGACAAAGATGTGGGAGATACTGGGGGTCAAGAGAAAGCTGCATATTGCTTATAGACCAGCTTCTTCTGGGGCAGTAGAGAGATATAACCGGACAATTGTGAGCATATTAAAGAAGTTTGTGGCAGATTCTGGGCCAAGTTGGGATATCCGATTACCTCTGGTCCTAATGGCCATCAGATCTACCCCTTCATCTGCAACCAAAATGTCACCATTTGAGTTGATGACTGGGCGCAAGATGGTGCTTCCGCAGCATTTGCTCTACAGGACCCAAGAGCAGACACTGATAAATGCCTCCACTACTCATGAGTATGTAGAGAATTTAAGGAAACACCTCCAACATGCTTTTGCTTATGCTCAGCGGAATCTAGAAAGATCGACTGATAGCATGAAGACCCATTATGACCTGAAAACTTCCAGGAAGGAATATCAGGTGGGAGACCGGGTCTATCTATACAACTTCCAAAGGAACCAGGCCAAGCAGCGCAAATTTTTGCCTACATGGAAGGGACCCTTTGAGATCGTCGATAAGATCTCCCCTGTGGCCTACAAGATCCGCATCCCCAAAGGTGGTTCGGCAGAGGGGGAAGACAAGTGGGTCCACATAAACCAGTTGAAATGTTGCCATCCCAGGCACACTCTGCAACAACTGGAGGAATCCTCTGGAATCCTAGCGGGTACTGTATCAGACTAATTCAGTTCCAATCATAAAACCTACCACATCTAGTCTCTAAAATATTGTGATTTACATGAAACTGTCTCTAGTGATGCTGTTTTTTTTTTTCAAAATAAGAATGTAATATTTCGTTACGATGAAATGCATATGCTGCCCCACTATCTCAACAGTGGTGGAAAAAAATCGTCTATGAGTAGATATTGCCGCTTTTGCTTTATCATCCTAGGAGAGATGAAACCATGAAGGATGACCAAGGAGGACGATCCGGGGACCGGGAGCAAAGACACAACGGGCCCGGGGTACCGCCCAATCTTCCCATCAGGACCGGCGAGGAGAACTGATCGATCTGACCGGATGGAGAAGAAGATGCTGAACTGTGCCATCTACAGAAGAGGAAGAAGATTATGCGGACAGACCGGTGCGTGGGTCAAAACCCTTGGGCACGTGACTCCCCATCGACCCAAACTCAAAGTGCAGTCACGTGGGGGGGCTTGTAGGGTGTCCTGACCCACGTTTAAGCTACCCTGCTACAACATTTGGTGCTGTGGGCTTAGGAAATTCAAGATGGCGGAAAACCCACATGTGCGCCGAAATCCAGGAAAGCTGCGCAGTTGTGCGCACACCAAAATGGTTACCTAACTTGCCACCCACCAGGGTAAAGAAAGGTCTTTGTTAACAAAATCCACTTTTACTGATGTCAAAAAGTTGCTGAAATCGTGACTCATTGGACCACTTTAAAGATTCAACCCTTTTTGTGGGGTTCCACATAACCATCTTACTGTAAGGAGCCCCATCAAAACAATGTTAAGCAAGGATTTACTACCATGTAAGAACCATTCCTGTTTAGAATGCATTAATCCAAGAAAATCCCAAAAATGGGTGCAGTACCAGTACTCACCACTATCCAAAAGCCGGCGTTTTAAAACCCACTGTGTGTTTTTCTGAAGGCAAGCAAAATGCCTATTTCAAACCTTGCAACATGTGCAAAATATTCACTGAACACCAGCAGACATTTGGCAGAATGGAGTTTTGTGTGCCTACAAAATCTGGGAAATGAAGAGCCCAAAAACAATGCTTATAACAAAAATGCTATGGAGTCAGCAGCTTAAGCCTAACTGCAACTGGATTTAAAACCACCAAAATCGAAAATGTTAAATTAAATGAGTGACCTATGTTTGGTGTCACATGCCTTTGTAACTGTTGAAATGTCATAGTTTTGCACTTAGAATCAGCATTCTAGCTGCATGTGTAAAATTACAAGTTATTTTAAAAGCAACAAAAAGTTAGCTGAAGGTCTGGCTTAAGGAACTTGATTTTGCCTAGCAACGGATCCCATCAGGAGTGAAACTTGAGTCACAACTATGTTCCCAGGCCAATGTTCCTTTTGCTGCCCACGCTAAGGATATGCCATCTATCTGATAATTGAATTTCCTGTGCTCTGCCAGAGAGTGAACAAAGCCCTCTCCACTCAGGCAAAGGTTTTTATTACAGACGTCGTAAAAAGTGGCTTCCTCCTGGAGAAGCTGGGAGGGGCACTGCCTGTGAGAAGCAAGCTGGCTTGGCAGAAACTGGAAAGACTGGTTTCTGTACCATGTGACCTGAAAAGACACACCCCTGCAGCAAGGATATGGTTTTATAAAAAGGGGGATAATTCATAGTGCGGACATGTGAAAATTTTATAAATGATACCATAATTCTTGTGATTTTTCTGCCCACAGTTTAAGACGTGGTAGGAACCGGTGGTATGTTCAGGGGGGTTTTAGCGGAAAAGTGGATATTACTCTAAATGTGTGCATGTTAAAAATCTGAAACTTCATCAGTTAATGTCCCTACCCCCTGCACACATGTATGTAAAGTTGGGTCCATGTCAGAAATTGAAAAAGCAGTTAAAAAGTCAATTATGTACCCTCCCTGAATGCAAGCTCCTAGAATGAGCAGATTTGGACAGAGACATGGCTAAATTCAGCCACACCATGTATATGTAATTTCAAACAACTGTGTAACTCTGAAGTATGTATTTTGATCATATATAGATTTGGGTGCACAGATGATAAGGGAGGTTGTTTCAAGAGATCATAAAATGACATCAATCTGACTCACAGTTCAGTTTGCCAATCAAGCGGAGGAATGGAAGCCTGACCAATGACGAATGAGAGGGGCAAGTCTAGTGATGCAACACACACACCCATTCTCAAGAAACAGATAAAAGCAGAGAGTCAGGACACATAGAGACATTCAATTTCATCTGCCGCTGGAAGCCCTGCCGGAAAAATCCATACTTACCTCCATCAAACTCCAGAAAGCCAAACTAGAGACTTCAATCTATCCAGAGCAGAGACCAGACCAGAGAGAAAGCAGTGCTGTGCCTAGCAGAGACCAGACCAGAGAGAAAGCAGTGCTGTGCCTAGCCGAGACCAGACCAGGCGCTGTGAGCAGAATCCGGAAAGACCTGACCAGACTGAAGATCGTGACCAAGTCGCTTTCCTGTTCAAAATCTCTTGTGAGTACTTAGCAAAACTCAGAACACATCTCTTAGTTTAAATTCATCTAATCCAATCTATTTAACCTAAGTAGAACTGCCTCCTATCTGTCACCTGTCATTTCTAGTAAAATTTGTCATTTTGAAAAAGTGTGCGTTTAAAATTTACAAAACCAAAAACGACCTTTACTAAATTACTCATATCTCCGCAACCGTTTGGGCTAGAGACTTGCAATAACTTTCATTTGGAAGCTGAGATCCCAGGCTTTCCTAGGACCCCAAAACGGTAGAGATAGTCCTTGCGGTTCCTTTGTAATAGCGCTCGGCGCATCCGCGAATTTTGCCGCGATTTGCAATTTCTGCACATGTAAAAAAACTGCTGCTGCCTGATTTCATTTGCCAGAAATTCGTTTAACCTGCTAACTATCCCTGCATCATTGCTAGTGTGAGCCTGGACTAATATTAACTAGATACCACTCATCCTGAACCTCTAAAAGGGAATTAAGAGCGTTTCCAGCATATTTCTCATTCATTGCTAGCACCTATCAAAGCATTTGCCTGTGTTTTCAAACTTCTGTTTAAGCTTGCTGGATTGAACTGAATTACAGTTGATTGCATTTCTGAGAACTGTGTGTTTTCCTTCCATTTCCTTGCCTTGCATCAAGGGGGGGAGGGGAGTAGCCAGAGAAAAGTGATTACATTGTTTGGTTGAAATCATATTGCGTATTTTCTGTACTGCATTCATTGAATATTGCATCCACCTGAGCCTACATAAAGCATCCTCTACCACATTATACTTTTGTTCCTATTTACCAGTGTGCTACCTTATCCATTTCATGTCAACTCATTAGTGATTAAAGAAGTGTGCTAGTGCCAGATTCTCCGTTGTTAATATTTACCATATCAGATTAAGTGTGACATTCAATTATTAATTTATTAAAAAGTGTGATATATATTTTAATTTATCAAATAAACCTTTTAAACTTGCAAAACAGAATTACTTCTTGGCTCAGTGGGGTCAGGGGGATTCCAAGAGAGGGGTGTTATACAAGGGTAGTCATCCAGAACGCATGAACTGGACCTAAAGATATATCAATAAGGGTTTTCATTCAGTATTCTAGACTAGGCGTTAACTTGGCTGTAGTGCTGAATTGAATCCTCTTACAGGATCAGATGTCGCGGAGTGTGACCCTGCATCCGTAACCACCGAAGGCGTAGCTGCCAACACTGACATCCCCATGGAGGGTACTGACCCTGGTGCAGGTGGGTGAGACAGAACAGAATCCCTCCCTGGAACACTCACCAGCGACGGCACATAGGTCTCATCCGAATCAACACCTGAGTACAGCTCGGGGGAGGTGCAGCCAGAGACACCCCTTGAGAGCACGACCTGCAGCACTTGTGGGTTCTCCCCCACCACCACACCACGTCCCTCACTGGTGGTTGGTCGGCCCTGGGACACCTCCTGGGTCTGCACCATCTCCACAACCCCAGCAGTATCAGGTGCGTCTTCCCCTGCAAAGACATGAAAACAAAGTAATGGAAACAGGCATTAGCACCATGGCACACATTGAGGGCTGAGAAGCAAGAGAACCAGTACTTGATTGACACATGTCCCACATGACTAAAACCCTCCCATGCATGCACCCTCACTGCGTATGAAGTGCAGGCAAATGGCACACACTGATGACACCAAGATGGAAGATGAACAAATTTTCTGCATGCTGCCTGGCAGTGGCATCACACATTGGCCTGTGATTGGCAGGTGAAACACACATGCCATCACACAGATGGCATGTACCATTGCTATTGAGTGAAGATGGAGAGGAGGGCAGCACCTATTCATTCAGTCCAGTTCCCGCATGTAATGGCTTTTCTGATTCTAACAGGTCAGATTTTTCACCTGGAGCTGCCAGTCTGAAATGGTCAAATTGCACAGGGACATGTGTGTACAAATGATATCCAGGTAACAAAGTCACTCCACTTTACCATACCCATGTCAGACATGTGACTAGTGGACAGCGACATGCCTAGTGAAAGTGGTGGAATGCAAACAAACTGACTGAATGAACAGTGAAAAATAAGCAAATATGTTGTGTCAAGGTGACACTTCAAGGGCAACTGGCGTGCAGTTGTGCTAGATGTCTACTGTTGGCAGAAGGGATACTGCTATGGCCAAATGCAGCTGCGCAGGAAGTATTGCATGAAGCACATGGCTGACCCATACGACTGAGGCGCACACACTCTCACCTGGCACCCGAACAGAAGCCCTCACACACACACCATGCACATGGATGACACACACATGCATGTGCACTCACCGGACAATGCCTCGTAATCAGCCAGATCTCCCACGCCTTGGATCTGTTCCTCCGTGACGTAGGTCCCAGCGACTGACTCATGTGGAGTGAGTTCCATGTCTACTACTGGAGACCCACCTCCAGTCACTAGAGTTGCGGCATGACTTGAGGCCAGCTTACTCTTTGCCCTGCGCTTTAGGTCATTCCAGCGCTTATAGAAATCATTGGCTGTGCGCCTCACAATTCCAAGGGCACTTACGATGTCCGCAACGGTCTGCCAGTGTGCCTGGCGTTGTGCAGGTGTGGTCTTGGATCCTGCAACAATGACCATCTCGTTGTCATGTCCGGACACATACTCGACAAGTGCATTCAGTTCGTCATCCGTGAAGCTGGGCTTCCTGGACGGGCCGGACTGTGTAGCCGTGTCTGGGGCATCAGCCTGTGCCGGACGAGCACTCTTCCTCTTCCGCTTGGAAGGTGGTGGTGATCCTGAGTGTCCTGCGCCGCTCTGGACACTAGGGGCAGGAGCCCTGGTGGACTCTGTATCAGGAGTGTGGGATTGCACACTCAGCATGGGAGTTGGTGCAGGCATTGGCTCTAGTGTGATGGTGTCAGGGGGAATGTCAGCAGCATGGACTAGGACCGACACTGTCCTGGCTGGGTGTGTGAGGGCTGGGGTGGATGGAGCCGCAGCTGCCCCTGCAGCCACTCCGCCCTGCCTCCTTGGTGCAGCAGATGACCTTGCTGCCCCAGATCCACGTGGCATGATGGCATCAACGTGCACCAGCGCACGTGTCGTAGCCCTGCTGACCTGGAAGTCAGCCATGGAGTCAGCCAGGTCTGGTGCCACAATGGGCTGGTCCAACAAGGGCTGAGCATGGATGGTGTCAGCCACTTCAGCCTCAACGGGAGGGGGGGAGGGGGGGGAGAGGGGGGGGGTTATTGGTTCCCTTGACTGGTCCTCCACACATGGGGGGACAGGCTCACCCTGCAAGTTACGACCACGTCCCCTACCGGATCCACCACGGCCACCACTTGTGGCTCTTCCACCTTTGCCACCCTTACGGAATCCTCGCCTCCCAGCCATGGCACTGATATTAATGTGCGTATGGGAGTGGCTGTAGACAATTGTCCTGGGCAATTGGGGGTCAAAGGGGTTGGGTACCAGATGGTAATTGTACCCTAGTGCTCTAGCACGGCTGATTGTAACCCCTGGGGAAAGATGACGGGTCACGCAACGCACAGGAGGCCCAAAAAAGGGAGATGACGTGCACACAACCCCTCCTAGACCACGTGTGCAGAAAGAAAAACCTGCACTACGCTGTGGCACCCAGTAACACAAGAATGAACGTATGCGTGTCACACGCAGCCTAGAATGACCTCTGAAGGGGTAGGCTACACACGGGGCAAGCACAGAAGTTGGATACGTGCGTGACTCACCGTCTGCCAGGTAAAAGAGCGTGAAGAATGAGCGCGTTTGGCTGGCTAAACCCCCGCCAAAAGAAGATGTGTACGCTGTCTGAGAAGACAGGACAACAGTAGAAGGGGACACTGTTTGAGGGAACAGGCCCAGGTAAACCAGTAAAAGAGAAAAAAGAGAAAAAGCTGTCAGAGGTAACAGGGAATACGAACTGGAAACGCTGTGAAGTAAATCGCGTGTGAAACGACAAGAAGTACAGAATTCACCCACTCGCTCTCCACGAAAAGCACGTACAAGGAAATGGTGTTCTACATGTACCTTATATACAGGCCCACACGTACAGCGTCACTTATGCGGCGTGTACGTTCACCAATCACACGCTTTGTCACTCCTGCGTGTAGATCCATTTTCACCAATCACACGCTTTGTCACTTCTGCGTGTAGATCCATTTTCACCATTCACACGCTTTGTCACTTCTGCGTGTAGATCCATTTTCACCAATCACACGCTTTGTCACTTCTACGTGTACATCCATTTTCACCAATCACACGCTTTGACACTGGGACGTGTCACGCAACAATTTCCTGCACGTGCAGGTGACTATAGGCGCGCATATGCTGTTGACGGGTTTACGCGCTAAGGGCCTTTGCTGACGTGTGGGATTTCACTCCCTATCAGGCTGTCCACGCGTTCACACACGAGAGACCACGCTCCTGGCCAGGAGGCCAAATTACTGCCCCCCAGAGCCCTGAGCACGCTCCCACCTGCCATCTGCTGCTGCCTGACTGCCTGCTGGCCACGTGCCCCACAGTGCTGGTGGGTGGGGGTGTTGGGAGACATGGGTGGGGGCCTGGTGGAGGGTGCCCCTGCACTGGTGGGGGTGGTGGGAGACATGGGTGGGGGCTTGGTGGAGAGTGCCCCTGGTGGCGGGGGGGTGGGGGTGGTGGGAGACATGGGTGGGGGCCTGGTGGAGGCTGCCCCTGGTGGCGGGAGGGTGGGGGTGGTGGGAGACATGAGTGGGGGCCTGGTGGAGGCTGCCCCTGCACTGCTGGGGGGTGGGGGTGCAGGGGGACATGAGCAGGTGTGCAGGGTAGTCCCCTGTTTTGTAGGCTGCCTGCAGGGGCCGTGGAGGGTGTACAGGGAACACCTGTGAGGACCCACCCAGCCTAATCGCGTGTGATGATTCCCACGCACCCCTGTAATACACGTACCCTGGCCAATCGCGTGTTGAACTTCCCGCGTACCCCTGTAATACACGTACCCTGGCTAATCGCGTGTATAACTTCACGCGTACCCCTGTAATACCCGTACCCTGGCCAATCGCGTGTTGAACTTCCCGCGTACCCCTGTAATACACGTACCCTGGCCAATCGCGTGTTAAACTTCCCGCGTACCCCTGTAATACACGTACCCTGGCTAATCGCGTGTTAAACTTCCCGCGTACCCCTGTAATACACTTACCCTGGCTAATCGCGTGTTAAACTTCCCGCGTACCCCTGTAATACACGTACCCTGGCCAATCGCGTGTTAAACTTCCCGCGTACCCCTGTAATACACGTACCCTGGCTAATCGCGTGTTAAACTTCCCGCGTACCCCTGTAATACACTTACCCTGGCTAATCGCGTGTTAAACTTCCCGCGTACCCCTGTAATACACGTACCCTGGCCAATCGCGTGTTAAACTTCCCGCGTACCCCTGTAATACACGTACCCTGCCTAATCGCGTGTTAAACTTCCCGCGTACCCCTGTAATACACTTACCCTGGCTAATCGCGTGTTAAACTTCCCGCGTACCCCTGTAATACACGTACCCTGGCCAATCGCGTGTTAAACTTCCCGCGTACCCCTGTAATACACGTACCCTGCCTAATCGCGTGTTAAACTTCCCGCATACCCCTGTAATACACGTACCCTGGCCAATCGCGTGTTAAACTTCCCGCGTACCCCTGTAATACACGTACCCTGGCTAATCGCGTGTATAACTTCCCGCGTACCCCTGTAATACACGTACCCTGGCCAATCGCGTGTTAAACTTCCCGTGTACCCCTGTAATACACATACCCTGGCTAATCGCGTGTTAAACTTCCCGCGTACCCCTGTAATACACTTACCCTGGCTAATCGCGTGTTAAACTTCCCGCGTACCCCTGTAATACACGTACCCTGGCCAATCGCATGTTGAACTTCCCGCTTACCCCTGTAATACACGTACCCTGGCTAATCGCGTGTATGACTTCACGCGTACCCCTGATATGCACGTTACCCGCTTTGCGTTCCTTGTTTGGCAGCCCTGTAAACTGGTCCAGGGTTAGCGCAGCCCTTTGCGATGATTTAGCGATTTTGATGGCTTTTCCTTGCGCGAGGGCGTTCTTGGGGGCGTTACTGGCGCTGCTGCAGGGTCGCTGCGATACTCTGTGCCACGGCTGGTTTGGGAGCATGAAATCCATGAATACGCTGTGCGCGGAAATTGGTTTTAGCGCACGTGCCTGGCGCAGTCAATCGCACGCGGACACTCTGCGCCAGCCGCTTGCGACACTTTTCTGCGAAATTCTATGAATTACCCTGTTAGTGTCAATGATCTTCGCCACCAGTCCCAATAATAATAAGAGATAATAAGAGATATAGTAGACCTATAGTAGACCTCTCGATTTAGATAGTCAATAACACATCTATTTCCCCTCACTATTCCTAAAATACTCCTTAGTGAACCAGCCCTTACTAGGACGCAATGCTATGTTGGCCCTTGGAGGGTTGGGCTGTCTACTATTCACTTTGCTTCTCCCTGCTATCTCCGTTGCAAGCCAGTCTTTTGGCTCTGTTGCCTCTGGCAGTTGGCCCGGCATTCCTAGATAAATTCCCTGGGCGAGTGACAGGGCACATGAGAAAGGTTAGCTCAGTCCTACATGCTTCGTGGATGAGCGGGTGCATTCTCAAGGCTAGTAGGCGCCCATGCTCTTGCTGGAGATGCCTTCGAAGGAGTAGGTTCATTGTCATGGATTCTTCTATTTTCCCTTTTCTCCAATCACCATTGTCTTCTCAATTGCTGCACAGGCACCCCTGCTGCAGTCATAGTGTGACTTTCACCTGGGGCCTTGTGTGTTGCTCAATGGGTTTGTCTATCTCTTTTCCTTTCTCCTATTTTCCCTTCCGTTTCCTTTTCCCTCCCTCTGTTTCCTTTTCCTCAGGTGTATTGCTCTCCCCAAAGTGCACGGAACAAATATAAATCACCAAAGCAATTACAGAGCAAATACTTTGAACGTAGACGGACGCAATAACTCACAACCACGCATTCTTAGAAGATAATCAGCTCTTATACGGCTATTTATTCAAAGCTTAGAAATACATCGAAATAACTCACAAAAATAATATGGACATAAATCACAGAAGAAGTAAAGAATTCAAAAAGAAATACATCACCGTGAGCGTAACAGGATTCCTCATCTCGCCCAGAAGCGGCTGGAAGACCCCGGGAACAGCCAGGCCGAGAGCACCACAGCTCACAGGAGGGCCGGACGTAAGCGTCCTTCTCCGGCTGAAGTCTTACCTGACCACCTCCGGGCTTCCGCATATATAAACACTCCACAAAGGGGAGTCAATTCTCGAACCTTCTGGAAATTGCACTTGCGCAGTTGAGGAAAAGCCGTCGGTTGCCAGCTGCCCCCAAGAAGCGGAGTGCCTCCCTTCTCTATAAACACGCTCCACAGAGAACAGTAGCAAACCATAATAAAGTTAGCTTTCCCAGCAGAAATGTCCTTGACCCCATACCAGGTTTGGAAAGCATGTTTTTCTCAGCACCGTGAATCTAACACTCAGCAAAATGTGTGCAGCTTTTCACTGCGGCATGAAGTAAATATCCATCATGGTTCCGAGCGCTCCCAGAATGCATTGCGCACCAGCGCCATTTTAGATCAAGCATAACAATTCCACCTTTGGATATTTACTTTCCATAGCCCGGTGGCACAGGAACCGGTCTCTGAAACCTACGAAATGTTAAAACTAAATTGGGAATACATTGAATGCAACAACAACAAGCAATTATAATAGACAATATAATAAAAATGCAAGCAAAAACGTAATGCAGTGTACCCCCAATATCAGGTATCCATGAAAATAACCAATCCCACCAATTTCTATTACGATCTTGAGACACTTGAGAAATTAGATCCCTCAAACCTCGAATATGACTTTCAATAGATTGTGAATGGTCACTTAAATTGAAACAACACATACCTTCAAATGTGTTACACCCTAAATTATGTTTTAGCAATAGATAATCAACAGCAGCTCTGTTCTGTAAAGTTGCTTTTCTAATAACTTGACTATCAAGGAGTAATTCTTCTAATGCCTGCGAAGTATGATTAAGGCTTTTAACTACTGAACATGCTAATTTCATCAAAGATTTGTAACCTCCAGCAGCTAAACCCCAAACTCCCACTAATGAAAGGGTTAATGCTAGAACCTCAGCTTCTGAAAACAAATGTACATGTGAATCACAGTCAGGAGATAGACCTACAGATTCGAAAGTTGATCTTTTACCTCGAGTTATCGCTGGGTGTAAATGAAACATCATTAGTCCTAATCGAGTTAAAGCACATGGACCTCCAGAAATGTTAGCTGGAATATAAGTGTATGTAATATTACCACATGAAAAGAGCCATCCTGTTGGGAGTTTCACATGATTCAAATGACTGGCAGTTATCACTGTATGATTACAAGACATAATATTATTTACACTGGTGCATTTGCGTGGCACTCGCGAACATAGTCTTCTCTTGAACATTGTATGATTGTGCTGATTGGTCAGCTCTATTTGTCGGCATTTGCCAATTTCTTGTGCATTGCATGTCATAACGTAACATACATCACCTTGGGTTATATTATAAGTAATAACACGTGTCAAATTTCTCCATTTAGGTCAGTCTCTTGGCAGAGCCGACAGTATTCATAAACTGAAAAAGATTGCCTAATATCTTAGTCTTGAACTAAAGAATCATTGTGTGTGATGCCGAAGATATGCTTTAAAACCGGAACAGGCGTCGGCACCGCTACTAAACACGTAGTCAATAAAGCTTAAGCATTGGGCACATCAGTAAGACAAAAGTGTGATATGTTCAGTAATTGCTGTGCCAGATATATCCACATATTCTCTTCTTGAGTGATCATAGGAGAGTGTTTTCGCCTTCCTACGAAGGTATCTTGCACGACTGGCATCAAGGTTGTTTTCACTGGCTCCTGATGTGTTTGTCGCATTTCACGAATCCATGTCTTCTGTCTGGTTGGTTTTTCGGCACTGGCATAAGGCTGCTTGGGGACATTATTCATCATTATCAGTATCCCCTTGATCACTGGCACAGATGTGACATTTTTTGTTGGTAGTAGCAGACTGTTTAACTCTCCCAAATGGAGTCCATTTAGTGCCACAGTTACACCAACCAGACACAGGATCTACAAGGCAAACCCAGAAAAGAGATATCAGTGTTGCACATCACTCTCTCAGGTAACATTTGTCTGCGGGTACATATTGCCATTTCTTTCTACCAGGCTCCATAACTAAAACTACTTGATCTTTGCCTGATGCAATGACATCTGCGGGCACTGGTGGGCCACTTGGCTTTTCCACCCACACCTTTGCACCCGGTACCATACTGTCTGAAGAGCCAAAACCGCGGTCCCCACGGGGAGTTAACACTGTAGGAGGCTCCCCCTTCTTAATCATGGATAACTTCATGGGAATGACTATTAATTGGGCCACTCGATCACCTTTGTGGATTGATAACAATTGATCCCCACTATTCATTAGGATGACTTTAATCTCGCCCTGGTAATCAGCATCAATTACCCCTCCCAACACTTGAACTCCCTTCAATGCTAGGCCATATCTAGGGGCAATCCATCCCATATGCTCTGGGGGAATCTGTACTCTAATCCCTGTTTCAATTACAACTATTCCTCTTGGATCTAATCTGATTTCTTCATGGGAATGCAAGTCTACCCCTGCTGACTCTGGAGATGCTCGATAGGGAGCTAAAGAACCTGGAGTAATTTCCCAGTACAATAGTGTTTCTCTGACTGAATTGGGTTGAACCTGTAAAGTAGGAGTCATTAATCGCATCAAAGGAGTTTCATGTTCATACACAGGCCTATTGTTTAATACTTGCACCGCATCAAACACACGATCACGCCAGCCTGCCAAACTGCCGTCTCCAGATTTGCGCAACTGTTCTTTCAATAACCCATTCATTCGTTCAATTAACCCTGCAGCAGCTGAATGGTATGGAACGTGATACAGCCACTCAATGCTCTTTTCCTGACAAAACTCCTGGATTAGTTTGCCTTTGAAATGTGACCCATTGTCACTTTGAATTCGCAAAGGCACTCCATAATGTAATATGATCTGATCTAACAACCTGATGGTGTTCAGTTGGGTTGCACGTTTGCACGGCAAAACCCTCAAATATCATGAGTATGTATCCACAATAGTGCATGCATACTGACAACCTCTGCTGATTGGCATGGGACCGATATAATCAATCTGCCAAATTTGACCTAGTAATTTTCCTCTTCTCAATGTGCCTTGAACAATTTGAGGTATAGGTCTATGCAATTGGTGTTGGCACATGGGACATTGCAAAATGATTGTTTTCACTACTTCTAAAGGAAGACTGATTCCTCGAGCTTGTGCTCACCTGATAGTAGCCTTTTCTCCAAGGTGCCCACATTTCTGATGGGCCCATTTGGCCAAACCCTCCAAATCGTCTTCCTGAGCCTCTGCATCCACAGATGAAATCTTGGTGTGTTCGTCTGCAACAGAATTAAACCAACGTTCTCATGAGTCTGTGGCACAATGCGCATCCACATGATATACAGTGACTTCACTTTGTAACAACATTTCGGCAATATCTTGCCACAGTTCTTTTCCCCACAACTCTTTTGAATGAATCTTCCATCCATTCTTTTGCCAAGTTGGCAACCACACTGCCAATCCATTTGCCACTGACCATGAATCTGTGTACACATAACACTGACCAGGGGTCTCTTGTTTCAATGCTTGGTAAACTGTGTAAAGTTCTGTGAACTGACTGCTCTTCCCTTTCCCTGTCGTTGTCAACATCTTTTTTGTTTTGGGATTGTACGACACTGCTTTCCAGTACCGCTCAGTTCCCACATATCGAGCTGAACCATCCGGGAACCAAGCATGCTCTGTTTGCTCCACGGTCAAATCGCTGTAAGGTACTCCCCATTTCACGGGAGACTCACGTTTTTCAGGCACTTCCGGTGGTATGTAATCTGAGGGCAGTATGTTGGCTACTTGCTCATGTAATTTTGCCACTCCACCCTTTCCTGATTTGGCTCTGTCTTGAATATACCATTTCCATTTAATTATGCTGGCTTCTTGAGCATGTCCTATTCTATGTGTTTTAGGAGAGCTCAGTACCCATTGCATCATTGGTATTTCTGGTCTCATGAATACATCATGGCCCACCGTCATCTGCTTGGTATCAACAAGAGCCCAATAACACGCCAGCAATTGCTTCTCAAACGGAGTGTATGAGTTACCAGCGTCGGGCAACTTACGACTCCAAAACCCTAATGGCACATGTTTCCTGTCTTGTTTCTGCCACACACTCCAGTTAGCATAATTGTCTTGTACAGACACATTTAATTCCACTTCTCCTTCCTTCAAGGGCCATAACTCAAGCACCTGCTGCACGGTGTCTTTCGCCATCTCAAAGGCTTTCTGCTGTTCTTCCCCCCACTGAAACTCATATTTCTTTTGTGTCACCTTGTAGAGGAAGGCCAATATCTGGCCTAAATGAGGAATGTGCTATCTCCAAAACCCAAACAGTCTCATAAACTGCTGAGCTTGCTTTTTGTTCATTGGAGTGGTGAATTCAAGTATTTTCTGTCGGGCTTTTGGCTTTTTACTCGTATTAATCTCCCACCCTTCCTTTTTCAATCCTTCCATAAGGACATCTAACTGGCTTTGCACACTGTGCTCATCCTTGCCTTGGATCAAAATATCATCAATGTAATGAGAGATTTGTATGTCAGGTTTACACGGTATCTTGTCTAAGTGCTCTGCCACAAGCCAGTGACAGATAGTCGGGCTGTGTATGTACCCCATGTACCCCATAGGTAGCCTTGTGAAAGTGTACTGACGTCCACTCCACGAAAATGCAAACTGTTCTTGACACTCGTCAGCAATTGGCACGGAGAAAAATGCATTAGCTAAATCGATCACTGCATACCAAGTCCCCTCAAACTTTTGGACATTTTCAATCAAGGTAATAGCATCTGGGACTGCGGGCACTAAGGGAGGAGTATGTTTATTCAACTCCCTGTAATCCACCGTCATCCTCCACGACCCATCTCCCTTTTTAATGGGCCAGAGAGGATTGTTCCATGAGGTGGTAATAGGGCGTAATACACCCGCCTCCACGTACTTATTGATGGTGTCTGCAATGTCCTTGTGCCCCCCAGGAATGCGGTATTGTTTCATTGCTACCCGCTTGGTTGCCACTGGCACTTGCACTGGGGGCATCTTCAATTTGCCTAGAGTAATGGGTGTACAAATTAATGCACTCACCCTAAACTGGTACGTTAAGTCCCAAGGTTAACCCTTCCAAAATGTCAAAGCCAATTATATAAAGCCGGGACAATCAACACTTGATATTTCTGCCTATTCAAATTGCCTATTTTCATCTCCACTTTCGTTTGTACTGCAGGGGTCTCCTTTCCCCCTAGACCTGTAATAGTAAACTGTTTACCTTTAAATCGTGTTGGATTACCATAAATCAAAGAGGCCTCCACCCCGGTGTCTATCAATGCTCACACCCCTTGAGTATTTCCTGGCCCCCAAAGAAATCTTAACATCAACATGAGGCCGCCTATCCACTTTTATGCGGGCAGACGCTGCCGGAGCTTGGCCGAAGCCCTAGTCAAACTTCGAATGAGTGTGACTCGACTCCGCCTCTAGCATCGCACTCACCACCTTTCTCAAATCAGCGTATGTTGGATGGTACCGGGAAGGTGTCCCCATAGACCCTTCGTCTTGTTCTTCCGCAGGGGGAGCAGAAGGTGAGGGGTCCCCCTGTGGCGTGGTGACTACTTGTTTCTTAACCTGTTTATAGCGCTCTTTGGCTGCAAGTCCTCGTTTTTTGTATAATTCATACATTACTCTGGTTTCAATGCCATCAATTTCTTCGTGTGGCCCACCATCTTTTAACAAAGCCAAAAACATGTCTTTTTGGAACACTCGGGAGTCTCTGATATCTTGCCGCCTGCCTTCGGTTCTTCTCTCATTACGCCCCTCTCTCTCCCGTGGCTTGTTATCGCTCTTATCCCACTCTCCCAAATCTGCAAGTTGCCGAATGGCAACTACCGAATGGCATCTGCTACCTCATCAGTAGCTTTGCCCGTCATACCTACGAGCAAAGTCATAATGACACTTTTGTATGCGGGTGGCGCAGTTCTAATCACCATGTTTCGAGTTGAAACTGAGAGCGGCACGGCTCCCATGTGATCAGGAGCATCTATGTGAATAGCCTCTTTCATAGCATGCTCTCTGACTTTTTGAATTGCTTCTCTTAACGTATACCACTTCGTTTCTTCACTGGGCCATTCTGTGGTAATAGGGTATTTACGTTTACATGCTTGGGCTACCAGGTGCAACAAAGACACCTGCGTATCAGGGGGCGGTCCTGCTCTTAAGACCTCCTGTACATTGGTGTCAGTTGACAGAGGTAAAAAACGTGGTGAATCAGTAAAATCTACTAACAACCCTGCAGCACCCCCTTCTGGTAATCTCACCATCTATGTCAATAAAGCTTCCCCTGATTTTTGCCTCAAACGGGTAATGATTTCCCCAACCTCCTGTTGTGTGTAATCCTCCAGCGTGGTTAAATCCACCATTCCGCCAGCAGGATTCTCTGGGTGGGGTCCGGCTCGCCATCTTCTAACGGGCTTAGCCGCCACTGTTTTCTGTTTCACTTCCATTTTGGGGTCAGACTCATCTGCGGAACTACTTTCTAGACTGGTCGAATCAAAAATATCACCATCCCACTTATCCGGATCCCAGTCTACGCCAGCGGTAGCGATTACAGTTGCCACCTTTCTTTTGTTGACCCCTCCCCATCTTTTCCTATACTTATACCGGGCTACTCTGACTGCTGCCCTCTCGGCCACCGCCTGATATGTGTCAGCCTTATCTTTAAACAGTTTCATTTGAATCTGCTGCATTAACGCAGTCTGCCGTTCTGCAGCTAGCTCTCTTTCTAATCGCAAGACCTCATTTTTCATTTCCACCTTCATTTGATGTATTTTCCTATAAGCATGCAAAAGAACCCAACCTCGTCTACCTAATGCCACACATTCTTTACCACATTCTACTGGAACTTGTTGCAAGCATGCCATTACATCAGCCGGATCGGCATCTCCCAATCCTTGATCCCATGTTTCACTTAGACCTGTACCACATGCCCACGCCTGAGCCAATTTATCATATGGACTCTTAGTCCAGCCTGGAATAACAACATCAGAACAGTCACTGCCAGCGGTTACGTTCTTCTTCCTGAAAAAACTACTCATTATCGTAAACAAAACAAAACCTCGTTGAATCTATATATTTTCTTCTCTATGCTAAAATCACTCCCACAGGCACGCACACACTTACAAAAGAGAAAAAAAAGTCACTATTCAACAACTTCACTTACAAGACAACCAAATCCTATCTACGTTTCAACAGATTCTTGAATACTCGGAGCAACTCATCACAAGTATCCTGTTTGTGACGCCAAAAATGTATTGCTCTCCCCAAAGTGCACGGAACAAACATAAATCACCAATGCAATTACAGAGCAAATACTTTGAATGTAGACAGACGCAATAACTCACAACCATGCATTCTTAGAAGATAATCAGCTCTTATACGGCTATTTATTCAAAGCTTACAAATACATAGAAATAACTCACAAAAATAATATGGACATAAATCACAGAAGAAGTAAAGAATTCAAAAGGAAATACATCACCGTGAGCGTAACAAGATTCCTCATCTCACCCAGAAGCGGCTGGAAGACCCCGGGAACAGCCAGCTCACAGGAGGGCCGGACGTAAGCGTCCTTCTCCGGCTGAAGTCTCACCTGACCACCTCCGGGCTTCCGCATATATACACACTCCACAAAGGGGAGTCAATTCTCAAACCTTCTGGAAACTGCACTTGCACAGTTGAGGAACAGCCGTCGGTTGCCAGCTGGGTCAATCGAGAGCTCTCCCCAAGAAGCGCAGTGCCTCCCTTCTCTAAAAACACGCTCCACGGAGAACAGTAGCAAACCATAACAAAGTTAGCTTTCCCAGCAGAAATGTCCTTGACCGCATTCCAGGTTTGGAAAGCATGTTTTTCTCAGCACCGTGAATCTAACACTCAGCAAAATGTGTGCAGCTTTTCACTGCGGCATGAAGTAAATATCCATCATGGCTCCGAGTGCTCCCAGAATGCATTGCGCACCAGCGTCATTTTAGATCAAGCATAACATCAGGAGACTAGGTTGTGCACATGGTGAGCCGCTTTCAAGATGGGTTCTGGCTCAGCAGTGCCCTGGTAATCGCACAGTGCGGTGGCTTCTTAACATGGTTTTATCCGGATGAAGTACTTTAAAATATTAACATTTTGCTGCTTATGGTAATAGTTTTCTACCATACCTTTTAATTTCATGCTGTACCAGGGATTTCACCCAGGAGGACTGAGGCCTCATTCCATCTGCACCTGGAGTTGGGTGAGAGCCTCCTCAATGCTTCCGAGCCTATAACAACATAGGAATTAAACTAAATATTTTGTATTTCTGAGAATCCCCCTCTGGGTGGACATGGACAGCTCACTAATTCTAGCACCTCTTTGAGACTGGCACCCTGTCTGTTCACAGAAATCTGCCCGTGCACACTCTTGAGCCCCTCACGCATCCAGCACTACACCATGTGCCAATTTACAATCCTCCAAACCTGCTTTGGAGAAACAATCGAAATGTCAAATTCCTTTACGATATAGTGCTCCTTCTGTCTACAAGATTGTGGTCACCTCTTTGAACTGCCTTGCACCAATACTCCTGAAAAATATTCTTCCTCTCCTGTATCTTCCCCCCTTTGTGGGTAGAAACTCATTCCTGCCTTATCTTACCCTTGCACTTTTTTATCTTTTTATTTTTTTATTTATTTTAAAACTGTACTTAACAGTTGTTTCAATAAAGCAAAATAATAGCTGTAAGAAATGACTGTGTATTGTTGTGGTGCACCTACCGCAATAGAGCAAGTAGCTGAAATTAAAATCCATACTGAACACAGAGTATCACTGCACACAGTATTTCCGACAGATGTATTCTATCGCAGGTTAGAACGCTTCAATGTCTAATGTATAATGCCATAAAAACAGCACCCTATAGCTGGGGAGTGGGACAACTGACCGGTGATCTTTGGCTTGTCTCAGGGAAGTACCAACTCTCTGTCGTCGTTCTCCTGTGTATTACACCAAATTAAGTCCTTGAACCAGTTGTCCAGCATGGTTTGCGAAGTTGCTAACCAATGCTAGGCAATTTGACATTTGGCTAACAGCAGCGCCATAGCAATGAATCGCCTGTGAAATTTGGTTAAATCCCATGCATAGTTTACAAACATAATTCAGAGTCCATGGGAATCTCCTGCCCAGTACTCTCAGTCTTAGTGTAACATGTCCCCAAAATGTCGCAACCTGTTTGGATGACCAAGAAAAATTATAAAGTCTGCATCTTCCTGTTTGCACCGAGGGCATGCCCCAGTAGCTGTCGGATTCCCTAACTTTTATGGATGTATAACAGTGCCGGATTAAGCCCTGTGGAGGACCTTAGGCAGTCGGAATATCGGGGGTCCCCTTGCAAATGATAACAATGTTAACGCGGCACAGGCCGTTGCGCAGCACAGCAGCACATCAAGGCCTCTGCCTTCCCTGTGCCCTTAAAAGGAGTGGGGCCATAGGCCGGTGCCTATTTGGCCTAATGTATAATCCGGCACTGGTGTATAATATGCCACAGGGAGGTGTTTGAATTGTGATAGCCAATGCCTTTGGATCATGGAAACCTGCTTTATCTGGCTACAAATGTATTTCCAAGAGGATTCCGCAATCTCATGGTTCACAGCCGCATCACACTGCTTCTTCGCACAAGACTGAGTAGTTGACCTCCAGCAGTGCACCATACTATGCAGCTCTGAGATTGATTTCCAGTGTGTTTCCTCTGCCGTGGTAAGATATCTTAATAGGTGTCTGGTCAGATATGTTAATAGGTGTCAGGATTGCGAATGTTGGCAACACTTTTTTCATGTCAAAACGTACTCCAGACACAGCATCAGCTGATACAGTGAATTACCCCCATTCATCTGAAACCTACCAGCGTAAAAAAGAACTGTCATTGAATAAGTCCTAAATTTAAAATATACCAATTCTAGCCAACCCCTTACAACATTCATAATGAAACGAAAAGTCCAGTCTCCAATAAATATATCATCAGGGAAAGGCGGTTCTCACTCAACCTTTCACTGTGTTAACATGTGAGGCTGATGTGTGCGGGATACCCCACAGTGCAGAAGATAATTTAACCAGTGGCACAATGGCTGTTCCCAAATGCTGCCCATATGGTGCTTCCCCAAACCATGAAATGATGCTAAATAACTACACTATTAGGTAGTACTATTCCAAATCTGGAACCGCCAAATTCCACTGAGGACATGTCAAGTTGTCCCAAGCTACTCTACACTCTTACCCGCCCATATTAATCTCAATAACATTTATTTTAATTTTCTGAAGAACAGATTCGGTAGTTGAATAGGTATATTAAAAATATATATTCATATTGGGATGTTCAACCACTTCTCCACTTTATTCTCTAATGCTACGAGGGCTGATGCAAAGTTTTTAGGATATAGGACACTCACGTCTTTAGACACCTTAACCCTGAGCTATCTCACAACGTCTGGTCACCATTGAAGCCCTATACGCCTCCAGTAATCTTTGTAGCATGAGTGCGCAGTAACAGTTCGACTTGGTCCAATTTATTGTCAGGCCAGAGTAGCGTCCGAATTCTTTTACGGTATCCATAATGGGTGCTAAATGAGCCTCTGGGGTCTTCACACATAGAACCATGTCATCTGCATAGAGTGAGATGAGAACTTTCTGATTAAAGAACTGCAATCCCCAATCGATGTCTTCAGCCCGACAAATGCATGCAAGTGGCTCAATAGCTAGCACGAAAAGCAACAGCGAGAGAGGGCAGCCTTGCCTCATGCCCCTATAGAGCATGAAGGGAGAAGTGATATTACCATTAATCAAGAGTGTAGCTGTGGGTCTAGAGTATAACAACCAAATTAGCGATACAAAAGGTTCCCCCACTCCTATTCTTGAGAACACCATGAATAGAAAAGACCATTCTAGGGAGTCAAATGCTTTTATTGGCATCAAGCAGCATTGATACTGTGTGTTAGGGTTGACCTGAGAAAGAATAGCAAACATGCAACTAACACAATGATGTGTGACTTTACCGTGTATAGAACATGTTTGATCTGCCAATACTAATCAATCTATCAGGGGTGCCAATCTGCGAGCCAACACCTTAACAAAGATTTTATTGTCAAGATTTAAAAGTGATAGAGACCTATAGGAGGCACACTGTATACTATCCTTTCCTGTTGTATGCAATGGGATAATAGTATCCTCTTCATTGAGGTAGGTTGCTCACCCATTTCCAAAAACTTGTTAGACATCAGCTAACAATGGAGCCAAAACGTCTACATATTCCGTATGAAGTTCCATTGTTTGGCCATCAGGCCTGGTGCTTAACTGGCCTCTCCACTATGGCACCAGCTACTTAAATTGGGGTAATCTGAGTACTAAGCACTTGCCTATGCTCGTTTCCTATCCATGCCATCTCAGCCCTATCCAAAAGCTGTTCCATATTAAGTGCTGACCTGCATTTATGCGTTTTGTACAGAGGGTGTAATGGACAACAAACACCTGCATAATGTTTTCATGACTCTAATATTACACTCCACAATCTCCTCAATCAATGTTGAAATGTATTATTTTCTATTAGCACCCTGCGAGGGGGGGCAGCCAATCAGGAGGCTAGCATTGTGGTCTGAAAATGCCGATCTAGCCTGCGTTCCAAGTCACCTGATGGCCAGTTCCCCCACCCGCCTTCTTCCCCCAATGACCCACCAGTAATTTGTTCCCACTCCCTCCCCAATTCCCACATATCTGTTTGCTGAGGCAGTGACTGCCGCCGCCACAGCTTCTGCGGCTTCTGTCCTCGTCCGTTTGGCCACAATGGAGACCCACCTACCTATTCCATGGTGGACGTGTTTGTATAGTATTTTCTTTCCATGAACAGGACGCTGCAAGGACGCGACATTCACAGAAAGAAAATACTTTCCAGCTAGCCCTGTCCCAGCACATGTGACAGGTGCTAATAGCGTTAAGTACTCATTCCAGCCCTTGGAATGGGTGCTTAATGGTTAAATAAGACATGAGAGGAGCCGACCTGGTTGATCACCTGCTCACATTAATTTTACCATAAATTAACTTAATTTCACAGTCAGCAAACTCTTGATACAATCTAGCTTCTCCTTTAGCTCTGCCTTAATCGCTCTATCCAATGGGGTCACATATTTTCTTTCCAGGACTTTAAAGGACTTCTCAGTATCCTGACGCGATTCTTATTAGATTCCAGCATGCCATCCTCTTTAGAAATGTATGCCCATTGAAGAAAGATCTTAAGTGTTTCCAAGAGAGTTTCCACCTTGTCCAATGAACCCTTATTATTTTCCATGAACTGTTCCATTTCCCTGTGCAATTCTGATCTGAATGCTATGAAAGGGATTGAGTCAGGCTTAAAACTCCACATCCTTGTTGATGCTTTAACTTTGGGCATCTTACAGCTCACCATCCCAGAGGAGTGATCCTTGGTAGTATCTCACATGCCAGCGCATAACCCAGGAGGGTGCACTCCATCACCCATAGACCTATTCCTGAGTCTGAATCATGGACCAAGGAATAATATGTAAACTCTTTCCCCCTCCCCATCAGCTTAAACCAAACATCTACCAGTTTGTAGTGTTCATATAGAACCGGAGTGCTCTAGCCACCCCTGCCGCCTCCCAGTGTTCTCATGCCCATTGCTAATCTCTCAAGTTCCAGATTAACAATCGTATTCAAATCTACCAACATGATGATCTTATACTTGAAACACTCTAGCAGTGTATCCATCATTAAGTCCAAAGAACTGTGTCCATTTTATGTTGGGAAAAAATATGTTAACCAACACAATAGGGATGTCATCATGTTCTCCAGCTATTCACAGAAAACTCTTGTCAAGTTCAGTTCCAAACTTATGTAGGATAAATCTAAGAGTGTTTTTATAAGATCATGACTCCTCGCAACTGAATGGAAAAGGATGAATAGCATTTACCCCCTTTCCAACTGCACACACATGCAGCGTGACCCTCCTCTCTGAGGTGAGTTTCCTGTAGCATGATCACATTTCCCCCATGCCTTTTCAAGTATGGTAACACTTTTCGGGCCTTAATAACATTATTTAAACTACAAACCTTCCATGTGACAGCAGTTAAGGCCAAATGAGTGAGATTCTGATTATATATCCCATAATACAGTTCTATAAACTTAGCAAATGTCTATTAAGATCACACTTTGCTCTTTATCCTGGCGTCCCACAAGATCTGTGTACCCTCTCGTATCAGCAAATCCAATTTTGTTCCAATTTCAAAGCGGTATAGTTAACTTTTCTGCAAAAAATGTCATGTCCCCCCCACCCTCACTGGCCCATTCCCAACCACCAGTGTAAGCTATCCTTCCCCTTAACGCAAAAAACACTACACCATGCAGACCGTGCTATTTGAGGCCAGTAAGAGTTAAGCTAGGCACCAGACTGCTACGAGTGTAACGGCATGGAGCTGTGCTTCCACTGTAAGATATGTTGGATAGCTTGTAAGTTGCTGGGTAACAGAGGACGATCCTGTTATCGCTATGGGTTTCTTTCTCCAGACTATGGTCCGGACAGTCTTGCCTCAATGAAGCTAACTACCGCCTCTGCCGCCAATGTGAAAAAAGGGCCTATCGCGGTATATAATCTCCAATGGTGATGGGAATAACATTTGGTACTATATTTTCTTTTTACACCATGAATGTTTACCCAGTGGCCAGGATAGTCAGGCCAAAGTCTGAGAAAATCATGAGTTTGGTAACCCGATAATTAAAGATCCTTGCAATCCATGGGCACAGAGCTAGGAACAGCCCGAAGAGCTATGTGCCCGCTCCACAAGCAAGTTTGTCCTATGTTGTCAAGCAACTGTCTTTGCAAATATATCTGCAATGGACCATGTGCAGATGACTCCAACAGTCCAATAATGCAGATGTTGTTCCGCTGCGAATGAGATTCAAGGTCTACCTTTTTCGTGCTTATCATTTTTAGCTCCTTTTCAATAGTAGCAAGTTTGGTCTGCAGTTGGTGCGCCGTATTCTCTGCGTTCTTTATCCTCTTTTCCGCTTTCTGTGACTGTACAGCACAACTATTCGATCTTATGCTGTGACACCATCCACTTTAGCCGCCAGGAAGTCCATCTTACAATTCATGGACTGCAATGGCCCTCTCATTTCCAACAGGAGTATGTGTGTATCAATATTTACTGCGTCTAAAGTGGTCATGGTCCCCAAAGCTCCCATTACACTAGCAGGTTCCAGGTTCTTCCAAACAGGCCTAGTGAAAGTGGGCAGTTTTGCCTGGGTTTTACACTTGTGTGGAAATTAATGATAGCGCAAGCAAATGAAAGGAAAGGGCACGTGAGGCCTCTAATTTGAAATACATTGTTCGGATGGCAAGGCGCACTTAAGAAGAATCGACAGGCCTAAAACCTAACACAGCGAATGGGCCTGGTGAGTGGACATATGTGTCTTGATGAGTCCAAGACCGACAAATGCTTCTAGTTGCAGAGCAGAATTCACCAATGACTTCTCCCATGGCAGATCTGGTGGGCTCCTTATCTGGGAGGGAGATCTTTTTGATGCTCCTGCACGCTAGGTTGCTAGACAGCCAGATCAACACAGACCCAGCCCGGGTAAGTAAAAATGTTTTTTTAAATGCACTTATATCTGAATTGCGGTCAATTCAAGATTACAAGAAAAAATGGTAGAAGCCAGCAGGGTCTCGTGATATCAGAGGGCAGAGGTGGGCCGTCTGCTGCAGGATAACAATCTCCTCAGCCCAGCAGCTCTCAAAGAACAAAAGGCTAACGCCTTCAATCAACATTCAGCCCAGAGATGGGAGAGGCTCTGATGAACGTGTTTTTAGGGAAATCAGACCCAGAAGCTAAAACAAAACTGTTATACTTATCTGTGTAAATATATGGTCATTAACTTACATTACAAATTTCATTGTATTCAATAACATTGAGATCGTAATACTTACAGAGTCGTGGCAGATCTAATTTCAAAACTAATTGTCAGGCAATGGTGTAGTGGGAATTTCATTGTAGTACAATTTAGGGAAATTTTAGTTACAACACAAAAGGTGTTTCTAGCTTCCCCGAAAATGTTAGAAATCTGAAAGTTGGGGAGCTAATGGCATGTTAAATTAGTTATTTGATTCATATTCGCAACTGTGTTTGTTTTTGAATAAAGGGCAAAAACCAATTGCGTGTCTGTGCAATAACGTGCCAAAATGAAAGTAAGCTCTACCGATTTGTCATGATTAGGGGAACATGAATATATCTATATTACAATGTTTATTTGTAAATTGTAAACATTTGCCATGTTGTGACTTTTTGAGTGAAAACAAAATGTAAATCATAGAAGGTGTGTTCCTCTCCACTTCACTTCAATCATGGAACGCCATTGGCCTATAGGCAGACAGGGGTGGAACTTTGGGAGGGAGAGAAAACTGTAGAGGTGCAATCGAAATTTGACACTCCTTGATCAAACAGCTTTCCCTCAAATTTGCCGGTCACAGCGCTCGATGGCACCCGCTTACCTCAGAAGATCTTTTCAACTCATCATGATCCTCCAGGTCTCTGCCTGTCTGAATTCTCTCCAGGGACACTTTCTTCCAGGAAAGCACCTTCGCCTTGCACCTTAACCTGACCTGCATGCTGCTTGTTTGACTCTACCGGTGAACAGATGCTGTCTGCTCGGCTAGAACGTTGGGTGAGGCCTGCGGCAGCAGCTTCATGTATTCAGAGGTGCTTATGCGTCTTGTCAGCTGATGTGGCACTTGCGATCATGATATCCCGCTCACACTGGGATACTTGCTTCATGTACCACAAAGGTCATAAGTGTTAATTAGCATTTGCAGAAGAATTCTCATTACAGGCGCCGTTAAACCCATTCCGCCCACCTCGTAATGAGGCCCAATGACTTTAGCTACAGTATACATTTCCCCTAAATGTCAGTGGTCAGCACCTTCTAATATTTTTCTGCTTCATTTTCTTTCATTACTCGTTTTGCATTAATGGTTCTTAATTTTTGAAGCTGCCTGACATATTGGCCTCTGTAAACTTTCTCTGACAAGGAATTACAGTTTGCGCAATTAAATTAAATGTAATCAATGCACTCATAAGTGTTTCCACTATACAACGGAATATTAATGCTTCATAACTAATCTTATTTAAATACTTTTGCTTGTCTACCTGATCAACAACTAGCACCACGCTTTTGGGTCATATTGTTTATTCGTTTACAAATACTAATGAAGCTTCACTTTTATTAATAGCTTTAGAAGAGTCTGACAGCTTCATTTTCTTCATTCCATTGATTCAACTTTTGACTGCGCCCCTTACTTATATCATTCAATGTGAAGCATCCAGTGCTTTATCCAGCTTTCAATCACTTCCTCTCTAGTCCTCATCATCCCAATCCTACTCAATTCAACACGTTCTATGCGTTACTGACTTCCAGTGACAGATTTGCAATTCACCTATTGTATTCTTTTTGTGGTTTCCTCTGCCGTTCATCTACCTTCAATCTCATAACTCATATTGTATCCCATTAAAAATGGCTGTACTTCAAAAAAACAACATCACCTGACAATGCTCCTTTCAATGCCTGTATGAAAAATATTCTAGAGGAGATCAGCAATGTTCGATCCTGCATCTCCACACTAGATTCTCACTCATCGTCCATACAAGAAGAGCTTAAACGTTTTAAAATCGATATCAAGACATTCTCAGGTAGACTTGATGAAACTGAAGAAAGGATAGAGTGGAGGGTCTTGAGAGCATGTACGTAAGATTAACACAAATAGAAAATTAAGTCACAGAGTTGGAAGATAGAAATCGAAGCGACAATCTCCGCTTTAACGGAATCAATGAAAAAATTGAAGGAGATCAACCGATCAATTTTCTTATCAACTGGATCCCCTCAGTTCTAGGGATAACTTTTTCACCCCCACTGGAACTGCAACGCACACACAGGATTCAACCATGTATTTCCAACAACAGCACCTCGCCAAGACCATTCATTACATGCTTCCTACGACATCAGAAAGCACACCAAATCCTACTATCTGCTAAGAATAACTCCCCCATCCTCTTCCAGAACAATAGAATCTTTATTTCCCCAGACTTTTCCATGATTACACATGCCAAAAGGAAGAGATTCCTGGACAGGAGACCTCTCTTAAAATCTCTTTAAATCTTTTAACATCAGATATGGCTTGTTAGATCCTGCAAGGATGATTATTACCATTCCTGATGCCCCCACCAAAGAATTTACAGATCTAAACAACCTTCATAATTTACTTCAAGCTCTTCAATCTGTCAACACTTCTACACTTGATCCTCCATCTCAATCGTCAACCTTCAAAATACCCAGGAATCAACACATCAAATATACACACAAACGCAGCAGATCAACTTCTTCCATTTCACTTGATGTCCCGTCCACTTCAACTCATCTAAGAGACAAGTCAAGATCTCCTATGAAATCATTCGATCTTTCTCTCTCAACTTTGCAAACTTGATTAATTTTTCAGATGCGGTTACTCCGCAACCTCCACCTCTGACAAGCAATTCCCTCTTTGCTATCTAATCATTTGATTCCTCTTCATTGTTGTTTTTAACGGCTTCTATCTGTGTTCATGCCGTTACAACTTTAGCTGAAAATAATTCCACACGCTCTTGCTTTGTTAAATGGGATATCATATTGTACCTCCTTTATTGTATATATTGGCCTAAGCTCAGTCGCTTTGCAAAGAAATCCGCATTGCAAGGTTCTGACCTTAGATCGATTTAGCCGCCATTTTAGGTTCATCCGCCATTTTGATGCTCACTCCAAAGTCACCCTGTATTCTAAAATGGTGGACAGTGTTCTTCTGTTTGTAAGTTGGCTGTTTTGACCTCTACATGAAGTTAATGCCTAAACTGCCCGCAGGCCAAATGTTAGGGTCATGTAAGGAGACCTTGTCCTTCGTTGACCTTTAGATCAAGGATCCGCGAGCATAAAATAAGCACAATGTTGTTTAAATACTGAATCTGAACACTTGTAGAACTGCATTGTATGAAACATGTACGAAGGCTTAATGTTAAATCCAAAGGTACACTGTTGCCTTTGTGATTTATTTGTGTATAAACTAGGAATAATCCATAGGCATATAGGTGAATAAATTAGAAGTGAACGCGGCACAAACCACTAGCCCTAGAAATGATTAACCTGTAGATGGGCTGGATATCATGTTAGAGAATTGTATAAAAAGAGTGAGTGTTCTGATGTACAGCCCCACTCACTTCTCACACCGAAAGGGCTGGTATTCGCTGTGATGTACTGAAGGCCAGATAGCTATCTGATACTTTGTTCCTTTGAAAACTGTTCAGTTGTAGAATAAAGATCTGTGTATCTTTGCAAGCCTGTGTTTGGTGTATTTCCTTTTGTGGTACTCAGTCTTGATATTCTCTTTTTGCTTTTACAGATGGCGCCCGAATAGGAACCCTCAAGATTGATGCCAGCTCATTGAAGGTTGACACGGCTATCGGACCGGGATCGGACAGTGTAAAGGGGGCCCCTTTCTTGGATGAGAAGCGACACCTCAGCAGTGCTGCACGACCCAATCCCTGGACAGTGAGCATGTGGTCTGAGTCGGCATCTTGATGAGGGTCCATATATCGAGGCGGGCAGATTTGCCGAAATCACCAACCACGAGGAAATCTTTGTTAGAAAACTTTGTAATCTGATCGGACCTCCTTAGGATTTGATCAGGTGAGTCATGACAAGATTCTTAAGTATCCTGATAATTTGTTCTGATGTATTGCACTCGCGAGTTCAATTATTGACCAGGTAACACCAGTATTCTGATATGCCTGGGAAATTGTTTACCTGCTTCAGGGCATTATTCCGCAAAAACAGACAATCTTTGGAATTTGGCCGACCGGCACCAATGGAGCGATCGCCGGCGTGTACTATGTACTGTAAGCACGGCATTGGTAGTATAGTATTTAATGATATTTGGCACAGACAAACTAGACATGCTTCCAAACTTCAGTGGCCAATCAATGGTAGTTTTGAAATCCCTCGTATTGAATACTTAGAATCTATATTATTGAAGAAAAAGGCTACACCTGCAGCATTTGATGTATTATGGAATTGGAAGAAAGAAGTTTTGCAGCAGCTTAAGAGTAGAGAAAAGCATGCGCGCCATCATGTGACGGACGCCGAAAAAGCGTTGTTGTATGACAAAAATAAACAGCCTAAGTCAGTTAGGAATATGGATAGGGCTTTTTCACTTGGGATTCAGAAAATGTACCCTTCTAAAGACTTTCATGTATCTGATGAACTTATCGATAAACTATTAAACGAACAAAGGCCTGGTGCCACTGCGCCACCTCCGTATGTTCCTCTTCCTGCTGTTATTCCTCCTCCCATAGTTCCTCCTGCTCCTCCTATTGTTCCTCCTGCTGTTCCTCTTCCTCCAGTTGTTGTTCCTCCTCTTGTCGTTGCTCCTCCACCCGTTCCTCCACCTTTGCCTGCTGTACCAGCAATAGCACCTCTGTTCCCTGATGTTCAAAACTTGCTTACTCTCCCTCTTCCAAGTGGTTCTACACCGCTTGTAGAAGATCAGGGAGCGGGATCGAGGGTTGTAACTCATAAAACTGTGTCTCCAGAGAAAAAACGTGAGTTAACTACATGGGCTAAGCATTGCATGGAGAAGGGTGAACAAGCTAATGTTTTTGCCACACTTTCTAATATAGACAATCTTCCTGAGAAAAGCGTTTTTATTGAACGATTAGGAATTCATTTATGTGTAATGTGGAACAGGCTGAATGACATAGATCTCCCACAAGGATTGAGGGATCTGAATACTTTAGCGTTCTCTAGAGATACTGTGGAGAAGGTGCTAGAGCATGTTGAGAGGATTCTTGTGTATAGAAAGGAGCTGGAAAAGTCGCGGAATGAAGATGAAGATGGTGATAGCTTGGACGTTATATTTGTACAGAAACGGTTCCTTCCTTGTTGGAAATCGATAACTGAGGAAACACGAATTTGTACGAAAGATGCGATTAGATGAGTCTCAGACATGGTGATAACTCCCGTAGAAGTATATGACACTTATAGTCAGCATATGCCAGAAATGCAGAGGAAAGTGATACTGGTAATGGTAGAGTACCTACAGGATGAGTGTGTAAAGAAGAAGATTTGTTGTCCCGCAGAGTTATTGAGTATTTATAAGAGGGCTTTTTCGTCTGACACTTCTTCAGCTGCATTAGCGCTCAATTTGGCTCTGTTGCTTAGTAAGCATTCGGAGTTGCCTACTTCTCAGTTGCCTATAAGAGAGGTCCCTCTGACATTTGTCCCAAAAGTAGAGATTCCCGCTAATCCTGCAACAGGTGCAGTTGCTCAAGATCCTACACACAAAGACAGTGGATACCTGTTTGCGTTCAGCCTAGGAGGACGTTCGTTTACCTTTACCCGTGCACCGCAAGGTTACACGGAAAGTCGTAGTATCTATAGTAGGGCTTTGAAAGAGCAGCTCGATACCCTTGAGTTGCCCTCTACTTGTACACTGCTTCAATATGTTGATGATTTGCTTTTACCTGCTGAGTCATAGAGTGCTTGTAAGGAGGGCACTGTGTTGTTGCTTATTCATTTGGCTAAACATGGACATAAAGCTTCGCTTAAAAAATGTCAATACTGTTGTCAGGAGGTCGCCTATTTAGGCTATCTCCTGTCAAAGGAGGGAAGAAGGTTGACACCTGAATGGATAAAACTCATTTCTAGCATGTCTGTTCCAAATACGCAGAAGGAAGTTAAAGCCTTGATAGGTATGGCTTCTTACTGTAGGCAGTGGATCCCCAATTTCTCACTAGTGATTAAACCAATGTTGGCTTTGTCGAAGAAGGGCCTTTATTCGCCATTGCCGTGGAACTTGGAACACCAGCAAGCATTTGATTTGCTCAAGACTGCATTGTGCTTGGCACCAGTTTTAGGCACACCAAACTATGAAAAGGCCTTTGTGTTGTATGTGCATGAATGTGATGGATGTGCTTTGGCTGTATTAACGCAGGAACATGGAGGGAAGAATAGGCCGTGCGGCTACTTTTCTTCCGCCCTTGATCCTGTAGCATGCGCTTTGACAAGATGTTTGCGAGCTGTTGCTGCTGCCGCTGCTTCTGTACAACAGAGCGAGGGAATGGTCCTAGGCCATGCTTTAACCCTGATGGTACGTCACTCTGTAGATGTTCTATTAAACAGAACACAAACGCAACCCCTCACCTCTGCACCATTAACAAGATATGAATTGATCTTGTTTGCACCGCACATACAAATAAAGAGGTGTTGTGTTCTTAATCCGGCTGAACTTTTACCGTTCCCGCAAGGTACTGCTTGCAGTGACTAAGAGTCACATGACTGCCTTTACACTACCAAACAAAAGACAAAGGGTAGAATCGATCTGAAAGATACTCCTTTGAACAATCCACAAGGGGCGCTGTTTTGAGATGGCTCCTGCTTCAAACTTCTGGATGGTACATACACAGCTGATAATGCAATCACTACATTGAGCACGGTCGTGGAAACCAAGAAAATCACGCATAACTCAGCGCAGGCCGCAGATATTATAGCATTGACCCGAGCTTGTGAACTTTCCGAAGGGCTTACAGTAAACATATATACTGAGTCACGCCTTTGGGGTGGTTCACAACTTCGGTAGACTTTGGGCAGAAAGAGGTTTCTTGACTTCACATGGTACAAAAATTCAACATGTCTCTTTGATAGTATGGTTACTCTCAGCGCTTGCACTCCCTATTCAGCTAGCTATCATAAAATGTGCAGCGCATCAGAAGATTGTAGATCATGTAGGAAAGGGGAACGCTTTTGCTGACCAGATAGCCAAACAGACTGCCACTGATCTCTCTTCAGAAATGTGTGCTTCAAGGGAAGTTACAAATGTCTGTACTTTGGATGAGGGTATTGATTCCGTAAGGGATATCCAAGCCGATGCCACATTAGAAGAATCTAAGAAGTGAGCCGAGGGTTTGGGGAAACTGGATGATGATGGGTGTTGGGTGGACAAAGTTGAACGGAAGTGGTTACTGCCTGACGCATATATTATGATGATGGTTGTTATGGCTCATGGTCCCACTCATATATATGTGCTCATAAAATCACTAAAATGTTGCAAAATGTGTGGGTAAATGACAAAATCCCTAAAGTAGCTGAACGCTTCATTCAGGGGTGCATGATTTGTTTGCAGCACAATTTGGGAAAGGGCACATCAACTCCAAGAGGTAGTTTTGGTATACCTTCCGTCCGCTTCGAGGTTATTCATTTTGATTTTATTGAGATGGAGCGTTGCAACAATTTCAAGTATGTATTAGTCATCATTTGTGCTTTTAGCAAATGGATTGAAGCCTATCCTGTCAAAGATGCCACAGCTATGACCACGGCAAAGACTATGTTAAAGGAATATTTTCCAAGATTTGGATTGCTGAGAGTCATCTAGTGGGACAATGGTCCATACTTTATCGCTGCTGTAATTCTGCAGATATGTGCGGGATTACAGGTCGATAAACGGTTCCATTCGGCCAGACACGCTCAGAGTGCTGGACTAGTAGAAAGACACAACGGTATCATCAAGAATAAGCTCGCGAAGACGTGTGCCGGCACCAAACTAAAATGGCCGGACGCCTTACCAATCGTCTTGTTATCTATGAGAACAACCCCTCAAACTATGATTGGGCTCTCTCCCTTTGAGGTGGTTATGGGTAGGCCAGCTAATATTTGGAATGTTCCGAAGTCTCGTTCTTTACGAGACATCGAAAATGTACTTCTCTCTGACTATTGGGGCCAGTTAACTAAAAATCTGTATTTAGTTTATCACAAGGTGCGAGAGGCTTTACCTGTATGGTACGAGGGTCCCGGTCACAGCATACGAACAGGAGAGTGGATCCTCGTGAAATCGTTTGAGCGATCTTCTTGCCTCGCACCTCGCTGGTGGGGCCCCTTCCAAATTCTGCTGGTCACACAGACTACAGTGCGGGTAGCAGGCCGGAAGCATTGGATACACGCGTCGCACACCAAGAGGATTCCACACCCAGTGCCACACGATACAGAAGATGCAGAACCCCTCACCAATGCTGTAACCAAGGATCACGAAGCAGCAACCAGCATCGAGAGTGCATCAGAGATTCTCCCCCTTAGCCCGTGAGGCCTGGGGAAACAAACATTTCATCTCCACACTCTCCAACAGTTTTGTCTTTTGAATTTGTTCCGGATCTTGCATCAGATCCTGCTTTGGATTTGTTGCTTCCAACGGGAAGTGATGACACGTTGTTGACAGATCACTCAGTACCAGGCACCACAAGATAGCATCTGCATCCGAGGAAATAGACTTACTGCACGGTTCGGCTGTGCCGTCAAGGAAAATCATCGAAGGGCTTGTCTTTTTGGCCCGATCATTTGTACATAAGGGAATTCTGTTGGCTAGGGTTTGTGGAAGGACTAAGAAAACGCCCGGCCTGGAGGTCGCCAGCAAATAACATTGGTGCTTTCGTTTGAAGAATACAATGCCTGCAACCACTCCCGCAAGCACAGAATAGATAAGAAAATGTGTGACCAGCTGCGAAAATGGACAATCCACTGTGTGGGCCCGAAAACGTATTGCTGTCTTGTGATTTGCCGAAATCACCAACCTCGAGGAAATCTTTGTTAGAAAACTTTGTAATCTGATCAGACCTCCTTAGGATTTGATCAGGTGAGTCATGATAAGATTCTTAAGTATCCTGATAATTTGTTTTGACGTATTGCACTCGCGAGTTCAATTATTGATCAGGTAACACCAGTATTCTGATATGCCTGGGAAATTGTTTGCCTGCTCCAGGGCATTATTCCGCAAGGACAGACAATCTTTGGAATTTGGCCGACCGGCACCAATGGAGGGGTCGCCGGCGTGTACTATGTACTGTAAGCACGGCATTGGTAGTATAGTATTTAATGATATTTGGCACAGACAAACTAGACATGCTTCCGAACTTCAGTGGCCAATCAATGGTAGTTTTGAAATCCCTCGTATTGAATACTTAGAATCTATATTATTGAAGAAAAAGGCTAGACCTGCAGCATTTGATGTATTATGGAATTGGAAGAAAGAATTTTGCAGCAGCTTAAGAGTAGAGAAAAGCATGCGCGCCGTCATATGACGAATGCCGAAAAAGCGTTGTTGTATGACCAAAATAAACATTCTGAGTCAGTTAGGAATATGGATAGGGCTTTTTCACTTGGGATTCAGAAAATGAACCCTTCTAAAGACTTTCATGTATCTGATGAACTTATTGATAAACTATTAAACGAACGAAGGCCTGGTGCCACTGCGCCACCTCTGTATGTTCCTCTTCCTGCTGTTATTCCTCCTCCCATAGTTCCTCCTGCTCCTCCTATTGTTCCTCCTGCTGTTCCTCTTCCTCCAGTCGTTGTTCCTCCTCTTGCCGTTGCTCCTCCACCCGTTCCTCCACCTTTGCCTGCTGTACCAGTAATAGCACCTCTGTTCCCTGATGTTCAAAATTTGCCTCCTCTCCCTCATCCAAGTGGTTCTACACCGCTTGTAGAAGATCAGGGAGCAGGATCGAGGGTTGTAACTCATAATACTGTGTCTCCAGAGAAAAAACGTGAGTTAACTGCGTGGGCTAAGCATTGCGTGGAGAAGGGTGAACAAGCTAATGTTTTTGCCACACTTTCTAATATAGACAATCTTCCTGAGAAAAACGTTTTTATTGAACGATTAGGTATTCATTTATGTGTAATGTGGAACAGGCTGAATGACATAGATCTCCCACAAGGATTGAGGGATCTGAATACTTTAGCGTTCTCTAGAGATACTGTGGAGAAGGTGCTAGAGCATGTTGAGAGGATTCTTGAGTATAGAAAGGAGCTGGAAAAGTTACGGAATGAAGATGAAGATTGTGATAGCTTGGACGTTATATTCGTACAGAAACGATTCCTTCCTTGTTCGAAATCGATAACTGAGGAAACACGAATTTGTACGAAAGATGCAATTAGATGGGTCTCAGACATTTCGATAACTCCCGTAGAAGTATATGACACTTATAGTCAGTATATGCCAGAAATGCAGAGGAAAGTGATACTGGTAATGGTAGAGTACCTACAGGATGAGTGTGTAAAGAAGAAGATATGTTGTCCCGCAGAGTTATTGAGTATTTATAAGAGGGCTTTTTCGTTTGTCACTTCTTCAGCTGCTTTAGCGCTCAATTTGGCTCTATTGCTTAGTAAGCATTCGGAGTTGCCTACTTCTCAGTTGCCTATAAGAGAGGTCCCTCTGACATTTGTCCCAAAAGTAGAGATTCCCGCTAATCCTGCAACAGGCGCAGTTGCTCAAGATATTCCTGCACATTATGTGTCGCAGTTTGTTCACATCCCGTTCTCAAGACAGGAAGTGAACACCATTAAACAATATATTCCCGACATCATGAAGAATCTGACAGGGTTCTACAAAGAAATAGAGTCTGTCTTGCAATCATCGGTATTCACCTTAAGTGATATCGATTTGTTATTTCCCGTACTCCTGCCTGTCGACTTGTGGAAACAGATTAGAACTAAAGATGATGTACCAGGGCTAGGAGATACATGGACTAACATGGTTAGACTCGATGGAGAAAGGCCAGCTGGCGAAAGACCACCTCAGGTAATAGTAGCTTTACCTGACAGAATAGTTACAAAATTGAAAACTATAATTCCTGAAAAGAGAATTATTTGGGACAAGCTTGCTGCCTGTGTCCAAAGGAAGTCTGAAGGTGCTACCGAGTTCTTTAATTGGTTCGAACAGGTATTTTCAGATTTCAGTGGACAAGATTTAGGCATAGGGCCTCATCACGACTTGGGCGGTAACGGTAACGCTATTAGCGCGGGTGGTATTAGCCCTACCGCCAAACTCCCCGGCGCTAATAGCGCCAGATCACGAGTTCGGTGGTAATGTAAGTCCCCATTCCCCACTGAGCCCATTCGGGAATGCCCCATTCCCCATTGGGCTCAATGGGGAATCTTCGCGCTAATACCGCCGGCGGATTTCCCGCCGGCGGTAATAGCGCAAATTTTCGGCGGATTTCCCCCCAGCTCAGAGCTGGGGTGAAATCCGCCGAAGCCCTGATTCGGCGGACCCTTAAATCTGGTGGTTATAGCGCTACCGCCGGATTTAAGGGTTAACGCCGAAGTCGTGATGAGGCTCATAGAGTCTGGGAAAAGATTAGTCGTGGAGAAATTTGTGCGTGGATTGCTGCCTGACATCCAGTCGCAAATTATGTCCTCCGAGAGCGCTTGGCAAGCGAAGTCTCGGTCAGAAGTATTGCACATGGCTCAGTACTATGACAATCGTGTCAATAACGAAAAAGAAAGAGTTGAAAGAGAAAAGGAGACTTAAAGATGAAAGTTCTATTGCAGCAAATTGTTAGAGGCCCTAGAGGGGGTAATTCGCAATTTAGAGGTCAGTACGTTCCCCAAGAAAATGCGCCCTTGCCCGAAACAGGGTTTGGAACCAACGCCTATTCCCGTTAATCAGAAAGGTCCTGACGTTGAGATGTTAGTGGGAAATAGGAAACATCTATTCTTGATAGATACAGGGGCACAGAAGTGTTCCATTGACCATTCGCGGGTTCCAAACATTCCACTGTCAGGGTAAACCAATGTTTCTGTAGGGTTTTCTGGCACACCAGTTGCCTGTCCGGTTTCTTCACCGGTACCGATTACCTTGGATCCCTTTTCAGACCATTGTCCATTTCTTTTGACTACAAATTGTGGAGAGAATTTGTTGGGGTTGAATCTGTTGAAGGAATTAAATGCAGTAATTCATTGTTCTTCTGATGGAGGGCGTTTGACGATTTCGCCACAGCAACTTTCTGCCTCTCAATTCCTGACCAGACCTTTGCTGCCGGAATTTAGTCATGTTCCGGAGTGTTTGTGGGCTATTGATGATAATGACGTCGGTGTCTTGCAAATTGAACCTGTTAAGATTATTTTGAAACATGGAGTAAAGCTGCCACGTATTCCTCAGTATAAGATCTCGGTCAATGGTGAGCAAACTTTGAAATGCATTGTCTCTGATTTTGTGCATCGAGGCGAGATTGAGGAAATTGCAGGTAGTTTGTGCAATAGTCCGATTTTACCTTTGTACAAAAAAGGCAATAATGCAATTCCTTTTTGTTTCATAATTGATCTACGTGCCATCAATAAGATTGTTGCTCCACAATTTCCAATTGTGCCTGATGTGATGACAATATTAACCATGATCCCGGCTTCAGCTACTCATTTTAGTGTCTTGGATCTAAAGAATGCTTTCTTTAGTATTCCTATACACAAAGACAGTAGATACCTGTTTGCGTTCAGCCTAGGGGGACGTTTGTTTACCTTTACCCGTGCACCGCAAGGTTACACGGAAAGTCCTAGTATCTATAGTAGGGCTTTGAAAGAGCAGCTCAATACCCTTGAGTTGCCCTCTACTTGTACACTGCTTCAATATGTTGATGATTTGCTTTTAGCTGCTGACTCAGAGAGTGCTTGTAATGAGGGCACTGTGTTGTTGCTTATTCATTTGGCTAAACATGGACATAAAGCTTCGCTTAAAAAATGTCAATACTGTTGTCAGGAGGTCGCCTATTTAAGCTATCTCCTGTCAAAGGAGGGAAGAAGGTTGGCACCTGAACGGATAAAACTCCTTTCTAGCATGTCTGTCCCAAATACGCAGAAGGAAGTTAGAGCCTTGATAGGTATGGCTTCTTACTGCAGGCAGTGGATCCCCAGTTTCTCACTAGTGATTAAACCAATGTTGACTTTGTCGAAGAAGGGCCTTTCTTCGCCATTGCCGTGGAACTTGGAACACCAGCAAGCATTTGATTTGCTCAAGACTGCATTGTGCTCTGCACCAGTTTTAGGCACACCAAACTATGAAAAGGCCTTTGTGTTGTATGTGCATGAATGTGATGGATGTGCTTTGGCTGTATTAACGCAGGAACATGGAGGGAAGAATAGGCCGTGCGGCTACTTTTCTTCCGCCCTTGATCCTGTAGCATGCGCTTTGACAAGATGTTTGCGAGCTGTTGCTGCTGCCGCTGCGTCTGTAAAACAGAGCGAGGGAATGGTCCTAGTCCATGCTTTAACCCTGATGGTACGTCACTCTGTAGATGTTTTATTAACCAGAACACAAACGCAACACCTCACCTCTGCACCATTAACAAGATGTGAATTGATCTTGTTTGCACCGCACATACAAATTAAGAGGTGTTGTGTTCTTAATCCGGCTGAACATTTACCTTTCCCGCAAGGTACTGCTTGCAGTGACTAAGAGTCACATGACTGCTTTACACTACTGAACAAAAGACAAAGGGTAGAATCGATCTGAAAGATACTCCTTTGAACAATGCACAAGGGGAGCTGTTTTGAGATGGCTCCTGCTTCAAGCTTCTGGATGGTACATCCACAGCTGCTTATGCAATCACTACATTGAGCACGGTCGTGGAAACCAAGGAAATCATGCATAACTCTGCGCAGGCCGCAGAGATTATAGCATTTTCCCGAGCTTGTGAACTTTCCGAAGGGCTTACAGTAAACATATATACTGAGAGTCACGCCTTTGGGGTGGTTCACAACTTTGGTAGACTTTGGGCAGAAAGAGGTTTCTTGACTTCACATGGTACAAAAATTCAACATGGCTCTTTGATAGTACGGTTACTCTCAGCGCTTGCACTCCCTTTTCAGCTAGCTATCATAAAATGCGCTGCGCATCGGAAGATTGTAGATCATGTAGGAAAGGGGAACGCTTTTGCTGACCAGATAGCCAAACAGACTGCCACTGATCTCTCTTCAGAAAAGTGTGCATCAAGGGAAGTCACAAATGCCTGTACTTTGGATGAGGGTATTGATTCCGTAAGGGATATCCAAGCCGATGCCACATTAGATGAATCTAAGAAGTGAGCCGAGGGTTTGGGGAAACTGGATGATGATGGGTGTTGGGTGGACAAAGTTTAAGGGAAGTGGTTACTGCCTGACGCATATATTATGATGATGGTTGTTATGGCTCATGGTCCCACTCATATATATGCTCTTAAAATCACTAAAATGTTGCAAAATGTGTGGGTAAATGACAAAATCCCTAAAGTAGCTGAACGCTTCATTCAGAGGTGCATGAATTTGTTTGCAGCACAATGTGGGAAAGGGCACATCAACTCCTAGAGGTAGTTTTGGTCTACCTTCCGTCCCCTTCGAGGTTATTCATTTTGACTTTATTGAGATGGAGCGTTGCAACAATTTCAAGTATGTATTAGTCATCATCTGTGCTTTTAGCAAATGGATTGAAGCCTATCCTGTCAAAGATGCCACAGCTATGACCACGGCAAAGACTGTGTTAAAGGAATATTTTATAAGTTTTGGGTTGCCGAGAGTCATCTGGTCGGACAATGGTCCATACTTTATCGCTGCTGTAATTCTGCAGATATGCGCGGGATTACAGGTCGATAAACGGTTCCATTCGGCCAGACACGCTCAGAGTGCTGGACTAGTAGAAAGACACAACAGTATCATCAAGAATAAGCTCGCTAAGACGTGTGCCGGCACCAAACTAAAATGGCCGGACGCCTTACCAATCGTCTTGTTATCTATGAGAACAACCCCTCAAACTAAGATTGGGCTCTCTCCCTTTGAGGTGGTTATGGGTAGGCCAGCTAATATTTGGAATGTTCCGAAGTCTCGTTCTTTACGAGACGTCGAAAATGTACTTCTCTCTGACTATTGTGGCCAGTTAACAAAAAATCTGTATTTGGTTTATCACCAGGTGCGAGAGGCTTTACCTGTATGGTACGAGGGTCCTGGTCACAGCATACGACCGGGAGAGTGGATCCTCGTGAAATCGTTTGAGCGATCTTCTTGCCTCGCACCGTGCTGGTGGGGCCCCTTCCAAGTTCTGCTGGTCACACAGACTGCGGTGCGGGTAGCAGGCCGGAAGCATTGGATATACGCGTCGCACATCAAGAGGATTCCACACCCAGTGCCACACGATACAGAAGATGCAGAACCCCTCACCAATGCTGTAACCAACTATCACGAAGCAGCAACCAGCATCGAGAGTGCATCAGAGATTCTCCCTGAGCCCGTGAGGCCTGGGGAAACAACCATTTAATCTCCACACTCTCCAACAGTTTTGTCTTTTGAATTTGTTCTGGATCTTGCATCAGATCCTGCTTTGGATTTGTTGCTTCCAACGGGAGATGATGACACGTTGTTGACAGATCAATCAGTACCAGGCACCACAAGGTAGCATCTGCGTCCGAGGAAATAGACTTACTGCACGGTTCGGCTGTGTCATCAAGGAAAATCATCGAAGGGCTTGTCTTTTTGACCCGATCATTTGTACACAAGGGGATTCTGTTGGCTAGGGTTTGTGGAAGGACTAAGAAAACGCTTGGCCTGGAGGTCGCCAGCAAATAACATTGTTGCTTTCGTTTGAAGAATACAACGCCTGCAACCACTCCCCCACGCACAGAATAGATAAGAAAATTTGTTACCAGCTGCGAAAATGGACAATCCACTGTGTGGGCCCCGAAAACGTATTGCTGTCTTGTGATAATGTTAATTGGTTTCACAATAGTCATTGTTTTAGGTTTCTGGTATTTAGAAGAAGTACATCCATTTGAGAATTTGTTACCTACTGAAAATGTACCTACTGTTTCTACTCCTTTCGTGCATCTGCATACTCTATCTCCTAGAGACTCTCAGCACAAACAGAATTATCACAACAACACACTATTACTTAACATAAATGCTACACATGCCATTTTTAACAAATCTAATTGTTGGATCTGTTCACATTTACCGCAACACGGCGATAAGGGGTTAGGTTCGTATATTCATCCTTTACCTTTGACAACTGCTTGCTATGCTTCTCTTAGAGCACTATTTTTTGTCCGATGGAACGATAGCATCTCAGGGAATTTCGATGGGACTAACTTGAACGAGTTTGAAAAAAGTGTTCTGACGCCCCTGGGATGCTCGCTTTTTGCAAATAGGAGTAAGCTTAATGTTGCTTCTATTAGGCCTTCTGATAGACTGTTCCGTCCTTTTCAATCTTTGATCTCTTTCAAGATGGCTCCTATAGGCAATAAGGATGCCACGCCACCTTCCTACACTGTTAACCATAGCCCCGATTCAGTTTATTTCTGCATACAAAGGAATGGTACTCAGTTAATGTGTGATTTTAAAGGTTGCGCCAATGTTGCAAATTTGACTGGTGAGGACAGACCTTTGCATGTAGGTGAACCTGTCTATTTCGTTTGCGGTAATGTAGCATTTCCGTGGTTACCCAGGGATTGGCAGGGAACTTGTTATTTAGGACTTCTGTTACCTGGGGTATTCATTGCAAGTACTGTAGAGATTTCAAAGGCTTGTCCACGGCGGGATGAGAATGGTGACACTTTAGCACAAGTTCTGGGCGATGTAGCTAAATCCTTTGTGCCATTTTGGGGGCAAATAATGAACTCTGGAGATATCAGTAGACTAGCGAGAGTACTGGAGAGGACCATCAACCGGACCACCGACATACTCTATAATATGACTCTAGAACAGAAAGCAATGAGGTTAGTAGCACTTCAGAACCGGATGGCACTAGATGTCATCCTGGCTGAGCGTGGTGGGGTATGTAAATTGGTGGGGTCCGCTTGCTGTGTTTTCGTACCAGATTCCTCCCCAACTATCTTTAAGGCAATACAGAATCTGCATGTCCTAAGTTCAGAAGTGCATGTTCCCGAGGGAAACTGGGATCTTAGTTCTTGGTTCTGGGTCTTCTTGCGATCTTGGCGATGGAAACTACTTTCGATCTTGCTGATTATTTTGGGTATTCTGTTGTTTCTTTGTTGTTGTATACAATGTCTTCCTGGTGTATGTTCGATGTTAGGAGGATGTTGCGCACAAGCGATGGGAACATTAGGACAAAGTATACGCCCCAGGGAAGATCTCTAACGAATATGTGCTGAAAGAAATCTTAGTATCTGATCTTTTGGCAATTGATATCTCCGATAGTGATTCAGGATGTATGGACATTGAGACGTGGAGTTACTCGTAAAGTAACTAGAAGTAGTTTAGCGCTTGGCTTAGGCCAAAGGGAGTGTTTGTTAAATGGGATATCATATTGTACCTCCTTTATTGTATATATTGGCCTAAGCCCATGCGCTTTGCGAAGAAATCCGCTTTGCAAGGTCCTGACCTTAGATCGATTTAGCCGCCATTTAGGTTCATCTGCAATTTTGATTCTCACTCCAAAGTCACCCTGTGTTCTAAAATGGTGGACAGTGTTCTTCTGTTTGTAACTTGGCCGTCTTGACCTCTACATGAAGTTAATGCCTAAACTGCCCGCAGGCCAAATGTTAGGGTCATGTAAGGAGACCTTGTCCTTCGTTGACCTGTAGATCAAGGATTACCTGTGCCAACGAAACTGATCCGCGAGCATATATTAAGCACAATGTTGTTTAAATACTGAATGTGAACACTTGTAGAACTGCATTGTATGAAACATGTACGAAGGCTTAATGTTAAATCCAAAGGTACACTGTTGCCATTGCGACTTATTTGTGTATGAACTAGGAATAATCCATATGCATATAGGTGAATAAATTAGAGGTGAACGTGACACAAACCGCTAGCCCTAGGAATGATTAACCTGTAGATGGGCTGGACATCATGTTAGAGAATTGTATAAAAAGAGTGAGTGTTCTGATGTACAGCCCCACTCACTTCTCACACCGAAAGGGCTGGTAATCGCTGTGATGTACTGAGGGCCAGATAGCTATCTGATACTTTGTTCCCTTGAAAACTGTTCAGATGTAGAATAAAGATCTGTGCATCTTTGTAAGCCCGTGTTTGGTGTATTTCCTTTTGTGGTACTCAGCCTCGATATTCTCTTTTTGCTTTTACAGCTTCTCTTGACCTGTGCTTATTCGATCTCCATATTCTGGTATCCCTCATGATATTATTGCTCACTTGCTTTCTAAATAATCTTAACTTTATCCTATTGTCATTACTTATTCTTATAGATCCTTTTACATCCAACTTGTATACTCCTATATGTTCTTTTTTCTATTGTCATCTTCCCTTCCTTATATTTTTCCCCATGTACTCCAATGTTGCAATTACATTTAATAATCTTTATTCCATTGATGTTTTGACATTTTTAAAAGTTTACTCATGGCTGCATATTAATGTTTATTCTCTTTATGCTTCATGCTCTACTTGTGTCATAATTTTTCTTTAACTTTCTAATGTCTATTAAGTTTATCATATGGAATGTTAAAGGACTGGATCATCATATCACACGTAACAAGATTATTTTCTAACTAGCCAAACTAAAACCCGACATTATGGGGGTAATTCATAGAATTTAGCGCACAAGTGGCGCACGCGGCTGGCGCACAGTGTGGGCGTGCGAATCTCTGCGCCAGCCGAGTGCGCTAAAATCCGTTTCCGCGCACAGCGTATTGATGGATTTTAGCTACCAAAACCAGCCGTGGCGAACAGTGGCGCAGAGACCCTGCAGCAGCACCAGTTACACCCCCAAGAATGCCCCTCGCGCAGGGAAAAGCCATCAAAATCCCCAATCCAGCGCAAAGGGCTGCACAAACCCTGTACCAGCACGGCAAGCGGGGTACGTGTATTACTGGGGTTCGCGGGAAGTTTCACATGCGATTGGCCCTGTGCGAGCAGGGTACGTGTATTACTAGGGTTCGCGGGAAGTTTCACAGGTGATTGGCCCTGTGCGAGCAGGGTACGTGTATTACTGGGTTCGCGGGAAGTTTCACACGCAATTTCAGCAGGGTACGTGTATTTCGGGGGTGCGCAGGAAGTTTCACACACGATAGGCCTGGGTACGTGTATTTCAGGGGTGCGCGGGAAGTTTCACACGCGATTTCAGCAGGGTACGTGTATTTCAGGGGTGCACGGGAAGTTTTACATGCGATTTCAGCAGGGTACGTGTATTTCAGGGGTGCGCGGGAAGTTTTACACGTGATTTCAGCAGGGTATGTGTATTTCAGGGGTGCGCGGGAAGTTTTACATGCCATTTCAGCAGGGTACGTGTATTTCAGGGGTACGCGGGAAGTTTTACACGTGATTTCAGCAGGGTACGTGTATTTCAGGGGTGCGCAGGAACTTTTACACGCGATTTTGCTATCAGAGCGGGGCAAGCATATTTCGGGGGTGCGCAGGGAGTCCTACATTTGAAATCGCAGTGTGGGTCCTCCCAGGTGTCCCCTCTACCCCCTCAATGGCTCCTGCAGGCAGCACACACCACAGGGGACTACCCTGCACCCCTGGTCATGTCCCCCAGCACCCCCACACCCCCAGCAGTGAGGGGCACCTGCCAGCAGGCCCCGACACATGTCCCCCAGCACCCCCGCCCCCAGCAGTCAGGGGCAGCAGGCCCCCACTTATTTCCCCCTGCACCCCCACCCCCCAGCATTGACAGGCACCTGCCAGCAGGCCCCAACACATGTCCCCCAGCACCCCCACCCCCCAGCAGTCAGGGGCACCTGCCAGCAGGCCCCTACTAATTTCCCCCTGCACCTCCACCCTCCAGCATTGACAGGCACCTGCCAGCAGGCCCGACACATGTCCCCCAGCACCCCCACCCCCCAGCAGTCAGGGGCACCTGCCAGCAGGCCCCCACTCATTTCCCCCTGCACCCCCACCCCCCCAGCATTGACAGGCACCTGCCAGCAGGCCCCGACACATGTCCCCTAGCCAACACGTCATCACAATCTAGATCCCTGGCTCTTATGGCCACCCAAATCCCACCCCACGCCACCCCAGTCCAAACACCCAACCAAGCTTTACATTCACTCTAAATTGAAATCCCCATTACATGATAGATCACAAATAAGCAGTATGCGCATGAGTACAAGTCTGTCCGACCCACACAATGGCAACACATGACTGAGAAAAACCACATTGTGACATGCATGAAACCAATGAGAGAAGACCACACATTGAAGTAAGAAACAAAAATGTATTCAAGTCAAAATGAAGGAAATGAAATCAAAACACACAATAATGCAAATAATAATCAAAATGCAGCATGTCCCAAATGATAAATAAATAAAATGCAAATCCAAAATAATCCAAATGAAAATGTGTCCAAAGTCACCGTCCAAGAAAGCAAATCCAAACGGAAAGAAAAGCATAATATCCATTGCTCCATGGTGAAGAAAAAAAAAAGAGAAAAATCCACTGTAAAACTATGTAGAAATAGCAAATCCAGGGTCCATGAGCCCAACGACATGAATTAAACCTACAATGAAACCTACCTAATTACTAACTATATACAAAAATGTGGGGCATAGTCCATGCACCCCAAATGAAAGAAAAAAGAAATGAAACTTAACACTAATGAACTATATACAATGGCGGCGGGCAAGTCTAATGGCTCACTTGTTGATGTCATGGGCCAGGGCATCATCGAACTCCTGTTCAATGTCTTGGAGGCGGGCCTGTTCTCTGGCCCCGAGGTCTCGCAGGGATAACCCCATGTCCACCTCCAACTCCCTGTGAATTCCCTCGAGGCACTCAGCCCGCCTCAGCGCCCTGCGCATGGAGTTCTCCGCACTGACCATTGTGAGCCGTGCCTCCTCCGCCCGCCGCCACTCCGCACCTATCTGCTGGCCCAACCGCTGCCACACGGAAGACACTCCCATTCCAGGGTCCTCCTGCCCTCCGGCCGATGCCTGCCCCTCTGATGTAGATGGCCACGAGCCATGATGCCTCCCACGTTGAGCCTGCCTCTGCCTCAGACGCAACTGCCTCTGCCAGCACGACGGCATCCAGGCTGATGGAATCCACCGACGCAGTCGTGCACGTGCCCTGCCCGATGATGCCGGCACATCCTCCATCTGCTGGGGTCCAGTTGCTGTGGTGTCCACCCCTGCTGAACCTCCGACTCCCGACTGTGGCAGGGATGGGGTCCCCATCGAGCTGGCTGCGTTGGTCAGGGCAGGTCCACAGGGGGCCCTGGTGGCATCTGGGCTGGAAGACAGCATGGAGAACGACTGGCGCATAGTCTCCACAGAGGAGGAGAGGGCCGCCAGAGTGGCCGACACATGTACAAAACCCCCGACCATGGACACTCCCAACTGGGCCACGTCGGCACGCTGCTCTTCGTGATGACGTGCGTGCTCCACCCGGAAAGCACGCATGTCATCACGAATGTCACGCGTTTGCAACGCGACACCAATCAGGACCTTCTCCATATGGTCAGGGGTCCCCTCGTCCGCAGGTAGAGGAGTGTCAGATGACATGGACATCCCCCCTACCTGCGGATGGCCTGGGATGGGGCATCCCTGCTGGTGCATGGTGGTGCAGTCACAGTGTCAGGGACAGTGACATGCACAGGCCCCTCCACGGCGACCTGTGCTGCCTCCTGCCCCTGCCCCTGGACTGCACCACTTGCACCAGTGGTACCACCCCCACCAGGTCCCATGTGCGGCTCAGTAGCAGCCTCCTCCTTCTCTGTGGAAACCACCAACCTGGATGCCTCCACACCGTCTTCCACCGTTGCAAGCCCCTGTGGGGGCTCACCCACCCCTTCCGCTGCAGCCGTAGTGGCAGACGCAGCACCGGTCCCCTCGGTCCCGGACGATGGTAAATTCTGGGAGGGTGACTGGGCCTTGCGTCGCCGGACGGTGGGGGCATCCCTGCCGCTTTGCTCCACAGCGCCGTCTCGGCCCTCTTCATCACTTGCCGCTGTGTAGAGGGAGACATAGAACACAAGCATCAGGGTACTGTACAATGGTCCCCTAGACAGGAAGCAATAGCAGATGAGTGGCACTGTCAAACATCACTTCCATCATGTCCCTCCACAACACATGGGTCAGTGCAGGCAAAACACATGCAGTAACAGGCATGGTGCATGCAATGAACATTAGCATACATGTCCAAGGGACTCTTGAAACATACAATGCTGGTTTGAAACTCACATGCATCATGGGTCATGCCTATCACATGCACACCCTTCACCATAGTTTCATCCATCTGGCCTTGTACACCCCAGACACAGTGGATACAATGATGAGTAGGCTGCATCAGTGATTCTGAACATTGTCACAGACATGTGTCATGCATCCATGGCATTTACAAGTCACAGACACGCAAGTCAGACACACAGACATGGACACCATACATGTCCATGACCGCAGCACCCATCTCTCACACCCCATCCATGTCCAATAACAGAGACAGGCATGCATTAATGTGTGCATTCCGCATGCTGCTCCGCATGTTGCATTGTAACACATGCACCTACCATGTGGTTCACACATTACTGGTCTCACAATCATGACCATGATATCCCTGCACACACACATATACGTACATGGCCTATGTCAGACATACAGGCAAGTATCAGACAACCAGCACCCTGCAACGTGCCCTGTCTCACACAGCAATGCTTCGCCACTTACTGCTCAACTCCAGACGGATCTGCCTCTGAAGGATATGGGCATGGAGCGCTGGGGCTACGCGTTCCAGGACCCTCATCTGGATGGTACTCATGCTGCCCCAGCCACCCTCCACGAGGCGCCGGGCCATTACGAGGGTCCTGGACCTCAAGTCCTCCCAGCGCTTCTTGACTTGCTTGATGTTGCGGGTTGCCACCCCTTCCGCGTTGATGGCAACCACAAAGTCGTCCCAGATCCTATCCCGTCCTTCCTTGTTGGCGCGTGATGTTCCGAAGAGGGCATCATAATGCCCCAGGACATGCTCCACCAGGACACCAACTTCCTTCTGACTGAAGCTGGTGGCCCTCTGCCCCTCTGGCTGGGGGTCGCCAGTGGTCTCAGATGGTGTTTGCCCCGACATGGCGGCCCCGAGGCAGGCATGGGTGGGCAACTGGGTCCTGGGGCTGGGCTGTGGAGCGATGGTATCCCAGTCGGGAGTCTTCTGTTCCAGCAGGGGTGGACACAGCAACTGGACCCCTGCAGATGGCTGATGTGCAGGCACCAAATAGCAGGGCACGTGGGCAGCAGGCAGTCAGACAGCAGCGGATGGCAGGTGGGAGCGTGCTCGGGGCTCTGGGGGGCAGGAAAATGGCCTTCAGGGCAGGAGCGTGGTCTTCCGTGTGTTTTGGCGTGGCCAGCTTGATACGGAATGATTTGGCACGTGAGAAAATTGCACGTCAGCGTGTAATTCGAGGAAAGGCCCTTAGCTCGTAAGCGCGTCAGCACACGTACGCGATTTCATTGGACCAAAGGCCCTTAGCGCGTAAGCGCGTCTGTGACGTATCGTGCACGGGCATTGCCCTTTCGCGTGTAAAACTTCCCGCGAACCCCCGAAATACACGTACCCTGCTGAAATCGCATGTGAAACTTCCCGCGCACCCTGGAAATACACGTACCCTGCTGAAATAGCGTGTGAAACTTCCCGCGCACCCCCGAAATACATGTACCCTGCTGAAATCGCATGTGAAACTTCCCGTGCACCCCGAAATACACGTACCCTGCTGAAATCGCGTGTGAAACTTCCTGCGCACCCCCGAAATACACGTACCCTGCTGAAATTGCGTGTGAAACTTCCTGTGCACCCCCGAAATACACGTACCCCACTCGCACAGGGCCCTTTCGCATGTAAAACTTCACGCAAACCCCAGGAATCCACGTACCCCATTCGGTATATGCATGCTTTTTATTTGTGCACACTTTTGTAATGCGCAGGGACGCTACCGCCTGCCTTTGTGTAGTGGATGTGTTTAGGCCTGTGCGTGTCTTTGCCCGGGCGTGCGTTTGCCCTATTCGATTCCATGAATACGTGTGGTTCGTGTGCGTGTGGGCGTTCCGTGTACTTCCCAGCAGTACTTCCCCCGTTACGCCTTCTTTTTGACGCGTTATTCCCCATTCTGCGTGTTACACCCCCTGTTCCACCTACTTTTGTAGTGTGCGCTGCGCTATGTGCGCTTTCGCTGTGCGCTTAGCGCATGCTGTTTGGAGACGTGTGCGCCAGCGTGCGCCATGCACGGATTTGGCGCACAACCAGTGGGAAAGTAGCGCAGCGCCTTCCTTGAATTGCACGCGTGCGCTTGCTTTCTCACGCTTGCGCCTCCTCGCGCCTGCTTGCGCTGGGATTTTCGGCGCACGTTTGTTCCATGAATCGCCCCCTATATGTCTCCAAGAAACTCGTTTGAGTTCTAATTTTAAAAACTCCAAGATTAGAGCCCCCTGTGTAAGTCACACACGTTTTTCAAATGCTTTAGATAAGAAAGGTTGAGCATCTATCTTAATAAACATTTGAAGTTCACACCAGTTAGCGAAGAAAAAGATCCATAAGGCTGATGGATCATTGTGGACGCAGTTATCAATAATCTACCTGTTACCATTGTCAATATTTATGGCCCCAATGCCCCCAACCCCCTATTTGGTCCACTTTTCTTACAAAACACTCACAGAAGAAACCTGACAAGCTCATTCTGTGTGGTGATATGAACAGGATTTTTTACTTTGTCCTTGACTGGAAATCCTCATCGAATTTTATTAATTCCAAATCTCGGAGCAGCTTCCTAAATGTGTTACAAAACTTAAACTTAATTTATTCCTGGTGTTTCTGTCCTCCAGAGACTAAAGATTTTACGTTTTATTCCCCACCTCATCAATCCTTTTCCAGACTAGATTATATTTTTGTTAACTCTTCCTTAACTCCATCCATTGTAAATTCTGCAATTGGTCCTATAACCATCTCAGATCATGCCCCTGTTTCCACCACTCCTGAATGGACTCCCCTCACTAAGTTCTCTCCTAGATGGAGATTTAATGTGTTTCTTCTTAAAGATCAATCCTTTGTAGATAAAACCAATTCATTCATCAAAGGATTGTTCTTTAATAATCGTCCTGAGCACACCTCCATACACAACAACTGGGATCCCTTCAAAGCCGCCCTCTGTAGTTTCATAATCCAATTTGTTGCCATAAAAAAATGGCAATCTGAATTCACCCATAACACCCCTTTAGCCTCAATCAAATGCCTTGAGCAATACTACTATGCAAACTTGGATCCCAATATCTTGAAAGCGCTTATGGCTAAACGTATTGAATTTAATTAAATGTACACTGACAAAGCTGCTAACTCCATAATCAGGTACAAAACCAAATTCCACTATGTCCCCAACAAAGCTGGCAAAATGTTAGCATTGTATCTAAAAAAGACAAAGAAAAATCCCTTATAACCCATATTATCTCCTTTGATGGTAACAGATTAACCAAACTAAAAGACATAAACAATGCTTTTCTTAATTTCTATTCTAAACTATATACATCTGATCCCTCTACCGACTCCGATGAAATCAATTCTTTCTTCAAAGCAAACACAAAGAAAAACTTCTCTAACACAGTGGATCTTTCCCACCTTTATACACATATCACCCTTACTGAAATCAAACAAGCCATATCCGATCTCAAACCCAATAAAGCCCCTGGCCCTGATGGATTTTCCTGAGATTTCTATAAAACTTTAATTGATTTCATCGCACCTAAACCTTTAGAATTATACACCTATTTTACTGAAATTGGGCAAAGTCCTGGATCATTTGGTGAGGCCCTCTTAATACTCTTTCTCAAACCTGACAAAGGTCCATCCATAATTAAAAACTACAGACCCATCTCGATTCAAAGATTGTTGATGAAATCCTTGCAAAACGACTAGATCTATACCTCCCCAAACATATACATCCCGATCAATACGGATTTATGAAAGGTAGCTTTACTTCATCTAACTTCAGACTCTTATTCAACACTCTTGCTCACTCTCAAAATTCACATGAACCTTTAGCCCTTCTTGCCCTCGACGCTGAAAAAGCATTTGAGTGTTTTTTTTGGTCTTTCTTGCTCCACTCTCTAACCTGGCATGGCCTTCCTCCATACTTTATCAACCTGATAAAAATTCTTTACTCCTCACCTACCACTCGTATCCTTATTAATAATTCTCTCTCCTCCTCATTTCGAATTGAAAGAGGAACTCGACAAGGCTGCCCTCTTTCTCCTTTGCTATTTAATCTTGCTTTAGAGCCCCTTCTTCAAAGCAATAGAATGAACACTAGCATCAAAGGTATGTTTATAAATGATATAGAAATCAAATTATCCACTTATGCTGATGATATCCTAATTTATCTTGCTGAGACTGCCTCCTCCATCCAACACTTAATAACTATGATAAATAACTTTTCCATTGTTTCTGGATACAAATTGAATTTTGATGAATCTGAAGTCATGCCTCTCACTAATGCATGTAACCCTACCAATACTCCTTTGTCTGGTTTATCTTGGCAACCATCTCATATTAAGTATTGTGGGCTTCTCATTGCTAACAATATCCACCCCACTATCAATCTTAATACTAACTCTCTTATTGAAAAATCCACAGAAATGACTGAAAGATTGTTGCCTCATTTTCTTTCTTGGTGGGAACGTCTCGATACTATTAAAATTATGATCAGCCATATTATCCTCTATTCACTATCCATGATTCCCACTGTAATTCACACCTCTTTCCCATCTTCTTAAATTCCTATGGAACTATAAAGTACCGCGCATAGCCATCAATAAATTAAGACTTCCCAAATCCTCGGGAGGAGTCAAATTCCCTAATTTCCAATTATATGACAAAGCTTTTATCCTAAAATAACTAATCATCTTTAAACATTATGAATCCCACCTTGATAAATATTGAAGCTAGCTGTAGTTCTCTGCTCTCCCTTTCCCACTTCCTAATTACCTCTTCCTAGCCTGACATCACTTCTTTTCCTTCACTACACTTTTTTTAAATCATTTGGAACTATTGCATCTGTATGTCTGTAACCTCTGCAACCTTTGAGTGCGCCCAGATACTCCCAGGTTAAGGTGTGCTATAGAAATAAATAAAACAAACAAACAAACAAATAAACTACTCACTTCTTGATAACTCTTTTTCTAAAACTATTTTCCTTTGGTTTAATAAGCAAAATTCTACCAAATCCAATCTGTCCACTATACACAGATGGTACTCGTCAGGCATCACATTTGTCAATCAACTATTACACAACTCAAAAATAGTCTCTTTCCCAAAGATTTTCTCGCAGTACAATATCCCTACTTGAGATCTCCCCTTCTACACATCCTTAATCAAGTCAATTATTAAGTCCTTATTTACCTTTAACCAAAAATCCCCCAGTCCCTTTTTAAACCTCCTAGTTAATAATCCCTTTAGTAATGCCGCCAAACTCTATATGTTTCTAAATGATCCCCCTTTTCATCAAACTCTCCAAACATCAATATTATCAGACAATGGGAAATCGATTGGGACCGTCGAAACTCCTCAGATCATTGGATCAAAATTTGGAAAATATGTCAGTCTACATCCCCTGCCGCCAATCTTACACAAACCTATTTTTTCATTTTTCACTGTGCTTTTCCTACTCCTATGCGTATCGCCAAAACTGTAGATAGTTTTTCCAACAAATGTTGGTCATGTTCTGAACCTAATGCAGATTTTACTCCTTTAATTTTCAATTGTAAATATGTTCATGCATTTTGGTCCAAGATCTGGACATGCATGCAATCAATCTTTCATTTAGCAGAACAACTAACGCTGGCCAATCTCATGATTGGCTCTATTACCAATCCAGCTATAAGACAGATGGATTCCCTACTTTGTTTAACTTGTTTAGAAGTATTGCCTTTCAAAATATTACATGTAATTGGAAGAATGCAACTAATCTTTCGCTCAGTACCTGATGGAATTCTATCTGCTCAATCCATCGAATGGAAAAATGTCATGCTTCATCATTTGACAATATACATAAATTTGACAGAAAGTGGAATATGTTCCTGCAATATCTCAACGCTCATGATTAATTGATTTCAATCACTTTTAGTCATATATTCCTACACCACCCTTGCCTACTGTTTTATGTCCTGATCCTGTATCTATATTCCCCCCTGTTTTGTCTTATTCATTACCCAATTCTAATAAGTTACTTGGAATTAACTCATTCAATATATTCAGCATCAATTATATACGTATTGACACTTGAAATTATATAATGCTTAAAAATGATCGACTAATCTTGTACTATTTGCCTTTATGTTACTCTAATAAAAATCATTGAACATAAATAAATCTGTCAATCTTCTGCAAAGTTTTGTGTAGTGCAGCTCCATGATTAAGAACAGTATGCAAGGATTTCGGAAGACAGACGGTTGAGCTTTAGCATTATGAGGACTTCTTGGTCGCTGCACTTTAGCACTCCCTGCTTATACTTTTTCCCCTCAGAAGGCCTGGAATCTCTGTGATGGGGCACAATATGCTACTCTACGGCAAGCCTACATATTGTTACTGTTATATTACTGTCTGAGAGTATCTTTACAACTCTGATTGGTTTGGCCTACGGCAGTAGTATGTTTCAGCCTGTGCAGTGTGACAAAACTGTTGGCTTTCCAATGGTTGTTTTAATGGTACCACCTCTGTAAAATTGCACATCACCAGTAAGTGGTGCATTTTGCTAAAAAGTTATAAACAATATTATTTAATAAAGAGCAACCTTTGTGCAACAATGCAATAGGAAAAGGCTATCCAAACTGGGGAAAGTTTGGGGACGAACAGCACTGGTAACGGCCCGCTAGTCTGGGCCCGAGGTAGGCCTGAGCTTAGCAAGGACTTGGTCAATGATTAAGGACCATTATAGTTGCTGTCCGCCCCTAAACACGCGTTGAATATCTTTTAGCACTTGAGTCTAGTAGTTGTTTTACTTCAGCAGTTTTGTGCTTCGTGCGAGCACCGATTTCCCATAATGAACTACAAGCATTAAATGGACGATGGGTAAATGTAAATTGAATAGACATTGTCCCTTTTCTATTCCATGGTGAGTGCCTGCGGTGTGGAGCACAGTTTGAGAGCGGCAGTAGGCAAGTATAAGTGCAGAAGAGGGTTGGGTTGGGATTGCAGGGGAAGGATGACCAGAAGGCGAGGAGAGAAGACAGTGCCTAGGGTGATGCTGAAAAAAAGATGTCAGAAGGGAGAGAGGTGCCGACTGGGCACTGAGAAAATTGGTTGTTACCAGTGATTTACGCCCATGTTCCAGGCTATCTGATTGGTCAACGCCGGTCTCCAGGGTGCTAATAGGAATAGAATTCCAACTTGAAGCCATAGAAAATATGAACAAAGTTGGCAGAATATTTGCAGCTACCCATAGGAATTACTGGTTGTACTTCCATTGGTGGGGTAATACATGTGTATGGGTTATTGGCTTACCAAAGGCTACATCAAAGCACCAGCAGCCTCTATCTGCTTGATATTGATCATTTTCCATGTCTCAGGAATCTGAGTAGTACTAGAGTTTCTATGCCATTTTCCTTCCAAGGTTGAGCGCCACAAAGTGGACCTACATGCAAGGCTATGATCTGTAAAAACAGTCACCATGTACAAACATGACAACTGGCATTAATACATGGATCTCTACGGATGGGATTCTGCCTTCTTTTCTGCCTGCATGAAAATGTGATGTGGGTAGAGTCACTGGGGATCTGCCTGCAAAAATCAAGGAGACACACAGGCCTTCATTATAGGTTTGCTGGTATCCCGCTGGTAATTTCAGCAGGATACCGGCAAACCTAATTTACTGTCTCTGCCACCCGATATCCCGGTACAACCGGGATATTATGGGTGGTGGAGTGCCGGTAAGTTCCCATTCTCATGGAGTGCGATTGGACTCCATAGGATGGGATTGCTTGAATTACGTGATTCTGGCAATTATTTGCTGGTAGGGGCCAGAACTCCTAGCAGGACAGGCCTGCTGGGAGGTCCATGCCCCCGAACCGGAATAACTGGCATTTTTTGGTGACCGGCACACTTATAAAGAGGCCCGTAGAGTGGTGGGAATGAGCTCAAATGCCCCATAATAGGATAATTAGCTAGGGTCATTGCACATGTTTAATTTATTTTGTGTATGCATTGTTTTCATTAATTGATCTGAAGGTACATTACAACAAATAACTGCACAATAGGTTACACGTCACAAAGTCAAATTTCCCTATAAAAGGTCTATATTGCCTTTCATTTCTTTTTTTCATTTTATGAGAATCATTTTTGTGCCTTTATTATTAAATGGGTTATCATGCCGCTTACCCCGCAGTGCTTCTCTCACTTTCACACCCCTCTTCCCTTTTTGCCTCCTTTTTAGCATGTTTTATGTGTTTAAGTATATTCCTTTTAGCCATCATTCTTTTTCTCATTAGTGCATAACATTGGCTGGATCCTCAAAAGAATGTTTAATTGGTGACTGTGCATGCATAACATGTTTTCACAAATGTGAACGTCTACGGCCACTGGGGACAGCGGCAGGAGTTTGAATTATAATGACACCATAAAGGCATGCACTAATGAGTAGTCTTAATATGTGGGTAAATGGCGATAAGGGAGAAGTCTGGAAGGATATCTGAATACCTGAATTGCCACTCATTTCATATAGTGTTTATTATTTTTCTTTTAGCCTTAGTGGACATTGTTTAGGGTAGTCACCAATTATTGATTTGTGGTAATGCTTGTCCCTGAGGTCTCTCCAAAGGGACTTGCGCTGTCGAACTACTGAGACAGCACTTTCGGGTGCTCTTCGGGTAACTGGGTGAAGGCCATCCCGGGCTCCATCTTTGGACTTAACCAGTACAGTAGAGCCTTATCCATTGCCGGAAGGACTTCAGGCATGCCCTTTTTTTTGCCTGCAAGCAATTTTTGCTCTAGTGTTCATACCATTTAAAATGGTACTTGTCATGATGCAAATGGTGTCTAATATGGCCCCAGTATTTTTTGCACTTGGGCAAACTTTGTCCTGGTGCTACTAGGGTGCATCTTTGCCCTTGCACCGGTGCAAAGTTTCTGCAATCTGGCCCCGGTTTGTAATATAGAATTTGCGTGTCGGTTACCTGAATTAACAAGAGCTTTGTCTATTTGAAAGTGTATTTATGTGTGCTCGACTATGTGTTTTGCAATGCATCTTGAACATCGGGAAGGAATGTCAAAGTCGCAATGGATGGGCAATCGTGTTTTGCCAAATCATCGTGGCGGGGAGGAGGACAGAAGCAGGTTGAGAAAGGTGCTAAGGTCATAAGAAAGCACCAACAAAGTGAGAACCTATTGAAGCAGAGATGCAAAGAGAAGAGGACGTACCATAGAGTATGCTTACTGTCAGGTGGAACGCAGCAACAAAAATTAAACATGCATTGGCAAATCCAACAGTTTGGGCTTTGTGTAGGCATGGGAAAGGCATTTGGCCCATGTACCTAAACTCTGGCTTGCTTACTGGAGCCCAGCCATCCCTCCTAAATCCTAATCCCGGCAGAATGCAAACACACATCTTAAAGTAAACTCTTAGAACTTTCCCATACATGGACTTCGGTCCCCGAGGGCGTTCCAACCACAAAGCGCATTTAGGCCATACAAAGGGGGAACTGGCGCTATATTAATGACAACTGCAATAGTTGGATGAGTGGACGATAACAGCAGCATCCGTCAACATCCTGTACGCCAACCTACAGAGAGTCTGCAACATTATATCCCTACATGGGCTTCTGAAAATGTTAAGAAATTGCATGCCAGAACGTCAACTTCATAGGAGCAAGATTCATAACAACCGAGGTCGAAGCATTCCTACCAGAGGACAGAGAAACCCAAATAAACAGCAAGACATTGGCTGGGTGTTCAGGGCCACAAGGCCTCGTGTGATTTTCTAGCTCCATGGCTCAGATACGACCTCATGCCCTTATGGAAACATCTACATGAGTGTTGGATCCCTTCTTCACAATGATTTGAGGAGAAGATTAGGGTGGACATGGAAATTGAGGAAGAACCTCTGTGGTCTCTGAAGCTGGAAAATGTAAAGAAGGACGGGATGTTCTACCCTCCCAGTCCAGAGGGGGTAATTATGGATGCCAGTGGTCTAGGATGTGGAGACATACTGTTGGACTGGGACACACAGGGATGCTGAAATCAATCCAATTAGCTCCAATCTCCACACTTGAAAGAACCTTCAGTGGTGTGGATGGCAATATAGCATTTCCAGCCCTCCATCAACCAGAAATCTGTGCTCATCTGGACCAACAATCCGGTTGTAAGCACCTACATCAAACGTCAGCGAGGACAAGAGCCAACCAATTGGTAATAATGGAGAACCCGATTGGGAGCTGGAAGGAGAGATACTTACTGGTATCTCAAGACTTACATAAAGGGTCTGGAGGACAACCAGAGGGAAGACCGATGGTGTGGGACTTTTCCTTCATCATAATATATGACCCTTGCCAGAGATCAGGTCACGATGATCTGTAGGAGGTTTGCATACTGATTTCTGGGATTAATTTCCTCCATGGATGGAGGGAGACATAATTCGAATCACCAAGCTACTAAAAGATTTCAACCTTTCACATTCTCCCCTCTACTTCCTCAATGGCTCTATGGGGTCGTTGCATGGTTCTAAGGGCATTACAATTCACCCCATTCAAGCTACTGGAAACCAGTGATATTAGGTTCCTGTCATACTAAACCCTTTTCCTAGTTTGCATTACCCCCACAGGGAGGATTGGAGGCCTGGGGGCACAACTGTATACAGACCATTTCCGGTGGTGAAATCTGAGAATTCATTCTCAGTCCTGATCTAGCATTTCATCCAAAAGTGTTTTCCTTGTTCAACTGTTTTGTGGAAGTCGTTCTGCCAGCCTTTCGCCCCTCTACTCCCTCTACTGAGGAGCAGGTCCTGCACACGCTAGATGTGAAGAGGACAGTGTTAATTTACCTGCAACGCTCGGCACGTTCCAGAAAGTCAGGTGACCTTTGGGCCCTTCAGGCGAGGCAGAAAAGGTACCTATGCCTCTCTCAATTGATGCATAAGGGGTTCTATCTCCACGAATTACTGCAACAGTGATGATCCCGCCCCTCCTGCGTGCAGAGTACATTTGCAGTGGCTATAGCCAGCTCATTGGCAGGGATCATGGGGTTCTCTTGCCTGACATCTGCAGGCCAGTGGCCTGGGCTGTCTCCCACCAATCTTCTCACACTACCGCCTGGACATAATAGAGTGCTCTGAGATTTGGTAGGTGTGTGATGGCTTCAGTGACCAAATGAAGGCTGACAAATGTGTTACACAAATGTTCATGGACTCTGCATTCAATTGAGGGTGTTGTAAAATATGTTTCATGCGAATCTTTGACTTGGGTATCCCTCCATTTTTAGGACTGTGACGAATAAGGGAGAGGTAGAGGTAATGCGTCAATTACATTTGGTACTCTCCATCACACCTAGTCTTATTAGCACTTGTCAAAGTTCATGTTCCCGACCTCCCCCCATACATCTGGAGGGCTTCGGCGGTATGCTCGTCTAACAGGATGACGGGAGGGTGAGTACCCCTATTATGGACCCATAACAGAAGTGGGAGGGGGTCTCACTATATGGATGGGCAGTGTTGTCACTCCACCATACGTCCGGACTGTGACGAGGAAGAGTAGGATAGGGATAATGGAGAGTACGAAATGTAATTTTATGGCATTATTCGACACCGGACTTTGTCATGGCCTTGAAATGCATTTAAACAAGGAGGGCTCAATAAGTCATTGAGCTAAGACACACCAGAGAAACTGCGCATGGCCGGGTCTGCGGCTATGGTGGCCCACAGTCACACTATTTGATTTACCTTGCCATCGACTCGGGGCCTATTTGGTTTAAACGATTACGTCTTATTAGGCGTAATCTCCAGTGCGTTAACAATTATTTGCGAAAAGGGCAGTGGTTATGGTCGCAGAGAACACAATCTAGTGTGCCTGAAACAGGCCAGCCGGGTAGACTCAGGTGCTGAGCGCTCTCTTATTGACTGCCGTATAATTCGGATGAAAACATGTCAACGCTGACTCGGGCAAAATGGCGGAGCGAGCCGACGGTGTCGCTCACCGTTACAACTCCGGACAGTTTGCTGATTTAGTCCTACCAGGGAAAGCTTCTGGACCTCGTTTCAATTAAAGTAACACACCGTCCTGAAAGAAAAGCAATTATTTTCTTACCCTAACACAATATTGTTTGCAGCATTTTTCCTTGTCGGAAGAAACACTCGGACGAGGAGTGAAATATTAACTGGTGCTTCTGTGGATGTTTGTTTTCCTTTCTGGGTTCGTGGAACTGTAGTTTTGTTCATTCTACCCTCTACATATGTGTGGATATGCTGTGTTATTATTTTACTGGCGGACAATAACTCATGTCTAGGGCACCGTCTACATTTGCTTCAATCAGGTTGTGACAAAGGCCCTCCGTACAGGATTTCATTTTGAAAAGAAACAGAAGTCCAACTCGCACTGCGCGCGCTCCCTTGAGTTGGGGCGTTACCCGAGAGTATTTATTGACAGGATTTTATATGGTGATGCATGTCACATTTTCTCATGTAGGAGCGTTCCCACATAAACAATATGAAATAAAATGTCCTGGAAAAATTATGGGATCATTACTTGTCATCGTTCAGGGACCAAAGATGGGTAGTCCTTTTTAAGTTTCAAAAATAGCATTTTGAATAAATATTACATGACAGGGAATGACATCGCAGGGCCAGTGGCCCAATGCCATCACGCACTTTGATCAGAGAGGAAGTTTCTAAACCTGGCACTACCTACAGGACAGTTTCAGACTAGGAAGAAACCAATCACCAGGAGAACGTATTATTTTTACGTTGAGCTATTAGGTGATGCTTGCGCCCCCTACAGGCCGAAACTATTACATTGGAGTACAGATAGGGAAAAATGGCATAAGAGGAGGGAGGATAGCTCAGGGACAACGTGCTCGTCCGTGGAAGCAAGACAACACGGAGCAACGGGTCCGCGCTTAGAAACCTCTGGGTATTAAGCGCATTGTAAATAACCAATCGATCGAACTTTGCACTCAAAGTGCCTGCCAGTGTATTTTCAAAGCAGCCTTCTGAGAGTCAAGGACTTCATTGGGGCTGTAAACCCGCTTTGGGTGTAATAAACCAGGTCGGCCTTCAGCCAGTCGATTTAAAAGCAGTCCTTTTAAAAACAAGCATTGGCAAAGCCGACCGTTTTGGATTGTGTATAAGTATTACGCATTTGTCAGGCACTGCTATTACGACCCCAGGTACTTGCACCATTTTGTACTGGCTACCATCAACTGCCAGTCAATACCACTATACCAGTGGCTGGTGAATGAAAAGGCACGGCCCCCAAGCCGAGAGCGGCCTAAGGAGGGCGCACACAGCATGCCTGCCGATGCTGATCGCAATAAACGATTCGGAACATAGCGCTCGAATTTGACACACACATACTCTGCCCCTTGACCGGTGCACAATGCAGAGTGCCTAAAACTGAATACGCTGTGCCACAGGAAGCCAGTTGAGGGAGCGCAATACTGGAGATATATGGGATCCATACGGAGTACCCCATGACACCCTAGCTGCTAGATTCTGGAGGCGCTGTAACATGCCGACCAGTCCCTTGGGCAGCGCCAGGTACAGGGAGTTACAATAGTCCAGCCTGCTCAGAATCATAGCTGCTACTACAGGAGGACGCAGCATTGCAGGGATCAGATGGAGCACTTTCCTTAAGATTTTCAACTGAATGTGCCACAGCTGACATACCAAGGATACTTTGGCCGCCAAGGAAAGATTGGCCGACATAATCACTCCAAGATTCTTTACCTTCATAGAAGGTACTGCGAGTGGGCCCAGAGAGGAAGACCAGAAAGAAGAAATCCACAGTGAGGGGTCGGGTGAGGGGGGGCCCCACCACCAGCACCTCAGTTTTGTCCCCATTCAGTTTCAGAGTTTCAGCCAGTTATGACCCATCCACTCACCCACAGCAGTCAGGCACTTATGCAGGCATGCAGACACCACAGCCTGATCCAGATCTAAACGAATCAGTAGCTGGGTATCATCTGCGTAAGAGTAGCACCTGATGCCAAAGAAGGGGATGAGGCGAACCAGCAGAAAGATATAGATGTTAAAAAGAATGGGGGACAAAGCAGAACCCTGGGGGACACCACAACTAACATGTGAAGATTTAGAAAAGAAAGGTAGGAGAGAAAGAGTTTGGTATCTGTCGGCCAAGAAGGAACCGAACCAGGCCAATACCTGACCCGAAACACCAATATGGCCCAATCGGACGAGTAGGGTAGCATGATCCACGGTGTCGAACGCTGCTGAAAGATTTAAAAGAATCAGGGTGCCGACACCCTCTGGCCAACCAGCCTGGCTATGTCGTCCTGCACGGAGACAAGGACACTTTCTGCCCCCCTACCCGGACGAAAACCAGACTGGGCCGGGTCAAGCAGTCCGGAAGATTTCACAAAAGAAGACAGTTGAGGAGAAACCAGTGATTCAAGAAGTTTCACAAAACAAGGAAGAAGAGAAATAGGATGGAAATTAGATAAGAGAGAGGGATCCAAAGAAGACTTCTTCAAGAGGGGAATAACAAGGGCAGCCCTAAGCTAGGACGGAATTATTCCCGACTGGCAAGAGATGTTAACAGCGGTAGTAATCTCTCCCAAGAGATTGGCATATAGCTGTTTCATCACTACCAGAGGCAGGGGATCAGAGGGGGCACAGGACTTAATCCTTTGCAGTGGCTTAGAAACCATGTCCTCGAGAATATGGGGAAGAGAGACCACGTGGGACTGGGATGATCAGTGTCTTCAAAAATAGGCAGTTTACCGGACAGAGAAGTGTGAGCCAAAGGGACAAGACTTCCTGCAATGTTAGCATGGATAGTTTAGACTTTAGTAATGAAAAATGTGGATAGGGAGTCACATAGCTCCTGAGTCGGTCGTATAGCCGGAGTACATTTGGTAGAGGAGGGCAAAGATTTAATTACAAAGAAAAGGGTCTAAGGCTGATTTAATGCGGTTTCGATCCTCTCAGCAAAATGGAGTTTTTTCGCTGCGAGAATGGACGCAGAGTAGGCTGAAAGACCAGTCCTGTACAAGATTTTATCTGTAGAATCATTGCCAAGGTGCCATTTCTGCTCTAACTGGCATAGAGGAGCCACGTCATTGGCAGCGTCTAGGAGCAAGGTGGCCAATAAAGACATTGAGAGGAGGGGTGCCACTGACCATTTTCCTTAACAGAACAGACCAGATTCAGAAGGTTGGCCGAACGCCAACAGCACCGCTGAATGCGCTCAGGTAAGATCTTAGGTAATTCACATTTACTCAGCAAAGTACAAGTTATCAAATAGTGTTCAGTCTAGACCATGGGCTCAGCTGAGTGAAAAGAAAGAGAGGTTTTATTGGCGATCACAACATCTAGCGTATTTCCTAGCTTGTGAGTAGGTCCCAGTGAACTCCCTGACAACTTTCCTGAAAGGTACCAGAATGGCTGCCTGCACCCTGGGGAGGGACTGTGTTTGCATCCATATGCTAGTTATCCTCTGCAGGGATTTTGACCAATGGTCATCATCAATCTCTTCCTACGAGGAGACGAGACCTCGATCTGGTACCCTCATCTCACAACCTTCTTCACCCAGTTGTCTGTTATTGACTTGCTCCATATATCAGAATACTGCATCCGGGGAGCTACCCCTGGGGTGTCTGGTCTAGGGTAGTCAGGATGTATTGGCTTGGCTTGTCTTGCTTCCTGTTTCCTGGCTTGCAGAAGGACTGCCGCCCTTACACATTTGCAACTTTCTGTGTGAACGTCTTAAAGATATTCTTCCAGGAAGCATGGCCAGGCCGTTGCTCCGGCTTCTTCCTCAGTGGTTGTGCGTGTTTTTGTTCCTTGAACACCATTTAGACATTATGGTTCAATTGTTTGGAGCAGGGTGATAATGTAATCCTATTGGATGTAGGTATTTGACATGTTATACCTTCTATCTTTTTCTTACATTGTGTTATAATGGACCTAGTATTTTAGTATAAAATCATATTGATATACTTTTTCTAGGGGTTGGGTGAGCATGTGATGCTATTAGTAGCTTGGTTATTATTTATTTTATCTATTGAATTTCATTTAGATTCTGATCGGTTTAGTGTGAAACTGCTACGCCCTGATTTGTAATGGGAATGTCACCCACCTTATGTTCGTATTCTCGGAGTCCCCTGAGTAGACCATAATACTTTGCATTCCTAACTATGTGTTATTTTGCATGTCGCTTGATTGATTGTTGTTAACAGTTGGCCCATTGCTGTGTTTCACTCTGTCCTGGGACTCAATAAACATTTGAACTTCCTATTGTTGATGTCTTTGCATCAGAGTACAACCTTACACAACTTACCTCTTTACTGGAAAGCTTCAAATAAGCTTTCGGAATAGTGCAGATCTAAGCTGCTTTGCCCATGCATGCCTCTTGCACAGATCTCCGGGAGGATACCTCAGCGGCAACGTGTTCGCGTTGGAATAAAAACGACATGAAGCAACACAGGTTCGATCCCGGGTCCGCTCTTAAAAACATCTGGGTATTTTAGTGCATTATAAATATGCAACTAAGACAAAAAAAAATTATGCAACTAAAAATAAAACTATTCCTGTAACAGTGCCTTGATGCCTGCGGGCTGTGTGAGCGATTTAAAAAAAGAATGCAGATGCTTGTGCAAATAGGGTGAATTAGATTTTCAATAAAAAAACATGGACGGACAACATAAAAGAAGGACTATGCCACTCCCCACTCACCTCTCCCATCCATCTCCATTCACCCTCTCCCGTTAACCCAATCCATCTCACCTCCCCTCTGCCATTCAACCCCACGGTATTAGCATCATTGTTTGTTTTTATGTGATCGAATTGTACATTTGACCAAATTTGGGCAGTACCATTCGATTGATTAAAAAATGAACAATTAGGCTAATACATACATAACATGTGCAGCGGGAATTGCTGGGTGTCCCCCACCCCCCATGATCAGTATGTATTTGCCTTGGGGAGTTGCGGAGGTGTCCCCCGCTTTCTCAACATGGGAGGCGGGGGATTGGAGAAAAAAAAAGAAAAAGAGACCCTGCTGCGTTGGATCCGACCCGCGTTAGAGGGACAGATCTGATGCCGCAAGGGTGAAGGGGACCTGGCGGCGAGCAAACAGGTAAGTAGGGGAGGGGATTCAGGGTGGGGACAGAGGTTGGGGCGAGTGTATTTGGTTTGCAGTTTGATCCTCTTATAATTCATCGCATGCGGGCAGTTTTTTTTGTTTGGACAGTTCGCCACAATCAATTATCAGACGATCAAACACCACCAAACCAATCTCACAGTATATGCAAATAAATTGTGTGGTTTTGACTGTGGATGTAAGCATGTTAATAACAAAGGAGCTGTTTCTGTTCGACATTACATGCCTTGCTATTTACTCGTTTCTCAGTCAGTCTCTGTGGCACAAGTAGTTAATGCATCTGGCTGGTATCTGGAAGGTTGCAGTGCTGTCAACTGGCCCGTGCCTTGCGGGTTTGGCCTGCAATCAAAGACCAAATCCTTCAGCCCACAGTGTCATGAAACCCACGAGCAGGAAAGGTGGGAAACAAGGTAATCACTTAATCAAATGATGATTCTTTTACATGCAAAGAGAGCCTTTCATCTCCCTACAAGACCTTTACTACATACAATGGCTGAAGATACTCAAAGTGGGAAAAAAACACAGAACAGGTAATCATGCCGTGTCCTTTCTAGAGAGGGACGCCTGCTACCTTTTTTGTATTTTGCAAGGAACTTTGGGTTGGTCACCTTAAGTTACCTGGGGGAACCCAGATGTGGACCCCTTGCTTACTGTGCTCAGACAGGCACAGCTTCACCTCACTGATGAGGCCCAACAAGGCTGAAACACACGTCTGAGGTTGCTGTTGGTACTCTTGTTCAAAGCAGGTTTGCCTGGCATTTCGGTGCTGGACTGCCCTTGCGGGCAGGACAAAGACTGATATGCAAATGGAATTCCTTTTTTGTAAAAAGTACAGTGAGCTAAAAGTGATGGCTGCGGACTCTCAAAGTGTGAAAAAAACACTGAATAGGTTATCATGCCATGTTCCTTCCAGAGAGGGGAACCTGCTACCTTTTTTGTATTTTGCAAGAAACTTGGGGTTGGTCAGCCTAAGTTTCCTGGGAGAACCCAGACGTGGACCCATTTCTCCCTGTGCTCAGAGAGGCACATCTCCACCTCACTGATGAGGCCCAACAAGGCTGAAACACGTGTTTGGGGTTGCTGTTGGTACTCTTGTTCAGAGGAGAATTGCCTAGCATTTCGGTGTTGGACTGCCCCAAAGCTCTCGTAACCAGACTAATGTCTGGCAGAGAGACTCCCAGGACCCCTCTTGTTATTTTGCATAATTTAAGTAGTTTTGGGTCTCACCCTAAGCTTCAAGGGGAATCAAGATCTGGACCCCTTGCTCACTATTCTTAGAGAGGCACAGCTCCACCCTACCTACACGTGTCTGGGGTTGCTGTTGGTACTCTTGTTCAGAGGAGAATTTCCTAGCATTTTGGTGCTGGACTGCACCTGGGCAGGACAAAGACTTATATGTTTTGGAAATTTCTCCTCTGTGAAAGATAGTGAGCTAAAGAATCTGGGTAAGGCTCTTGTAACCAGGACTAATGTCTGCCAGAGAGACTCCCAGGGCCCCCCTTGTTATTTTGCTATGCAAATTATGCAATTGAAGTGCTGTCCATGGGAGTTTGGGCAATGCATAAGTGTCCCTCCCCACTGTTAAAAGTTGGCATCTATGAGGTTGGCGGTTCAAGCCCATCCTCAGATAACAACATTCTGAAATATTAATATTAAAATGTCTATTTACTGTAAAAGATTAAGTTATGGGATCGATCTCTGGAGATGCGCTAGTCACCACTCTAAAATTAACATGCAAATCCAAAAATTGGAGTGAGTTTCTTCGCAGCGACAAACAAATCACCTCCCTCAAGCTTCCCACAAAGCCTTTGTAAAGAAATCCTCAAATGAAATGGTTTGGGAGAGTGTCTCGCTCTCAAAGGCCAACTCTTGTTTAGTTAGTCCATAGTCCATTCTATAAAGGCTCAGAAATTCAACTTTGTGATGTTTTGTGTTTATTCTTCCATGATTGAAAAAGCAGCAGAAAAACAGCCGACACATGTTTCGACCCCTGGTCATTGTCAAGGCTGTACAAATATAGAGTAAACATATAGTGTATGTTCCACAACATAGTCAGTACCATTGGACATATATATTTGATAACAAATGTCAAAATAGTGAAAGTACAGCAAGAACATATTGTAATAAAACATTAGTAGACCATACCGTGTTGAGGTCACACGTCAGGCCAGGGTTGGAGAGTTTGCATTCATTGCAGATGAAAATTAAGAAATGAAAAGAAGAACAGAAAAATGGTACAATCCCATTAATTCAGTATTCACGAGTGTTGTAAAGTGTGACGTGTAAAAAGTAGTCTTTAAAAGTTAAGTCACATTCCTTATTTAAACAAGCACCCAGTGTAAGAAAGCGCTCTACTATCCCCTTCAAGGATTCTAAGTAAAAAGTCCCTCTTCATATATCATCCATGTAGCCATGAAAGAACATGCACACCAGTAACCCATACGAAAGGATTGCATATTATATATGAATAATGTGATTTGGATTAGCCTAACATGGTGCCGCAAAGTAATAGAAAACGTAAATTCCTGCTCACCCTAGATTAAATCCAAGTCAACTTAGTCCAATTATGGAAAACTAACCGTCTTCGAAAAAAGAAATGTCAATGAATTTTACAGCAACCTTTCTGTGAATCCAAAAATCATGTAGTTCCACGAAATAAACAGTGACTTGGAATTGCTAAATCTGTATATAAGAATAAGTATTACAGATTATACAAATATAATTATATGTCCTAGTGATATGCAAAATTTGTACAAACTAGAGGTCCTTACCAAGAACACTATTTTGGCCTAAGTATCTGGCTCGCTGTATCATGAGGTGCAAGGCATCATATTAAATACCATTTCTGGTCACTATTTTGGTGAAATCCCTGAAAGTAAATGTAACTTAATAGATTGAGCTATTTTTAGCACAAATGCTCTTAATGCATTAAGAAATGTATGGGCATCGCTACTCATATACGAGATTTGAAGTAGGATGATAGTAGATGTGGGTTAATTAAATTGAGCTAGTTATGGTGCAAATGTTCTTAATCATTCGCAGGTTTTAATGTATATGGTGTCACTACACATACATTAATTTTGAAATGGTATGGTAAGTGCCAGTAATATATATTTCACATAATATTTGGTTGTGATGACCCAAAACAGTATGGAAAGGCTGGAGTCCCCAAATAGAATGAATATACATATATTTAAGAAGAAAGAACAAGTATCCATTCACCTTAGTAATGGGTTTAAATCCCAAGATTGTCTTCATAATTTAAAGCAGGACAGCTGTCCTGCAGGCAGTTCCTGTTAGTGTCCGTGCGAGATTCCAACTGCGGGATTTGCATCCAAAACAAAATGGCCCCCGGAACATCATGACATCACGCATAACGTGATGTCATTGTTTACATATGAGTACCCGCTACGTCATTGCCATCCAAATATAGAGCGCAATTCCTTTTAAATCCTTTTAAGGTGGTTTCTCATCTTATGCATTCAAAAATAATTTGTCATGAATAACAGTTATTAATAACTACACAAATGGTAATTTGCTGAAAATCCATGAAAAAAATCAAATCTTTGTAAAAATAACGTTATCGGAATATAAGTGCCTAAAAAAGGGATGTGCACTGACCAATGCACCAAGTAATTTGTTTAAAGCACATCATTAAGAGAACACTCGGCCGGCAGTGAGTGCTGTGAAGGTTGCAGAAGTTCTCAAGTTGATTATTGAAATTATAAAAATAGCAGGTTCCATCATCTGGTGGTCTTAACTTGTTATTCTAGATCTATACCACTGTACATATGAGGTATGTGTAAACAAGCCTCTAAATATACACTGTTTTGAAATGATGGAGTGTGCTTGTTGTTAATAAATCTAGTATAGAGGAAGAACCAGGCTCCTTCCAGCATAATGGGTCCTATTGAAAGAGGCAAAGTCCTCAATAGGCATAATCTTGCTTCTTAAAATTACATCAAGGAATATGTCATTGGGTTACCGGTGGGACAAGGTATCACGGCATCATGCTCAAATAGCACAGCCCACAGCAGGGTTTCAATTCCACACTAAGCTTAAGTGATGATTCATAAAAACACATGCATCTCGTGATCACAATTCAAACCCATTTGGGTACTTCTCCAAAAACAAATGAGTTTACTTTCCTGGTGTCTCAATTTTAGCTTCACATTGCCGCCTCTTTTCCCTAACTTAGCCCTTAATAAGCCAATAAAACAAATATCATTGTAATGTTCATTTGATGTTGGTCCCGCCAATGTATAGCCAAAGGCGATTTGGGGTCATTGTTTCTAAGACTTGCCATATGTTCCATAATATGAATTTATAGTTGTCTAATAGTACTCCCAACGTACAATTTACCACAAACACATATGATGGCATACACCACATTGCAAGTTTTACAGTTGATGAACTCTTTTATACGAATTACAGTTCCATTGATATCTACAAAGGATTGACAGTTAGCATGAGCATATTTGCAATAATTACAGTTGCCACACTTATGAAACCAGCAGTCTTTTTTAACTGATTACCATCTGTATCAACATCTTGAGGCTTCAAAAAAGATGGTCTGAGCTTTTGTTTAATTGTTTTTGCTCGTGTGTAAGTAAACTTTGTTTTTTCAGATAAATAAGGTAGTGAGTCACTATGCAATCTCAAAATATTCCAATGTTTCTGTACCAAGCGAAAGAGAGTTGGAGCATCCTTGGAGAATTGGATGATGATAGCAATATGCATTGAATCTCTTTCAGCATGAGGTTGTTCATCTAACAGGTCTGTCTGTTCATGCGCCATACATTCCTCTTAGCTTTATAGATGCATTCCCTATTGTATCCTCTACTCAAGAACCTCTTAGTCCGAATTTTGGATTCTTCCTCAAAATCAGTGTCTTTGCTGCAGTTTCTTCTTGCCCTGTAGAATTCCCCTGAGGGAATATTATTAATGGTGGAAGGTTGATGACTGCTTTGCGCTAAAAGTACCAAATTCACCTCTGTTGGTTTCCGATAAGTTTGAATTTTGAGCCTGCCTTGTTCAACAAAAATACACAGATCCAAGAAATCAATAGCTTCAGCATTTGCAGAGCCCACAAAATTGATACCAAAATCATTGATATTGATGTATTGTTCGAAATCAGCAAATGAGGCAAGATCCCATTTCAATACAATTAGTATGTCATCTATAAATCGTTTCCATGCAATCAAATTAGTCCTGTACGTTTTGTGTTTGTATATATGTGTCTCCTCAAATTGAGCCATAAAAAGATTGGCCAGGGATGGGGCAAATTTAGTACCCATAGCAACCCCTTTCGCTTGAACATAGTATTTGCCGTTAAAAATAAACACATTGTCATCCAGTGTGAATTTTAGAAAGCTTTTCAGCAAGTTCACATGTTCTAGATCGGATGCTGATAGATCCTGGAAAATGTAATCAATAGTTTGTATTGCTAGTTTATGATCGATACTGGTATATAAAGCCGTGACATCCAATGTAGCTAGTAGATAGTCTGATTCCCAATCTAAAGACCTAATGAACTGAAACATGTCGGTCATGTCCGAGAAGTTTTGGAAAAACTGCGACACCGTTTATATGCCAAGCTGGAACAATGTTTCTTCCATGTGACCGAAGTCAAATTCCTCGGTTTCATGCTCACACCGCAGGGGGGGCATGTGGACACACGGAAAGTTGACGCGATCCTCCAGTGGCCCTCACCAACCTCCACGAAAGGAGTACAAAGTGTGCTCGGTTTCTCTAATTTCTACCATCGATTCATTCCTGGATTCTCTCAAATTGTTCATCCAATCACTTCTTTGCTAAGGAAGAACAAAAAATTCCATTGGTCCACAGAAGCGGAAGAATCCTTCCAGAACCTAAAGTTAGCATTTACCACAGCACCAGTTCTTCGACATGCCTGTCCAGACCTACCATATGTAGTGGAGACAGCTGCTTCAAACATAACCGTGGGAGCGGTGCTATCCCAAAGAGACCCGGAAACAGGACAGCTACATCCCATCTCTTTCTGGTCCCGCAAATTCACTGCCCCCGAACTAAACTACACAATCACGGACAAGGAACTACTGGCAATTAAGGCTGCATTTAAGGCATCCAGACATTACCTTCTTGGGGCACGACACACGGTCACCGTTATCACAGATCATCGTAACTTACAGTATTTAAAGACCGTCAAAGCGCAATCCTCATGCCAACTTCGTTGGGCACTCTTTTTCGCCGAATACGACTTTATTATTGCATACAGATCTGGAGTGCGGAATGGAAAAGCAGATGCATTATCACGCATGAGTGAGGAAAAAGACGCCTTTATAGCATCTGATCCCATGGCCATTATTCCGGAAGAACGAATTCAGACCACGATTGCTGCTACCATGTGTTTAAATTTCTTAAAAATCAGCTTACAGTCCCAGATGGATGAGGTAAAACTACTGGAATGGCTTTTAAAGGGAGACCAGTACACCATCGAGAACAACCTACCATATTTCCAAGGACAGTTATATATCCCGGACAAGAAACTGCAAACCCAAATCATCGCAAACTACCATGATTCCTTAGTAGAAGGACATCCTGGTGTAGCCAAGACACAGGCTAAAGTACAACAAAACTATTGGTGGCCTACTTGGAGGAAAGACATTGCCGGATTTGATTTGTTACAACCTGTGGCGTCTGTGATCAGCACAAATCTTAGAAGCAAAATCCTGCTGGGTTACTACGTCTGTTAACAACTATTAACAGACGTAGTAACCCAGCAGCACCTTGGCACACACTTTCAATGGACTTTATCACAAATCTTCCCCCCTACAATGGTTACAACACCATCTTAGTCATTGTGGACTTAGTCTCCAAAATGGCCCATTTTATCCCTCTGAAAGGACTTCCAATGGCATTGACTCTTGACACCGTATTTTTGGAACAAATTGTCCGATTACATGGATTTTCATCCATCTTGATATCGGATCGTGCAACTCAATTTGTTTCCGCCTTTTGGAAAAGGTGTGCAATTGCCAAAATTGACCTCCGGTTGTCCACTAGACACCACCCTCAAACCGATGGACAAACTGAATGGACCAATCAGACGCTAGAACTGTATTTAAGATGTATGCTTCAACACTCCAAAGACTCCTGGAAGAACATACTTTGGGTAGCCGAATATGCATATAACAATTCGGTTCATTCAAGCACTGGGAAAAACTCCATTCTATACTCTACAAGGAAGACACCCACGGACTTCAGTGTTTGATCCACCAGATACTTTGGAAATGCCGGCAATAAAAACTCTGCATAAATCCATCACTCAAGTTCTTGAAGAAGCAACAGAGCACTTAAACAAGGCCAAAGAAAGACAAAAACTGGTTGCTGATCGGCACAGAAAAGAAGCTCCCAATTACCAGATTGGAGATAAAGTTTGGTTAGCATCTAGACACATACCTTTGAAAGCACCACAAGCCTTCTGCCCCAGATATCTGGGCCCCTGTATTATCAAGGCTATAATCAACCTTGCGGCCATGAAATTGGAATTACCATCGCACATGAAAATCCATCTGGTATTTCATGTCTCGCTCCTTAAACCCCTGAAACCAAATACATGAATTGATTCTCCGCCAGAGCCTGAATTACTAAATGGGGAACCTGAATATGAAGTTAAGTCTATCTTGGATTCTATGGTGGTTCGAGCCAAACTGTACTACCTAATAGCCTGGGAAGGATACAGACCACAAGATCGAACCTGGTAGCCCAGCGAATATGTTCATGCCCCTTAATTGGTCAGGCAATTCCATCGCAATAATCCCACCAAACCAGGACGAGGAGGAGAACCACCCTTGAGAGGGGCCTTGAGGGGGAGTGCTGTCATGGTCATGAAGTCAGGGGCACAGGCATGCAGGGGTCGCATTCACAGGAGACCTGGGTGGACACTGTCCTGGCACCTTTGGCACCAGGCTCATGAACAAAAGTAAACAAGAATATCCATTTAACACTAAGAAGGTTTTATTATGGACATAGCACTTCAGATGCATTAACCTTGAACATTCCATCCATTAAGCAGGATGCATTAACCTTGAACATTCCATCCATTTAGCAGCCCTCGGTGTATTCTTGGGTGTGGCTGCTAATGGATTGCCTTTGCACATGCTCACTCTCTAGGAGTGGCAGGGTGTGGCTGGTAAGCCGGTCCTAATGGGCGTGCCCACAATCTCAGCTATATAAGCTGCCCCGATCCTCAAGACAGACGTTTTGCGTTATTTTGCACCTCCGTACAGCGTAACGCTCACCGTCGCCTGGGATTCAACTTACCTGAAGAGATTCTGCCATCTGCAATCATACTCACCATCTGGCGGATTCTTCTCTCACGTGAATGCTTCCTTCTGGCACTGCGGCTCACCTGCAAACATCTTGGAGCACAGTCATCTTCTTCTTGGCACCGCGGCTCACCTGCAAAGATCTTGGAGCGCAGTCATCTTCTTCTTGGCACCGGGTCTCACCTATAAGCATTTCTGAACGCAGACAGCATCATCTGGGCACCGCGGCATGATATGCACCATCCAAACTCAGAGCATCTGCAACAGAAAGGCAAAAGACAAGGTTAGACACATAACAGACATTCGTCAAATTGCCATTTAACCTCGTGCCTTACAAAAGCCATCACTCTCCTGCTGCTGTACATTGCGGTCGCATTCATCTTCCGCTCAGCCATGTTCTGCGCCTCCATCCCCGCAGTAAGGCCGCTTTTCTATCTATTGGGAGAAAACAGAGAGGAACGTTATTCAGGGGAAAACAACAACGTTAAGAACAAAAATCATCAAGAGACATTGAGAAAAAGCAGAAAAAGGGGAAAAGACAAGAGACATTGCAAGACAGCAGAAAAAGGGGAAAAGACAAGAGACATTGCAAGAAAGCTGAAAGAAGAGCTTAGTCGCAGCAGGACTGGACTAATAGTCAGGAATCAGTGAAGGAACTTGATTCCATTAACAAGCGCCCTGCCAGAAGCAGCAGGACGGAGAGCTCATCATTCACATTTACCAGGTGAGCCTTATGGGCCGGTACATGCCCACTGGAATTGCACCTTGGGTCGAAGGGTTAGGGAGATACCATAGTCACCTATCAGCGCACTCACGTTTCCCCACATCCACAAAGGAGCAGTGCCACCAATTGTCACCGGCCATAGCTGATTCGCAGGGGATGAAACCTGAAGAGGGTGATCTAAATCCAGGGAGAGCTGCAACTGTGACCCAACGCCTCTGCAGAGACCAGGTGAGCGTAACAATACCAAACAGACACACACACATGTACACCATACATCTACATGAAGGTGGGACGAGCATCCATGTGTCACACCCCAAACATGGCTGAGTACACACACAGGCATGCAAACGTGTGCATCTTCAAATGCAGTTGTACATCATGCATCGGTACACATACACCATTGCTGTGCAGCACACATGACTGGACTCACATGCAGCACGGTGATGTCCCTGCACATCCATACATGGGCTATTTCAGACATATGTCAAAGCTGCACACTCCTGCCACACCTTAACATGCACTGTGTCGATTGAGAATGCATGGACACTTACCGCTCGACTCTGGACCGGTCTGCCTCTAAAGGACCTGGAGGTGAAGCGCTGGGCGAAAGTGCTCCAAAACCCTCATCTGGTCGGTGGTAAGCAGGACCCGTAGGACCACTGCATCCTCTGCGTCCAAGAGGCGCCAGCCCTTCCTGAGGGTCCTGGACTTGTTGTCCTCTCAGCGCATAGGACGTGTTTCAAGTCGCGGGGTGGACATTGTTGGTGCCACCCCCTCCGCATTGATGGCACCAACAATGTCCTCCCAGATCCTCCTCTGTCCTTCCTTGTCGGCGCACGAAAGTGTGAAGAGGGCGTCATAATGCCCCAGGACTTGCTCCACCAGGATGCCAACTTCATTTGCACTGAAGCTGACCGCCCTCTGCCTCTCTGCGGGGGGGTTGCCACTGGTGCCAGATGGTGTTGTGTCGGACATGGCAACACCCGAGGCAGGTGTGGGTGGGCAACTGGGTCCTGGGGCAGGGCTGTGGAGCGATGGAACACCAGTTGGGAGTCTTCTGTTCCAGCAGGGGTGGTCACAGCAACTGGACCCCTGGCGATGCCTGATGTGCAGGCACCAAATAGCAGGGCATGTTGGCAGCAGGCATGCAGGCAGCAGCAGATGGCTTGTAGGAGGCTCCCCAGGGGTCAAGGGGGCAGGTAATTGGCCTCCTGGCAGGAACATGGTCTTCTGTGTGTTGTCACATGGCCAGCTTGATGCAGAGTGAATCCGCACATGCAAAACCAGCACGTCAGCGTGAGATTGCGTGAAATTTGAGGAAAGGCGTTTCCCTCTGCACGGGTTAAAGGTGAGCGCGGGCCAGCAGTTTGCTGTACGTGCTTTTCGTGGGGACCGACCACGTGTGTTTCTTCTTCTTGTGGGTTCACACGCGATTACTTCACAGCTCTTAAAGTTTGTACTTCTTGTTTTGGTGGGGGAGTTGCCTGCACGTGTGTTTTTCTTTTTGACGCAAGGGAGACGGTGAGTTGTGCACACTTATTTTCCCACTGTGGTTGCCCCTATGTGTCGCTCACCCATTTTGGAGGTCATAGTAGCCCGCGTGTCCCTGGGTGCCACAGCGTACTGCGGGAGGTTTATTCCACACACGTGGGCTACCAGGGGTTGCGTGCACATTTAATATCATTTTTTGGGGTGCCTGAGAGTTGTGTGACCCGTCTTGTATCACCAGCGGTCACAGACAGACTTGCAGAGCACAGGGGTACATCTAACATCACGTACCCTGCCCCCTTTACCCCAGTTGCCAAGGACAATTGTTGTGTGCACCTCCCATTGGCTACATACCATCTGTGCCATGGTTGGGAGGACACCAAAAGAGAAGGGTGGCAAAGCTGGCGACCTCCCAAGGCTGGCCATGGTGGGGCACATGGCCGGCATGGCCAGGGAGTCCAGAGAGGCCAAGGTGAACTCAGAGGGGGACGTGGCCAGGGTGTACGACCAGGGCAGGATGTTCAGCAACCTGCTGGGACAGCCATGCCATCACCCCCAGCGCCTCAGGGAGATGCTGCTGCTGCAGTAATCCCCAGCGCACATCTGACCTCACAGGCAATGTCATCTGCTGGCACGGGCAACCAGGTGGTGGAAGCAGCAGGTGCAGCTGTGGCAACCGCCACCCATGCTTGGGGTCAGCCAGCATAGGCTGCCTTGCCACAGGACTCCCAGGCAGATTTCCAGGGCAGGAAGGCCAAGCCACGTGTGTCCAAGGTAACTGTGACCAAGGCACATGTTCCTGGGGCAGTTTTGACATCTGCTGCCCCAAGCAGCCAGGTGGTCGGAGCTGCATGGGCAGATGCAGCCAACACCACCCCGGCAGTGAGTCTGCCAGCCAGGACTGTGTCGGTCACAGCCCTTGGCACTGAGGCAGTTGTGCTGCTGGGTCCTGGCAACAGCACCCAGCAGCCAATCACACCATCCAGGCCTTCTGTCCTCATGCCTCATGCCAGTCGACCATCGCCACTGCTCCAACTGACAAGAGTGGCTTTTGCCCCTCAGGGTCCGCGTAACCAGCCAAGAGGAGGAAGTGTACTTCTGCGCATGAGGCTGGGAGCCCAGACACGGCATCGGCCTCTGGCACTGCAAGGAAGAAGCCCTTCAATTAACGGTAGCTGGACTTCCTTGCGGACTGCGTGTCGGCACACAACTGCGATATGCTGGTGGGCACAGGTTGCCATTCTACGCCTGTCCAGCGTCAGGTCCACTGGCAGTTCATTGCAGATGGTATGAATGCAAAGGGATATGAGAGGCGCGCAGCTCAGGAATGCTGCAAGCGTTGGACTGACCTCCGACGCGATGCAAAACAAAAGCGGGCCTCTAATTACTCCTTGACTCTGGCAACTGGCATTGGGCCTCCACCAGAGGAGGATGAACTCAATCCGCACGAGGAAAGTCCTGCAGAGTTCATCGATCAGGGACTTATCCAGGGAGTGGGAGAGATGCAGGATTATGACGCAATGCCCGGTGAGTCTTGATGCGTGTGTGTCCAGCCCATGTGTGTTTTGCTTGAGTGATGTGTTGTGATTGAGTGCCAGTTCAGGCTATGTATTAATGAGTGCCATGTGTGAACAAGCAATACTTTACTGATGCGTGCTTGTCATCATGCAGTCTGCATGCAGGATATGTGCTGCACACATGGGCAGTCCTCAAAACCACACATGCACCCTACTTACATGCAAGTCACATGGCAGCCTCTCCTGTCCATGTACAGGCTCACTGACATATTTGCATGTAGCCTGTGGTGTAGTTCCAGCCAACACTCAGCCTATGTTGTCACATGACTGACCGCTATGTGAGGTCACCCTGCAAGCTGATCCTCCTCACGGGCATTCATCCTTGCCTCTCCACCACCCTGCAGTTCACTTTCACCATGGTACTGGCAATTTCCGGGTTGGACTACTGCTATGGGATGTTCCCCTTTCCTGTGTACAGGCACACTTCCCTGTTCAACCCTGCCAAACCTGTGCTGTGGGGTACATCCTTTGTCCTTGATGGTTTCTCACTTGGACCATGCAGATGGCACAGGCTCGGAGTGCACATGAGTGATGATTCATGGACCATTGCATTCCTGCAAGCCTCTGTGGGTCCGTGGCAGGCTACTCATTGTACCACATCTCCAGTATTTTATCCGTCTCATAGTATTTGCTCATCCATGTCATGCTCACTCAGGGTCACTTCATCATCGTACACATGTTTATGATGTCCTTGTCTGTGTCAGGCACAGACCTCCCTCTGTTACAGCCACACTGCTTCCTGGCGACTGGTGTTGTGTCTTCTGCCTGCATGTACTTGTGCTGGTTCCTCATGTGTCCTGCTTTCTGTCCGCTCATCTGCAGAAGTCTCAGTTGTCTCAGTAGATGCAATTGACATCTGCATACACTGTCTGCTACTTCACAGTACTGTGGACAGCCATTCAGAGCCATGCACTGTCTCCCTGTCATTCCCCGGGGCTGAGGGTTGTGCAGTGCATCCCTACAACCCAGTGCAAACACTTTGCACATGATGACTGCACTTGCCCTTGCAGTGCCGTCTTGTCACAAGATTGACATCACTACATTTCGGGTTCTGCTGATGGTAGAGGAATTACACATGTGCTGCACTGCACCCACGCACCTCTGAGCCATGTTTCACCCTTCAACATGCCTATTCACTGGTGTGTTGTCAAAGTGACCTCCCATGTATGTATCCATTTGCCTCCCTTCACTGTATTTCAAGGCGTGTGCGTTGTTGCATCCTGTGACATGTGTCATTTTATTGATATTAATGTTCTTGTAGTGGATGTTGACATGCATTTTGCATGTGTAATGGATACTTCTATTTGACATACTGATGTGGCTATTTGGAAATGTTGCCATGTCTCTGCTACCTGCCATCTCTTAGTTCACATCTGTAAATTTTGCCAGAGATTCATGCCTGCCAGAAGGTTGTGTATGATGCAGTTGATATGCAACATGCAGTACATGTGTGGGTTTTGCTTTTGGCACGCATCCATGTCTGCTTTCAGGATCCCCTTCCATTCTATTGCCACTGCATGCATGCCAGAGTTTGTGTTGTGTGTGACATGGCTGCCTCATGTGTTGGCCCTCAATATTGTGTTGTGTATGTGTGTGGTATGTGCTGCTGACATGTATACTTATGTTTATTTTAATTTCTTTACAGGTGCACCAGAAGCAGGGGAGGAGGAGATTGCAGACAGGATGGAGGGTTCAGGTCACCATCCCAGTACCAGTGGTGGTCGTGGGGTGGTAGGCCACGAACATCCCTCGGTGCTCCAGGCCATCCTGTCCAGGCCTGCCTCTGGGTATGGCTCTGAGGATCGCTCTGACTCTGATGTTGAGTTGGATGCTCATGAATTGATGTTGTTGATGGTGGGTGATTCTGCTATGGATTCTGTTCTGTCCGCCACATCCTCAAGGGGCCAGTCAGTGTTGGTATGTCGGCCTGTGGTCATTTCAGAATATAGTTTTACATTATCTCCACCCCTCAGCAAGTCTTTCTTTGGCATAGTTTGGGGTTCCCTGTCCATCTTTTACAAAGAAATGGTTTAAAACGCCGGCTTCTGGTAGTGGAGAGTACCGGTATTGCACCCATTTTTGACAGCTGTCTTTTCATCAGTATCTTTAAAATAGGATTTTGCTTGATAGCATATGATTCTTGCTGACATTGTATTGATGTGGATTCTTGCAGCAGAGTAATGTGGATCACCCAACAAAGAGGTTGGATCTTTTAGGTGATTTTGTGAGCCATGATTTTAGCAATTTTTGACAATCAAGAAAAGATTTTTCTTGGAAGCTAGCTCTTTTTATTTTGCAATCAGCATTGCTATTTCCAAGTGGTTTCAGGCTGCTTTGCGGGTATCCCAATGGTGGTTTTAGGCATTGATCTCCTGTGCTCACTAATATAGGCAAAAGTGGATGGCCGCCTATTTTTCCGGATTTCACTGTGCATTTTCTGGTGATTTTGAGCGAGCAGAATGCTTTCCAGTGGCCATTCTGATGTTTCCGCTGCCAGCAATGCATGGTGATGTTGCAGGGCTTGGATGAGTGGGTTAAGACATCCCACAAACCCCCCTCTTGCGATGGCCGTTGATCTTTCATCGATGGAACTTCGCAAGACTGGGATGTTCGCATCATCTCTCCGGATTCCACAAATGGCAAAGTTCAGCATCTTTTCCTCCATCAGGGCTGGATCGATCGGTTCTCCTCGCCAGTCCTGATGGGAGTATTGAGCAATACCCCGGGCCCCTTGGATCTTTGCTGCCGGTCCCCGGGTCATCCTCCTTGGTCAGTCTCCATGGTTTCTCTCTCCTAGGATGACAAAGCAAAAAGGCAACAACATATTCATAGACATTTCCCCACCACTATAAATGTAGTGGGGCGAGCATATACATTTTGTAAATCAGGAGACATTTGCATTCTTATTATTGTATTTTATAGACATGTGTGGAATGGTTTTAGAGTTGGAATTTTATTGATCTGGAGTGGCCCCCTCTGGGGTTCCAGAGGACTCCTCCAGTTGCTGCAGAGTGTGCCTGGGATGGCAACACTTTAGCTGATTAATATGGACCCACTTACCTTCCCCCTCTGCCAAACTGCCTTTGGGGATGCGGATCTTGTAGTCGACTGGTGAGATCTTGTCTACAATTTCAAAAGGTCCCTTTCAGGTAGGCAGAAATTTCCACTGTTTGGCCTGGTTCCTTTGGAAATTGTATAGATAGACCCGGTCTCCTACATTGTATTCTTTTCTGGTGGTCTTTAAGTCATAGTGGGTCTTCATGCTATCGGCTGATCTTTCTAGATTTCGCTGAACATAGGCAAAAGCATGTTGAAGGTATTTTCTTAAATTTTCAACATACTCATGAGTTGTGGAGGCATTGATCAATGCCTGCTCTTGGGTCCTGTAGAGCAGATGCTGGGGAAGCACCATCCTGCGTCCATTCATCAGCTCAAATGGTGACATTTTAGTTGCAGATGAAGGGGTAGATCTGATGGCCATTAGGACAAGAGGTAATCGGATATCCCAACTTGGCCCAGAATCTGCCACAAACCTTTTTAAGATGCTCACAATTGTTTTGTTGTAATGTTCTACTGCACCACTAGAGGCTAGCCGGTAAGAAATAGGTAGCTTCCTTTTAACCCCAAGTATCTCCCACATCTTTGTCATTACTTCGCTGGTGAAATTGCTACCTCTGTCTGACTCAATCCTTTGGGGTAGTCCAAAACACGAAAAGAGGTGGTTGATCATCAAGGCAGCTGCTGTTTCCGACTTGCAGTTTGGGGCCAGGAGACATTCCACTCATTTAGTAAAGAAGCATGTCACAGTCAACATGTACTTATTTCCCCTAGAGGAGCGAATCACGGGCCCTATAAAGTCGACTTGCAAATCTGACCATGGCATTGTCATCCCCCTCTTTTGGAGAGGCGCACGGTGTGTGAGGGATGTTGGCTGAAATTGCGCACACACAAGACACCCCTTCAAGTATTGGTCGAGGTCCTGCCCCATGTGTGGCCAGTATGCAACCTCTCTTAAGATTTCAAGTGTTGTATGAAACCCCTTATGACCGGCTGTGGCTGCATCATGGGCATGACTTAACATCAGGCTTCGGAATGAGGTAGGAACCACCCACTGATCATGGCCTGCTAGGGATTTCCTTACCAACAAACGTCTTGGATTTGGAACATTTTTGGACATTTCATCAACACTCTGAGGTCCTCTTTCCCTATGTAATGGGTATCCGTCAGGGGAAAGTTCTCAGGGTCCTCAATGTGCTGATAAAACGTACCAATTATTGGATCCCCTTTTTGAACCGTAATCAAATCAGCATCTGTGGTCTCCTTACTCCATTGTGCAGTTGAAAGATCATTGTGAGCATTTGTCTGGGACCTAGTGATAGCAGTTACCTGGATTTCCCCCAACAGGGACTCGATCTCTATTAGATCCCCTTGGGTGGCCCCGGTTTTGGCCAGCTGATCAGTTAAGTCATTTCCAGTTTTTTCTGGTCCCTCTACTTTGGAATGATCCTTGATCTTTTTCCAATAGATAGTCATCCCATTTGAGGTGACCAGATCATCAATATTTTGAATTAACTTCCCATGTTTCAAGGGTTTGTTATTAGCACATAACGTGCCTCTGGTTTTCCAATTAACCAGGTGCTCCACGAACCCGTTCTGTACATAATACGAATCTGTGATTATGACCGGTTTGTGGAGTTGATGTTGGACAGCAGAGAGGATGGCTTGAGGCACAGCCATCAACTCTGCCACCTGACTACTTCGGGGACCAATCTTGTACCCAGCGGAGGGTTCTGGGGACTCATTCACCCATGCATTCCCTACGCCGGCCACAAGTTCTTTTTCCCCGTTGTTATCAACATGGTAAGAGCATCCATCCACATAGACAGTGGGCATTCCCTCACACTTGTCTTCTTCAAAGACATTGTGTGGGAAATTAAGGTATGCCTCCACATGTCCTTGATTTTTAGACTTTCGTCCTCGAGACAGTTTTCTCTGGCACAATCATGCAAGTCAGCCAGACCTTGCGCGAGGGGACTCTTCTTGTTTTGGCCATATCTGATCTCCACAGGAAAGCCTTGCATTGAGAGAATCCAGGAAGTAATTCGGGAATTACTGACATTTCCGGCCCGAATTCTGTCACTTTGGAGATATTGCAGAGGCTGGTGTGGAGTCTCCGCTCTGATGTGTTCCCCCTGGATAAACGGGCGGTAATTCTTCAATGTCCACACCGTTGCCAGGAGTGCCTCCTCACAATTGTTGAATATTTCCTCCACAGAGGATAAAGTTTTACTCGCATAGGGGATTACTTTATTGACCTTGTCATGCTTTTGGTATAATACTGCAGTCAAGCATGTATTAGAGAACCCTGTCTCCAAGAAAAACTCCTTGTTTCTGACAGGGAAAGCTAGGCAAGGCGCTTGTGAGAGGCTTCTTTTGAGTTGTCTTACTGCCTCGAAATGTTCTGGACCCCATTCCCACTTGACCCCCCCTTCAAAAGATGAATCAGGGGTCTGGTGATCTCTGCGTAGCCCTCAATGAACTTTCTACTGTAATTAGTCAGTCCAAGGAGGCTCCTTAGTTCCCGCAGGGCTGTGGGATCCTTCAGTTTCTGGAGTGCTTCCACTTTCTTTTCCTGGGGAGAGAGACCCTGTGGAGTAATCTCATGCCCCAAGAAATTAACATGGGTTCTACACCACTGTGCTTTTTGGAAGGAAAGTTTTGCTCCGGCAGCCCTCAACTGTGTCAGAACATAACGGATCTCCACTATGTGTTCCTCAACAGTTGAGCTCTTGATGAGGACATGATCTACATAAGCCAGGTTACCCCTTTAACCCAGGTCGGGCATGGCCTTATGTAGGAAAATGTTAAACTCATTGCCAGAGTTGAGGTATCCGAAGGGAGTCCAGGTCATGTGTACTGCTGGCCCCCAAAGGTAAAAGCCAGCTTGTATTGGTCCTCCCTACTGACAGGCACAGTCCAGTATCCATTGGTCAGGTCTATTGCAGTGAATACCTGTTACCCCTGGATCTGGGCCAGCCCTTGGTCAATGTAGGGAAAAGGCCATCAGGAAGTATGGACCCGTTTGTTGAGCTCCCTAAGGTTGGCGCAGAGTCTCTACTGGCCGTTTGGCTTCAATATCCCCAGCAACAGATTATTGAAGGTGCTGTGGACTGGACAGATTATCCCGCGGGACTCAAGGTTCTTAATTATTTCAGTAAGGGACTCCATTGATGCGAGAGGCAAGCAATATTGCTTCACGAACACTGGAGTCATGCCAGGGTCCATGGGAATCGTTGTTGTGTGGATGTCGGTGCGACCACAGTCATATGAGTCCACCGCAAAGAGATCTTGAAAATCCAAGAAAACTTGTTTCAACTTTTGCTCCTGCTCCAGAGTCACACAGGCATCAGCTAGGTTGACTCTCTCTTCAACCATCTGCCTGAAGCCGGGAAAGACTTCTGGTTTTGCTATCTCAGCGGCCTCCTCCAGCTGGGTGGAGAAGTCCCTGGTCAGAGTGCTGATTTGGACTTGTGGCTTCAGGTGGGAAAGGCAGCCCTCATGGACCTGGAAAATCACCTCATCCCTCCTGAAGTCACAAGTCACATCTTCCTTACCATAAGGGCAGGAAGTGTACACCAGGAAGTTCCCCCCATGCCGGGTAAAGATCCTGTCTGGTGTTGTATTGTCATCACTGTCACTGTCAAAACAGTCCTTGGGGATCGGTCTTAACAGTTAATCCCCTAAATCAATGGAAAAATGTCGGTCATCAACCGCCATTCCAATAATGGTGCCTGCGGCTAGAGTAATACTCTTTAAGTCGCTGTTATCCACCTCTATTGGAATGGTGTCATGTTCTATATTGACTAATGGTGTTGGGTTTACCCCCAACCCTTGCTGTTGGAGTGAAGCATTTAGATGAATATAGGCATCTGGGTTATTCAATTTCTGTCCTCTTTTAACTTTCACTTCCAGGGAGAATATTCGGGTCCTTTCTGGGATGGTGACTTCCTCTCCAATCTGAATTTCAACTGCATAAGGCAGCAATTGAGCTGACCTATATTCTTTCTCAGGATCATCAAAGCCCATGGGATTATCCACTAATCGGGACCATGCTTTGAAGTTTATTAGGTCCAAACTAATGGCAAAGCGATTGAGAATATCACTGCCTAAGGAAAAGGCGGCCGTGACGTCTCGCATGACCCAACAATTATGGACTATGCTCTTATCGCCAATGGAGATTTTGAGCATACACCTGCTTGGCAGGAGAGGTTTGGAATTGGGTGCTTCCAAGTCCATTTCCCATTTGTCTATCAGTTTGAATGTGGGAATGGCTGGATCTTTTGGGAGTTGGCGGAACATGGCTTGGCTGATGAAGCTCTTACCGTTGTTCACGCACACTCGGGCGAGAACAGAGTCCTTCCCATCATTTAACTGAACAGAGATGAACAACTGCTCTCCAATTTGTCGAACATCAGCCAGGCTCTGAGCTGATTTCACATCTTTCTGGACTATTGGATAGGGAATGTCTGATTCTGGATTGGTAAAGAATTTCAGAGTGATTCCTTCCAGTGTGGAATACCACCTTAAACTGGAAGTAAGGTTGATTTTCAGAAATAGAGAGGACCTCCCATCGCCAGTATGTTGTCCTACTGCTTTTACTGTCACATCTGGAATTTGGTTGTTGTGGAAGTGAAATTCTACTTGGTCAGATTTTTGTTCAACCATGTGGCATGTGCCGTTTACACTAACATGGTTGACACTCTGTTTCAATTTTATGGGTGGGCTAGTCTGGGTCCAGAGGACCTTGTTTACTCAATCTATTAGGGGTGACAACCTTCTCAGGAGGTCATTCCCTAGTAAACAAGGGGTGCTCTCTCGAGTCACCACTATGACCGGGTGTTTCACCTTGTGTCGCCCAATTTTAATGTCCAGATCCGCAGTCCCCTCGACGGAAATTTCCTTCCCGTCAAAGTTCTGAAGTTGTCCAGGAAGAGAGGTGAGAGGAATTTGGTATTTCTCCCACCTTCCTGAATTTAGTTCATCAAAGGCCTTTTTGGACAGAAGGGTAGCTTGGGATCCAGTGTCCACCAGTGCCAAGATTGTACCCTGCCCCTGTACTTGAACCGGGGCATAGTATCTTCCCTCCTTCTCCGAAAGGGGGCACAGATAATGCACATTTTTGGACAACTGGTGGGCTATTGTTTTAGTTTTGGACATTGGACGAAAAGAGATTTGGGCAGAATTCTGTGGAGAGTCATGGGAATCTGAAAGAAAAAGTTGGCAACTGGAGATAGGAGAAGGTTTGGGTTCCCCTGGTTCCGGTTCTGGGCCGCCCCCCCCTTTTTGGAGGCAGTCACCAGGATGGGTTTGAACCAGGGGATTTTGATGTTGGTGGTTCTGGGATGGGATGATGGGCAGCGCTAGTTCAGTCCCCACATCTTCCCAGTCAGGATTTGAATCCCTTGGGACCAATTTTTCTTTGGGAGGAGTGCCCCCATCTCTGAAGGAGAAGATCCTTTTCCCAGGATCCTCTGAGGATCCCTCTCCCTCAAATTGGAAGATCTGTACCTCCTCCACAAAATGGGTCTGTTTGGGTCCTTTGCTTCTCCTACCCCCTCTCTGCTCCTTGGGTAGCAGACATTCAGAGGCAGGAGATTTTGGTTCCGGTTCCTGGGTTTCCAGGGGCTGTTTACAAGTGGGGAAGGAAGCTTCCTCCAAGGCTTTACACCCCCCTTCCCCTTGTGCCTCCTCCCCGGGAACCGGTGAGTTGTCGGGGTGCTGCCCCTGTCATTGTTCTGGAGCACCAGGTCCAGAGTTTGGGGCATTCTGCACCGGAATGCCCATCTGAGGGTTCTGCTGAGCCCTCAGCATGTGACCCAGATCCTGTGCCATATTTTGGACCTGGCGCTCTAACTGTGAAACCCGCTAAGGCTGATACGGGGTTCTGTTTTCTCCCCTGGGCTGATACCAGGAAGGATAGCTATCCCTTCTCTGGTAGTACCCCGGGTTGGGAAGATTTGGGTACCCCTCCACCCTTGGCCTCCCCTCTCCTGGATTAGGTGGTCTGGGCTCAGGGAAGTGGGGAAAGAAGGATGGATGATTTTGGGGTCGGAAATTTTGTTGATATCTTGGGAAAATGTTCTGCCCAGGATCTGGTGAATTTCTGCCCTCCTGGGGGAAGTTAGGAGGGAAGTTCCCTGGGTTAGGTGCTTGGTTGGATCCCCCCCTGGGGCTGGAGGAGTCCACACATAACCCAGGATGGGTCGGTTTCCCTTGTAGCGGGGACTTACATAGTCAGGGGAGTGAGGGACCCCATTTGTGGGACTACCTCCTTGACTCCCTGTCTGTGACAGGCCCGAGGGCCTTCTGGGCTTGGAATTATTCTGTGCAGGCAAGTTGTTATGCCCCCCCATCTCCAAATCCAAAATGGGGGCAACCTTTACCTCTGCCACCTTGGCAGCAGCAGGGGTGCTGGTCGGTTTGGGGTTTTGCTGAACATTATTTTTATTTTCTATGGACTTCTGCACCTCATAGATTCGGGTGGCCTGTTCAAGGACCCAGTTTAGTGACCTTTTCTCATGAAAATCTCTCACTAGCTGGGTCATGATGTGTTTGGGTAAGGCATGGAAAAAAGTGTTAAAAAATTCTTTACTGTCCGTGCGCACCCTTCTGGTAGTCTGCACAAAGGCACGCTTCAACTCCTGCACAAATTCTTGTGGGGCCTGATCCTCCCCATATTGCAAATTGTATGCTGCCTGGTGAGCCTCTTGGAGATTTCTATGAACAGAAAAGTGCTTTAAGATGGCCGCCCTATATGTGGACCATCTTGAATGATTTTGATCCTCCAGCCCTGCAAAGAAACTGGAGTATTCTGGGGAGAATGTCCATTTTACGTACTGCATGCAGCTACTGTTGTCTTTCAAATGGAAAGTCTCCATCATTTGCTCAAAGAGCTCTAAGTGTTCCCACACAGAATACTTGGCGTTCTTGTGATAAGGCGTGATGACACTGCTTATTGCCTGAATCTGTTTTAAGGGGTCCTTAAGCAAGGCCCTTTTTTGCCTTATTGGCCTTCTTGGTTCGGGTATCCCTGGTCCATTCATCCTCTGACTCAGAGGCACTGCTCCCAGAGGTGCCCGTCTGATCTCCCAGGTTTTCCCGGATTCTGCAAGCCTGGGAATGGCTGGCAGAATGTGGGGACCTGGTCTCCTGTGTCCTGGGGTGCTCAGAGGAGTCTTCTGATTCCTCCTTGCTCCCAGGATTTGATGGGTACCCCCCCCACTGACCTAACTGGGCAGAGGTTTCAGGGTGCCCTTATTGGGCCTACTCTCCTGGGGTTCCCCACTAAACTTCACAGTACTTGGGTGCCCATACCCAGATGCCCACCCATCCATTCCTGGGAGGTACTGGCCTATGAGCCCCATACTTCTGGCTGGATAGTAATCTGCCTTCCCCGTGGCCCTGGGCTCATGTGCGCCAGGAGACATGGGGGTGGCAGAGTCCAGGGACTGGGAGAGATTGAGGCCTCTGGTACTAGGGCTCCTGAGGTTATGCTCGGGTGTTTCCCTTTCCTAGTGAACCTCATCTCTATCAGCCCCTGCTCCCTGTTGCCCTGCCAGAGCCTGTGCTTTCAGTTCCTCAATCAAGGCCTTACTAGACTCTATCAGTCTCTCCTGCATCGCTACCTGTTGCTGGAGCCTATCATTGTGCTGACAGAGAGCCTCATTCTCTCTCTGTGCTTCTTGGTTGGTCCTGGAGTACTGGGCCAGTCTTTGCTGCAGGAGGGTTACCTCCTGAGTCCTGTCCATACTGGCCTGCTCCTTTCTTGCCAGAGCATCTTCCACCCTCCTGGTGTGCTCTAACAAATTTTGATGCTCTTTTTTGAGATCACCCAGACCCTGGAGGGCCAGGTGATTTTCCTCCAACTTCCCTTTTAAGTGGCAGACTTCCTGGCCTAAGGTGTCCCTTTCCTGAGCAAGAGCCTGCCTCTGTGCCACCAGGTCGTCCCCCTGCCTTTAAAGGGCACCAGCTTTCTGGCTTTCTTCATCAAACTCTGCCTGGGTATCCAGGTCTTTCAAAATCAATGTATTGCTCTCTGCCTTCACTCTATCTAGGCGGCTTTGCCCTATTGAAATCCAGTTGTTGCTCCAGTTTTTTCTGGCTCTGCAGTAGGGAGTCCAAACCTTCTTGGTACTCCTTCTGCAAGGCCAGAATTCTGGTATCCTGGTCTGCCCTTTCCTGTTGCAGGATACCCATGTCCTCTTTGATTTTAATGATATACTGCCTACTTTCGTTTTCTGACTCCTGGCTCCTCTGCAGCCTCTTCTCAGAAGAGTCCAGGTCAGATTGGGCCTTCTCTAATGCCATCAGTTGCCTACTTGCCAGATCTTGGCCATCAGCACATTTGTCCTGTATGGCTCCCATATATAAATATAAATATGCCGCTATCCTGACAATCTTGTCCTGCTCATCCTTGGCCTTCTGGGCGATATATAGTTCACTCAGGGCCACATGTAAGGGACCCTAATCTCTCCAGATATCTAACCCAGTTGCAGTGACCTGTTGTGTGATCGCCTGCAACCATGCATTCTGGTCCTGCTCAGTCCACTCACCTCTCACAAATAGCTTATGTAAGAGGTGCTCTCTAGCTATCTTGATATCTACCAATGTCGCCATTCTGGAAATTGATTTCCTTCCTGACTTACAGAAGTTTGTTTTTTTATTTTGCAAAACAGACCGTTTCCTTAGAGTGTTCCCTGTTGAGGGGTGCTTTTACAGTGTAACACAGCATATTAGCCCAACAGGATTTATGTATCCTGTCAGTTAGCACACTGTATTAAGCTGCACAAGTGGTAGATCTAATCCAGAATCCCCGGCTACCGAGCCCCCAATCTGTAATGACTTCAATCCAGCAATCCAACTAAGTCAATGCTTAGGATGGGATGCCCAATGGAAGCCCTTATTTATATACTTTTATGTCAAAAGTTCTTTAAATCTGGATGATGAACCCTTATATAATACCCCTCTCTTTGGATCTCCCTTACCTCACTGAGCCAAGAAGTAGGTTTGTTTTGCAAATTAAAAGGTTTATTTGAATAATTAAACAATATATCACACTTGTATGAACAAAATAATATTTGAATAGCACACTTATGAATATGGACGGTAATCAACAATAGATAATATTACAAAAGTAACAATCTCTTTAATCACTTATGGAGTATGGATATGAAGGATACTGTAGAAGAGAATACTTTATGTGATTCAAGGAAATGCAATAATGGGAAAGAATGCAACACAGAAATAGACTTGATATGATTTCAATCAAAAGATAATATGGTCACTTTTCCCCTGTGACTGCTCACTCTCCCCCTATGCAATAGGAATAGGTGGAAGTGAGGGCACACAGGTTTCAGGAATACAATCAAGAATGCAGTTCAATTCCAGTTCCCCCCAGCAAGCTTAGAGAAAACAGGTATGATTTTAAAACACAGGTCAAAACGCGTTTGAATGTGATTGCAATGGATGGGAAAATCTGCTAAATTGATTTTAATTCACTAAAAGAGATTCAGGATGAGTGATAGTTACTTGAGATTGGTTCAGGTCAACACTATCAATGATTCATGAATGATTATCAAATTGAAAATGAATTTCAGCAATTGAGAACAAGGAGCAGCTATTTTGACAGAAAATGAAATTGAGCCAAATTGCAATTCGCAGCAATTTTTCCGCATGCGTAAATCGCGACTATGAAAAAACTATAATGAATTGGAATGTCGTTTTGGGTGTGTTGGAAAGCTTAGGATCTTAGCTTTAAAATTACGCTTCTAGGACGTGCGGTTCAAAAGTTACGGAGGTTTTTGTGAAGGTAGATTTTGCAGAAATGAAGTCAAGATTTCAGAAATGACAGATGCACCTTAGAGATTTACCAATAACAGGATGGACACAAGATTCTATAATGCAGTTCTGGACAGGTTGAAATGGATGGAAGAGGATTACTTTAAACTAAGAGATTGGTTATGGACAGTTTTACACTAGATACTCACTCCTAGGCTTTGGAAGGGAATGGGCCTCGTCAAAGATCTGGTCAAGGGGTTTGGCTTCACTCTCATCACCGGACAGGTCTCAGGCCCTCTGGGTTCTGTGTTCAGCACTGCACGGCGGTCTGCGGCCTCTTGAACTGGATCTGACGAGTCTTGGATTACAGCACTGCTTTCTGGGTCCGGATCTGGGTTCTAGCACAGGGTTCTTAGCTAGAATAGAACAGCTCAGCCCAGCTGTTAAAGGTGAGAGCCCCTGGGGAGTATAGGGGTTAGAATCGGGTTTGCAAAAGATTCTGAAGCCTGCTGAGAAGAGTTCAGCTTTGGTTTAGGCCTTTCTGCTTCAAAGTTCTGGATTCTGGGTTCTGGAGTTTGGTTCTAGAGTCTGGTCTCCCGATCTATCTGGATTCTGGAGTCTTCCGGCAGAGTGCTGCGCAGGAATCGGTGAGTAGTGGAAAAAAGTATCCTTATCTGTCCTAAACAGTCTCTTTTTATGTGTTTTCAAAGTGGGTGTGGAGGCTGATTCTACATGCCCAACCCCCTAAGGATTTGATAGGTCAGAGGTGTCATCATGATGCTGTGTTTATGGCTTAGCTGACATCCCTCCCCTCTGCTTTTACATAGAAAATCAATTTTTCATAACATATTTCCAAGGTGCATAACTTGTTCATAATACATATACATATCACAGATTACTTAAGGTACATTCTTGTCCAACTCTGATCTTCCTAAGACCTTTAGTTCAGAAATGACAACTTATTTGCATTTTTGGTGGGTTTCCCAATATTGGTTCTGCACCAAATTTGATACATGCATGCAGCTCCTCTCTGGGCATATTACTGTAAGTTCTTATGTTCATAGCAACAACACTGCAGCTACAATATTCATAAATTACGGGGTTTGGTCACAGAACATCACACAGTGTCCAGCTTAGTCTTGAACTGTGAGTGAATTTGTCATTTTAAGAATCCCAAAGTTTCATATTTTTGTCAGCTTGGTAAAATTTGTTATACGCAATTTTATAAAACATATATTTGCTTTCAATTCAATACACACAACGGTTTGTCTCCACCCCCAGAAGCTTGGCTACCTCAGAGGTCACATGTCCTGTCTCTCCCAGAGCAGTTGTTGACCAGTCACACCCAAATCAGCATATTCTATTCATCCCAAAGAATCCATTGTCTTGACTGAGAGCAACAGGCCAGGGTGCCAGTCCCCAGTTCCTGTTCACACCAGTTTGTCAATCTCTTGGCCAAGGACAGAAGGAAGCTTCTTTTGTCCAAGGAAAAGGTGTGGAATCTGTTTGATCCCAGTGTGGGAACACTTTTTAACTCTGCAACCAATGTCTACAAATTGTCTCTTCTTACAATATAACCCAAATTTATAATGCATACATTAAACAATTGCTTCCTTCAAGACATTTCAGAATATAGTTTTACATTGTCTCCACCCCTCAGCAAGTCTTTATTTGGCATAGTTTGGGGTTCCCTGTTCAACTTTTACAAAGAAATGGTTTAAAACGCCGGCTTCTGATAGTGGTGAGTACCGGTATTGCACCCATTTTTGACAGCTGTCTTTTCATCAGTATCTTTAAAATAGGATTTTGCTTGATAGCATATGATTCTTGCTGACATTGTATTGATGTTGATTCTTGCAGCAGAGTAATGTGGAACACCCAAAAAAGAGGTTGGATCTTTTAGGTGATTTTGTGAGCCATGATTTTAGCAATTTTTGACAATCAAGAAAAGATTTTTTTTGGAAACTAGCTCTGTTTCTTTTGCAATCAGCATTGCTATTTCCAAGTGGTTTCAGGCTGCTTTGTGGGCAACCCAATGGTGGTTTTAGGCATTGATCTCCTGTGCTCACTAATATAGGCAAAAGTGGATGGCCGCCTATTTTTCAGGTTTTCACTGCACATTTTCTGGTGATTTTGAGCAAGCAGCATGCTTTCCAGTGGCCATTCTGATGTTTCCACTGCCAGCAATGCACAGTGATGTTGCAGGGCTTGGATGAGTGGGTTGAGACATCCCACACTGGTGATATACATGTTATCCCCTTCTAGTTGGGAAACTTGCTCCAGCTAAAGGTAGATGCCTCACCTGGTCATTACACTGTTCACCAAACTTTTTGTATAATATGTGAAGGTCTACTTAGCTAGGGGGATAGTTTGGTTGAGCAGTATAAATACCCCGTCCCCCCACCTCTCCTAGTGTCATTCTATTTCCATTTGTAACAGTGCGCTTGGTGACAGCGGTGTCATGTGTGTTGATATTTTTATTGAGGTTTTCACATTGCATGCCATGGCATGGTGTGTGGGGTGGGTTACCTGGGGTTGGGAGAGGTTTAGGTGACATAACAGCATTTGGATGTGCTATTTTGCATGGGGGGTTTGCAATCTGTGCCTTGCATGTGTGCCTTTTGGTCACACAGGATTGTGTTTGTTTAAGTGGCTAGGGATACACACAATGATGCAATTCCAAGGACACATTCTCAGGGTGTTTAGGTTGTGACAGTTGACTGTCCCTTTGTTATCATCGATTGTCACCTGAATGTGCCAGGCCTGTGTGCACTCCACAGGTGGAGAGTTTAGGTGAAAAATGTAGCCACAAGCTGGGTATGGGCTGCCTCGCCACGTGCCCTTTCCCCTCCCATGCACAGTAGCCGTGTGTTTGGTTTGGGATGTGGGGGCACCTCCATGACCACCGGTACGCCCCGCCGGGTTGCAAAGTTGTGCAGGACACATGCTACCACAATGATCCTGCACACTACTGGGGGCGCATATAGTAGCTGCCCACCAGACCGGTCAAGGGAGCAGAAACGTGACTTGAGCACTGCAAATGTGCGCTCCACTATTCCCCCGGTTGCAATATGGGCAGCGTTGGATCTTACCTGGGGTGGTGTGGTGAGGTTCCATATTGGCGTCATCATGTGGGTGCTCAGATGGTAGGCACTGTCCCTTGGGGAGGTGATAATGGTTGTCATTAGTTGGGTTTGTTTATTTGTCTGTGTGTGACATGCATGCATGTGCACAGGCATTTGTACTCGCCAATGAGCCATGTGTTGCCATGCCTCCCAGCTTCCAGGTCCCGGTGTAGGGCTGACATTCTGTATATGAAACTGTCATGGGTGGACCCAGGATTGTTTGCATAGACAGAGGTGATGATTCCCTTGGCATCGCATACAACCTGCACGTTGATGGAATGCCAGTGCTTGCGGTTGCGATGGATGTGCTCAGTGGCCCTAGGTGGACGTAGGGCCACATGGGTGCAATCAATGGCACCGAGCACTCTGGGGAAGTGTGCCAACCCGTAAAAGTCCTGGACCACGACCTGCCTTTCTGCAGGTGTTCTAGGCATGTATATGTGCCTTTGGACTGAGGGGCATGTAGTCATGATTGCCAACACTAGGAGTAGGCAGCCTAACTGCGTGAGCTGTGAGACACCCCCGACTATGGCAGTTGTCCACGGAAATGACCCAGTGGCCAAAAAATGCAGGACATTGAGCACCTTTTTTCAAGGATCTCAGTGCTGGGGAGCACAAAGTGGGCCTTGTGAGGTCATCCTCCCACTTATTGACCAGGTCTAGGACGACAGTAGAGATGGTGGAGTGCACTTGTAATGCACAAGTAGACCTAAATTACAGTGTCAATACTTAAAGTTCCATTTCATAATCCATAGCAACATATGAGAATATATAAAGATGAAGCCATTGGAAATGTGCCGGGTGATTTATTCTAAGTACAGACACAGCCGACACGTGTTTCGAGCATTCGGTAGTCCTCAAGGCTGTTATTGATGCCGTTTACAATGATTCAATCATCATTAACAGAAATATGCATGTGCACATATACAGATATTGGTGTGAAATAAAAATCAACATCAAGACACAAGAGAAACAACAAATATTGTGCGAGTGAAAAGAAACAAAACAGACATAGAAAACCAGATTGTTCAAAAATATATACAAGATAAGTATTAACAAAGCGGATGTAGATACCCAATGGGGAATAAGACATAAGATTCTTTAGCACATGGTAAAAGTTCAACTGCTAAGTGTAATCAGTTATTCACTGTGCTAAAGAGGATTAGTTCCAGCTGTTAGTGTCGTTGCCATAGTTAATTCCAATCTAAGTGATCCATATTTAAAACTAGGTGTACAGATGCCATTGCTTGTGCGCATTGTTAAGACCCATTACCTAGCACCAAGTGCCTCGTGCAGTTGTTAGTAGTTATTCAAAAAAGACAGTACTGGTGGCGCACTAGTCAAATAATTCTGGACATTGTCCCTAAAAAATAGGAAATGGGATTAAAGGAGTGCAAACTAAGTATGCAAGATCAGTATTAGGTATTGCATATTAAAGAGTTAAAGAAGAATTATTATTGAGTGCTTGGGGGATTTGGGCGATTAATCCTTACCCTAGTAAATCATGAATAGAAATTCTTGGGTGAGAAAGGTAGATACCGTGATGTAAAGACGGTTCCTTTATCAAATACCACTGTTTAATGTCATCAGGGTTCATGGCTTGATTGCCTGAAAAATATATAGGTCGGGAACACTATATGAAATGCCTATCAGCAAAATAAATACATATACAGAATTATGCAGTTCAAATTGTCTATTGTCATTACATGACCTGGCCTTGTCTCATGACCATCAGTTGGATGCAGTCCAATAAGCAGCATTTGCTCAGCCAATCAGGTGTTTGTGAAAGCTGGTGAAAACACACTGTGCACCGCCCACTTTTTCCAGCCAACCGAAGCCCTTCCTCGGGCGGCACCATCTAGATTGGGGGAGGCAACCCTGTGCCTCTCCGTGTTGCCTCTGCACGTTCCCACCTTCCCTCATCCCCAAAGACATCCATAACCCTTTCCCCACCCCTCTCCCTGCCTCCCAATATACCTGGTGGACCGGAGCTTGATGCTCCGGTCCAGTCACTCCTCCTGCCTTGACTGCCACCATGAAAATGGAAAAGTGACTAAATCCCTTTTTGCTATGGCGGCGGCCGTCTTGTCTTTTTGTTTATTTTATGGGAGATTGGGCCTGCGCAATAGATGCGTAGCCCATCTACCGTACAAATTAAACTATTTGTATCCTGGCCAAAATCTGTGGTGCGAATAGCTGTCACCCTCCTGTTGAGGGTGCGTTCATGGCCAGCAGACACCCACAGCCCTTGTTGATGCCCTCGCTTCACTCGGGATGGCAGCCCATTACCGGTCATGTACGACCCCCCCAACGCAGGGGTGATTGCCAAATTCTCGACTTGCTTCATGGTAAATTGCACTAGAGCTCTACCGATTTTGGATTGTGTACGGAATATCCAAAGCCCCACCCTCCTAGATTTACCAATGAAAAAGGAATATAAAATGTGATAGGTCGGCAGACTCATGCCCCTTTATGATGCATCAAAAGGCAAAAAGGCATCATAATACACGTCAAAGACTTTAATAAACGTCTCGTGAAGTAACTGTGTCGTCTACAAAGCATAGGAGGCATATACTTCATTGTTAATATGCTTTTACTATATAAAAAGGGGTTATTGTATTGCTTTTACAAAAACATGCTTGGAGGGAACAGTCTTGCTAGAGGTCCTATGGACAAATTCTGAAATGGTAGTTTCCCTGAATGCATCGCTGCCAGCAGCCCCTTCATCTGGTGGGTGTGGGCACGCATGTGGAATGGTGTGACCACACCAACAAAAGGAGATGAAACAAGTCTGGTTATTTGATATACTGTCTTCACAGTGAGAACAGACAATGTGCTGCAATGTTTCTGATTTTCCCGCCATTTTCTCTGGTGGGGGTGGTTAATGCTGCTCATTAGGCCTTTCAAGGCCAACACAGAACAACTCTCTGCAACAGAAGAGTTATTGAAACGTTTGAAAACACGGTTGAAATCTGTGTTTGGTGGCCAAGAGGTGGTGTGCTAGATAGTACACACTTCATGCGCAGAGTGGCTTGTGTTATCTGAGGGTATGTGTGTCCCAGAGACATTGCTGGCATTTTATCCCACTTGTGAGTGGAACTAATACAAAATACTGTATAATCTGGCGCAGAGTGAGATGGAACAACGATACCATTTTAAAGCTTTGGCTCTGTTTCAGGATTGTATTATTTTCTATGGCAAGAAGTACCGCGAGCAAATTCCTAGTTGACTAAAGCCAAGGGCCTTGTCTCAAGAATTTTGCACAGCTGATAGGAGTGGGAGGAGGGAGAATTGGGAAATGGGGCGAAGAAAAGTCTACTGATTTAAGTGGCGCCATGAAAACACTATTGGGAGCTTGGAACTGTCTGAAATGAAATCTGTGATCTTTTCAAAGGGGCGTGAAGGAGCAGTTGCTGGGCCTTAATCATAAAGAAGTCACTATGAGTGACTCACCTTACCCTTGACTTACTCCTGGACAGGACTATAGTTTCACAAATGCATGACTATGAGTAACTCTGATTTACTCCTCACTTATACTTAGTAGGACTAAACCAGGAGTACAGTAGAGTTACTCAACTACTATTACCCCCCAGGATTGAAAGAGTGAGAGAGAAAAAGAGGGAGATGGACAGAAAAAGTAGAGAAAGAAAGAGAGAGAGAGAGAGAGAGAGAGATTTATTTCATTATTTTTTTCACGGGCAATTCACGAACGGACAGAAACATGTCAATTATGCCAATGCAGATTTTACATTTGAACTTATAATAATAGTCATATACATCCCTTACATTCATTCATGCATGTCCTTATTTGCCCATGGAACTGCATGTGATTTACAAGGCCTGGGCAGTGAACTGTCGCAGAGAGAAATACAAAATGAACTATTTAAAAGGCTCACTATAAACAAGCCTTACCATCAAACTTTGCACTCAAAGTGCCTGCCAGTGTTTTCTCAAAGCAGTCTTCTAAGTTAATGACTTAATTGGAGCTGTAAACCTGCCACAGGTGTGACAAAAATGTCTTGAGCAGGTCTGCCTTCAGTCACTCGATTTATAAGCACCCTGAATGTCCTTCATTGGAGCCATGTTCAAAACAAGCATTGGCAAAGCAACAGTGTTGTCTTGTATATCAGTATTAGGCATTTGACAGGCACTGTTATTAGATGCCCAGGTACTCACACCATGTTGCACCTGCTGCCATAATTGGGCAGTTAATACTACTGCGGCTGGGGCTGACAAGTGCCCTTCCCACACCTGCTCAAAAGCCCAGACTGTTGGCCTAAAGTGATCATTTTAACGTGGAGTTTCTCCAGAGCCGTCCGCAGTTTGCTTTGACAGATTGTGGTCATTTTCCCAACCAGGATGGTTAGTGATAGAGATACAGGGTGCTCCCAGGGTGGCACAGGTTTTGCTGCCCCATCCAGGAACTGACCATTGATGGTGGCCACCATGTATGCGCATGGTGACTGCCATCACAATAAATCCCTATGGATTCTTCCTAATTTTTTCTGGTGTAAAACGCTGGCAGTGATTTATAGGATTCAAGACTCTGTCTGCATACAATTTAAAGATAGGTAGAGATATCGGTTTCCAGGCCCGGAGCAAGGAACTGTGTGATGTATATTTCCCGCTCTGTGCCCCATTCTGCCAGTGGAATCTTGATATAGATTGTGTACACCTGCTGAGGAATTTACTGCTTTGCGGTTGTGGGCCTGCTTTCACCCTAGCTACTTCATTGGCACATCATTGAATAGGTCTACCATTTGACCTCAATTCATGAATTACTTTGCATAACATGGAGAATGAAATAATTTTTAATACACAAATAAAACTCTTAATTTGTACTTCAAATCTCTTTTGTGAATCGCACTGTATGGTGCACATTTTCTATGGTGTGACTAGTCACTATTTTCCTACCAACAAAAAGGAGATTCGGGAACTCTGGGCGGGGCATTAGGGTTCACCTCCTCCATGATCCGAACCCAGAAGGTGGAAAATGGGGGATCTCACAGATCTCCTCCCGTCCTTCCCACCACTGTGAAAAGAAAAATATCAATGACCCTTACCTGGAAATATGAAGTGGGAGGGGCCTCCACCCCAAGGGGAGGAGGAAGGGGCAAAGACCCAACATAAATCCGGATAACAAAACACAGGGACAAATACGAGAACCAACCACAGTAAAGGGCATTCTATCCCCTAAAAGTTGCGAAGTAAGTAAGGGGTGGTCTCTCCCATAGAGATTGCTGAATTAAAGGATTTTATACCGCCTAGAGGCTAGTAGAGTGAGCAGGTGTTAAACCTGTAGGGTCAGAAAGCAATACCAGGTCCGTAGTGAGCAAGCCACCATCTGGAACTGAGAGCCTAGAGTTAATATAGAGATGGTGTGGCTAGAAAGCCTTATCCAGATCAACCCAGGTAGATGGGGACATACCTACCTGAGTTGTCCGATGCATTACAGCTAAACCCAGGAGACTGTAGGGCACAAAGAGGAATTATGCACCTGCCCACTGCAGACCCATCAGGACACAAGGAGTGGAATGACCAACAACAGCAATCTCACCATCTGAGGAGATGATGATGCAAGGCACTAGACCACAACCAGCATCTATCATTCCCTGAAATGAAACTGTGAATGAGTTTGGACACTGTCCTAAGTGGGACCCCACCTTCTAGAGAAGGGCATCAACTCTTGGGTTCAGGACCATTTGTCCTTCTTTAGTAGGGGATTTGCAGTATTACAGTATGTTTGACCCTGTAGGAATGTTACTCCAAACTCCAACGCGAATACACAGCTCCAACAGCGAGTGAATGCAATTTGTCAGAAAAGCAAGTTTAATTACATGCAAGCAGCCGCAAGGGGTTAGTCAGCTTCGTGAAACTGAAAATTAACAGTTTCTTCCAGTGCTCAACAAAGTTGCACCTTTTCTACACACTGAAACAATTTACATAATTACACATACTTTGTTACAAAGTCTTCCCATAAAACCCAAATGGCTAACCCTGATACAAAGAAATCTAATCCCTCTGCATTATCTCAACGCATTGGACACATGAAACGTGGTCTCATTGTAATCAGTCATGAAATCTTAAAATATAATTGGTTTATTAACTCAAAACAATTTAACAGTTAACTTGACCCATTTGTCAGAGAAACCTTAACACAGTACGTGATGTGCAAGGCTTTTCATAAATGCTTACAAAACAGGAGGAGGGATAGAAACAATCATTCCTTTGAACTAGCAGTCAAATTCTTATCACCCCAAACGAGCCGGCATCTCATATTATTTCTTCCTACATTCATTCACGTCACCTTATTTGGAACTACCATCTCAGATCAGGTAGCCTCCAGCACACATCCTACTATACCAGCTGCCCAAATGCGGTTCACTACCTACCCCCTTCCATGACCTCGTTCATCCAGCTCTTCAAGCCAGGAAGAAACCATTCCTGCAACTCAAAGACTCTGAGGCTCATGCAAACCCTAACTAAGCAAAACCCACACTGTACGATGTCTACATGTACCCACAATGAACCCGCTTTTCTCCAATGTCCTAAAATGTGTCTGCAATTTAAACCATTGTCGAATCCCCACATGTACACTGTTCAAGATTTATTTCCCATAGGCAAACCTCTCTCTCTCATGCACCAAGCTCCCCATTACATGCTTCTAAGCACTACAAGTTGTGCATCACACAATAACATGGTATCCATGCTACTGCTAATTATGTTGCTACCTATTGCAAATCTAAAATATATCCAAAACTACACATTAAGTAACACGTATTCCAATTCACTCAATTACAAAAAACCACATAGCCTAGCACAACTTTCAGGTCCCTCATTGGGACCAAGAAAGTCCACCCCAACAACCCAACCTGACACTTGGTTTTTATTTGTCGAAAACATCTCTCCTTTTGTTGTTTAAGGAAACCACTAAGTCCCAAACATGTTCTCCAAACATAATCCTGAGATCTTAGGGGTAATTCATAGAATTCAGCACACAGGTGGGGCACGCGGCTGGCGCACAGTGTGTGCGTGCGGCACTCTGCACCAGCCGCGTGCGTCAAAACCCATTTCAGCATACAGCGTATTCATGGATTTTAACATCCATAACCATCCCTGGCACAGAGTGGCGCAGCGACCCTGCAGCAGCGCCAGTAACGCCCCCAATCCCGCCCCGTGTGCCAAAAACATTGCACACATCTCCTACATGGCGCAAAGGCCAGGGGACCAGCCCCCCCAAGCACGATAATGCATGTAAATGTCCATGCGCACCCCTTAGAATACACGTACCGCTCTCGTGCTATCGAAAACACGTGGAAAACTCCCCGCGAACCCCTCAGAATACACGTACTCCACTTGCACTATCAAAAATGTGTGGAAAACTCCCTGCGCACCCCTCGGAATACACATACCCCGCCCGCACTATCGAAAAAACATGTGTAAAAGTCCACGCGCACCCCTCGGAATACACGTACTGCTCTTGTGCTATCGAAAACGTGTGGAAAATTCCCTACGCAACCCTCGGAATACACATACCCCGCTCGCGCAATCAAAAACATGTGTAAAACTCCCCGCGCACCCATCGGAATACACATACCCCGCCCACACTATCGAAAACGTGTGTAAAAGTCCACACGCAACCCTCAGAATACACATACCCCGCTCGCGCTATCGAAAACGTGTGTAAAAGTCCACGCGCACCCCTCGGAATACACGTACCGCTCTCGCGCTATCGAAAACAGGTGGAAAACTCCCCACGCACCCCTCAAAATACACATACCCGCTTGTGCTATCAAAAACATGTGGAAAACTCCCTGCGTACCCCTCGGAATACACATACCTTGCTCGCGCCAGCCAAAACGTGTGTAAAAGTCCACGAGCACCCTCAGAATTCACGTACTGCATCCCACGAAGAGCACCTACAGAGCGATGGAAACCCATGTGGAACCTTCAACCCGTGGTGAGGGAAACGCCCACGCATGTTACGTCACAGACGCGCTTATGCACTAAGGGCCTTTCCTCGAATTACACGCTGACATGCTTTTTTTTCATGTGCCAAATCACGCTGTATCAAGCTGGCCACGCGACAACACACGGAAGACCAAGCTCCTGCCTAGAAGGCCGAATTACTGCCCCCCAGAGCCCCGAGCAGCCTCCCACAAGCCATCTGCTGCTGCCTGCCTGCCTGCTGCCACTGTGCCCTGCCATTTGGTGCCTGCACATCTGTCATCTGCAGGGGCCCAGTTGCAGTGACCCCCCTGCTGGAACAGAAGACTCCCGACTGAAGTACCATCACTCCACAGCCCAGCCCCAGGACCCAGTTGCCCACCCACACCTGACTCGGGGGTTGCCATGTCCAACACAACACCTTCCGGCACCAGTGGCAACCCCCAGCCAGAGAGGCAGAGGGCTACCAGCTTCAGTGAAAATAAAGTTGGTATCTGGTGGAGCAAGTTCTGGGGCATTATTATGCCCTCTTCACACCATCATGCGCCAACAAGGAAGGATGGAAGAGGATATGGAAGGACATAGTGGGTGCCATCAACGGGGAGGGGGTGGCACCCCGCGACATAAAACACGCCCAGAAGCACTGGCAGCACTACAAGTCCAGTACCCTCAAGAAGGCCCGGCACCTCTTGGAAGGAGAGTTTGCAGTGGGGCGGCGGGGCCAGTTTACCAACCAGCAGATGAGGGTCCTGGAGCACATTCGCCCAGTGCTTCACCACCAGATCCTCAGGATGCAGGCCTGTCTGGAGTCGAGCGGTAAGTGGCCATGCATTTATGTTAAAAAAAGGGCATGTTGCAGTGTGTTGGTAGTTAGCTACTTGGCTGCATGTGTGAAATGGGTCATGTTTGGATGTGTGTGTGCAGGGACATGATGGTGCCACATGTGAGTCCAGTCAGGCGTGACCCACATGGATGGTGCCTGTGTAACAATGCATCATGCGGAGCAGCATGTGGAACGCACACATGTATGCATGCCTGTGTCTGCAATTTGACATGTTTGGGGTGTGAGAGATGTGTGCTATTGTCATGGACATGCAATAGGTACATGTCCGTGTGTTTGAGTAGTGTGTGCGCCATGGATGCATGGCACATGTTGGTGACGATGTGTTGATTCACTGATACAGCCTAGTCATCCCTGTATCCACTGTGTCTGGGGGTATACCGGGCCAAATGCATGACCCTCTGGTGACGCGTGTGCATGTGACCTGCATGTCCCATGGTGCATGTGAGAATCAGCCCACCATTGGATGCAACTACGGTGCCTTGGATATGGATGCCAATGTATATTCCATGTGCCATGCCTGTTCATGCATGTGTGTTGCCTGCACTGACCCATGTGTTGTGGAGGGACATGATGGAAGTGACGTATGAAAGTGCCACTCATGTGCCATTGCTTTGTGTCTAGGGGACTATAGTTCAGTACCCTGATGCTTGTGTTAAATGTCTCCCTTTACACATGGGCGAGTGAAGAAGAGGGCGGAGACGGCACTGTGGAGGAAAGCGGCAAGGATGCCTCCACCGGCTGGCGACGCAAGGCCCAGTCACCCTCCCAGGAAATACCATCATCTGGGAGCGAGGGGACTGGTGCCGCGTCTGCCTCAATGGCTGCAGCAGAAGGGGCGGATGAGCCCCCACAGGGGCCTGCAACGGCGGAAGACGGTGCAGAGCCATCCAGGTTGGTGGTGGGCATAGAGAAGGAGGAGGCTGCTACAGAGCATGGGGCCTGGTGGGGGTGGTACCACTGGTGCAAGTGGTGCAGTCCAGGGGCAGGAGACAGCACAGGTTGCCTCGGAGGTGCCTGTGCATGTCTCTGTCCCTGACACTGTGACTGCATCACCATGCACCAGCAGGGATGCCCCGTCCCAGGCCCGTCCGCAGGTAGGGGAGAGGTCCATGTCATCTGGCACTCCTCTATCTGTGGACGAGGGGACCCGTGACCGGATGGAGTACGTCCTGATTGGTGTTGTGTTGTGCACACGTAACATTCATGATGACGTGCATGGTTCCCGGGGGGACCAAGCATGTCATCACGAAGAGCTGTGTGCCAACATGGCCCAGTTGGGAGGGTCCATGGTCGCAGGTTTCCTCCATGTGTCGGCCACCCTTGCAGCCCTCTCCTCCTCTGTGCACAATCATTCTCTGTGCCGTCTTCCGGCCCAGATGCCACCAAGGCCCCCTGTGGATCTGCCCCAACCAACGCTGCCAGCCTGGTGGAGATCCCATCCCTGCCACAGTTGGGAGTCGGAGGTCAAAGCAGGGGTGGACACCTCACCAACTGGACCCCAGCAGATGGAGGATGTGCCGGCATCATCAGGCAGGGCACGTGCCCGACGGCGCCTGTGGATTCCATCATCCCGGATGCCGTCGTGCTGGCAGTTTCAGGCTCAGCGTAGAAGGCATCATGGCTCGGGGCCATCAACATCAAGGGGCAGGCATCGGCCGGAGGGCAGGAGGACCCTGGATTGGGAGTGTCTTCCGTGTGACAGCGGTTGGGCCAGCAGATAGATGCGGAGCAGCGGCGGGCGGAGGAGACACGGCTCACTATGGTCAGGGAAGAGAACTCCATGCACAGGGCATTGAGGCGGTCTGAGCGCCTTGAGGCAACTCGCAGGGAGTTGGAACAGGCCATGACTGCATCCCTGCGAGACCTCGATTTGGGAGTGGGTTCTGTGGATGGTTGCCTGCTTGTACTGTGGGGTAAGGGGGCATAGGGTTGGCATTAGGGACATAGGTCTGTTTTGCCAGGGCATGTTTGGTGGGCCATGTGTCGGGGCCTGCTGGCAGGTGCCCATCAAGGGTAGGTTGGTGTCGGACATGATTCAGGGCCTGCCAGTGATGGGCACCTGCCAGCAGGCCCCGACTCATGTCCACAACCCGCCCACCATTGACAGGTACCTGCCAGCAGGCCCTGACTCATGTCCCCCACCCAACCACACATCCAAACACCCACCATTGACGGGCACCTGCAAGCACGCCTCAACTCATGTCCATACCCCACCCACCAGTGACAGGCACCTCCCAGCAGGCCCCGACTCATGTCCCCAACCGAGACCATTGACGGGCACCTGCTGACAGGCCCCGACTCGTGTCCCCCAACCACCTACCCACCAGTGAGGGGCACCTGCCAGCAGGCCCTGACTCATGTCCCCCACCGACACGTCATCACACTCCAAACCCATGGCCCTTATGGCCACCCAAATCCCACCCCACGCCACCCCAGTCCAAACACCCAACCAAGCATTCCATCCACTCCACATTGAATTCCCAATGTCATGATAGAAAATAAATAACCAGCATTCCCATGAATACATGTCCGTCAGACCCACACAATGGCGACACATGACTGTGAAAAACCACATTGTGACATGCACAAAACAAATGAGAGGTGAGCACACAAGTAAAGTATAGAAAAAAAGTGTATTGAAGAATAAACCAAATGAATAAAACAAAAGCAGAAAATAATAAAATAAAAAATATTCCAAGTCCGGAAGTACAAAAAAGGAAATAAAATTTGAATGCTGTAACCTATAAAATCCAAAGTAAAATGGCTCCAATGGGGGGGCGTGGCTAAGCGCAGAGGAAGATGGCAGCTTGAGTGACCCGCTCCGCCTCACATCAAAATATGCATTGAAGGCTAACATTTTTATTTATTTTTTCTACCTACTACTTACCTTTGTCTTCCGCCAGCGTTCCGCGCTGTTTGCAGGCCTCCGGCTCCGATCTGGTCCGTGGGAGCCGTGTTGTCTCCGGGCACAGAGCTCTTGAGGTCGGCCCCGTGTATGGCGCTGGATGCGCACCGCCCCTCATGAGGAGAGGTGCGGCGTCGCATTTCAAGTGACGCGCCGTCTTCGGGCCGACACAATGTTATATAGTTGAAATACGTCTCCGGTGCCACCAGTGGCCAAAATAATACAGCAGCTGCAGAAAAAAAAGAGGAGGAGAGAGAGATGGAGAGGAGAATTGAAGAGAAGAGGAATAATAAATACATATATATTATACACCGAACAAAAGCAGATTGAGAGGAGCTATAAGCCCCTCCACTATAAAGAGCCAAATTGTAGGTGAGAGGAGGAAAAGCAGAAGAAGTGAAGACAAAAGAGAAAGGAGAAAAAATTAAATTAAAATAAAAATAAAAAAGCAAAGGAACGTGAGAGGAGATAAAAAGGAGCTAGAGGTGGACACTGTGACAAAAGAAGAAAAGTTAAGAAGGTGAGAGGTGTGAGGGGGAAGGGTAGTATAGAAAGAGAAAAATTGACACAACTAACTGATGGTAAGAAAAAGAGAAGGAAGAGTGGAAAACATTTTTAAGTCAGTAGCATAAACATCACCCTCCCTCAGTGTTTTTGCTGATAAGGTCCAGTCAGTGAAGCCAACATTATTGACCCATGTAAGGCTAATAATTTACATCAATATGTGGCTCTCTCCTTGGGTGCTTCTTATTAACTTAGAAAGTTTGGAACATTAACACCTAATCCCTCTGCCTCATCACAGATTACAGTTATACCTCCCTTTCCTACCTTAGCAACATCAAGATACGCTCTATTACTCGTGATCTGCTCCTTATTATTCTCTGTCAGGTCTTTTCGACCCCTTATTGTTTAAGGTATACAGAATACATAATATGGAAGTAATAATTGCAGATTGTGAGAAGCGAAAAAATCTAATTTAGACGTCACAATAACTTTAAGAGGTGCTCAACCATTGTCAGCAAATCTAACACAGCATTGACCTACTCTGTTCTACAAATACATATGTTTCTGAAATGCTCATCTTTAAGACTCTAATAACAATAATCAAAATGGCTACGTATAAAGCAAATCAAAAAAGCACATCCATAGTAAAGGAATCCATCGCTTCCTCAACAAATCTTAAAAGACCCAAAAGTGACTCACCACCTCCACTTAGTATCTCTGACCGCACCATTGAAACTATTCTTGCAGAAATAAGAGCCTTTTATCGAAACTACAAATATATAACTGCAACAATTGGATGAAAGATGGGTGGGTTTTGATAACAGTGGGAGATCTATCAAGAAGCGGACATCAATGGAAGATGGGTTTGGGTTAAATTACTAATTGATTCAACACAAGCCTCAATTTTAAACATTTATGGTCCCACTATACCAGATCCCACATTCTGGACCTCAATCAAACAAATGATACTTAAAAATAGCTTCATCAACTTAATTATGTGTGGAGATGTGAACCAAGTCCTCGACCCATTTTTAGATCGAAAATCCAGTTGTTTATTTAAAATGAATAAAACCCATAAGTCCTTTGTGAATTGTATTGCTGAAACTGGACTAATTAATACCTGGAGACCTTCCCATCCAACACAAATAGATGATACCTTCCACTCACCCCTGCACAATACTTTATCACGTCTGGATCATATCTTTGCAATTAAACCCCTTTCTGGCTCCTTTGTTGACTCTAAAATCTCCAATATTATTATATCTGATCATGCTCCGGTAATTACATCCTTTTGTTTATCTGATATTAATAAAACTGCAAGTCAATGGAAACTCAATAATTTTCTCTTACAGGATCCAGAGTTTACTTAAAATTCATTCAGTCATTTACCCAACAATATTTCACAATATTTTACAAACAACCTAGATGGTGACACATCAGTTGTAAACAACTGGGATGCATTCAAAGCTGCTCTAAGAGGCCATGTTATGGACCTCTCAGGTAAAAATAAAAAACTTAGAAAAAAACATTTGGATGACCTCTATACTCAATTTACCCAAGCTGAACAATGTTATTATAGAGACTCTACCATGACCAATCTCTGACAGGTCATGGCGCTACGTTTCAAAATTAATAAAGAAATAACAGAACTAGCCGCGGGGACGATACTCAAATATAAAACAAAAATATATCAGACATCAAATAAAGCAGGCAAAATGCTTGCCTCTTATTTAAAAACTAAAAAAGAAAAGTTTCATCTATCCCATATAAAAGATGCTCAAGGTATATCGCATTATCGATCCGAAGATATACTTAATTGCTTCAGGAAGTTCTATGCTGATCTTTACACCCCGGAATTTCCTATTCCTAATGATAACATAGAATCCTTTTTTAACAACATCAGTCGTACAACATACCCTCAAATTGACCTTTCCCACCCTGATAAGGAAATCACATCCTCAGAGATCATCAAAGCTATCAAGGGCTTGGGTAAAGGGAAAGGTCCCGGTCCTGATGGACTTTCTACTGAATTCTATATAAATCTATCCAAAGTCCTAACTCCTAAACTTAAAACACTATATTCATATTTTATATCTCAAAAATCATCATCAGGTTAATTCTCCGAAGCTTAACTCATTATATTCCCTAAACCTGACAAAGATCACACAATTCCCAGCAATTATAGACCTATATCCCTCATAAATATTGAAAGTAAAATCTTCGTGAAAATATTAGCCAATAGAATTCCAGTTCTTGTTAAAGCAGACCAAACTGGCTATGTGAAAGGACGTAATATATCCTCAAAAGCTAGACTATTACTCAATGCTCTCAGCTTAGCAGCTAAAGACAAAAAAGATAAACAAGGATATGCAGCCATTGCACTAGATGCGGAAAAAGCTTTTGAGCGTGCCAATTGAAACTTTATGTTTCAAGCCCTTAAATGGCACGGTTGCGGCAAAGCATTTATTTCAAACATCCTCCTTCTTCCTTTTACTTAGAGGAACACGGCAAGGTTGCCCCTTTTCACCTTTACTATACATTCTTTCTCTTGAACCTTTATTGCAATTAATATGATCCAATAAAAACATCCCGGGTATTTCGGCTGGCGTATCATATATCAAAATAGCAGCGTATGCTGATGATATCCTCATTCTTATCAAGGGTCCCAAATGCCACCTACCAAATTTACGTGATGCCTTAGCTGAGTTTGGTCAAGTGTCAGGATATAAATTAAATAGAGAGAAATCGGAAATGATGCCTCTAAACTCCTACTGTCTCAAACATGACATTGATATCTTTGGACTTAAATGGTGTAGTACTTCTATAAAATACCTAGGAATTCGATTCGCCCCTACAATTCAAGATACTGTTAAAAGAAATACAAAAATAATACTGGACACTCTTAAAGATCTAACTTCCAAATGGTCTCCCCTGTATCTTTCTTGGTGGGGACGCTTAGACACTATTAAAATGATGCTGTCCCTTATTGTACTTTACTATTTACAGTTACTATCGGTTCCACTATCTCTTTCCTTTTTCAAATCTATATACTCTATTTTACTAAAAATTTTATGGGGAGAAGGAAAGAGTAAAAGAATTGCTTTAACCAAGCTTAAAGCTCCATATGAAAAGGGTGGTGTTAAATTCCCCGACTTCAAGCTATACCATTCTTCATTTCTACTAAAACAATCACGCCACTGGTTTTCTGACCCGGAAATGTATGATATTCCCACATGGTGTACATTAGAAAACACTCAGTCTCCCCTTAAAATGTCACAGACCTCATTTACATATTTAAACATACATCTATGAATGTCCTAGATCCTATTAAGGCATCTATTTCAGCCCTACAAGCCTTTCTCTTTCATCATTTCAAAACCCCAAACAAGTGTCTTTCCCCTTTAATATGGCATAACAAGAATATTATTATTAACAGCAGGACCTTAAATCGTAAATCTTGGATTAGAAAAGGTGTTAGATTCATTCAACACATTATAGATGATCAGGCAATCCTCACCTTGCAGCAAATGATATCCAAATGTGCCATTCCCAAAGCGGACCTTCTATACTATAATAAATTAATTAACTCCTGTCTAGATGCACTTAATCATTTTTCTAACGAGATCCTTTCTCCAGATCCCTTCAGACTACTACAGTTTACCATGTGCAATGATGTTAGGGCTTCAAAATGTTAGAGTATGCTCACCGCCTCAACATTTGATGTCTGTACTATTCGTCTGAAATGGGAAGATGATATAGGTCACAGATTTGATGATCATATATGGTGCCGTTTGTTTGCTAAAATCAAAAATATATCTGTTTCTGCGAACATAACACAATATTATTTCTTCTTCATTCATAGAGCATTCATAACTCCTGCCAAACTAGCAAAGGCTAATCCAAACTATGATGCTAAATGTTGGACATGTGGTATAATTCCTGCTTCATATGTGCATATGTTCTTTGAATGTTCATTCACATTCAGATTTTGGAAACACATTTGGAGCATTATTAAGCTCATATTCTCTGTTAATATTCAGCTGTCCTTTTGGAATGTTTTCTTAGGTAGCATTGCCTTAACTACCAATATCTCCCCGGACTCAGCCAAACTTTATGATTCATTGGTTTGCACAGCCTTGAAATGCATTACAGCCAATTGGAAAGATTCCCGATCTCTCTCCACCAGAGGATGGTGGAACTCTATTTGTAATTTACATAAAATAGAATTATGTATGGCTAATGAGTTGAACACAATCCCTAAATTCAATGCTAAATGATCCTTTTTCATCCGCTATCTTAACTATTTCAATGTTACTGCACATGGTACTTGAATCTATATACTTATTTTAAATTCATTTGATGTGAGTTGATCATCTTATTCATATGTTTGTAATGTAGTATTATTATAACTCTATAAACAGTTTGAACAAATATAACTCTATACCCATCTTCCTGTTAAGTGACTTCAATTCAGTACTCCAACTAAGTCAGTGCCTAGTCTGGGATGCCCAAGGGAAGCCCTTATTTATATATTTGTATGACAAGTTCATAGATCTGGATGATAAACCCGTGTACAAGGGTTTATCACTGAGCCAAGAAGTAGGTTTGTTTTGCAAATTAAAAGATGTATTTTACAATTTAAACAATATGTATAACACTTTTATAAATAAATTAATATTTGATAGCACACTTATGAAGATAATGTAGATCAACAATGGATAATATTACACTAGCACACTTATTTAATTACTTAGGAGTTGGTATAGAGAGGATAAGGTAGCTGAGAATGCTTTTATGGGTTCAAGGAAATGCCATGATGGAAAAGAATGCAGCACAGAAATAACTGAGATGGTTTCCACAAGAGATAATATGATCACTTTTTCTTTTGACAATTCACTCCCCCCTATGCAATATAAGGAGATGGAAGGGGAGCACACAATTTTCAGGAATACAATCAAATGCAATACCAATTCAGTCCCCCCCTAGCAAGCTTAGAGCAACAGGGATGATTTTAAAACACAGGCAAAAATACTTAAATGTGATTTGCAAAGAAGTGAAAATATGCTAAAAATGATTTTAATTCCCTATAGGAGATTCAGGGTAGGTGATAGCTACTTAAGATTGGTTCAGGGCAACACTATCAGTGATTCATGAAGAATTATCAGATTGAAAACGGATTTCAGCAGTTGCCAGCAAAAGACAGCGATTTTGACAGGTGGAGAAATTTGATTCAAATTGCAATTCGCGGCACTTTTTCCGAGTGCGTCGAGCGCAATTACGGAAAAACTATAAAGAGTAGGTTGTTGGAAAGCTGAGGATCTTAGCTTTAAAATGAAAGTTAAATCTTGTTCCTAGCACACGCAGTTCAAAAGATACAGATGATTTTGTGGGGGTAGATTTTCAGAAATAAAGTAAGATTCAAATGGCAAATGACACTTTCACAGGTTTGATACCACAGAATGGACACACGATTTCTATGCAGTTCTAAATAGGTGGAAATGGTTTGAATTAGATTATTTTTTAACTAAGAGATTGGTTTGCACAGCTCTGGCTGGATACTCACTCCTAATCTTGGAAGGAATGGGCCTCGTCACAGATCTGGTCAACAGGTTTAGCTGCGATTCTCTCTGCTCTCCTGGGCTGGATCTCTGGTTCTGGCAAAAGTTCTGGCACTGCACAGTGGTCTGGTCTGGGTCTGGTCTTCTATCGGCACTGCACGGCGGTCTGGATACAGCTCTGCTTTCTAGGTTCTGGCACAGGGTCAACAGCCAGAATCAAACAGTTCTCCCGGCTGTTGAATAGTTTGCAAAAGATTTTGAGGCCGGCTGAAAAGGATTCAGCTTGTGGATTGGCCCCTCTGCTTCAAGTTCTGGAGTCTGAATTCTAAGTTCTGGTCTCTGGATCTGTCTGGATTTGAAGTCTGGAGTCTCCCGGCAAAGCGCTTCGCAAGAAATCAGTTTGAAGTGTGAAGTGAATGTCCCTACCTGGGTTTCAGTGGTCCTTTTTATGTCTTTTGAAAGTGGTTGAGAAGGCTGATTTTCTATGCCCAACCCTCTGAAGATCCTGATAGGTTAGCGGATTTTCTGTGCTCTCACTAGAGAACAGAGTTGTGAGTCATCCGGTGTCATTTTTATGGCATACAGAAAGAACACTCCCCTTGTCACTTTGCACACAAATCTATTTTTGATCCAGATGCGTATTTATCTATGTACAAATTTTCTAATATTATATGTCCAGTTAACATATTTTCTGTAGCACCAAACCATCTGATCCCTGTCTTTGTAAGATGTTGTGTCCACTTCTGACAGAATTCTGCCCTTTTCATCCAGAACACAACCTCTAAACTTTTCCAGAATTTACACAAATGTGCGCAAGGAATATGGGCATCAGATGATGAAGTGTCAGATTTTTAACATACAGACACTTGGAGTAACACCCTATTTTCCGCTACTAATCCCCAGAACATACCACAGAGTCCTTACACCTCTTAAAATGTGCACAGAAAAATCACAGGAATAATGATATTATTTACATAATTTTGACACTTCCGTACTATGAATTATCCATCTTTTTAAAATTATGCTCTGGCCCAGATGGGTGTGGTTTAGGTTCCAAAGCACATGGGGGAATTTCTGTCTGTCCCAGCCTCCAGCTCAGGTGGCTCCCAGAGGCAGTGCCCCTCCCATTTCCTTCCAAGAGGAAGCCATTTACGACCCCCTGATTTAGCATTTGCCTGAGCCAAGGAAAGTTCATTGTTCTGTTTCCTGCAGTCTCAGGTACCACTCCCCTAATTCAATCAGAGAGGTGTAATCTCCTTGTGGTGGGGGCAGGAGAAGACAGGCCAGGCCTGTGAATGCAGTTGCTGGGAAAGTTTCAACTCCTGTAGGGGGTAGTTGCCGGGCAGAATTCAATCTCTTTAAGCCAGGCTTCAGCCAAATGTCACTTTTGTTCCAGTTTTTTTTTCATTCAAATCAAACTTACAATTTTGACACATGCAGCTAGAATGCTGATTCTAAGATCAAAACTATGACATTTAAACAGTTGCAACCTATGTGACACTCAAAGTAAATCACTCATTTATTTTAAACATTTCGATTTTAGTGGCTTTAAGTCCAATTTCACTTAAGCTGCTGACATCCCCAGCTCAGCAAGTTTTGTTATGAACATTATTTTAGGCTCTTCATCCTTCCAGATTTGGTATGCACACAAGACTTCATTCTACCCGACGTCTGCTGGTGTTCAGTAAGATTTTTGAATATCTTGCGATGTTTGAGATAGGCATTTTGAGCTTTCATTCAGAGAAACAAAGGTGATTTCAAAGCGCTTTTTGAGCTAACAGGCACTGCTGTTTTTCCTTTGGCACCACGTTTCACTCATGGCGCTCCTGGCCCATCACGCTCTCACTGGTGGGTGGCGGTCAGGCTGCCATTTTGGTGTACGCAAAACTGCGTGGTTTTCCTGGATTCTGGCGCAAATGTGGGATTTTCAGCCATCTTTGATTTTCTAAGCCCACAGCACCAAATGTTGTAGCATAATAGTTCAAACGTGGGTCAAGACACCTGACATTCCCCCTTACTCTCCTCCCTTTTGTTTGGTGTTTGTTAGTTGTCTGTCTACCAGTCTGTTTCCCCATCATTCATTTTCCAACTCTCCCCAATTTATTCTCATTGCAGATTTGATAGAATAACTTTTGTTCCATTTTTCTTACTGCTCAATAACATAAGCTTCGTGAACTTTGCAAAATTATACAAATGGTTTAATTTAATGTTCTTTGCTTCATTAACTTTGTCACTTGTTATTATGGCTATTCTATGTTTATTTGTAGTACTTAGTTTCTCGAGATATCTGTAATTTGTGAACACATGTGTTATCATTTTCAATAAACAAAAAATAACTATTAAAATAAAAAAATAAAAAATGGCTCCAATGAGTCCGTCCATCAAACAAAAATCAGAGTTCCAAAAAAGAAAAGTATCCCACCATGGGTCCAAGAAAAAGAAATCCAGGTCCAAAACTATTTACAAATGAACATACAAGGGTCCATGAGCCCAACAATCCAAAGGAAACCTAACCTAAATCCTACCTAATAAATAACTATATACAAAAAGGTGGGGCATAGTCCATGTGCCCCAAAGGAAAACAAATTAGAAAGGAAACTTACACCTACAGAACTATTTACAAAGACGGCGGGCAAGTCCAACGGCTCACTTGTTGATGTTCTGGGCCAGGGCATCATCGATCTCCTGTTCAATGTCCCGGAGGCGGGCTTGTTCCCTGGCCCCGAGGTCTCGCAGGGATGCAGCCATGGCCTCCTCCAACTCCTTGCTAGTTGCCTCAAGGCACTCAGCCCGCCTCAATGCCAGGCGCATGGAGTTCTCCGCCCTGACCATAGTGAGCCGTGCCTCTTCCACCCGCCGCCGCTCCGCATCTAGTTGCCGGCCCAACCGCTGCCACACGGAAGACACTCCCAATCCAGGGTCCTCCTGCCCTCCGGCCGATGCCTGCCCCACTGATGTTGATGGTCCCAAGCCATCATTACTTCCACCTTGAGCCTGCTGCTGCCGTGTATGTGCCCTGCCTGTTGATGCCTGAACGTCCTCCTCCTGCTGGGGTCCAGTTGTTGTGGTGGCCACCCCTGCTGGACCTCCGACTCCCGACTGTTGCAGGGATGTGTCCTCCACCAGCCTGGCTGCTGGCTCAGGATCAGCTCCACAGGGTGCCAAGGTGATACTTGGGCAGGAAGATGGCACGGAGGATGACTGGCGCACAGGGGGTTCAGTTGAGGAGGGGGTCGGTAGAAGGTCCAGCAAACAGAGGAACCCAGCCCTGGTGACCTGTCCTAGTTGGTCGACGTGGTCAACGAGGCATCCGGAATAACGTGCAGCGTCCTCACCAGAACCCTGCACGTCATCCCGAATGCCACGTTGACGCAACACCACCCCAGCCAGGACAGGCTCAACACGGTCCCGGATTGCCACGTCCGCAGGGAGAGGAAGGCAAGTTGTTGTGTGCGCATCCCCCCCCTGAAAACGGGTCTGGATGATGGCATCCCTGCTGGTGCCGGATGATGCAGTCACAGGATCGGGGACAGGATTACACACAGGCACCTCCGTGGCTGCCTGTGCTGCCTCCTGTACCTGCCCCTGGACTGCACCACTAGCACCAGTGGAATCCCCCCTCCTGACCCGTGCGCAGGCCTTCAACGGCCTCCTCCTCAACCAAAGCCCCGACCAACCTGGATGAATCCGTGCCATCTTCCTCCATAGGCCCCTGTGGGGTATCAGCTGCCCCTTCTGCTGCCGAGGAGTCCACCTCTGACCTCTGCCTCTTGGACCTACCCTCGGCAGCTGCGGACGCGGATGTGGCACCAGACTTCTCACTCCCCGACGAGATGACAACATGGGAGGGGAGCTGGGCCTTGTGTCTCTGGCTGGCGGTGGGATCCCTGCCGCTGTGCTCCACAGCACCATCTCCGCCCTCTTAATCAGTTGACGCTGCAGACAGGGAGAGAGAGAACACAGGCATCAGGGAACTGTACAATGGTGTGATACGCACATGACAGTTGCACATGAGTGGCAGTGTCAAACTTCACACATGGCATCACACTCCCCAGCACACATTTCATTGGAACCCACACACATGCGCAAATCATCAGCACCATCCATACACATACAACAGCATGAGCATCCGAAGGTTAGCCTGACATCACATGGAACACAGGGAGTGCCGAACACATGCACACATGCCACCAGACATACATGCATCTGTACATCTCCACCACCTGTCGCAGTGAAATGCTCGGCATTCATGTCACATCTGCCAATCAGCCTCCTACATGTCGGTGTCACATGCATCCATGGTGTATCACAGTGGCAAACATGTCAAATACACACACACACGCACATGTACATTGTGCAAATACATGAAGGTGGAACCAGCATCCATGTATCACACCACAAACATACCACAGTACATACACATAAATGTAAACATGTGTGCATTCACGCATGCATTTGGGCATCATGCATTTGAATACATACACCATTGATGTGCCTCACACATGACTGGATTCACATGTGGCAGGCTCATGTCCCTGTACATACACATCCATACATGGGCCTTTCAAGACATATGTCCAACCTGCATACTCCTGGCACACCTCAACATGAACTGCGCCCAATCAGTACACATGGACACTTACCGCTCGACTCCGGACGGGTCTGCCTCTCAAGGACCTGGAGGTGGAGAGCTGGGTGTATGCTTTCCAGGACCCTCATCTGGATGTTGGTAAGGTGGACCCGGCACCCCTCTGCATGCGCTGCCTTCAAGAGGCGCCAGGCCTTGCTGAGGGTCCTGGACCTGAAGTCATCCCAGTGCTTCCGGACGTGTTGCATGTCACGGGCTGCCACCCCCTGCACGTTTATGGCAGCCACTATGCCCTTCCAGATCCTCTTCCGTCCTTCATTGTCGGCGCGTGAACTTCCGAAGAGGGCATCATAATGCCCCAGGACTTGCTCCACCAGAATGCCAACTTCATTGGCAGTGAAGCTGGGAGCCCTCTGCCTCTCTGCTGGGGGTTGCCACTGGTGCCAGATGGTGTTGTGTCGGACATGGCAACCCCCGAGGCAGGTGTGGGTGGGCAACTGGGTCCTGGGGCTGGGCTGTGGAGAGATGGAATACCAGTCGGGAGTCTTCTGTTCCAGCAGGGGTGGTCACAGCAACTGGACCCCTGCAGATGGCTGACGTACAGGCAACAAATATCAGGGCACATGGCCAGGAGGCAGGCAGGCAGCAGCAGATGGCAGATGGCAGGTGGGAGTCTGCTCGTGGCTCTGGCTCATTAATGTGTAGCAGTTAACCATGGGATGAGACATTGTTTTATGACTAAGGATCTAACATTGTGCTAAGGGTTTTTATGGTTGCACTCTTAAATAAAATTTTCTTGGCATGCTCCTTTTCTTCTCGCCCCCTGCCCCTTTTTTTAGACTAGGCATGAGGTTGTGGGGTTTAAAGAAATACTTCAGTAAGCTTTCATTGAGTCTACCAAATTTTTGGTGTAAGTAGCGAGTGAGCAGTGATTACTATGTTTACAATCCTTAGATGGTTTCTGAAGAGTAAGAACTTGACCTAGGGGCCATTTTCAAGCCAGAACCTGTTCCGCGGCGCACTATCTTTGGGCAACTCATTTGGATACCTTATCTTTTAAGGTATGTTTAGCTTTTACTATTCAAGGTGATGGTTTCTCTTTTTACACCTCGGTATGCTTTGAATGTGACACAGTGTGTGTGTCTTTTTCTTTTTTCTTTTCCAGTGTGGTTCTACTCTAAATCCATTGAAAGGATTATCATTATAGGCAGCTGAAACACGGCTAATGTGACTGTACTATTGACAGCTTTGGATCCTTGGAATACGATTAATTGCAACGTATATATTTATAGCAGATTTGTAGTGCTTTTTGTTTCCCCAAAGTGAGAATGAGGTAGGGGTGGCCTTATTAATTCAGGCTCCTGAGCTTTTTAGCGTGATGTTGACATATGACATTAAAAAGGTATAAATTTGGGAAACTTTGGGAACACACACAATTTTTAATGTGATTGTATGTTTTTATAGATTGCATTAAGGATCAAGTTTAGATCCATACCCACCAGGATTGGAGGGGACGTTTTACTCCAGAATTTCAAGAAGAGCTACCCCTGATGAATGTCAGACATCTAAAAGTCAACAGACAGAAACATGTTGGGTTATTATTAGTATGCAACAGATGATTTATATACTAATGTTTGTATGTCAAACGTTGTTTCAATGTTGTATGTTTTTTTCATTTTATATTTGATATTGTGTATGTATTTGTCCCGTTTATTGAGAACCTGGTTTTAGGGTTATTCTCCAATCTGTGTATGATTTAACACAGTATTTTAAATGATATTGGTTTTTCTACAATAAAATAATGTTTTTTTACTGATTTAGTCCCTGTGTGTGACACCTTCTGTTTTCCCATTCAAATGTGATTTTTGAACTGTTTTCTTCTATACTATATATTATTGTCTTCATGTCCCTAGACAGTGAAAACAGTAGGTTTTGCAACTGACCTTTTTGTGGGGACCGTTTTGCTTTATTTGACTTCATTTATCTTGCTATATTTTTAGGCTTATAGGGTCTCGGAGGTATAATTTGGTTGTTTTATGAGTAGACACACTAAAAAGTTTGAGACACATCACTGCTTGGTTATACTTTTTCGTGGGCAAGATGGCATCAGGATCAGACAAATGTTTGGCGTATAGTGAGGATTACGTCCAGTAATTGTTGGAATCTGTAGTGTCTTTGGGTTCTTCTGTGGATAACGAGATTTTGACAAATAGCGATCAGTGGGATGAGTTATCCCAGCTAAAGAAAAGGGCAATAAGAACAGAGTTGCATGGTATTATTATGATGGAATACCTCAAAAATCAGGCGCTACCTCAGGGCTTGGTGGTTAAAAACGAACCGCGCCTGTTTCTTGATAACAAGGATTTCATAATAAAGTGGAGCTACATCGCCAATAAATGCGGCCATGATTGGCTAGTACTAATCATCGATACCGCACAAGAGATGTCAAGACAGATTGAGATTGACCTCAACAAAATACAAGATGATCTCAAAAAACAATTGTCCCTAGATGTGTTTAAAAATAAACTTGACATCTTACTCAAGGAGATGACAGATTTCAAGAAGGACAACACTCTGGAGAGAGTGAAAAGGATGAAAAGGGATCTACAAAACTTTAGCCATTAGAAGATCTTTCCCTATACTATGGAAAGTCACAAATTTGGTAATAATTTTAACCCAAATAACACTCAAAGAAGAGTTCGCTTTCGTGACACTTCATACAGCTCGAGTGACGAGGGTAGTAATGGTCCTAATACCAGTGAGGGCAATGATCGTGGCAATAATAGAGGTAGAGGTTTCCGAGGGCAGAATCGTCAGAGGCAGGGTAGGTCTTTTTTAGAACAGGGACCACGCAGGAACGATTGGAATCCCGATCAAGTCAGGACTCGAAGCAGAACACAGAAACAATGGTAGTCAACCTTTCTGACTACGTTTTGTCTGCTGCGGAAGAGAGAACTTTAAATAAAGGGTTGAATTATGTGATTACTAAACATCATGATCCTTTTGAATTCAGAAGGGAATTCCAACAATTCATGCGTAAGTTACATCTTAAAGAATTTTTTGAAGACCGAGAGTATTCAGAAAGCTGCAACGCGAGTAGTCTACGCAATCCCTCCACTTTTTGTGCCCCGGGACATACTTTCACTCACGAGTCTATTGTTTTTGAAAAAAAGACCCTGGAAGAAATTCCTAAATTGGAGAAATTGGATAGAGGAGTTAATTCCAATTTTAGCAAAGAACAAAAAAATCTCATGCATAATTTGGCTAATAACCATCACATCATTATACGCCAGGCAGATAAAGGTGGAGCGATTGTGGTTTTAAATAGGGCTGACTATAAGTGAGTGTAATAATCTCCTTCAAGATAGGAACAGCTATCGGGTACTTCAAAAAGATCCCACTGACGAAATGGTTAAGACCATTAACGAAAAGGTCTCTGCAGCATTAGAGAATGACATGATAAGTAAACAGGAAGCGGAATATTTAATAAGAACAAATGGTAGAGTACCTGTCTTCTATATTCTGCCTAAAATTCATAAACATTCAACTAGACCACCTGAGCGCCCGATAGTGTCTGGTGTTAACTCAATATTGGAGCCTTTATCGAAGTTTGCTGACTTTTATTTGAGACCTTTTGTTCGTCAAATGAAAAGTAACCTTAAAGACACAACCGACGCCATCAATAAAATTGAAGGGGCCAGGTTTGAACCAGGTGTAAATTTGTTAATTTGTTTGGATATTCAGTCCTTATATACGGTCATTCCGCAAATTGCCACCCTTGAGATGGTTGAGGAAACCCTGTTGGGCCGCAAAGATAATCACCCTGTGAGTAATAGCTTCATTTTGTGGTGCACAAAATATGCCCTTACCATGAATTTTTTCCAGTTTGAGGGTATTTTTTACCAGCAAGTAGAAGGTACGGCCATGGGGGCAGCTATGGCCCCTAATTTGGCCAACCTCTATGTGGAGATGTTCGAAAATGTGACCATCTATGCTGATACAAACCCCTTCAAGAACAAACTGCGATAATGGTCGCGTTATATTGATGATATTTTCATTATTTGGGAAGGGGACAGAGCTACGGCAGAAGAATTTGTGGCCTGGCTAAATCTACAAAACAGGTTCTTGAAATTCACACAAGAGATCAAAGACCTTGAAATCAATTTCCTCGACATCACCATTTTTTATCAAGCAGGTGCGCTGCGAGTTAAACCTTACAGCAAAGCAACGGACCGCAATGCTCTTTTACATTTTTCTAGTCATCATGCACAACACATCAGACGCAATTTACCTTTCGGCCAGTTTTTGAGACTGAAACGTAATAGCAGTTTGAAACAACATTATGTGGAAAGTGCTCACGTGCTCCATAACAAATTGGTAGCACGTGGATACCCTGTGAGCCTTGTGAAACAATCAGCCAAGAGGGCGTACAATAACAATCGTGAAGCCCTGTTGGAACAGACACCTAAAGAAAACAAGAGAGAGAATAATTGGGTGTTTGTGAACACTTTTTCTAATTTATCATATAAGATCAAAAGTGTGGTCTATAAGAACTGGAAGAAAGTGTATGGAAAGGAAAATGGTTCTCCCCTGGTGGCTTTTAAAAGAAGTCAAAACTTGAGAAACATTCTTATTAGGAATGACATTAAGATCCAAAAACAACCATTAGTCAAACAAACAACACTGTGGGGCCTCCCCCTGGTAGTGGGTAACTACCCTTGTGGAAACTGTGTCATGTGTAACTTCACGTCCTCCGTGAAGGAGGTAGACATAGGTATGGTCAGTAGATGGAACATTACTGATTTTTGTAACTGTAATAGTACAAATGTGGTCTATATGATAACTTGTCCATGGGGCTTGCATTACATAGGAAAGAAAAACCGTAAATGTAAAACCCGCATGATAGAGCACAGGAGCTGTATTAAGGCAAGGACTTTGCAGGCACCTATGGTCAAACATTTTATCGCCAAAGGCCATACACATGAAGATCTGAGGTGGGTGATCTTGAAACGGGTCAATGGACCTAATAAGGAAGTCATAGATCAGAGACTAGTTACCCTAGAACAAAAACTTATTTTTAAAACACGCAGCCATTTGATTGGATTAAATGAGGATGTCGAGTGGCATAATGTCAAGGGGTTGTAATGACTTAGGTTTTTGTTTCCGTATACCCTAGTCCTTGAGATACAGTGTCCGGTTGTTCTCTATCATGCGAGTTATAATGGACATCAGTGTTTTCATTTATTGTTACTTTTCAGAGATACTCTAATGTTGTAGTGACTATGTTTCATGCATTTATATTTAGTTTGACTAATTATGTGTCCCTTTGCATACCCATGAGGTTTTGTTTGTTTTGCTTTCTCCCATTGGGTAGAAATGCTAGTGCATTTCGTTACTGCAGCACTGTTATTTTTGGGATTAATGCTATTTCTGGTTTGTGTGATGGATTTTTTCTTCTTTTTTTCCTTTTTTTCACCTTTTACTCTACTCCACCCCTTCCGTATTTTTTGGATGAGTTGCATTAATTTTACGTGATGTGCCAGTCCCGTTTAGTAACATTGGTGTTTTATTTTCAGTTTTTCCATCTATTTTTTAGTGATTTTTGATTATTAAAGTATGTGAGTTTTGAGATTGTAATGCTGTAGCACAATGTTTTTCTCTTTCTTCAGTGGACACTTACTCACCTTTGGAGTAATGAGTCCCTTTTTAGTGTTGTTACCTTTGGGTCCCCTGCATTATGGGTAAAGTCTGCTTCTGGAGCGTTTCTGGCGTTTGCCTCGTGTGTACACTGTTTGAGCATTTGGAGCCTCGTGTGTGTTGATGAAATACGGGACTTGGCTTTAAAGTAAGAAAAAAGAAAGAGGAAGAATAAGAACACGTGTTTTTTTCTCGTCCGGGTAAGATTACTATCATAGGTGTTTGCAGCCTGTTTTAGTGTGCCCCCTCCCCCTACTCTCTGGTGGTATAGGGATTTGGCCAGATGGTGCAACACACGGACATTTTGTCTTGTGTGTTTAAAACGAACCACATTTGTACATTGTAGGCAGCATTACTTTAAAAATACCGTATAGGCGATATACAGATATATGTGGGCAATGTTAAACACAGAGATTGAATAGCATGGAGAACATTTTTTATGTGAGTAAAATGTTATACTGGGTATGCAATTACCTTGGATTTGAAAACGCGCATTTGTAGGCTTAATTTTTCTGAGGCTCATTAAGGTGTAGCAGTTAACCGTGGGATGAGACATTGTTTTATGACTAAGGATCTAACATTGTGCTAAGGGTTTTTATGGTTGCACTCTTAAATAAAACTTTCTTGGCATGCTCCTTTTCTTCTCGCCCCCCCCCCCTTTTTTTAGACTAGGCATGAGGTTGTGGGTTTTAAAGAAATACTTCAGTAAGCTTTCATTGAGTCTACCAAATTTTTGGTGTAAGTAGCGAGTGAGCAGTGATTACTGTGTTTACAATCCTTAGATGGTTTCTGAAGAGTAAGAACTTGACCTAGGGGCCATTTTCAAGCCAGAACCTGTTCCGCGGCGCACTATCTTTGGGCAACTCATTTGGATACCTTATCTTTTAAGGTATGTTTGGCTTTTACTATTCAAGGTGACGGTTTCTCTTTTTACACGTCGGTATGCTTTGAATGTGACACAGTGTTTGTGTCTTTTTCTTTTTTCTTTTCCAGTGTGGTTCTACTCTAAATCCATTGAAAGGATTATCATTATAGGCAGCTGAAACACGGCTAATGTGACTGTACTATTGACAGCTTTGGATCCTTGGAATACGATTAATTGCAAGGTATATCTTTATAGCAGATTTGTAGTGCTTTTTGTTTCCCCAAAGTGGGAATGAGGTAGGGGTGGCCTTATTAATTCAGGCTCCTGAGCTTTTTAGCGTGATGTTGACATATGACATTAAAAAGGTATAAATTTGGGAAACTTTGGGTACATACACAATTTTTAATGTGATTGTATGTTTTTATAGATTGCATTAAGGATCAAGTTTAGATCCATACCCACCAGGATTGGAGGGGACGTTTTACTCCAGAATTTCAAGAAGAGCTACCCCTGATGAATGTCAGACATCTAAAAGTCAACAGACAGAAACATGTTGGGTTATTATTAGTATGCAACAGAGGATTTATATACTAATGTTTGTATGTCAAATGTTGTTTTAATGTTGTATGTTTTTTTCATTTTATATTTGATATTGTGTATGTAATTGTCCCGTTTATTGAGAACCTGGTTTTAGGGTTATTCTCCAATCTGTGTATGATTTAACACAGTCTTTTAAATGATATTGATTTTTCTACAATAAAATAATGTTTTTTTTACTGATTTAGTCCCTGTGTGTGACACCTTCTGTTTTCCCATTCAAATGTGATTTTTGAACTGTTTTCTTCTATACTATATAACAAATATCAGGGCACATGGCCAGCAGGCAGGCAGGCAGCAGCAGATGGCAGATGGGAGTCTGCTCGTGGCTCTGGGGGGTAGGAAAATGGCCTTCTGGGCAGGAGCATGGTCTTCCGTGTGTTGTCAGCTTGATATGGAGTGATTTGGCACGTGAAAAAACAGCACATCAGCGTGTAATTCGAGGAAAGGCCCTTAGGGCATAAGCGCGTATGTGAGGTAACACGCGTGGGCATAGTGACTCAGCACGTGAGAAAACAGCACGTCCGTGTGTTAATGCGTATAATCCGAGGAAAGGGCCTAAGCGCGTAAGAGAAGTGACGCGCATGGGCGTTTCCCTCAGCACGGGTTAAAGGTGAGCGGGGCCAGCAGTTCGCTGTACGTGCCTTTTGTGGAGACCGACGTGTGTGTTGCTACTTCGTGTTGTTTCGCGTGCCATCACAACTTCACAGCGGATCAAGGATGTATCTCTTCTTTTGGCGGGGGTATTGGCTACGCATATTTTTCATTATCACGCTAGTCAGACGGTGAGTCGCGCATGCTATTTTTCTCACTGCGGGCCCCCCTGTGTATCACATACTGTTTTCAAGGTCATAGTAGCCTGCATGTCCCATGCGTATGTGTTTTTCGCGTCCCTGGGTGCCACCGCGTACTGCGGGAGGTTAATTCCACACACGTGGGCTACCAGGGGTTTTACAGCAGTTTTGGGGTGCCTGAGCATTGCGTGACCCATCACTTTATCACCGAGGTCACATACAGCCTTGCATGTGCAGGGGTGCTGTTAACATCTTGTATCCCACCCCCTTCACCTCAATTGCCCAGGTCAATTGTTGTGTACACCTCCCATTGGCACTACTACATCTGTGCCGGCACTACTACATCTTTGCCATGGCTGGGAGGTCACGAAAGGTGAGGGGCACTTTAGCTGGGTGTACTACATGTGGCGGGTGTGGTCAAGGACGTGGCCGGGGTGAACAGGGAGTCCGTTTCATCGACTGCCACAGACCCAAGGGTAGTGGTAGCTGCAGGTGCAGCTGTGGACACCACCACCCAAGCTCAGGGTCTGCCAGCGCAGGCTGCATTGGCACCTGAAGAGTCCCAGGAAGATTTCCAGGAGGTCAGGAGGCACACCGTAAGTGCACGCAGGGCTGCCCTAACCGAGGCACGTGTTCCTCGGGCAGTATTGTCATCTGCTGCCCCGAGCAGCCGGGTGTTGGCAAATGCATGGGCAGATGCAGCTGACACCAGCCCGGTTGTGAGTCTACCATCCAGGAGAGTCCCGGTCAATGACCCTGGCACAGTGGATATTGCTGCGCAGGGTTCATTCAAGGGCACCCAGCAGCCACTGGCGCAAGTAAGGGCTTTCGTCCTTGTTCCACCTGCCACTCCCTTGGTTCAATCCACCAGCGTCACTGCCCATACTGATCAGGGCGGCATTTGCCAGCCACGGTCCGGACCAATGTTCAAGAGGAGGAAGGTTGCACCTGCAGTAGAGGCTGGGACCCCAGACACAGCTCCGGCCTCCGGCACGTAGAGGAAGAAGCCTTTCTGCGTGCAGGAACTGGACTTCCTTGTGGACTACATGTGAGACCACAACCGTGATATGCTAGTGGGGCCAAATTGTCACACTACGGCTGCCCATTGTATGTCCCACTGGAAGCAAGTTGCGGATTGTGTGAGTGCATTCGGCCATGAGGTGCGCACAGCTTAAGAGTGCAAAAAGCATTGGGATGACCTCCGACGCAGTGCTAAGGTGAAGCGTGCCTCTAATTACAACATGACTCTGGTGACTGGTAGTGGGCCACCACCTGAGGAGGAAGACCTCACTTCGCACGAGTCAGTCATTGCGGGGTTCATACCAGCAGGATTGGTTGAAGGAGTGGGAGAGATGCTGGACTTTGATGCCCCGTCCAGTGAGTGTTGTCGCGTGTTTGTGGAGGCCATGTGTGGTTTGCTTGTGTGATGTGTTGTGCTTGACTGCCACACTGCAACTTAGAGAGACTGGAGGTACTTATTTACCGACCACTTATAAACAACCCTCCATTAGGTTATAGTTTGAACAAAAAACATTATGTTTAAAGGGTCGACTGCCACTACATGTCATGTGTACATGGTTCTCATGTGCAAGTCATGCAATGCTTCACTGATGCGTGCCTGCTGCGCAGGATGCTGGACATGTAGAGCAGACGGGGACTGTCCTCATCACCACACTTGCACCCTACTCACATGCTAGTCACCCGGATGCCCCTCTGGTCCATGTTCCAGCTCACTGGCCCTTCTGCATGTAGCCTGGGGTGACATTCCTCTCAGCACTGGGACTATGTCATTGCATGACTGACGTGCATGTGTCTTCTGCCTGCATGCGGGTACTCCACGTAGGAATGCTTCCTTGCCCCTCAACCCCCCCCTGCACCACATTTTCACCATGGCACTGGTGTGCATCATGTTGGTGTACTGCAATGGCCTGTTCAAGGCTCCTGTGTACATGCAAACTTCCACCAGCCAACCTGCCAGACACATACAGTGGTGTACATCCTCTGTCCTTGATGCAGCATGTCTCACTTGGACTGTGCATATGGAAGATGCTCCGCAGGGGCATGAGTGCCCATTCATGCTTCATGTGCATTCCATGCATGCCCCTATGTGTCCTTGACTGGATGATCATTGTAGTACGTTTCCAGGATGACCTACATTTCATGGCATTTGATCATTCATTCCATGCCCACTCTGGCACAGTCCTGCATCACACACATGTTTAGGGTGTCACAGTCTGTGTGGGGCACAGGCCTCCCCCTGTTTCCGGCCCACTGACTCTGTCCAACTGGTGTAGTGGCTTCTGCACACATTGTTGTACTACTGAGGGTTCATCATGTGTCCTGCTTACTGTCCCATTCTCATCTGCTGTGTTGTCAGTTGACTCAGATGATGCAATTGACGCTAGTCAACACTGTCTGCCAATACACAGGTCTCTGGTCACCCTTTCGCTGCCATACAATGCCTCCCTGCATTTTCACTTAGGGGGGGGGGGTTGCTTGTAGCCATGCATGCACATTGCACGTGATGCCTGAACTTGCCCTTACACCGCTTTCACATTTATTGATAGACATCATAATGTATTTGTTCATGTAGATAGTGGGTAACGTACACATGTTCTGCACTGCATCAACCCACTTCTGAGCCGTGTTACACCGTTCTACATGCCTACTCACTGATGCAATGTCAAAGTGACCTGGCATGTATGGTCAGTTTTTCATCCCTTCTCTGTCATGAATGCCACGAGGCACAGGTGCATCCTGTGACGCATGTACTCAGTATTGAAACTCCCTAGTGGTTGTTTAGATAAGTTGATGGGTCAATCTGCGGCCTATACCAACTGGCATAGGGCGCTTATTGAATGTAGCCTGCCAATCGGGTTGTAATGACTGTGAAGCTTCATTCACGTGTGTATGTGTGCTCTTCCACACACATCAAAGCAAGCAGCATTGTAGCTGCTTGCTTTGGTGTATTGGATGCTGGTCATGTTCACAATACAGGTGTATGGGTAAATGGGTGTTTTTGAACGTTTTCACATGTACATATGCAAGCAGCTTCAATGTTGTGTAGTGCAACATTGCGAGTACTCACTGATGTGTTTGTGAAAGTGTTCATTTACACATGTGTCTTCCACAGCTTTTTTGTTGACTAATATGTAGTTGATTGACGTTTATGCTGGTGAGATTTCTACATTGCGCACGTTATGTGGAACTGGCATAATCCTGAAGGTGCACTGTTGTGCAGTATGTGTATGCCCAGGCCCACTTAGCTAATATGGTGGGTCATGGGCGTGGAGATTTTACACAAGGATTGATGGAATAGGGCACAATCATAGCCCAATGTGCTGAATCAGGACCTGAGGGGTGTTGTGGAGGCCTCATGTCCTGCAGCTCGGACGGTACTGGGCGTTATGGTCCCTCATGCCTGGTTGCAGACCCTTGCTTTGCTTTGGACATTCACTATATCTACATGTGCCATGACACCCGGTACGGGCCGAGCTGCAGATGGATAGAGCTATATTGCTGATGATGCTTTAGTGATGTATGCCTACATGCATGTTACCTGTGTCATTGTGCGTTTGGATTCACTTGCAGCAGTGGTCAATTTGCAGTTCAGACATGCTTATGGTGTGTTGCATCTCTTAGTTGCCATCTTTCTTTTCTGCCTGTGACATGTGCCTGACAGAGGTGGTGTCTGATGGAGTTCATATGCTACATTTTATACTTGTGTAGGCTTTGCTGTTTAGGCACATCCATTTCTGCTTTTGGGATGTGTTTGCATATCAAGGCCACTGGATGCATGCCAGGTTCTCATTTGTGTGTGACATGTCTGCTTCATGTGTTGGCTGTCAATGTGATGTCTATGTGTGTGTGTGGTGTTATGTGCTTCTGACATGTGTACTAATGTTTATTTTTCTCCACTTTTCAGATGATGACGCAATGGAGCCAGAGGATGGTGTTTTCATGCCAGGCACAGGGTTGCTATCACACCAGCAACCCAGCACAAGTGGGGGTAGTGGGGTGGTAGACCACGAGAACCCACTTTTGTTCCAGACCATCTTGTATAGGGCTGGCAATGAGTCTAGCCCGGATGATCACTCTGCCGACAATGTCGAGTTGGATGTGCGTCGGGTCCATTCATCAACGGTGAGTGATTCTGATGTGGACACTCCTCTGTCCGCGACACCTACACTGAGGGGCCAGACGGTGGGGGGAACTCTACCTGTGGTGGATTTGGATGCAGGGCCACCCTCCACACCAGTTGCTGATGTGCCTGGGGCATCACGTCAACGGAGGAATGTAGTCCTGCAGCCGCGGGCGGTGCCAACCCAACAAGGACGTCGGCTCCTTGGGCCCCGCACGTGTCAAGCCAAGCAACACGGTGGCCGTGCGCCACTGGGGTATACTGAGTGGGAGCAAGCCATGGTTGCCAATTCAGAACACCAGGGGGCAGCAATTGATAACATTGCTGAGAGCATGGAACGTGTGGCCCAATCTGTGCTCCCCCCTGCTAGGCTGGTGGAACTCCAGCAGCGGGCGGCACAGTCCACGGCCTGCTCACTCAGTCTGGGCATGGCGGCCTCAGACAGGGCACGCCGGGCTGAAATGGTGTCGTTGCGTCAAGCAATTGCTGCGCACGCAGAGGCACACATGGAGGCCATGAGGGTTGACTATGAATCCCTCAGATCTACTCTGGGTGTGCTCTTGATGTCCCAGAGGAAGCGGTCAGAGGAGAGGTTGGAGCAGCTAGAGAATACCATCTCGGCCGAGCTACATGCTTGCCGGGAGGTGTACCAATTGTCCAGCCAGGCCATGCAGGTAGAACTCAGTGTTACACGTGTTACATTGCAAGAGGAAGCACGCGTATCACACGAGGTTCTACATGCTGACCTACGTGTCATTGCCGCACAGAACCAGGCTCACCCGTCCCGCAGATTCGCTGCCAATGAGGGGCAAGCTGCGCATAGGCGTGGTCAGGGTACTGTGCCACGTCAACCTTTTCAGCCTGGAATGCCTGCTCAAGTTGCCCCCGTAGTGTAGACGATGAATTCTACCCTACAATGTAACCCTGTGTCTGAAACAAGTAAACCAGCACCAGGGATCAATTGCGTGGAAGCATGGACCCAAAATGCATGGCAGTAGACTCCCTTCGTCTGTGATCGTAGCCCAGTTGATACCACATATTTACGTTTTTTCTTTATACTGACATCAAATGAGGAGCAGAAGGATATCTGTTACAATACACAAGAACACAAGAACCCTTAATACTCGCATTCATAAAACTGGATAAACAACCAACAACATAAGGACAGACACTCTTACCGTGGGATCGATAGCAAGCCTTCCGTAGGAAACCAATACTCCTATAAGACCGCCAGGTACAGGGATGAGAAGACTATTCCCGCCGGCACGCGTACGCCTAGGGATTGGAAGTCCAATACCCGATGAAACGAGGACGCTCCACCCTCTGCCCGTGATGGTACCAAGGCAGTCTCTAGTCCGTGCCGGGGAAGAGGAGTAGAGGAATGTACCGGCAGTCTAGGTCGGAGCTCGGGGATCCCAAGGAACTGGAGACGGTCCTGTGCAATCCAAATCAGTGACGAGAAGCAACGATGTTGATCAGGGGTGAGGCAAACAATCCATAAAACAGTCCGGGTCGGATGATGAAAGGACTTCACAAGACAGAACGTGAGACGAGGCAATCCGGGAGGAGGTCCAATTTCAGCAACGAGAAGTTCAAGGTTGAGCCAAAGAAAAGACGTGAGGCAAATGACAGTTCCTGGAGGCGGTCTGGTTCGGCAATGAGTAGCAGAGCGGAATGGGGGAAGTTCCGCGGGTAAGGATGGAGGACGAAGGACTAGGCAGGCAACAGGTAAGACGGGACAGAAAAAAGGAAGGAGGGGACAAAATTCGAGGAGTCCAACAAAGGAAGCCGAACTTCAAACTCAGAGAGCAAGGTTGAGATGAGAGATAAGGAAGTGAGGCAGGGATAGCAGGTCAAGCGTTCAAGAGTAGGTAACAAGGCTAGAAACAGGATACGTAGCACACTTCGAAACAAAATCAGAAGCAACAAGTTTTACCACGGCTAGAGTTTATCTAGTAGTGGTCACCTGACCATAACATACGTCTGACGTGACGCGAATCGAGATCCCTGCCCTAATTTCCATGGCAACCGCCACTGCAACGAAATGGAGGGATGGTGTCTATTGTGACGTTGAACAAATGCCCCTTTTTTAGGAATCCTGAAGGGTAGTACCCGCTGATGCCTGATAGAGTGACCCTGTAATGTCGGACCAGATGGGGGTGTGGCTTGTTTTGTTTGCGTCCTGGTGATCCCGGACCAATTCCTGAGAGTACTTCACCTCAAAGAATGCCTCCCACTAGAGGAAGCCCAGAAGTCACGCAAACAGGTCGGAGCGTGTATGTTTTCTAGAGGTTTCCAAGTCCGATCCTCCGGGCCATACCTTTTCCAGTCAACCAGAAAGAGACGGATACCACGAAGAACCTTGGTGTCCAGAATTTGATGAACCTCGTACTCATTCAATCCCACAACAGGTAAGGGACATTTCGGGACCAGTACCCGAGAACCCCCTTGAACAGGTTTCAAAAGTGAGACATGAAAAACAGGGTGGATCTTCCAAGTGGACGGAAGCTGTAAACGAACCGCCACTGGGTTTACCACTTCAGAATCCACGAAAGGACCAGAGAATCGTGGCAAGAGAGAACTGCGACCAGGTAGGCTGAATTCCATGTGGACAACCACACCTGCATTCCTCGAGAGTAGACCGGAGAGGCTAACCGATGGGCAGCCGCATGTCGTTTGCCCTGGCGTTGGGCCTCCAAAGATGTTATCTTACTTGAGAATGCAAAACCGTAAGGGTTTGGACACAAGAATTAGCTGTCGGATTACTAGACCCAGATGACAAAGGCAAAGGCAGAGAGCGTGGGTGATGACCATAAAGGGCAAAAAATGGGGTGACCCTTGTGGCCGTATGCAAAGAATTATATTACGCAAATTCGGCCATGGTTAACAAGGATAACGAGGAACCCTGATGATGGAGCAGCAGACAGCTGAGGTATTGCTCTAGGGTTGCATTGATTCTTTCAGTCTGCCCATCAGTCTGGGGTGATAAGCACTGGAATACCTGCCTTCAATGCCTAAAGACAAAGTGATACCCCTCCAAAAGCGGGAAGTAAATTGTGACCTCCGATCCATGACAATGATACTAGGAAGACCAAAACGCTGGAACACATGAGTAATAAACAAGTCAGCCAGATTTGGGGTGGAAGGCAAACCTGAACAAGGTATGAACAAAGCAGATTTCATTAAGTAATCAACAATAACCCAGATGGTGTTGTGGCCTTTGATCGGTGGTAGATCTACAATGAAGTCCATAGAAATCATGGTCCATGGCACCCTAGGAACGGGTAAGAGATTTAGCAATCCCATAGGCTTTGCATGAGATTATTTGCCTTGGGCACAAACAGTGCAAGTCTTAATATAATGAGTAGTATCAGACTTCATGGTAGGCCACCAGCTCCATCTGTCTAGCAATTCCAATGTTTTTCGGATCCCTGGGTGTGCAGAAAATTTAGAGTCATGGCATCACTTTAATGCCATGGAACGGGTCACGTCATTGGGAAGAAATAATTTCTCATGAAGATAAGGTAGAGAGTTCATAACCATGATACCCTCATCCGCATTGGTTTGTGGATTTTGTTCCACCCATCTCACCAGGAGAGAACGTAAAGTGGGGTTGACCGTACAACCACAAATCACCTGATGCGGGAGCAATACCGGAGAAGGAACTGGCTTAGATGCTTCGCTTCCTGGAATACGCAATAAGGCGTCTGCCTTAGAGTTGCAAGAACGTGGCCGGTAAGTGATTACAAAATTGAAGGCGGAAAAGAATTCATGCCACCGAGCTAATCTGGCAGTGGTACATTTCACAGACTGCATAGAAACCAAATTGCGGTGATCTGTGTAAACCTGAACAGGGATCGTGGTACCAAGCAAATGATGCCTCCAGACTGTGAATGCGTCTTTAACGGCCAAAAGTTCTCGCTCATTGATAGTATACTTCCATTCATGAATGGAGAGTTTCCTGGAATGGTAAGCTACAGGATGTAAAGTCGTAGAATCACGACAGGCCTGTGACAAAATGGCCCCTAATGCGGTATCGGATGCATCCGCCTCGACCACAAACTGCTGGAGTGGTTTGGGATGTTGGAGCACTGGGGCCGTCGTGAAAGCTCATTTGAGGGATTCAAAAGCGGCTTGAACTTTCTGATCCCAGGTGAATCCCCTTTTGTTGCTAGTCAATGATGTCAGAGCGACAATTTCAGAAAATGATCGTACAAAACGCCTATAAAAATTGGCAAAGCCCAAAAATGACTGCAGCGTTTTTAGATCTTTTGGAACCGGCCAATCCAGGACCGCCGTTACTTTAGTCGTGCTCATCTGTATTCCCTGGTCTGTTATATTGTACCCCAGAAACTCCATAGATTTTACATGAAAAATACACTTTTCTATTTTTGCATGCAAGGAGTGTTCCACTAATCTTTGTAGAACCATGCGAACATGTTGTACATGGTGGTTGTAGGAATCGGAATAGATGAGAATATCATCAAGATAAATAACTAGGAAACGATCAGTCATATCTCTGAAGATGTCGTTGACGATATGTTGAAACGTAGCCGGAGCGTTGCACAGCCCAAAGGGCATTACACAATACTAAAAAAAAACGTACTTAGTCTTAAAAGCTGTTTTCCATTCGTCCCCTTCCCTTATTCTAACTAGGTTGTAAGCCCCGCATAAATCTAATTTGGTGAAGATCTTAAAAGAACCGATTTGATCAAGAAGAACAGATATTAAGGGAATCAGGTATTGGTTTTTGATGGTAATGGCATTTAATGCACGGTAATCTATACATGGTCTGAGGTCGCCTTCCTTTTTTGGTACAAAAAAAATTGGAGAAGCGGCCGGTGATCGTGAGTGACGGATAAACCCATTTTTCAAGGATTTATCAATGTATTCCTTTAGGATGCCTTCCTCCTTCTGTGTAAGTGAGTAGATACGACTGGTAGGTATTTTCACCTCAGGAATCAGATCGATAGGACAATCGTAAGGTCTATGGGGTGGAAGAGTTTCTGCTTCTTTAGCGTCAAAAACATCCCCAAAATTTACATATTCTTCAGGTAGGTGGTTAGTGATAATGGCTCCGATGGTAGAAATACCATGCAACAACGGACGACAAGGGTTCTTTGCTTCAGGAGTCGAGGAAACACATGAAGACTCACAATAGGAGGATACAAACTCCAGTTCCCCAGAGTTCCAGTCTACCACCGGATTATGGCGTCTCAACCAAAGTAAGCCCAAGATCAGTCAATATTGTGGTGCTGCGATGAGATCGAAACTGATAGTTTCTTCATGACCATGGCAAGTGGTTATGGATAGCTCAACCATTTGTTCTGTGACCAAGCCGGAAAGCAAAATTGAACCATCCACATTATTGACCATTTCTGGCTGAGCCTTCTTGACTATCGGGATGCCTAATTTCTTGGCAAAGGCCTGATCAATGTAATTACCGGTGGCTCCAGAGTCTAACACTGCATCAATGAACCATTCCTGGTCTGAAGAATGTTTACAACGGAGGGGAACAATGAAAGGCCTCTTTGTCATGGAGTCAAGGAATGTGAGCTTGGCAGAGTGACTCCTGATACTGCAGGGCTTTGGCATTTCCCTGACTCTTGGGTTTCTTATTACAGACCTTTAACAGATGTTCTGAAGAACCGCAGTAAAAACACAGATTGTTCTTTTTACAGAGTTCCCTTTCTTCAGGGGTTAAAGGACCCCGAATAGCTGCGATCTGCATGGGTTCTGGTCCTTCGTGAATGGGAGTCAGGGGTAACAAGGCCAAGGGAGATTGAGATTTCTTTTCTCCTTTCCTTTCTGCTCTTCTTGAATCGATCTGGAGTACCATATCTAAGAGTTCAGGAAAGGTCGTAGGTACTATAGGAACTGTAGACAAGGTATCTTTCAAAGATTTGGATAATCCATGACAGAACATGGAAGCCTTTTTGTCCTCAGGCCAGCCGGTTTCAGCCACAAGTTGATTGAACCGGGCCAAATAGGCCAACAAGGGGGAATCACCCTGACTTAAATTCAGAAGTTCAAGATCAGTGGCCTGGGTCTTATACCGGGCTCATTTCTGCAATTAAAGCATCGCAGTCAAACAACAATGGGCTACCCTGTTCGAGTAATGGGTTAGCCCATGATGCAGCAGTCCCGCCAAGATGAGATAAGAGAAAAGCCGCCTTAGTCTTAGAATCAGGGAACGAGGCAGGTCTACATAAGAAATGCAGACGACACTGATTCAAGAAAGTACACTAAGTACGAGGATCTCCAGTAAACCTTTCAGGTTGGGCTAAAGGGAAATGTGCTGTCATAAACACAGGACCTGGTTCCTGCCCGGACCTAGCCATCCCTGAACCTGAGGAGGCCAAAGGGTCAACTACAGGAGGGGCAGCAGGAACCATTCCTGCCTGTAACTCATTGATGCGCTGTTGCGTAGCGTTATGAGCAGCTGTCATATCTGCCCGTAATTTCCGTGACCATTTGCATAATTTGGGCCAGGGCATCGTTTGGGCCATGGGAAGGCTTCTTATTATGTCAGGAATGCCTGCTCAGGTTGCCCCCGTAGTGTAGACTATGAATTCTACCCTACAATGTAACCCTGTGTCTGAAACAAGTAAACCAGCACCAGGGATCAATTGCATGGAAGAATGGACCCAAAACGCGTGGCAGTAGACTCCCTTCGTCTGTGATCGTAGCCCAGTTGATACCACGTATTTACGTTTTTTCTTTATACTGACATCAAATGAGGAGCAGAAGGACATCTGTTACAATACACAAGAACACAAGAACCCTTAATACTTGCATTCATAGAACTGGATAAACAACCAACAACATAAGGACAGACACTCTTACCGTGGGATCGATAGCAAGCCTTCCATAGGAAACCAATACTCCTATAAGACCGCCAGGTACAGGGATGAGAAGACTATTTCCGCTGGCACGCGTACGCCTAGGGATCGGAAGTCCAATACCCGACGAAACGAGGACACTCTACCCTCTGCCCGTGATGGTCCCAAGGCAGTCTCTAGTCCATACCGGGGAAGAGGAGTAGAGGAATGTACCAGCAGTCTAGGTCAGAGCTCGGGGATCCCAAGGAACTGGAGACGGTCCTGTGCAATCCAAGTCAGTGACGACAAGCAACGACGTTGATCAGGGGTGAGACAAACAATCCATAACACAGTCCGGGTCGGATGATGAAAGGACTTCACAAGACAGAACGTGAGACGAGGCAATCCGGGAGGAGGTCCGATTTCAGCAATGAGAAGTTCTAGGTTGAGCCAAAGAAAAGACGTGAGGCAAATGACAGTTCCTGGAGGTGGTCCGGTTCGGCAATGAGTAGCAGAGCAGAATGGGGGAAGTTCCGCGGGTAAGGATGGAGGACGAAGGACTAGGCAGGCAACAGGTAAAACGGGACAGAAAAAAGGAAGGAGGGGACACATTTTGAGGAGTCCAACAAAGGAAGCCGAAGAGAGCAAGGTTGAGATGAGAGATAAGGAAGCGAGGCAGGGATAGCAGGTCAAGCGTTCAAAAATAGGTAACAAGGCTAGAAACAGGATACGTAGCACACTTCGAAACAAAATCAGAAGCAACAGGTTTTACTGTGGCTAGAGTTTATCTAGTAGCGGTCACCTGACCATAACGTGCATCTGATGTGATGCGAATCGAGATCCCTGCCCTGATTTCCATGGCAACCGCCCCAGCAACGAAATGGATGGATGGTGTCTATTGTGGCGTTGAACAAATCCCCTTTTTAGGAATCCTGAAGGGTAGTATGCCTGATAGAGTGACCCTGTAATGTCGGACCTGATGGGGGTGTGGCTCGCTTTGTTTGCGTCCTGGTGATCCCGGACCGATTCCTGACACTCCCACACAGGTCGGGCTGTGCAGGCGTTAAGCCCATGGAGGTTTTTTCTTTGTCTCAGTATCATCGCATGTGGGTGTTGAGGTGCACCCTGTACCTCCCCCCTCCTGGGTGCCTTCCCCCCTGGGTCGTATGTGGCCATTTTTGATTTTTATAGTTAGTTTAATTAGTTAATATGTTTTTTTATAGTTAGTTTAATTAGGTAATATAGGTTTTTTATAGTTAGTTTAATTAGTTAATATAGTTTAAAGTTGCTTGTCTATTGTGCATTCATGTGACGCTGTGGTGCTTTGTGGCTTATGAAACCATCCACTGTCTGTTCCAGCTAGGCCCTTCAAGCTTGTCTCGTGTATGTGTTTGCAGCTTGGGGTCCTGACTCACATATGCCACTCCTGCTTCCCTTATCTATGGCCTCGCAAGGATGGTTCGGTGTAACAACCATTTACACAAGGGCATTGGACTTTCATCATATCTGTGGCCTGTCTGCTGCTGTACTACTTGTGTTAATACCCCTAGTGGGTATTAAGTGGGTTTTCTCCATGCACGTCTGCAATCAATTTGGGTGAGTACATGATTGATATCTCCATTAATTGATGTTGATTGTGATGTATGTTCTTTTCTTGCCTGTATATGTGCTTGATGCACTTCATGCTGTAGACAGTAGCCTGCACCCTTTGGCTGTCAAAGTCACACTGATGGTGGGAGGAGTTTGGATGTAGGTCTCAAACATGGCCCAGTGACAACCAGCATGAAGACACACACACACACACAGGGAACTTTCCAGCCTTATTAATATCTTTTATGCCCTTTCTGCAGGAAAATGAGCCTCCAGACTACCTTTCCCAGCAGACAGTCGGCCAAGTACTACTGAAACCTGACCAAGTTGGGTGGTGCACATGTGCGCATGTGTGCGCAAGCAGAAGCACAGGGCTTGTGCTCGCACGTCCGACAGAAGCAGACGTGTTTCCAGGAGCTCCAAGCAAGGTGAGCGGCACAAGGGCCCACCCCGGAGCCAACCTTCCACCAGGCCACTTGCACATACATGCTAAGTAGCGCCAGTGCTGGGGAGCTTGGCCAGGCATTGTTGTAGAACGCCTAGTGCAGCTAAGATGCGTTGAGGAAGAAATGGCAAGTAGCCTTACAAGTTGTCAGGAGCACACGCAGGGGCCGTCGCACATATCCTTGAGTTCCCCGTGCTCCATAGAAGCTCAGTTATTAGTGCAGTAGCGTTCCTAGCCAGAAACTAATGCAGCACACAGGAGCACCCAGCGAGGCACAGATTCGAGTGCAGTGCATATCAATTGCATGTGCAAATTGCCACGTGCACTACCTATTGAAATCCACGGCTGCCAGAACACGACTTGTACTGAAGTCACACCTCGCTATACACGTCTAGCAGCTCACCCACAGACCATTCTATCATGTGTGATTCTTGACACATTGGTCTTCCAGTTACCGCACGGCCATGTGCGCCTGCCTTACTGCATTGACAGTGTATGAACCATCACGGGGGCAAGCTAACATATACGTACAAAGCAGCAGACAAGAGTGTTTGTTTGTGGAGAAGTCACTTAGTTTGGGGCATGAATGGTGTTGCTTAGTAACTCACGCTCTCTTTGCAGCATTGAACTGCTCCTGTTACTGGACCTGAGAGTGCGCAGGCAGGAGGCCAGCACTCACCCCAGAGATAAATCTCTCTTTGGCTTGCATTTGACTCATTTAGTACAATGTGCATGAAGAACATGGTTTTTCTGATTGAGTATGTGTTATTGTCAATAGTTGTATTTTGTATTTTGGCTACTTTCCCTTGCCAATCCAACTCCCCCTCTCCTGCCCCTCTTTCCGGTTATCCTGAATACCAATGCCTGTCCAAACAATGGATCCCTGACCCTCTTTCCCCACCAGGGTCTCGGAGGCCTGTGTAAGTTTCATCTTGCAGGCACCCACACCACGGAGGGGGTGGTTGGTTCGTGCCACTCCTGCGCCTGGAGACCGGAGCTGTGACACTACCTATCAGTTGTTACATCCTCATTGTATATTGTGTACTGAAAATGGTACCCATCCTGTTGAACCATTGTTGAAGTGTGCTACATTGGTTGTTCTATCATTCTGCTTGTACATGTGCTTGGACATTTTTTGCAACTTCAAGTTATCTACTGGAGACTCTTCCAGGGTTTTTTTGTGCCTAGAGGCTTTTTCCCTGGTTTGGGGTTTGGAGTCTTGGAGTTCTCTGCAATTTGGTATTTTTACCAGTCAAGGTGGCCTCTGAGGGGGTTGGACCCTATTTACAGGCAAGGTGGAACATGAAGACAAGGTGGTAGGGGGATCCTGTAGCCAGGTAGACTAGGAGGAAGAAGGCTACATACACCAGACACAGTTGTTCAGATGGTCATGGTGATGTGTAAATGAGGGAGGGCCTTTTGTTGTTGGACAGTAAGCTTGGGCTACAGTGTTTGGGCACTCTCTGACATTGTCATTGTGGGGTACTATTTACATGATGTGTTCTGCTGGTCAATGGCTGTTCCTGTGTTGTATTTACTTTTCAGGTCTCAGGGGATTGTTGTGGTTTGACATGCTTTGGTGTACACATGGGCAATGTTTGCATGTGATGTGTACAGAACACTGATGGTCACTTGATTTCACATGCATATATTGAGTGCTACTGACACACACAGTTACACAATGCTCCACCACACGTACAACCACCCGTCCATGCCCAAAGGTGCACACAGATTGCGCCCAAAGGTGCACACAGATTGCCTTCTCGGGCACGCAGTGTCCCTGCAGCGCATGATCAATTGCCATTTGGGGATCGTGTGCATGCGTCAACAGGTTATTTATTTTGTTTCTCCTTTTGATTTGATGCTCAAGGTTTATCCCCAACACAATGGCTGCTCACTGTGCTGTGTGCTGAGCAGTGTGATGCAGGAGACACACACAGCACATGGGTTAGGGAGTAGCGATTTTGGCTTGCCCAATGTGCATGTGAACAGGCATTCTGTTTTTTGTTCATGCTACCACTGGTGGAAAGCATTTGTGTATGACTTGGTATGTGTGGGAGGTTGTTAGTCAGTCATTTCATCTGATTCCATGTCAGGCGTCATTGTCTCAGGCCACTTTCCATTTATCACATGTCACTTCGTATCTTATTGGTCATGTGTTGGGCTTTTGCTGTTGCATACCATGTCATGGTGTGGCAGACAAGGGTGATGTGGGTTGGGAGGGTTTGGGTGACATACCAGTGATTGTCATGGCCTGTTTTGCAGGGGGTGTTGTGATACACACTTGCATGTGTTCCTTTTGGTCACACAGGATTGGTTATGTTTAAGTAGCTAGGGATGCAAACAATGTAGAACTTCTGTGGCAACATTCTCAGGGTGGTAAGGTTGTGACAGTTGACTGTCTCTTTGTCATCATCGATTGTCACATGGTATGTACCAGGCCTGTGTGCACTCCACAGGGGTGGGAGTTTAGGTGAAAAATGTGGCCACAAGCTGGGTCCGGGCTGCCTCGCCACATGCCCTTTCCCCTCCCATGGGCAGCGCCTGTGCATGTGGTTGGGGATGTGGGGGCACCACCATGTCCACCGGTACGTCTCGGCGTGTTGCAACATTGTGCAGGGCACATGCTGCCACAATGATCCTGCACACTACTGGGGGTGCATATAGTAGCTGTCCGCCAGAGCGGTCAAGGGAGCGGAAGCGTGTATTGAGCACTCCCAATGTGCGCTCCACTTTGCCCCTGGTTGCAACATGGGCAGCGTTGTATCTTACCTGGGGTGGTGTGGTGGGGTTCCGGATTGGCGTCATCATGTGGTTGCTCAGAGGGTAGGCACTGTCCCCTGTGGAGGTGATAATGGTTGTGACTAGTTGGGTTAGTGTATTTGTCTGTGTGTGACATGCATGCATGTGCACAGGCATTTGTACTCACCTAGGAGCCATGTGTCGCCATGCTTCCCAGCTTCCAGGGCCTGGCTCAGGGCAGACATTCTGTATATGAAACTGTCATGGGTAGAGCCATGGTAGTTTGCATAGCAGGGGTGATGATTCCCTTGGCATTGCATACAACCTGCACGTTGATGGAATGCCAGTGCTTGCAGTTTCGATAGATGTGCTCAGTGGCCCTAGGTGGACGTAGGGCCACATGGGTGCAATCTATGGCACCAAGCACTTTGGGGAAGTGTGCCACCCTGTAAAAGTCCTGGACGGCAGCCTGCCTTTCTGCGGGTGTTCTGGGCATGTATATGTGCCTGCAGACTGAGGGGCGCGCAGTCATGATTGCCAACAGCTGGTGTAGGCAGCGTGACTATGTGGCCTGTGAGAGCCCCCCCACTATGGCAGTTGTCCGCTGAAATGACCCAGTGGCCAAAAAATGTAGGACATTGAGCACCTTCTCCAAGGGGCTCAATGCTTGGGAGCACAGGGTGGGAGATGTAAGGTCATCTTCCCACTCCCTGACCAGGTCTAGTATGGTATGAGGTGGAAAACTATATCTGCCATAGACCCGGTCGTCAGGCATCCCAAATAGGATGGTCCGGGGCAAAAAAATGCAGGGCCTGGCGATTCTCCTCCTCCTGCGGTGTCCCACGATTAGTGCTGCGACAAATGGGGCATTCATCATAGCTGTATATACGTGTTTGTTGTTTGCATGCACTTTTATACTGTGCGCGGGGACGCTTCCGCCTGCCTTCGTGTGGCGAAGGTGTTGACGCCTGTGCGCGTCTTTTAGCGTGCGTGGGATTCCCGTATTCGATTCCATGAATACGTGCTGTTTGCGTGCGTGTGGGCGTTCTGTGAATTTCCCTGCAGTACTTCCCCAGTTACGCCTTCTTTTTCACACGTTGTTCCCCATTAAGCGTGTTACACCTCGTGTTCCGCCTCCTTTTTGGTGTGTGCGCCGACATTGTGCGCTTTTGCTGTGCACATCGCGCACAACATTTGGGATGTTGCTGTGATGTGTGCTCCCGTGCGCGCCACGCTGGGATTTGGCACACATCCCACAGTAAACACACGCAGGCCCTTCCATGAATCGCACGCGCGCTTGTGCGCTTGCTTTTTCACGCTTGCGCCGGCTTGCACCAAGATTTTCGGCACACATTTGTTCCATGAATCGGCCCCATAATGTTTGTGTCCGATTTTATTAGAGGGCATAATTATAGAAATGTGTATTTGTGGGAAAGTTACATTTTGGTCCAGATAACTGTGGGAGTTCCCAAATCACATCATAAAATATGACAGCCCTTTCTGACTTCCAAACAGAAAAAGGCAAGTGTCTTTGACCTATCACAGCATTGTGGGTGTGGGTTGTAAGTCTGCCCCTACCATAAACTGAGTGATGTCAGTTGACAGGATAAATAAGAGAACCTCACAACACACAGGCACACACTGATTCCTGACTCCATCCTGATTTCTGCGTGATGCTCTGTTGCTGAATTCTTCAACTTGTCCTGATCCAGACTACTTTGCAAAACCCAGGCCTCAACATTTGCTGAAATCTTTTCAGCTAGGCCCAAATCCTGAACCAGCCCAAACTTCAGGGAAGCAACATTGATCCAGTCTGGCTTGCTACCATTCATGCCTGCCTGCTGAAACTCGCCATCCCACTGATCTACAATGTCCAGTGACCAGAAGGGCCAATCCAATCCAATCCAGTCTGAGGTGCCAGTCCAATTGACCCGAACTGCCCAGCTGATCCAATTCCACCAGAAGTGCCCTGCTGCCTGTAGACCCGATCCGTGATGACCAGAAACTGACGGTCCAATCTGAATTTACAGTGGACTCTAAGTATAAATAGCAATCATAGTAAACCATAGTATATCTTCCCTTGTCCTATCCCCATCTCTCAACCTATCCCATATTTAACTTAAGAAACTCTAATAGTGTCAGAACCATTCTTGCAAACCTGTTTGTATCCCTATTGTTAGTGCTGATATCTCTCATTTGTTTTACTAGACCATAAGCCATCAGAGATTTGGATTAAATAAAGTAATTCCCATAAAAGGAAAATGGAGTATCTGCCACGTGAAGGGTTACAATCGGCCGTGCGTAACTGTGGAGATTCCCAGGTGGCATTCTTCTTTTTCTTAGTCATTATTATAGTTCAAATAAAACCAATCCATCATTTTAAAACCAAATTTCTGTTTTTCTCTGTTCTATTTTTTCAAAAATGCCTCTCATTCAAACTTGCATAACTTCTTAAATTTTATAGCTAGAGACTACCAGGCCGATTCATGGAATTAATGTGCGCCGAAAATCGCAGCACCAGCGTGCAAAAGCGTGCGAATCGCAGCGCATGCGCGGAAATCGCAGCGCAAGCGTGCCAAAGCCGCGCACATCGATTCATGGAAGTCTGTGCGTGTGTAAATCCTGGGATGTGCGCTAAAACCGTGGGTGGCGCATCATCAAACGCCATTTGCTACGCGCACAGCGAAAGCGCACATAGCGCGGCGCACACAACAAAAGTGAGTGGAACAAGGGGTGTAACACGCGGAATGGGGAACAGCGCGTGAAAATGTGGGTGTTACGGGGGAAGTACAGGAGGTAAATGCGCAGAACGCCCACACGTGCGCCTACAACACGTATTCATGGAATCGAACAGGGGAAACGCGTGTGCCAAAAAAGACGCGCTAATCCGGAAACACGTACGACAGCAGGAAGCAAGCGTACACGGCCCGCGCAGCAGACAAGTGCGTGCAAACAACAAACAAGCTCAGACGCTACGATGAATATACCGTTCCTCGCAGCAGTGGCCGTGGGACACCGCAGGAGGAGGAGGATAGTCAGGCCCAGAATTTTTACACCCAGGACCAGCCTTTTTGGGATGCCTGATGACCAGGTGTATGGGAGGTACAGGTTTCCACCACAACATAATACTCGACCTGGTGAGTTAGTGGGAGGATGACCTCATATCACCCACCCTGTGCTCCCAAGCACTGAGCCCCTTGGAAAAGGTGCTCAATGTACTGCACTTCTTGGCCACTGGTTCATTTCAGCAGACAAGTGCCATAGTGTTGGGGGGGTGTCACAGGCCACGCAGTCACGCTGCCTACACCAGGTGTTGGCCATCATGACTGCACGCTCCTCAGTCCGCAGGCACATATGCATGCCCAGAACACCTGCAGAAAGGCAGGCTGCCGTCCAGGACTTTTACGGGATGGCACACTTCCCCAAAGTGCTAGGTGCCATTGATTGCACCCATGTGGCTCTACGTCCTCCCAGGGCAACTGAGGACATCTATAGAAACCGCAATCACTGGCATTCCATCAACGTGCAGGTAGCATGTGATGCCAAGGGAATCATCACCTCAGTATATGCCAACTATCCAGGGTCCACCCATGACAGTTTCATTTTCAGAACGTCACCCCTAAACCAGTACCTAGAAGCTGGGCGGCATGGCGATACATGGCTGCTTGGTGAGTATAAATGCCTCTGCACATGCATGCATGTCAGATACTGAGGAATGTCACAACCCCACTAATGATACCCATCATCACCTCCCCAGGGGACAGTGCCTACACTCTGAGAACCAACATGATGACGCCAATTCGGAACCCCACCACGCCACCTGAGGTAAAATACAACACAGCCCATATTGCAACCCGGGGCATAGTGGAGCGCACATTCGGAGTGCTCAAGTCACGTTCCTTGACCGCTCTGGTGGGCAGCTACTATACGCGCCCCCAGTAGTGTGCATGATCATAGTGGCAGCATGTGTCCTGCACAACGTTGCAACACGCCGGGGCCTGCCAGTGGGCATGGTGGTGCCCCCACATCCCCAACCACATGCACGGTCGCTGCGCATGGGAGGGGAAGGGCACGTGCTGAGGCAGCCCGTGCCCAGCTGGTGGCTAATTACTTCACCTAAAATCACACCCCTTTGGAGTGCACACAGCCCGGGCACATACCAGCTGACAATCAATGATGATGACATAAGGGACAGTCAACTGTCACAACCATACCAGCCTGAGATTGGTCACCTGGAAGTGTTACATTGTGTGCGTCCCTACCTACTTAAAGACAACCAATGCTGTGTGACAAAAAGACACACATTCATGCTGCATGAATGACTACCCCCTTGCAAAATACAACATGAAAATAGTGCCATGTCAGCCAACCCCTCCCCATCTCAGCTAGCCAACACACCATGGCATGTCATGCAATGTGAAAGCAAGCAAATGAATGCACAACACATGACATAAGTGTCACAAAGTACACTGTCCCAAATGTAAACAGGCCAAAGACAATATGCTCCCAGTAATCAATAATAAACAGCACACATGAACAAATACTTACCGGCAACACAATACAGCAACACAGGATGAAACAGTGGCAAAATATGACAGTACAAATTCAAAGTAGTGCAAGTCTCACAACCTGAATAAGCCAGCACATCGACCCCTTGCAACTCCAGAGTGTTGCTGTCAGACAAATGTGTCAGTGTACTGCATACAACATGAACTGCATCTGCAAAGGAGACGGCCTTGTGAAGACATGAAGAAAGTACATGTGAATAAGGAGAAAGACATGGATGCACAAGCACATATCAATACACCATGCAGTGTTCAATCCAACAACAATCCCCACTAGGGATGTCCACACAGTTTTGACTACAGACTGCCCACACAGCTCATGGGAGACCAATGTCACTGTGTAAGTCACTGTCACTTGGTCACACCCTTTGCAAGCCCACGGAAAGGGGAAGCAGGAGGGGTGTGTGTGTCAGGAACCCAAGCATCTAACCCAAAGACAGGACTAGCCTGCATGTGCCCAGCTGGAATACACAGTGGATGCCCACGGGAGCCACACAAGGCAACACACTGTAAAAAAAAAAAAAAAAAATCAAAAATGGCCATGTGTGGACCGGGAGGGGGGGCGCCCAGGAGGTTTGAGGACAGGGTGCACCCCAACACCTACCTCCATGGGCTCATGGCCTGCACGGCTACGCTAATGTGGGAGAACTGCTGTTGCTCTCTTCACCCTCTGCTGCTACATCAGGAGGTGGCTGTGATATGGGAGGCAGCCCATGCAAAGCCCTGGTATGGTCCTCCATGACAGCAAGTATGCGGGTCTGGAAGGTCTGGTTCTGGAGGATGATAGTACGGAGATCCCCATGCAGCACCTCACGGGTTGCCTGCATTTCTGCATGCATGGCCTCGCGTGATCCCCGAATCTCCTCACAGGTTGCCTGGAGCTCAGCTGAGAGTGAACGTGTGAGCTGCTCCAGCTGCTGTTCTGACCTAAAATTTTGGGAAGCCTCAAGTTCACCCAGAGTCTCCCTGAGGAAATTAAGTTCTAACCTCAGGGCTTCCCTGTGGCCCTGGGACTCTACAGATATGGCTTCGCGCAGAGTATCCAGTGCCGTCCATCGGTCCCTGTTGGACGCCAACATGTCCTCCCTGTGTGATTGGCAAATGGAGTCTGTTGCCTGCTGTTGGAGCTCCATCTGCCTTTCAGGGGGGAGAATGGAAGTGGCCACCCTCTCCATTGCCTGAGCCATCATTTCAACCGATGCTCCCTGTTGTGCTGCTATATTGTACATGGAGTTTTCCCATACAGTGTTGTCTGGTGGCATATAGCCACCACGTCGGCGGGCACCACACCTGTTTGGGGCAAGGCATCTGCACCTTGCTGTGCTGGCACTACCTGAGGCTGCAGGAATGCATTCCCCCTCTGATCTGCTGGCCCAGGAACAGGATCAGATGATGTGGAGTGTGGCCCTGCATCCGTAACCACCAAAGGCGGAGTTACCAACACTGACATCCCCATAGAGGGGTCTACCCCCGTGCAGGTGGGTTGGACAGAACAGCATCCCTGCCAGAAACACTCACCTGCGACGGCACATAAGTCTCACTGTCCGATTCAGCACCTGAATCATAGAGGTCTGGGGAGGTGCACCCAGAGACACCCGTGGACAGTATGGTCTGCAGGTGGATTGGGTTTTCACCCACCACCCCACATCCTCCACTATTGCCCTGGTCGTGGCTGAGATTCCTCCTGGGTCTGGACCATCTCCTCCACCTCAACAGCATCAAGTGCGTCATCACCTGGAAAAACATGAAAGACAACAAATGGAAACAGGCATGAGCACCATAGCACACACATAGGCCTGACAAGCCAGAGATCCAGTACATGAATTACACATGTCCCACATGACTATAACCCTGGCATGCATGCACTGTCAATGAGTTGGAAGGGGAGGCAAAAAGCAGACACTGAGGACTCCAAGATGGAAAAGCAACACATGTGCTGCATGCTGGATAGCACTGGCATCACACATTAGCCTGTAAGTGGCATGGGAAATCCACATACATGACACATGCCAGCACACAGATGGCACGTAGCATAGCCATGGTACATTTGACAAGTACAGCCATATGTTAGTGAATGAGTACTGTCACCCATCCATGTGAGATGGACATGATGAGATGAAAAATTCCAAATAGTGTGACAAAATATGCATGTGCCATACACTGCAACACATCCAGTGTACAATTATACAGTGATGGCAGGCCGATGGATACATCAATGGTTGGTCACTTCAACATGACAGGAAACTACAATCATGTTCCACATTCAAACAGGCCCCAAAAATGTATCCGAGTAGGCCCTTACTCAATCAGCCTGAATGGTCAAATCATTCCCATAACAAGGTAATAAATGTCAGCCGTTGTGGGGTGTAATATATGACAGAAGCATGTCACATATGTGGCATTAGGGCTGAAAAATGCATTGCAAAAATGGGAGGATTGAAACAATCAGGCTGAATGAACACTGAAAATTCTGAACAATGTTGTTGCATGATGACAGTTCAAGGGTAACTGCAGTAATGTGGTGCTAATTGGCTACTGTGGTCAGAAGGGATACTGTCATACCCAAATCCAAGGGCGGTGAATGGTTTGGAGGAAGCACATGGGTGACGCATACCACTCAGGACTACACACCCTCACCTGGCACTCAATCAGAATACGTCACCCAAGCAACATACACATGGATTACACACACATGCATGGGCACTCACCGGACAATGCTTCGTAATCTGGTAGGTCTCCCACGCCTTGGATCTGTTCCTCTGTGACGAAGGTTCCAGCAACAGACTCATGTTCAGTGAGTTGGTCGTCCTCTGGTGGAGACCCACCGCCAGTCACCAGAGTAGAGGCATGATTTGAAGCAGGCTTGTTCTTTGCTCTGTGTTTCAGGTCATTCCACCGCTTGTAGCAATCATCAGCTGTGCGCCTCAGAAATCCAAGGGCACTAATGTCGTCCACGATGGTCTGCCAGTGGGCCCTACGTTGACCAGGCGTAGTCTTGCACCCTGCAGCCACCACCATTTTGCGGGTATGTGCCAACACATAGGTCACAAGTGCATCAAGTTCGGTGGCATTAAAGCTAGGCTTCCTTGATGTGCCGGAGTGTGTAGACGTGTCTGGGGTCTCAGCCTGTAGTGCTAGAGCACCCTTCTTCTTCTTCTTGTAAGATGGTGCGGATCCTGAGTGGCTTACACCGCTCTGGACAGTAGGGGCAATGGGTACTTGAAGCCTGTAAAGGCACAATGACCAAAGGTCTTGGTGCAGGCATTGGCTGCAGGGTGATGTTGGCAGGGCCACCGTCGGTGTGATGGACCTGGACCGACACTGTCCCGGCTGAGAGACTCAGAGCTGGGGTGGTTTGAGCTGCAGCTGTCCCTGCAGCCTCCCCACCCTGGCTACTTGGGGCAGCAGATGACATTGCTGCCCCAGATCCACGTGGCCTGGTGATAGCAACTTTCACCGCCACATGTGGCTTAGACTTGGTGACCTGGAAGTCAGCCTGGGAGTCATCCTGTGCCGGTTCAGTTGACAAAATGGGCCGGTCCAACAAGGGCTGAGCTGGGATGGTGTCAGCTACGTTTCCCACAACCATTGGGGTGGCATAGGTGGCCCCGAATTGTCCTCCACACAAGGGGCTCTAGGGGCACCCTGCAAATCCTGGCCAGGTCCCCTACTGCGCCCCCCACGCCCACCTCTTTGAGATCGGCCACCTTTGCCTCCCTTACTGTTTGGTCGCCTCCCAACCATGGCACTGATGTTGTTGTGCGTATGGGAGATGCAGTAAACAATTGTCCTGGGCAATTGGGGTGAAAGGGGTAGGGTACTAGATCGAATTTGTACCCTAGTGCTCTAGCAAGGCTGTCTGTGACCCCTGGGGGAAGATGACGGGTCACGCAATGCACAGGCACCCCAAAAACAAAAGTACACGTGCACGCAACCCATGGTAGACCATGTGCGTGGAAAAATGAACCCGCACTATGCTGTGGCACCTAGAAACACAAAAATAAGCGTACGCGTGTTACACGCAGCCTACAATGACCTCTGAAGGGGTACACGACACACGGGGGCAACCACAGTTGGAAAATAGGTGCGCCACTCACCTTCAGCCTTGAAAAAGAATGTGAAAAAGATGCACGTGTGCGCGTTGGCAACACCCCCGCCAAAAGAAGAAAAGTACGCAGTATGAGGAAACAGGGAGTACGAACTGGAAATGTTGTGAAGTAATCGCGTGTGAACCGACAAGAAGTACAAGAATCACCCGCTCGCTCTCCACAAAAAGCACGTAAAAGAAAATAGCATGATACTCGTACCTTTTAAGCCAGCCCACACACTTACGCCTTACACGCTAAGGCCCGTTCCTCCAATAGCACGGTGGCGTGCAGTTTTCTCACGTGCTGATTCACTATGCACCCGTGTTGTGGGGAACGCCAGCGCGCATAACGTCACTTACGCACTTACGCGCTAAGGGCCTTTCCTCGAATTTCACGCTGACGTGCAATTTTTTCACGTGCCAAATCACTCCGTACCAAGCTGGCCACGCGAAAACACACAAAAGACCACTTTCCTGCCCCAAGAGTCCCGAGCACGCTCCCACCAGCCATCTGCTGCTGCCTGCCTGCTGCCCACGTGCCCTGCTATTTGGTGCCTGCACGTCAGCCATCTGCAGGGGTCCAGTTGCTGTGTCCACCCCTGCTGGAACAGAAGACTCCTGACTGGGATACAATCGCTCCACAGCCCAGCCCAGGACCCAGTTTCCCATCCACGCCTGCCTAGGGGGTCGCCATGTCGGGGCAAACACCATCTGAGACCACTGGCGACCCCCAAGCCAGAGAGGCAGAGGGCCACCAGCTTCAGTGAGAAGGAAGTTGGTGTCCCGGTGGAGCATGTCCTGGGGCATTATGATGCCCTCTTCGGAACATCACGCGCCAACAAGGAAGGATGGGAGAGGATCTGGGTGGACGTAGTGGTTGCCATCAACTTGGAGTTGCAACCCGGGTTGAAACCCGTGACATCAAGCATATCCGGAAGCGCTGGGAGGACTTCAGGTCCAGGACCCTCTACAAGGCCCGGCGCCTCGTGAAGGCAGAGGATGCAGAGGGGTACCGGGTCAGCATGAGCAACATCCAGATGAGGGTCCTGGAACGCGTAGGCCCAGCACTCCACGCCCAGATCCTTTCGGAGGCAGACCCGTCTGGAGTTGAGCGGTAAGTGGCCAAGCATTGCTGTGTTACGCTCACCTGGCTCCCACAGGGGCGTCGATCGGAACTGGACAGCTGCGGTTTACACCCACGTGATGCATGGTGCAGAGATGACAGACTGGACTGGCCCACCTAATCTCGTCTGCTTGACCCGAAGAAGTATTCTCCTGAAAGTGGAGAAAGGGAATTAGCCACCCGTGGATTTGAGTGATACCCCCCCCCCACTGTTCTCCCCTCTAATCACCTCCGATGTCTCTTTTCATATTCTCACCTTAGGTTTTTAAAGGATGAGCTCTCCATCCTACGTAGAATGCAGGGGAGCGTGGATAACCAGTTACTTCACTGGTCCGAAGGAATTGGAGAGTTCCAGAACAATATTGACTCTGAGGTTCCTGGCGAGGAGCCGTAAGTATATAGTTCGTAAGAGTTCAAAATGTCTGACTTTCAATCTTGTCCGATTCCTTGCAGCATGCAGCTTGACCTTAGAGAAGATTGCCTCGTGCGGCTGGTAAAGTTCAGGTAAGAGTCTGCATTATCCAACACTATCCGGTAAATGACACCTGTACGTAATCTGTAGCTTTCTCCCTTATTACAGGTGCAGAGTGAGAAATTATGGCATTTTGAGGAATAATACCTCCAGCGGTAAAATCAGGTAAGTCTATTATGGTGAAAGAGATTCCCTTGGTTTGTTCTTTCGGCTCACCTGGCTCTCCTTTTGTTCCCCTTAGGTGCCAGAGTTCGGCTAAGATGAATGGAGGCTGCGCCGGCCCGTGGAGATGAAGAATGCCTCCGGCGGTAAAATCAGGTAAGTCTTTTGTGGTGACTAATATTGCCTTATTATTCTCTCGGCTCACCTTGCTGTTCTATATTCCCCTTAGGTGCCGGAGTTTGGCGAAGAAATGATGAAGACAGAGGTGGATCGTGGAGGTGCTGCGAAGACTGGTGAGTATAGCGCGGCGCTGCAGCAGGCGATGCGACGCACATCAAATAACGTCTTTCTTCCTATTCGAAGGCGCGATGGATTCAGAATCAGGTGAGGAAATAAGTATTGTTCTTGGTCTAACCTTTTTCCTTCTTTCTCCCTTTTTCTAGGAGCTCCAGAATCGAGGCGGGCGTGGCAGAAGACTGGATGCTGGCTTTCAGGCACGGTGAGCGTTACGCTGCAGGATGCAGAATAACGCGAAGCATGAGCTGCTCTTCGGGCGTGGTTTAAATAGCCTTCAAAGTAGTCCCAGGTAAGAAGTTCCCAAGACCACACCCGAGTAAGAAAATAGTACCTGAAATAAAGTAGTCCCCCTTCAGACTCCACATTGGCTTGAATGCTGAGCAGCATGGTCTGCATGAGGTAAGTGAAAGCAAATGAGCCTGGCACCTATCCAGTGCCAGGATTGTACCCAGATAGCCCCTAGCCGGGGCTGCTGGGTTTTTCCCAAGTATCTGGATGCCTCCTCCCGGGACAGATGGACCTGGTCCGGATGCCCAGAGGTAGGAATCATGACTGCACTCCCCCCCAAGGCCCCTCCCAAGGTCGTTCTTCCTCTTGGCCCTGGTTTGTCTGGGAAGTCCCGATGGAATGTTTTCACCAGTCGGGGTGCATGAACGTGGTCACTAGGTTCCCAGGATCTTTCTTGTGGTCCGTAACCTTTCCAGTCAATTAAATAAAAAAGTCTTGAGTTAACTATCTTAGAGTCCAGGATACTTTTAACTTCAAATTCGGGATCCCCATCAATTAGGATAGGATCAGGTGGATTGGTTAATATTGTCCCGGGTTGGACTGGTTTCAGGAGTGAAACATGAAAGATGGGGTGAATTTGCATGTTAGAAGGTAGTTCCAATTTAACGGCCACCGGGTTGATGATGGCCTTAATGGTGTAAGGTCCCAAATATTTAGGGTTAAAGGTCTGAGTTCCTTTCAGGGGTATGTGTTTAGTAGCCAGCCAGACTTGATCCCCAATCTGGTATTGTGGGGCATCACTCCTATGTTGGTCTGCATTTCTTTTGTATTTCTCTTTTGCCCTTTTTAAATGCTCTGTTGCTTCCTTGAAGGCTTGTGTAATAGTAGAGTGCAAATGATTCACCGCGGGCATTTCTAGGTGTTGGGGCAAATCGAGTTCAGAGGTTCGAGGGTGATGCCCATACATGGTAAAAAAGGGGCTTTGTCCAGTTCCTGAGTGTATAGAATTGTTGTATGCGTATTCAGAAATCCACAAAATATCCTTCCAATTCCCTTCGGTTTGGTGTAGCATGCAACGTAGGTACTGTTCAAGAGTCTGGTTAGTCCTCTCTGTTTGACCATCAGTCTGGGGATGGTGACTGGTAGATAACCTCACGTCGATTTGTGCCAGTTGGCAGCATTTTTTCCAAAATTGTGAGATGAATTGACTACCTCGGTCTGAGACCAATACACAAGGGAATCCATGTAGTCGAACAATATTTTCAAGAAATTCCTTGGCTAAAATTGCAGCGGACGGTAATCCCTTTAAAGGAATAAAGTGGGCCATCTTGGAAAAAAGATCTACTACAACTAGAATGGTGTTAAATCCACTACATGGAGGCAGATCAGTAATGAAGTCAAGAGACAAAGTGTGCCATGGCGTAGGTGGAACATCCAAAGTTTGTAAAAAACCAGCTGGTTTCTTCTTCTGGCTTTTGTTTTGGGCACAGGTTCCACAAGATAGCACAAATGATTTAACGTCTTTTCGCCAGGTGGGCCACCAAAATTGCCTCTTAATTTTAGCTTCAGTTTTTGCGACCCCCGGATGTCCTTCAATCAGCGCATCATGATAGTTGGAGATGACTAATTCCTGTAGCTCCTTGTGTGGTATGAATAGACGACCTTGATAGTACGGTAGCTCATTGATAACTGAATAATCTTGGCCTTTCTTTACCCAGTCCTGTAGGGCTGCTGGATTAAAACATTGCTTGATTTTTGAACAAATGTCTTCTAGAGTTTGTTGAGTAGTTATGCCAAGGATTCTTTCTTCTGAAATTATAGGTACAGGTTCCGGGTTCGAGTATGCTTCTCCCATTCCTATTCGGGATAGGGCAGCGGCCTTGCCATTTTTACAACCTGGTTGGTAAGTGATCACAAAATTGAATTCTGCAAAGAATAATGCCCATCTAAGTTGACGTGATGATTGGGCCTTGGCTGTCTTCAAATATTGCAAATTCCTGTGATCGGTGATTACAGTGATGGTATGCCTGGCGCTGAGAAGATAATGCCGCCAAGCCTTGAAAGCAGATTTGATGGCCAATAACTCTTTATCGGTAACCGCATAGTTTAAATCGGGTGCCCAGAATTTTCTTGACCAGAATGCTACTGGATACAGTTGGCCGGTTTCCGGATTCTTCTGAGACAGGACAGCTCCCATGGCTAAACTGGATGCATCCGTTTCAACTACGTAAGGAAGCTCTGGGCGAGGATGCTTTAAAACAGGTGCAGACGTGAATTTCAGTTTTAGATCTTGGAAGGCTTTTTCAGCTTCTTCAGTCCACAAGAAGCACTTGTTCTTTTTCAAAAGTGCTGTGATGGGATGTACAATATGAGAGAATTCAGGGATAAATCTCCGGTAGAAAATTAGCGAAGCCAAGCATGCTTTGAACTCCTTTGACTGAACTGGGTGATGGCCATTTGAGAATGGCATCCACTTTTCGAGAGTCCATTCGAACTCCTTTTGGGGTCAGGATAAATCCTAGAAATTCAACTTCTGTGGAATGAAAGACACATTTTTCCAACTTTGCATACAACTTGTGTTGGCGTAATTTTTCAAGGACTGCTCGAACGTGCTTAACATGGTCTGATCTTGATGAGGAGTACACTAGAATCTTGTCTATGTAAACAACAACACAGATGTCAATGAGTTTGCGAAAAACATAATTCATAAAATACAGGAAGGCTGCCGGTGCATTGCACAACCCGAAAGGCATCACCTGATATTCGAATAATCCGTACGTGGTGCGAAAGGCAGTCTTCCATTCATCGCCTTTCTTCACGCGTACTAGATGATATGCCCCTCGGAGATTTAACTTAGTACAGATACAAGCATCCTTAACTTGGTCCAGTAATTCGGGGATTAGAGGCAAAGGGTATCGTTTTTTTACCGTAATTTGGTTTAATGTGCAGTAATCTATACATGTTCTAAGGTCACCTTCCTTTTTAGGTACGAAGAACAGAGCTGAGGATGCAGGAGACTTGGATGGGCGAATGAAGCCATTAGCAAGGTATTGATCCAGGTATTGTCGTAGGTGAAGGTTTTCAGGCTCCGCAAGGGCGTAGATCCTGCTGCATGGGGGTTGTGCACCGGGTACAAGGTCGATCTGACAATCGTAAGATCTGTGAGGTGGTAAAGTGTTTGCCTGTTCTTTCTGAAAAACATCCAGATATTCTTGATATTCCTGAGGTAACTGAACAGGTGGGTTAGTGACTGTGGCCAGGCCCTTGTTCAAGGTTTTTCTTTGGTAACAGGTGTGTGTACAATCTGGGAAGGTCATTCTCTTCTCTCGCCATTCTATACAAGGATTATGTGTTTCCAACCATGGCATTCCCAGAATTATTTGGAATTGTGGAGCCTTGATTAAGTCAAACACAATGCTTTCTCGATGCCCATCTTGACCCAACAATGTCATCTCTCTAGTGGAATGAGTTACTGGCCCAGAGGCAATTTCAGTTCCATCGACGGTAGTGATGACATCTGTAGTGGTTCTTTTGCAAAAAGATAGGTTCATCCTTGAAGCCAGTTCTTGATCCATATAGTTTCCTATGGCCCCGCTATCTTTGTACGCTCTTACTGCATGCATACGTGATGGCTGCCTAGGATCAATGAGGACCATTGGCACGATTAGGTGCGAGGTCTGAATGTCCTTCTTTAAGCTCGGCAAGTGGACCTCGACGCTTGTCGGGCGTGGCGTTTCCCGGATCAGACTCTGTTTGACTCTTGTCCGCAGCTCCTACCACCTTTTTGGGTGGTTTTATCGGGCAATCCCGTAGAAAATGTCCCGAGGTTCCACAGTACAGACACAAGTGCAACTGTTGTCTCTTTTCTCTTTCCTTCTGAGTTAAAGGTCCCCTAACCCCACCCGATCTGCATGGGTTCCGGTGCATCCGTTCCTTTGGGGGTAAATTGGGTTTAACCAACACTCGATTCTCGAATTTAGCTCGATCCGCCTTTCTATTCTGAAGTCAGTGATCTATCTGGACTACTAAGTCTATATATTCAGCACAATCCTGAGGTGGTTTCACAACTTGAGCCAAAACATCTTTGAGTTCTCCTCGCAGTCCACGATGGAATAATGTAATTCGCTTTAACTCGGGCCATCCTGTTTCCACCACCAACCTATTGAAGGTAGCGATATAGGTTAGTAGATCCTGGTTACCCTGTCGCAGGGACAAATGTTTGTTATCCAGGGCCTGTCCCTGTGAATGTCGGGCAAATAGTCTTTCCATGATCAATTGAAAACCCTGAAAGTCATGAAGAAGAGGGTCGTCCTGGTTGACTAGAGGAATCGACCAATTGGCTGCACTACCACTGAGATATGATAGTACGAAGGCTACTTTGGCTTGATCATTTGGAAAGGCTCCAGGTCTGCATAAAAAGTGCAGGCGCCATTGATTCATAAACACGGCAAACCTTTTGGGGTCCCCAGCAAAGCGTTCGGGCAGAGCTAAAGGAATAGTTCCTGGTAGGATTACTTGCACAGGGTTGCTTGATGAAACAGGAGTTGGGTTTCCCCTAGTCCAGGCAGGGGTATTTGTCCAGCCTGGCTTTGCAGCAATTGCCTAGCAAGGTCATCAGTTCGCTCCTTTGACAAAATCAGTTCTCTCCTGAGTGTATTAGTTTCTTGGCGGGCAGAATGTACTTCAGCCCTTAGTTCCCCTAGTAATTGGGCCAGTTGGTCAGTTTCTGAGGTCTCCATAACGCCCGGGTGGGATTTTGTGGGTAGGCTTCACATTCTATTACGCTCACCTGGCTCCCACAGGGGCATCGATCGGAACTGGACAGCTGCGGTTTCCACCCACGTGATGCGTAGTGCAGAGATGACAGACTGGACTGGCCCACCTAATCTCGTCTGCTTGACCCGAAGAAGTATTCTCCTGAAAGTGGAGAAAGGGAATTAGCCACCCGTGGATTTGAGTGATACCCCCCCACTGTTCTCCCCTCTAATCACCTCTGATGTCTCTTTTTATATTCTCACCTTAGGTTTTTAAAGGATGAGCTCTCCATCCTGCGTAGAATGCAGGGGCGCATGGATAACCAGTTACTTCACTGGTCCGAAGGAATTGGAGACTTCCAGAACAATATTGACTCTGAGGTTCCTGGCGAGGAGCCGTAAGTATATAGTTCGTAAGTGTTCAAAATGTCTGACTTTCACTCTTGTCCGATTCCTTGCAGCTTGCAGCTTGACCCTAGAGAAAATTGCCTCGTGCGGCTGGTAAAGTTCAGGTAAGAGTCTGTATTATCCAACACTGTCCGGTAAATGACACCTGTATGTAATCTGTTGCTTTCTCCCTTATAACAGGTGCAGAGTGAGAAATTATGGCATTTTGAGGAATAATACCTCCGGCGGTAAAATCAGGTAAGTCTATTATGGTGAAAGAGATTCCCTTGGTTTGTTCTTTCAGCTCACCTGGCTCTCCTTTTGTTCCCCTTAGGTGCCGGAGTTCGGCACAGATGAATGGAGGCTGCGCCGGCCCGTGGAGATGAAGAATGCCTCCGGCGGTAAAATCAGGTAAGTCTATTGTGGTGACTAATATTGCCTTATTATTCTCTTGGCTCACCTTGCTGTTCTTTATTCCCCTTATGTGCCGGAGTTTGGCGAAGAAATGATGAAGACAGAGGTGGATCGTGGAGGTGCTACGAAGACTGGTGAGTATAGCGCGGCGCTGCAGCAGGCGATGCGACGCACATCAAATAACGTCTTTCTTCCTATTCGAAGGCACGATGGATCCAGAATCAGGTGAGGAAATAAGTATTGTTCTTATTCTAACCTTTTTCCTTCTTTCTCCCTTTTTTCTAGGAGCTCCAGACTCGAGGCGGGCGTGGCAGAAGACTGGATGCTGGCTTGCAGGCACGGTGAGCATTACGCTGCAGGATGTAGAATAAAGCTGCTCTTCGGGCGTGGTTTAAATAACCTTCAAAGTAGTCCCAGGTAAGAAGTTCCCAAGACCACACCCGAGTAATAAAATAGTCCCTGAAATAAAGTAGTCCCCCTTCAGACTTCACATTGGCTTGAATGCTGAGCAGCATGGTCTGCATGAGGTAAGTGAAAGCAAATGAGCCTGGCGCCTATGGCGCCAGGACTGACCCCTTCTATGAGCCTGGCGCCTACCGTGCCAGGATTGTACCCAGATAGCCCCTAGCCGGGGCTGCTGGGCTTTTCCCAAGTATCTGGATGCCTACTCCCGGGACAGATGGACCTGGTCCGGATGCCCTGGGGTAGGAATCATAAAATGCTCTGTGAGGCAGGGCATGTTGCAGTGTGCTGGCAGTCTGATACTTGCCTGTATGTGTAACATAGGCCATGTATGGATGTGTGTGTACAGGGACATCATGGTCATGCATGTGAGACCATTAATGTGTGAACCACATGGATGGTGCATGTATTCCAATGCAACATGGGGAGCTGTATGCGGAATGCACACATGAATGCATGCCAGTCTCTGTTCTTGGACATGGAGGGGGGATGAGGGATGGGTGCTACTGAGAAGTGTGTGTGTGACTTTGAAACGCCATGGATGCATGACACATGTCCGTGATGATGTGTAGATTCACTCATGCAGTGCGGTCACCGTTGTATCCACTGTGTCTGTGGTGTACAAGCCATGATGCATGACCCTCCGATGATGTGCGTGCATGGGATCAGTATGAGCCATGATGCACGTGAGTTTTAAAGCAACATTTTGTTTAAAAGAGGCCCTTCTACATGGATGCTGATGTTGATTGCAGGTGCCGTTTCTGCATGTGTGTTGCGTGCATTCACCCATGTGTTGTGGAGGGACAGGATGGAAGTGACATTTGACAGTGCCACTCATGTGTTATTGCTTCCTGTCTAGGGGAATATTGTACTGTACCCTGATGCTTGTGTTCTATGTCTCCTTCTACGCAGCGTCGAGTGAAGAAGAGGGCGGAGACAGCGCTGTGGAGCCAAGCGGCGGGGATGCCTCCACCGGGCAGCGACACATCATCCGGGAGCGAGGGGACTGGTGCCGCGTCTGCCACTATGGCTGTAGCGGAAGGGCCGAGTGAGCCGGGGGCCTGGTGGGGGTAGTACCACTGGTGCAAGTGGTGCAGTCCAAGGCCAGGGTCAGGAGGCAGCACAGGTCACTGCGGAGGTGCCTGTGCATGTCGCTGTCCTTGACCCTGTGACTGCACCACCATGAACCAGCAGGGATGCCCCATCCCAGGCCCGTCCGCAGGTAGGGGAGGCCTACGTCATCTGCCTCTCCACTACCTGTGCATGAGGGGTCCCATGACCATACGGGCTCCGTCCTGATTGGTGTTGCGTTGCGCACGCATGACATTCGTGATGACGTGCGTGCTTCCTGGGGGGATCAGGCACGCCATCACGAAGAGCAGCGTTGCGACGTTGCACTGTTAGGACGGGCCCTGGTCGGTGGGTTCCTACATGTGTCGCGCACTCTGGCGGACCTCTCCTCCTCTGTGGAGACTATGCGTCAGTCGTTCTCCCTGCCGTCTTCCGGCCCAGATTCTACCAGGGCCCCCTGTGGACCTGGCCTGACCAACACAGCCAGCTTGGTGGAGATCCCATCCCTGCCACAGTCGGGAGTCGGCGGTCCAGCAGGGGTGGACACCACAACAACTGGAGACCAGTAGATGGAGGATGTGCAGGCATCATCGGACAGGGCACATGGACAGCAGCAGCAGCAGCAGCAGGTTCTAGGTGGGAGGAATGATGGCTCGGGGCCATCGACATCAGAGGGGCAGGCATCGGCCAGAGGGCAGGTGTGTCTTCCGTGTGGCTGCGGTTGGGCCGGCGTATAGATGCAGAGCGGCGGCGGGCAGAAGAGGCATGGCTCACAATGGTCAGGGCGGAGAACTCCATGCGGAGGGAGGGCACTGAGGCGGGCCAAATGCCTCGAGGCTATTCGCAGGGAGCTAGAGTCCAACATGGCATCGTCCCTGCGAACTCTCGGGGCCATGGAAGAGGACCGCCTTCAGGACATTGACCAGGAGTTTGATGATGCCCTGGCCCGGGACATCGGAAAGTGAGCCGTCGGACTAGCCTGCGCCATTGTAAATAGTTTTTAGTGTTAGGTTTCCTTTTCGTTTTCATTTCTTTTGGGGTGATTGGACTATGCCCCACACTTTTGTATATAGTTATTTTCTAAGGTAGTTATTTAGATAGGTCTTCATTTCTTTCGTTGTGCTCATGGACCCTTTCAAAATTGATTGTACATAGGTGGAGTTTGGATTTATGTGTGCATTTTCTTTGAATTACACTATGGGGCAATGGATTTTCATTTTTACGTTTCCTTTCGATTTGTTTTTGTGGACAATGGTTTTGGACTATTTTTCTTCTGGATTTATTTGGATTGCATCTACATTTCATTTTTCATATTTTTGGACATGCATTTCATTTCATTTTTGTATTATTTTTTTGACTTTCATTTCATTACATTGATTTTGTTAATAATACATTTTGATATTTTGATTCCATGTGTGGGATTCGCTCATTGGGTTCATGCATGTCAAATTGTGGTTTTGCACAATCTATGGCAAACAGTGTGTGTGTGTGTGACCGACATGTGTTGATGTACATGGTTGACTTTTGATTTGTGTCGTGACATAGGCATGTCGGTGTGTGGTGGATTGGTGAAATCATTGCATGTCAAGACTGGGGTGGCGTGCTGTGGAATTGTGGTGCACATGAGGGCCATAATTGTGCAGCTTCCTTTCGTGTTGCAGGGGGACATGAGTCTGGGCCTGCTGGCAGGTGCCCCTCAATGCTGGGTGGATGGGGTGCTGGGGGACATGAGTCGGGCCTGCTGGAAGGTGCACCTCAATGCTGGGTGGATGGGGTGCTGGGGGACATGAGTCGGAGCCTGCAGGCAGGTGCCCCTCAATGCTGGGTGGATGGGGTGTTGGGGGACATGAGTCGGGGTCTGCTGGCAGGTGCCCCTCAATGCTGGGTGGATAGGGCTGCTGGGGGATATGAGTCGGGGCCTGCTGGCAGGTGCCCCTCAATGCTCAGTGGATGGGGGTACTGGGGGACATGAGTCAGGGCCTGCTGTCAGGTGCCCCTCAATGCTGGATGGATGGGGGTGCTGGGGGACATAAGTCAGTGCTCACTTGTGCATGTTGACATGTGGACTGGCTGGGGGGCTGCAGCAGGGTGGATGGGCTGCCTGTGGGGCATGGCCAGGGGTGCAGTGTGTACCCCTGTGTGGGGTCTGACTGCAGGCCCTGGGGAGGGGGGAGAGGGCACACCTGGGAGGACACACACTGCCAATTCGTTGGGGCACCCCCGAAACACAGGTACCCCGCTCACACAGGGCCAATCGCGTGTGAAAATTCCCGCGCACCCCCGAAATACACGTACCCCGCTCGCACACGGCCAATCGCATGTGAAACTTCCTGCGCACCCCAGAAATACACATACCCCGCTCGCACAGGGCCAATCGTGTGTGAAACTTCCAGCGCACCCCAGAAATACACATACCCCGCTCGCACAGAGCCAATCGTGTGTGAAATTTCCCGCGCACCCCCGAAATACACGTACCCCGCTCGCAGAGGGCCAATCGTGTGTGAAACTTCCCGCGCACCCCCAAAATACACGTACCCCGTTCGCACAGGGCCAATCGTGTGTGAAACTTCCCGCGCACCCCCGAAATACACATACCCCGCTCGCACAGAGCCAATCGTGTGTGAAACTTCCCGCGCACCCCAGAAATACACGTACCCCGCTCGCACAGGGCCAATCGCGTGTGAAACTTCCCGCACACCCCAGAAATACACGTACCCCGCTCGCACAGGGCCAATCGCGTGTGAAACTTCCCACGCACCCCCGAAATACACGTACCCCGCTCGCACAGGGCCAATCGAGTGTGAAACTTCCCACGCACCCCAGAAATACACGTACCCCGCTCGCACAGGGCCAATCACGTGTGAAACTTCCCGCGCACCCCAGAAATACACATACCCCTCTCACACAGGGCCAATCGCGTGTGAAACTTCCTGCTTGCACAGGGCCAATCGTGTGTGAAACTTCCCATGCACCCCAGAAATACATGTACACCGCTCGCACAGGGCCAATCGCGTGTGAAACTTCCCGCGCACCCCTAAAATACACGTACCCCGCTCGCACAGGGTCAATCGTGTGTGAAACGTCCTGCGCACCCCAGAAATGCACGTATCCCGCTCGCACAGGGCCAATTGTGTGTGCAACTTCCCGCGCACCCCAGAAATACACATACCCCGCTCGCACAGGGACAATCGCGTGTGAAACTTCCTGCGCACCCCCGAAATACACGTACCCCGCTCGCACAGGGCCAATCGCGTGTGAAACTTCCCACGGAGCCACGAAATACACGTACCCCGCTCACACAGGGCCAATCGCGTGTGAAACTTCCCGCGCACCCCATAAATACACGTACGCTGCTCGCACAGGGCCAATCGCGTGTGAAACTTCCCACGCACCCCAGAAATACACGTACCCCGCTCGCACAGGGCCAATCACGTGTGAAACTTCCCGCACACCCCGGAAATACACGTACCCAGCTCGCACAGGGCCAATCGCGTGTGAAACTTCCTGCGCACCCCTGAAATACACGTACCCCACTCGCACAGGGCCAATCGCGTGTAATACTTCCCACGCAGCGCGGTACGTGTATTCGGAGAGGTGCGCAGAGATGTTTACAGCCTTTTTCATGGTAGAGTAAGATTGCCAAAATAGCGGCCTACCTGTACCTCCACATAGGAGTAATGCAGGAAAAGCATGCTGAGAACATAGTTCTGGCAAGGAATCAAGTGGAAACACTAGAAATAATCCAGACTGATCTGGACTCTGCAGAGTAAAGGCTACTGACTAGCCAAGAATCAGAGACAGAATCCAGACAGTATGTCTTAAAATTTAAAGAAGATCTGGCTCTCCTACAGCAAGAGAAGGCAGAGCAAGACACCCGATTATAGACACTAAAAGAGGAATGTCAGGAAAGGGTGGACTCTTTACAGAGTCAGCAGAAGCTGGCACAACAATTGAATTTTAATAGAGCCTGTGCAGAACAGATGGTCGCCCTACAAGACCAGATAGACAAATTAAAAGAGGAAAATAATAAATTAATTATTAAAGATCTCCACTCTCAAGAGGAGTTTGATGAGGAGCGCCAGAAACCCAACGCATTTAAAAAACAAAGGGATGACCTGGCTGCACAGAGGGGCACTCTAAGTCAGGAGAGGGATGCCTTAGGCCAGGAAGTTAGCCAGTTAAAAACAAAGCTAGAGGAAAGAAAGCTGGCCCTCCAGGAGCTCCAGGAAGTAAAAACAGAATATGAGATGCTACTAGAGCACACCAGGCGGATGGAGGATGCTCTGGAAATGAACAAACAGACCAATGATGCTAAAACTCAGGAGGTGAGTCTCCTGCAGCAGAAATTGGCCCAGTATTTCCCGACCAGGCAGGAAGCGCAGAGAGACAATGAGGCTCTCTGTGAAAAGAATGATGTGCACCACAAACAGATAGCCATGCACAAATGAATTATTGAGACCAGTAAAGCCCTGATAGAGGAACAAAGATTCAGATTTTGGCAGATCACCAGGGAATAGAGGCTGAATGAGAATAGATAGAGAGGGACAGAGAAACCCCTGAGCATCACATCAGGACCCCTGTACTCAGGGACTCTAACCCCTTCAATGCAACAAACTCTGCCACCTTCATGTACACTGACTCATATGAACCAGGGGCCAGGGGGATGGTAGACTTCAACAAAATAGGTAAGATGGGACTGACAGATCAGTGCCTCACAGAAATTGATGGACAAGCATCTCGGTACAGATCCCCAAATGTTAGGGTTAACCTCTCTGATCAGGAAAACACCTGTGCGGGGAGAGTCAGGGAATTGGATCCTCAAAAATACTGCCTACCAAAAGATCAGTTTGGAAAATTTGGTGGAGAACTACAGGAAATCAAGCCCAAAAAGAGTATCCTAAAAATATCTTCCCCGGTAGGGCAGTGGGGGGGTACTCCGCCAATCCTGGGAGCAGGGGAGAGTCAGACGACTCTTCTGAGCACGAAAGGAATAGGGAAACTAGGCCCCCACATTCTGCAAGCCCTTCTCAAGCTTGCAGAATCAGGGAGTGCCTAGAGGATCAGATAGCCACCTCCAGTAGTAGTGCCTTTGAGTCAGAGGATGAGTGGACGTGGGTGAATAAGACCAAAAAGACCAACAAAATCAAGAAGGCTATACAAAAAAATCCCCTGAAGCAGATCAAGGCCATTAGGAGTGTTAAAACTCCCTATCACAAAAATGCTAAGTATTCAGTCTGGGAACACCTTGAATTATACGAACAGATATGATATGATAGTTTATTTATATAGCGCCTGTACACAATGTGTTTCAAAGCGCTTCAAGGCAAGGAAGGGAACAAGGGAAAATACAACGACATTCTTACAGGCCATGAACAGTAAGGATGTGAAATTAACTATCGTACTCGGCCTGACGACATTTCAGATAGTGCAAGCGCTAAGACATAGATAAGGGAGGGGGAGAGTGGGAAGGAAATGGAAACAGACAGGCGACTACAGTACTAGGCCTGACGACATTTCTGGTAGAGCCGGAGGAAAATAAAAGGGGTGCAGAAAGGGAGGGGAGGAACAAAACAAGTGACTATCGTACTAGGCCTGACAATGTTTCAGATAGTGCTGGAGGGAGGGGGGCAACAGTAAGGGGATAGGGGAGCGACGGACGAGGTTGCTATCATACTACGTCCAGGGACAATTCTGATAGAGTAAGTGCATAGAAGAAAGTAAGGGGAGGCGATAGGAAAAGGGAGAGGGGAGGGTAGGGGAGGAGAGAACAGAGAGTAAGCAGTAAAAAAGAGTGGAGAAGCAAGAGAGGAGAGTGAATACAATTACAGAAGTCGGTAGTAACACATAATGTTGCAAGCCAGGATGCAAGATGAAGATGGAACAGCATGATTCAGGGCCACCATGAGTACAAGATGCAAAGGAAGTCCAGCATGAGAGTTGAGAAAGGGTGACGCATCGTGAATCAATGAAGTCCATAAAAGTAAAATCCAGCATTGGCCACAAGACGGTGATGGTGAAACCAGAATGTATCAGGACAGACTCCTGTGTGCAGGAAGGGGGCGAGGGTGCACAAGGGAACAACACGGGGGGGACCATAGAGGGTGGGGATGGCCTGTTGGGACAGAGGGTGTAAACACATGTTGGTGCATGCTTACCGGCTGTCTTAGCAGGGGGTCGGACCCTGGATCCTCCTGGTCCAAACAGGTCCAAACAGCAATAGGCCTTCACTCTGGACGCCCAGGCGAGAGATGCCCTTCATCTAAGAGTTAAGAGCAGGAAGGAAGAGGCAGGGCTAAGAAGGTGGGCGGGGCTTAGGCCAGATGACCTAGATCCACTTACACCTGCTCCCCAGCTGCAAAGGAAAAGAGGCTGGAGGGCTCCTTAAGTAGGGAAAAGAGCGGCAAGCAGGAAGGCACCAGGTGGGCGGGGCTTGCTAAGTGGTGAAAAGGAGTGGCAAGCAGGAAGGCACCAGGTAGGCGGGGCTTGCTAAGTGGTGAAAAGGAGTGGCAAGCAGGAAGGCACCAGGTGGGTAGGGCTTGCTAAGTGGTAAAAAGGAGTGGCAAGCAGGAAGGCACCAGGTGGGCGGGGCTTGCTAAGTGGTGAAAAGGAGTGAATGTAAGATGATGGATACTTTTCATCTGAAAGATAGTCAGAGTTGCATCAATATGTAAAATGGACATTCTCTCCTGAGTACTCCAGCTTCTTTGCGGGGCTGGAGGATCAGAACCACTCAAGATGGATCACCTACAGGGAGGCCATCTTAAAACACTTCTCTGTCCAAAGAAATCCCCAAAAGGCCCACAAGGCGGCCTACAATCTGCAGTGTGGGGAAGACCAGGCCCCACAAGAATTTGTGCAAGAACTGAAACAGGCCTTTGCGCAGACCACCAGAAGGGTGCGCACAGAGAGTAGGGAGTTAATTAACACCTTTTTCCATGCACTCCCCAAATACATCATGACCCAGCTGGTGAGGGACTTTCATGAGAAGAGATCACTGGACAGGGTCATAGAACAGGAAACCCGTATTTATGAGGTGCAGAAACCTGTAGAGAACAAAAATACCAATAAAAATTCCAAACCAGCCAACACCCCTGCTGCTGCTAAGGTGGCGGATGTGAAGGTTGCCCCCATTTTAGATCTGGAGATGGGAGGCCTAAAAATATACCAGCACAGAATCCATCTAACCAAGGAACCAGAAGTCCCTTGGGCCAATCCCAGACAGGTAGTAAGGGGGGGTAATCCCACAAATAGGACCCCTAACTCCCCTGATTACATTAGCCCCTGATACAACGGCAACAAACCCATCCTGGGGAATGTGTCGACTCCCACAGCCCAAGGGGGGGGAATCCAACCCAGAAAACCTCCCTCTTAACTTTCCCCAGGAGCACAGAAATCCCCCAAACACCAGGTTGAGGCTCTTTCCCCGGTACCCTTGTAGAGGAGGTACCGAGCGAGACCTGCACTCCAGTCACCCATTTTAAAGTACCAGGAACGTTCACACCGAGATATGTGACGTATGATGAGCAAATAAACCAGCAGAGAGCCGCAGTAGGGCTCTGCCTAGTGCCTATCAGAAGAATAATACCTGTTGAAGCACTGATAAACAGACAACCATGGACAGTAAAGTATCTATTGAGAAACCCCTGCCAGCAAATGAAACGAAATGAAGATTGCTTAAGTACTGTCCAGGAAGAAATGAAAAAGCCCTTAATGGAAGACGAATGGTGACGTCACGATGGCCTGGACTGACGCACCCATAGAAGATATGACGACCCAAGGATGGCACAAAGAGACGAAATGCCATACATAAAGAAATCGCAAAACTGAAAGAAGAGAACGTTGATGAAAAACAAAGGAACTTAAACTGTAAGCAGGATGAAGATATTGAACCCGCTAACGCCTGTACATTTGTTTGTAACTGCAAGAAACCTAAGAAAACAGTGTGGCTTCATATGCTAAGTAGAAGAATAGAGCGGCAAGCGCCATTATGCACAATCAACCTCAAAACAGAGCATGTTATATAAGTGCAAGTCCACTTTGCACAAAAGCAGAATTAACTCAGGTTACTAGAGATCAAACAGGACAGGATTCCTATTCCAGCTAAAACGAGAAGAGATGGCTGAATTGAAACACAGCAGAGGCAATGTGAGCCAGAAGAGCCAAGGTCAGACCAACAGAAGAAGCGAACAGTAGCTTCGCGGAATCAAAACTTAAGAACAGAACAGCCGAGATAAGGAGGCCCAGGCAGGTGACAAGCAAAATAAGAATTAAAATGCGCAAATAGAAGGAAAACTAGGCAGATTCACGGTGTGAGCAGCACGTGACCATCCAAGCAAGAAGAGGCACGGATTCACACCTACGCCTGGCTGTCACCCATAACTTTTCCTGCCAAGAAGATACAGTTTCGATGCCGACCACAGCCAACTAATTGACACATAGCCACTAAAGTAATGATTGATGGAAGGGAGGCCAGGTGAATCTGGGGGCATCCTGCACCTCGCTGACCATTCTGCGTGCTGCTAAGTGGAGATTTATGCATGGGGTTGATGCCAACCCAATCACAATGGACCAAATAATCTAGAGTCCTATAGTTAGTAGAACCAATGGGACGTCATACTTTTAGTGACGTCTACCATAGTCATTTTTGAAGGAAGGGCTTAGATGCCCACCTGATAGTGTGTATCCAATCCCCGCACTCTGTTACAATATACAGATATAGCACCTATATTAAAGTTACCTTTTTCCAACCAATAGAATTGCATGTTAAGTTTTGAGTGTTACACGTCAGATTATGAAGAGTTTTGGGTATAAATGTTATTCTTTGTATGAAGTTTTTGGGAGTTGAAGCGAGATGGGCTATCGCATCACTGTTGATTGCCATGTTTCCCTGTTTTTTGTACTTGTCATTAAACGGACCCCCCTTTGCCAAACCATTGAGTTGTCCTTATTGATTGGTGTTGGAGTAAGAAAACCTGCACCCCCATCCTTCTCAAGGTGCAGCTATCTCGTCTTAAAGTACTGCAGAGAAAGCCCCGACTCTATGGGCCGGCTGGGGATCTCTCCAGTACACTTGGTAGCAGAGATTTGATGGTTTATCGACTATCGAGTATTTGACTATACTAAGACAACTATTGGCCGTCGACATAAAGTAACTCTAGGTCTTCGGCAATATCACGAGTCCTTTGCCAATCGGCTGAATAGACTGTGAAGCTCCCCGTAGACAATGGTAGTGTAAAAGAAGTCTGCAGTAAGGGCCTAAAGGGACTCGTTTTCCCACATATCCCATCCCATTCCTACAGGCAGATGAGCGAGCAAAAAGCTGAAGAAGGCGATAACAAAGGCGGTGATTCAGAGGGTCCAGAGAGGAACCATGAAAACGGTGAGTGAAGAAAAAATGTAGTGCTTTGTCAAACAGTGTATGCCTTAGAACAAGTAAAGGGAAAAGGTAATGGAGGGAGGAGGAAAAAACAAAATAGTCAGAAGTAGAGAAGACTGTATATATATAAGGGGATAATGACTTGAGAATAATAAAATAAATAAGGTTACCGGGGTGGACACCCGAGAAGAGCGAGGTTACCAGGGCGAACACCTAAGAAGTTAGAGGATTCTCCTTATTCCTGCGCTTTAATGTAGCGGCCAGAAGAAAAGTGTACCCAAAGTCCCACATAACGGGGAATGAATAGGCTACCACAACATTTAAAGACGTTGTGAAAGGGGTTCATTTACACTCAATGAAGGGGTAATGATTAGAGGCAGAGATATTTGTGTCCAGCTGGTGTCTGTCTAGTCTGTTGAGCGTCTGTCTTACATGTTTTCTGTCGTGACGTCATATGTATTGAACATTTTCTTGAGGAAATTGAGTTAAAATTTCACCCGATTAGATAGCTGAGACAGAATTGCACGTGAATTGATGTTTTTGAACAAATTGGAAGTATAAAAAGTGTCTCGTAAAAAAGCTGGATTGGAGCATGCGATATTTGGTGCTCGCTCATATTATTTGTAGTGTTGAATTTGCATGAAAGCATTGACAAGTGTTATATAAGAGGAGAGGGAACAAATTTAAGCATGGAAGACATTACTCCATTAGCAAATGTATGCAAGCAATTGCCAAAACACGCACCCAAGCTAAAGAAATATAGCACTGAGTGGCTTAAAGGTACCGCCCACAAGATGTTTATGTCGTGGCCACAAAATGGGTTTTTATTGAAAGCTGTCTTACAGCATATGACAACATATTTGCATGCCACATATACAGTTAAGAAGTTAGAAAAACGCCTTGCTGTTCTTGAGTTGTGGAAAATGTATGAACAGCTAAAGAAGGAAGAGCCGCCAGCAGATTGGATACTTAATGTATGGGGGTGAGACGCCTACCGTGCCACCTACCCCGCCCAAAACAAAAATCGAAGAAAGTAAGGATGAGGGATTATACCCGTTAATGGAGCTGAAAGCAGCCACGGGGTACAGCAACCCCGCATATGAGTCACCTACACATAGCAGTGACGAGAATCAAGGGAGAGAAAAGGACAAAAATATTGCCTTCGTAGTCCCAAGGGACAAGGGGAGACACGATGATGAAAGGAAAGATAAGGCACAGACAAGTGCATCTCTCGACAAGGAGAGAGAAGGGAAGAGATGGAAAGGGAGCGAACACAGAACTGATGAGATAGCATTCGCAAAAGACAAATGGATGGGAGGACAAATCTTATTGAAACTCGATGGGAAAGGCAGTGATGATTTGAGACAAAAGGAGAGGTTAGATGAGACACAGAGAAAGGAGAAAGAGAAGGAGTTAAGAGGCAAAAGGATAAGAAGGAAAGACAGGCAAAGGCGAGACCAGCTATATTGCGAAGAGCAAGAAAGACAGCTCGATCGCAACCCAAGAGCAGCCTATGATCAAGACAGACAGAAACAGCAAAGGTTAGAAGAAGAGCAAAGGGTATGTGAAAAAAGGATAAGGAGACGAAGAGATGAGGAAATTCGAAGGGCAGATCAACGTAGAAATAAAAAGAGAAAGGAAGAAGATAGGGTCAGAGAAGAGGCGAGGAAGCACAAAGAATTTGATGACGATATCGAACGTAAGCGAAGACAGAGAGCACGCGATCTCGAATATTTGGAGAGGGAAGTTAGAAAACCCGATCCAGTTATAGACTGGGAAGACATTGAAGTATTCGTTCCTGCATACGATTCAGTACCAGGCATGTCTAGGGCAAACATTAATGATAACTTCGACACCAGAAGCATCTGGGAAACGATTGATAGAATATATGATGAAATGGGGCTAGAACAAATACCCCAAAGAGAGGGGGAGGATGAGTGCCTGGAGAGCACTCAGCTTTATGACACTGAGATGTCACCCGAAGTAGTGGGAAAAGTGAACTGTCCCTGGATAGATTAGAAATCAGCAGAAACAATGAAGACACAAAAAGTTGCATGAATTGGGGACAAACAATGTCTGACTCCGAAAGGGAGGAGCATGAGGAAAACTAGGAAGGGAGGTGGAGCGAAAGACAACACCCAAGGGAAAGAGGGATACGATGGTCAGACACTAGCGAGTCCGGATCGAGGGCATCAGAGTCAGCCACCCAGTCTGACCGACATGAAGGAGTACCTCATGGTCAGAGGGGGGAGTCTTCACCGCCCTACGTAGACAGACTAAGGACATTGCCACGTAGATGGCGATGCAGTAATATTACCCCTGCAATAGATAGGAGAACTATGAGAGAAGAGAAAGAGGGATACGCATTCCAATTTCCACTACTTGAGAAGGAGGTAGTAAGACCACAATATATTCCATGGCCACACATGGATCGAGAAAACTTGAAAAACAAGCTTCCAATGCTGACATCGGGAGCTGGAAAGTGGATACATGAGTTAGAAAAAATGACAGGAGGAAACACGCTAGCTATAGGGGACATTAAAGGTCTCCTAATTGCCATACTTGGTGAGAGAGCAGACGATGTATGGGCACAAGCAGGTTACCCTGGCGTAACCGCAATTAATACTGCGCATGACAGAGCACCATTTAACAATTGTAGAGCATCAGTATGGAAAGCACTACGAGTACTTTACCCAGATACTTCCGATATGGGAGCTATAATGACTTGGCAGGAGGAGAGATCGTCTTTATTGACGGGTCTTCGAGTATCGAGCATAGTGATGGGCAAAGATATACAAGCGTTTCTGTGATAAAGCACACAGCGAATGGAGAGTCCTCTTAGTGCACGAATACCATCACATTATTCAGCAAAGGCTGCAGAATTATTGGCCTTGATACTCGCCATTGAGAATCACGCAGATCAGGAAGTAACATCAACAGTGCACGCAGGCTTAGCGTGCTGGAAAAGGAGGGGCTACCTCCGAGCGGTCGGCACTCCAGTGAAGCACGCAGCCTTATTAGACAGGCTGATTAAGGCACTACAGCTCCCAGTGGGCATAGCGGTCGTGAAATGCACTGCCACACGAAAGGGACAGATTTTGTCTCCTGCGGAAATTACGCAGCAGACATGGAAGCCAAGCGTATGGCATCCAAAAGTGAGATGAATATGGAAGTGGAAGTCGTGTGCAACCATGAAAGAATGATGGTTGCACGAACCACACCTGAAGGTTACAACAATCTTGGGCAAACGCAGCTAATGAAACTTCAAGGGAAGGCGCCACAGGACAAGAAAAATGTGTGGAAACGTTGAGGGTGTTCTTTAAACCCCTCTGACAGCTTGTGGCGACAAGACAGCACTGGTAAACAAGTAATGCCTGTAGCCCTATTAAAAATAGCGCTGTAGCAGTTAAACTACCTGGCGCATATGACAAAAGAGAATCTAGCAGCAAAGCTTCCGGAAGACTGGTTCATACCTAATTTAGCTGAGCATGTTGCATTCTTTATGGTGAACTGCATTATCTGCCAGCAATTCACTGCTGTGCACACATTAAAAGTAATGAGAGGAGTTATCCCCAGGCCAAATGGGCCTTTTCAGCACTTGCATGTCGATTACGTCGACATGATTCAAGTATGCAACGGGTAAAGATACTTAATATTTGTGGTGTGTCCATTCTCGAGATGGATAGAAGCAGGTCCATGTACACACCCAAACTCTACCTGTGCGGCCACATTTTTAGTGAGGGAAGTGTTCCCTAGGTGGGGGTGTGTGAAGTCATGAGATCAGATAATGGGGCTTATTTTGTTAATGCCGTGTTCGAGCAGATTAACTTCCTGCTTGGTATAAAGCACAAGTTCTCGTCTGCGTATCATCCACAAGGTTATGGGATATGTGGGAAGCTCAATGGCTTGTTGAAAGAGAAAATAGCCAAATTGAAGCTTACTCTAAAGAGGGGATGGCTGCACTGCCTTCCACTGGCACTGTATGCACTTCGGAACCAACCAGGCTCCGACCATCATCTTACGCCACACGAGATAGCTGCAGGAAGAAGATGAGAACTCTCCTAACACCCTGAGATAGAGCTAGATGTGTTGCCCAGTCAACAGGAGAGATTTTAGGGTCTGAAATGCAAAACTATCTGAACTGCATGACATCTTGCCTTACTGTAATTTCATACCAGCTGCAGCAACAATGAAAAGGGTGCAGTGCAACAAAGAACACAGAAGGAGACACTACACCAGACTCAGCTCAAGGTCTACGTGTTCCACTCGTCTTCCCTGGAGACGCCGTCTTGGTGAGTAACCATACAAGGAAAAAGTTGGATGAGCCAAGGTTCAAAGGTCCTTTTACAGTGGAGGACTGCACTCCGTCTGCAGTCAAGCTACAAGGAAGAAGAGCTTGGATCTTCCTGGGTGATATCAAGCCATATATCAGAGGAAGGCCCCTGCCTGCACCCCACCCCGAAGAAACTACAGACAAGGGGGAAGAACCACAGCACGTGCAGACGAGATCCATGATGAGAAAGAAGGATGCATGACCAGCAAAGTAAAGACAAATAACTTTTTGCAAATTGTGGCTTAACTTGGACACTTCCTCTAAGCAAAATAAAAGGGGGATAAGGACATAAAAACGGACACTCTGTGCATCCTAGTTGCAGGGTAAAGAAGAAAATTGCACGTATAAGCCACAACATGTTTTGTTGACTTCGAACTTTGAACTGAGGCACACTTAAGCCTTGATGAGGAAAAAGACTACGACACATTTTGACTAAGGATATTTACATTGGAAACAAATACAGTATCCCGATTCAATCAGCACTGAGACCTTATTCGAAATCACTTATGGTGTCCCACAGTAGAGACATCACAAAGAATGTGGTCACCTATTTCATCCTAGTGCTAAAATCGTACCCATCACTGGTAGGGAGGCTCACAGGCATCCCTAGTGATGGGTAGGGAGGCTCACAGACTTTCTACAAGATCTTGAGAACGACTAAATAATCAGACAACTGCTCACTGTCATTGCCGAACAATTCATCCTACTCCCTAAGTACAATGAGAAGGAATCAAATGTTCCCAACACAGGCGGAAATAGATGAGCTCATCAACACACTATTCTTTTGCATAATCGAAGACTGTCCAACTATTGTCGGGAGAACAACAGACACTCTCACATTCTTTGAGATCCAGAAAACACTGAACATTTAAGCCATCTTTTAAATAGGATCATCATTTCAGTCGCACTCCACCCGACCGGACAGTGCAGACCTTGCTTACATCGAGGAAAGAACATATAATGCTGAATATCAACAAAGACAGAACAGATGTCCGTGTCACCAGAAGATAGCATATTGGCATACAAAGTCTTCTTTCACCTTATTGAAGACTTTCCAGAGCTAGTGGGAAGACCAACCAATGTTGATGTACTTACATTTCTCGGAGATCCAGTAAAGTGTACTCAGCTAAACATGCTCTTGCATGCTATTATAGCTCAAATCAAAACTTCCAATCTCCATCGAATCCTTAGGAGAAGATCATGAAACTTTCCACTGAGGGACAGATCGAGGGAGCAGAGTCGAGAACTCCATTTGTTACGTTTGTTGTTATTTTTTCCCTATTTCTTCATACGGACCAGTGTCCAATATGTCCCCCGGACTGAAGCAGATTCGAGGAGTGGACTGGGAGCTCACATACTTTGAACATGCACAGTAAACTTGACTCACCAAAGTATTATTTTAATCTATTTTTCCATAGTCTAGCAAAGGAACTGTATCCTTAAGTAAAAGACAATTGTCGCTCGCAAGAGGGGGGATACTTGTGAAGCACCTGACACTTTTGAACACAGAACTTGAAGAGCAATATTGGGTATGGGAACAAGAGAATTGACATTGGGTAAATGATCGAGATGGGTGCCCAGAGCAGCAACCTGGTCCTCCCACAAGCAGAGAGGCACCCTCGAATCTCTGGAAGAAAATGCTGTTGCCTGACGTATAAGGGCATAATGTACTTATGTATTATAATTGTCATTATCTTTCTGTCATTAACGATCAGAGCTGCATTCTTTATTGGTGCACAAACCAGTCCAGTTTCAGTGCACCCACCTGATGATATATGCATGAAACCCACAAAAGCACCCAGACTTTATATAGTAATTCCAGTCACTAGCAAATCTGATGGTAGAGTAAATGAACTTGAAATTAACGTGATTAATAGGGATATACACACATTTATGGTAACGAATGAGCAGAAAGACCAGAGACAGGGTCGGCATGAAATGAATGAAGAAAAAACACTGACAACTACACGCACACACACACACTGAATGCACACGAAACAGGCTTAGTGTCAATGACCACAGAACCACAAACAAAAGCAGCAGAGAAGATGAGACTGCCTACCATAAAAACCTTCACAGGAGATAGTGGGAGAAACAAGAAGAATTAAGAGAAAGACCAACATAAGCAGTCATATCAGAAACCCTTAAGGAAACAGAATCAGCCTCAGAAAAACTCTCCGCAAGGATACAAATGTTAGTAAACTTACTATTCCCATACATGGCCAGATCGAGGAAACGACAAGAGGAAGTGAAGAACAAAACCGCAGAGACCGTATTACCCAGTATACATGTTCTTACACAAGGAACAAGTACCAGACCTACAATACAGCAATATACTGGACCGGTGTCAGGCTGTTTGGCATGGGCACTTGCACGCAGCAGTGAAAAGATGCATGAGGACCAGCAAAGAGCTGCCAGACTCCTGTCCACTCAAATGGCACAGATGGAGAAATCTGCACCATGGGCCAGGATGCCTGAGGATCACCCAGCAAGAAAGAGCCATGCAGATGCATTCAGAGATGTAGTTATAGCAAACTACAGGAAAACACTAAGAATCAAGAGAAGCATGCATGAAGATAACAATGAACTAAATGACTACCTGGACAGCAGAGCACATTTAGGAAACAACATTTGGTACCAGCACATGAAAGAAGTTGGAAGATGAAATTCAGAAGGAGAATGCTTCGTTTGCGCACTCCTACCATACAGCATGGGGAAATCCAAGATCTTCGTAGCTGTAGAAATCGAAGTCCAGACAGCACACTTTCTGTCACACGTAGCAATGTGCAACACCAGAGGCCAGTTCATGGGAAGTGATGCCTCATTGATATGGGCAACTGAAACAGCTTATCCCGATGAAAATGATTATGTTCAGGACATTAGGATGAGAAACAGAGCTCATACTAGGAATCATGTGATCAGGTACGAGAAGCCTGGAGTTAAAGGAGCAGGAATAAGATGGGAAATAAACCCGAGACTAAATGTCCAAGGGAAAACTCCAGCAGAGGCTCAAATATGGAAAAACAGAGTCCAGATGCAGATTTGGGGAACAGTGCTTTCACCAGACGGATGGGAGAAAGGAGTAGTGATCTGCAGGGCATGGATGGTCTTCGGAGCCTGCAAGGAAGCAATTGAAAACTCACAAAGACTTTGCAAAACACTATGGTCTAAACTTACAAAATTACTCACATGGGTCGCAGACAGAGGAGGACCCCTGCAGATAGTGCCACTAGAAAGTCTGAAATTGTGCTTCAGGAACAATGGCACAAGGAAAATGGGAGAGAATCAGAACTGCGGATGAATTTATGAAGCCCTGGGAATGACTCATGGGATCGCAGTGATCATGGATCTTTATTGGGCATGTGTACCCAAAGCATACATCAGGCTGCCAAACAACAGTGGAGGCATATGCACTATAGTGAATGTCCACATTGCAGCATTAGTGATCCCGAAAAGTGACCTGAATATTGATAGTTTCCCAAAAGCAGATGCTCATCTGAGCAAGAAGAGATCTGTGGAACTGATAACCCGAATGAAGAGAGATAATTACTTCTCTGCCAAATCAGAAGAGGCATTTCATGCAATCCCATATGAACATAGGCTGTTCAGCCTCACCTCATCAGTTTTCATGAGAATTCTGATGCCAAGATTTCAAGTTGAAGCAAATACTAAATGGTTGCAGATAACCAGATGGGAGTTACTGCAAAACATCAACACAACAATAAAAGGATTCAATGCGATAAAGGAGGAGTTAAGAGCCATCCGACTGATGACTCTCCAGAACAGATATGTACTTGACATGATCACAGATATGGATGGAGGAGTTTGTGCAAAAATTGGAGAATCATGTTGCACATTTATACCTTCTCACGACAAAGAAATTGGAACTTTAACAGAAGCTATGGGTATTCTGACAAACCTACAGAACCAGATGATCAATGAAACCGATGAAGTTGATAATGACAGCTGGTTTGGATCACTGTTTTCATGGGTTCTACAATGGATGGTGGATGCATTCAAATTCCTAGGAGCCTTGCTAGTAATGATATTACCAGGGTTTTGCGTTATCAAGATAATAATCTCGCAATGCCAGAAAACTGCGAAGAAAGCCATAGGGATGAAGATCATGATTGATGTCAAACCCAGATGGAAGCCCAGAGATCTGACTGATGAAGAAATAAGAGATTTTGTGAAGGCCAGCGAGCATGCGCTGGAAGGTACAGGAAATGCAGAATTTATGAAGGAAAATTGATTTATTGCAGCCCAAATGGACAATGTCAGCTAGTGACATGGAACAAAGATGAACATGTAAGGACAGCAGGAAGCCTGAGAGGAGTGATCAAAATATGGACTCAAAAGAGACACTTCTTCAAACCATCATGTACAAAACCAGAAGATGAAGAAGAAATTAATACAGAAGAACCAAGTAAGAGGAATCCAAAAGAGGAAGCGGGTAGAGGAGGTCCCGAGCGAGGCCTGCACTCCAGTCACCCATTTTGAACTACCAGGAACATTCACACCGAGATATGTGACGTATGATGAGCAAATAAACCAGCAGAGAGCCGCAGTATGGCTCTGCCCGGTGCCTATCAGAAGAATAATACCTATTGAAGCACCAATAACCAGATAACCATGGACAGTAAAGTATCCATTGAGAAACCCCTACCAGCAAATGAAAAGAAATGAAGATTGCTTAAGTACTGTCCAGGAAGAAACCAAAAAGTCCTTAATGGAAGACGAATGGTGAAGTCATGAGGGCCTGGACTGACGCACCCATAGAAGATATGATGACTCAAGGATGACACAAAGAGACAAAATGCCATACATAAAGATATCATGAAACTGAAAGAAGAGAACGTTGATGAAAGACAAAGGAACTTAAACTGTAAGCAGGATGAAGATATTGAACCCGCTAACGCCTGTACATATGCCTGTAACTGCAAGAAAGCTAAGAAAACAGTGCGGTTTGCTATGCTAAGTAGAAGAATAGAGCGGCAAGTGCCATTATACACAATCTACCTCAAAACGAAGCATGTTATATAAGTGCAAGTCCACTTTACTAAAAAGCAGAATTAACTCAGGTTACTAGAGGTCAAACAGGACAGGATTAGTATTCCAGCTAAAATGAGAAGAGATGGCTGAATTGAAACTCAGCCAAGGCAATGTGAGCCAGGAAGAGCCAAGGTCAGACCAATAGAAGGAGAGAACAGTAGCTTCGCGGAATCGAAACTTAAGAACAGAACAGCCTATCTCAGAAAGGCCGCGATAAGAAGGCCCAGGCAGGAGGCAAGCCGAATAAGAATTAAAATGCGCGAATAGAAGGAAAACTAGGCAGATTCACAGTGTAGGCAGCACGTGACCATAAGAGCAAGAAGAGGCACGGATTCACACCTACGCCTGGCTGTCACCCAGACAGAGATATCATAACTTTTCCTGACAAGAAGATACAATTTCGAGGCCAACCACAGTCAACTAATTTACACATAACCACTAAAGTAATGATTGATGGAAGGGAGGCCGGGTGAATCTTGGGGCATCCTGCACCTGGCTGACCATTCTGCGTGCTGCTAAGTAAAGTGGAGATTTATGCATGGGGTTGATGCCAACCCAATCACAATAGACTTAATAATCTAAAGTCCTATAGTTAGTAGAACCAATGGGACGTCGTAGTTTTAGTGACGTCTACCGTAGTCATTTTTGAAGGAAGGGCTTAGACGCCCACCTGATAGTGTTTACCCAATTGCTGCACTCCGTTACCATATACAGATATAGCACCTATATTAAAGTTACCTTTTTCCAACCAAATAAAACTCTGATCCCAGAAAGAAGGACCCTGCTGCCCAATTTATATAAGGATTATGCCTTCGTAGCCAGGGTAACCCTAAAATGACAGGATAATGAGCGGCTCGTATTATATCCATGGTAATGATTTCCTCGTGAGTGGCAATTGTCATAATTAATGGGCAGGTTTGATTAACTATTGGACCCGAAATCAGGGGGCTACCGTCCACACTTTCCACTGGTATAACCTCACCCTTGGAGAACTGAGGAATGTGGTTTTGCTTAGTCCATAATTCATCGATGAAGTTTCCTGCTGCCCCACTGTCTATTAAAGCCGAAACCCCAGAGAAAATCTGGTTACCATACTTGAGAGTAATGTGTAAAACCAACATCGGAGTGTGTAAGAACTGATTTCCTTGTGAAATGTGTATGTTTGGAGATGAACCTGTAGAATCAGGATCCCGGACCGCGGTTCCTCCTACGACCGGGCGTTGGCGTTTCGCGGCCGTCGAGGAGGAGTGATGGGACACTCTTGGACAGTATGGGTATTAGCACCACAATACATACACAAACCCTGAGTCCTTCTGCGTGTTCTCTCCTCAGGAGATAATGGGCCTCTATTTGTTGTTCCTAGTTGCATAGGTTCCTCAGTTGTGTTGCCTCTGTGTGTTGCTGGGGGTGTAGCGAATGAACGAGTGGAGAGCTTCCCCTTGCGTCTCTCATTACTCCGTTCCTTCATCCTATAGTCGATCTGCATGACTAGTGCTATAAATTCTGTTAACGAGGTGGGACGTGGTACCCTAGAAACCTTGTCTTTCAAATCTTCAGATAAGCCTCTCCGAAAAAGAGTCACTTGTGCTTCGTCTGACCAAGTGGATTCACTGGCAATCTGCTTGAACCTAGTAATATAGGTTAAAATGTCTTGACTTCCTTGTTTTAGGTCTAGTAAATGTTCCTGGGCTGCTATGCGTATTTTTTGCCTTCCAAACATGGATCTAACACTATTACAAAAGGCAGTGTAGGAATCCAGTATAGGATTATTTGTTGTGACCAAGGGAGTTGCCCAGGCCAAAGCTGGACCCACCATTTGTGAGATCATATAACCTACTCTATCACGATCCGTGTGAAAGAAGGCGGCTTTAAAAGAGAATTGTATGGCACAAGCATCCAAAAACTCCTTTATCTTATGAGGGTTGCCATCAAATTGACCTCCGGGTAAAGGTCCAGGAGGAACTTCAGAGCAATGTGGAACCCTGCTGGCTGTTGCATGTTGAGCAGCCAGCTGGGCAGCTTGCTGTTGAGTCTGTTGTTGCCCTTGCCGCAGATTGGCATTCTCCTGTTTTAGACTCTGTACCTCTGAGGTCAGAGACTAAACGGCAGCTATTAGCTGCTGAATTTGTTGATCCATAGTAGAACGTAGAGCCGTTAGAAAAAACCGAGGACTATCTCCACAAAGGCCGATTGGGCTTTGCTTACTGTTATATCTTATGGTTTGCAATGCACTTTCATCTACATATGTCTCGGCATTTAAAAATGGCACCTACCTCCACACAGGTCTTCAACAATTAGGTAGTATGCAGAACGTGAGAGTGAGTCTCCCCTAGAAGCCCCTCCACCTCTCAGCCGAAAGAGGCTAGGAAGAAGTGAAGCCTCCAGGGAAAAACCCCAAAAGGGGAAAAAACCCTGTGGTGAGCTGATAGGGTGCGAAGACTCCTGTGGGCAGCAGTGGTGTCTTCTTAGTGCTACACAGGAACTTAGTACAGGCAAATACCCCCTTGTGAAGGATTCTAATGTAAATAGAATAGAGATTAAGAAGAGAGGGAAATATCACAAATGTAGAATACATCTAGGAGTGGAGGAAGGACTTACCAGGGAGCCAAAGACAGATTCCTGATTACTATCAGCCAAGTTGATAGTGACAGAAAAGCTACAGTGTAAGGAACCTAATAGAGCAGAGGGTAATTAGATTAAGCTAAAAGCGGTAATCTCAATCAAGATAGAAACAGAAGACCAAAAAGCAGGGAATATATAGCCTTACCTAAGTACCCGTAACTCTGTTGACATGAAGGGGTATAACAATCCAGAAGACATAGGGCGGAAGACTGCGGAATATTCCTATGCCTGCTTCCTAACGTGTAACGAAGAAACAACAAAGTTTAATGGACCATGTGCAGAGTAGAACATGCAAACTAAAGAATGAATCTCCAGCAACGTAATGCTACGCTCCGGACAAACCTTGAGAAAACGCTGGTTGTTGAAGGAAGTAACTATTAGCCGCGTACGTACGAACAGTCACTGAAATTATCTAACAGCGCAGATCAAAAAGGAAACAGAAGAAAGTAAATTCAAGGGACTCCAAGAAGGGAGGTACAATTCAAGAGTAAGATTGAGAAGTAGGTAGATAAGCAAACTTACGGAGCGCTGTGCAACTCTGACTAGAGAAGCAACGCATCGGTCTCATGTTCGAGTCTCCGGATATGTGATTCAGGTATTTGGGGGCGTGGCTACCCGCTCGCAATGAGAGTCGAGAAAGACTGAAGCGTTGCCGGTGGTTCCCGGCTCCTCCATGTTGCGGGGGAAAACCACATACATAGATGCCTGTAAAGGCGGAGACGGAGAATCCGTTAGAAGGGTTGTAACAATGTTAAGTTTTGAGTGTTACACGTGAGATTATGACTAGTTTTGGGTATACATTTTATTGTTTGTATGAAGTTTTTGGGAGTTGAAGCAAGACGGGCTATCGCATCACTGTTGATTTCCATGTTTCCCCGTTTTTTGTACTTGTCATTAAACGGACTCCCCTTTGCCAAACCATTGAGTTGTCCTTATTGATTGGTGTTGGAGTAAGAAAACCTGCACCCTATCCATCTCAAGGTGCAGCTATCTCGTCTTAAAGTACTGCAGAGCAAACCATAACTCTATGGGCCAGCCGGGGGTCTCTCCAGTACACCCTCAAAACATCAACCCACAAAACAACCCTCCTTTCTTTCCCCACTTTCCTGAGCCCAGACAGCCCAATCCGGGAGAGGGGAGGCCACGGGTGGAGGGTTACCCAAACTATCTAAACCCCCGTTATTATGGGAGAAGGGACAGTTACATTTCCCGTGATCCACCTAGGATGGAACAGAACTTGTCCCTGGATCTGGGTCACATGTTGAGGGCTAAGCAGAACCCTCAGAAGAACATGGCGGCTCAGAACTCCACAAACCAAGGGTTTGGTACTCCAGAACAATGACGGGGAGAGAACCCCGACAACTCACCGGTTCCAAAGGAGGAGGCACGGGGGAATGGGTGTGTAAAGCCTTAGAGGAAGCTTCCTTGCACACTTGTGAAAAGCCCCTGGAAACCCAGGAACTGGTACCGAAGTCTCCTGCCCCCGAAAGTCTGCAACCCAAGGAACAGATGGCGGGTAGGAGAAATAAAGGACTGAAAAAGACCCTTTTGTGGAGGAGGTTAGTATCCTCCAATTTGAAGAAGAGGGGTCATCAGAGGACTCTGGGAAAAAGATCTTCTCCTGCAGGGATGGGGGAACTCCTCCTAAAGAAAAATGGGTCCTGAGAGATCCTCATAAAGACTGGGTGAATGTGGGGACTGTGTTAGGATCGCCCACCATTGAACCCCAGAATGATGATCCAGAGAACCACCTTGCCCAGACTTACTCTGGGGATTGCCTCCAAAATGGGGGGGGCCAGAATCAGAACCAGCGAGCCCAAAACTCCCCCAATATCCAACTGTCCTACTTTTCTGTAGATCCCCAAGCTCCCACACAGAATTATGCCCAAACCTATTCTGGGGACTGCCTCCAAGAAGGGGGGGGGCGGCCCAGAACCAGAGAAAGAAGATTCCCTAGCTCCCCAAAGCCATTCTGGGGACTGTCTCCAAAAAGGGGTAAAAGCTCTGAATCATAAAAGGAGGAGCCCGAGACTCCTCGAATCACTGAGTGTGAAATTTCCTGCTCGGATTCCCTAACTACCCAACTCCATTCTGGGGGCCGCCTCCTGGAAGGGGGGGGGCAGCCCAGAACCAGCACAAGAGGAACCTCAAACCTCACCAACCATTTCTTTTGACAGCCTTCAGAAAGGGGGGACAGCCCAGAATCAGAAAAAGGGGAGCCCGAAATTCCCCAAATAGCGGTGTGTCAAAATTGTTTGTCAGATTCCTCAACTCCAACACCGTCTCTTGACTCAACTATCCCGGTGTCAGAGTCAGAAATAAGGAAATTGACCACCCAGCTTACCAAGAACGCCCATTACCTTTGCCCATTGGAGGAGAAAGAAGGTAGATTCTACATCTCCATGCAAGGGCAATGTGCAATTCCAGCACTGGTGGATACTGGATCCCAAGCAACTCTGCTGTCAAAGAGGATTTTTGAACAGCTAAATTCAGGAAGGGGGAGAGATACCAGATCCCTCTCACCCCTCTTCCTGGGCAACTCCAGAACTTCAATGGGAAGGAAATTCCTGTCGAGGGGTCTGCACAGCTGGAAATTAAAATTGGGCAACACAAGATGAAACACCCGGTCATAGTCGTGGTGCCAGAGGGAACCCACTGTCTATTAGGGAATGACATCCTCTGTAGGTTGTCTCCCCTAATAGACTGTGTGAATAAGGTACTCTGGACCCAGACTCACAGGCCAATCAAATTAAAACAGAGCGTCAACCATGTTAGTCTAAATGGCACATGCCACATGGCTGAACAAAAACCAGACCAAATTAAGTTCTACCTTCAAAACAATGACATACCCGACGTTACCATAATTGCTGTGGGACAACAAACTGGTGATGATAACTCCTCTACATTTCTGCAGATCAACCTTCCCTCCAGTCTCAAGTGGCATTCCACACTGGAAGGAAATACTCTGAAATTCTATACTAATTCACAATCAGAAAATCCCAATTCCATAGCCAAAATTGATGTCAAACCAGCACAAAGCTTAGCTGGCATTCTGAAGAAGGGCGAACAGCTCTTCCTCCTGATTCAGTTAAATGATGGGAAGGAGTCTGTCCTCGCCCGAGTTGACTTGAATAGCGAAGAAAGCTTCATCAGCGAAGTATTATTCAAGAAGCGCCCAAAAGACCAGACCTTACCCGCTGTAGAGTCAGTGTATCAATGGGTATGGGGCCTGGAAATCCCTTGTTCTAAACATCTTCTGCTTAGCAGTTGTATGATCAAAATTTATAGGGATGACAAAAGCATAGTACATACTTGTTGGGTCGTGCAAGCTGTTCCTTCCACCTTTTCCATGGGCAGTCACCTCCTCAACCAGCTCGAGATTTATTTGGACCCCAGTCATTGCCAAGCCCGGTCCCAACTGGAGAGTAAATCTCAGAGTCATGACAGTCCTAAAGAAAGCCTTCCGCTCAGCACTAGTCCTATGATAGGAAATTAAATTTCAGAAATGGAGGAGAGGTCACCATCCCAGGCCTCACCTACAGAATCTGCATCCCCAGATGTGACTTGCTGGCTGAAAGACAAGTGGGTCCACATTAACCAGCTAAAGGGTTGCCACCCCAGGCCTACTTTGCTGCAATTAGAAGAACCTACAGAAAACCCAGAGGTCGAGAATGATGAAACCTATAAAAAATGTAAAGTATCACTAAATACATGCGTGCAATATGGTAAATTGTCACTGAATGCATATGTATATCCCACGGCTGTCATCCCTATTGGCAGGCAGTGGTAGGAAAAAAGCATAACTGGGTTATGTTCTGTTTTCTAGTATTGACACTGAGTGCACCTAATAACCAAGGAGGACCTCCTCGGGAACCCGGGAGGAAAAACCAAAGAAATCCGGAATGTCGCTCCACACACCAGAAAAGAAAGCATTAGAGAAGATGGGGGTAACGTTCCTATTCCATCCAGATCTGGCGAGGAGAGCATGTCGCATCATTCGCTGAAGGGAGAAGAACGGACACCTGAAGAAACCTGTGTTCTTCACGAAAAGAAAAGACAAAATCCCATGTGCCCGACTTCCACACAACTGGAAGTCAAACCAAAGTCGGGGGGGCTTCTGTGTTTTGACCCATCCCAAATGTGCCCCACTGCATCAATGTACAAATGGGGAAAGAAACAGCCAAAAATGGATCCGCTAACACCTGTGCACACACAAATCTGCAAAACTGCGTTTGGGTCACAACCACAAAACACTGCACACCCTGCCCCACACAGACAAAGGGGGGTCAAAACAGAATTCTCACTGCAGGAGCATGCCAGTGGGTTATGTTACATTCAACATCGAGCAAGCCAGGAGAATTATCCTGAAAATCGAAAAAGCCTTTAAAAATGTAGCTCTGCAACCTTCAAAGTGCTGTTTTTGCTGCTAGTAGCTGATCGTCCAGTGTGGCTCAGAGGAGCCGGGCCTCATTGACTGACAGCAGCTAAGAAATGTATCTCATCAAAATCCAGCCCAGCAACATTTGTCTTCATTTCCACAGGAAAAATGTGGCTAAAATGGCAACATGTAACAATTTCAACTGTGCAGGCAGAAACTCCAGACAAAAGGCTGGATACATATTTCCAGACTGAAAAAGAAATCCCAGCACTTGAGGAAAGAACATGTGCTGAATAAAACATATATCCAGACTGAAAAAGAAATCCCAGCACTTAAGGAAAGAACTGGTGCTGAATAAAATGTGTGTGCTGCAGAGGAAAATCTGATTTCAAGGACTAAGTTTAAATGTGCTTTTTCCTGAAGAAATTGCAAAATCGCCTATTTAAAAGCATTTTTTGTTGAAAGGCCTAATTCTGTCAAACATGTCAAAGGATTGCTAAATGTCAAAATCCACCTATAAACTGTGCCATTTTATATGTTTAATGAAAGATGTAGGTAACTTAAAGTTAAACCCAGTCCTGAGTTAATTTTCCTGGCAGGAAAGGACTAATTGCTGCTGGGAGGTTTTCGCATACTCATGACAAAGAACTCATCAGACTTTTGTCTGGGCCCTGGCCAAAGACAATGGCAGGCTTGAACACTCATCCCCACAGGGGAGGGGCAGGAAACTTCCGTCTCAAGGAAGAGGACAACCACCATGATCAAAGGAATTTGACAGCTGTTGCCAGTTGAAATAAAAGTAAAAAAAAACTGCTAAGCACTTTTGGTGGTTAAATGCCTATTTGTAATTCAGCTTTAAAGACTTTTAACTTTGCCACACAAAGGAGAATAAATCTAAAAGTTGGTAGTTGTAAATCTAATTGTATGCTCTTTCTTTGAAGACGTGATTGAACTCTGTACTGCATAAGGACTAAAGTTATACAAAAACAATAATTACAAAGAGACTATTAATTCTGCAAATCTAATATTGTATACCCGTGCTATAGGGGTGATTGCACAGATATGTACTGAATTAGGAATTGTTAGGCCAAATCTTTATAATTAAAATTGACAAAATTCCACAGAAAGACAAAGCCAGCTCTGACTGACGTGAGAGTTGGATTTAAATGGAACCCACAAAATATGTAATCAATGTGTCTGATTTTATTAGAGGGCATAATTATAGAAATGTGTATTTGTGGGAAAGTTACATTTTGGTCCAGATAACTGTGGGAGTTCCCAAGTCACATCATAAAATATGACAGCCCTTTCTGGCTTCCACCAAGAAAAAGGCAAGTGTCTTTGACCTATCACAGCATTGTGGGTGTGGGTTGTAAGTCTGCCCCTACCATAAACTGAGTGATGTCACTTGACAGGATAAATAAGGGAACCTCACACCACACAGACACACACTGATTCCTGACTCCATCCTGATTTCCGTGTGACGCTCTGTTCTGTTCCTGAATTGTTCATCTTGTCCTGATCCAGACTACTTTGCAAAACCTGGACCTCAAATTTGCTGAACTCTTTTCACCTAGTCCCAAATCCTGAACCATCCCAAACTTCAGGGAAGCAACATTGATCCAGTATGGCGTGCTACCATTCATGCTTGCCTGCTGAAACTCGCTATCCCACTGATCTACAGTGCCAGTGACCAGAAGGACCAATCCAATAAAATCCAGTCTGAGGTGCCAGTCCAATTGACCCAAACCGCCCAGCTGATCTAATTACGCCAGAAGTGCCCTGCTACCTGTAGACTCGATCCGTGATGACCAGAACCTGACGGTCCAATCTTAATTTACAGTGGACTGTAAGTATAAATAGGAATCATAGTAAATCATAGCTTATCTTGTCTTCCCTTGTCCTATCCCCATCTCTCAACCTATCCCATCTTTAACTTAAGAACCTCTAATAGTGTCAGAACCATTCTTGCAAACCTGTTTGTATCCCTAGTGTTATCACCGATTTCTTTCATTTGTTTTACTAGACCATAAACCATTAGTGATTTGCATTAAATAAAGTAATTCCCATAAAAGAAAAATAGAGTATCCGCCACGTGAAGGGTTACAATCGGCCGTGCATAACTGTGGAGAGTCACGGGTGGTATTCTTCTTTTTCTTAGTCATTAATATAGATCAAATAAAACCAATCCGTCATTTTGAAACCAAATTTCTGTTTTTCTCTGTTCTATTTTTTTCAAAAACACCTCTCATTCAAACTTGCATAACTTCTTAAATCTTATAGCTATAGACTTAATTCGTACTCTTAGTTAAACCTAAGACCCTTAGCTACATCACAACCAAAGACTGCATCCCAAAACGCTTTATATTAAAAAACGCATAGTGAAAATTAGGCGGGAATTCGTAATTTTGTAATATGTTTTACACGTGTGTTTTCCCATTCAAAGTATTTCCAAACTTCTATTCTGATTCAAAGTGTGTATTGTTGCTCATATTATAGCTTATGTTTGTTAGGATCTTTTTAGTGTTGCTCTCATAGGAATTTATATCAATTTAAGGATTTTTGAACACTTTTCCTTGTTTCACACAGCCATTTTCAACTGTCATTTTAAAAAGTGTAAAAGTTCCAAAAACGTTTTCTCTCTTGTTTGGGGAGGGAAGATTGTATTTAAACCCTGTACATTGTTTTTTTTTTATTCCTGAATACCTGCTGATTACTTACATCTGTGTAGAACTGCTAATTTGTGAATTAAGAACTTTGCAGGGGGAAATCTTAACCTAAGCGCTATCTTTTCACAAGCCAAAACTGTTCTTTTCCCTGTATTTTACCTTCTGTATTGTTATAAGGGAATTCAACTGCCTTACCTACTTTCTGATTTGTATTGTCACCACATTGGTGATTGCTGCCCCATATATATAAAAATGTGTGTTTGATTTGAATTTTAAATAAATAAATAAATAAATAAATAAATAAATAAATAATACCTTTACCAACCAGCCTGATTCCTGGTCCAGTGTGACCTGGGGGGTATTTTGAAAAGGGGTGTGATATCACTCAGAATATTGAACCTATAGACACAATAAATAAGTATTTCATGTGTGCACTACATATTAGGCTGAGACCAGGGTGTATTGCCTGAATGAAATCCTTAACAATTAGAGTACAGACTGTAAATGATGAAGACTCTGTAAATGCATTTACCGCTTAGTCCATCTCACAGTAATTAAGGCTGAGGCGGTGTCATCCGAGATTCATTGTGCAGCCCCTCTGCACTTGTTAGCAATTATATAGCTTTTGTTGGAAGGTCTCATATTCATGCGGGCCATAAGTGGTTTTGAGGAGCTGGCTGTGTAGAAGTGATGTTGTCTTGTGCAGAACTACTACTATAGAAGTAGAAATTTTTCTCTGACTGATGAGGGCTCTATCAATTATAACTTTCAGCATCAAGAGTGTTGCCAAAATAGTTATGCAAAAGGGATATGGGATGTTAATGGTGGACTGTGGTGAGATATTCGTCTCTCACAACTTGTTGTATTGAGTATGTTATGGTCGTGCAGGTTCGGTGGGCAAGAGAAATCTGCATGTGCATATATACATACTATGGAAATAGGCCCGATGTTCATGTGCTCCAATAGATTTGAACCTCATATTTGGTGGACTTTTGATACATAGCTCAATGTACCGTATTATAGTCACACTTCATTAGGAGGTAATCAAAGCTATGGCTATGTTGTGAACTTACTTTTGGTGTTTTTACTTTCAAATTACTTGTCATGGCACTATGCATCTTGAATGATGACTGCTGTGGGTCGTGGTTCCATGGCCTATTTGGAGTGTATACATTGGTTGATCACAATTCTAGATGATCACATTGATGTTCGGATTACATGTGATTAATTGTTTATCTCCTAGATTAATAGGGGCATGACACACTATTTACATTATTCATTTGAGAATTCCACCCCCAAATTGCTTGGATAAACAGGAATATTACCATGCTTAGGGGTGTCTTTACTTGAATTGGTGTTATAATTAATATTTGTGGTATCTATAACAGAGTGTGTTTGGGGCAATTGGTGTAGTTCTTAGATGGGCAGTTAGCAAGGAAATGGGCCAGTAGAAATAGGATTGTGGAATGATATTAGAATATGGGTATTTTTGTGTATGTTGCAGGTGGGGGTGACCAAAAAGTGGAAATGCAATTGCTTTGAAAATATATTATGCAATAAGTTATATAACGAGAAATATATAAATATTGGTTTGGAATTCTGTGTGCATATCCTGCTATGAAACTATATGGGAAATGCAGTATTGGTAGGGCAAAACTGACTGATGGGCTGTACAGGATATTGAGGGCCTCTGATGATGAGAGGTTGATGATGGAGGTGACATGGTGGTTAGGCAGGATATACTCAAAGCAAGGGAATGAGTAAATGGCTCGTAAACAGTGGCCAAAATGACTTGGAATGTTAATTGATTCATATGGGGGAGTGGGGTGGGGATGAAATTGCTATATCTTATGCATTTCATTAAGGAATTGGTTGCAGGCACTGGGGTAATTACAATTCGAGAAGTTGGAGTTTTTGTAAATATTGAGACTCAATATGACCTTGCGGAGGCACTGGGTGTAAGGTTATGTTTATTTTGTATGTGTTTTGATAGTCATGTGTATTTGTTTTGTTATCTGTTGTCTTCTGGGCCCATGTACAACTCATGATCTTCAAGCCCCCCTCATATCCTGTACAACGGAAAGAGTTTGAATTAAATGGTTAGATATATACCAAGACAGGACAATTGATGTGTGAATTAAATGTATGTTCATAGAATGTTAAAGGTCTCAACATCCCAAGAAAAAGAAAAGAGGCGTTGACCAGACTGAAGAGGGAAAAAATAGATATTGCCCTGGTTCAGGAGACTCACATACTGGAAGAGTCAAAGCATCTTCTTAAGAACAATTTGTTTACAAGAGTACTCCTGAACTGTTTCAACACCAAATCAAGGGGAGTGGGTATGCTGCTACATAAGCGTCTGAATTTAAATATGGAGAAAGTAGTAATGGACGAGAAGGGGGGATAATTCGGATTGACGCAAAATATGAAGGGAGACTAATTACGATAGGGTCTATTTATGGGCCATGCTCTAGTGTAAGCGCTTTATTTAAGAAGATGTCGAGACTGTTAAGGGAAATGAATGGAGAATACACAATTCTTGGTGGTGATTTTCACTGTGTTCTTAACAGAAAAATGGATTATTCTGTCCAGTGTAGATATACAGCAGAGAGTACGAGTAAGGCGTTTAATGAATTCTTGCATGGTCTAGATCTGGTTGATGTTTGGAAGTTTATGCACCCGGGGGAGAGGGCATTTTCATTGTATTCACCGGTCCATGATTCACATTCAAGGATCGACTATTTCCTGACTTCTGAGAGGCTGGCTGAAATAGTCCATAGTGTGGACATTAAGGAAAGAGGGTTATCAGATCACTCCTTGATGACAATGCGAGTGAACATGGGGTTGGAAAGCTCAGGTTTTTCAAAATGGCGCTTGAAAACCTACATATTACAAGAGCAAGATGTGATTGAATCTCTAAAGGAATTCACTAAAAACTTCTTTGATATAAATGTGGGTTTGGCCTTCAATGTTATGGTCTGGGATAGTTATGAGTTGGCCATATGGGGGGAATTAATAAATATTATGTCTCGTACTAGGAAAAAGGGAATGGCTGTGATTAAGAGGCTGGAAAATGAGTTGGGTGTAGCTCAGAAAAAATATGCGTTATCTAAAAGTAATGAGGACAAGATATGTGTTCGAAGATTGAGGGATTGTCTTAAACAGGGAATGGTTATTCAATATGAGAAAGGCATGTTCTTCATGAGGCAAAAGTTCTGGGAGCAAGGAGACAAAAAAGGTAGGTTGTTAGCAAATGGACTGCGAGGTCAAATAGATAATTCCTTTGTCCAGAAAATAGATGGGGAAATGGAGATTACAAAACTAAGAAAGGGGAGATATGCGAGAGCTTCAGAAAATTTTACAAGTCTTTATACAAGGAAGATCAGTTCCCAACGTCTGAGGATATGGATGAATTCTTCATTCAAATTAACCTACCTAAGTTAAATGATGACCAATCTGTAAATGTTGATAGTCCCATTATGGAGAAAGAAATATTGTTGGCTATTAAGCAACTGAATAGAGGGAAAACACCAGGCTTGGATGGCCTCCCGGTTGAATTTTATCAGGAGTTGAGTGAGGTACTGGTACCGCTTTTGTGTCCATTATACAATGGTTTCATGACTGATGGGGTAGTTTGTCCCACAATGAGAGAGGCTTGTATTGTAGTACTTCCAAAGCCAGGCAAAGACTGCAAAAAATGTGGAAACTACAGGCCGGTTTCATTATTAAATGTTGACCTCAATTGATTTACAAGGATAATGACTAATCGGCTTGATAAATGTGTTGGTGACTTAATCAGTAGTTCCCAGGTTGGTTTTATGAGCAGTAGATATGGGTATGACCATATTAGAACACTAATTGATGTTATGGTATTACCAAAGGAGAAGATTCAGGATACTCTATTCGTTTTTATGGATGCAGAGAGGACCTTTGATAGAGTCAATTGGGCTTTCTGTATCACACTCTAAAAAAATGGGTATTGGAGACACATTTATGAAAGTTATTAGGCATTGAATTCATTGATCAGTGCAAAGTTCTGGGTGAATTGTGTTATGTCTTCTCAATTTTTTCTGTCTAGAGGTACTAGATAGGGGTGCCCATTGTCACCATACTTGTTTAATTTGGCATTGGAGCCACTTATTGCATACATAAAATAGGAGCAGAGTCTCCACTGACTTAAATTTGGGTATAACAAAGTTAACATTTTATGATACACAGATGACATGACTGTCATCTTAACAAACTCAATTGAAGGATGTGGGAAACTTAAATGTATGTTTAAGGAAGTGGGATTGTTATCCGGGCATAAAATAAATTGGGAGAAAATGGTGGTCTTCCCTCTAGATGTTGGGCAGCCTAGGAATGTTATGGGCTGCTGGAATTGTCAATGGGAGGTGGGTGCAATGAAATATTTGGGTATTTACATGATCAGGGACTTGAAAAAGATGGTGGAATATAATATTTCAGAACTATTAGAGAAAATCCAAAAATATATTTTAAAATGGGGTCACTTGAAGCTGGGGATATGGGCTAAAGTTAATGCCATAAAAATGGTTCTTCTACCAAAAGTACTCTATATTATACAGACTATCCCCCTGAAGTTTGCAAAGAAGGTCATCCTTAGTATTGATAAAGCTTTTCAGGGGTTTCTTTGGGGGGAGGGCAACAGACCAAGGATTCCCAAATATATTTTGACTCGTTCTTTGAAAGAAGGTGGATTTGGGTACCCCAACCTAATGAATTACTGTGCTGGGCTTTTCCTTAAAAAATCAACATTTTACCTTTGTAAAATCAATAATTATGTTCCCAACTGGCACGTTATTGAACATGCACAGTTCTCGCCTTATGCTCTGAGTGATATGTACTCAATGTCCAAGATGCCAAATTCTACAATAAAACTACCTACTATGAGTATGACTTGGGAGGCATTATAAAATTTTATGACAAATAGAGGGCAAAACATTTGGACACATTATGACGCATCTTTGTGGCAAAACACAGGACTACAGATAGCAAATAAAACTTTATGCTGGCAGAGCTGGATCAAAATGGGCATACTTAAAATTCGCGACATCTGTGAAATGATCGCATGATTTCCTTTGATCGCCTGAGGGAATCCTTTGGGATTGGGGGTCGGGAACATGGGTGCTACAAGGTTTTGAATACTCTTTTAGTAGAAAGGAAAGGAATGTTGGGTGACACCATGAGAGAGAGACCCTCAGTAAATGACATCATTCGCTCTCTTTCATGTACAGTTTCTATGTACATGAAACTAATGCCAATGGAGAATACATATGTGGAGGCATGGGAAAAACTTTGTCAGGCTTGGATGCAAGATCTAGGCATGGATATCCCTATGGAGGAATTTGAATACCTGCTTCGTATAGGGGTACAGACAAAAATGGTCCTGGGACTCAGGTATGTTAGACAAAGGATTATCTGTAGACTATATTGGACACCTTCAAGAATGGCCAAGTTAGGGCTTTTGAATACTGATACCTATTGGGGTTGTGGTTGTGGTGGGGGCACCCTAATGCATATGCTGTGGACATGCTCTAGCGTTTCCACCTTTTGGAATGAAATTTTACATAGATTAGACATCGTGGTGGGAGAGCCTCTCCCGCGTACCTTCTGCTCAATGATTTTTTTATCTAACATGGACAGAGGCGATGAAGTCAGAATAAGAACAGATTGGATTGATAGGGTTTTGGTAATGGCGGAAAAGTAAATACTTAAAGTTTGGAAGTCGAGGAAAAAGCCAAATGTAGATGAATGGCTTTTAGATGTTCGTGCCTTATCGAACTATGAGAAAGTTATGTTATTGAAACAGGGAAGAGATAGACATTGTTCCCAAATTTGGATATCCTTCAATGAATTGTACAGTTAATAATCATTAGTCACTTGGGTTATCTTCTGTATATTTTTGTTAAGGGGCTATTGTGAATATTTTATGAAATCATTGGTTGTGCCTATCTATGTTGTGTTGTCTTTTGTGAGTCAAAGACCTAAACGCTGGTTGTTAAAAAGAGATTTGTAAATATTATTGAGTATTACTATTCTGTAATTTTGGAACTGTACTGTATGAATATTATCAAAAGTATGCATTTTGCAATCTGAATGTACATTCATGATGTTATGGATACATTGTAGTTTTGTTCTTTGTATGTTTATTCTTAAATAATAAAGTGTGTAAAAAAATACAAAATATGAGTGTGATTTCTCATGTGTCTTCACAGCTAATCCCTAAACTAGTGCATGTTATCTCCTAGTTGTTTACTGAGATCTCCCCTCAATATAACTGTTGATTTATTATAAAATATATCATGCTTCTTTATCTATATTGTGTTTAACCTAGCCTTGGTGTGTTTGAGAGTACTTCCTCTCATTGCTTACTGCTTTCCCATTCTAAATACAAATGTTTGCATCAATACATGTACTTTTAACATTGTTGCTAAAAAAGGTGTTTTATCTTATTTATTCTTGCTATTCCCCATACATATTCATTGTGCTTAATCTAGTATCACTTACTATTGTGTTAACCTACATTTTAATGTCATTTGAACTCATAATTACATTTTTATTCTCGAAATGGTGTGATCTTGGGCATATTTCTTTAATGCCTCTTTGCTGTGCAGAAGGGGGGATGTTGTCCCCACTCTTAAAGCTTGTCTAATTTGCTGTGGCTTTGGTGCATATGCTTGAGTCTGCATGTGTAATATTCTTATGACTCTGTATTGTATTGTGGTGCCAATCCCATTCCTCCTCTCTCTGTCCTTAATTACCAATATTCTCACTTTTCTGGTTACTTACAGCACTCTCCTGTGCTTTCATTTGCAATCTCTTCTTAATTTAGCTCTCCTAACCATTTTCTGTTCCTTTCTCATTCAACTTCTCTCCTTCCATAATCACTTTCCCATTTCCTTCTGCTGACATACATTCTTGCCTTCTGTTACAAATTCTATGAAAATACACTGTGTGCATCTGCTCTTCCTTTTGGTAGCACACTGTAACTTTTAGCAAAGCAACTTTCCTTTTTTCCCAATTACTTTCCATCAATGCGTCTAGATTTTTAAAATGGTGTCTTTCCATTACCTTTTTCTCATCTGTGTATATGGCCCATGCATGCTTTATGATATATGAGCTTTCAAAATGTCCCATTTATCACTAATAAGAAATGCCTATGTTGCTTAAAATGAGATGAACAAATCAGATGTGATCTAGTGTGTGCTTAACAGAGAAAGTATCGAGCATTAACTCCAAAATAACTAACACACCCGTTCAAATGGGAAGTGACTTGTTTGACTTTAAACAGTGACCTAATGGGAAAACCCTAATTCACATATGTGCAATGATTGGGGACAATTTCTAGTATAAAACAGTAAACTCACAATATGGTTTAGTCACATATAGTTTCCTTGGCAAAACAGCAATCTTTCAAAATATATACCTTTGCTTAACTAAAAAAACAGGACTCAACTATCCCACCACGTCATATAATTCAATCAAGTGCTTCTCTAGCACCTGGCTTCAACAAAACATGCACAAATACCATGAAAACATGCTGTTCTCAAAACCTACTCAAGCATCAATTTTTTCAACTGGTGTTTGTCATTTGGACCTATAGCTGAGCTTCCCTACTAAAAAAACACAAACATTGCATGTGTGTATCACAAAAATCCCTAGAAAACGAAATTCAGTTCAATGAGTTCTGGTTCAAGGCTATATTTCCATAAGGGTGTGAGTCAGCCCTGGCTCACTTAAAACCGTGTACACAAAATATGAATATTTCAGAAATGCACAAATCGCTTATGCTCTCTTATTAACAATGTTGATCCAAAATCACTCTACTACTTATACAAAACATACTTTTTTGTTCCAAGAAAACCAAAAGCCACACATTTTTTTTAAATCTGTCTCTGTTCTCAATTTATTCCATGCATGCTCATACATGCATCAGCTCTGGCCCTACTCATTCCCATTCATTTTGATCACATTTTCATGAGTTTGTATTTATGTTTCAGTTTCAATGTTAATATACATATATACATACAGTTGTCATTTCTGTAAGCTTCCGATAATTTCGCTAGTGTCTTTATAAAGGTATTGTCACTTTACTAAAAAAAATCAGCCCATTCCTCTTTCTTTATGCAAAACTGATTCATAGCCGCTTTAACCCACAGGGCTATCTCATATTTTCGAATGCAAGCAGCTCTGTTTTTCTGCAACTATTACTCACTTCCTGGCCCCATATCAGCCCTTATCTTAGCTTTGAAAATGAGCCCTGGTTTACTTGGGAGGCAATGCAGTTTGAAACATAAATCTCACTCTGCATTACGTGCATGGTTTCTATCAACCATGAACATAGTGTACTTTTTAAAATGAATACATTTTTATCTTATTTTTACTCTTAGAGCATGCTATGTACAAACTGTCTTCATTTGTTCAAACAAAAAATAATAAATGAAATGTTACGCTCACCTGGTTCCCACGGGGGCGTCGACCGGAACTGGGCCACTGTTATTTCCACCAGCGTGACGTGTAGCGCCGAGATGACTGACTGGACTGGCCCGCTCAGCCTAGTTTGTCTGGCTCGCAAGAATATTCTTCTGCAAAGGAGAAGAGGAATTAACTACCCATGGAATTGAGAATCAACCCACCTTCCCCACTCCCATTGTCTTCCCACAGATCACTCTTGATGTCCCCTCCTTAGTCTCACCTGATGGTTTGGAAGGATGAGCTCTCCATCCTGCGTCGACCGCAGGGGCGCGTTGATGACCAGTTACTTCACTGGCGTAGAGGAATTGGTGAGTTCCAGTATTGACTCTAAAGTCCAATTGTTCATAAGAGTTCAAATGTCTGCTCTTCACTCTGTCCGATCCCTTGCAGGTTGCCGATTAATCCACTCGAAGATTTCCAAATGGCACTCGGTAAGATTCAGGTAAGTCTATTGTGGTTTTCCCCTTAGGGGCCGGGGTACGGCGATGAAGCAGAGTTGACTGTGCCGACCCGAGATGAGGTGAGACCCCCGTGGTAAATCAGGTAAGTTTTGTGGGGGGTAACTGGTATTGTCTTTGCTTTCTCCCCTTAGGGGCCGGGGTACGGCGATGAAGCAGAGTTGACTGCGCCGACCCGAGATGAGGTGAGTACCTCCCGTGGTAAATCAGGTAAGTCCTTTGGGTAGCTTGTATAGCCTTAGAGAGTTCCCTTGCTCACCTTGCTGTCTTTGTCTCCTTAGGTGTCGAAGGGCGGCCGCGAGATGGAGAGAGTGTGATGGAATGCTGAAGTACCGCCAAGCAGGTGAGTTCAGCGCGGCGCTGTAGGAATGCGAAGCGATGCTTCAAAGACTTCTGTCTTTCAGTTCCGTGGCGAAATGGATCAGGATTCAGGTAAGGATTAAAGTTAAAACTCCTGTTCTAACCTTTATCCTTCTTGTCTTCTTGTTTCAGGGGTCCCAGGACTGAAGCGGGCGTGGCTGAAGACTGGAGCTGCTGAAAACACGGTGAGCGTTACGCTGCAGCAAGCAGAATAACGCAAAGCACGTGTGGCTGTCCGGGCGTGGTTTAAATAGACTTGGAAGAAGATCCAGGTAAGTATTCTTCCACAGCCCCACCCAAGTAACAAAATAGTCCCTTCAGTAAAATAGTCCCTCCTAAGCCTCATTTGGCTTGGTTCTTCATGCAGCATGGTCTGCCTCAGGTGAGTATGCAGCATGGTCTGCTTCAGGTAAGCTATCAATAATGAGCCTGGCGCCCATGGCGCCAGGACTGACTATCTTTATGAGCCTGGCGCCATAGGCGCGAGGACTGTACCCAAACAGCCCCTAACTGGGGCTTTTGGGTATGCTCCAAGTGGCATGATGCCTGCTTCCGGGGCTGCTGGGCCTGGTCTGGTCTTTCAGGGGCAGGCATCATGACAGCACTCCCCCTCAAGGCCCCTCCTAAAGTCGTTTTCCCCCTTGGCCGTGGTTTGTCTGGAAATTCCCAATGGAACCTCTTCACTAAACGAGGTGCATGCACGTGGTCACTAGGTTCCCAAGACCTTTCCTGCGGACCATAACCTTTCCAGTCAATTAGGTAAAAGAGTTTTGATCTCACTCTTTTTGAGTCCAAAATATTCTTGACTTCGAACTCGGGCTCCCTGTCTATGAGGATAGGTTCAGGTGGAGTGGTTATCCTAGTTCCTGGTTGCACTGGCTTCAAAAGGGACACGTGGAAGACGGGATGGATTCGCATATGAGCAGGTAGGTCCAATTTGACGGCCACTGGGTTAATAATTGCCTTGACAGAAAAAGGTCCCAAATACCTGGGGTTAAAGGTCCGAGTCCCCTTGAGTGGTAAGTGCTTAGTGGCTAACCATACTTGGTCCCCTATTTGGTATTGAGGAGCTTCACTTCTGTGCTGATCCAGATCCTTTTTGTATTTTTCCTTAGCCTTTTGCAAATGGATGGTTGCTTCTTTAAAGGCTTGTGTAATAACAGCGTGGAGATGGTCCACTGCGGGCATCTTTAAATGCTGGGGTGAGTCCAAATCCGAGGTTCGAGGATTGTGCCCATAATTGGTAAAAAAAGGACTTTGTCCAGATCCTGAGTTTACGGAATTATTGTACGCATACTCTGTGATCCACAGAATGTCTTTCCGATTCCCCTCAGACTGATGTAGCATACAACGGAGGTACTGTTCAAGAGTCTGGTTGGTCCTCTCCGTTTGACCGTCGGTCTGAGGGTGGTGACTGGTCGAAAGCCTAACATCAATTTGTGCCAGTTGGCAGCATTTCCTCCAAAAATGTGAAATTAATTAACTGCCCCGATCTGAAATTAACACTGAAGGAAAGCCATGCAGGCGGACAACATTTTCAAGGAATTCCTTGGCCAGGATTGAAGCTGAAGGTATCCCTTTTAAAGGAATGAAGTGGGCCATTTTAGAAAAAAGATCTACAATAACTAGAATGGTATTGTAACCTTGGTACGGGGGTAAATCTGTGATGAAGTCTAATGACAAGGTATGCCAAGGGGTAGGTGGTATGTCTAATGGTTGCAATAATCCAGCAGGTTTTTTCTTTTGCCCTTTATTTTGTGCGCAAATGCCACAAGACATGACAAATGACTTGACATCCTTTCGCCAGGTGGGCCACCAAAATTGCTTCCTAATTTTAGCTTCGGTTTTTGCAATACCCGGATGCCCTTCTATTAAGGTGTCATGGTAATGGGAAATGACAAGTTCCTGTAGTTCCTTTTGTGGTAAAAATAGCCGGCCTTGGTAATAAGGTAAATCATCGATGACAGAGTACTCTGGACATTTCTTTGCCCAGTCCTGTAGGACAACGGAATCAAAGAGTTGGTGGATCTTGTTTTGAATGTCCTCCAGTGTCAATATGGATGTCAGGCCAAGGATTCTCTGTTCTGGAATTATGGGTATGGGTTATAAAGTTATTTCTGCTTCTCCCATTCCAATCCGGGACAAGGCGTCTGCTTTACCATTCTTACAACCTGGTCGATAGGTTATTGCAAAATCAAACTCGGCGAAGAACAATGCCCAACGGAGTTGGCACGAAGATTGGGCTTTGGCTGTCTTTAGGTATTGTAAGTTGCGGTGATCGGTGATGACTGTGATGGTATGTCTGGCACCCAGTAGATAGTGCCGCCAAGCCTTGAAGGCAGACTTGATGGCCAGCAGCTCCTTGTCGGTTATGGCATAGTTTAATTCGGGGGCTGAACATTTTCTTGACCAAAACGCCACTGAGTGAAGCTGGTTAGTTTCGGGATCCTTTTGGGAAAGGACTGCTCCCATGGCTGAACTGGATGCATCTGTTTCCACTATGTAGGGAAGCTTGGGGCGAGGGTGTCTTAATATGGGAGCAGATGTGAATTTAGCTTTTAACTCTTGGAAGGCGTTCTCGGCTTCCTCTGTCCACACAAAGCGTTTGTTTTTTCGCAATAGCGTTGTAATGGGATGTACAATGTGCGAGAAGTCCGGGATAAACCTGCGGCAGAAATTGGCAAAGCCAAGCATGCTTTGAACTCCTTTGATTGAACTTGGCGAAGGCCAATTAAGAATGGCATCCACTTTTCGTGTATCCATCCGGATTCCTCTCGGGGTCAGAATAAATCCAAGGAATTCCACTTCCGTAGTGTGGAAGATGCATTTTTCCAGTTTAGCATATAATTTATGCTGGCGTAACTTCTCTAGGACTGCTCGGACGTGTTTTACATGCTCAGATTCTGATAAAGAGTATACTAAGATGTCGTCGATGTAAACAACCACACAAACGTCGATAAGCTCTCGGAGGACATCGTTCATGAAGAACTGGAAGGCTGCTGGTGCATTGCATTGTCCGAAGGGCATCACCTGGTACTCAAATAGTCCGTACTTGGTGCGAAAAGCAGTCTTCCATTCGTCACCCTCTTTGACACGTACCAGATGATATGCCCCCCGAAGGTCTAGTTTCGTGTATATACAAGCGTCCTTCACCTGGTCTAGTAGTTCTGGGATCAAAGGCAGTGGGTATCGATTCTTGATGGCTATCTGATTCAGTGTGCGGTAGTCTATACATGTTCTAAGGTCGCCTTCCTTTTTCAGTACGAAGAACAAAGCTGAAGATGCAGGGGATTTGGACGGGCGAATGAAGCCATTAGCAAGGTACTGGTCTAGGTACTGGCGCAAATGAAGATTTTCGGGTTCCGTAAGGGCATAGATTCTGCTGCAAGGTGGTTGTGCTCCAGGTACAAGATCTATTTGACAATCATACGATCTGTGAGGTGGTAAGGTGTCTGCCTGTTCCTTTTGGAAGACATCCTGAAAGTCTTGGTATTCAACAGGTAATTGTATGGCTACTGGAATTACTGGGGCCAGGACTGAGTTTTGAGTTTTCCTTGGGTAGCAGGTGTGAGCACATTCTGGGAAGGTTAGTCTCTTCTCTCGTCAATCAATACAGGGATTATGTTTTTCCAACCAAGGTATCCCCAGTATGAGCTGAAACTGTGGGGCCTTGATTAAGTCAAACATCATAGCCTCTCGATGCCCATCTTGACTCAGCAATGTCATCTCTGCAGTAGAATGAGTTACGGGTCCAGAGGCAATTTCCGTTCCATCTACAGTGGTGACAACATCGGCCGTGGTCTTGCGGGTGAGAGATAGATTCATCCTGGTAGCCAATTCCCAGTCCAAGTAATTTCCTATGGCTCCACTGTCTACGTACGCCTTTACCACGTGCATGCGTGATGGCTGCTCTGGATCTACAAGGACCATGGGTATGGTGAAATGCGAGGTCAGAGTGTCCTTCTTTAAGCTCGGCAAGCGGACCTCTACGCTTGCCGGGCGTGGTCGTTTCCCGAGTCAGATTTCACATGGTTTTCGCCCGATGCTCCTATAACTTTCTTGGGTGGTTTTACAGGGCAGTTCCGAAAAAAATGACCAGTAGTTCCGCAATATAAACATAATTGCAGTTGCCGTCTTCTATCTCTCTCCTTTTGGTTTAAGGGTCCTTTAACCCCCCCGATTTGCATAGGTTCTGAGACATCTACTCCCTTGGAGCTTTCGTGGGTTTTAACCAACACCCTGTTCTCAAACTTGGTTCGGTCAGCCTTCCTGGTTTGAAGTCTGTGATCAAGCTGGACCACTAGATCTATATATTCAGCACAGTCTTGAGGCGGGTTCACGATTTGGGCCAAAACATCTTTGAGTTCTCCTTGAAGTCCTCGATGGAATAATGTGATTCATTTGGCTTCAGGCCATTCGGTTTCCACTACTAATCTATTGAAAGTTGCAATGTAAAATAAAAGATCCTGGTTACCTTGACGTAGGGATAAAAGTTTGTTGTCCAAAGCCTGTCCTCTGGAGTGTCAGGCGAATAGTCTTTCCATGCTTGTTCGAAAACCCTGGAAATCTCGAAGAATCGGGACATCCTGGTTAACTAGTGGAATGGACCAATCCGCCGCACTGCCGCTGAGATATGACAGTACAAAGGCTACCTTTGCCTGATCGTTTGGGAAAGCTCCAGGTCTACATAAAAAGTACAAGCGGCATTGATTCATGAATGTTGCAAACCCTTTTGGGTCTCCGGCAAAGCGTTCAGGCAGAGCCAAAGGAACGGCTCCAGGTAAATTTATCTGCACCGGGTTACTCGATGGTACAGGAGCTGGACTTGCCCCAAGTCCTGGTAGAGGTGTTTGTCCAGCCTGGCTCTGTAATAGTTGTCTGGCCAACTCATCAGTTCGTTCTTTTGACACTATCAGTTCCCTCCTGAGGGCATTGGTTTCTTGGCGGGCGGAATGCACTTCGGCCCTTAATTCCCCTAATAATTGGGCCAACTGATCAGTTTCCGAGGTCTCCATGACGCCCAGGTGGGTATTTGTGGGTAGGCTTCGCGTTCTGTTACGCTCACCTGGTTCCCACGGGGGCGTCGACCGGAACTGGGCCGCTGTTATTTCCACCAGCGTCACGTGTAGCGCCGAGATGACTGACTGGACTGGCCCGCTCAGCCTAGTTTGTCTGGCTCGCAAGAATATTCTTCTGCAAAGGAGAAGAGGAATTAACCACCCGTGGAATTGAGAGTCAACCCACCTTCCCCACTCCCGTTGTCTTCCCACAGATCACTCTTGATGCCCCCTCTTTAGTCTCACCTGATGGTTTGGAAGGATGAGCTCTCCATCCTGCGTCGACCGCAGGGGCGCGTTGATTACCAGTTACTTCACTGGCGTAGAGGAATTGGTGAGTTCCAGTATTGACTCTAAAGTCCAATTGTTCATAAGAGTTCAAATGTCTGCTCTTCACTCTGTCAGATTCCTTGCAGGTTGCCGATTAATCCACTCGAAGATTTCCAAATGGCACTCGGTAAGATTCAGGTAAGTCTATTGTGGCTATCCCCTTAGGGGCCGGGGTACGGCGATGAAGCAGAGTTGACTGTGCCGACCCGAGATGAGGTGAGACCCCCGTGGTAAATCAGGTAAGTTTTGTGGGGGGTAACTGGTATTGTCTTTGCTTTCTCCCCTTAGGGGCCGGGGTACGGTGATGAAGCAGAGTTGACTGCGCCAACCCGAGATGAGGTGAGTACCTCCCGTGTTAAATCAGGTAAGTCCTTGGGGTAGCTTGTATAGCCTTAGAGAGTCCCCTTGCTCACCTTGCTGTCTTTGTCTCCTTAGGTGTCGGAGGGCGGCCGCGAGATGGAGAGAGCGTGATGGAATGCTGAAGTACCGCCAAGCAGGTGAGTTCAGCGTGGCGCCGTAGGAATGCGAAGCGATGCTTCAAAGACTTCTGTCTTTCAGTTCCATGGCGAAATGGATCAGGATTCAGGTAAGGATTAAAGTTAAAACTCCTGTTCTAACCTTTATCCTTCTTGTCTTCTTGTTTCAGGAGTCCCAGGACTGAAGCGGGCGTGGCTGAAGACTGGAGCTGCTGAAAACACGGTGAGCGTTACGCTGCAGCAAGCAGAATAACGCAAAGCACGTGTGGCTGTCCGGGCGTGGTTTAAATAGCCTTGGAAGAAGATCCAGGTAAGTATTCTTCCACAGCCCCACCCAAGTAACAAAATAGTCCCTTCAGTAAAATAGTCCCTCCTAAGCTTCATTTGGCTTGAGTCTTCATGCAGCATGGTCTGCCTCAGATGAGTATGCAGCATGGTCTGCTTCAGGTAAGTTATCAATAATGAGCCTGGTGCCCATGGCGCCAGGACTGACTTTATCTTTATGAGCCTGGCGCCATAGGCGCGAGGACTGTACCCAAACAGCCCCTAACTGGGGCTTTTGGGCATGCTCTAAGTGGCATGATGCCTGCTTCCGGGGCTGCTGGGCCTGGTCCGATCTTCCGGGGACAGGCATCATGACATGAAATCACTATTGTTTTAGCTCACAACCCAGCTTTAAGGAATGCTTTCAACTGCACTCTTTCCCACTCAGAAAAATACTCGCAAAATCTCCCCCTTCTGTCTTATCCCTTCTTTGTTCATGTGTTCCGCTAATCGGATTTATATCTGTTAGGGCAATTTCTGGGGTCAGCAAAGCCGTACCTAGGGTCTGCGGACCACCAGCTCTCGGAAGGCCCTAACTCTTTCCAATGTCCGAAAGAAGACAAGGTCCACACAAGGAGCAAAGGGTTACTGCTGTTTTATTAGGACAAACAAGCAGGGATCACACGCACGGAGCAGAATCCAGTCCATGCACATCTCGCCAATTTTGGGCTTGTAGGCCACTTTTGTACATGTGTGACGTCACAATCAGCGTCACTTGTCAAAAACCCCTCCCTGAACCAAATGCAACTCCGGGTTGGCTCCCAAATTGGTAGGTCCAGCATATGAACATATGTGCCCTCATTCCGAGCTTGGAGGTAAGTACAGGTACTTTCCGGCATGGCGGAAAGTACGATACCGACCTGGTGACAGACCGCTAATTGCGGCCCATTACAACCTTGCGGGCATGAGCTTTTCGCCATGCCGGAAAAGTGCCTAGCGGCATGCCGCTAAATGACCTGTAAAACCCCCTACCGGCATCATGCAAGACGTACTTAACCACACCGCCACGGAAGCAGCAACGTATGTAAATAACGGTGACCGTAATTTACGGATGCCGTAAATTACGGTCACCGCAAAATAACGGAACCGGAAATGTTGTCATCGCACAGGAACGGGAAGGAGCGCGCCGGCCATCTTTAAAAACACAATCCATTGCCATCCTCTTCAGGCAGCACCCTTGGGAGCAATCCGAAGTTTGGTAAAGGGCCACACACCCAGGACCAATGCCTAAAGCCCCAAAGAAGTCTGAGGACCAGCTCCGCAAGAATCGATTCAGCCCAGAAGAGCTGCAGGCCATGGTGGACAACCTGGCGGAGCACGCTTAAGTCGCGTTCAGCACCAAAATGCGGCGAGAGGCAATAATCAGGAAAAAAAACATCTGGGCACAAATCGCCCAAAGGGTGAGCGCAGTCGGTACCACCCCTCGCACCCTCAAGGACTGCCGCAAGCGGTGTGATAACTTGCGGGTGCGGGTGCGGAGCCTCCTCTCCACCAACCGGAGTCAGGCACTGCAGACCGGAGAGGGCCCAAGTTCCCCAATGAGACTGGAGCCATGGGAGGAGACATGCGCGTCATTGATCGGGACTGAATCGATAGACGGCGTCGGCGATATGGAGTGCGGGGCTACGTCGTCTGCCGATGGAGGCGAGTGTCCAAAGTCAACACTGCCAATGGCATTTACATGATGTATACTCCCCCAAGGGCCGTCAAAGGCACCTTGTCATGCTGCCTTCCCCCATCCAAATAATGCAGAGCCAACTGCCACGCAATCAAGGGCCAAGTGCTAGTACATAACGCACATCAACCATAGTGCACTAACTTGCACATCCCATTATGCACACTGTGCAGCAGGTTCGGCAGTGTGCAAGCCAGACTGCACATTACCAGGGCAGGCTGAGTTACTCTGACACCTGTGTACATACCATACACATGCATATTTACTAGTGCTGTTGCAACGCCCAAAAGGCCACAAACCCCAAATGACTCAAATGTGAATGCAGCCATCAATGTAATTAGCGTCTCAAACAATCACTCATGTCGTCCCTCTCTTCTACCCCCACAGGCACTGAGCATGAGAGCAGGGACCCCCAGACGAGCCATCCAACCACCTCCACGGGCAGAGGCAGGGTCCGCCACATATCGGCCCGGATGAAAACACCAAACCCAGCTCCCCAAAGGTCAGTGGAGGATGCACCACCCCAATCCCTCGCTGCATCGACGCCTGCCACAATGGCCACCCCAAGGTCGGAGGAGTCTAGCATTGCTGGGGAGGTGGCAGCTACGGGCCCCCAGGAGAATGTGGACAGCCCCTTGTCCATCTGTGGGGCGTCCGAGGAGGAGTTCTACCCCACAGTCCACACTCCGGAGCCCAGCAATGTCCCCCTGGCGTCGTGCAGTGACTCTGGGGAGCCTGAAACACCTGGACGTAGTGCACCTGCCGATACACAGGGAGACGCCGATCCTGGCCCCGGTTCCCCAGTCGAGGCCATGCCAGGGCATGTAGGCCCAACACCCTCTAGGGATGAACAACCATCAATGGATGCACTACGTGCAACACAGCTGACTACCCTCATCACTGGGTTGATGGAGGACAACCGCCAGGCTAGGGTGGAGTGGCTAGATGAGCTCAGGGAATTGCGTCAGGCGGTCAAAGAGAGCACCAACAGGTTGTGTGACGTCCTAGGATGCATCGCAGATGCCCTTGAGGCTGCGCATACCAACCAGCAGCCTCAGCAAAAAGACACGCCCTCATCAAGTCGATCCACCCCGGCAAGCCCACCGCGACGCACTCTGCGTTCTATGCGGGACCGGGACATGCCTCCCCCGGCTCCGGGAGCAGAGATTAATCGGTATTGCTGCCACATGTGGCCTTAATGGACTACATGGGACTACTGTTGTGGAGTTGGGGGGGAAGTGGGTGGGGGTGAAGGTTTGTTGTGGAGTTGGGGGGGAGGTGTGGGGGTGGAAGGAATGTTTCGACTCATCCATTTTTATTTTCAATACACCATTTGAGTTGCAAAGTTTAACCTGTGTGGACATTCATCATTGAGCATGTGTATTATGACGTATGACAGCGCATGGTCTACAAGTATACACACACCCAGTGCCCTGTGTGCCCATGTAATACCGCCCTCTGCAGACTTGTGTTTTGGTTATTATGTCCAATCATTGTTTGCCACACGACTTGTCCCTCCTGTGCACCGCCTCCATGATGCTGTCTTGCCCCTTCCTCCTCCTCCTTCACTCCATCTTCATCTGGTGCTAGCAGTCTCATGTCAGGGGACAGAGCCACATTCCAAGGGATGCACATTTTGTTTATCTTTACACATGACATGGGGCTCTTGGACACCACATTGCACTAGATGGGTCCCCCACCAGTCCAGCTTCAGCAACTCATGTGTGCCTTATGCAAGCAAGGTGACTGCTTCATCTCCACGCATGCACGGGTATGGCCAGTATTTTAGGGCTCCCTGGGCCTGTCATGTGGGTTACTGACAGGGGTCCCGTACCATGGTGTCAAGGGACAGCCACCAACACCTACATGTCTAGCCAATTAAGGTAAGTGTTTGGACTGTCATGGTGGAGAACTGAACTTGTCTGACATGGCAGCAGGTCATTGATGCCCATACGCACATGTCCATGGATGCATTTAGCCCATTCATGGCCACAATATGTGTCCAGGGCAATGGAATGCTGTAGGGGGGCGCGTCTACGAGATGGTCCATGAACAATGCACGCACATCTCGTGGTATGTGCTTCGTTGATGCATGTAGCAGTCTTGATGTTAGATCTATGAAGTGCTGTGTGCTGTGTGAATCCGTAGTTGGGTGTGTTGGCTGTAGTCAGTGGCTCATATTCATCCTACTGCTCTGATCCATACTATGGTGAATTCCACCACTCCTATGGGTGTGCCAAACCGGTGATGTGGTGTGGTATCCCTGCTGCCCTCAGTTCAATCCACTCACAGGGATGACTCTCCGGTGTATTGACATGCTGGAGGCAGCCACATTCTGCATATGCAGTGTGTCTTCCTATATGCCCTTACAGTTGTGGGGGCCGCCAATGAGTGGTACGTGTGTTGTGGGATTTGGCCTTGTCAGATGTTGGTAATGTTGTGTTTGGTGTGTGCCTTACTCCATCGATGTGTGAATCTGTACTCATGTGCCATTACACTGGTTCTGTGGCACGGTGTTTGGTGGGGTGAACATCGTGCACTGGCTTCATCATTTCGACCCAGTTTGTTTATGCAGGGACCCACCTCATGGCACCAATGCACTGGCATGACACAGTCAGATGACTCACCAAGCAGCCAGGCACGTCATCCTGCATGTCGCCCCATGCGGCACGGTAGCGTGGAGTTCAGCTGGCCATTGAGTCATGAGTTGTTCCTGGATGTTGGGCCCACCCATGTGTGATGTTCTTGCTTGCGTTGCATTCCGTCTACACGTTGGGGGAGTGGTATTGCTTGCGGTTGCGATCCACCACCTGCATGCCATGCAGGTCCACCTAATCCACGTGGGTGCTGTCAGGGGCAGCTATGTCATTTGGCATGCCTGCCAATGCATGGGGGCCAACTTTTGCGTCGTATATCTCCTGGGTAGTCCATGTTAGGGATTTGTAGCCCCTTGTGTGCTTGCGGAGGTGATCCAGCACTTGGTTCTGCATCCGTGTAATGGAGGGTTGTGACATGCCATGCATGGGCCCCACTGTGTGCTGGTAGGTGCCTGTGGCATGGGTGTGGGGCACAGGCACCACCTCAGTTGTGCCGGGAGAGCGGTGTGTATTTGTATGCTGCTCGCTTATCTGGTAATTTCTCGGCCCAACTATGGTGGTGATGGTGTCACATTTAAGCTGGTAGGGGGTGTGTATCTGCTCAGGGGTTTCCTTGAGGGACCGGACCTACTGCGTGGGAATGGGGGCTGCTGGGGTGGTGACAGAGGCTGCACTGGTGCTGCATGCTGGGCCTGTCTCTCCCTCCTTCTCCCCCTGTGTCTCCTCAGTGGGGGGGCCTGGTGTTGTTGGTGTGGTTTTTGTGGTTGTGCCCTTGCTGGCAGGGTCTCCTGCTTCATGTACTGCTACCACTATTGGTCTCATCTTGGTGTGGGAGGGGGTGTGGTGTGTAGGTGTGATCCTTTTCTGCTGTGGCAGACTCCATTGCCTACACCTGTGCTGATTGTGTGGACCTGTGGTACCACTGCTCAGGGTTCTTTACTCCTTCTCCGAGATGCCTATATATACTCCATGCCGGTAAGGTACTTTACGGCCTTAAGGAGGCCGTTATTTACGTGTGCTCCTTCCTTGTGATCAGCTCAGGTTTACACCATGCTGCTAATTTCGGCATGGTGGGGCGCGCGCACGACCCAAGACCGTTAATTACGGCATCGTAGTTTACGGTGCCGTAAATAGTGGTCTGACAGGTCAGAATAGCCCGTAGCGGTAAGCGATGCCGGTATTCCTTTACCTGCATCATTTGTCCCTTACCTCCAACCTCGGAATGAGGGCCATGGCGTGCATTGTTAGTGGCGGATTCGGTGTCAGGTGGTGTACTTGGACCTTCCCTAAAAAATTGTTACCTGAATATTTTTACATTAGAACCCTCAATGATTGGCTAAGGATTCCCACCGCCAGCCCCTATCCCCCAGTGTCCTCATTGGTCAGGCTGTGGGCCCCCAAGCCTGGGACTTCCGTTGTTCCCAGCCCGCAAGATACCCGCTTACGTACAGTGTGTATCAACAAGGTGTGACTATGTGACAGTGTGTAACAATGGGGGCTTTTACTAATGCCATGAGAGTATACCACTCCCAGCGCATGATGTAGATGGTTTGTTGTGATTTGTTGCAAGCCCGGTCGAAAACGTGAAACGGCTGCATCTTCCCAGTTTGTAGGTCTTGGCATCATGTCAGGTCGGCCGGATCACGTGTGAGGAGACTGCTGGTGAGGCCAAATTACTTCAATTTGATTTGTATTGTAGCTTGGAATATTCTCCCCTGTAGCTTGGCGCACTGTGGTGCGGTGAGTGAGGAATGTCACTTGCAACATCGTGGCCTTGCCGGTGGCAGTCACTGCCAGGGCTATTTTGCTTGCACAGCAACTTGCAGCTTCGGGATTTCTGTGAGAGGATTCTAGTGTGCTGGATTTGTCTGAGGCCTACTTCGTCTCTGGTTATTCATTAGACATAATTGTCAATAGGTTAAAGGCATGTCATGGTTGGTCAGGTCCCTTGAGTGCTCCTGCCCATCCATATGGTTAATAGCCTGTAGCATCTGCAAGCATACACACAAACTCTTCTGGCATCTTGTGTTTCTGCAGTGCTGTAGCAAGCATATGTGGCAAAATAACAAACATGCAGACAGGATGTGTATGTCACTATCATCTAGCTCATAGAACTATATGTGTATATTCTTCGTGTGGATTGGTGTGTGTGTCCCAACTCTGCAGGTTGCACATGTGCTTCCTGTCTAACGCGGCTATGTCGTCAAGGCATCTCTAACGACCTGCAGCATGGCTTGCGGGAACGTCAATCGATTCGGTTCATATAACCATCTCCAGCTCGGTCTTGGTTGTTGGTGCTTGGATTGGATAGTGTTCGTACGACCAGAGGGTTGTATGGTCGGGTGGCTGGGCAACGTTTATGGTGCGTGCATATGCTGGGGATTGGTGCAACAGCTTTATCTTCGAGTGTGTTATTTTTATTTCGCTTTAACCCTTCACTTGATTTCACTCCCTTGTTTAAAAAGTGTAGAGGAGAGTCACAATTGACCGCCTGTTTTTACCAGATCCTTAAATAAAGCCTCAATTCTTTAAACTTAAATCATCACTTAACATTCTAAAACAACAAATATGAGCGAGCACCATCAATCACAGCTGAAGCCTCTAATTTCAATAGCCTATCTATTCTCTTGATTGGCTCCAATCACTTTGCTATGCTCAATCACTGTTGCTCCTCAACTTTCAATTTATTTTTTCACAACCTCTATCGCTATTCGATATTTTTACTTGACAAACATTCAGACTAGTCAAACATTACATATTATAAACACTGTGATCACCTTTTTCTCTCACCTTTATTCTATACCCTATACAGGGTTTGATTAGTCACCTTACATAATCCTGATTATGGGTTATTCCCACAGGGATTTGAGACATCTCCTTCTAAATGCCCTTGATTCAGGACTCCGAGGCGCCACCTTTTTTCATCACATTTCCTGTTACTCAAAAAGTATTACAATCCTGTCCCCTTATTTTGTACGCAAACATGTTTATTCATTTTCTTCTACCTCTGTCTTTCACAATGCATACCACAGATGCCAGGCGTGCTATGCTGGCGGTCATGAGGATATGCCCCTGACAGAAATTAGACCACACTGCAGCTTGTCACTCACCTTATCATCTTTTTCAGGCATCTCCCCTGTCCGCCAGCACATCACCATGAAGCATGGGTCCTTGTCCCTGAATCTTATGGAAAGACCTTAGGGCCCACCGTTTGGGAGCCACTTGAACCAGGGGTCCATCAAGCATCTGGCATCTATGAACACTCCTTATTGATCAGATAGAAGTACAGAAAATCAGACGCCTGGGAGTTTCTCAGCAGTCTTTATTAGTTGCGGTTGTAAGACACGCTGTGGACACACTCAAAGACATTTTGTCTTCAACCTGCTTTTATAGTCTGGTGTACACCAGGCCAACATTAGCATAGCTGGCATCCACAATTTTCTCTGACGCACAAAACTGATAAGCTTATTTTAGATTTTGGCTAGACACAACTATGACAGTTCTCAACTTCTGCCAAGAACACCTTCATCAGATCAGTGTCTACTCTTTATCTGATTTTTGAGGTCCTGCCAAGTTAGTTAGTGCCTTATACAGTTGGAGAAATTGATAAACTTTATTATATGGTGCCTAATAATACAGGCAGTCTCTCTGAATGGTCTGCATGACACATATTGTGCCCTCCTTGTTAAAAACATAAATATTTATATCTAAGCTTCCCTTGCTTTATCTGGCTTCATCATAATCATGTCTGCTGTTCCTTCCAAGTTCCAATTTTAACCTCACAAACCTAATTATTTCACTGTGAGATGCTGCCAAAGACTATCTCCAATGTATCAGCCTCTGTTGCTTGTCTGAGAACACTTGGCATGAGTCATAGTTTTTCATACCTGGCATTTTGTACTTAAGTTATCCATTTTGAAATATATTTTTGTCAGACACTGTTAATTCTCCAGGAAGCTATTATGTATTTATTTATTTAAGCATCTCTCACTTTGTATCCCTTATTAATAATATATCTTCTTACACTCATGGTATGTATGTGATACTTAAAGCACCCTTCATTTCCTGGGTCATCCTAACCCAGATATGTGCAGTGCCATGTGCAGTTTTTACCTTAAATAAAGACACTATAAACCTGATTTCTGCAATAATAGAACCATTGGATTTGCCTATTATGTTATCTATACTCAGTTGAGGGTGGAGGGGTTGGCACCGCCTATACAATTGTCTAGCAAATCATGTTAACAACACCTCTACCTCAATTAACTCTATTGGTCCGAAACTAATGCTGCATTGATGATGGGAGCTGCGTTAAAGTATAATACCTCACTGAAAAATCCCATCTTTACAGACAGCATATATCTTATAGACAAAAGAGACTGACACATCACTGGCCAGACCATGTATCGGATGCAGAAGGCACACAACTTACATGCTGCATTCAAAGTTTTATCATAGAACCTGAGGATAAAACGTTCATCCTCCCTAGACCAAATGACTTTGAAAAGAGCTCTCCATCCTACCTTGGGTTTAACTAGTGTATCCTTACCCAGAAGTGCTAAGTGGACTAGGTACTACCATTATGGTAGTACCTAGTCAATACTGGTTTAAAAAACAGTTTAAGTAATGAAACAAGTAGAACAAATAATAAAAAAGCCATTTTATTTGAAATGAAATGCAAATCATACCATATTAAAACCAGGAGCAAAAAAGAAAATTCCAGGTACAGGTTGCAACATACAATACAAAAGTCCCTTTTAAGTCAGAGTTAACTGTTCCACAATCATTAGCTGTGGCATCAAGCACAATGCACTTTTACAGGAGGCACATGGATTGCAAATAATAAGCACCTGCAAAGTTCATATTTGTAGGAAATCCTGCAAGTACTATGTTTCAGTAGAAATTTGAACTATTTGAACTAATGTAAAAACAATATAATGGGGCTGATATTACCTATAACAAGAAACAACGTGAAATGTTTTGGTTGATATGTTCAATAAGCAAAGGTGTAGCTGTAAACGGGATGCAAACACAGATGCTTAAACCTCTGGCACACAAACATGCTAAACTGAGATGCAAGATAATTTAAGGCAATACCAAGCTTAGGGTTGCAGCTGACTGTTTTTTTTTAACCAAAAGCGATGGTGGTGAATCATGACCACTTTCTACACTGTAACATATTGGTTGTGTTCTCTATTGTCACGTAAAGTCACAGGTATGGCCTTATTGTTTGATGGGGAGCTTACATGTACAATCTTCATCGTTTAACCCCGGTATGACAATGCAATCCTTCTCTTTCAAAAGAAAATGAAGCAGTTTTGGGTATTACCATCCTGTCTCTTGTGTCAGCAGGTAATATTGGGGACTGATAAGCACACGTTACTTTGCTTTGACAAACACTTACTTGACCCATTGTGTAGATACTGTACAAAAATCTTTCCTGAGAAAACACAATTTAGAAGTTGAAAAACGCAAGTTTTAGTTGTTTGCTTTGTACCCCTGATTTGTGTGTACTGTAATGTAAAAGTGCTCAATTGAAACAAATACATACTGGATGGAATGTTTCCATTTTGCCAATAAATAGGAGCAGGAGCAGTAGCAAAGCGATGGTAGGCATTCCTTGTGTGTACAGCAAAACTGTGAGGCCCAAAACTTTTACAGAGAGACTGCTAATTAGGAGTGAACGACTAGTTCAATAACTACGGAGACTTGATTACCACCTTGAGACCAATTAATTCCACTAGCTAATCTATCTGTACCAATTGTGCTGTATTAAGGGGTAAGTGATCCATCTATAATATGTGGGTCTAGATTGCATCAGCTTACCTCAGTGTACAATGAACCCCAAGGTCCAAATCAGCACTTATTGGTCGTTGATAAAGAAAACAAATATTACATTGATTTGAAATAATATCAGTCTTGGGCTGAACTAATCCAGGGGTCTGTATGTTCTATTCCTTTAAGTGATCCAGTCACTCATACGTTCCTGCATGTTTGCAAATTCTTACTACAATAAGAATGTAGTACTGCCTGCAAATTTCAGGTCAAGAGAGAGGGACTGCGATTTTGCATTAACTACTTTCCTGAAACTGCCAGCAGCAAAGATTGAAGGGTTAACTTTGAAGAAAAGAACACACAAGAAAAGTACCCAAAACGTGGTGACCATGTCCACAGGTGGCCTGTAACTAATCAATAGGCTATAAATATGTTGAACTGCCGGAACACTTCCTCTTCTTTGCTGCTGCCGGCAAGTTAAGTGCAGTCCACTGTTTTCCCGTCCCTAATGTGTAAAGCATTTTATTGTATCCAAATATATTGTTGGTTTTAGAAGTATGAAAGTTTCAGCGCTGCCACTTTAAAGAATAATCCACATCATGGCTCAGTCGACTAGTTGGCAACTCAGTTTCTAGACCCTGTACTTGGAATAAATTGCTGTTAAGTAAAGGTCGATTGTAATTAAATAAATCATTTTCACTATATGGAAGCTCCACGCACTTGTGGCCAGCCCCGTAGTTTCGGAAACTGCTTTCAACGCATGGAGCCTCTGCAGATTCTGTTATGCTACATTGAAGCGCTGTGATTCAGTGCGCATTTTGCATTTTATAATACTCTTTTGTTGTTCAGCTTGTACTTCTTTTTGCAAAGTTCGGTGTTTGAGGTCTTAAGCTCAGCTTTTTCGATGCAGTTTCAGCATCCTTCCTTTATGTCTCCTAAAACTTTACAGTTCTCTTTCATTTTCCATGAGTATCTCTACACAGGGAGACAGGGATATTTTTCCTTCAGTTAGCTACTTTATTGGTTTTAGTTTACCCTTAGGTTTTATCATTACTTTTGTTACTTTTGGTACCGGTAGACTCCGGTCCCATTGAAGGGCCTTCTACAATTACTGCAGCCCAATTCAAAGGCGTATCACAACTACATTCTTCACTTTGGGGGAAGTCCAATCCCTTTCTCAGAAAATGTCTAACATGTTTGATTTGAGCCATAAAGCTGTTACGGTGCGTAAATATAAAAGATAATATCCTCCCTGGAGGGTGAAGAACAGTTTTGGTCGATATAAGCACCAGTTACTGCCACAAAAGAAGCGGTTTCCCAGTGTAAGTATTCCAAAAAACAAGAAGTGTACAACAGCAAAAGGTGTTCTTTAGCAAAAACGATTATTGCAAAAAAAGGCTCAGCTTTAGGTTAAAAAGGGTGTATCTTTTAAAAGGAAACATGCCAAAGCTTTTTCTTTTTCCTCATGGAATCTATTGTTTGATCCCTCTTAAGTAACTCACTCCAGGTCCAGGGAATAGACTCCTATTCCTCATGTCATCAAATATTTCGATGCTCAACGGAGGAAACCCCTGTTAAGGGAAAATAAAAATAAACTTAGATCCGAATGCCCACATCCCTCTACTGGGCAAAAGGTCACAGTCGCAGCTGACCTAGACCCTCAGTTGGTTACTGTTCTTTCAAAATCTGGCAAAGATCCTAAAAAAGGCTTGGATAGGGCACTAAAACTCGATCAAGATACATTTTAGATATATAAGGTCCTTTGACAAAAATTTTGAGTTAGCGAAAGAAGCTATGGACAAAGAAGTCTATGTAGACCATTTTTCTTTAAGAGAATGTGCTCAGCGAGCCATATGTTCCTTGGGAAATGCAAATTCAGCGTGACAGCAGAACGCAGAAAAGCAGTTCTATTAGCTTTAGACTCCAAGCTAGCACAGCTAGCGACTAGGGAACCAGAAGTGGAGGCAGGCTCCTTTCTGTTTGGTGTTCATTTTATTAAAGACATTTCCAAATATGTGATCCTTTACACTACTCTGGATAAAGCTCAATCCTCTCTTGATAGGGTTTTCGGCAATCGTGTTTTTGGATGGGCCGGTAAAAGCAGGGGTCGCTTACCTGGCAGTCCAATTCACGGACCCCAATGACAAACATGTCAATTTCAACAAGGCCAAGAGGGCAATAAGCCTTCCACATTCTACCCTCAGCATACTGGAGTCTGGCGGACCAAGCCTAGAAACAGAGGTTTTCAACTCCAAAGATTCAACCAAGGTAACACCACCCTTATTTTCCCTGCTTTCTTCCATGGAAAAGAAAGGGGACAGGCTAGCTGTATTATCCCATTTCTGGTACAAAATCACAGAAGATCTGTGGATCCTCCAAACCATACAAGGTTTTCACATTCTATTTTACAAGTTGCCTACAATTTCTTGGGGACAACAAGAAATGCAAATTGGTCACTCTTCCTTTCAGTCTATTGTCAGCTCCTTTGTGCTTCACCAAGGTGATGAAATCAGTAGTAGTCGCTATAAGGGCCAGAGGAATCCATCTGATCATTTATCTAGATGACATTCTGTTGATGTCACAATCACAATCTCTAGTGGATCAGCATCTTTGATCACAATTTAGCTTATTCATAACTTGGGGTTTGTCATAATTTGGAAAAAGTCTAACCTTCAAACAAGTCACATTATAATGTCTAGGTTCCCAAATCAACACTGTCCAAACCTCCCTTCAATTACCTCTGAGAAAAATATGATCCATAAAGAAAGAGATCAAATTAGTTTTGAAAGCCCAGCTTATATCTCTGCGTACCTTGGTGCGGATTGTGGGTCTTCTGTCTGCATCGATCCAGGTGATTTTTTCAGGCCCGCTTCATTATGGAGCCCATCAGAGATTAAAGACTCTCCACCTTGGGTAGGTCCTCATCTACACGGATGTGATTCAGTTGTTTGCAAAGGCCAAAAATGGAGCGTCATTGGTGGTAACAACACATGCAATCATGGAACAGCAAAGCACTTTTCTCTATGTCTCCAGATCTTATGATAGAATCAGATGCTAGTCTCCAGGGTTGGAGTGCACGTTGTGTCCCTCTTTCCACGGGGGACATATGGAGTCTCCAGGAGAGGGAACTTCGCATAAACTGTCTAGAACTACTAGCAGGGTCCTTTGCTCTCTAATGTTAGAGCTTTAGATATCACACATAGATGTTTGTTCCTTTTTGGTGCATGTTTTACTCTTACTAGATGTACTAAATGTGGTTATACTTTAATTAATTATCCTGCTTTTCCAAAACAAGAAAAATTAGGTTTAGTTAAATGTTTAAAACAATATGAAGTTGTTACAGTTGATCTCAGAACAAATGGTCAATCACAGCTGTTAATTTCCTTTCAAAAGCCCTTCAAGCCGGTGTCTTCCCCGACTCTGGCCAGATGAGACATGTCCCTAGCTGGCATTGATATTTCATCCTTTGGGGCCCATTCCTCTAGAGGTGACATCCAAATCCTTTTTGGCAGGAGGTACGCTGCAAGACATTATGAGATTGGCTGATTGGTCTAGCGATTCCACCTGTAAGGCCTTTTATTTGAAACCGTTCATGCATGTTTTGCAGATGGTAGTTAATGTGCTTTAAACATGCAAAATCGCAGCCTCCATGTCTTGACCTAAAATAACGGTTTTCTTAGCTATCTGTGTAGAAAATCGTAATTTTAATAAAGACAAGGGAGGCATAGATTTACTCACCCTTTTTTCTCTCCCTTCTCAATTTCTGATTTCATGTAATCCTAGATAATTACATTAATTGCCATAACGAGAGTCAAGGAGAAGTTTACGTTTTTTCTCCAGTGGTGGAGCTAGACCAATTCATCCCAAGTCTCAACAGAAAATCAAATAAGAGGAAGTGATCCGGCAGTTCAACATTTTTATAGCCTATTGATTCATTTCAGCACACTTGTGGACACGTTCACCACGTTTTGGGTGCTTTTCTTGTGTGCTTTTTGTTCTTAAAAGAAAACACTTTAATCTCTGCTTCTGGCAGTTTCAGTAAAGAGGTTAATGCAAAGCTACGCCTCTGCTGGCTTTATTACAATTACAATTTTCGTACACAGCTAGCTAAGAAAATTGCTATTGTTTGCTTGAGTACCCAATAAATGTGTGCCTTTTCCATGTAAACTGTGGGGAGTGCATTATTGAAGGCACATTTGAATCGTCCTTCATAATAAACATGTGCTATTCAATGAAGCCAGTATTGATCCCAGGCCACTGTTTATTTACCCAGAAAACAAACGAAGTGCTTGACTTTTACAACAAAATCTTAACAATGTTTTTCTGGGTTGCTGCCTGCAGCCACTCTGACAACATCTTTACACGGAAATCCTTACACATGATGTAAAAAAGCGCTTTTCAGCAATACAAAATATTGTACAAATATAGTACCCTTTATTAAATAGGAAACAGCTTACTCTGGCAGTACATTGTTCTTAGTTAAATCAAAAGCATTTGAAATGTGTAACCAGACACTGTTTTTTTAAGTGCTGTTGAAAGTAACAAACGTAGTTTACAGTTACAACAGTTAAAACGGGAAGCTTCAAGCTACCACAATTAAACAATAAATATAATCATTCAACACTTTCATCTTGAAAGAAACATAGGTGTCTTAAAAATGGTCTTATTAAAGCATACTTGGTATACAACCTTTTAAAGGAAAAGACAATTCGTTTCTTCAAGGGCACGTACCTGGGCCAAGGTCAGAGGAATGTAACAGTATTTTTAAAGAACGTCTTTTACCATTTGCCTTATAAATGAAATGATTGTATGTCATTAAATGACACAATGGCTTTGTGGGCAGATGGTCACTGTTCTGTTGCATGTCTGCTTTTTTGTGCTGTGTTTGTACATAAAAGCAATAGCTATAGTACCATGAGTAGTTACTGTATTGGCACACAGCAGCGAAAACAAGTACCATTTTAGGCTGTTCTTTTCTCACCAGTATTTGTAAAATGTTCTGTTTACCCCATTCTTCTGCAATATAGTGCCTTGTGCTTTTCGAACTTATGACCTACCCTATATGAGCACAGATATGTCTACCCCAATATAGCATTTTATGCTTCTAGGGTTTTGAATGGTTATGCTTATGTTTCTTCTTCCAACACAAATATTATTGCTTAACAGGCACAACGGCCTTAGGAGACAAACAAATATTGAAATACAAGTTAAAAAAAACACTTCCTTCATAAGTTACAAACACATGCCACCTCCAAATTGTTTCGTATGCAAGCTTTCTTTTTTTCAAAAAGAAAATTATGTAAAAAATATTTTTCTATGAACTGGGATTAAACCTCAATCTTCAGGTATAGCCAATGAAATCCAGTTCTTATTAAAAAGATCACTATCAGAGAGCCGTTTACAACACATTGCAACAAAAGGAATGTTTCATGGTCCGAATGTAATTAAATAATTATAAATATTTCTTTAAACGTATATAAGGAATCAGGTTTAGCAAGTAACCTCAGACTTTATATATATTCATAATTTAAAAAAAATAAAGCCAAACACAAACAGTATCCATAACATTATGGCTATAGTTGATATTGCTATTTTCATTTTGCATAATACAAGTACATTTTTGGTATTTCAGAGACCAAAATAATTCAAAGCATAGCCCGTAAAGGCCTATGCCGACGAGTACCAAGGCGATAGAATGTCTTATAGTACGAAAGGATGACAGTCCCTCTGCTCTTTCATCTTCCGGAAAGACATCCATTATGCACAACGTTTAGAAGAATCTTGTGCAGTTATCCTGTAGTCAATGTGAAGCACTTGCAAAGGTGTTCTCTTCTTTGCCAACACGACAGCAACTTTCGATTGGACAAATCAGTCTCTAGATATTTGTCACTCGAAAAAACAGAAGTTGCCACTTAAAACTTAAAAGAAAACTATATCTGCTCTTTTTGAAATATTTTCCTGATATCTGTAGTCCCTGAAGAGCTCATAGTGTAGCACAACCGTCATTTTAAACAATTATGTCCTTTTGGATGTCACTAGAAACTTAACAAAGTAAACAGCATAAACGTGTCAGCGTTTGCTTTAAAAACATAATGCAATTGTCTGCTTATGGCCATACAGCCATCTGATTTTGCATATATTCAGTATATTAACAGTAAACGTTATGAAAACAGGCACTTTGGCATTCATTGATCAGGTTGGGCCAAACGAAGTTAGGCCACCGAATAAATATTTCAATAAGGTCTCCAAACCGACTCATCCATTCTGCCACTTGAATTCAGAATTGTCGGGGAGCTACTATGGCTTCCATCGGCATCCACGCCATCATTTTGGTTTGACAGGTTTGGGTTTATCAGCGTGCCTCCGTTTGATGTGGTGGTGCATGGTGGTAGCATCCTAGAGGGGGAACGGTCTCCGCCGGGCACCATGGGGAACTGATATGATCCTGATGATGTACCATAGTATAGGTACGGGGTGCTGCTTGTTTGGAAGTGTCCACTTTGGTTTTGTGAAGATCCAGGATAGGGTGGTGGTAAATAGGTGTGGTAATGGGTGGTCGCTGACATTCCCAGAGACATGGCAGAAGTGACAGGCGGTGTATAAGTAAATGTGGTTGGATAGTGCATTCGTTGATTGGAAAAACGACTTTCGGTGAGGGACGAAATGCTTGTAAACTGCCTGGGATCAGAAAATGGACCAAGTTCTGAAGCACCTATGAATGAAAACGAAGTAATAATTAGGCACAGCTATTCCAAACTTATTTTACAAATCATCAGGACAGAGAAGCCTTATGTAAACAGCATGTTTAGAAAACTGCAACAGCAATCCTATGCATTATTTTTATTAGAAATTCCTCTTATGAATAGTCTGGTACTATTTAATGTAACTTTGTGATAGTTGTTTAGTGCCATGCTCATTTTCCGCATATTATAATGAAAATGTGCTTACAATTTTCAGCGACAATACAAATGGATCAAATGAAGAGGCATGTCACACTTTAAAGGTGATAGACTTCAATTTCTGGCATATCACTAGAAATGTTCTTGATTACCCAAATTACTAGAGATTAAACACGATGTAGTCTTCCCGATGCAACATAATTAGCATTTGTATGACTCAAATACTCTTTGACTATATAGTCTGCATCTAATGCAAGCATGTGGCACACACAGTGCTTGTGTGTTATGTCTGCGTGCAAATCAAATGTATTAAACACAGCCTGCAGCTTTTGGCTGCGGATCATGATCAAATGGGAAAAACTTCATTAGTGATGCTTCATTTGAGTAACCATTGTTTTGGAGAAAGGCAAAAAAATAATTTCCACTAAAAAGAGCTGGGAAGTTATGTGGTCAAGAACCTACATTGCAGACAGGTCTCAGATCCCTGCTTTACCACTTAACTAAAGAATGGACCTCATTAGGAGGTTGGAGGTAGCCTGGCTACCTCCATACCAGCATGAATATCCGGCACCCGCGAATGGCAATTACCGGGGTATTCCGGCCCCGCCGGACCCGGCAATTGCCTTTTCACGGGTGCCTATTGATAACGGTGCTGGTGCTACAGGCTTGCTGTGCTCACGGGTGCCTTACATTCCGCGAGGGCAGACCAGGCGGAATGAAAGGCACCCGCGAGCCCAACTCGGAGTTTGCCGGTCCAGTAACAACGTTACCGGCAACCATACCGGTACCGTTGTTACCGGACCGGCAACCTCGTAACGAGGCCCAATGTGTCCCTTGGCAAATCATTTTATCTCACTGTGACGTATCTGCCAAAGTTAGTCATATCCAGAAACAAAGATTCAGTCAGCGTCTCCAATGCCTGAAAGTGTACCTTCATTCTGATGGTTCCTACTGTGAAAATGCAGTTGTCAAGCCAAAATTGAGACTACAGGCTAAGAAAATAGCATTCAAGTTGGCCTATTTTAAATGTAGGGAACTGTTTAATTACACCAGTGGCATCTAAGGCTACTTTTCTTCCATGCCTATAGTGGTTAAGGCATACTGAGGAGCCAAGGGCTGTGCGCCAACACTGCTGCTACCACTGCAGACTGCGCTTGAGGATAAGTACTCAAGCACAGCTTTTCTTCCATAGGAGTTCTATATTTCACATCAAGTCTTTGGATGATTGATGTGGCAGAATGCTCATATGTTGCCTCTTTTGGCTTTCCCAACGTCCAATGGCAAAACAAAGGCATTTTCCTCTATATTGGGATCAAGTGGAAGGTTTGCGGGATGCCCTCATTACTCGGTGGTTATCGTCCAATAAGCCCAAGTGGGCATAGGTCAATTCCTCAGGTGCCAAAGCGCCAAGGTAAGTGATTGCGGGCAGAGGTGCAGCACCTTTCCCTCTGCTGGTGAAGCAGATCGGGAAGAAGAACGAGAAAAAAAGGTGGTCCATTACCCATAAGCAGTAGGACTGAGAACCAATGCCTCTGTGACCAATGGGGGCTATGAGGAGAAGTTTGCTCCTACTGGAGGCTTTGAACCTCTGCAAGACATTCGGAAATCAGAGGGAGAGGAGGAAAAGCATATACAAACAGGTTGTTCCATGAGATTGACAACGCATCTCCCAGTGTCTCTTTTTCTCTCCCCTTCCATGAGGTGTAAGGACAACACTTTGTGTTCAGTTCCTTCACAAATAGATCCACCAGGGGAAAACCCTTGGAGGTAAAGATCTACCGAAGGACCTTCTCTCTCAACTGCCACTAAAGGTTGTCAAAGTATTTTCTCCTTCGCTCTTCTGCTCGACATGTCCATTCCTGCCTGGTACCCCACGTGCATCACTGTGTTTTTGCCCAGAACAGACTCCCATAAATGCAAAGCTAGAGCACAATGTTTCACTGACCTGATGCCTGCCCCGCTTGTTGAAGGAGAACATCATAACTACGCTGTCCCTCAGCATAAAGACTTTGGAGTTCTCTATCCCCAGCAAGAATGCTTGCAGGGATACAAAGGATGCCTTCAATTGCAGGAAATGTATGTGTTGTTACACATGTCATGGACCTGCTTGAGTCTGTTGTGGTGGTAAACTGGTGATGAGGGTCCTAGAAGGGGAAGGCTCCTGTGACCTGCCCACCACAGAAGATCCTGCTGAAGCCAGAACAGGATTGGAAACACTTTGGTTATGGGGTCAAATACCTGAGTCTAATTTGCCAGTTGTAACGGGGTGCAGAGCATTCACAATCTGGCCATGGGCACCGACAAAATATAGGCTGCCATCAGGGACAACATATAGGAACCTCCATGCAGTCATTTAAGAATGGGAGAGGAACAATGAAATTGTCTCCAGAAAGTTGTTTATCCTTATCTCGCTAGGAAATACTTTGCTATTAGATGAATCTGCGAGGAAACCTATGAAATCCAGCTTCTGTGTTGGGATGAGTGTGGATATCATTATGTTTACTCATAGACCCAGTGCATACATAAGGTAGAGAGGGTGCTGCAGGTGGACAGACGCTGGGACTGGGGTCTGAGCTCTAATCAACCAATCGTCCAAGTAAGGATACAGGTGAATCCCTTTCAGGTCAGCCAGCACTGCCAAATGCTTGGTGAAAACCCTTGACAAACTGAGGACCCTTGAAGACTTTGTACTGATAGTGTTTGTGGCCTATGGATAACTGCAGGTACCAGCAGCGATGAGGCCAAGTGGGAATGTGCAAATATGCATCTTGCAGATCCACAGCAACCAAGCAGTTGCCCAGCTGGAGAGATAATCGGATGAGAGCAGGTGTAATCATATTTAACTTGTTTTGGATTAAGAAAAGATTGACAGGGGAAAGTTATAGTACCATCTGCAGGACAGTCTTGTTCTTCTTTGAAACAGTAAATAACCTTCAATAGAAACTTTGTCCATTCTCCAAAGGAGTAACCTACTCCATTTCATTTTCTCTTCGAGCAACAGCTTGGCTATCTCCTGTTAGAGGGAGTCTGAGCCTCTTTGAAGGATTGGGGTGAATAAGAATGTGATAGCCCATGTGGACCACTGACAGCGACCATCTCCCAATGCCATAAACGCGAGGAATGTGTCAGGTTCCGGTTCCAGTTCCCCCTTCTCCTCACCTGAATACTCGGAAGTACGTTCCTTAAGTGCTGTTTCAGGCTTCTTCTTGTCCTTCTTTCTTTCTTTGGGCGGACTTTCCTTTAGTCTCCGTCCTTTTCTTTCGTGTAAATAAGGTCTGGCCCCTTCAGAGGCCACCGTGACAGAGATGAGAACCTGCTCAAGGGGACCTCCAGGAGGGCCAGCCTCGCCCCAGGGAAAAAGCCGGAAGGCAGAAAAAACCCTGGTTTTGGTGCTTTGCAGATGTGTGGAAAGTTGAGTTTCCAAAGACCAAAGTCCTGAGATGATCCAACGGGATGAGAAGGGCAAAAGAAATAAGAGGATGGAACCTAATAAAAAAAAAGGAGGAAGTACCAAAAATACAGAGAGATAGCACTAGAGCCAACAAGGGAATTGCTTTTGAAACTGAAAACCTATACAGATGGAATCATAAACAGAAATAAGTAGGAACGGACAGGCGCCGTGAGCCTATGCTGAGAATCACAATGAAAGTACACAAACACAAAGTAAACTCGTATGTAAAAAGAAATCAGCTATGCAGAATAGGCAAGCTCTGCGAATGTACGGAGCAGAAATGGGAGTCGCGAGAGCAGCTCGCGTGTAGAACGAAGAAAGGAAGCAGTGCGGAACGGCAGGCGCCGTGAAGGTAGGAAGGAGAAATGAAGTCGCAAGAGCAGTTCGCGTGCAGAACGAAGAAAGTAAGCAGTGCGGAACGGCAGGCGCCGTGAAGGTAGGAAGGAGAAATGGAAGTCGCGAGAGCAGTTCGCGTGCAGAACGAAGAAAGTAAGCAGTGCGGAACGGCAGGCGCCGTGAATAGAGATATGGAGTCTAAGCTAGCGGAAAGAGGAAAACAAACAGGCGAACCGAAGTAGAGTAGCAGGGAAAATACAGCGAGTAGCCGTAGAGGTTAGAAAGGACTGATAGCAACGATACTATAGAATGACAGAATTTAAATCACGAGAGAAGGATTCAGAAAAGCGGAGCGCAGTAACGAGAGGTAAACAGATACAACGCGCTGGCTGGAGGGGCGGAGCCGGAAGATATAGTGCGTGCTGCCATCTTGAATGAGGACTAGAACGTTACCCTGAAAAGGTCACTGCCTCCAACCCTTCCAAAGTCTCCACCTGCCGATCCTGACAGAATGTGCCCTGTAGGAATAGGGTCACATAGACAGCAGTTGGGTCCTAAGTACTGTGACCCGTAAAAGTTGTGGATCAAACTCCCAATAGGCTTTTGAAATGCAGCCTCTTAACACTGAGATGTGGACCATATATGTGAGGTTGCAGGAAAAACATAAAATAATTTAGGACGCAAGTGAAGATACTTGCCACCATTCTCCCATGCTCCTGTCACGTCTGCATTGATGAAAGGACTGGAGGCTGGGACTTAGAGGATTGCAAGGGAGGATATGTGCCTGCACCCAGTGTGATTGTATTTGCATTGAGAAGACTGTCCAAAACCTGCTGTGGTCCCGTCCCCTCCACGAGTACGATACCCAACAAGTAAGGAAGAAAGGGGATGGAAGATAGAAGTACAAAATACTTTAAAAAATACATTTTGGGAACATGAGGTCAATCTTAGCTTTCTTATGGTCATCTAATTCAAGTGCTTCTTTTACTTTTTTGAAACCTTTGACACTTGGCTCTACTAATGAAAATCATGTCAGGTTTGGTGCTCTTTCAGGTGCCACAGTTATTGCACCATCTGCAGAATGATATAGAAAATGAGAGAATTGAGCAGCACCATAGTTTACCTACTTTGCTGAATGAGCCGTGAACAAGGACCCTCATAGGCAAGTCTCTGTGATACAAGATTCTCTGACAGAAAGGTCTTTCATAGACTAGGTCTTTGTAGACAAGGCCTTTCGATCATGAAGCTATCTTGGACAAAGCCTCTCACTTAGGAGACTATCATAGAGAAATCTTACAGGAGTCTCTGATAGATGACGTCTGACAGATTAGTCTGTCATAGAATAGGCCTCCTATAGAAAAGACCTTTTGTAGAAGCCACTGGATGACGAAGCTGTCATAGATGAGGCTTGTTGTAGACTAGGCCCTTCCTAGATGAGCTTGTCATAGACAAAGCCTCTCGTAGAGAAGGCTCTGCTATAGACTAAGCTTCTCATAGATGATTCTATAAGGCCTTTTTGTGGATGCTTCTCATAGACAAGGTTTCTAGTATACAAGGCCTCTCGCAGACAAGCCTTCTCATAAACGTTTCTCATAGAAAAGCCTTCTCATAGAGTAAGCCATAGAGGCAGGGTGAGGGAGTTGGGAGTGCTAGAGTCTCTGCACCCCCATATGTACCTTTTTGCATGTGGAAATACCTCTATCAATCACTGAATTCCTGCTGCATCCTATTCTGGACATAATTCTACTTCTGTTGCCTAATAACTATCTGTCCCAGAAGTCCATGCATCAGAGGAATGTCATTGGGCCTCATTACGAGGAATGCGGTAGAGGGATAGCGGTGCCGGTAGAGCTGCCGGCCCCGTTATCCCTCTACCGCTCCATTACGAGGTCTGCTGGCGGATGCCGCTAAGGATGTCTGGTAAAACCAGGCATCCTTAGCGGGACTCGTTAGCAGACCAGGATGCTAACAACGGGCCCCTCATTAACGGGCATGAATTAGGCACTTGCCAGACACTGTCATTGTTTAGGCATGAAATAGGCACTTGCCAGACACTGCCGTAGTGGTATTAACTGGCTATTGATGATAGCAGGTGCAAAATGGTGCAAGAACCCGGCCATCTGATAGCAGTGTTCATAGGGGTACAATTGATACCTGGTTAGTTTCTGGTACGTGTCAGATAGGTGCCAATCAGAGAGATTTAATCACAAATAGGATGGCAGAGCACAGAGGGATTTTAACAATCTGGCAGTCACTATGAAGCGCAAGCATTGGAAATGGTGTTTAATGGCAAATCTACAACAAGCATCAGAAAAGCCAATAGGAACCTTTTCAAATATAGAGGGTAAGCCTTTTTTTGATCTGTAGAGGCTTTACAAACAAGCATCGGCAATGACAACAGTTTGGTCTTGTGTGCAGGCATGTGAAAGGAACTTGCCATGCACTGCCGTAGGGGTATTAACTGGCTATTGATGATAGCAGGTGCAACATGGTGCAAGTACCTGGGCATTTAATACAAGTTTAATGGTAAAGCTTGATTAAAGCAAGCTCAAAGCGTCCCCACGAGGAAGTGTTTTGGGTGGAGAGGGGCAGTAACTGGGTGGGAAATGGCCATAGGGATTAGCATGATCATCGGCAGTCAGTGGGTAGGCAAATAACCAAACAACAGCTACAAGCTTGGTGTCCCTCCTCATATGCCAATTCTCCCTATCAGTTATCTAATGCAATAGTTTCAGATAATAACCAATTTCACATATTTTCTTCAATAAATAGTGAAGATATTCAATTCTCTGTGTAATAATACAGATAGAGATGAACACGTCACTGTTTTAAACACTTAAAATGACAGCAAGGTATTTCCTACTAAAGCATTCCAACTTTACTCTATATAGTTTCTAACAAAGCTGCTGTTCAGCCAAGCAGCCTAAATATTTGCTTTCAGTGTTGTGGTCCATAGTATAGCTCTACACGCTTGGAACGCCTTGAAATCGAGCCATGAAAAAGGGAGGAGGAGAATCTTTTGTAAACCCAAAAGAATTTCATTTGAGAATCTTCTTCCATGAGAGCAAGTTCCTTTATGTTCTGATTAGGAACTTGAGATCTTTAAAAATGGGAAGGAACATTTCCTTTGAAACCTGATATACTGCAGGACAAATGCCAGGATACAGGCCATTGTGACTTTCAAGTGGCCACACACAGTGCCACTGTAGTCAAATGACTGTGCTGTCACATCCTGAAGCCATTTTCAACTTGTGCGTGAGTTTGTATTCCATTTAGAAAAGATGGGATATATTGGGAACACGCATATGGAAACACTTTCAGGGAATCAGTTTCCATGAAATGCATAATGAGCCAAGTGACTTCAGATGTGGTTGCGTGCCTGAGATTAGCCAACAAAAAAGAACAAATCCACCCTTTCAGGCCTTACTGCAGCTTCAAACAAAATTAAAACTACTAATGAGTTATAGCTACCAAAACAAAGTGTCACAAGGAAAGACAAAGCAAGCTTTTCTAAACTCCAATAACGATTATGCCACAAATGTAGGTACATTTAAGGCAGTCATGGCTTGGTTGTTTGTCCTGTATTGTGCTTAAATGCTTCCATGTCTTAAAATCGCGCAAAAATTGCAGTGAATACAAAATATCATGGCAAAAAGGCTGTGGTTTTTTGTGCCACAATAATGTAAAGGATGCGGGTGACACCCCTGCAACTCCGATCCATTATACCAATTAAGGGGAGCGGGGGACACCCCAGCAACCCCCGCTCCCCTGAAATTGTATAATGGGTACACCTTTACTGGGTCAAACCACAGCATTTTTGCCGCGATTTGTTTTACCGGCAGCATTTTTGCCACGATTTCATTACCTGATACCGCTTAAACGGGGTGGCTTAAATCACTCTTAGTCTCTAACACTTTAAATTGTCAGTTACGACCGAATTAAAGGATTTATTGCATAAATGTATTTTTTATTTAAAAGCCCCTTTAAAGAAAATTATTTTTTACACTATGCACTGTAGTGATCAACAGCAGAATACATGTTTAATAGCAAGTACTGAATGGGTGTTCACTTACCATGTGGTGTTGTAACATTACAATACACAGGGATTCAGGGCTATCTAGTGCTACATCATGTGTCTAACCGCAGAGCATTATGGTCACAGACATTTCTCGTTTATAGATCAGCACTGGATGTGAGTTTAAAAAAAAAGTCACTGAAGGCTTTGAATAACATGTATAGCTAATTAAAGAGTGACTACAGTGAATTCATTTTCAATGAATTGCAAAGAATGAACCAAATAAAATATCTGCTACCAGTTTTATCAATGGTTTCATATTGTTAATTTTTAATAATAGGTTGTTTTTATAAACACTTCACGATAGATTTCTCCTCTGTCAAAACATGTAAGATGTGAGAGTATTACCGAATCCGATGGTACTCAGTTTATCAACATCAGAAGGATAATGGGCTCAGGCCACTATGCCAGAATTCAACCCTATTCTCTGTAGTCTAACCACACATGTCAGAAGGATACGCTTAACTCACTGAGCTATCGCGCTAGCTTTACACCATCTCTGGACAAACACAAACCCTTGCATACAATAGCTCAAAAATCAATTAATTGGATTGAGAGTATTGCGAAAACAACAATCCAATGAGTACTAAAGACACTATGAAATCAACTTTCACCATGTGCTATTTAACCAATAAAACCATTGACGGGGAACTTCACTGGTTGTTACTGGGAAGTGAAGTAAAGGCCTGAACACAGCCAAGGTCTTTTAATATGGTTCCGATACTGTTACTGCCTGCTAAAGCCCACCACAGATGGTTTCATTCTATTAGCACACAGGGCATGTCACCCAGAATGGCAAAGGCTAGAGAGGGTATATTCCAAATTACTAGTTTGATGTCTGAAAATGCTATAGGCTTCATAAAAAATGGGGTCTCTTTCCAATGTGTTACTTTTACCCATTGTTGATCCACTAAGCTCCCATTCATGAGATGTGTGTTTAGGTCTGCTCATAAAATCAACCTGATTGTTTTGAATACAGGAATATATATCACTTCAATGAATATCTTGTGTGCAAGTACCTTTTCTAAATCTGTACTGCTAAGTGCAGAAACTCCCACAATGGTCATCTGCCTATCTTCTCATATAGAACAAAAACGTGTTGTTTGTGAAGAGAACCACCCCCCAACCCTTTGGCTCTCAGCTGGAGCAGGAAGGATTCAATTGATGGGAAGTTGGCCTCCTTTGCAGTATATTGATTTGAGATTTGTCTAGAAGGCTCAAGAGTAATACATAATTCAGATGGTCTAAGGGAGACCTCCAGTTAATGCCAATAAGGCCTTTGTCACACAAATCATTTTATATGGCTAAACAAAAGAAACTCATTTGAAGAGTTTGGAGACCTACAATCAGCTAAGACTGTATATCTGTATCTGATCTGTGACTGAAGTTGGGACTCACATGATCAGTTCTCTAACAGGGAAAAAGTGGGTGTATTTCCTCATAAGCCTGGCATGACAGTCTATCTGACCACGCAATATCATAAGACTAAGAAAATACTGGTAATAAAGAGCTGGAGCGTGCAAACTTGTTACGAAAAAACAATAATAGTGCTAGAATACAGATAGTCTTCAACCTGAAACAAAAGTATTTCTTTCTGATGTATTTATTCACTTTTCAATGGGTACTAGATTGTGTGTGGCCGTTGCATTATCTGGTCCATTCCATGGTCAAAAATCCAAACAGCCCATAGAGTTTCCTCTCCTCTTATATGGTGATTCAATCTCAGATTCTGGGGAACCCTTTGCTCGATTTTAAAGAAATTACTACCTTTTTACCTTGAAGTCTCCTTGTATTTTGCAAAGTCAAAGAAATCCTACATTACCAGGACTGATGTACGTCTGATCCTGAAAAGCCCTATTCAAGGTTTGTCACACAGTGCACAACCAGGACAATGGTGTTTTGGAAAAAGGTAGTCAAGACACAACTTGTGTACTTTGGTCTTCGAATAGTGGAAGGAACAGGACATGCATGACCGGAATCCGGCTCTAGACAGTAGAAAGCGAGAGAAGAGAAATCAGAAAACCAACTGGTTCTAATAGGAATTTTCAGTAAAAAGCGGGAAGCGTTTCACAGCTACAGCTCAGCTCAGAGAAGTTGTGATCAATATAGACAACCAAACGAGGAGGAGGGGGAAAAGGAAACCAATAGTCGCTGGGGATGGGGACAAAGAGGCCACAGGAGGAAGATAATGTAGAGGAGCAGATGGATGCATTTTCTGTAACTCCCGCCCCCTCACCACCATCATATTGGAACAGCAGGAGAAAGGCCCAGTGTGAGACACCATGTGTTATGCCTATACCTCAAGGAGTGTATGAGAGACGACATGCACTCAGACAACCGTATCAAATGTACCATTGCACTGAAAGTGTGGGAGGACGCTGTATGTAGGGATGTAAGCAGGTACCATTGAACATCATGGAGTACTGAGTGAAATCTGACGTGGGCAGAGTGATGTCATGAAAAAGATATACAAAGCCATGCAGAAACAATATGAAAATACTGAAGAGCGATGATGTAACTGAAGTGACAAGAGAATCATGTACAAAACGATAAAGCAATCATGAATGCACAACAAGATAAAGTAACTTGCTGACCAATAGGTTTAAATATGCAGTAACGCAAGGTAGAAAAGATACATAGAAGCTTGCTATAGAGGAATATATAACATGGCAAGGATGGCCATGGTTAGAAAGTGGACGCCGGCTTGTCTAAATATTCAATTCAACTACCTAAGAAACTGATCTGGGTTGCAGTGTCAGGAGACACTGAAAGAACAGCTTCATGTGCAAAACAAAGAGGAGTCAATGTTGACTTGGGATCAAAGATGCGATTTTTATGGAAAAGCTGTAAAGCAGAAAGGGAAGCAGAAAGATAAGTCATGGGCGTAATACATATTTCTCTAAGATTAATGAGAAGAAAACATTTGCAAGAGTCAATTAAAAGTGTATGAAATCTATACAAGATAGAGTGAGCAAGTCTTTAGAGGCCAAGAGGAGCAATGACACCTAGTACAATTAAATCAAATAGCAGTAAATAAGGCTGAAATGAACAAATTTGTGATCTCTTCACATGTGACCCAGAAGTCGAAAACAAGGACTATTCATTAAACCTCGAATGAATATAGTGCTTGCTGTGCTTTCACTCCCTTGAATGGCCTAGAACAGAGAAAGGCTACAAGGTCAACTACAGATGGGAAACTTTGGCTCATGGCCGGACTGATGAGAGATGTTGGACAAATAGGTAAAGTAGGGAGTAATCCAACATGATTCAAGCACCCCGGTTTTGGTTTCCTTACGTAATGCTAGCCGAGTCGAAGTTCCAAGGTTTGGTGAGAGTGCCAACCAACCAGAAGGTCTATGGGGCAACCTGCTATACAATGTTGCATAGACCAATCTGCTGCCATTTTGTTCATTATGATCAGTATTATATGTATTTAGAGGTAGTTTGAGGTTGTCTTACAGATAAGAGACAGCCAATGAAGTTCTAACCTGTATATATTCTATAACTAGGTTCCCCAAACCAATCCCTCTGGCTAATAGGTTTTATGGTTTGCATGTAGGATGACATCATAGTTTATGCATATTGGGGTATAAGACCTCTGGGTAATCAAGGTTGTGTGTGAGTGTGCAAGCATCAGTCCGATGTCTTCCAGATGACGCTGCTTTATTAAATTGAGAATGAAGTAGTACTTTGCCTTATTCCTTTAGTCTGTCTGGTTATTGGTAATTCCATCTAGCACAAGTGACACTTCAAGTTGCTAGAGCACAATTTCTCTATGATTGATGAGGAGGAAGAGGCTGGGGCATTGGGGATGGTCTCAGGAGGAGTGGAAGAGTGGTGGAGCCAGTGAGCAGGCCTTGACCACAGAGTCAGGGAGGCAAGGAAGACATGGCATGTGCGGGAGGCCCTGATTAAGGATGGGTAATTAGGGGAGGAATGGCCTGTGGTGGAGGGCAGGTGGGGCCTTTGTTGGCACAGGAGGGCATGAAGCAGGTGGCAGTGCATAAACAGGAAATAAGCATGTTCTTCATGTAGCAGGAGGGAGTTGTTGCAGTGGGCTCCCAGTAGGAGTGTCCAGATCTGTTGCGTGGAAGTTTCAGAGGAGGAAGTGGTCTCTACCTGGCAGGATGATTTTGAAAATGAAGGGAACCTTGAGCAGGTTCTTTTTGGGAGGGACCTAAGTGGAGGACCAGCCTGGGGCCGAGCCTTAGCAGGAGGTGGAATTATCTGATGTAAAGGAGGTGAAGGAGAAAAGGAGGCAAAGGTGAGGATGCAGAACCACACTTTGCACCTTCTATTTCAGGGGGTCAAGGCACAGGAGTCCTGCCGAGACTGGAGCCGGATCAAATATCTATCACATTTCACACAACCTGTATGATCGGGACTGTTGCAGGACTTCAACCTATTACAGGGGAAGACTATCAAGAGTAATGAGTGTGCGATCTTCTGGAAAATTGACAGCTGTTGCAAGAAAGTGAGGTGGGGTAGAGACGCAAAGGCCATGGCCTGCGCATGATGGCAAGGCCAAATTGCATTTGCAACTGGTATCAAGAGTTGTGCAGGGTAAACCAGGGTATATTGAGTCCCCTGAAACCACTGATCCCACCAGAGACTCGGCTGCCACCGCCGCAGCCTCCTCCAGCAGTGGTGAAGATGCGGTAGCTGGGATATTCCTTAACCTTGTTGCAACACCACATTGATGTCCGGGGTGCCATGCCAATCAGCAGGCAATCACTGCACCTGCCCAGTAAGTGCCAGTCTCACCAGCATATGCAGGCAACAGCAGATCCGGTTGGAGGCAACATGTCACTGACAGAGCTCACATTTGGAAAGACTATGCCAGACCAGGTAATAAGACATGCAGGATGGTACTGCTTGCGTTGTCTTGTGCCTCTCAGCTAGGGGGAGCTGTACACCAGGGCAATTGAGGCTGCCATGGAGAGGAACAATACCTATCCCTCACTTCTATAAGTGGCTGCATGGTGGTGCAGAGAAATTAGGCAGTCATGGGAGAGTGACGTCCTCTCTGGAAGACTCCACACAGATGAAAGTGGCAATGATCTGTTGGAGAGTCATCAGACTTTAGTGGGTGGCTGTGCTCTGTGGGAGATCCCAAGAACTTTAGGCAGTGGCTGCACCGGGTGGCAGGGACCAAACACATTAGGGAGTTGTGCTATGTGGGAGAACCTGAGATCTTCAGGGGATAGCTGTAATCTGTAAGGGAGACCAAGAACGTTTGGCAAGTTGCCAGTCATGAGAATAGCAAGACTCAAAAACAGTACTGGATCAAAAGGCAATGGCATGTTGCCATAAGAAAGTTAGCAACTGGTTAGAGCCTCCATCACTACCATAGCTACCTGTTTCCAAACATTAAACTCTATAATATAGCCTTGCTTAATATTTTGGTGTTTGGCATGCACCAGTAAAAATGTATCCTGAAAATCCAAGCAAGTGTGCTGGCTGTCGGTAGATATTGTTCCATTGTCCGCCACAATGAAGCCCCTGTTAGGTTTGTGCTTTGGTAAGTGACAATAGCACTAGCATTACTAAAAATTCGCATGAACTGCACACTTGCGGGGTGCAGCATGGAGATTAAATAACTCACACATATGCTGCGTACCCGATGGAGTGCTTTCTGTAGTAGTACTCTTTTAGGCCAGTTTCGCCTCCTTGAGAAGTTTGCTGGAAAAAACCCTTCCCAACATACAGAGATGAAAAGTGGCCACTAATACCTTGAAACTTGGGTCCATAAAGAAAGGCAGGCGGTACTCATCAAACTGCCCATGGATCACCATGCAAGGTTAAAAGCA